>NC_082640.1:159530341-160763466 GCF_028023285.1 Balaenoptera ricei
AAGCTAATATTATATTTCACTTATAATTCAATTTAAACATTCTTAATAAAATAAACTGAACTCATTAGGGTTCTGTTTTATATACAGTAGTGTGTATATGTTAATCCCATACTCCTAATTTATCCCTCTCCCCCTTTCCCCTTTGGTGAATATAAGTTTGTTTTCTATGTCTGTGAGTCTATTTGTTTTGTAAATAAGTTCATATGTATCTTTTTTTAGATTCCACATATGTGATATTATATATTTGTCTTTGACTTACTTCATTTAGTATGATAAATAATCTCTAGGTCCATCCATGTTGCTGAAAACGGCACTATTTCATTCTTTTTATGGCTGAGTAATATTCCATTGTATGTATGTATCACATCTTTATCCATTCATCTGGCAATGGACATTTATGTTGCTTCCATGTCTTGGCTATTGTAAATAGTGCTGCTATGAACATTGGGGTGCATGTATCTTTTTGATTTAGAGCTTTTGTCTTTTCCAGATATATGCCCAGGAGTGGGATTGCAAGACCATATAGTAACTCTATTTTTGGTTTCTTTAGGAACCTCCATACTGTTCTCCATAGTGGCTGCACCAATTTACATTTCCACCAACAGTAGAGGAGGGGTCCCTTTTCTCCAGAGATTTTCTGAATTTGGGGAAATGGTTTCAATAAGATTTTTAACCTTTCTCTCAACTTTCTTTTACCCAGGCCTGCAACAAGAGCAAGTGGACCCCAAGCTATATTCTCTGGTGAATAGCTTTTTGAATCTATTTTGTCATTTTGCAGGATTTAAAAAAACAAAGGAAGGATCCCAGTTACATAATTCTTTTTTCTTGTGTGACTGTTTTTAACCTTTGAGTATCTGAAACTCAAAATGTACTTGATGGGACATGTATCAAGATATTGTGAGTTCATTTGCAGAGACAAGCAGATTTCTGTTTATATAGTGGTAAATAGTTTATATGGTGTTAAATAAAACATATTTATGATCAAAGTTTACCACTGCAATGACAAAAAGGAAGTAGAAGTAATGTTCTGAGCAAGCGTGAAGATAAAATTGATTCATTAATGATATTTCATTATTAATACCAACTCCTCATGGTATAATCCATAGTTTTGAGTAAAAGGACTACTCTGCTGGGTTATGAGATATGTTTAAGGATTAGATGCCCATTACAGTCACATCAACAAAACTGGTACAGATTGTGGCAGGTGAAGAAGAATCCTAGTTTGCAGAGCTGTGGAGATGTGGAGATCTGAAAAAAAAACGAGAAAAACCTACAAGAACAAAAGTTGGATATGTTATGAATATACATTTTTTTCTTCAGTAAAAATTTTACTTTTTCCTATTTTTAGGAATTGATTAAATTACCTTTTTCAAAGTGAAATTTATTTCTTATTTCAAAATTTAAAACAGGCACGTTATAGAACAATCAGAAAACAGACAAGCAAAATGAACCTTGTATTAGTCGGCTCAGGTTGCAAGTAATAAAATACCATAGACTGGGTGCTTAACAGAAGTTTGTTTTCTCACAGTTCTGGAGGCTGGAAATCCAAGATCAAGGAGCAGACAGGGTTGGTTTTGGTGAGGCCTCTGTTCTTGGCTTGCAGATGACCACTTTTTCACTGTGTCCTCACGTGGCCTTTCCTTTCTGCACACCAGTCCTGGTGTCTGTTCCTATAGGACACCAGTCCCACTGGGTTAGGGCCCCACTCTTATGGCCTCATTTAATCTTAATTACCTCCTTGAAGGCCCTGTCTCCAAATACAGTCACACTGGGTCTTAGGGCTTCACCATATGAATTTTGAGGGGACACAATTCAGTCCATAACAAACATTAAAACCTCCTAATATCCTTTTGTTTTAAATTTCATGTAACTTTTATATATTTATTTTTTATAAATTTGTTTATTTATTTCTGGCTGCGTTGGGTCTTGGTTGCTGCATGCGGGCTCTCTCTAGTTGCAGCGAGCAGGGGCTACTCTTTGTTGCGTTGCGCGGGCTTCTCATTGTCGTGGCTTCTCGTTGCGGAGCACGGGCTCTAGGCGCATGGGCTCAGTAGTTGTGGCTCGCGGGATCTAGAGCTCAGGCTCAGTAGTTGTGGCGCATGGGCTTAGTTGCTCCACGGCATGTGGGATCTTCCCAGACCAGGGCTCGAACCTGTGTCCCCTGCATTGGCAGGAGGATTCTTAACCACTGCACCACCAGGGAACCCGCTCATAATATCCTTTATAATACCAATTCTCTGTTGTTGACATTTGGGTTTTCTTTTCGCTATTAAAACTTTGAACATATATCTCTGTGCATTTGCCTGATTATTTCTTCAGGATGAAGTCCTAGAAGTGGAACTGCTGGGTCACAGAGGTGCAAAAGTTTTTAAAGCTTTAAAAACATATTGCCAACAGCCTGCGGAAAGGCTGTATCAATTACAAACAGCAGTGTATGTATGCGTCCCCACTTCTCCATACCCCTAGCAACATTTTTAGTTTTTGGCTAATCTGATAGTTGGGGGTAAAAAGACACCTCGGTTATGTAAAACCAGCATTTCATGCTTCAGCCGCCTCAGGCTGCCTGAAAGGGTTGGGAGAAGCTAACTGAAGAAATGCAGCCGTGTCTGGGTATCCTCAGTCGGACAACTAGGTAAATTACAGAAGGGAGTCAAGAGAACGGGAAGGGCAATCTGCAAAGGAAGGGAATTTTTAAAGTTCCTTTACGGGGTGTGGCAGTTGTTACAGGGAGGTTTCAAAGTTTTAAACTTTAAGCCGGTACGTCACTCCAGATTAGCTGAAATTACTTTCACCAAGGAAAAAGACATCTCCCAACCACTCAGCGAGGTTATACTCGCGACCCCTCCGCGCCACGCGTTGCTGCGCTCGCAGTCCCTGGGTAACTAGCGACCGCGGAGCGGGATGACCCCGGCGTACGCCGCGCGGTCCCACAATGCCCTGCTTGCGCCACACTGAGGGCGGAGAGAAAAGACCACTGCCGGGGTAGAGATCCAAGGAGAGCTCCAAGAGATGCGCATGCGCACTGACCCCGGCGGGCCCTAGCAACCAGAGCAGTGACAGTAGCAACCGCCGGAATGGTGAGTACCCTCCAGGCCTCGTAGCCAAAGCTGAGAGAAGATTGGAAGTGGAAAAGGGTAACTGGAGAGTTGAGGATGGCGGAGGTCCTCGAACAGCGGAAGGAAGCCGGTAGCGGATGCTGGCTCGGTAGATTCTAAGGCCTGAGGCGAAAGAGAAGCCCTGGCACCGGGTGGTCTGGGGCTGGTTGGAGGTTGGGTTAATCTCTGCCAGAGACCCTGGCAGAGAAAAGGGAGGGCAAAGAGCAGAGGGCAAACAGCAAAGAGCGGAGTAGAGTGGGAAAGGTGATGGAAGGGGGAGTGTGAATAAGGATATCTTTTTACATGGAAGTAATCCGCCCCCCGCCCCGGCGGTTACGAGAGGAATGTGTGTAACACTGATTGCCGCAGTATTTGTAACCTGTGATACGCCCAGGTTGCCCTCTGAATGACTGTCAGTTCAGTTATTAGTAACACTGTAACATTATAAAACCCTCTCTAACACAACATATTAGGGTAGTGTTTCTCAAATTTCAGTACGCATGAGTATGATTTTGGCCTAAGTTGGAGTGCAGATTATGAATGTTTAATTAATTGGGGGGGGGGATTCAGGAATGTGCATTTCAAGTGATTCTAAAATTGGAGGGCTCCCACAACACTTTGAGAAATACTGCTATCTTAGACTTGAAATCTGTCGGCGGGCTATCTAATCAAAGCTCTTTATGAAGTAATGGTTTTACCTAGTGATGCTCCTGAACTCCTACGTAAAGTGAGCACTCTCTTGCTTATATACTTGGTAGATCCAACTAGTAGTTGAAAAAGGGATGTTGTTGGTTAGTTACAGACCCAGCCAAAGCTATTTAGCAAAGTATGTGATTGTCCTGCCTGATGGAAATATTTATAAAGAATAAGTTTAACTAGTTTTCTTCTTTTTGTGATTCCATTGCTATATAAGTGGGCAGAAATTGAGCCCAGGAAATTGAAGTGATGAGGAAATCATGCCTGACCTCAACCAAGAGATTAAATGCTACTCTTTTTTTTTTTTTTAAATAAATTTATTTGTTTTATGGCTTTTCTCTAGTTGTGGGGAGCGGGAGCTTTCTCTTCCTTGCGGTGTGCAGGCTTCTCATTGCGGTGGCTTCTCTTGTGGAACACGGGCTCTAGGCGCGCGGGCTTCAGTAGTTGTGGCTTGCCGGCTCTAGAGCGCAGGCTCAGTAGTTGTGGCGCATGGGCTTAGTTGCTCCGTGGCATGTGGGATCTTCCCGGACCAGGGCTCGAACCCGTGTCCCCTGCATTGGCACGGATTCTTAACCACTGTGCCAGCAGGGAAGTCCCTAAATCCTACTCTTTTAAAAGTAGTTTTCCCCTCTGCCTTCCTTACTTTATTCCACAGGCATTTAGCTGAAAACCAAGGAAAGTAAAAAATTATTGAACCTAAATTTATATTTAGGTGAAGAAATACTAGCCCTAAATAATTCTGAAAGTATGAACCATGAGAATTATTGAAAATCTTCAAATAGAGAATCAGAACTAGTAATTAGATGAAGCTAGCTGAGGCTGCAAACTCGTAGTTCTGGGGCCCTCTAGAAATACAGTCCCACATAGTTTTTTAATTAAAAAAAATTAGCTTCCAGTGTCTTAAAAATGATCATATTTTACATCAAAACGCAGATTTCTGGCTTCTCTGAAAAATCAGAAATACCATATTTCACTATCAGACACATCTTTTTTCATATTTTTGTACTACTGAAATATGTTGGTGTGATATAATTGGCAGCATCTTTTCTTTCTTAATGGTACATAAAATAAGGGTGTTACTTTCAATTAACAGAGTTTTCATATTTGGAGAAATGTGATATTAGGGTAACTCTTGTCCCAAGTCCACCTGCCAACAGTTTTCTAGAACCAAGTAGAGGTTATCCTCTTTACATGGCCAGCTTTACACATTAATGATGTCTGTTGGTCCTTTAGGCATTTCAGGTTTTGACTCCCGCTATCTGTAGGGGAACTAGTGACCTGATAAACCAATTTGTAGATAACTAGATTGCTTCCAACTTGAAAGTGTTCTTATAGGTGTCTTTTTTTGGACCCATGCAAGGATTTCTCTAGGAAGTATACCCAGGAGTGACACTGCGGGGTCCTAGAGTCCATGCATACTTAATTTCCCTAGGCATTGTCAGATTGCTTTCCAGAATGACTATACTAGTTCTTACTTACTTCAGTAATGCATGAGAGTTCCTATTTCTCTACATTCTCACTAACTTTCTAACTTTTGCCAATTTGAGGATGTATTTTAATATCCCATTGTTTTACTCAGCATTTCTCTGATTTTCATTGAGTTCAAATACCTCACTATTAGTCATCTGGCTTTCAGTTTCTGTGAATTTTCTGTTTACATTTTTTACCAACTTTTCCCTTTTTTGGTTGTTTGGTTTTGAATTTTAGGAGTTCCTTGTATATTCTAGATAGTAGTCCTTTGTTGGTTTTACATTGAAAATATCATCTTAATTTTTCTAACTTGTCAACAGAGTTCTTCATTTGCTATACTCTATCTGTTCTAGTATTTGTTAGTTTATTCTATTGTGTTTTCTACACAGATGATCATCTTCACATAGTGAGTTTTATTTCCTCCTTTAATCATTCCAATTTGTATTTCTTTTTATTGTAATATTGATAAAGATCTCTTGTACCATGTTAAACAGTAGCAGTGATAGTAGATAGGCATCCTTGATGTGTTTGGGATCTTAGAGAGAATACTTTTTTCTTTTTTATTGAAGTATAGTTGATTTACAATGTTGTGTTTTCTGGTGTATAGCAAAGTGATTCAGTTATACATATTTAAATATATATATCCTTTTCATATTCTTTTCCGTTATAGCTTATTACAAAATAATATATAGTTCCCTGTGCTATACAGTAGGACCTTGCTGTTTATCTATTTTTTTTGCTATTTGAATTATCCATTTTTTAAAATTTATTTTTTTATTGAAGTATCATTGATTCACAATGTTGGGTTAGTTTCAGGTGTACAGCAAAGTGATTCAGTCATATATATATATTTATATTCTTGTTCATATTCTTTTCCATTATAGCTTATTACAAAATATTGAATATAGTTCCCTGTGCTATACAGTAGGTCCTTGTTGTTTATCTGTTTTATATGTAGTAGTATATATATGTTGCTCCCAAATTCCTAATTTATTCCTCCTTCCACCTTTCCCCTTTGGTAACCATAAGTTTGTTTTCTATGTCTGTGAGTCTGCCTCTGTTTTGTAAATAAGTTCATTTGTATCATTTTTTTAGATTCCACATATAAGTGATATCATATGATATTTGTCTTTCTCTCTCTGGCTTACTTCACTTAGTATGATAATCTCTAGGTCCATCCATGTTGCTGCAAATGTCAGTATTTCTTGTTTATGGCTGAGTAGTATTCCATTGTATATATGTACCACATCTTCTTTATCCATTCATCTGTCAGTGGGCATTTAAGTTGCTTCCATGTCTTGGCTATTGTAAATAGTGCTGCAATGAACATTGGGGTGCATGTATCTTTTCAAATTATGGTTTTTTCCAGATATATGCCCAGGAGTGGGATTCCTGCATCATATGGTAACTCTATTTTTAGTTTTTTAAGGAACTTCCATGCTGTTTTCCATACTGGCTGCACCAATTTACATTCTCACCAACAGTGTAGGAGGGTTCTCTTCTCTCCACACCCTCTCCAGGATTTATTATTAGTAGACTTGAAAACAATTTTTTTATTGGAGTATAGCTGACTTACAATGTTGTATTAGTTTCAGGTGTACAGCAAAGTGAATCAGTGTAGACTTTTTTTTCTTTTTGGTCGCCACACATGGCATGCGGGATCTTCCCCGACCAGGGATCGAACCTGTGCCTCTTGCACTGGGAGTGTGGAGTCTTAACCACTGGACCGCCAGGGAAGTCCCAATGTAGACTTTTTAGTGATGGCCGTTCTGACCAGTGTGAGGTGATACCTCATTGTAGTTTTGATTTGCATTTTTCTAATAATTAGTGATGTTGAGCATCTTTCATGTGTCTATAGGCCATCTGCATGTCTTCTTTGGAGAAATGTCTATTTAGGTCTTCTGCCCATTTTTTGATTGTGTTGTTTGGGTTTTTTTGTTTGTCTTGTTTTGTTTTGTTTGTTACTGAGTTGTATGAGCTATTTGTATATTTTGGAAATTAGCCCTTGTCAGTCACATCATTTACAAATATTTTCTCCCAGTCCATAGGTTGTCTTTTCATTTTGTTTATGGTTTCCTTTGCTGTGCAAAGCTTTTAAGTTTGATTAGGTCCCTTTTGTTTATTTTTGCTTTCATTTCTATTGCCTTGGGAGACTGACCTAAGAAAACATTGCTACAATTCATGTCAGAGAATGTTTTGCCTATGTTCTCTTCTAGGAGTTTGAGAATGCTTTTCATGTTACATTCCCAGTTTGGCCCACGTTGACCACGTTTTTTAAAATAAATCCTCCATACACATATACACACATCCTGATACTCTTTACCAAGCTCAGCTTTTTCTTTTTCCTTAGTAATTGTCACCTTCTAATATACTATATGATTTATATCTATTTATTTATTATATTATTTACCACTGTCTCCCGCCAGTAGATGTAAATTCCATGAAGGCAGGGATCTTTGTTTTGTTCACTGATATATCCTCAGCAAGTGAAAGAATGTTTGGTACATAGGAGGTAATCAATAAATATTTGCTGAAATGAATGAATTGCTCCCTTAAGTGTGGTGTTTGTTGAAGCTTTTTGATGTGTAGCTTTTATCAAGTAAGAAATTTCACTTTAACCCTTAGTTGAGAGCTTTTAATATCAGCTGTAGAACTTTATCAACTGCTCTTTCTGCACTTACTGAAATAGATGTGATTTTCCCCTTTAATCCATTAATAAATGATTTATATTTATAGACTTTTCTGTTGTTAAACAATCCTTATGATCCTGGCATAAGCCATTTTTGATCATGATCATTATACACCATTGGCTTTGGAGATCTAATGTTGTATCTAGGATTTTCAAATCTGTTTTGAAAAGTAAAGAGGGCTCCTTATCTGGTTATGGCATCAAGGTTATTCTGGCGTCATAAAATAAGTTGGAAACTTTCCCTCTTTTTTCTGATTTCTGAAACCACTTGTATAACAAGGAATATCTGTTCCCTGAAAGCTTGGTAAAACTTGTAATTTATCTAGGCTTGGGGCTTTAGGGGAGGAGGGTGAGGGTAAATCTCTGATTATCTTTTTACTGTTTTAAATAGTAATTAGTCTGTTCAAATTTTCTGATTCTTCTTGTGAGTTTTGGCACTTTTGTTTTTTCTAGAAATGCATACTTTGTCTAGGTTTTCAAACTTATTACCATATATTTGCTTATAATATTTTATTTTTAAAATCTCTGTGATGGGACTTCCTTGGTGGCCCAGTGGTTAAGAATCCGCCTGCCAATGCGGGGGACCCAGGTTCAAGCCCTGGTCTGGGAAGATCCCACATGCTGCGAAGCAACTAAGCCTGTGCGCCACAACTACTGAGCCTATGCTCTAGAGCCCGTGAGCCACAACTACTGAGCCCACATGCCACAACTACTGAAGCCCGCGTGCCTAGATCCCGTGCTCCACAACAAGAGAAGCCACCGCGATGAGAAGTCCGCGCACTGCAATGATGAGTAGCCCCTGCTTGCCACAACTAGAGAAAGCCTGCGTGCAGCAATGAAGACCCAATGCAGTCAAAAATAAATAAATAAAATCTCTGTGATATCTGTGTTATTTCCCCTTATTTATTCTATATTTTAAATTTGTATATCTCTCTTTTTAGCTCAGTTGAGCTTGCCAGAGACTTCAGAACCCACTTTTAGTTTTGTTAATCTTTTTTCCTCTCATTCTGCTTTTCATTGATTTCTTCCTTTGTGTCTCCTTCTGCCTTCATGATGTACTTTTTCAAACATCTTGAATGCTTAACTTATTTGTTTTCTATCTCTTGTTCTCTCTTATATTTTTAAAATTTATTTTATTCAAGTATAGTTGATTTACAATGTTGTGTTAACTTCTGCCATACAGCAAAGTGATTCAGTTATATATATATGTGTGTGTGTATATATATACATATATATATACATTCTTTTTCATATTCTTTTCCATTATGGTTTATCACAGGATATTGAATATAGTTCCCTGTTCTTATTTTTATTTATTTACTTATTTATTTATGGCTGTGTTGGGTCTTCATTGCTGCGTGCGGGCTTTCTCTAGTTGCGGCGAGCAGGGGCTACTCTTCATTGCGGTACGCGGGCTTCTCATTGCAGTGGCTTCTCTTGTTGTGGAGCACGGGCTCTAGGTGCGTGGGCTTCAGTAGTTGTGGCTCATGGGCTTCAGTAGTTGTGGCTCGCAGGTTTTAGAGCGCAGGCGCAGTAATTGTGGCACACGGGCTTAGTTGCTTCGCAGCATGTGGGATCTTCCCGGACCAGGGCTCAAACCCGTGTCCCTTGCATTGGCAGGCGATTCTTAACCTCTGCACCACTAGGGAAGCCCAAGATGGTTAATATTTTTCTAAAACTTCATCAGTGCTACCTGGCTGCAGCAATTATAAATTGTTCCTGGTTGTAAGATGTATCCAAATTTCAAAGATATTAAAATATAGAAGAAGATATAAATCTTAGAATCAATGAAATGAGATATATTTTAATATCAGTGTTGAAAGCTATATGTTTTTTTGTAAACCGAGTGGGAGTGAAGTATCTGACATTACATCACGATTTCCTTAATTTCTCTGAGAAGTATTTAAATGAGTATTTCTGATTTCAGGAAATTAAAACACTCTCTTTGCATATAAAGTCTCAAAAAAAGAAGTTAATCTTTTTAGCGGTAGATGCCAGGGCTAATAATTGTTGCATGAAAATTGGGTCAACAAATCACACCAATAAAGACAGCTTTGTTTTTTCTTCTCTTTTTAAGGCAAAAGCAACAACAATCAAAGAAGCCCTAGCCAGATGGGTGAGTTTATGAGTTTTTACTTCTTCTAGAAACCACATAAGGAGAATTTTTGGATAGTTATTTAAATATGACCATTCAATACAAGGGATCTTTGTGGTATTGGAACTGTTTAGCTATCTTGATGGTGTTAGTGGATACATGAGCCTACACAGGTGATAAAATTGTATAGAACTTAATGCACATGCAAACACATTTACACTTGTATGTACAAATAAAATTGGGAAAATCTGATTAAAATCAGTGGATTGCATCAATATCAATATCCTGGTTGTGATATTATACTATAGTTTTGAAAAATGTTACCATTGGGGGAAACTGGGCAAAGTGTATAAGGGATCTCTCTGTATTATTTTTTATAACTGCACATGAATTTTCAAGTGTCTCAATAAAAATTTCAATTAAAAAAATCTGACCATTGGAGAATTTAAATATGGAAAGGCTGATTCATCTGTTACTGTAATGGCTGTAATCTCTGTTACAGTACATTTTCTTTTTCAACTTTATCATCATTAAACTACATGTCATTTTCAGGTGATAGATTGATATGTGTTGTGGATTATCTAGGTTTTAGACAAGTGATGGTTTTAGCCTCTTGGAAGTTAGAACAGGGTCAGTCAATGTGGACAAACGAAAATCATGCATAGACAACTGAAAAAACATTGAATAAAAATACTAAAATGATGCTTAACATCGCTGATCATCAGGGAAATGCAAATCAAAACTGCAGTGAGATATCACCTCACGCCTGTTAAAATGGCTATCATCGAAAATACGAGAGAAAAGTGTTGGTGAGGATGCGGAGAAAAGAAACTCTTTTGCACTTTGGTGGGGATGTAAATGTAAATTGGTACAGTGTTATGGTAAATACTATGAAGGTTCCTCAAAAATTAAAAGTAGATCTACCATGTGATCCAGCCGTCCCACTTCTGCATATATATCTGAAGGAAATGAAACCACTATCTCAAAAGAGATACCTGTATCCCCATGTTCATTGCAGCATTATTCACAATAGCCAAGACATGAAAACAGCCTAAATGCTCATCAATGGATGAATGGATGAAGAAAATGTATATTTGTATACAATGGAATATTATTCAGCCATAAAAAGAAGGAAATCCTGCCATTTGCAACAACATGGAAGGACCTTGAGTGCATTATGCTAAATGACATAAGTCAGGTAGCTAAAGACAAATATTGTATGATCTCACTTACATGTGGAATCTAAAAAAGCTGAACTCATAGAAACAGATTAGAATGGTGGTGGCCAGAGCTGAGTGGAGGAAATGGGAAGAAGTTGGTCAAAGGTTATAAACTTCCAGTTATAAGATGAATAAGTTCTGGGGATCTAATGTACAGCATATTTAATAATACTGTATTATGTACTTGAAGGTTGCTAAGAGAGTAGATTTTTTTTTTAAATAAATTTATTTATTTATTTATTTTTGGCTGAGTTGGGTCTTTGTTGCTGCACGCCAGCTTTCTCTAGTTGCAGCCAGCGGGGGCTACTCTTCATTGCAGTGCACGGGTTTCTCATTGCAGTGGCTTCTCTTGCTGTGGAGCATGGGCTCTTGCCACGTGGGCTTCAGTAGTTGTGGCATGTGGGCTCAGTAGTTGTGGCTTGTGGGCTCTAGAGCACAGGCTCAGTAGTTGTGGCGCACAGGCTTAGTTGCTCCGTGGCATGTGGAATCTTCCCGGACCAGGGCTCAGACCCATGTCCCCTGCATTGACAGGCAGATTCTTAACCACTGTGCCACCAGGGAAGTCTGGAGAGTAGATCGTAAATGTTCTCAGCACACAAAAAAATAATGATATGAGGTGCTGGATGTGTTAACTAACCTTTTTCTGGTAATCATTTTTCAATGTATACATGTATCAAAGCATCACGTGGTATACCTTAAACATAAACAATGTTATATGTCAGTTATATCTCAATAAATCTGTAAAAAATAGTGATCATTTTATAATGTATAGAAATGTTGAATCACTATGTTGTACACTGGGAACTAACATAGTATTGTAGGTCAATTATATTTCAACAAACAAACAAACAAATTCATAGAAAAAGGCATCAGATTTGTGGTAACCAGAGCCAAGGAGCAGGGGTAGGGGGAATTGGATGAAGATGGTCAATAGGTACAAGCTCCCAGTTACAAGGTAAATAAGTACTAGGGGTGTAATGTACAACATGATTAATATAATTAACACTGCTATGTTATATATGAAAGTTAAAAGAGTAAATCCTAAGAGTTCTCATCACAAGGAAAAATTTTTTTCTTTTTCTTTTATTTTGTATCTTA
Organism: Balaenoptera ricei; assembly: GCF_028023285.1. NCBI lineage: Eukaryota > Metazoa > Chordata > Mammalia > Artiodactyla > Balaenopteridae > Balaenoptera > Balaenoptera ricei. The sequence continues at coordinate 159,542,705 of NC_082640.1, forward strand.
TGAGATGATGGATGTTCACTAAACTTATTGTGGTAATCGTTTTGTGATTTTATAAGTCAAATTGTTATGCTGTATATATTAAACTTATTCAGTGCTATATGTCATTATATCTGGAAAAAGTACACAATACATACACAAAATACATTTTTAAAAAGCATATAGTAATATTAGAGAGGAAACTGCATTGTAAAAAATGCATTAAATATAAACAAATATTTTGAATATAACATTCTATAAAGTTTGAACAGTTGTATTTCAGCATTATAGATAGAATTTCCATAGAGTATAGAGATGGCTCCTCAATTTCTATGCCCAGTGATAACATATTTGACTATGTTATCAGTTGTTTTTTTGTATAATAATGTATCTTTTGCTTTTGTAGCTGGGCTTTAAATAAAAAGTCTTTCAAGAAACTTGGTGTCTAGGGAAAATAGACAAAATGGGTAGGATAATGAAATATTTGAATTTTTGTTTTAGTGCTTATAAACTTCTTTGTACTCTAATTACATTAAAAAAATATTTTTCTGCTTAGTTAGTGAAAGATCTGTTTTGTTTAATAAAAAAGTGTGGAGTAGGCTTAGTATTAGGTTTGATTTCCTTCAATCAGATTTTAGGATTTTATTTTATTTATTTATAGTAACAAGTGGTTGGTTTTTTGGTTTGGTTTGTAGGTTCTATTTCTAGATTACATTATGGCCATAAATCTTTGACTTTAAGATTATTTGAAGACATCATGCTCATTCTTGCACTCATTAACCCAACATTTATTAAGGATCTACTTGGTGTCAGTCTCCCATCTCCTAACCTATAAATGTATGGCACAAAAAAAATACTGAGTGAATGTGTATTAGATCTCTTTCAACTGATTATATATTTTCTATTATTGATGTGTTATGATTTGATTTTTTAAAAACAAGCCTCTTTTGTGTCTAATATCAGGTTATAGAAAATATAGGAAAGTAAGAAAATGGTCCCTGAGCTGTAGGATCTTCTTGTTTTGTTGGAGAGATAGAGCTAACTCTAAGTACTGAGGTACTTAGAAACTATTATTAGGCAGCATATCCTGGTAATTAAAATTTAAACTGTGTACTTAGTACTGAAATTAAACTCTAAGGTAGAATTTAGTAGTAAATTATTGTAGAGCAAATAAATTTGACCTCAGCTTTGTCATAAAGAGAAAATCTTCCCAAATTCTTGGTATTTGGTGGTTCTAGCTCAGACTAAATTGTATATAGGAACAGAAAGATGAGATGACAGAAAGAGTTGATCTTATAGGTCTGAATCTGATACTTAGGAAAAGTTTGTTTAGGGAAAAGGAATTCTTCCCAGGAAAATGTTTTTGTTGTTGTGTTTTACTTTTGTTTATTAATTGATAGGCTCTAAAAGGATTTTTAAAATTACAGAAATAAAAGTTAGATTCTTTCCTCCTCTTTTCCATTTGGTTGAGACCTAAGAGTGAATTATCTGAATCAGCCATGTATAAGGCTAGTTATCAGGTTCAGTAAGTAAATGTTGTCAATAAGTGAACTGTCAAGAATGTACAGAATTATTGAGTTTTAATAATTGTTTTGAAATAAACGTTGAAAAGCCTTGAGAAATTTTGGCCTTTTCTAGTTCCACATTTGGATTATTTTCTTCCAAATTAATTTTTATCATAGGAAGAGAAAACCAGTCAGAAGCCATCCGAAGCCAGAGAGATAAAGCTGTATGCCCAGATTCCCCCTATAGAGAAGATGGATGCGTCCTTGTCCACACTCTTTAATTGCGAGTAAGTTCTCTTGTCTTTCTTCGTCCTTTCTAGTATTGCTATTAAGTTTCACTTCCTTTTCTAAATACACAAACTAGAAAAATATATTTATTTTCTTGATCTTCATTTCCCTTCCTTCCTTCCTTCCTTCCTTCCTTCCTTCCTTCCTTCCTTCTTTCCTCCCTCCCTCCCTCCCTTCTTTCTTTCTTTCTTTTTCTGATTCTCGCTTTGGCAAAGCCAAACATAAAAGATTATTGGTTTCTAGGATTATTAATAGATTAATCCTGAATAATCCTGTACTGTATTTTTTTACAGTACAATTTTTACAATATGCCTGGAGAATAGAAATTTCCTTGTCTCTTAGGAGAAGCTAAATAACACAATTAAACTATTTCTCTGTCATAAAATCTAGTACTTTCCCTTGTAAGATTATCCACCAAAGTCAATACTATACTTACTCAGAGACATAAGAGATACTGCTTTAAAAAATACTTTTCAAACTATGAAAATACATTGTAAAGCACCTAGAAGGGCTTCCCTGGTGGCGCAGTGGTTAAGAATCTGCCTGCCAATGCAGGGGACACGGATTTGATGCCTAGTCTGGGAAGATCCCACATGCCGCGGAGCAACTAAGCCTGTGCGCCACAACTACTGAGCCTGCGCTCTAGAGCCCACGAGCCACAACTACTGAGCCCACGTGCCACAACTACTGAAGCCCGCGTGCCTAGAGCCTGTGCTCCACAACAAGAGAAGCCACTGCACTGAGAAGCCGGCTCACCGCAACGAAGAGTAGCCCCTGCTCACCACAACTAGAGAAAGCCCGCGCACAGCAACGAAGACCCAAAGCAGCCAAAAATAAATAAATAAAAAAAAAAAAAAAAAAAAAAAGAGCCCTCTTTAAAAGTCATGAGGGACACAAAATAATTAAAAAAAAAAAAAAAAACCTAGAAAATATTAAAAGCACAAAGGGAAGTAATATCAACCAAAATTGCACACCTTTTGAGAACCAGTGTTAGCATTTTGTTTTTTATTTTATTATTTTTTAAATTTTTTGGCCGCACTGCAGGGCATGTGGGATCTTAGTTCCCCGACCAGGGATCAGGGATCTCACCCCTGCCCCCTGCAATGGAAGCACAGAGTCTTAACCATTGGACCGCCAGGGAAGTCTCAGCATTTTGATATAGCACCTTCTAATTTTTTTTTCCGAATTGGGATCAAGTTACATTTATTTGTAATCCTATTTATCCAAGACTTTAAGTATCAGATCTATATTTATTCCTTTTAACTTATTTTCTAAATACACACTTTTTAGCAGGGTTCTGTGGCTAATTTGAGGCAATTATACCATGACACCTTGTAACCGTGCTCTCAGGCTGCAGTGTCTTGTCAGGGGTGTAGAATGTTACAGAATCATTTGGGGTTCTTTCTGATCTCTTCATCCTGTGTTTTTCTAACTGTGGTCCCCTGGCTACTTATATAAGAATCTCCTTGTGCAGTAGATAAGCCCCACTCCAAATTTATAGAAACAGAATCTACTGATGAAACTAGGTATCTGTATTTATAATAAGCAATCTGAATGACTCTTAGATGCATATTTGTGAACTCATGCATTAGACTAATACCTGTCTTTGGAATTAAAGGGAAAAGCAAATGTATTTAGTTATTGTATGCAACTTGTCCTTTGTGATGAGAACACAATGTATTACATAAAAACCCACCTTAGATGTGTTTTTGGCTTCAAAAATCATGATTTCAAAGAGCATTATTTCAAAGTGGTCAAATATCTTTTTATCATAAAGCCATTTCAAAGGCAAGCATTTGAGAAGGTTCTGTACCCCATACCAAAGTACCTTGGAAACTGCTTAGAAAGAGTCACCCTGTTCATATTTTTGCTGACACTCTTTGAGCAGGTTGCCTAAACAACAATTAAAGAATCATTCCCCAACCGTAGTCCCAGATTTTCCAGTCCATTTTTCACTTTAACTGGTTGTTCTTGAGAATGGGGAATGACTAGAAAATACACAGATTTGACCAGTAATTTACAGTGTACAGTAATTGCTTTTAGTGTTTCAAGCAAAAAAAACAAAAAAAAAAAGAAGAAGAATTCCTCTTCAGGTCAAATCAGAAGGATAAGATCATATGTTCTAGAGTCAGTTTTTTGGCATCTTAAATTTGCCTGTGCTACATTCTGGTTGTATAATATCAGGCAAATTGCTTAACATCTTTGTGCCTCAGTTTCCTCATTTGTAAAATTTGGATAATAATACTTATTTCATAGGATTGTTCTGATGGTTAAAATAGTTAATACATGTAAAGTACTTAGAAGAATACTAGGCACACATTAAGTGTTCAATAAAATTAGCTTTTATTATATTCTTTGCATGAAATTTACTAAGATATTAAACGTTTTTGTCAAGAAAGGAAGATTAATAACGTGTAATTATGCTCCCTTTAAAAATTTGTTTTTATACAATTAAAGTATGTATAGGAAAAAAATCTAGAAAAATATATACGAACTATTAAAAGTCATTATCTCTGGAGGAATGTGTGGGGTGGTTAGGATTACATAACTTTTTATTATACACATATCATGGACATTTTCCCAAGTTGGTATGTATAGCCCAATCTTGTTTGCTTTAGTGGCAGATAGTATTTCATTATCTGTATTCCTCAGCTGATGGGTATTTATAAATTTTTCCCACTTTTTTGCTATTACAATACAGTAAATAATCTAATTCATATATTTTTTGGCATTTGTATTAGTATTTCAATAGGACATATTCCTAGAAATGAATTACTGGGTCAAAAATACATGCATTTAAAAATTTAATAGATAACACCAAATTACCCTCAAAAAGGTTTTTTTGATTTTATACAATAGTGTATATTAACTTTTGTAATCAGGGAAAAAGTATGAAGATTTCAAAATGAAGGAATACATGTCATGTCTGAGAGGGAAAAAAGGATTCAGTGTAAAAGGAAATGTGACTTAAATATCATCTTCTGTGGGTACTTGAGGAATAATTTCTGATATACCATTAACATTTTTTTCTTATTAATTCAAGTGTTCCTTTTTTTTTTTTTAGGAAGCTTTCACTGTCTACAAACTGCATTGAAAAAATTGCAAACCTGAATGGCTTAAGTAAGTGATCCACAGTAACAGATGGTTCTTGGATTTTGTAGTTATTTGGAATAAACATTCCAGAGGCACTACATAATCCTAGAAGCTGGCACCTGTTTTAACCACAGTAATTGTCAGATGTCAGAAAGAATATATAAACCATGTGTCTTATTTAATTATCCAAAGAAAAGTAGAGATAACATGAAACCTGAGCAGTTTAAAGACATTATAAAGTTTTTGTAGTGTTAGAATTGAAATATCTTAAATAGAAAATCAGGTTTTTTATATTTTTTTGTTCAGATTTATCTTATGTTTCATACTTATTATATTTAAAATTTTATTCTTGACCATCCCTGTTTTTCCTGGGCTCCTTGTCTTTGTTAATGACATCGACACCTTCGCAGTTGCCAAGGCTCCTTGTGCTAGTTGCCTGTGGCTGCAGAAACTTGGTGGCTTAAAACTGCAGAAATGTATTCCCTCACTGTTCTAGAGGCCAGAAGTCTGAAATCAGTTTCACTGGGCCAAAATCAAGAGGGCCACACCTTCTCTAGAGGCTTCAGGGGAGAATCTTTTCCTTGCCTTTTCTAGATTCTGATGGCTGCCAGATTCCTTGGCTTGTGACTGTGTCACTCCAATATCTGCCTCTGTCGTCATATTGCCTTCTCCTCTTTTGTCTCTGTCATATCTTTCTCTGTCACCCTCTTATGAGGATACATGTGATTACATTTAGGGAACACCTGGGTAATCAAGGATACTCTCCCCATCTTAAGATCCCTAACTTAATCACATCTGCAAAGTAATTTTTCCCCACGTATAGTAACATTCACAGGTTCCAGGGATTAGGATATAGGTATCTTTTGGTGAGCCATTATTTAGCCTATCATATTTCCCTTTACTTCCCTCAAGCCCTACATGCAAGTTCATCCGTAAGTCCTGTTAACTCTATTCTTTGAAAGAGCTCTCAAATAATTTGTTGCTTTTCCATTTCCAGGAGCTACAGCTTTAATTTAGACCCTCATCATCTCCCCCTTAGGTCATATTTTTTAGATGTTTTTTATCACTTCCCACAGTAAGAAATACATTTGAATTAACGACTCAGTGTATATATATTCATATGAATACACATATCAAATATAGCATATACATATGAACTGGATTAAAATTTGTAAAACAATATTTACCCTTATAGCATAGGTTCCAGTATAAATTTTTTTAGCGTGATTTCATTGTTTTTTAAATGCTTGTCACAACCCACTAAGTTGATTTCACATGACCCACAGTTTGAAAAAACACTGCCTTACAACTTCTGTTATAGCCTCCCAGTTGATCTCCTTGTCTCCTATCTTTCTGTTCTTCCATTGACCTTCAGCACTGACACCAGAGTTTTCTTTTTAAAAATATTGTTCTCATTATCATTCCTCCAGATCAGAGACCTTTAATGCCTCCCCTTTGCCTAATAAAGACCAGATGCCTTAAGGGTGCATTCAGGGTCATCTAAAAGCTTGTGACATCCTCTTCACACCCAAACATATAATTCTTTTTTTATGACTTTGTGCACTTGTTAATGCAGTGCTTTTCATTGAGAACAGCCCCTTCCTCTAGCAGGAAAACCCTACAAGAAACAAAATTAAGATTAAGAATGCCAAGTTTAAATGTCATTTAGAGGGAGACCCCTAAAGACTTCTTTAATCTCCATCATCATAATAATTACTCTTTCTTGGGAACATTTATAACAGTCTACCTTAGATTATAATAATAATTACTTACTTCATATAGTTATTGTGAAGATTAAATGAGTAGTGTGTATAAAGTTCTTAGAATAGTGCCTACTGCATATAAGTGCTCAAGAAATATTAGCTGTTATTATAGTTAGTGAGGAATATGTTCTGTCTCTTCAGATAATGAGCTCCTTGAGGGCAAACATCACATCTTATTAATATTTCTATCTTCTATTCCAAATCTCCATCCCCCCCCCAGTACCATACTCAAAGGTGCACTCAGTATTTACATAGTGCTGGAGAGGAAGTGTTCACTATTAGAGTTGTGTATTAGATGATTCCGTCTATTCCATTTTTCACTGACTCATTAAACAATTTATATTTCATTTTATTCCCTATTCTTTGTCTGTATTTGAAATAACTTGCTTAAAGGAGACTAAATTGATAACATATTATTTATCAGTATGGATAACATGCTTTTCTTTCATAAAAACATGACTATGACAATATGAAAATGAAAATATGAAAAATCTTCTATATAAGGCTGGTAATGGGTTTGAACTCATATTCTCTTTGGTCAATTGGTAGTGACTCTCAGGAAAGTCGTATGAAGAAGAGTTCCAAAAATTCAGTGGAAAAGAGTACCTTGATCAATTATTGATGTCTGATGTAGGCATGGAATGAGAGAGAATAGGCATTTGTACCATGTATTTGCTATATTTGATGCATCTCATTTTAGTTCTGCTTATAACAAATGGTATTTCTGCAGTCTATGGAGAGAATACACTTTGTCTGTGACTATGAAGCAAAATGAAGCCAACTGATTCATGCAAGAGATTGAATATATGACGCTAGCTTGCCTCCCACCCCTTTCCTTTCATGAGCACTATAGTCTTACCTACTACGCTGTGATAAGAGGATCTGAAATAAGTAGGTATTCCTATTTAACAGTGGGGTTATAAGGCAGAATAACCCTAACAGCAGTATATATTGTTTCAAAACTGTGACTAGAAAACTGTATGACATGACTATGTTCAAAACTGTGACTAAAAAGCTGTACAATGTGAATATTAATACTCTCATATTAAAGACTAGAAAGTAAAGTTTCTTGGTAAAAAAGTATACTCCTTCAGTTTACTAAATAAGTAAACATAAAACTTTAAGATATTGTTTTGATTTTCATCAGGACCTAAGAAGAAAAAAACAGTGTTTTCCTTCTAGTGGTGCTCTCTACTTATGCAGCATATAAAATATGGAAAATGCGTAATTCTGTAATGTTAGAAGAGTTAATCTATTAAGTTTGATATCATTATTTACTTCCCCGTACAGCAATAAGTAAGATCTCTTTAGCCTTTCATTGCCATTTTCATGTGCATTTTTAAAAAAAGGAGTTGTGTGTATTTAAGTTAGATACTATCTTTAAAAGATTTGTATATATCTGTTATCTCTAATTTCTGAGATCAGTTCTTATCTTAGTTGACCTAAGTGTATTTTGACATGGATGATTTCTCTTCTGTTTGAAGCAATTTCAGTATTGGATTTCTAGGACACTGTACCCTTCTGATTTTCTCCTGCCTTTTTGGCTACTTCTTCCCAGTCTCATGTCCTCAAATTTTAAATGTTGGAGTATCTGGGGACTCAGTTCTTGGATCTCTTCTCTTTTCTATCTTCACCTACTCCCTAGATTATCTCATCCAGATCATGGTTTTACCATCTATATGCTGATGGCTCCCAAATTTATATCTCTAGTCCATACATCTCCTCTGAACTCCAGATTCACACATTCAGTTGCCCGACATTTCCATTGGATGTCTACTGGACATCTCATACTTAACATGTCCAATACTGAGTCCTGATGTCCTTCCCCAGCCCTAGCTAACCCAACTTCTTGTGTGTCTGTCTCAGATAGTGACAACTGCATTCTTCTAGTTGCTCAGGCCAAACTCCTTGGTAATTTCTTGACTCCTCTCTCACTATATATGCCTGATACACACACACGTACATCATTTATTTGTACTTACCATGGATTAAGCCTTGTGCTGAATATTTTAGACAATTATCTCATTTAATCCTTATACTCTTATAAGGTAGATCCTATACTTCCTCATTTTACATATGACAAAACTGAGATTCTTAAGAGGTTTGGTTACTTCCCTAGAGAGTTAGGATTGGAACTCAGTTATGGATTTGTGCTCTTAACCATTGAATTATGGATGTTATAGAACAGTGCCATCCAACAGAATTATCTGCACTGTCCCAATTCAGTTGCCACTAGCCATATGTAGCTATTAGGCTCTTGAAATGTGATTAATGTGATGGAGAAACTGAATTTTTTATCGTATTTAATTTTAATTAAATTAAATATCCACATGTGGTTAGTAACTACCATACTGGACAGCATAGTTATAGAAGTTTAAGTTGTGAAAATTAAATGTATAACTTATGCATAAGTAATCACAGTAGTTTTTTAGGACAGAAGTGAGGTTTCCTGTGTTTTACTAGAAATCTTTTATTTTAATTTTGAAAAATAATGTATGTACATGGTTTTATGCAAATAGTTCAGAAGATGGTACAGTTAAAAATGTCTTCCTCCAGGGGCTTCCCTGGTGGTCCAGTGGGTAAGACTCCACGCTTCCAATACAGGGGGCCTGGGTTCGATCCCTGGTCAGAGAACTAGATCCCGCATGCATGCTGCAATTAAGAGTTTGCATGCAGCAACTAAGAGTCCGCATGCCACAACTAAGAAGCCCACATGCCTCAACTAAAGATCCCTCATGCCACAATGAAGATCCCGCATGCCGCAACTAAGACCCGTTGCAGCCAAAATTAAATAAATAAATAAATAAATAAATAAAAATAAAAATATCTTCCTCCGACCATAGACTGACTCTCAGTTCCTCCCCCAAACCAACCACTGTTTCTACTTTTCTCTTCCAGAAATAGCCTATAGATATAAAAATAGAAACATTCTTTTAAAAAATACAAATAGACATTTTTTAACCAATCACAATTTAATTATTTTAAAAAATGAAAGCAAAAGATTTTTAAAATACTGATTCATTTGATTTCACTTCTAATCCTTTGTGGAGCAAGGTGGACCAAACATGAATATGTTTTCTATTTTCTAGTGTAAGTCCTCATATTATAAGAGATTTGAAATATATATGCTCCCAAATTTAAAGTTCAAATCTTCTTTACTCTTATTTTATCCTTATAATATTAAAACCATGCATTTCAAATAGCTAACCATTTAAAATTTAACATTGGCATGATGTGCAATTGTAGTTGTAGTGTTTACCTTAGTGATATGTCTATGTTATTTCTTACTTGATTACCACGTTTTATTAATACAGCCTTTTTTATTATATAAGGATATTATATAAGTGTATTTTTTTAATTAAAAAAATTATTATTATTATTTTTTAAATTTTTGGCTGCATTGGGTCTTCGTTTCTGCACATGGGCTTTCTCTAGTTGCAGCGAGCGGGGGCTGGTTTTCGTTGCGATGCATGGGCTTCTCATTGCGGCGGCTTCTCTTGCTGTGGAGCACGAACTCTAGGCGCATGACTTCAGTAGTTGTGGCACGCGAGCTCAGTAGTTGTGACTCAAGGGCTCCAGAGTGCAGGCTCAGTAGTTGTGGCACATGGGCTTAGTTGCTCTGTGCATGTGGGATCTTCCTGGACCAGGGCTCAAACCCGTGTCCCCTGCATTGGCTGGCGGATTCTTAACCACTGCGCCACCAGAGAAGTCCCTATATAAATGTATTAAAGCTTTATTATATTAGATTTATAACAATTGTGTAATATGATTCTAATAAACCAAAATTGTTTTCTTTCCTCTACAGAAAACTTGAGAATATTGTCTTTAGGAAGAAACAACATAAAGAACTTAAATGGACTGGTAGGTTGTTATTTATTACTTAAAAAAGCATACACTCTTTTTCTTGAGTATTCAAATAATACTTGTCTGTTGCAGAAACTTTACAAAATAGAAAAGCAAATATAAAAATTACCTATAAACCACTGCTAACATTTTGATTGACATCTTTCTTGCCTTTTTTTCCTATTCTTTGGTGGGTATGTAGAGAATGAAATCATACCATATATATTGTCTTGCATCTCTTTTTTTTACTTAGTATATAAAGATCATTTTTTCCATGTCATTCATTCATTCAGCAAATTCATTCAATATATTTACTGAATGCCTGCTTTTAGCCAGGCACTGTTCTAGGCACTAGAGATACAGCAGGATATAAAATAAAGTCCTTGCTCTCATTGAATTTAAATTATAGTGGAGGGAGACAGACTAGAAAATAATTGTATAATAATACATCAGGTGGTGATGAATGCAATGAAGATAAACGAGACATATATATTCCAAATAGATAATTATTTCCATTAAATTTTACTGTTAAAAATTATCTCAAGTTTCTGCCTGGCCAGAAAATTTTAAATTCTAATTTTATATTTTCCTAATTTATATATTTTTCCAAATTTATGTTATCTTCCTATGTGGTTAACATGCCATCTCTGTCTTTGTAGCATTTATATGGATTTTATGGTGATCATGGAATAAAATATAATTATTGATTTAAAAAAAACAAAAACAAAAATGAGGCATATAAGAGAACGTAGATTGATGGGAAGTCCTCTCTAAAAGTGAGAATGTAGGCTCTAGAGCTGACCAAGGGACCAGTGCTCCAGACTGAAGAGGGACAGCAAGTGCAGATGTCTTGAAACTGAAGCTCCTTGGTATGCTTGAGTAAGAGCAAGAGTTGAATGAGGGAGAATTGTCCTCAGTGGTGAGAGGGAGCCAAGAACCAATCCTTATAGGACTTGGTAAGATTTTAGATTTTTTTCCAAGTGGCTTGCAAAGCCATTGGAGGTTTTTGATCAGAGGATGTTATTTAAGTTTTTAAAATAATTTTCAACCATACTTTTTTAATGACAGCATAATATTCTGTTTTATTGATGTACCATAATTTATTTAAATAAGTTATTATTCATTATTTATTTCCAGTTTGGAGTTATTATAATCAATGCTGTTATAAATCTCCTTTTAGCTATATTATTGCACACATCTATGAATAATTCCTTGGATAAATTCCTTGAAATGGAATTGCTGGGTCAAAAGTATGAATTTCTTTTAAGGCTTTTGTGACATATTATCAAGTTACCCTTTGGAAAGCTTGTAACAATTTATACTACCATCAATAATGTATGAGCGTTTTCATTTCCCTTTACCAACCTTGGGCATTTTTAAATTTTTAAAAGTTTTTGACAGTGTATTTTATTTGTATATTTATTGGCCATTTGAATTTCCTTGCAAAGTTGAGATGAAACAATATTGTAAAACTAGGCAATTTCAGAAAAGATGAAACTAATTTCTTTTTCTTGTGTATGTTCCCCAAAATATAATAATTTTTTTTTAAAGTGCTGATTGTTAAATACTTCATAAAAACCCTGAAATATTTTGTCACTTGGGTTTCCTGTCCCCCTCCAAGCCCGATAACTCTAGCTTGTTCTTCATAAGAGTCAATGAGGCTGAAACTGCAGTGCTTCCCAACAATAACCTCCCAAGACCAGACAGGCTAAAATGACCATTCCCCTCCCCCACCCATTACAGAAACAGCCAAAACACGTGAATAGGAGTCAGTGTTCAGAGGTGCAATTTTGGAATTATCTTGAATTATCTGATAATATTCCCACATCTACATGTCTACTTACTGACATAAATTTATAAAATGCTTGGAAATTCTTAGAGATTACATTCTGTAGTTAAATAAAGGGAGTTTTCTCCCCCAAAACAATAACCAGTAGATGAATTATTTGCTTTCTAGCTAGATATGATGAATAAAATCCTAATGATCTATAAAAAAAATTTTTTTTGATGTTCTAAATGATTGGTAAATGTAACGACATTTTGCCTTCTCTTCATTCTGTGAGCCTTAGATGGTAAAAATGTCATATATAGGGACATTATTCATAATGTATAAAATATTAAATTATAGTACAAAAATTCAGAATTTATTATACTTCAGCCTAAACATTACTTTGAATTATCTGAAAAGGAAGAGCTTGCAAATAAATATACCCCTAAATTTTTAGGGCCAATATGATAAATGCTTGATGTTCCCCCAGGTATTTACAGAACACCAGATTCTCAACTATTGATATGGTGTATAATTTCTCCCAATAAATGTAATATATACCTAGAAACCACAAAGAAATTGTAAATATAGGATTAAAGGCATGTATGGCGATATTATCTAGCTGAACCATCATTTACTTAGATCTCTTTACTTTCTATAGACTGCCATCAATAACCCCCAACAGTTGGTTTTTTCCCCAGGATATATGTATGTGTGTGTGTGTGTGTGTATACATACACCAAAAACATTTAACCAGTCCAAAAGGTTTACTACTTATGCAAAGACTAAAGAAAAATACGTCTCCATAGGGATACAGATGGTGGACTTCAAATAGGTTCACATGCTAACTGAGTTATTCATCTAGACACATCAGCCTCATAGCATGATTTGAATAGCTGCCTCAGTAAGTTACAAATAACTACTCTAATATGTGAAACATGGAATGTTAAATTGAAGAAAAGGAGTCTATTTAAAACTACTTAGGAAAACTGACTATTAAGGTACATTATAAGCCTGTTCTTATATGTGATTGGCTGGCCTCTGCTTTCCTTTCGGATCTCATTTCATATTACTTTTCTTCCAAGTTGGTAATCTCCAGCCACTGGCCTTCTTTCTCTTCCTTGAACATGCCAGGTTCATTCCCACCTGAGGACATTTGTACTTGCTGTTTCCTCTTCCTTAAAAAACTCTGTTACCCTGGATTTCCACATTACTGGCTCCTTAACTTTCACACTTCAGTTCAGATGTCACTTCCTCAAAAGAGACCCAACTATCCTATATATAAAGCAGTCCTCTAGACAATAACTCTTATCACCTATAATTTTTTTCCATTTTTCTTATTTGTTTATTCTCTTTCCCTCTCTCTGTCTCTCCCTCTGTCTCTGTCTCTTTCTCTCTGTGTCACACACACACAAATCCTGATAAGCAAGTCAGTTCTGTTCATCACCATCTACACTGGTGCTTGATACATGTAGTAGGCACTCTATAAATATTTATTGTGACTTAATAATGCTTTGTAATATTACTAATTAGAAAAACTATTAGGTTAAAATTTTAATTCTAAGAGTAATAGATGTAATTGTATTTAAAAAACAAATCAAGCAATTCATAAATGTATGAAATACACTGTGAAAGTCTTTCCTCTCCCTACCTCTTCAAATCTATGAGGTAACTGAAATAATATTGGTATACTTTAAATTTTTTTCTGTGCACAAATAAACAGATATCTCTGTGTGTGTGTGTGTGTGTGTGTGTGTGTGTATGCATGTGTATGCATGTGAGTGTGTGTGTAATATATATTTATACTGATAATATACTGGGCATATTTTTCCTGATTTTTCATTCAATAATATATCAGGAATATCCTTCCATGTAAAAACGGCAAATCTAATGCATTCTTTTCAATAGCTGTTGTCTTCTACATTATCAGTATATGGCAATGTATTTAACTATTCATATACTGCTGAATATTTAGAGTATTTCCAGATATTTTATTGAGGAAGGGGCGTCTGTCTCTCTTTTTTTTGCTATTACAAATCATGCTGTAGTGAACATCTTTTTACATATATCCTTTAGCAGTTATTTGAATCTTTACATGGGCTAGATTCCTAAAAGTAGAAAAGCTGAGGTTATTTTTGTGCATTTAAATTTTTGACAAGTACCTCAGATTGCTCCCACAACGCTTATGCCAGTTTCCACTTCCATCAATGGTATAAGGGTGAGGATTACTCCCTCCACCCTCAACATCCCTGAGTATTATCCATATTTTTAATATTTGCCAATATGATAGGCAAAAAGGGAGTATTACATTGTTTTAATCTGTATTCTTTAGTTAGTTGTGACTTTGAACATCTTTTTATATACTTATTGGTTATGCATGTTTCCTCTTTTGGAAATTGACCTAACATTTTTTACCCATTTTCTACTTTTATCTTTTTCTTATTAAATTCTAGGCACTCCTCAATATTCCTAATATTTATCCAGTATTGATAATGTTATTCCTATTATTGTTGTTACATTTATGAACTGTGTAGCAGACCCTTTACATGCATTATCTCATTTGAAACTCACAACAAGTAGATAATATCCTCATTTTAAGATAAAAAATCCTCAGTCCTCATTTTAAGATAAAGAAACTGAGGCTCAGATAGTTATGTAAAATGCCCAGGTATAGTGAACAGGCACTGTTAAACCCTATTGCTGAGATGAACAGTCTGTCAATAGCTATCAGTGTCTTCAATGTGTATTTAGTTTGTCCCAACTATTCTATATCGAGGAGTTTTTCATACTCACATACATGAACAAAGATGGTGGACCAAGTACATTCATTGAAATATAGCTTGTATAAAAGACTGCAACAATCTAAGTGCCTATCAGTAGTAGACTAGCTAAACAAAATATATCAAGGGGGAAAATGAGGTAGGACTTACCTATATGTGCTGAAATAGAATAATTTGCAAAGTATATTATTAAATGAAAAGAAGCAAAGTGGATATTTCTCTGTACATATATGCATAGAATATTTCTGATGATAGCTGTTACCTCTGGGGAAGGGAACGGGCGTGGGTGAGAAAGAGACTTTTCATTATACTTGTTTGCACTATTTGATTTTTGTTATGTTGTTATCTTGTGTGTTACTCTTTTTTAAAAAATATTTTATATTTTTATTTAGGTGATGATTATGTATGTTACTCTTTAAATCAAAAAAAACAACTAATGATCCCCCCTCAAAATACAAACAAAATATTTGTGCACTCATATTCATAGCAGCATTATGCACAATAGTCAAAAGATGGAAGCAACCCAAGTGTCCATCTACAAATGAATAGCTAAACAGACAAAAGAAAAGATGATGAAGGAGAGAAAAAGGGCAGGAGGGAAGAGGAAAAGGTGGAGGACTTAGTCAAATCTAGGCAATCTGATTGCAATTTCCACACTGCAATTTAATGCAAAGTTTTCAGAATTATTTAATATATTTTCTCTTAGTTTGTCACTTATCTTTTTACTTTATTCATAGTTGCCATATGGAGTTTTAAAATTTTTATTTGTCAAATCTTTATAACATCTGTGTTTTGTATCTTATATAGGTCTTCACTTCTAGATTATAAAAAAATCATCTTATATTTTCTTTTAGTACTTCTATTGTTTTTTAAGTATAAATTTAAAAAGTTTATACCTTTAATCCATCTGGAGTTTATTTTTGCAAATTGCATGTGACAGATATCAGACCTTATTTTTTTTCCTCCAAATGGTTAGCCATATATTGAAAAGTCTCCTTTTCCTACTGTTTGGAAATGCCACATACTAAATAAACTCTTGTATATGCATGGGTAGGTTACTGGATGGTCAAGTTTCTTTCTTTCTTTTTTTTTTAAGGCTAATCCTTTTGGCAAGTGCTTTTTATTTATTTTATTTATTTATTTAAAATATTTACTTATTTATTTAGGCTGTGCAGGATCTTTAGTTGTGACATGCAGACTTCTTAGTTGCAGCATGCGGATCTTAGTTGCGGCATGTGGGATCTAGTTCCCTGACCAGGGATCGAACCTGGGCCCCCTGCATCGGGAGCGTGGAGTCTTACCCACTGGACCACCAGGGAAGTCCCTCAAGTGTCTTTCTGTTTGTTGTGTTACCTATATATTTCAGCTCCAATATCATGTTGCTTTACATTTCTTTCGCTTTATAATATGTTTTGATATCTACTGAGACAAGTCCTCTCTCTTTGTTCAAAATGTTTGTGGCTTTTCTTGGACATTTACTCTTCAAGAGAAACTTGAAAATCAGCCTATCAAGTTCATAAAAAATAAAATCCCATTGGAAGTCTTAGTAGAGTTGCATTGAATCTATAGATTGACTTGGAGAGAATTGATTTCTTTTCATTTTAGAAAACCAAACCTCTATACCTATTAAACAGTAACTTCCCATTGTCTCCTCCCCACCAGCTCTGGCAACCACCATTCTACTTTCCGTCTCTATGAATTCGACTACTCTAGATATCTCATATAAGTAGAATCATACAGTATTTGTCTTTTTGTGACTGGCTTAGTTCACTTAGCATAATGTCCTCAAGTTTCATCCATGTTGTAGTATATATCAGAATTTCTTTCCTTTTTAAGGATGAATAATATTCTGTTGTATGAATAGACCATATTTTGTTTATCCATTCATCCATCAACGAACACTTGGGTTGTTTCTTCCTTTTGGCTGTTGTAAATTATGCTGCTATGAACATGGGTATCCAAATATCTCTTTGAAACCCTACTTTAAATTATTTTGGATATATGCCCAGGAGTGGGATTGCTGGTTCATAATGTTTTTAATTTTTGGATGAACTGCCAAAATGTTTTCCACAGCATCTACACCATTCTACATTCACACCAACAGTGCACAAGTGTTCCAATTTCTCCATATCCTTGCCAATACTTGTTATTTTCTGTTTGTTTGACAGTAGTCATCCTAACAGGTATGAGGTGCTAGCTCATTGTGCCAGCCTCCTTATTTTACAGAGTTAGAAACTAAGAAGAGAAGTGATTTATTCACATGCAGAAGCAGACCAGTTTGCTAAATGCCTGTTCATTCAATGTACAGTTCTCCAAAGGGCTAGTTTATTGAATGACAGATTTCACTGAATTGAGTCACACAGACTTAGCCAGTTTTTAGTGATTAACATTCACCAGATTGCTTCACCAAAGTTTGTCTTTATTACCTACTTAAAATATATAGAAAATTGTGTTGCTTGGAATGGTTTCAACACCTTTTAAACTTTTCTTTAAGATTTTATTTAGTGTTAATTTTAGTGCAGCTGTTTTATCCCAGCTGTTAGATTTGTCAGTCCATCTTTGTAGAATGTCAGTTTCATATTTTAGACACTGATCACTTCTCAAATGATTAAAACACATAAAAATAGTAATCTAATTGAGTTGGGTAGTGAATTGTTATATTTAGGGAAGTAGGAAAAACAGTGGAATAGATTGAAAATGTACTGAAAGACAAAACTATGCCCTGGACACCCAAAATCTATACAACATTTGTTAGTCAATATACATAAGAAATTCTCATTCTGCAATGAGAATTTATATTCCCAAGTAAAGTCCCCAAATGCACAGAACTTTGGTCGTGGCAGAACAGCTGCATCCAAATGGCTGAAAACTAAACTGAAACTCAATTAATGCTTGTAAGGAATGAACAAAGCACAACAGACATCTTCAGAAGTTATCCTGTCTAAAGTAATTTCTATCCTATCCTATCTAAAACAAATTGCTATAATTTGTAAGTAGTTAACCAGTTTTTCAGTAAATCAGTAAAAGAGTAAATTCAGCAAATTGGCTGTTTGGAGAATTGATCAAATTGGCTAGGTGAAAACTGACCAAGAGTCCTCATCTGCACATGTAAAACGACACTAAGTAAGTGGCAGAACCCAGAATTGAGCCTAAACTTTCTAATTAGTATTATTTAGTCACTATTTTTTCTGCTGCCTCACACTTTCAGTGCCAGGATGGACTGATTTAAAAGTTTCTTTTACTTCGAAATTGTTGTTTCTTCTACTGAGAAAGTTGAAACTAAGATGAATTGTGGGCCTTGGGATGACACACAGAACTAACTCAGACCACTCCATTCTCAGCTTTTCCCCTTGGTTCCATCTGTATGGAAAATGCATTAATGATCTTTATCCAGAGTACATTTTTTCTCTTTATAGTCTGCAAAGGGACAGTTACCAGGACATAGACCTGGGTCCTACATTCTAGCATTACCATGTGGATGTAGGTAAATTCTTTAGGGTTAAGAGGGGATTGAGCATTGAATTGATTCTGCCTAGTCATTTTTTTGTTTTTTAAGGAACAAATAATCACTACATTTTGTCTTTTGTGTATGGAAGAAGGAAAAGTTTTTGTGCCACTATTGATTGTATCTAGCATTTAAGGGTCAGTGTGACATAATCATTATAGTATAATGAAAAGACTATGAGTTTTAAGTTGAGTTTTATACATCAGAAAAAATAAGGTGAATTGATGCATAGATAGCAGGATGGATAGATGGACCAGATATGTTATAGGAAAAGGATAGTAGAATGTTAATGGTAGAAGCTGGATAGTAGATATATGGGTATTTACTATAATATTCTTTCAACTTTTTTACGTTTGAAAGTTTTCATAATAAATATTTTTTAAAAACCCTGAAATTTAGACATAGGTCTACTATTTAATAACATTGTTGGGAATTCCTTGGTGGTCCAGTGGTTAGGACTGCACGCTTTCACTGCTGTGGGCTTGGGCTCTATCCCTGGTAGGGGAACTAAGATCCTGCAAGCTGCGTGGTGCAGCCAAAAAAAAAAAAAAATAGCATTGTGAGCTTAGAAAAATCCCTTAATCTATCTAGAATAGAAATCAAATAACCTGCTTTGCCTATCTTAATTAAATAAGGATCAAATAATACAATGTATAGGGAAGTAATTTGAAAAGTATATTATTCAATAAAAATGATAAAATAGTGCTCTTATTTCCCCTCTTGGTGATTTCAGTAGCTATTCTTAGTTCAGATCAGTTTGAAGAGAGGAAGAAAATGTTCTACTTGGCTTTCTTAATGAGAAAAAACTCCCACACAGCCTTCAGCTCTCCTGCCGTGGACAGGTTGGTCTCGGTTCTCTCTGAAGGCCATTGTCTTTATGTTTATGAGGAAGGGGACAGAAGGAAAAGCTTAAAAATAAGTATGTAAATCAAATTGCTTTCTTTTTCAGGAAGCAGTAGGGGACACGTTAGAAGAACTGTGGATCTCCTACAATTTTATTGAGAAGTTGAAAGGGATCCATGTAATGAAGAAATTGAAGATTCTTTACATGTCTAATAACCTGGTGAAAGACTGGGGTAAGTGAGGCTGGCTCTTTGCTAACCTTCTACCTCATGTTTATAGAAAATAGCCCTATAGGGAACAAGATACGAAATGGGGACATTTCTTTCTAAGCACAGAGGGAAATAGCTATAGGAGTTCCTATATTTCATCTAAACACTTGAAATTTACATTTAAATATTTACTTAGAATGATTATAATTGAATAGGTCCTGGTCCTATTAATCATGAAAAAAATTAAACTATTGTCCAAAGGCCAAAAGGAATCGGTTTAATAATTCTTGAGTGGAAGACTTATTTAATGTATATATTGCTTTTCTTTTTTATTGTACATTATCCATTTAGCATTTTAAAGCCCTATTGTGTGCCATGAACTATGCCAGGCTGTTGAGATACATAGTTGAATAGGACATTATCCCTGCCCTCAAGGAGTTCACAGCTTAGTGGGAAAGATTAGTTTATGAGTTAATAATTAGAAAACTGTGTGATAAGTTCTACAACAGAGGCTTGAATGAGTTGCTTTAAGAATTTAGAGATGAGAGAATGGGTAGAGACAAAGGCAGTTTAGCTCAGCTGATACTGATGTAGTACAGTATAGAGAAGACCTGTCACTGGAGATTGATTTGTTGATTCTGAACCTCATTTCCTCTTCTTATCCCATCCTTAGATTAGCATAAAGGTAGAAGAGGTACATCTCGCTTTCCCTCCCTTTCCATAGTGTCTTCAGAGAATGACTTCATATGGTATCATTTCCCCTACTTCCTTCAAAATCTTCAACAGCGAATTGTTCTGAATAGTCACAAACTGAGGGCTAGTGATACTGGGATTCACCCTTCAAAATCATAAGAGTAAAACTTGCCATTTTAATATGGAATGTATTCTTTGTACTTGTAGGTGAATTTGTGAAGCTGGCAGAACTGCCATGCCTAGAAGACCTGGTGTTTGTAGGCAATCCCTTGGAAGAGAAACATTCTGCTGAAGGGAACTGGATTGACGAGGCAACCAAGAGAGTACCCAAACTGAAAAAGCTAGATGGTGAGTGACTCTGGGCCAGCTTGGAAACGTTTTCTGGGTGTAAGAATTGAATTTGTAGTGCGGAATCATGAAAAGGAGCGAAACTAAAGAAAATGATAGGTTATCTCTGGTCTCCAAGGCCATTTCTGTCCATAGGAAATTTTGTGGTCCCAGTTTGGGCCAGAGTGAGATGAAAGACTTCTAGAATATTTAGACTGGTATAAGATCATCCCTAAACCAAAAGCTTATAAGAAAGCTGGGTTTATTCTCAAGTCCCAAACGTATTATTTTGCAAAATAATTAGACATAAATAGTAAGGAGTTGCTTTTTCACAATTGGATCAAAATTGTAACGTTCTCTCTCCCTCTCCCCCCTAATTTTAGTTTCTCAATACCTAAGATAGGTGAAAATGTCAGGAGAGATCCCTGACTGACTGGGTTCAAGTCCCAGTTCTAGCTTTTTTGTCATTGGGCTGGTTAATTCATCTCACCAAACTTTGTTCTTTTGTCATCTGAAAACCAGAAATGATAAAAGAGTCACAGACCTCCCTGGGTCTTTCCTCCTTCCAGTGGTCCTATGAGGAAGCCAGGCCATTTTTACCTTAAACCTACACAATGTTATATATCAATCATATCTCAATAAAGTTGGGGGGAAAAGATAATGAACATATATATCACCCCCAAAAATTTCCTTTTGCCTCTTTGTAATCCCTCCCTCCTGCTGCTCACCACCATCCTTCCCAAGGCAGTCACTGATCTGCTTTCTGTCCCTATAGATTAGTTTGTATTTTATAGAGTTTTATATAAATGGAATCATGCAGAATGTTCCCTTTTTCCCCTCTGGTTACATACCTAGCGGTAAAATAACAAAGACAGTAGATTGCCTCTTGTGGGAGGTACAGGAATAAACAGGAAGATGCAAACAGGTTTCTTAGATACTGGTGATGTTCTGTTTCCTAAACTGGGTGGTGGGTATACAATAATTGGTTTTGTTACTCTTTATTTATATTGTATCTATATGAATGAATATTTCATAATTTAAAATAAAATAGAACAAAAGAGAGGGTACATTAGAGCCTTGGACTTCAGCCTCTTTATGTTCAACTTTGACCTCTAGAAACCAGTTGAAATCATTTGTCTTCCTTTCTCATTGTGCACAGGAAGTGAACCCCTTCCATTAAGAATGGAAAAGAATCCCTTATGTAGACCCTGAATAGACCAAGCCACATTATATACAGCCTTTTGGACCAAATATTGACTTCAGGCCAATCTGAACAGCCCCTAGAAAAACCAGCTGGTCTATCCTAAACCAGTGAGATGGACCAGAACACAGGTGGCCACAGCTGCTAGCTTGCCTCTTTTTGCTCCTCTTCAGTTGCTTGTAAGAAAAACTGAGGGGTGTTAAAGAGCTAAAATGAAAAAGACAGACAATACCAAATGTTAGTGGAACATGGAGCAACTAGAACTCTCATACCCTGCTGGATAGTAATGTAACTTGGTATAACTTTGGAAAACTGGCATTATCTACAGAAGCTCTACATACATATCCCACATGACCCAGCAACTTTTCTCCTAGCTGTATACCCAGAAGAAAAGAACATGGATGTTTACCAAAAGACCTGTATGACAATGCTCATTGCACCACTATTTTAATAGCTATAAATTGGAAACAACCCAAACGCCCAACAACAAAAGAATAGATAAGTAAATTATGACATATTCGTACAATGGAATATTAAACAGCAATGAGAATGAATGAACTATAGCTTCACACAATATACATAAATCATATAAACATAATGTTGAGCAAAAGAAGCCAGACACAGAGCACACGCTACATCATTCTATTCATATCAGTTTCAAAATCAGGCAAAATAATCCATGGTGTTAGACATTAGGATAGAATATACCTTTTGTGGGGGGACAGTGACTGGAAGGGGACCTGAGGAAGTTTTGGGGGTTCTGGTAATGTTCTCTTCCTAAGCTGGGTGCTGGTTACCAGATGTGTTCACTTTGTATACATTTATCAATCTGTACACTTATAATTTGTGTACTTTGTATGTATATTTCAATAAAACATTCACTACCCCCCACAAACAGATGCTGTGGGGAGTACAGAGGGGTAAGACTCTGCTCGTTGCCATAAAGAAGAATCACACAGGAAGAGGCACTGGAGATGGCTCTTAATTAAGGGTAGGGCCTAGATGGAAGGGGTGTTATGGGGGCATTCCAAAATGGAGGAACTTTGTTAGCCAGGAGTCCAGAGGTAGTAGTCTGCAAGATGAGTTTGGGAGATAATGAGTTGATCAGTTCATCTGGAGTAGAGGGTGACTGGCTGAAGAGTGAAGACTGAACAGTTGACTAGGGTCAGATTGTGGGCATGCTTCAAACGCCAGAGCTCAGAACTGGCTGGCTCTTGGGCCAGTGAGAGCCTGCAGATGTATTTTATTTTCTGTGCCTTGGTTCTTTTTATTTTTTTCCAATTTATCCCCAATGTTTAGTATTTGGGGGAGTAACATAAAAATTCAGATTCTGGCAATACTGGGATTGCGTATTTTATTGCGAAAAATGAATATTTCTTTGTGTTTAACATACAAAGTTTTTAGTGTGTATAGGGCCTTATTTTTCTGCCTGGTACCTGTAGGTGTTTTTATTTGTAACTCTGCATTTGGGGACCTGAATATTTATAATTACTTATATTAATCCATTTGGGAATTCTCCTGAGAGGCTTTTTGGTTAATTAGAAATTTAAAAGATTATTTTATGATATTATTTTTATTATGGCACACTTCTCAGCATCTCAGAACTCCTCAGGTTAACAGAAAAATATTTTCATTTAGAATTTAACAATCTCTTGCGAATGACCAGTAATAATTTTCTTTTTCATTTTAGGTACCCCAGTAATTAAAGAGGATGAGGAAGAAGATAACTAACACCACATTTTCCACTTCGTGTAACTTATTTAAATGTCATAAGAACAATAGATAAGTTTGGTATAGTTGTCTATTTTAAAGATTCTGTGTGGGGCAAATGGTTCTTAAGATAAAACAAATCTTTCATTCCTTTTTTTCTCGTAACCTATTCAGTGTTTCTCCCCCAAAATGATAACGCCAACTTTATATATTCTAGTTCTCTTTTTAGAAGCTATAAATTTTCAATTTTTGTCTTCAGTCCCAGTTATGCACTGCGTGGCCCCATCTACTGAAACCTTTATAGACCAGTCATTTTTAACAACAAAGGAACAAATGTGATTCTTTATTCAGTTTGTTTAGTTTTTTCATTTTTGTTTTTGTTTTTTTTTAGGCCAGGCATTTAAATATATACACTTAACTTTTGAATCTGTAGGCCATCTTTCTTGAAGGTCCATCTCTTTATGACTCAGAAGCACAAATGTGTCATGCCTTTGGTTTGGGAAGAGCTCCTCTTAGAAATATAGCAGCAGTCCTAGAATCAAGACTCCAAAGTCCAGCTGGAAAAACTATGGTGAAAAAAGGAAAAATTAGTACCTTGGAGGCCTTATAGCCCATGTTATATTTACTTATTTGTTGTTCCAAAAGTGTGTGCATTGTCAACTGGAATTTATGTTGTGTTTACCTGCATGTCCACTCTAGTCCTGCAAACAGCCAGCCAGTCATTCCATGATCCAGGTCAGTGGTTAAAATGACTGTTATGATCACTCCTTTGACCAATACTTTGGCCTTATTACACATACGGACCTGATCTTAGGCATACTTTTTGGTTATAGTTCCTTATATTGGGTTGGCCAAAAGGCTTCTTCGGTTTTTTTCTATAAGATGGCTCTAGTAGCACTTAGTTGTCTTTAACTTCATTTGAAACAATTTTGTTAGATTGTATTGTGACAGCTGTCGTATCAGCATGCATTTAAAAAAAATTATCAAAATTGGTGAATTTTTGTGTAGCCATTTTAATATTGAAGATGGAAGAAAAAAAGCAACAGTTTCTGCATATTATGCTTTATTATTTCAAGAAAGGTAAAAACGCAACTGAAACGCAAAAGAAGATTTGTGCAGCGAATGGAGATGGTGCTGTGGCTGATCGAATGTGTCAAAAGTGGTTTGCGAAGTTTCGTGCTGGAGATTTCTCGCTGGACGATGCTCCACGGTCGGGTAGATCAGTTGAAGTTGATAGCAATCAAATCGAGATATTAATTGAGAACAATCAACGTTATATCATGTTGGAGATAGCCAACATACTCAAAATATCCAAATCAAGAGTTGAAAATCATTTGCTCCAGCTTGGTTATGTGAATCGCTTTGATGT
This sequence comes from Balaenoptera ricei, assembly GCF_028023285.1. Taxonomy (NCBI): domain Eukaryota; kingdom Metazoa; phylum Chordata; class Mammalia; order Artiodactyla; family Balaenopteridae; genus Balaenoptera; species Balaenoptera ricei. The sequence goes on from NC_082640.1 coordinate 159,567,578, forward strand.
TTGGGTTCCACATAAATTAAGCGAAAAAAACCTTCTAGACTGTATTTCTGCATGCAATTCTCTACTTAAACGTAACAAAAACATTCCGTTTTTAAAACAAATTGTGACGGCCGATGAAAGTGGACACTGTACAATAATATGGAAAGGAAGAGATCGTGGGGCAAGTGAAATGAACCACCACCAACCACACCAAAGGCCGGTCTTCGTCCAAAGAAGGTGACGTTGTGTACATGGTGGGATTGGAAGGGAGTCCTCTATTATGAGCTCCTTCTGGAAAACCAAACGATTAATTCCAACAAGTACTGCTCCCAATTAGACCAACTGAAAGCAGCACTCGTCGAAAAGCGTCTGGAATTAGTCAACAGAAAACACATAATCTTCCATCAGGATAACGCAAGACTGCACGTTTCTTTGATGACCAGGCAAAAACTGTTATAGCTTGGCTGGGAAGTTCTGATTCATCCACTGTATTCACCAGACATTGCACCTTCAGATTTCCATTTATTTCAGTCTTTACAAAATTCTCTTAATGGAAAAAATTTCAATTCCCTGGAAGACTGTAAAAGGCACCTGGAACAGTTCTTTGCTCAAAAAAATTAAAAGTTTTAGGAAGATGGAATTATGAAGTTGCCTGAAAAATGGCAGAAGGTAGTGGAACAAAAGGGTGAATATGCTGTTCAATAAAGTTCTTGATTAAAGTGAAAAATGTGTCTTTTATTTTTACTTAAAAACCAAAGGAACTTTTTGGCCAACCCAATATGTTAGATAAGTAAATATATATAAGCAGTAGTTATATCTGAATTCCTAGCCTAAATGTTGGCCATTCATATTTTTTAAAATTTGCCCTAGTAACTTTTGTCTGTTGACCCTCATGTTGAGAGAAGTGATTGTTGTAAGGGTGTAGAACTTGAAAGACTGGATTTGGTACCTTTCAATAAGTGAAATTTAGTATTTCAAAATATATTTTTTCAAAAAGTTTAAGTTAAACAGCTCTTAAAGTGAATTATGTATATGGTTGTGGATGGAAAAGAGATGTTTCATTATGGAATCCCAGGCAAACGGCATTATTTTTGAGGATTGTCTCGTCTGTGAAGCGTAGCAGGTGATTTAACCTCAGAATTGCAAAGCAATAGTTGGATGCAGAGCTTGGAATTTATCATATAAGAAAAAATTGTTTTTGGAAAATGCAAGATACAGTAGTCAGTAACCAGATGAAGTCCATGGTAGGCTGTGACTGAGTCACTGATAGATTGCAAAAAAGAAGTCAGAGGCCCTCTGCCATATTGTGCCTAAAGTCCCTCAACCAGAGACTATTGGCTCCTATTTCCCCATTTACTTGTGTAAAACTAGTCAAAGAGGGAAGAGTCATCTTTAAAAAGTGATTGCATAAGTAGTCCCGGCTTTCCGAAGTTTTCAGCTGTCATTTAAGTAGGAATTACATGATTTCTCTGAGTCACTCTGATCAAAAGGGACCACTGCTTTGACAATCAATTCTAAATAAAGGTCCAATAATTTTTTTAGCTTCCTTTTGCTCTTCCTCACAGTCTGATAGGAAGAAATCTTTACTCTGACTGGCTTATACATTCAAAGCCTTTGACTATTTCTTTTGTGAACCATAGGCAATGAGAATTTTCCTTGGTGATGTTTAAACTAAGAAGACGATCTTTTCTTGTACTCTGCACTTCATCTAGTAGGTAAGCTTAAAGCCCTATTGCTAGGTATGGCTGTATTTTCTAAAAGTTACGCTGGAAGTGAATATAGTAGGGAATGAATGAATGACTTCATACTGAATTTATTTATAAAATGGCTTACAGTGTTGGTGTTTGGTTTTTCTGAATTCTTAATATAGAAACTAATTTTCTCTGTTTCCTTGTTTCTTAGTGTCTTTTAATCACTGGTAGTTCTCAGAGAAGTGTAAGGTGCTTTTCTGTGTCCATTTCACACAAAATTCATAATTCAGTTCCACTCAACAAATATTGAATGACTTCTGTGCCTCCTTTTCTTGGAATTAAAGCCAGAATCCATGTTATTAGAAAATGGAAGATAAGGTATATGAAGAAGTTGAGAATATTCTCTCAAATCATTCCTTAAATCATTCTTTACTGCTGCAAATTTAGCTGATATTAAATGCTTTTGGTTTATGCTTCTTGGATTAGATATTTGACCTCCTTGGAAGAGATTCTCTCTGTGCTCCTTGTTTAAAGCATTATGCCATTTTAGTGGATCATTCAATTTCTTCTCTTCTTATAATGATGGAATCAGTACAGTATTTTAATTTTTCACAGGAAATTTTATTTTCGTCTACCAAGGAATTCAGCTTTCCTATGTTCCCTAACTCTAAGCTTATGGCTGTATTACCTTGTCAGGTCTTGAAAGGTTTTTGTGTTCTCTGTAAATAGGCGTTTGTTCCTTTAAATCAGAGTTTCTCAACCTTGGCACTATTAATATTTTAGGCTGGATAATGTTGTGGGGAGGGGGGCTGTCCTTTGTAGTATAGGATGTTTAGCAGCATCTCTGGCTTTACACATTAGATGCCAGTAGAACCCTCTCCCAAGTTGTGACAATCAGAAGTGTCTTCAGACATTGCCATCTATCCTCTGGGGCAGAAGGGTGGGAACAAATTCGCCCCCGGGTTAAGAACCAGTGCTTTGTAGCAACATTCCTTTTTCCAAGGTCCATTTATTTTCACTCTGTAGCCATATGCTACCTGAGTTGTTATTTGAGAGAAGGTGATGTATTTAATAATCGTGGATGGAAGGAAATGGTCACTGGTGTTTTCCTTTTCATGCTCATTTTAATAATTTTCACATAACATTAGAAACTCAGGGCTGGAAGGTTCAAATTGTTTTTTAGCAGGGCCTCAGCTTTTATTGTTTAGCATTCTTATCTTAGGACAGTAATTATTAACCTACCTCTCTCCTACTATCAACAGAATCCAACTTTATGATAGATTTTGCTTTGTCTCTAAAGTTTAACATTTCAAGTGTACTTTAGAAAATGGATCATCCTTCTTAGGTGTTCATTCTTTAAGCATTCATTGTCCAATAATGCACAAATTTTGTAGACTGTAGCAGTCATTAAATACAGAAAAATATTGTATAAAATTTGGTAATCATATATGAAAGTAGCTGGTATAGGCACTGATTTTGCATGTGGACCGAAGACTGTCTGGTCATGATAACTTGATATGGTTACTGGATCTATTCCACAAATAGTGGTGGTATAAGACACGTAAATGTGGTTCCTGTATAGAAAGAAATTTTGATTTGAATAGATGCTTCTTCTGATACCTCTTACCAGTGGTCTGAAGTAGCATAAAGAGGAGTACGAAATGAATCTTAACTGTTAACTTATTCTCAGAGTTGGTGATGTGTAAGTAGAGTCGAAGGTGGTTATCTATGTGACCCAGAATCCTCCAGCTGGATTTTTCTTAGGACTAAATGGAAAAAAGTATAGGGCCTAGAGAGGTTGGATTAAATCATTAACTTTAAAAAATTGGGGGGAAAGTGTCAAAGCATCAATCATGAGTAGTCTGATTGTCTCTTTAACTGCAGTCTGATTGTCTGTTCACAAAGACCTTACATTGTTAAGTATTGGTAAAGGAGGAAAAAATAACTGCTAAACTGAAAGTTATACTTTACCAGAAATTAATTTCTTTGGCACACATTTTCGTTATTTGGGCTGCTTAACGTGCCTGTAAATAATTAAATATAAAACAAGATTCAGTGTAGCAGAGTTGGTGCTTCTGACATAGCTAACTTGACCATATTCCTTAATCTTCATTTTAGCATGAGTGTTTTTAACTATAAAGTAAGTGCAATAAAAAAATTAAAGGTGTTTTTTTTTTAAATCACTGAACTTTTAGAAATCCCTCATCTATATCTCTATTCTTGCCTTTTTATCAACCACTGACTACAAAGAAAGAAAACTGAAAAACTAGACTGAGTCTTACCTTTTTCTAACCTAAGATAAATTTTCACTTGACACTTGGAGAAGTCATTACTGGATTCTACTTAATTTCCCATATTGGGCAGGTTAGAAGGGAACCAGCCAACCAATTATGATCTAGCAAATTTAACAAGGGGGTGGGGGAGAGTAAGCTATTTTTCAGTAGATTTGCACTTTAAAATGAACTGGATGTTGGTGGAAAGTACTCTCAAAGGGCAGATGGGTAAATACCTAGCCTGCATGTGGATATTAGAGAATCAAACCTCATCCTTGCTCATTCTAAGCCCACCTGAGCAGTAGTTGTGTGTCAGCATAATCAGAGCCAGGATTTCCCTATTTCCTTACTTGGTGTCATCTTCTATGTCTGCTACATTAACAGTCATCCCTCTGGGGGATGTATCAAGTAGAATCTCCTACTCAGAATAGAAACTTTGTGAGTTATCTTTCCTACATCTAGATTTTAAAAATTAATTTAGATGTTGGCTAGATTAAGTTGTGGCTAATGTTACAAGGGTGGGGAGTTCTTTGCTTGTTTGATCAGCAGGGTACCTGCCTCTGAGGTGCTATTGCCTAGAGCGATCAATCCTATCAAAAGACTGGTGAGTTGGTAGCTGTAGAGAATATACATATGGCTAGCTTCTCCCAGGGTGTCAGTCATGATCACGAGCATCACTCCAGAATCTTTGGCTTCTAGAACCAACTCCATTCTGAAGAACGTTTTAACATCTATTAATACGTCGGTAAGAATCTTTTATATGCAGGAATTTTGTAGCATGTCTTTATGACTAAACTTACTGTGTTAAATTATTTAGAAATGTTGAGTTTCTGAACGTTATTTTGTGAGACGTTTTAAAATAGTAATAAATTGTGTTATTTTATAAAAAAATTAATGTGTATCTTTTTTGGTTACATGTCCATTAGTTTTACCTAATATAGAACAACTATGTGAACTTCCAATGATATTCAGTTCCGAAGAAACTCAGTGTTTGGATAACATAGTCCACACAGCTTGTGTGTGTGAGAGAGGGAGAGGGACAGAAAGAGAGAATTAGGGATTGACTCATTTCTTTATGCCAAAAAAATTTTTTTTCAGTAGTTTACTACCAATGATAACCTCCTCTCTCAAGTTTGTAAGTCTTCCCCAGAAGTTCTCTGGGCACAATTTCAAATGACTAGGATCCTGGAAGGAGCACTTCCAGAGATAGCAAGTTACTACTGCACTTGGTTATTTCTAGTCCTCTCCTGACTTCCAGAAGTGTACAAGGTTAAGGTTGGCTGACAGGCCCTTGACTTGTGGTCTGGAATGACCTGACGTTGGCTAGCTCTTTTTTGATACACAAGAAACAGGAAGAACCCAGCAATAAATAGCAGTAATATTACACATTTTCCCAGCATATATTCTGTGCTATCAGTCAAATGTAATTTTGGTCACAGAATGGGAATATAGTACAGTTTCTACTTCTTTATTCCACAATTCTTTGGTTGTGAGGATATGTTTCTTGCTGCTCTCCTCCTTTAAAAAGCAGAAAGATTTTAATTTGTGCCTATTAAGAGAAAACCTTAGGCTTCCCTGGTGGCGCAGTGGTTGAGAATCCGCCTGCCAGTGCAGAGGACACGGGTTCGAGCCCTGGTCCGGGAAGATCCCACATGCCACGGAGCAACTAAGCCCGTGCACCACAACTACTGAGATTGCGCTCTAGAGCCCGTGAGCCACAACTACTGAGCCCGCACTCTAGAGCCCGCGAGCCACAACTACTGAAGCCTGCTCACCTAGAGCCCGTGCTTTGCAACAAGAGAAGCCACTGCAATGAGAAGCCTGCGCACCACAACGAAGAGTAGCCCCCGCTCGCCACAACTAGAGAAAAAGCCAGCGCGCAGCAACGAAGACCCAATGCAGCCAAAAATAAAAATAAATAATTAAATAAAAGAGAAAACCTTAATTCAGATCATAAATAGCACGTTATTTTTAGTTCATTGTTTCCTAGAACAAAGGGTGAACATCTAGAATTCTGACATTTTTTCTGCCATATATATTACATTAAATATATGTATGTATATGTAGATATATACAATTATTATATATAATAAAAGAATCCTAAGTGATGACCTTCCCTTCTAAAATGGAATCAACTCTCCAGCCATAAAAAGATGGCATATCCCTATGTACAGGTAAAGTATGCCCATAACATACTGGGTGAAAAAAGTGAAGAACCTATTATTTCTTTTTGTTGTAAATGTAATATGTGTGTGTGTGTGTGTGTGTGTGTGTGTGTGGTGGGAGGAGGGAGTATGTTTATGATGGAGTTGGGGAGAAGGTAGGAGTGAGTGTGAAGACAGGACTGTGAGAGGTATGGAGAGTGTACAGAGCGCCATGCCTGTGGGAATGGAGGAGGAAGTTATGAGTCGGGAGGGGGGGCAACGGGGACGTTTGTCGGGGGAAGTGAAGATTTGCGTGTCTGTTGTGGGGTCCAAGATGTGGAGATGTGTTGAGAAAAGAGTGTGACAGGGAGGAACAGACATATGATAAGTGAGGACATGAATAATTGTACAGAAAGATCTTAGAACGTATACCAATATCAGCCTTCATAAATAAAATTTTTTACCTTGTGATTTTTATGCAGGCCGGCTATAAATTTAAAGCCTTGTTACTAGGGGAAAACCCCACTGAATTCTTATGTTCATTTAATCACTTCTGGATTTACTAGAATTTCAAAAGATGGACATCTTCAGTCACTGAATCTCTGCAACCAAACAAACATGTCTTTAAGCCGTATTTCCCTTTTTATATCCTCTTGATATAAATGGCTGCTGCAATACTGAAGCATTAATTTTATACAGGTATGATGAGTTATTCCTGCAGTGAAACATTTTTAGCTGAAAAAAGATTTAAAAGGGGAAAAAAAGCATTACTAGATAACCTCCTAAGCCATTTCAGGATTTTCTAACATCTAATAGTAAGTTAACATTTACTTGTGTCTATTTTGCCTTCAAACATTTGTCTTGTAGAAAACATGCAAAAATTGAATATATTAAAAAGTATTGCTGGGGCTTCCCTGGTGGCACAGTGGTTAGGAATCCGCCTGCCAATGCAGGGGACAGGGGTTCGAGCCCTGGTCTGGTAAGATCCCACGTGCCGTGGAGCAACTAAGCCCGTGCGCCACAACTACTGAGCCTGCGCTCTAGAGCCCGCGAGCCACAACTACTGAAGCGGTGCACCTAGAGCCCGTGCTCCACAACAAGAGAAGCCGCCGCAATGAGAAGTCTGTGCACTGCAACGAAGAGTAGCCCCCGCTCGCCACAACAAGAGAAAGCCCACGTGCAGCAACGAAGACCCAACGCAGCCAAAAATAAATTAAAAAAAAAAAGTATTGCAATTTAAAGTTACATACTATGGGGCTTCCCTGGTGGCGCAGTGGTTGAGAATCTGCCTGCCAATGTAGGGGACACGGGTTCGAGCCCTGGTCTGGGAAGGTCCCACATGCCGCGGAGCAACTGGGCCCGTGAGCCACAATTACTGAGCCTGCGCGTCTGGAGCCTGTGCTCCACAACAGGAGAGGCCGCGATAGTGAGAGGCCTGCGCACCGCGATGAAGAGTGGTCCCCGCTTGCCACAACTAGAGAAAGCCCTCGCACAGAAACGAAGACCCAACACAGCCATAAATAAATAAATAAATAAATAAATAAAATAAAATAAAGTTACATACTATGATATAAAGCTTAAAGTAAAACAATTGAGGTTTGGGTTTTTTTTTTTTTTCAGTGACATGGGGAAGTCTTCCTAAGAAATGAAAATATAATGGAGCTTAATTACACTGAAAGTTTTTTATACATGTCAGAAAAACAAGACAACAGAATTTTAAAAATATTTTTATTAATATACATGTATTTGATAACTTCGAATTTAGAACACTTAGACTCAGCATGAACAAGGTAAACTACACTTCAATGACAAAGATTTGAAACGGGGGAATAGATACTGCAACTGGTTCATATTAACCTCCGCTTGCAATCTGTATCTTGTCCAGTGAAAACTTGATTTACACAGCTCTACAAGTGCAGTATTTTTCTAACAACCCATTTTGTAGTCTCGGAACACTTTTCAGTTAAACTGATTTAGATGTTTAAAGATGAAAATAAACTTGCACTCTAAAGTTGAATATCTAATTCACATTTCTTTCCGTTAATGTAAATCAGGAAGAATTTACAGTAAACACAAAAACTATTCACGATAGTAGTAATAACAGTTCACATTTTTACTGAACACTTCTTGTGTTAGCCAGGCCCTGCACTAAACATCTGAACGTGCAATTTCACATTTAATTGCCTCGACGGGAAGTGTCACGAGTTCACGTTTTCCACAACTGATGATGATGCAAGCTGATGACAGTTTGCACTGAGCACTCATGTCCAAACCTTTCCCTGGCATCGTAGCTAGCATGACTCACTTGTACCGCAGCAGCTCTGGTGCTTGCTTGCACGATTTTACTAATGTTACATGAATACGCAGGCCTGACTTCCCCCCGCCCAAAAAACATGGCTAAGTCTTTACTACTAGGAGACACACCTGTAAGACAGCACAAAGACAACGATCAAAAGCAGCTGTGATCTAGGTCTGCACTAAAGCCCCTTTTCTGGGGACTCAGAAGTGCCCCTCCAGGCCTAACTGCAGGAGGGCAGCCTCAGCCTCCTCCTCCTCTTCCTTGGCCTCCTCCTCGCGGATCTGCACCAGCAACTGGAAGAGGTTTGGCGCTGGCCCTTCCGCAGCCCCGGTCAGCCACAGCTGCCTTCGGATGGCCCAGCTGTGGTTGGCCCCGGCAATGACCTGCTCCAGGCGGGCTTGATTCACGTTATCTTTATCTATGGCCCCCTTCTCCACCACCTTCTGCAGCAGAGGCTCCAGACGAATGACATAAGCGGATAACTTTTCTCCCGGGTTCTGGTAAGTGTTCAGAAATCTGACCTGCGCATCCCTAGAGCTCTCCACGCTCCCAAACACCTGCTCAAGCGCCTTCAGGCATTCGGCGGTGGTAATCGCAGGGTTGCTGATCTTGAGAATGCGTATGAACTCAGCAGCAGGGCCTCTAAGACTCTGCATCAACCGCCGCCTCTTTTCCACATCTGACACCTGCCACTCCTCTATGACCTCATTAGTGTGCTCCAGCCAGGGACCAAATGTCTCCTCCCCAGGCCCCAGGATGTCCCTCCCGGAGAAGAGTGTCAGCTTCTTGTACCATACGGACTCAACAAGAGGCTGAATAACATTATCCAAAATATAGTTTAGCATCTCTGCTGTCATATCTGGGCCTGGGGCCGGAGTGGGGTTCTGAAACCCAAGGACACGGGCAACATCTTGCACGGTCCACCCCTCTCTTGCTAGGAAGAGGTGCAACCTTTCTAGAAATTCAGCATCGGAAGTCGGGGGCTTAAAGACCACTTTCCAGACCCCTCCTTTACCTGGCATCTCCCTGGGGATCGCGGCGTAATCGACAGCGCCAGTGAGCTCTAACAAAGCTGCTTTGGCATTCTCTTCCCTCCAGAACATTCTCCCAAGCACTCGATAGGGCACCTGGGGCATCGCAGCCTGGAGGGTCTCTTCGATTTCAGCCTCATCACAGTTCACGGGGATCCCCCAGACCAGCAGGGCTCTCTGGGAGTTCACATCCATCCCCCTACACCAGTCTTCCAACAGTGCCATCGCCATTTTGCCAACTATCAAGGGCCCCAATTCTACAAAATCCGGGTTACTGTGGTTCCCTGTGCTCTAGGACTTGGGACGACAGCAAACACTCCCCCGCAATATGCCCGAGGAGTCAAGCTTCACGCAACCACGATTAACAAACGACACCAGAGTCCTGCTCTCGTCCTTTCGCTGCCCCCCAATGTCAGTCCTCCGCGTTCTCGGAGCGAAGCCTGCGGGATGCTCAGTTACGCGGCCTCCGCCATCTTGCGTCTCTGGTCGGGGTCCGCGGGCCGGGTCCTCCACCTGTAGGCAGGGTGTCGCGTCGCAGCTCAGAGGCGAGGAGTGAGGGCGGGCGGCGAAGGCAGCAGCCGCCGGGCTGTAGAGGCCGCCGGGGTGTAATCGCGGGGCGTGGCCTTCTGTTCTCAGCCCCGGCGCCAGGCACTCGCGACTGCTCACGGCGTCAACCGGGCTTTCGCGGTCGGAGCCCGGCCTTCAGGCGCGCGAGAAGCCGCTTCCCTGCAGACGAGAACTGCGCCGCCCCCGGAGGAAGAGACTACCCCGAGGTCGCAGCGGTGGCAGCGGGGCCAGCCCGAGAGAGGCTCCTTCGCTGGAGCAGGTGCCCGTCTGGGCTGCGAGGACGGCCGGCCGGGGATCCAGAACACAGGCAGCGGAGGCGCGGGTAGGATGCGGAAGCAAGGCTAGAGGCGGCGCAGGCGAAGGCAGGCCGCGGCGACAGCGCGCCCGGGTTGCGGCAGGTTGAGGCGCGATGGCGTAGCGCGGCTTCCGACTGGTCAGACCCGCAACCAGCCGAGGCGTAACGGCCGCAGTGGCGGGCGGGGCCGGCCGGCAAGTGGCTTTCGCCCCGCCCCGCCCCCGCGGCCGAGCCTGCGCGAGCGTAGCCACGGAAACGGCGGCCCAGAAGACTGACGACCGGAGTGCTCCGGAGGCCCGCAGAGGCGAGCGGGCATTAATTTCTCTGACAGCGCGTTTCCTTTTTCACGTTTTCCAGATTTTTTTTTTTCACAAAGCACTGCGTTTAAAAGATGATAATATAATTCTGCAGTGAATTTAAGATGATATGCGTCCGTCAAGGAAGATTGTCTATTCACGTCGCTCGTTCAAGTCAATGCTATATAAGAAAATACCCTGTACCATCTGATCGCACTCAGCAACCTCCGCGAATTTCATCCCAATGAAACTAAAACGTTGGAAATGTGCCGTGTGTTTGTGTGAGACACTGAGTTGAGGCTTTTTCTTGTCTAAAATTTTGTAAGAAGATCTAGATCTATTTAGTAACCCTTGTAGCCAGGCAAACGCTACTGTGTTATTTCCCCTGTCCTGGCATCATTGACAGTTAGCTGATAAAACAGAATCCTTACGGTTCAAAAACGTCAAGTAATCCCTTGCAAGCAAACCATGGCCTATTTACGTCAATCCCAGATGGTGAAAATCTCCCCAGAAGGACACAGCATTCAACTCTGAATTTTTAAAACCTTATTTAATAAAAGGTTTAAAGATACAGAAGAACGTTCAAAAGTAAATAAGTTACATAGGTACATTACAATCACATCAGCAAGATTTTCTTTAGTGTGTTAATTTTTTTTTATAAAAAGCACACAAAAAATAAAATCTTCAGTCTGGTCTATCACAACTGTACAGCAAAAGAGGTAATATTTATATATATGTACACTATTTTAATATGTAACAGTCTTTTTAAAAAAGGGTGCCACAGGCAGCAAACACACAAAAGGCAGTGTCTGATATTTTTCAAAATAAAAGGAATATACTTATTTATATGCTATTAAAATATTTGTACAATAATTACAGACTGTCAAGGCTATTCCTGTGCTCTGTCCCCTCCAACAAGGCCTTCGACTGAGAGACGAATGAAAAATTGAAACAGCTGCAAATTGTTAGAGGCAAATCTTAACACAGCAAAAATATGGGGAGGACATACAATTGTTTTATAAAAATATGCATACTTCCTATAAACCTAAGGAGTTAGGCTTGCCAGTCTGGTAATAAATACCGTCCCAGAAACGTGAGCCCCAGTAAAAACATACTTAAATAGCTGAGGCTTGAGTATGTGTTGTATTCCTCCTTCATCTTAACATCTGGCACATGAGAAGAAAGAGGTTAGGTCACTGAGGCAGTTAAATATAGGGGATCCCTTTAGACGTAAGCAGCACACGACCTCTGTGCCAGGGGTGGAAGTGGGGTAGCAAAAGGGATGGGTGTGTACCTTAGTTGTGAGGGGGGCTGCTGAAGGCATGGAGGACAGTGCTGAAGCACTGTCTCCGTGGGTGGGTAAGAGACCTCAGAAACGGTCTAGAACACAGGCACTAGGTTAGTTTCATGCCCTTAGCTGAGTGTAGATGGAGGCTGAGAGATGGATATGTGAGATGGTGTGGGGAGGACATTATAAAGCTGAAGGTGTTTGTCATTTAACTTCTTAAAGCAAAGAGCTCTGAATATAAGAAAAAAGAAAAAACAAAGTAGCCTAATGGTTCACAGGGAGAAAGCACCATAAAGGATATACCTATGCCAGCTTCTATGGCTGCACCTACTTTATTGGCAGGTCACTTGCCACAATTGCATCTGCCCTCTAAACATTTTACCTTTTACACTGCATTCTAGCTATAAATCCATTCTGGAGCATAAACCCTTCTAAAATACGGTGTTGGGTGGGGTTAATACAGAGAGGTACCATCTTGATTTTCTCCACCTATATTCACCTGGTCTGGTCTCCGTGAGCTTAGGAGAATCACTCTAGACGAAGGAGGTTTCTGTTACCACATGTCCAAAAAAGAAGCCTGAAACTAAATATGGTTTAAATAGAAAAAACCTTGGGAAACATAAGTAGCACTTTGGGGCAAAGCTGCGAAGGCACTCATATTACATATGTGATTTAGAAGAGAGCCTAAATTTGCTACCCTCCTGTTTTTGGAGGGTATACCAGATTTTTGCAGTCTTGGGCCGTTGAGCTTGTAAAAGCCTGTGGAAGAAACTAACTGGGAAGTTAGAGGTCTAGGTAGCCATCAGGAGTTGGGGAGGGGGGAGAATTTTGTTAACTCCCATAGCTGGGCTCATGTATAACCATATTAATGCATAAATGAATGCTAACACATACCTGATAGTGCATAGTTTAGAAATAAAACTCCCTCCCCACTCCCAGCTACCAATACGACGCCTTTAGGCTATCTCAGAAGGGTAGCAGAATGAATACTTTTTGGCTCCTTCCTAACATGGATTCACTTAGAACTTCTTTTACACAACTAAAGTTGAATAGCAAGATCAGAAAAATAACTCAGCTCTCCTATGGGACTGGCAAGTGAAGGGACCTCCAGAATCTTCCAGCCCTTCCACTTAAGTGACTCCACACCAAATATGGCTTCTTCAAGCCAGAAACAAAACCAGAATCTGGCTTCCAGCCAATCCCCTCAAGCTACTTGAAAGTACAGCCAAAGAAGAGGTAGCAACAAGAACTGCCTTTGATCTCCCTTGATCCTGCTAGTCTCCGTGTGGCTTTGCGACATCTTCCACCTTTCCACCCTCTTTCAGTGCTACTATCATTCCTATTGGCAAAACGAGGGACTTTAGGGTCTTGGAAATGTGGGAGGGAGGGTGGTGCCAAGAAGGTGCCTTGTTTTGGGATAAATGCACTTGGGCCTCTGGAAAGGAGGAAGCCCCTGGTCCCTGAGAGGATGTTAAAAATTAAATATTAAGAATAAATAAATAGCTCCCAAATGACACAAGTCAAGGAATGAAGGCTCCTGTCCCATCTGGCTAGGAGACCTCCCCCTCCCAGGGAAGGATCCAGAAATCTCCAGCATGCAGGACTGAGGGCTGAGCTGTGGATATCAGCACTAGACCAGGTGGGGTGGGGTTAGGTGGCAGCTGCCAAGGGCAGGACAGAGGCAGGCAGGAAACTTGCACCAAGGAGGAGCAGGCTGGGCCTAGGCTAAGCTCCCTTAGCAGCCTCCAGGGCCCAAAGGTATTTGGCAAAAAGGTGGGAAGCAGGAAAAGCCAAGGCTTATCAAAAGCTCCCTCAGGCCTAGCCCTGTAGCAGCCCTGCAGCTTCCTTCCTCTGCACAGTTTCCTTCCCTCCAGCAGGCTGAGAGCTTGCAAAGAACATTGGCTCCTTCCCCAAACATCTGAGAAAACTTTCCAGCCCCAGCAGGCTGCTAGCGAGCAGCAAAGGGATAGGTACCAGTCCTGGTCTCTCTCCCTGCACCCGTTCTGGCAGCCTCCCTCCCACGGAGGACGTGGCCTCTCTGAGGACATAGTCACTGGAGCAGCATGGCCTGGACACTGCCGTGCGGGAGACAGCACAGATGCCAGGCTGAGCTCCCTCTCGGAGATGGCCACCACACTCCTTCCTACGGAGTCCCTCTTTCCGGGGCTTAGGGCAGGGCCTGTACAGGTCCCCTGGGGCGGGGGATTAATGCTGCCTAGGGGGCGCGCTTGTGCTCGTCTCTCCATGGTGACCTAAGGGAGAAAGGGAAACAAAGAGGGAGAGAAGCGACCTCGTGGCGTGGCGGCAGAGGTCCATGTGAGAGGCAGCGGTGGCAGCGCTGGAGCCCCTCCCCAGGGGCAGCCCCAGCGAGCAGGGACTCTCCCAGTCCCAGGAAAGCACGAGGGAAACTTCCGACAAACCAAATGCAAGAGAACTGGATCCTGCAGCCCTTAACACTGCTCCTGGGCCCTGTATAAGTAAAAGAGCCGTTTATTTAATTGTATCCGTTTTGCAGAGACAAGTCCACGTGATCTCTCCCTCCGGAGGTTCCAGTGCTGGCAGGGCGTCTCAGGCTGGAGCAGGGCCCGGAGCCCCGGGCGTCAGCCCCTCTCGCCCGCACTGCTCTCCTCCCTCAGGGCCGGCTGGTGGGGGGAGGCGGCCGCAGTGGCCGCAGCGGCCGCGGCCTCTTTCTCCTTCTGCCTCAGAGCAGCCGCTTTCTTCTCCTGCTCGGCGTGGCTCTTCATGTGAGCGCTGCGGCTCTTCACCTTGTAAAACACCCTGTAGTCGGACAGGAGGGGCTCCAGTAAGAAGTCTGTCTCCAACCCTGGGACCTCCAGGCTAGAGCACCTGCGCTCGCGCGCGTGCGTGCGTGCGTGTCTGTTCTGGGGGCTCCCCGGCCCTTCTGGCTTGCTCCGCGCCACGTGGTCCAGCCCCACCCTCCAACAAGGGGACCGATGGGCTCCTGATTCAGTGCCATCATCCCTCTTCTAAAAGCTGCCAAGGGACGTCACTGCCCGGGGAAACCCTCTGAGCCAATCAGGAGACAGGGCGAAAGCTGTGACTCCTCCTACTTCTCCCCAGGAATCGGCGTCTGCCCCTCCTCCAACCGCAGCCAACCTACCAGGTCCCCGTGGAGACTGGGTCTGCCTTCTTACCTGCCACATTTTTTACACGGAAAAGTGTTCTCCTGATTCTGGCTCTTATTAAATGGCTCTGGTTTTTTCTTCTTCTCCGAAAAAGGAAGTGCCCTACGTGACTTCCCTGGCCCCTCCCTTGGCTTCTCTGAGGCCTGGCCACCCGCAGATCCAGGGGCATTGGATTCGTGGCTTCGGAGGATGAGGATGTCATTGGCCTGGAGAGGGTCAAACAAGGAGAGCTGAGAGACTGGGGAAGAGAGGATCCCGAATTATGGAATATCAGTGAACAGAGGGCTTTTAAAGATCATACACCCCTTCCAAATGGTCCCCTAGCACCCTCTTGAATCTTTCCAGTGACAAGGCACCCACAGCTCTGTTTTCACAAACTGCTGGTACCGTAATTACGTGGGACAGCCCTAGCTGCTACAGGACTTCCTGATGCATCTGACAGGGGTCTTGGTGTCTCTGTTAATGACATGGGTTCATGTTTTCAGTCATTTAGTCTATTCATGACTTCATTCCATAAATGGCCTTCAAATCTGTGTAACATGCCAGGTTACACAGCGGATACAGAGGTGACAGGAGCCCCTGCCATCAGAGAACTCACAGTCTGAAGGGACAGACATGCAGGCAGTTAGCTCATGACAACATGAGCCACCATGGGAAACGCCAAGCAGGTGCCAGAGAGCACAGGATGCCTGGTGCAGACCTGGAGAGGTGCTGCTCAGGGTATGCGAACCATGGACCTCGGGTTAGGGGAGCCCCAGATGGCCATTAGGAGTCACACACGTGTGCACTGATCAAACCCCACAGGAAAGCATTCATAAAAGTTCAGCAGAACTCAGTGGAGTGTGTACACAGAGCACAGCTCTTGGAGAAGGAGCACAGACTAGGCTCAGAAGGGAGCAAACAGCTGTGTGTCTACAGTTTGTGAGGGTTTTCCTGCAAGTTTAAGCGTACAACACAAATTAAACAAACAAACAAAGACTCTCATAGTAGTTCCGCAGCAGACCCTACCCAGCCCTCTCTCTCGGGGGACCTCCTGACACGGAACAGCTCTGGCTGGTATGTCTTGCTTCTTGGCCTGTGATGTGGTGGACAGAACACTGCACTAGAAGGACCTGGGGTGGGACCTCAGGCAAGTCACTTAGCATCTCTGAACCCAGCTTCCTCCATCGGCAAGCTGGGGGCTAACACTTTATGGGGTTATCACGAGGGATGAATGAGATAATGAACAGGAAAGCACTTCGCAGACAACATGCGTGAGGGGCTGTTGCTGTTATTCCCATTGTCTCAGCTCAGTTTCAGAATTCTTGGCAGGGACACAGCTCTCTTAGGGGGAGCCCTGTCTGAACTGAAAGTCAGGAATGCTTCCCCAGTGTCCCACACACCTTCTGGGTTTTCACAAAGCCTTTTTCCTCTGTGACTCAGATACAGAAGCAGTATAGTGTAAAATTAATAGCGGATTCTGGAGTCAGGCTGCCTACTAGCTGTCTTATCTTGGACCTCAATTTCCTTCTCTGTAAAATGGGAATACTGACAGTACCTACTACATGGAGTTATGAGGATAAAATGAGTTAACAGCATAAACTATCTAGTGCTTTCCTGCCATGATGATGATGATCATCATCATCATGTTCCTGCTCTGCCCTCCCTCCCACACCCCTGGGCCCAGCTCCAGCCGTCCTCCTGGCCCTGGGCTCCCCCAGTGGAGGTCACACTTACCGACTCATTGGCCTGTAGTGTCTGCGTGGCTTTGACAGCCGCTGCCCGCCGGCTTCGCTCTCGCCCCTCTTCCTGCTCCCCCTTCTCCTGGGTCTCTGGCATCTCTTCCTCCTCCTCCTTTCTGGTCTCCTTTACTTCCTTCTTAGGCTCTAGGCTCTCTTCACTTGGGGACTCTCTTCTGGGAGGAGGCACCCTTGGGAACTTCTGGGAAGTCTATGGGGGAACAAGAACAGGGCAGTGAGCCTACAGCTCAGTCATGCAGCCATATGCACCAATTCTGACCCAGCCAGGGGCTCACTAGACCCTGCTAGTCCTGCTAGCCTGGCCTGGACCAGTGCGGCCCCCTGTGCTAGACTCTATACTCTCCCACCGCTAATCCGCCTGTAAAATGAGAGAGAGCCTTGAGGCCTGGAAGCCCTCAGGATGAGACCAAGCACTTGAGATGGAGCTGGGGCAGGGAGGGAGCATGCCCGTCCCTCCCCACAGGCCACCTGTCCTCTTGGGTGTGTCCAAGAGACACATTCTAGGGCAGGGTGGTCTGGTGGAACCAGGCAGCAACCTTGAGCTCCATTCTAAGCTATCTTTGCAACGTTTTCTGTATCTCTACCCTCTTCCCATCTTCAAAATGGGAACTAAATCACTCCCTGTCTTAGAGCAGCATGTCACCAAGTGTGGACTTGTGACCCCAAGATGATATTAGGTGGATACACGGACACAGAATTAAATAACATTTAATTTTCACAGAATTGAATAACATTCTCTTTTCAATTCTCTTTCAATCCTGATTATGTCAAGGACAAAGTCTCGAGTTGGTGTTAATGTGTCTTTTATACTGCTCTAGACTTAACAAGGAGAGGTCAGGCCTCATCTCAGAGCCTCGGCAGGTTATAGTATCTGGCTAGAATTTTATAACATTGTCTGGTTTTCAGATATATTTATTTTTACCAGTACCTTCTATGGCAAGCAACACCGGTTTTCTATTTATGATTGTGATATAAAGCTTCCCTTTTGAGTAAAAAATGGGTTGATTTAAAGAAAAATATTAAAAGCACAAGTGGTGTATGGACATGACAAAAATAGTAATGGTGACGTGGTAGGATGCAGATACAGCAGAATTCATAAAGGTGATACAAGAATGACTAAAGTTTAGGAAACAGTGTTAGAGGTCTGCTACGAGGGGACAAGAAGTCAATGCTGGTGCAAATACTGTGGGAAATTTCCCCCAATGTTCTGCATCAACACAATGTATTATTACGATGACACTGGCAGATAGAGAAGGGAACCCAAAGGTCCAGGGCCAGTGTCCGGGACATCAGCTCCCTGGGGCTGTCAGGGACACTGCCTTCCTCTCTCTGCCCTCCAGGGAGTCCTGGAGAGCTTGGCCTCAGGCTCCCACCTCAGCCTAAGCAGCAGAGGCAGGGAAGGGAGTCACCTTAATATCCACTTCAACCTCTTCCTGGGCCGACTTTTCATCACTTGTATCCACATCCCCGAAGGTTAGTGTCCCATTGCGGCCAATCTTCACCTGCTTCTTGTAGGTGTAGTAGAACTCCACACACTGGGCCACGGTCTTGGTTTGGATCTGGTTTGAAGCCAAAACTGAGGTCAGAGTTCCTGGTTCAGCTCACCTGCCTGGGGGCACTCCAGCCTTTCTTATCCCTGCATGCCCCTCCGTTAACCTTAGCAAACACTAAACCCAATAAACCCAGGAAATACAAGCATGTCTCCAACACCTGCTCTGCACAAACCACTGACCAATTCAACACTTCAGCACTATTTTTTTAAAAAAAGCTAAAAAGGACAACATGGAGCCATTGGGGAAATTTGAATACGGATCATGTATTAGAGAGTATTACTGTGTCAGTTTAAATTTCTTGGGTGTGATAATGGTACTATGGTTTTGTAGGAGAATATCTTTGTTTTAGGAAGTATTTAGGTCAAATGTCATGATGTCTGTAACTTTTAATGATTAGTTAAAACAGAGAGAGAATTCCTGTGTGTGTGAGTTTATTTACGGACACAGAGAGACAGCAAATGTGGCAAATGTTAACAACTGGTATATCTGAGAGGTATATGGGTGTTCATTATACTATTCTTTCCATTTTTCTGTAAGCTTGAGATTTTTCAAAATGAAAAGTTAAAGGGGAAAAAGTCTGGGCACCATCCACATTCAAAGCCAGACTAGACCTGGCAACACAGCCTCTCTACATCAATCAGAGCAAACAATTTCATTCCTCTTCAGGGAGCAGTGAGGACAGAGAATTGTCAAACTGCCCTATGTTGGGGAGGAACTCAGGGGAGACTTAACACGAAAGCCCTGGAAAACCTGAAGAGGAAGCAGGAGGCTAAGTCTTGTTCTAACTCTGCCACTAAATGGCTGTGTGGCCTTAGGCAAGGCTCTTGGTGTGAAAGTAGTGAGTGGGATGAGACCACATGATCCCCAAGGGCCTCCCAAGCTCTGAAACCCTAGCCCTCCTGTTTCACAAATCCATTTGGCCACTGGGTTTGGTTTCTGGACTACCTCCCCCCAACCCCAAGCTGTTTTCTCTGACTCTCCCCCATCTCCCCAGACTCCCAGACTGCTCAGCCAACTGCTGGGCTGCACTGGGAACTGGGGTGCCCTGTCCACAGAGCCCAAGGGGTCAGTGAGGGCCCTCTGTGCATGAGCAGGAAGCAGACATGACTCATCTCCCAGGAATGGCCAAGTCACAAATTTATTAACTAGATCCTGTTTACACTTTTACTATCAATTCCCTCTGATCATCTGTTTGCCTGACTAATGGTCTGCTCTTTTCATTAAGGCATTAGGGGCGCCTCAGTGAGCTTCACAAGGCATGTACTTCCCGGCAATATTGCCCAATCAGGGAGCCCAGCAAACGACTGTCCTCACAACAGGGCCCTTGTAGGAGAATTTGTCAGCACTTGGTCCAGGCCCCAGGGCGTTCCTGGTACAACCTACAATCCCAGGAGGAAAGAGCACATTCTGAGAAGTGCTCTTCCCTCAGCTGTCCACACAGCTCACTCTCCCCATAGCCCAGGCTTTGTGAGACAGGGCTGGTGGGAAGATGCAAGCCCTTGGATTAGCAGATCACTCTCCCGGGAAGAACACAGGGGGAGGACAAGAGAATCTAGGAAAACTAGGCCCAGGCTTCCTCTACTCTGTCAGCTGAGTTACTGGAAGGAAGCCCCGGGCCTGACAGGAAGTGGGCAGAAGCCCTCTAGGTCAGTTATAGTCACTTGCTAGCTCTCGGTCCCCTCATCTCGGGGTGATTTCTCCTCCCACTAATTGTGGCCTTTGAAGTACTCCAGCCCCTTAGGATGGCTCACCTCTGCTTGCAGCCCTCCTTCTCTTCCTATTCTCCCTTAGGCAAGTCACTATTTATTTGGTGCCACTGGGTCTGGTGCCCACTCAGGCCCCCCTCTGGACTGAGACTTCAGAGTATGGCCACGCTACCCTAAGGTGAGGGAAGGGGCTTAGAACCAAGGGGGAAAAGGGCTGATCATTTCCATTCTTGTTTTGTTTAGAAAAAAATGTCTCTGGGGACTTCCCTGGTGGCGCAGTGGTTAAGAATCCGCCTGCCAATGCAGGGGACATGGGTTCAAGCCCTGGTCCGGGAAGATCCCACATGCCGCGGAACAGCTCAGCCCATGCGCCACAACTACTGAGCCTGCGCTCTAGAGCCCGCGTGCCACAACTACTGAGCCCACGTGCCACAACTACTGAACCCCGCGCGCATAGAGCTCGAGCTCCGCAACAAGAGAAGCCACCGCAATGAGAAGCCCGCACGCCGCAACTAAAAAAAGCCTGCGTGCAGCAACGGAGACCCAATGCAGCCAAAAATAAATAAATAAATAAATAAATTTATTAAAGAAAAAATGTCTCTGAAGCTACTTAGCGGCATTGACCTAACTGCTTTGTAAGAGGCCTTGGTAAGCAACTGCAGGGTCCCCCACTGGCAGAGGGAGCCCCCAAATCATGCAGGCAGCTCCTGCCCCTCTCTTGCCCCCAAAACAGAGCCCCAGCTCACCAGCTTCTGCACCAAGAAGAAATCCTTCTTGTAGATGGCAATGCCCTTGTTGAACAGCTTCCTCTCAGCCATCTTCCACTGGTCAGAGCCTGCAGGGCAAAGAGGAAGCCAGGGTAGTGAGGGGGTGGGACTGTGAGCACTGCAGGGGCAATTCTGACCAGCAGAAAAGTGTGAGGTCATCTAGCCGCTGTCTCTGTAGGCATTCAGAGCTGGCTCCACATCCTGCTTCTGCCACTTACTAGCCATGTCGCTTAGCCTCTGAGCCTCACTTTCCCCACTTGTGAAACGGGAACTAATAATAGAAGCCACCTCACCAGCTGTGGTACAGACTAAGTGAGACAATGCATGTGGAGCCCTTGGTGATCTACCTGGCACAGACGGGATGTACCACTCGACGGGGGTCGATACCAGTGACGGCTATGATTATGCTGCTTGGTCAATGTCCCTCTTAAAGCACAGTCCCCAGAATGGGACATGGCACTCCAGGGGTCCTCTAAGTTCCAGCACCTGATGCCAATTTGGATGGCACTCCCTGGGTTCCTGACCCTTATACCCACACCCTGGGCTTTTCTACTCGGATGGGCTCCCACCTGCTTATGCCCTTCTCCCTTCCCTTGCAGGGTACAGGAAACCCCTTGAGAGCCACCCCAGCTTTGGTGTCAGTTCCCTCACACTGGATCTTGGCTTATCTGCCCCCCACCTCTCCACCCCTGCCCCACCCTGGGCTGTGACTCAGCACTGAACTGAGCCCCACTGATGCTGGAGACCCCTCGAGGCCCCAGGCCCCAGGCCCACCCTGCCAGCCCACCTGTGTAGTGATAAGTTGCCAATGGGTGGTTGTGCAGCCGCAGGGGCTTCTTCAGTAGCAGCTTACTCAGCGTTTCCTGAAAGGGAAGTGAAGAAAAGGTCAAGGCCTTGGCCGGGGTCTTGGTGGGCAAAATTCGGGCCTCTGAGTAGGGTGGGCACTTACTCTTGGCCCTCTTAACTGCGGAGGGGCAAGAGGTCTGGCAGGATGGCAAGGGCATGGGGGTTGGGCTGCTCAGGGCCTCTTAAAAGAGGAAACACATGGTCCCCAAGGCAGGCAGCCACAGATAGAGAAGGCCCTCAGTGACAGCCCTGTCCGAGGGTGGGGACCCACTACCCAGAATCAGAGACTGGGGTGGACCTTGCACAGCAAAGTCTGTAGTTTGGAACCAGGGCTCCCTCTGGCCGACCCCCTACCATCCCTAACCTGGTCAGACCCTCCTGCCTGCCTCAAATCAGCTCGCCGACAGGCCTGGCTCCTGGACAGCACACACGGATCCCTGCCAGCCTCCCCAAGGGGCCCTCCCTCCACCGGGGGCAGTGTCTCACCAGGATGTCTCCCCTGGACTCGTGCAGACAGTGCAGGGCCAGCTCCTGGTTGGTGCCAGCTCCAGGGAAAATGCTGGAGCAGGCAGCTGTCAGCAGGTCTTCCACTGGGGAGGGAGGAGAGAAAAGCACTTTTAGGGCTGGGCTGGGCTGACTGGGTGGGGCGGAGCCTAGCCCACCCACTACCCAATAGCCAGCCTTTGCCTGCTTTGCCTGCTGGCTCGTGCCCTCTCACCTTGCCTCTGCTTCTCCCGGCTGCTCTCTAGGTCCTCCCATGGCTGCCACACCAAGTCGGCCTTGTGGGAGTCTGCGGCTGCCAGGGCGCGGTCCCTCATCGAGGGGATTTCTGCTTGGAACCGGGAGCCCACATTGATCCGTCTGCAGGGGCGGAAAGGGAAGGGAGGGAGGCTTCACCATGTGGGGATGGGGAACCCAACTTCCTCCCTGAGGATGGAGAAGATGCGGGGGTAGCTGGCAGAGGCTGAGCGTGGCAAGGCTTCAGCTGGGTGTAAGGGAACCTGGCTTCTATGAGGACAGCCTGGCAAGTGGCACCTTGTGCTGCCAGAAAGGCAAGGCCCAGAGGTTGGAAAGGGGAGAAGCAGCTCCAGGTTTACAGACAGGGAAAGAGTCTCTTGGACTGCTCTTCTACTTTTCCTCAGAGGCAAATTCAAACTGAGCTGGTCCTTTCCTTCCCTGTGACTTCCACAGAGAAGCTGGGGGTGGGGGGGTGGGGGATCAGTGAAGCCCAGGGCTAAGTGCAGAAGCCCAGAGAGGTCTGCTCAGCCCCCAGCCCACAGAAGCCTCCTCTTCCTCGTAGGGCCCACCTGCATGCACTGGACTCCAGTTGGCCACCCTCCCCCCTGAGTCAGAGGCTGGGCTGAACTTACGGCTCGATGCTCACTGGGGTGGCCTCCCCCATCACAGAGAGGACAGGCGGGGTGACTTCAGCGCTATCTATGGGACAAAAGGTAGGTTAGTAAATGGCACCCTCTGCCCTTCAGCAAAGCCACTCTCTCCAACCCTAGGTGGCTGCTCTTTATGCACAAGAGCCACAGCAGTGACTCAGGTTCACGCTGGGAAATCAGGCACCCTGAGTCCTGGCTCTGCAGCCTGTAATTGTGACAACTAGCTGTGACTTTACCAAATATGTGGGTGCCTCCGTTTTCACGCCTGCTGTTGCTACCTATCTCCCTAGGTTGATGTGAGGATTGAATGAAATCATGCACAAAGCTGAGCCCTCGATAAATATTAGCTACTCTTATTACTACTGCTACCAGTTCCACTACTAGAGCCATGTTCTGCCCTGGGAGCGCCCACAGTACAGCATTAAGTCCAGCATTCAACCATGGTTGCTCTCGTAAAGAGGCTGAAACTTCCGCCACACAAACGAGGTGGTGAAGGAGAACGCTGTTTCACAATTCTCTTCTCACTTCCTTGCTGGGTTCTCTGCCTTGGTTTCTCCCGGGCTAATCTTAACGCCCTGTGTGATCAAGACACTCTCTTGCTCCAAAAGCAAAATCTGCTGACTCCTCTGCAACCTGAGAGAAAACTTCAACTCCTCAGCTCAGTGCTCAAGGCAGTTCCCCGGCCAGCTATGCATCCCACCACCGCCTTGCCTGGACCGTCCATCTTCGCAGGCCGCCCCCTCATGGCCCCTCGCGCTCCCTGCACAGTCCCACCTCTGGGCCTTTGCACCTCTCCTTTCTTCTGCCTAGTGTGCCCTCCCCACCTGCTTCCTAGTTCAAGCTCAGCTTTAACCCCACCCTCTCTTCAATAAATGCTTTCCTCACCACTAGGGCTAGCAGCCTCTGCAGGCTTCACGCACTGACTGCTGATTCCACTCTGCCTGAAACCTCTGCTTTCCTGTCTCCCAGGCTTTCAAGTCAACTCCCTAATGACCCAGCACTCTCTTTAGAACAGACCACGGTTTCCCACACATTACTGGTGCCCTCACAGGACCCAGTTCAGGCTTTACACCTGAGTGCAAGAAAAATCCTCATGGATGGACAGACCTCTTCTTTGCCTTCAAGCTGGTCTCTACAGCGACTTCTTCCTGCACAACCCAGGCAGGGAGAGAAGCTTCCAAGCTTCCAGTAGAAGTGGAAGAGCCAAAGGCCAGCCAGCCCAGGGTGAGCCATTTCTCACCCAGGCACCAGAGGGCACCAGAGAGGCATGCCACGATGAGGTCAGGGTCAGAGGTTAATCCTGTGACCGCACTGCCTCACCCCTGTGCTACCTCTGGTTGGGATTACTCTCAATCTTCTCTATCACACTGAGATAGGATTATCCCATTTTTCAGGGGAAATGAGTTCTTGTGTGGAGTGGGCAACATTTTTCAGCAATTCACCACCCAGGCCAGCCAAAATGTCTGCTCTGGGCCAAAATGACTGTTCAAGAGACCCAGGAAACAGGATCTGCCACCTAATATTAAGAACAAATGTGACACGCCAGGCACAATGTAAAGTGCTTTACGTGTGTTAATGCATCTGGACCTCACCACAACCCTCTGAGGTAGCTATTAGGTTGAACCATAGGAAACTGCTGTTTGTGGTTCTAAACATAGCTGAATACATATTGGCAATTTCATCATTAACCAAACACTACTAACATCCTCATTTACATGCTGAAGAAACTGAGACCCAGGGAGTTTAAATCACTTCCACAGGGGATGGAACAGTAAATGGTGGAATTGGGATTTAAGTCCAAGCAGTTGGGCTGACACCTCCTCTCCCCAACCCCAGCGTGTACTTGAATCAGGACAACCTCCTTCTCTCTCTCAAAGGAGACAGTAGAGCCCCTTTTCCCACAGCATTCCAGCCCAACCCCAGCAATGCCAGAAGCTGAGTCTTCCCTACCCACCGCCCTCCCACAATGCCTGCCCTCACGGCTGCCGAGGGGGGGGTCACTCACTAGACCGGAGCAGGGTGCGATGGGCACTCTTTGGCGTGATGGGAGGAGGGGCTGGGATGCTGCTGGTCGATATGATGGCATTGAAATAGAGTCCGGAGCCTTCCCGCACAGGGCTGAGGATGGGGGGTGGTGTATAAGGGGGCAGCTCAAAGCTCCGCTCGGAGGGGTGGTCAGCTAGGCGGACAGGGGAGCGCAGGTGGCTCTGGTAAGGGGTGATGTTGGAGTAGACGGGAGGGGCGATGAAAGTGCCCGCCTTGGTGGGGATGATCAGAGGCTCAGGCCTCGGCCGCTGCTTTGGTTTCCGCACTGAAGGTTCCCCCTCCAACTTGACGTTCATGTCCTCAGCCTGGAGAAGGAAACAGACCAAGATGGCTCAGCCACCTACAACCTGGGAAAAACTGAAGTCTTGACCACTGCTTGCCAGTTTCACCTTTGGAACTTAGTCTGCCCACCACACCCACTAAGGCAAGCCTGAGACAGGAAGCAGATCCAAAAGCCCTTCTTATTGTCTCCTCTAGGGCAGGGGTCAGCACACTGTCTCTGTCAAGGGCCAGACAGTATATATTTTAGGCTTTGTAGGCCACACACATATTCTTCGGT
Organism: Balaenoptera ricei; assembly: GCF_028023285.1. Classification (NCBI taxonomy): domain Eukaryota; kingdom Metazoa; phylum Chordata; class Mammalia; order Artiodactyla; family Balaenopteridae; genus Balaenoptera; species Balaenoptera ricei. Next base: position 159,593,191 of record NC_082640.1, read on the forward strand.
GCATATTCTTCTTCTCCTGACCCCACCCCCTGCCCTTTTAAAATAATCCTTTGAAAAGTGTAAAAAACTGTCTTAGGGCTGGATTTGGTTCACAGGCCATAGTTGCCAACCCCTGCTATAAAGTATGCTACAGGGCAGGGAACTATTGTAGTTAAGGGCCAGGCCCTGGAACTGGATTGCTTGGACTGGGATCTACTTCCTTTAATTATCACTTAAAATACTTAACTCTGTGTGCATTATCATTTTTAACATGGGAATAACAAATGCCTACCTAATGGGGTAGCTATGAGGACTAAATAAATTAATACATGGAAATCACTGAGAACAGTACCTGGTACACAGTAATTACTCAATCAATACTGACTGCTATCACTACTTAAACTCCAAGCTCTGCATTAGATGGAGGCCCATATCGTGTACCAAGACCCAAGCTAGGCATGGGACCACAGAGTGAACAGGACAGCCCTGTCCTTGAAGAAATTTTATTCTCATAGTATTAGTCCTACTTTTGCTGTCAAAGGTTAGCCCTCCTGGCTTACACTTCTCCCTGCTTGGTATGCCTTGTGGGCCTCCATACAGAATAGAGGGCAGGGCTGTACAGGAATAGAGGCCTTTCCTTGCTGCATCCCTATCCTCTCAAGAGAGAATGGAGCCCTACACAAGTGAGTGGCATTGATCATCTCCCTGGGTGCACAGGTGAGACTGGCCACACTGACTGGGCCCAGGAACAACAGGCTTTCTCCCCCTCCCAGGTTCCAGCTCCCACAGGACCTTCCAGCAGAGGGCCCTGAGTCCCCATGAGGCCTTGGCCATGTCTTTTAGCCATCTGTGCCCTCTCTGCTCTTCTGCAGACTAGGAAGAAATGACATTGCTCATTCTCTCCCCCTTAGGGGAACAATATGATTGCACAGAAAAAAATGCAGTGGAGCCAAAGGCCCCCAAACTTCTAGACAAGAAATCCAACATGAACTCAAGCTAGCTGTAATGATTTGTGATTTTATAGGGAAAATGGATTTAAACTATTCTAAATATTTGACAATATTTTTCATATTGATTTTTTGTTTGTTTGTTTATTTATTTATTTATTTTGGCTGCGTTGGGTCTTTGTTTCTGCGCACGGGCTTTCTCTAGTTGTGGTGAGCGGGGGCTACTCTTTGTTGCAGTGCATGGGCTTCTCATTGTGGTGGCTTCTCTTGTTGTGGAGCACGGGCTCTACGAGTGTGGGCTTCAGTAGTTGTGGCTTGTGGGCTCTAGAGCGCAGGCTCAGTAGTTGTGGTGCATGGGCTTAGCTGCTCCGCAGCATGTGGGATCTTCCTGGACCAGGGCTCGAACGCGTGTCCCCTGCACTGGCAGGCGGATTCTTAACCACTGCGCCACCAGGGAAGCCCTCATATTGATTTTTTAGGTGTGATGATATTGTGGGAAGGGAGGGAAGGAGGGAAAGAAGGAAGGAAGGAAGGAAGGAAGGGAGGGAGGAAAGAAGGAAGGAAGGGAAGGAGGGAGGAAGGAAGGAAGGGAAGAAGGGAGGAAGGAAGGGAGGGAAAGAATCCTTATGTATGGGGTACTTCAGGTACAAAACCAAAGTATTTATGGATGGAATGATGTGATGTTTGGGATTTGCTTCAAAAAAAATCCAGTGGCAGGGAGAAGTAGAGGTACAAATAAAAGAAGATTGGTTGTATTTTGAAAACTATAAAAGAGGGTGATGGCTAAATATTAGGACTCATTATACCATTTTCTCTACTTCTGTGCATGATTGCAAATATCTGTAACACCGAGAGAGAGAGAAAGAAAGAGACAGACCTCCCCAAAAGCCTAGTAGAGTGAGTGTCCTCAGGCAGGATTCAAGAGATCCAAATTCCAGGGCTAGCTCTGCCACTACTTGGCTGTATGATCTTAGGTAAGCCTCTGGCCTTTTCTGGGCCTATTTCCTCACCTATGAAATGGGCATGTTGAGCTGTGTAGTTGCTCAGGCTCCTTCCTGCCATCCTCAGGACAAGCTGCCCAAGCCTCCAGCTTCCACCACAAACTCTCCCCCAACCAGAGAACAAGATTCCAGAGAGCAGAGACTGTGCTACTCATGATGATCTTGGAGCTCTCCTTTCTGTTATGGACAACAGGCATGCAGGCCAACTCTCCAGCTGCAAATGACTAATAAAATCTAGATGCTACACAAAACCACATTTCTGCAGGTACCAGAGAACAAATCAGTTGGCAAAGAATTAAAGAGCCAAGATCCAGGAAAAAAAAAAAGGAAAGCCAAAAAGGTGAGCCCAGCATTTAGAACTGTGTTTTCCCTAGAGATAGATGCTGTTATGGAAGAGACAACGGAGAGGCTGAGAAACTGAGTAAAGCTTTTAATAAATTCAAGGAACCAGCAGAATAAAAACTGGAGTTTAGAGCTTGCCAAGGAAGGAGAGCCTGGTAAACCTCTAGGCTTTGGATTGGGACTCCAAAGGGCTATATCCTCAGAATAAAGGTGAATCAGATATAGATTAGTTCTCAAATGGAATAATGCCCAGCTTCAAATCATCTGATTAAGTTAAAGTAATCCAGGATTGCTTGTGCTCTTTGCTACCTGTCAGATGCAAAGACAAATCCTCTCCAGTAGAGGAGAACAGCATCCAGAGTCTTTAATTACCTCAACAATTTTTCATATATAATGTCTGACATTCAATAAAAAATAACCAGATATACAAAAGAGTAAGACGTGATTTAAAAACAAGAAATAGCAGATAATAAACACAAACCCACAGGGATACCATTAATGGAGCTATGAGACATAAACTTTAAGAACACTATGCTTGGGAATTCCATGGTGGTCCAGTGGTTGGGACTTGGCACTTTCATTGCTGGGGCCCAGGTTCAATCCCTGGTTGGGGAACTAAGATCCCACAAGTCATGCGGTGTGGCCAAAAAAGGGAAAAAAGAAAAGAAAAGAAAAGAAAACTATGCTTAAGTTATGCAATAAAATAAAAGGTAAGGTTGAGAATCTCATCAAAGAACTAGAAACTCTAAAAATGAACCAAATGAAAATTCAGGTGACTGAAAAATAAAATAACTGAAGACAAGAGTTCAATGAATGGGCTTAACAACATATTAGACACAGCTAAAGAGAGAACTGGTGAACTGAAAGATAGGTCAGACTTAAAAAAAAAGAAATGGAAAACATAGAAAAGCGCATGACAAACAAAATAGGGGATACAGTGAAAAGCGCTAACAAAACGTGTAACTGGAGTCCCAGAAGGAGAGGAGAGAGAAAATGGAGCAGAAGCACTCTAAACAGGATAAATACAAAGAGATCAATACTTAGGTTTCACAGCAAAACTGCTGAAAACCAGTGACAAAAAAAAAAAAATCTTAAAAACAACAAGATAAAAAGATACCTTACATTCAAAGGAGCAACAATATGGGTTATAGTGATTTCTCAATACTGTAACTACAATAGAAGCCTGAAAACAATGGAATGACATCTTTAAAGTGCCAAGAAAAAAAAAAAAACCAACACAGAATTCTCTACCCAGCAAAGTTATCCTTCAAAAATGAAGATGAAATAAAAACATTTCCAGACAATCAAAGACTAATAAAATTTATCACTAATAGACTCACACTAAAGGAAATACTAAGGGATGTTCTTCAAACAGCATATAAATGAACTGAGATGGAAGCTTGGAGACATGAGAAGAAATAAAAAGCAACAAAACACTCTTGAGTATTTGAATAAATCTAAAATGAACAACTGAACAAAACCATAATGTTATAATGTCCTATCAATGTTAAAATATAGAGAGAATGAAAATTCATGTCAATAATTCTACAAGTTAGGGGTTAGGGGAAAATGGAGTTAAAGGGTTATAAGAACTCTGCATTGTCCAAGAAGAGGTAAAGCACTAACTTATATTAGATTTCAATATGCTAAGAATGCATTTTAATCTCTAGGAACCCTTCTCAACCAGAGGATTAAGCTCTAATGTCATAAGGCATTCACTATGTAATAAGTTGACTTCTCTCCTACACATCTAGAATGGTACTAGCTATGTACCATCCTCCAGATAATTGAGAAAATGGTCACTCAAATCCCCTTCTGCAGGGCTTAGTTCTCTAACAGAAATCCAGGTAATAAAGGCTACTATGGTAATCACTAAAGGAGTAATACATAAGTATATAACTAATAAATTAATAAAGAGGGGAAATGGAATAACAAACCCAATCAATCCAAAGGAAAACAAAAGAAGAGAAAAAAAAAAAAGGAAGAAAGAAAAGGCAGGATGGGATAAGTGGATGGCAGATTTAAACCAAAGTTTATCAGTATTTACATTAAATGTAAACCATATCAATGCTCTAACGAAAAGACAAAGGTTGTTAGAACAGATGATAACAAACCCCAATTATAAATCCAGTTGAAAGATATATCTTAAGTAGAAGGTATGATACAGAAAGGCTGAAAGTAAAAAGATGGAAAAGATACACATCCCATCCTCCTCCCACCCACACTAATGGAAAGAAAGAGAAATATCTGACAAAGTAGACTTTAAAAGGCAAAAAGATTACTAAAAATAAAAAAAGAAACATTTCATGATAAAGTGTCTAATCCAGTTCTAAATAAGTATGCAATTAACATTGCATCAAAATGTATAAAACTAATACTGACAGAACTAAGAAGAAATAGACAAAACCTCAATCTTAGTAGGAGAGTACAACATACATGTTTGTACTGACAGAATAAGCAAACATTTCTACATCCCGGTACCTAGCACAAGGCCTGACCCGTATTAGAGGCCAAATCAAAATTTGCTGACCTGAAATAAAAGAGATTCACACATTCTGGATTTTCCTAAATAGTCCAAATTTCAAGTATAAAATTGTCTCTTTGTCCCTCATAAGTTCATTTGTCCGAAAGTTTTGTTTGGAAAATACAAATAATATCCCCATGGGTGACTTGAATCCCTCCTATAATGCCGTGTTCTCCTTTTTCCCATATAATATTAGGTCCCCAGGAGCACTCAGGTACTGAGCTGTTTGCATGGGGCGCCTCTCATACCTGAGCTGGGGTATCAGTTCCAGGGATACGGGTGGACCGCCTGCGGGTAACGATGACCGACGGCTTGTGTTCAGTGGGGTTCTGTTCAGGACCCTTTCCATCCTCGTCAACACCTCCAGCTTGGGCTGCCTCAGTTGGGTCCAAAGCCCGCACAGGCACAGACACTGGGATGATGAGGGGTACCATCCCGCTGTCCTCTCGTGCTCGCTTGGCAGCTAAGGAAGGCTCAGAAAACTCCACCCCACACTTGGTAGTTGAAGCCAATACACTTTTCCGCTTCTCCTCAGAGCCACTGGCATCCTGGAGAAGGAGAGAGAGAGGAAATGGAGACGGTGAGAAGGTAAGTCCTGATCTGCTGGTCCGGGACCCCTAGTCCCATCTGATTCAGGGACTCAAACACCCATGATGGTTCCCAATGGTCTTTGGCAACCTGGCCTTTCCCTGACCACCTTTTCCCCCACCATACTCCCAAATACTCTCCATAACCTCCCTTCTGCCAGGTTCTCCCATCCTGGCCTGGAGCAGGAATCCCCAGATGGCCAACTCAGGCCAAAAGTGGCTAATAGATGTGTTTTGTTTGGTCTACACGGTGCATGGCATGTGAAATAGTATCTACATATTCAAAACATATCTCTGCAAAAGAAAGCAAGCAAGGAACCTGTGGCAAGGTAAGGGTGGTCTTTGGATCTATTTCCCCACTGGCAACTGGCTGGAGTGAAGTCAAGTTCTGCAGCCTCCTACATATAGGTCTGGCCCTATAGGCTTCGAGGGTTGAGACCTCTAGTGAGGGAAGGGGCAAACACTGGCTTTGGAGTCAGATACTAGCTTCTGTCCTACCTTTGTGACCTTGGGAAATCCCACTTGGGCCTTAGCTTCTTTAGCAATAAAATGGGATAAATGCCAGCATCCCTCTCATAGGATTTGATGAGAAATTACTTGTGATCAAAGATAAGAAACTCCAAGCACAACATAGGTGCTCAAATTCTACTCATTCTACTTCCCCATTTAGATTGTCTTTTCTTTCCAATCAATTTTATTGCCGTATAATTTACACGCAACAAAATGCACCTATTTTTAATTATAGTTTGATGCATTTTGACAACTATAACCACCTGTGTAACCACTACCACATTCTTGTCTTTTAGCATACTGGATCTGGAAATGGTTTCACCTCCCTCCACTCCCAACCCTGCAAGTCCCAAATGAAGAAGGCAACCCACGATGGTGTACTGCATTTTCCTGCCTGCAACCCTGCATGTGTATAAAACCCATCTTCCCTTCAGGTATGGATACACCTACTTAGAGATTCTTTGCATGCACAGAGTTCAGAACTCCCTGAAATGGATGGGTTCTTTCATTTCCCTCAATGAAGGAAGAAAACTGCCCTTGTGACCCTGGAGTCACTTGCTCTCCCCTGGCCCCAGACACAGCTCGCCCTGCCCTCTGCCAGGTCTGCCCCCAGCCCATGCCACTCTCACCTTTGTGCTCTGCAGTGAGGCCAGCTCCACTGCCTTCTGGGCCAGGGTCAGCAAATTGGCCTCCTGGGACGCCCGGCGCCTCCGTCGAGTGCTCTGGATCACCCCACCCCGTAGCACCTGCCCACAGTCCCCTGTGCCCACAGCCCGCGTGCCCTCCTCGCTGCCCATGGCGGGAGCCTCCCGCTCCCGGCCATTGGGTGCCAGTCTCTCCCCGTCCGACAGCAACTGTGACTCCCTCAGCTCCAGCGGGAATCCCAGAGCTTCAGGATGGGGCTGCCCCATGGGGCCGGGTGGCGGCTGCTGCAGGGGCCAGTGGTGCAGGAACAGGTTGCTGGCGGGATCCTGCCCAGGTTGGGTGCCAGCCCCATCCAGGGTGGTGGAAGGCAGGACGCCCTCCTTAGAGAGGCGGCGGGAACGGCGGGGAAAGGCGATCTGCGCCTGAGGTAGCACAGGCTGCGGGGCTGACTCCTGCAGGAGGGCCTTGCGCAGTTCTGGGTTCATGTCAGGGTTTGGGGGGAAGGGGTAGGGTGCCAGGCTGTGGTGAGCCAGGTGGGACTGACTCAGCGGCCCGGCTGGCTGCAGGCCAAAGTCCTGGGGCTGCTGAGAGGGTGGCTGCTGCATGGGGTAGAAGTTCTCAAAGAGCTGCATCTGGGGCAGGGCCGCTTGCTGCTGCTGCTGCTTCTGCGGTGGGAAGGCGGCGACGGGGTTGGGCGGCGATGGGCCCTGCCGGAAGACCTGCCGGTTCACCTGGTGGCCGAACGCCAGCTGGAAGGGCTGCAGGGGCAGCGTCTGGTTCGGGGGCTTCTTGGCCACATGGAAAGAGTTCAGGGGTGCCTGGGGCCGCCCAACCTCCAGCTGCACCTTCTGCGGCACCATTGGCCGCACAGCGTTCCCAAAGCGGTCCAGCTGTGGCCCCCCTGCTTTCTCCCGCTTCAGCGGCTCAGGGTGGTTATAGTAGGTGGAGACCCCCATGCCAGGATGAGGGCTTCCCTTGGGTCCACTGTAAAGGGGCAGGCTGTGGCGATTCCACGTCGAGTGGGGCGGAGGCTGGCCGGGCTGCTGCTGCCAGCCGCTGTCACTGACACCCCCAACCCCTCCACGCTCCGGGCCTCGCCCTGGAGCCATCACAGAGTTGGGCCACTTGACCGAGCCCACCTGCTGAGACAACATGGTTCGCTCAGACCCGTATACCACGGAGTTCAGCAGGGCCAGGCTGTTGGAAGGGGGCAGTTCCACAGGCTGGGAGGCGGGGGCAGCCCCTGCCGGACCCTCGTGCGCAAAGTAAGGCTCCTCCTTCACTCTGGACGGTGGAGGGGCCGGGGGCTGCTGTGGTGCTTGCAGGGGTTGGAGCTGCTCCTTGGGAGCTGGTTCCTGGTCCCCAAAGAGGCAACGCTTCCGCTTGTTCTGAGCCTTGGGCTGGGCCTGGAGGTTCATGGTGTGGCCAACTGGGCCCCGGCAGTGAGACCTACTTTACCAGTTGCCCATCCCCTGGGGGATGGTCCTGCTGGAAGCTTGGCCCTAGTCCAGCAGCCAGAGGGGGCAGAGGAAACGCTGGATGATGCGGTCAGGCACGGGGAGAAAGAACTGCTGGTGCTTCCTTCCTTTTTGCAGAGAGGCTCTCAGGCTCCTCTACTCTTCCCAGTTCATGATGCTCCACAGGGCCCTGGAGCCTGCAGACAGAAGAACAGTAATAGTGTCAGCCACAGCCTCCCAGGATGCCCCAGAGAGCAGCACAAGTGTGAGGGGAGGGTCTCAAGGGTCCTACAGTTCCACTGCCTCCTGGGGACAAGCCCAAGGTCACAGAGCAGCACTGGTGAGGCAGGAGCCAGGACCTTGGCGGAGCTACCAGAAGCTACCAGAAGGCAGCAACATCCCCCAGGGTGCTCTGGGACTCTCCCTTGTCCCACCACCTCACCCTCCTGGTTAGTGTCCAGGACTGCTGCGTTTGGTTGTGTAACTTGCGCACTGCACAAAAGCACCTGCCGAGGGGGCAAGTGGGGCTGAGATCCAGCCTGAACCCCTGCAGTCAAGCTGGGATAAGGGGTAACAAAGGCCATGCTGGGTTCCCTGCTCCTCTGAGGCCAGGCCTCAGCCTATTGGGCAGCCAAGCAGGTCCTCTCACATCTGTCCAGGCAGTGGCCTCCCCAGTAGACCCCGCAGGAGTGTTTTCAGCCAATGCCTCCTGACACTCCATGCACCTCTCAGACAGGAAATGGAGAAAACATTAGCCGTTCCCAACTGTGCAGCCCATGGGCCGGGAGCTCCAACAGGCCCTTGCAGAGTCCTGGGTCCACGTCCTTTACACTGAGGCACGTAGGTGAGGCCTCAGAAGGGTGTGTGCAGTCCTAACCCCACCCCTGGGAGGAGCTGCTGGGTGGAACTGTGGCTGCCAGTGTTCCCCAACCAAGCATGGAAACCTGTTTTGCAGCCTGGGCTGACTGGAGACAGGATCTGGCCTGGTAGCTGGTCAACAGTCCCCACCCACCCTCCTCCACTGCCAAAGAACTCCTGGCATCTTGAGCAAAGGAAGAGTATAGCTACGATATTGAGGGGGGTGCAGATTTCTAGAACTTAAGTCCAGAAGGTTTCTCCATGACATGGTGTGACTAAAGTGCTCACAGTGTTCCTGTGTTTGTTTTCTAACTTGATTAAAAAAAAAAAAAAAAAAGGTTGCTCTATTTATCCTGCTACAGAGGAATTGAGACCAGTATTTTATAATTTACATGTGTTTTTATTATTTACATGCAAGTTATAACTTACACCTATACCTTGCGTGTATTTTCAAAGACTTTTTCTTTCTTCAGAGAGGGTTGGTTTTGTCTTTTGTTTTGTTTGCCTCTCTGGGAAGTTGGTGAGGGTGGAAGCTACATGGCCCACCTCTTCCCCATGCTAAGATTCTGCTCCTGAGCCAGTCCGTCTAGCAGAGGAGGGGAGCTCAGGAAGCCCCCGCGAATAAATCTGAAGGTCCAGGCTGACCCCAGACGTCAGAACCTAGACGCCCCAGGTCATCGTTAGCAGCCCCTCGAGTTCCCAGGAAACCAGCCGAGAGGCGCGGAGGAGGGCTGGCTGGGCTGGCTCTGGTATGAAGCCCTGGCTACACCCGGCGATGCCCCTGGCCCCAGGGAGGCAGCCGTGCTATCGCTCCTCCGCACGCTTCCGCACCACCCCAGCCCTTCCCCTCCCACGGCGGCCGTGACTCACTCCAACCCCCTGCTGCCTTTCACTTTCACCCAGCACCCAGAAGGGGAGGAACTTCCTCCTCCATTTCCTTCCTCAGCTCCCGGCCCTGCTGTGAGTGAGAGCGACTCTCCGTGCTCGCACCCGCTTTGTCTCGCATATGGAAGCTGGGGGAGGGGGAGACTAGGAGGGCGTCCAAGTCACCCAGGCCCCGCCACCGGGGGAGGATTCGGACATGCAGCGAGTGCTGAGGCCACAGAAACCGCCTTCTGAACAAACCCCTTTCTCTTGCTTTTAAACTCTCATTCCCTGACAGCCAACCCAATACAGAGCAGAGGCCCAAAAGCCAGCCCCCAGACTGAAAACAACCCTGGGCGCCATCGTGAAGCTGCAGGGTGGGGCCGTCCCGGCTATAGGAGTCCGGCTCTGCCTCTCCAATCAGAATGAACCAACTATAAGTACGTGTGTGCCTGCAGAAGCAAGACAGAGGAAGGAAGAACGTGCTGTGGGGGGGGCGGGGGGGGAGTTGGCAGGTCCACGTGCCTCCAGGGAACTGGGAGCCTCCCCTCCCCCGGCAGTACAGGCACCCCCCCATCGCAGCCTTGTTGCCTGGTGAGCCACAGCACAGGCTTGGGGCTTGGAGGAAGGGAAGGCACACGTGGCAGATGGGCCCGAGTGCACGTGCGCGTGCTGCCTGATGGAGGGTACCAGGCGCGGGGATGGCCGCTCAGCGCCTAGGGGAGGGCGACTGCACACTTGGGGCTGGGGAGATGGGGGCGGAGTCTGTGAAAGGGGATCCAAGGCAGGGCTGCTCCTGCCCCAGTCCACGCTGGCTCGCCTGCAGCTGCTTGGTCAGGCCTGCTCTGCCTCCCACCCCCCACCCTACACATCGAGGGGGGCCTTCACTCCTGACACCACAGTAGGTTTCCAAAGCTGGACCAGGGACTTGTTTAGAAGAAATCAAGGGGGCCAGTTCTGGGGAGGCTGAAGCTTCTGCAGAGGCCTCCCTGTCATCCCCATTGGAAGGCTGCTAACGATGCTAAGAGCACAGACACCCGGACCTGGGACCTTCGAAGAAGAAAGGTCATTATCTGGGCTGTTGCGGGGGGGTGGCGGGGGGAGAGTGGAAGAGGCCTGGGAGGTAGGAGGGGAGGGGACACACCAAGGCAGCAGGGTATGTAGTAGGGTATGTAGCAGTAGTAGTAACAGCTAGTAGTTGTAATAATAACAACAACAACAACAATGCACCTGTGCCAGGCAGATCCTAAGTACTCTGTGCATGTTTAATTCCCACAACAGCTTTATAAAGCAGCATGAAGTCAAAGCATGAAGCAGTGTTATTTTAACCTCCATTTTACAGGTGACCTAGACAAGCTCTAAAGGGCTGAAAAAATTGCCAGTGGTCACACGGTAACTACATTGCAGAGCCAGGGCTTGAATTTAGGTCCGTCTGACTCCAAGACCAAGCTCTTATTCCCTGTCCCTAAGCCATGCCGCTAAGACACCAGGCCCTTTCTGCACACCTCCCTCCCACAGCATGCTCCTGACAGTCTCAGAGCAAGGATTTTCCCAACACAGATATCCGTACTCACTGGCGCTAGGAAGCCCCTTCCCCGCACCTGAACTGTTGGCAGGTAAACCTCTCCTATTCTGCGCTGGTACAGCTGAGACCCTCAGACCTACAAGAAGGGAGGGAAGGGAAGGGGGGCCGCCTCACAGAGGCGCCAGCAGGTGTGGGAGGTCCACTGGCAGGGAGGCCTGAGACTGCACTGGTCACTTCCGCCTCATTCTCCAGATCTGGACCCTCCAGCCCCTGCAAGCCCACCCCTGCCTCAGTTCTGGTGGCTGCAGGTGGGGCTGCCAGCTCTCATACGCCACTCATACCTCACAGCCTGCGAGTCTGGCCAGGACTGAGCCACTTCCTCCCACTTCTTCTGCCCCAGCCATCCTCCTCTGTCCCTCAGGTGGAAGTCTGCCTGGTCTTCCTCACAATGAGGAAGAGGAAGCAAGCCATCCTTTCTGAAGGCTCCCAACCGATGGGCCAACTCCCTGAAGTTGCAGGGAAGAGGGTGTAATGAGGAACTCCTGCAGGCAGCTCACCCTTGGGACCAGCTGCAGGGCCTCTGACAACGGATGCAGAAACACTGCAAAAGGAAACCCACAGACATCATGGGGCCCCAGACACTCACACCCACTCTATCAGTCTGTTTGACTGTCAAGGCTCTATTCACTCTTCCCTTCCTCCGGGAGCCTCGCTGCTGCAACCAGTCCCTGACCACACCACAGACAGCCCTGGGCAGAAGACACAGCCAGCATCTGATCTCAACAGCCAGGGACCGCTGGGGCTTTCAGGAGCATCTATGGTGAGAAACACTTTCTCTCTACCGAAGAAGCAATGTGCACTAAGTAAAGAAAACAGTGCTGAAACCACATGTATTCTGCAGACACATGAGGGACGGTACTGAAAAGGCTGTTGGGTGTTCTATGCTCGTGGTGACACCACGCCCTCCAAGGACAGCAACCAGAACACATACTGCTCCCCACGTGCCATCAGCAGCCCAGCCGCATGCGTGACATTGGCTGGGGGAGTCCAGTGAGCCCTCACCACAGGGCAATGGGGCCAGGCCATGCATGACCACTGAGGGGACCAGGGCCACTCACAAGCTTGGGGCACTCAGTGCGGCCATCCAAGAGACAAGACTGTTGTGAGTCAAGGTTACACAGGCCAGGAAAGGGGTGCCCAGCTTGGTCCTGGTGGCCACGGGGGCTCAGCTCTGACCTGGGGCTGAGAGCCGACTGAACGACCCCCCGACCCTGGGAGGCTAATGCTCCAAGCTCCTGCTCTTACCTGGGCCACGCCTGGCCCCGCAGACTCAGCACTAGGAAGAGGGGGAGTCACAGCTCATGCATCTCCAACCCGAGGCAAACAGACTTAAATATGGCACCCAACAAAGCCCCGAATCTCTAGGCCAGCCAGCTCACTGAGCACCAAAGAGGCTGTCTTAGGACAAAGTCTAAACTCCCTATGCAGCCCACAGGTCCCTGCAGACTTGGGCTCCTGCCACTTCTCTCAACACTCCACGCTGGAGCCATCACTCAGTGCTGTTCCTGCTCCAATACGCTGTTCCTGCTTTGCCTCCAGGTCTGTGACCAGGCAGTTCCTCTGCCTAGCACACATTCCCAACCTTTTCATCTGACCAAGTCCTACTCACCTTTCAGGTTTCAGACACTGCTTCCTCTGGGAAGTCTGCCCTCATCCCAAGTCTGAGCCAGGTACTATACTCTGAGCCCATAATACCTCCTAAACCCCATAACTGGTCTCAGCACACTGAATTCCTGGTGCCTATTTCTTAGTCCCCAGCAGACAGCAAACCGCAGGGGGCAGAGTCTGCAGATCACTGTACCTTGGCACTTGGCTTGTACCTGCCTCTTAGGCTGCTCATTCAAGACTGCACCCAAGGTGAGTCAGAGCCACTGCTCACAGCCAGTGTATCCACCGTGGGCTCCTGCCCAGCCCTGACTTCCGGTCTCTCTCCCTGATGCACATCAGAGCTCCTGAGCACATCATGCTGAGATGAAGTGAAGAGGCCCAGCCTCCTAACCCCACCCCATCCCATCCCATCAGTGGCCCCAGGCCCTATCCAACTAAGCTGAACACAAATCCTTCTCCACTTGCAGGCCCATAAGCCACTTGCCCCTTGACTGTCACTCACTGCCCCACACTACATGCAGGACAACTGAGAAAGTGCCAGTCCCACTGTTGCCCCGGCCCATTCTTCTTCCCTCAAGGCTTCCCTCCTGCCTAGACCAAGGCCAGGGACATGAGCCTGTGGATCTGTTTATCTCATGCCCTGACATGGCTGGGCTGAGCCTGAAGACACCAAGGTATCTGGCTAGGATGCCCGGGGCAGTGATGAGGGCCCCTCCCTAGAGGAGCCCTGCATGGCCCAGCTGGCCCTCCAGTCCAGACTCACATCCTGAAAAGCTCTCTCTCAAATACTCGGGGGCCTTTGGCTACAGCCAGACTGGGCGAGTGGCCTGAAATTGCCATCTTGGGCCAGCTAGAGTTGCCCAGGGCCTAGGCAGACCTTGCCTCTGGGCACAGTGCAATCATCTCAATGCTGTGTACACCCCCTCTAACTGGGAGTTCACACCCAGGCTGCAGGGCCCCATTTCTCCAAGCCACTGGACATACAAGTCCTGTTCTCAAGGGATATGTAAAACCAATAAGGAAGGAGACGCCAGCCACAGAGATGAGGACCTGCCTCCCACAAGTGTCACTTCCCCTGGGGGTGCGAGAGAGCAGGCCCCGCGTTGTGCCCGTTCCCAGTCCAGAGAGAGTCCCTGGATTATCACTTCTCCAGACTGAAATTCAGCCCTTATAGGCCAGGGCATCATGAGTCCCAGGGGCTCAGCCATCAAGCTGGACAGGCTCAGAGGCTTGGCCAGGGTTCGAGCTGCCTGCAGTTTGAGCTTTGACTGTAAAAATGCCAACACTGAGATGCTTTTAAAGGGATACAGGTAAGAGGAAATCCTTTGCCTTATGATGCACCCCCCAGGGCTTCATTCAGGCATCTACCTTTATCATCTCCTCCCCCACTACCCCACAAACACCCCCAGGATGTCCATAAAAGTCAGGATAGCAGATCCGTTTTATAGAAGGGAAGCTGAGGCAGAGAGAAAACACTGAGTCGTAGGCAGAGCCAGGAAAGGACTGAGCCTCCAGGCCCAGCTTCCGCCCATACTCGGGGGGGACTGGCTGCCTCCCTCCTAGACAAGGGCCACAAAGGATCACAGGCAACTCAGGAAACCCCCTTCTACAGGACTCGGGACTCCCAGGGGGTAAAATGGAAGCTGGCAGGATTAGGCTCTCTCCAGGAGAGACAAAGCAAGTGTCCCTGCAGCCAGCCCTTCAGTGACTGAGCCTCTGGAGAGGGCTTCATGAGGACCTCACAACCCTCTCTACGCCCTACAGGGCTCACGCCACCAGAGGCTGCTCCAGCTCCCCCCTCCCCTTCCAGAAGGGCCTGGCTCTCCTTCTGGAAGGGGCTGGCTCAACGGCAGGTCTAGGGCAGGGCTCCCTGGAGTCTGTGCCTGAGGCCCAGTGCCAGACTCTGTCCCAGACCAACATACAGAGAAGGCCATTCACAGGGACCTCCCTTAACATGGCCCTGCCCTGCTTACTGCGCCCTCCCCCACACACACACCCTCTGTAGCCCTGCAGGTCTGCCCACTGCCCCTTCATCCACTCAACAAGCATTTGCTGAGCACTGGCTGTAAGCCAGGCTCTGGGGAGACACAGGAGACGAGGGACAGTCCCTACCCACACAGAGCTCCCAGTCCATTGGGGGAGAAAAACAGAAACACACATTGATTATAATGCAAGGTGGCCTGTCCTGGGGCTCGAGATACACACAGGGAATAAGTGACCCTGGGGAGAGTTCCCTGGCTTTGAGCCTTTGCTGGAGCTGTCACCTCTGCCTAGAAGCCCTGCCTCCACTCTGACAACCTGCCTCCCTTCAAAGCCTACCTCTTCCAGGCAGCCCTCCGGCACATACTGTTCTCACCCTTTCTGAATCTTGGTGCTCTTACTCGCTATTAACCACTAGCTCACAAGGCTTCTGCAATTCCCTTCTGTTTCCATAGCAAGGCTGGGAGAAGCAGAGCCTGGAGGCAGTGTGGCCCAATGGAGAGGGCAGTGAACTGGTTGTCAGGTAACCCGGTGTCTGGTCCAGGACCCGCCACTCAATGGTTTCTGCCTTTGAGGAATTTGGGAGCCGGGGGTTGGGGTGCGGGGGTGGAGAAGGCCTGTGTCCAGGAATCACCTTTGTAATGAGCAACTGCCACAATAAATAGTAGCCACCAGCACTGCTCATGTGTCCAATGTGTGTGAGTATCGCTCATTTGTATAACCACTTATCCCTATCTGAGAAATGAGGAAAGGTTGGCTCTGAAAAGTAACTTGTTCCAGGTCACAGCCGGAGGTCCTTTGTGAGGAGCCAGGATTCTAATCCAAGCCTACCAAGTCCAAACCAGGTCTCCATCACACTCTGTTGGCCTGTCAGTGTTGAGCAGTGGTTCTCAAACCTACCCTGAGAGATTATTAGTTCATGGGTCTGGTAACGGGGGGAAATCAAGGTGGGAAATCCACAATGCTTCATAAGCAGCCCAGGTGGTGCCCAGATGCTGGAGCAGAGGAACGGCTAGAGGGTCAGGGCCTGGCACAGTGCAGTTTCCAAGGACCCACTGCTCCTCACTCCCCTGGGAGCCACCTGCCAGGGTGTCGTGCCCTGCACAGGAGGCATGAGGGGTCCCATGAGCCCTAGGGCTGACTATGGCTCTTAGAGTGCCTAAGGCCCAACTGAGTGCCCATGTTTACTGAGCTTTTACTATCTGCCAAACACTGCGCTGAGTGCATTGCTGGCAACATCTTATTTAACCCTCACTCTTCTTTGTCCCATTTTACAGCTCTGGAATGGTATACTCAAAAGTATCTATTTAACACAAAAGAAGACAGTAACAGAGAGGAACAAAAAAAGACATTAGACAGAAAGCAAATAGCAAAAATGGCAGACATAAATCCAACCTTTTTAATAATTACTTTAAATGTAAATAGATTAACACCCCAATTAAAAGGCAGAGTTTGGGAAAATGGGTTTAAAAAAACCATGATCCAACTGTTAACAAGAGACACACACTTTAGATTCAAAGACACAAGTAGGTTGAAAGTAAAAGGATGGAAAAAGATATACCATGCTAACAGTAACCAAAAGAGAGCTGGGAATGGCTATGCTAATATTAAGCAAAATAGACTTTAAGACAAAAACTCTTATTAGAGACAAAGAAGGACACTTTATAATGACAAAAGTGTCTACCCATTAAGAGAATATTACAATTATAAATGTATTTGCACCTAACAACAGAGCCCCCAAAATACATGAAGCAAAAACTGTCAGAATTGAAGGGGAAAATAGACAATTCAACAATAAGAGTTGGAGCCTTCACTTTCAAGAATGGATAGAACAACTAAACAGAAGATCAGTAAGGAAACAGAAGACTTGAACACTATAAAGCAAATAGACCTAACACATAGCCATAGAACCTTCCACTCAACAACAGTAGAATATGCATTCTTCTCAAGGGTACATAGAATATTCTCCAGGATAGATCATAAATTAGGCCATAAAACAAGTCTCAATAAATTTGAAAGGGTTGAAATCATACAAAGTATGTTCTCCAATCAAAACGAGATAAAATTAGAAATCAAAAATAGAAGGAAATTTGGGGAATTTACAGGAAATGAAAGTTAGAAGTAACGTGTCAAGTTCTCAGCTCAGAAAGGCCACTCCTTCCTTACTCAGACCATATTCTCCACACCTTCTGCACAGCCCTAGGAAGCTGCAGACCTCAGATTTTTGCAAATGCCTGGGTAGCTCCACACCAGACACACACTGAACCTGACCCCAATCTTGATCCCGGAATCAAAACAGCTGGGGAGGGAGAGCCCTTTAGGGCTGTAACAGCTTGTTATTCAGCCCTACTTCTCCCTGAGAAGACGGCCACAAGCAAACATCTTCACTTCCCCAGCCAGTCTACAGAATGTCCAAAAGGCAGATCCTTCCCAAAAGAAGGAAGCTAACATATACAGAGCACTTTCCCCAAGCCAGGCACCTGACATACCCTAATCCACGCATACAAACTTCCCACCCAGGCATCTCATTGTTCCCATTCTACAGAGGGAAACTGAGGCTCTGTTATTAAGGTGGCAGAAGCAAGATTCAAAATCTTGTTGTCTGCCTTTAAAGTCCCTGGTCTTTCCATCATCCTTCCAGAAAAATCCCAAACCTACACTTGTTGTGGGCTTCAGAAGGAATGCCATACATGAGAACCCCACAAAGCCAGCTGTGGATCCTCCCCTTTCTCATGCTCCCTCCCAGAACTGATGCTTTTCCTGGGGCCATTTCCAAGTACAGCATAGTATATAACACTCCCTCCCAAGAAATAATCCCAGCCCCAGCCTGCAGAAACAGTCTCCCCTCGAGATCGTGAACATCTGTAAGACCCCCTGGAAGCTAGGAGAGCCCATAGGGCTTTGAGGTGGGAGGACTGCAGGCGTGAGCTGGGAGCTGCAGTCAGCAGGATCACCCTCTGGAATAAGAGCCTCCACACCACATGGAGAAAGGTGGCTTGTGCCTCTCTTCAGAGCCAACCACCAAAGCAGGGCATAGCTGCGGAAGCTGAACAGATTCCAAATATCAAGGGATGTTGCAGCTCACTCAGTCCAATTCCTTGTTCCACAAAGCAGCCCAGAGAAGGAAAGAAACTTTCCTGCAAATACACAGACAGGAGCAAGAATCAAGGCCCAGAATCAAGGACGCCAATAACAACGCTTCATGCCTCCATTTAGGAGGCCGCACCTTTTGGCAAGACACTGGGCAGGGCTTGGAGCCAAAGTGAAACCTCAACATCACAAATGTAAGGCTTCTACTTCACCATCATCTCCACCTCTGACATTTCTTGAGGGCACTACTATGTGCCAAGCATGGTGCTGAGCACTCTACACACATGATCCCGTTTAATCCTCACGGCAAGGCAGGTATTATTACACTCCCGTTTCTCAACGAGGCACCTGAAGATCTGAGGTCACAGGAGTATAGAGGCAATGCCAGGACTGGAACCCAGAGCCTTTTCTGCAGGGCTTCAGGCTCAGCCTCCTGCTTGGGTACACATCAGGCTATTTGGGATGGATGGCAGCAGCCTCTGGGCTGTTCACATCTTCTCCCTGGAGAGCGGCTTCAGCTGGCCTGAAAACCAGTCATGTCCTGGAAGTGTGGCTGGTCAGGAAAGGTGAGTGAGAGAGGCCTGGGAGGCGAGTGGCTTTGAAAATGAAGCTACTGGTGATTACCACCACTGGGCCAACCTGTGAAGCTCAACATCTTCAGTTCAAGAGGAAGCCACATCCTTCCCACACTCTCCAACCCCACACCCACAGTTGGCCAACAGCTCTTTAAAAATAAAGCCGTGACTCGCCCCAAATCCCCATGGGGCCCAGGCTCCTGCCCCTTCCCCTGGCACACTGAAATCTGGGTCAAGTCAGTCCATGCTTGGGTTCCTACTAGTGCCAATGCCCCCCACCCAGGGCACTGAGCATCAGCCCCAGCATGACAAGCCACCTCTCTGCATGGGGCTCTCAGAAGGGTTTCCTCTCACGAAGTGAAACTACTAAATAAAGGTTGTTCATTGCACATCCTAAATAAGGGAGACAGATAGTGCCCACCCACTCCAAAGATCATTGGTCCAAATCTCAATTTCATGGCTGATGGGACTGAAGCCCTGAGAGGTAACATGATTTGCCCAAGACACACAGCTCATTAGTTGGGTAGAGCTGTGGTCAGGGCCTCCCAGGGGATGTTCTCACACTCAGCACTCCCTCAGACCTGGCTCTGCTGTCTCTTCTTCTCAGGAGAAAGGAAGCGGGGGTGGGGGGGTGGGAGCGGTGTCTAGTTGTGGCGTCTTCATCAGCTCTGGCTCATCTGCCTGGCCAGCTCCAGAAGGAGCCAAGACCTACCTGATGGCCTGGGGGGAGAGTGGGAAGGGAGTTTTTTCAGGGGGTCATCCTACTGGTTTGGAGGATAAGAATGGGGATAATATGGCTCCCCAATACTTGCTAGTGACCAAGAAGAACAAAACCTTGCTGCCAGCAGAGGTGGGGCAGCTCTCAACATGGCTGCCTGGGGCCTCCTAGATGGGCTGCAGAGCGGGCACAGAGAGCCAGCCACCTGCCCCCCTCGTCCAGCCATCCAGTCAGTGTCACGGCCTTTCTCAGGTCCCGGTCAAGATCCAGGGCTTCGGCCAAATGCTCACACATTCCTTGCGTTTCTCCAGTCTCTGAGCAGCTGCTGCAGGCCCTCTTCTCCTGTGTTGATTTATTCTTTATTGTTCCTGAAATACACCCAGAGGCCTTTGGCACCGGGCACCAGCAGAGCATCCAGCCCAAACCCCGAGTACACACCAACCAGGCTCTCTGGGACCTGGGCCAAGCCAGCCGGCCTGATGGGCCCCGGGGTCAGACCCAGCAGCCAGGAAGGGAGGCCCAAGATCCCACCCACTCCCAGCCTATGGTCCTAGAGCTGTTCTCAGACTACGGAGGCTGGGATATTTGGGGAGATGGAGACGCTTGCAAGGTTTCTGGGAGGGCTAAACTAAACCTTTCCACTCCTCCCATGCACGAGTGACTCCCCAGCAATCCCCCCCAACACACAAACACAGTGGACCCCCAAGTGCCCATTGCCCTGCACAGCAGGGCCCCGTGGCTCAGGCTGGGCTTCTCGCTACCCTGTAAAGTGTTTGGAGAGGGAGGCCTCAGAGGGGTCTTCCCCACCTTTCCCAGCCCAAAATATCTCCCCTATCAGCCAGCTAATGGTGCCTGAATTCCTACCATCAACACTTCATTCCGAGGGTCAAAGTATTGTTCCCTGTGCACATGAAAATAGGAGAAGTGTGGGAGCTGCCTGGGGAAAAGACAGGGCTTTGGGATCAAACAGGATGTATCCTGGCTTCTCCAATCACCTGCCTCTCTGTGGGCCTCAGTTTCCCTACCAGTAAATGGGCACAATATCTTCATCTCATAGTTATTGTGGGATTAAATGAGGGTTTTATATATATATATATATATATTATGTATGGAGTGCCTGGCACAAAGTAAGAGCTCGATAAATGTGATTTCATTTCCCCCTTGCTGGCCAGGGGCAAATCATTCATTATTAGTCTTCAACACCTGGAAGGGAATGAAATGGCCTCTTCCAGTTCCACAGCCGGCTGAGAGCAGGGCTGACCAGACAGGAACAGGACAAGGGGACTAGGAATCCCAGCAACAGTGCTGGGCTCTGCAGGCATCTGGCCTAGGGACCCACGAGAAGCACACTCAGCACAGGCCTCCCCAGAACTCAGCTGCGCCAGCAGGGCCTGCAGGGACATGGCGGGACAAGAGTCCCCAGATAAAACCTGGCAGAGCTTCCAAGCCCATAGTGGAGCCTCCACCCTCCTGGGCTCCCTCTAAGAGCAATAAAAGGGAAAGTGCCATCACCTGAGGGAGGCTGGGGAGAGGGTGGTCACAGAAAGTCTGAACAGGGATGCCAGAGGCACCGGGGCCTGCAGGGAGCAAGTAAGCCCGCCCCGAGGCCACCACAGTGAAAGTCCCACAAGTAGAAGTGCCCGCCTGGTTATTTTTGGTACCTCTTCTGCGCAAAGCCAGCAAGGAAAGGCAGCTGCTAGCAACCTGGAAGGGCTGTTTACACGCAAGTGTGCAAGCACTGTGCAAGGACAAAAAGAGCACCAGCAGCCACCATGCAGAGGGGCCTCTGCCCCCTGTCTTCCTCTCCCGACTGTCCCTGTACAGCCCAATCTGCACGCTGCACAGCCCACAGAGCATGGGTACTTCTGCTTTCAGTCAGATCCAGTCTCCTAACCACAAAACTCACTCACACACACACACAAACAGACAAATAACTATGGAGCCAGCTGAAGACTGGGCCACACCCAGGAGCTGAGACAGTATTCCTCTGGGCTCTTCCTGCACTGAAGCGGCCCTTCCCCCGTTTCGAAACTGGGAGGGGCAGGGACCAGGGGCAGGACAGAGGAGCCTTTCCTCTGTGAAGCGAAAGTGGGGACAGTCTATGGAACCTCAAGGAACTCGCTGCCTCTCAGCTTCCCCATTTGAAAGTGAAGGACTAGATGTCCCAAAGTGTCTTCCAGCTCTGGGTAACTCCTGGGAGCTGGAGAGCCCAGAACTAGGACCCAGGGCCAGCTGAAGAGGTCAGACAAAGCCAGGTCAGGTGGGATGGAGGATCTGAGGCCAGCCAGATGCGCCCCAAGAGCTGCCGGCAGGCTGGGGGGAGGAGGAGGAGGAAGGGGGAGAAAGGCCAGACTACTTGAACTTGCAGGATTTTGAGTTATCACTCAAGCCGTTTCTGAGATCTCTTCTGAGTTCCAGGGCCTTCCCCTCCCAGGAACTGGCAAATTCTGGCAACAGCAGGCTGGCTTGGGGTCTCTGTCTGCCCAGCTGCTGGGAAAAAGCTGGGAATCGAAATCCCTCACTATTTTCCTTCCTCTCTGGACCCCATTTCCCCAGAGAAGATGGGTGGCCTCAGAGGGAACCCCCTTCTGGCTGCAAGCCTGTTGTACTTGCCTCTCTCCAAGCTTCGGCCAGGACAAACCTGCCCTGGCTGTTCCCCTCCTCCCTTCCTGAGACTCCTAGAGGAAGAAGCATTGCCTGGAAAAAATAACACTCACCACAAGCTCCCTGTGGCTGGAGAGAAAGGCAGAGGGAACAGGGAGCACCTTCCCCGGGTGGCCATAGCACCAGGATCCGTTCCAGGAAGAGCAAGATCAAGACCCACTGCCTGGGACGGCTCAGGCCTCCAGCCCCTCTCCTCCCCACCAGTCCCCGAAAACCACAACCAGTAAGTTGAGTCCCGCAGGGAGCCCCCGACCCTCACCCCTGCAAAACCCCAGCTCTCTTCAGACATGTGTTAACTTTCTTCTTATATAATATCTTGGTGTTCCCCCCACCCTCCCACTCCACCCTTGCTACTTGGTGAAACAGCCAAAGTGCTTTTAGGAGCAACTCCCACCCCAGGCTCCACCCGAACTCCATTGAGGTCACACTGAGAGGCTTCAGGTGAACCGAAGAGAAGGGGATTTTTTTCCTTGGCTTAGAAAGCAGCCTTCCTCCCACCCACGTGAGCAGTTCAGCCTGAGGCCTGGGCGGGTAGGTTCCCGAGAGCACAATCTGTTCTCTGGGAAGCTGAGCCCTTAACCCTCCGCTGCAGGGACAGAATCCCTTGCAAAAGTACACAGGCAGCAGGGTCTGGGCTGGTCCAGGCTGGAGTGCATCACACAGTTTTGCCCAGGGCCTAGGGAGTTCGAAAATGAGCTTCATTTACATAAGCCCAGTGGCCTGGAAGGGTACCCTCCTACCACAAGCAGGACACCCTTCATTTCCTTTTCCCTGGAAGGAGCAAAAGGCAAACAGGAGCTGGGCTTGGTAGGAACTGGTGAAATGCTAGCCATCATCTGTTGAGTACCTACTGTGTGCCAGTCACGTTGCATGCACAATCCTGTTTAACCTTTGCAGCAACCCTGAGTAATTATTATCATCCCCATTTTATAGGTAGGGAAACTGAGGCTCAGGAAGTTAAGCAATGCTCAAAACCACACAGCAAGTGGGGAAGCTGAAGAACGAACCTCTGCCCAGGCCTCATTCCTATGCCCCTGCCAGGCTTCCTTCAGAGTCACTGCCCAGGTTATCGTCCACAAACCATCCAGGAATGGTGTTCTGAGTGCGGGGACGGAAGTAGGTGTGCACAAGTTTTGCCTGATGGCTCTGGAATCTGAATTGATGTCCCACTAACTGTTATTGTCCCCAAGTGTGTGACTGTGAGAGCCCCTGTAAGTGTGCGTGTGTTGGGGGTGGAGGGAGGGTGATCTGGATTCCAAAGAGCAGTTTCCAACACCGAAGTTATGCTGTAACGCTTCTGATTCATAAAATGAGCTCACAGTCTCACGATATCCTGAATGTTGCTTCGAATGCAAATGCAGATCCCACAAATAAGAAATGGTAATTTCAGCACACTCCACCCAGCTCCAGCCCAGCTCAAGGAGTTTCTTTAGTTCAGCCCCACACAGCCAAAGCGATCCTGCCTGTGCAGAAGCAACTCTTCCGATGGAACACGACCCCTGGCTGCATTTCCTGCAGCCTGTGGTGTGTCAGGGAAGAATGGAGCCCCCAGGCTGCTTCTATACTAATTCGAGCACACACAGGAAGGGTGCCAATTGGCCTGGCCAAAGGAAATGCCCAGGTTAGCAGATTCCCAGGCAGGAGGCTCCAACACTCTTTCACCCTGAGGTCCCACTGGGGTCAGGATTACTGGGACACACTCTCCAGAAGGCCAGCCATAGGGCAGTGCCAGGAGACTGGGTTCACCAGCAGCAGATTCACACATGGACCAACCCTTTTGAAAGCAATGGCACAGTATGAATCCCGCAGCAGGACTCACTGGGCCCACCACATGCTAAGTCCACGTTTTCTGGATGGAGATCTTTCATTCATTTGTTCAGCTAACATATACTAATCACCTACTAGATGCCGGACACTGTGGTAACAATATAGAGCATATGCTAGAGCAGAGCTATGATAATGCTGAAATGTGCTTTCAACATTTGATGTATATGTACTAACTTGCAAAATCTTCACCTGGACTCTTTGAAGGTATAGGAACTCTAGCTCCCAGTTTATGTTTTGACCACCACATTACAGTACGTACACAAATGACTATATAAGGTGGAAATGAGTATGCAGAAGAAGGCTGAGGCTTCTCCAAAGAAGTGACATTTGAAACAGGATTAGAAGGATACGCAGGAATCTGCCAGCTACTTGTGGCCATCCCCATTCCACCAGGAGCAAGGTTTCCTTCTGGGAGACCCAACTGCAGGAGAGGGGCTATCAATGCCAAAGATTCCTGGACTGGACCCACTCCCCTTCCAGGATACTCTGCTCCATGCGCACCCCCCTGCCAATCCTTCTCCCACTCAGGGGCCCAGAGGCCTTGGCTCCACTGGGCACCCCTTCCCTGAGTTCTGCAGCCACAGGAGGCCTTCAGCTGAAATCTGTAACTGCATATTGCCTTTTTGTTTCTCCATTTATTAAAAGCAGCAGCCCACAGGGCTAAACACTCAAGCTATTTTTAAATCCCACATTTAAAAGTTGAACTCTCATCCCCATGGGCACTCCAGGGCACTCTTTCCTAGGGTGGGGTGAGGGGCTGACAGAGCCAGGAGGAGTGTGGGTTCTTCCCGATGCTTGGAGAGACCACACTGGCAGTGGTCAGGTTGTCCCAGAGCAAGCTGCATGGTTGGGGAGGGGGGGGAGGAACCCTCCAGGTCCTTCACCCCGCCTGGCCTCTGGGAGCTACTCAGACCAGAGTAACCTGCCAGAGGCCAATCCAATTAGAGTGGAGACTGGGCCAGAGCCATACAATGAGATGGTTTATCACAGTAACTGAGCGTTTACACCCCTATTATTCACTGTCCAGAGCCGTAGGAAAAAGAGGATCCACAAATTCCCAACCAGGGATGGTTTCTCCTTTCCCCTTCATCCTGAAGCCATCTAACAGCCTGTGAAAAGGGTGCATTTCTCTGATGTTAAAGCGGCACATGCACACCATCCCTAGGAGGTTCTGGAGCAAGACAAGTGGTTTCCTTCCCTTAGCCGGGGCCCCACAAGGGAGAAGAGGCTTCTCCTCAGAGCTGCATTTCTTCCACCTTCATCAGGCCTCCAGTCTCAATCCTGAAGCTGCAAGGCCAAGGAGGGGCCAGACCTCCAGGCTGCCACCAGGCCAGGCTCCCCCTGTTGGAGCAGGCCAGATCTTCCCTCCCTCCAGCCACAGCTGCCAACAGGGATCCCTTGCACACACGTGCCTAGGCGGCCTCCAGAGTCACCCAAGGCCTGCCAGCTCTCCCCCATCCCACCGTCCCCTGAGCGAGGCTGCACAGGCTGGCACACAGGTCCCAGGTGGGACGGTGGAAGCAGGAAGTAGACACTAAAGTTGTGACCAACAAAGTTTTAAACGGGGGAGAGTAACTTCCCCTTTCATGCTTGCAGCAGCTCACTCTGGAGGCTGGGCTGCAATACCCAGGGGCTCCCACTTTAGAGTGGCAGGTATCTCCTCTAGGTCTGCCTTCCTGAGGCTTCCTTGGGGCTGAGGCTTGAAAGCGTCAGGCCCTTATCCAGAAGCCTGGTGGGGGCCCTAGAGGTGCAACTTGGTGGACACGCTCCTGGATGTGTGAGTTGTAAGGGGGGTATGACTACCGCCACCAAGCCGGCCTTACGCAGGCTCCAGAAAAAAAAACCCGGGCTCCCGAGTTCCGCACAGGCACCACCAAACGCAGCACAAGATGAGGCGGCGGGAAAGCTCCGCAGGCCGCAGCTGCACGGGGCGTGAGGGGTTGGGCGAAGGATGACAGGTCTGAGGTGCGCCAGCAGCCGGCAGCACCGGGGTGCGCGGGGTGAGGCCGGTCCGCCCGCCCTAAACGCTCCAGCTTAGGCCTCAGCTGCACTGGCCCCGGTTCCCTGCCACCCCTGCACCTCTGTCCCCCAAACTCCGGGCGCGCGTGCAGTTTCCACGTCCGCTCTCGGGTGCACACGGGAAGGGGAAAGGGCTCCCGCACCAAGTTCCCGCAGCTCGCGAGATCCTCCCGTACCTCCCGGACCCAGGCTCGGTCACGCAAGCCGGTCCTGGCGGACACCACGTTTCGCTCAGGCGGAGGAGGAGCCGCCGCTACCGCCGCGGGCCCGGAGGCTCGGGAGGGTTTTCCTGCCGGGGCCGCGCCCGGGTGGGCGGGGGCCGCGCGCGAGCTGCGTAGCTGCACAAACACGGCGGGTTGGCGCTGCATAGGCACTTGCGGGCGGGGCGGGTTGCGGGCCGCCGAGGGGGCGGGCGGCGGGGCGGCAAACGCACGTACACAAGCGCGCGCCCCCACCCCCGGCCGCTCCGGCAGCAGAAGTTGCCGCGCCGCGCCCCCCGTGGCTCCGCGCCCCCGCTCTGGGCCGCGCCTGCAGAGCTGCAGCCCGCGCGCCCAGCCGCCACTGCTTGCGCGCAGCCCGGGGTCCCTTGGCCGCCGCAGCCAGGGCGGGCTTTGCGCCGAGCCGCGTGCAGGCCTCGGCCGCCGGCCCAACAGCCCCACTTACCCTGCTCCTACCCGAGCTCCGGCATCGGCTGTCCCCTTTCCGCCGCGGGCCGCCGCCTTCGGTCGCCTCCCAGGCTCCAGCCGCCTGCACGCACTCCCGATTTTAAAAACAAACAGGCGCCGCCGCCTCCCCGCGGCGCTCGCAGAATTTCCGCCAGCTCGCGCCTCCCGAGGCCGGGAAGTTTGCTGGCAGGGCCCGGGTGGGACGCGCGGGCTGTCACCCCTCGCTCCCGGCACAGGAGCCTCGGCGCAACCCGCGCCCGTGGTGTCCGCCTCGCGGTCGCTCTCCCTCCCTTCGTGTCACCCCCCAGTCCTGCGATGCAGTGTCAGGATTGCACTGCTCTGACTCATCGGTTGAGCTCACAGCTTGAAAAAAAAGAGAGAGAGAGCGAGAGGGCGAGAGGCAACAGCGAAGGAGGAGGACTCTCTGGCGTGCTACAAAGGATTGCACAACTCGGGGCTGGGAGCGCGGAGCGCCCAGCGGCGGGCCGGCGCGCGCGGCACGGCGGCGAGCAGGAACCAGCTCTACCACTTCATCAGCACAACTGTCTCGGGTCTGCCTCTCAGCCAGCAGGCCCGGCGCCGCCCACTTCCTGCGACCAAATAAGGCCGGAGAAGGCGTCTTTAAACCTCCGGCGGCTGCCCAGGCTGGGGATTTCCAGCAGACCTCACCTCCACTCCCAAGTCAGTCGCCACCCTCCCCCAGCCCAGGCCAGCGCCCCCGATGGCTTTGCTGGAACCAACAGGCCACGCGGCTCGTTCCTTTCACACCAAGGTCAGGACGAGACGGTGACGAAATGTTTGGAAACCCAGCGGGCCTGCCAGGAAAGTATGTGTGTGATGTTGGGGAGGACACAAGTCGCTTTCTTCCACAAAGAAAACTCTCGTTTTGGATACGGTAAAGCATGCTTAATCCTCTCCAAGGCACTTCATTAACAGTCTCCCCAAGCTTCACTTTTTGGCTTATCAGCATCCTAGTGGTGGTAAGGTTATTGAGAAACTGCTCCCAGCCCCTATGAAAGACCCATGTCTTGATTACTTGGGTGTGAAAAGCTCCTTGGTTTAATTCTAGCAGCTGAGGCCCAAGTTAGGCAGCTTTTGACTGCATGCCTATATTTCACCTACCTTCCCTACCATCCCCTGATGCCTCCTTAACTGGCGGGAAGATGGGAAACCTTTCTGCTACTCAGGAGGTTCTTGCTGGCCCCCACATACAATGAGGCTCCAGGGCCAGGAGAAAGTCCTGGGGAGGGAGCCCTTTTTTCCTAGTTCCTTTCATTTGTTTTTGTTTTTTCTTTTCCCCAAGGAGATGGGTCAGAAGGAGATTTTTCTCTGAAGGAAAAACCACTGAAGAATACACTGTGTCCTGGCAGCTGCTTTTCCCCTGTGGCCAGTCGTGAGAAGCAGGTGCATCCCTTGCTTTCTCAGGGGGAAGGGGAGGGGCAGCAGATTCTCACGTCCCTCTGAACCTGCAGGGCAAGGACCTTCCCCACTACGCCCCTCCCTCTGCCCCCAGTGGATGACAGAGATGACACTGGTACCTTCTGCCTAGAAACCTTCAGAACCCCACACTTGCTTCTAAGGGGCATGACCTTCCTGTCCTCTTCCATCCCTTCACTGGCGGGAGCACCTGTGTGCATCTGACGCTCACACCTTACCCAGGAGGAAAAGGGCTTATCTGCACCATGGTATGACAGACATGTCACAGTCATGACAACTTAGTCTCATCTGCAAAATAAAGATAATTATGCCAGGGGACTGGACCGGATGACCTTTTAAAATTCCTTCCAGTTTAAAATCCACGATTCTGTGATTGTAAAAAATGAATGGAGGAGCCAGGGAAACGACCTCCAACAAAGAAAAGCCCAGGCTCTCGGATTTAGCATCTGCTCTGACAGTATTGTTCCTGACAATTCTCAAAGGATGTCCCCACACACAGCCTACTGAACAACCCTGTGTGTGAGAGAGTTTCATCCCGCTCATTTTATGGATGCAAACATTGAGGTTCAGAAAGGTTGAGTGACTTGCACAAGATCACAAAGCAAGCCAGTAGTCTGTCATCTCTCTGTTCCTCTTCCCATCTCCCCTAGAGGAAGGCAGTGAGCAATTGGGGGACTGGGACGCTCAGGCATGCTGGCCCCCAAGTAGAGGCTGGACTCTCAGGACTCCTGGCAGAGGTTCTGTGTAAAACCTTTTTGTTTTTTCCATTTGTCTGATTTTTTTCCTCCCCACTGACACCTCATCCAAGTGAGGGAAGCAAAAGCAAAGCCGCCTGGTCTGCAGTGCTCACTCCTCTGCAAACCTGCAGCCATCCTGACCTCCCCCTTGGGCCTGGCCCCCAGAGCTGGCCTCGAGCCAGTCCAGAGCAAGTCCCCCGATAGCCAGTGTAGACAAGCCCAGGGATGTTCCCCACCAAGCAGAACCCTGGCTGGGGAGCACATTTCTAGAAGAGCCTGCCACCATGAAGCCAGAGCCTAGCCTCCAGGGAACAAGTGGGAGCCGCTCCAAAGGGCACTCCTCAGCCTTGTCCCGCCAGGACTTCCTCTCTGTCCTACGCCGGGATGCTGGGCCAGGCCCAGGAAGCAGCACAGGGAGCAGAGGTAGGTGGCAGGATGCATGAGAAACAGAAGTCAGTGACCTGGAACAGCCCTGCTCATCTTGGAGCAGCTCATGCTCACAAAGGAAGAGAGGGAGGAGAAACGGCATGTGCGTGTGTAGGGGAGGAGGGCCCAAGACTGTCCCAGATGGCCCCTGCCTGGCAGGAGAAGTCTCCCTCCCAAAGGCAGGCAGCTGAGGATGTATAAAGAAAGCTGCAGCTCTTCCAGGAAAGCCCTGGAGGTCAGTTTTGCTGCAGATATGACAGTGCAGAATCACTGACATGTGAAGTGAAAGTTTTGGTTTTAGAAGCTCCAGCCCTTCCTACAGAGGCAGCTAAGAAGGGTGCCCTTTGGGTAAGAAAAAAATAAAGGTGTTCCAGGGACCTTACCCATACAGCGGACTTTTCTCCACCAGCAAGCTTCTTTACAAACTGCAGAAAAGAGAGAGGTACAGAGCTCCAGTTCCCAGGGAGTGCATCTGCTGAGAAACACTCCAGGAAGCAAAGCATCCTAGACAGGATTTCAAACTCTGGGTCCCAGTGACAGTAGAATATGGCATTAGAGACGCTTCCTAGAATGGCATCAGCTCTCTGGACTCCGCTCAGAGTGATCCCTCACTGCCCTGAGTGGTCATCATCAGCATCCACTTCTGGGACAACTTGAGACCATTAAGAAGCTTCCAAGGGTGAATTTTGTGGTATGTGAATTATATCCCAATAAAGCTGTTCTTAAGAAAAAAAAAAACAAAGCTTCCAAGGAAGCCAGGTTCTCACCACCCATCCACCTGCCTCTAACTTTCTGCTTCCATCATTCACGATTTAAAAGAGGAGTTTTCTTCACCCCAAACCCCATGCCTGCTTTCCTGTCCTTTTTCCATTGTCCTTTCTCTGTCAGGACTTTCCATCGAGGCCAGCACACATGGTGTGTTTAAGTGAATAACCAACCTTTACAGGAATGTGGGGAATAGGGGGTACAAATACCTTTGAGGAAATCCCAAGTCCACAATGCTGGGTTCCTTATGTCCCTTATGTTCCTTGTGTCCCTGTTGTCATTTCCCTTTTCAGAATAAAGGTACTACTTCTAGGACCTCATTACCTACAGTTAAAACAGAAGAGAGACAAGGTTGTAGAAAGAACAGGGAACCAGGACTGAGTTTGGGTCCTGCCTAACTAAAGCCAACCCACTGTGTGATCTTAGGAAAGTTGACACTTACCTTCTCCAAGTCTTGCATTTTGGATCCCTAGATGTACTGTAAGTATTTGCTACACAAACAATAAAAGAATGCCTGCTTTCTAGGGACTTTGGAGAATCACAAGGACAAGAAAACTGCTTTATCATGCTATGTACCTATAAGAGGTTACCATTTTTTTTTTTTAATGTTTTACCCTATATCCCCTTCTCCCAAAACTAGCTTCTCCCTTTCAAAAACCTAGTCCAGTCAAGATTCTTTTTCCTCTGAAATGACCCCAGGTCCACCCCCATCAGCCTTAGGGTGACCCTATGCTGGGCTCTGCCCAGAGAGACTCTTTCCAACACTGACTCAATGTCCCATCCAGGTGTCTCTCCAAGGCTTCTGCCCAGTCCCTGCTCTTTGTGTCCTTCCCTCCAAGCTTTTCCACTGTGCGCCCACCCAGCCCGAATAGGGACACTCCTTTGATGCCTGTGCCTTCTCTTCACCCCTTTTTTGCCACGTCCTTTCTGAGGGAGCAGGGAGCTCAAAACCCCAGCTGTGAAGTTAAGCCACCGTGTGCTGAGAAGTCCCTGCACTGTCTTCTCTTTTACCCGTGAAAACCCAGGGGGCCCTCCGCCTGAGTTCACGGTTACCTCACCTGTTCCGGGGCAGGGCCGTGCCTGCCGCAGCAGCCTCCAGCTGTCCTCATCCCGTGGCCCTCCTACCCCCGCCTCCACCTCCCTCTCTCGCAGGCCTGGGCCAGGTTCTGAGTGCCTTTGTCAAGCCTGAGAGGGAACTTCTGCAGATGTCCCCAGTTGCTGCTGTCACTCTAGGAGAGACGTCTGGCTGGGGATAGGGAGAAGGACAAAACAGGTGTGGCCACCACGGAGGGTGGGCCAGCAGGGCCACGGGGACAGAAATACCCTTTCTTCACAGAACCAGAGCTGCCAGCTTCCCAAAGGCCTCGTTTCAGCACCGTCCCACGTCCCCTGCAGAACCAGCCCCAGAACAGACTCCTTCACGATCTGATTCCTGGAGCCCAGGCTCCCTACCTTGTGTTTGTGGGCCAGGAGGAACGGGCCCTCCGAGATCCAGGGTGTGCACTGGGCATGCTTTAAGGCATTATTTTTAAACGAAAACAAATACAAATGATGCGCCTTGGACTAGAAGCCAAAATTCATATTCATGGGAATGTCCAGGTTAAGAGCACAAGCTGAGACCTGAGTCCAATTCTTGGCTCACACTAGCTTGATGACCTTGAGCAAGTTTCTTAACCACCTGGTTTTCTCATGTGCAAGATGGGGATGATAAGAGCTTAAAACAGTGCCTGGCGTACATTAAGTCTTCCTAAGTATTGACTCCCATTTTTTCTCATCTCCTAACTGATCTTCTAGTCTTGCACACCTATCACCCACACTGCCATCAGAGTGATCACATCCCTTTTCAAGACCTCCCATCATCTACTGCAAAAAGTTGAGACTGTTAGCCAGACTGTTAGGCACTTGCAGTTCTGGAATGATCTGGCTCTGCCCTACTTCCCAGCCCCAGGCCCACATAGCCTAACAACCTGAAGTTCCCCAAGATGCCTGCTTTCTCACACGTGCTCCTCCTCCCCCCACTTTCATCCATAGGTAAACCCGCCATACCCTGGTCCTGACTTAAGCTTAATGGCAGCTCTTCCAGGAAGCCTTCCTTGACTCCTCCAAGCAGAGCACGGCCACTGCAGTGTACACTGCTGGAGTCCTCCCAGAGCCCCTTAATCAGGTTGGTGCACTGTGAGTGCAGCTACTGCGAGTATTGACTCCCAGCTACTGTGAGTGTTGACTGCTAAGGGCTCACAGCTGCCCCCTTCTCAAAGGGAGCCTTTGCTAGGAGAGAGCACTGCAGCCAATGATTGACAAGGGGGGGAGGGGGGGAGAGGAGTGGGTCCAAAAGAAAGGTGGGATCAAATCTGTGGTGATGCAGTTCCTATTGCAGGGCTCCCTGTGGTATCTGGCTGAAGCTAGCTCCAGCTGCAACACGTCCCTCCTTGCTTAGCTTCTTCCCCAGCCCAAATCTGCTTCCCTCACTTCCTGCCTCCTGGGAGAACTTAAATCAATCCTAGGCACCCTGAACTGTCTTGGTATCTGTACCTAAGGATCAGACCAGCCACTCTCTCTCCTAACTCCCATGGCACGGTCTGTTTATCTTGACTCCATCCCCTACACCTTGCTCTACAGCTGCTTCCTGCACCATCTCCCTACTAGGTTCAGAGCTTCTGAAGGGCACAGCCTAGATCTTAGTCACCTTGTATCCCTGGTGCCTATGCAGTGCCTGCACATGCTGGGTGCTTAGTAAGTGCTTGTTGATAAATGCACAAATAACATTTGTGGAATTCTGAGGTAGGCAATAAAATGTAAGTATTATTATCACTACTTTTATTACTATTCTGTTTCTTCCATTCTAAGATGCACATTTCCCCCCATTTTAATATCTCTGAATATTAAAGGATGCATCTTACAATTGATAGCACATCAAGGTTTAATTAGCAGCATTTTCTTTTTCATAGTTGTAAATAAAATAATGGTCTTTTATAATCACTGGCTTCTTAGGTTCAGTGGTGTATGGTATTATTATTATTTTTGGCCATGCCACACAGCTTGTGGGATCTTAGTTCCCCGACCAGGGATGGAACCAAGGCCCTGGCAGTGAAAGCACTGGGTCCTAACCACTGGACCGCCAGGGAATTCCCTGTATGGTACTACTACTACTACTACTACTACTACTACTACTACTACTACTGAGACTGGATCTCCTGGATTCTGCAGACTGCAAGGCAAAGTCCACAGAGCTAAGTCCCCATTACCTGAGCTCAGTAGCTGTCAGGCAAGCTCTCATAAAGTGACCTGCATTTGCCCAGGGACCAGAAGGACCCCTGTGTCCAAACACCTCTGGAAATTCCCATGAAAGCAGGCCAATGTGATGTGGAACAAGCTCTGGACTGGGAGTCAGGAAAGCAACGTTCTAAGCCTAGTTCTTCCTCTAATTTTCTGGATGACCCCACGCGGGACCTATCAACACATTTACTGAGCACCTACTAAATGCTTGACATGATGCAAGCCCAGTGGGTCCACCCAGAGCCCTGAGAGGAAGCCATTATCCTCATTTTATAGATAAGGAAGCTGAGGTTCAGAAAGGTTAAACAGCTCTTCCAAGGTCAGACAGATGGTATTTGACCGCTGGGCTCTCTGAGTCCTTCTCTCGGCTATATGAGGATACCTCCCTGGGCCTGTATTTTCCCAGAAAAAACGTCAAATAATGAGGCGTCACAGATTGGAGGGTCACAAGCCATTCTCATTCCCAGATACACTGTATCTGACCCATCTCATGTATTTTATTTTAATTGAATTAAATTGATTTTCAACATTTATTTAAATCAGGAGGTTTAAGCTAAAAATCGGGATTTCTGGTTTGTCATGAAAAAAATTGGAACACTGGCCACATTGGGCCCTCCTTCTCACAGGTGGAGCTAAGTAGCAGCACAAGGGGAGTGGCGTCAGGGGGGAATGGCACTGTGATGGGACGCACACATTCCAACTTTCCACAGATTCCACCCCTTCCTAGG
Source organism: Balaenoptera ricei (assembly GCF_028023285.1). Lineage (NCBI taxonomy): Eukaryota > Metazoa > Chordata > Mammalia > Artiodactyla > Balaenopteridae > Balaenoptera > Balaenoptera ricei. The sequence goes on from NC_082640.1 coordinate 159,627,005, forward strand.
CCACGGGTCACTATTGTTTATCATCTCATTTGTGCTGTTTTCTTGCACCCAGCCAGCCTCTGTTATTGAGATCCCCCCTGTTCCCTACAGGCCTTTGAGTGAGTGACCCTTAGACCAGATGAACTCCTGTGCCCTCTCCAGCCCTCACAGCCTGTGGCTCCTCCCAGAATCTCCCAGCGCGGCCTCCCTCCAAGGAGGTCACTTCATGAACCTATTTCAGAACCACTCAGGCAAGCCCCTGCCTGGCACCTTTGCCTCCATCACAGGGCCCCCACTGTTGGTCCCTCCCAGCCCCAGCCGGCCCCACCCAGAGCATCAGTCCCAGCCAGTTCCCAGGGCTGCAGGCGGTGGAGGGAATGGCTGAGGTGGTGCACCAGGCCGGTGTGGAGAAGCGCTAGGCCAGCTCAAGGGGCGGGGCCCCACCCAGGGAGGGTGGGAGGAAGGCAGGACTTTGTACTTCCCAACAGGAAAGTGGTTCAAGGAGATACATGTACGTGGGGAGGCTCCACAGTCACAGAAGATGAGCATCGTTTGACACATAAGGAAGGACAAGCAGTAAATCATCAGGAGGAAAAAGGTACAGTCTCAGCAGCAATTTAAGATATGCAGATTAGAACACCATTAAGGGGCCATTATGGCCAGAGTCAACATGAAAATAAGAAATTAAACAAGAAAGCTGTCGGCAGGGTCATCAGGAAACAGCTGCACATACATAAACTGCTCAAATCTTTCTAGAATGTGATTTGCATTGTGTTGCAAGAGTTTAAGACTCGATCAGGTAATTATGGTCAGGGAACCAGATCCCATGAAAACAACTTAAAATAGCACCACCAAGGAGTTTTTATAAAAGATGCTCATAGCACCTATATATATAGACACCCCCCCAAATGGAACTCCATTCAGATTACAGAATGGTATGTTAACAGAATGAAATAGGAAAGGACTGACACATGGAAACAATCTGATGAAACCATTTGATGAACTCATGTTAAGGGACAAAATCGGTACAAAAAATAGTAGTAGAGGTGGACTTATCAACTATGTTAAAACTTCCATAGGAACATTAGCAGCAATCAGGAGAGAATTCTGAACAATGCAAATTGCTAAGGTGTAATGTTTATTATGTTAAGTTGATCAAGATGGTTTAAATAATGATGATGATGATGATGATGATGATGATGATACAGATGTTGTAAAGGCCTTTGAACAGGATTTCCTCATAATAAAAACACCCCAGCCCTGGTCCCGGGCGCAGGTAGGCCCAGGGCCCTGGCTTGATGAGGAAGGAAGAAGGAACGTAAACTGGGAGAGGAGGGGTTATGACTGTAGGTAGGGGGAGGGCCCCAGAGCTTCCCTTGTCAGAAGGGCTCTGAAAGACACCTCCACCAAAAGAAACAAAGTTACACAAATAAACCCACACCATTTATTTATTTGTAATAAATACAAATACCATTTGTATTTATTACACAAATAAACCCACACCATTTAACCTCCAAAGTCCTGGGTGCTAACTCTTACTGCTGCATTTGCGCTCTCAATTTTACTAATACCTTATTTCAGCAACTTCGTAGGTGACACTAGGGCTCTTTGTGGGCTAGCCTAGGAACCCAACTACCATTTATAGCATTGTTTCTATGGAAATGTGTTTCAAGCTTCAAGAAACTGAGCTGCTGACAACCCTGGGGCACGCACGTGGTCTATAAATTAGGGAACTGAGACGAGCAGTTATTGCTGGGTCCTGGGCTCAGGAAGACAGCATGTTACTTAGACTCTGTGTCAGTTAATACACCACCAGCAATGATCCCGTTGGAGCTGGCTGGCGGTCACTGTAGAGGGTGGGGATGGGACCACGGCATCTAGGAATGAACACGATATTCTAGGGAAGCACATGGATATTCCCCACCCCTGCCTCCAAACCCACGCACAAGCCTGCGTGTCATGGAAGACATGAAACCGGCCTGAGTACCCTTCATGAGTATCCAAGCAAGTCCTGTGCCCAACACGCTCTCCAGTTTCTCTCTGACTCTGGCAAACCGCCAGCCACAAGGCCCTATTTCAGTCTGATCGTGGAACAGCAAACTCCAAATCTTTGACAGTTCTGGAATTTGGCTTTAGCGGATATGTGCTTGCGATAACCCATCTCCCCACACGTTCTGTTGCGGTGGCTTCTGTGTTAGCAGGCTCCAACCTGCCCGCTCGAGGTCTGCCCAGGGCTCTCCAGCTCCACCCACTTCAGGACGCCAAGCAACACAAGGAGTCTCCATTTCCTGCCTTGGACTGTGCTAGTCACAGGGAAAGAATGATCATGGGCCCTCCAACAGACACTCCACGTGACAAGAAAGTTCCCCACTAAGAAGAAAAGGCTACACACAGGGAGGCAACCCAAAGGGGGAGTGATGGGTGAGACGGCCGTGTACTAGGTGTCCCAAGGTTCTGAGATGCCAGAGATACAAGGTGGTCAGAAGGCGGTCAGAAGACAGTCAGCTGCTCAGCCACAGGCCACACCTGCAGCTGCAAGTCCCAGCAGAGCTCATGGCAAGATGGGAGGGGTCAGAGGGCCCTGCAGGCCAAGCCAGAGGTAGGCTGGATGAATGTGGAGGGCTTCATGAGGCTGGCTAAAGGGCAACTCTAAGTTTCAATACTATAATGAATCTGTGCAACACTGTGCAGGAGGTCATTTTGCAAAGCACACCCTCTCCCCTGCCTGTGTGAACTGCAGAAGAGAGAATCTGCCTCCCGCTGCGGCTGGGCCAGCAGGACCGGGCAGCCTCGAGGTGAGTGGGCGGCTTAGAGCCAGAGCCTCAGGGCCACATGTACTCACTGGGCTGGTTCCCCAGAAACCCAGGTGCAAACAATCATCTGGGGCTCTGAGGCCACTTGGGGGTCGCCTGCACCAGGCTGAGTCCACTGGGAGCCCTGAAGTTATGTAGTTAGCCAGCCTATGAAGTCAGGCTCAGCCAATCTGAACTCTCCAGCCCTTGCAGTGCAGGGGGCTGATAAGACACAGCAGTTCCTTCTTTCAGGTGGTAACAGATGGGAGGCTTGGAATTCCTCCCCCTGGCCTCCTTCCCACCCAGATCCAAAGATGTTGATAAGTTAAGGTCCTTTTTTTTAAAAAGTATATAATATGTAAGTATATACATGTATTTATTATATAAGTATAGTATATATTAAAGTATACTAATATATAATAGAAATGTTATAAAGGTATAATATATTCAAGTATATTAATATATATAATATATATTAAAGTATTATATAAAAGTATATATATAAAGCAATTTCAAACACACAAATACTCCACTCATAACCACTTCACCTAAATCTTGTATTTACCTTATGCCAATTTATACCATAGCCAATGTAATCAGTTTGTATGCACTCACCAAGTGTATGTGCAATTTGCCTGTTAAAACAGAAGCCACTTTTTCACCAAAATTCTTCGGCACTTTCGCATGAATTAATATCATCTTCATATTAATTTAACAGTGGCACAATATTCCACTGAGTCTAGGTATCACCAATTATATAGCCATGTGGAACACTCAGGCTGTTTACAGTTTTTTGCTATTTTAAACAACGTTGCTATAAATATCTTTGTGCGTATAGCTCTTTTCCTTTCTAGAATTATTTCCTTAGAATAAATTCCCAAGAGTAATACTAGTACGTAAAAGGAAATTAACATTTTTTATAGCTTCAAGTTCTACATTTAAAAAAATATATTGGGGGGCTTCCCTGGTGGCGCAGTGGTTGAGAATCTGCCTGCCAGTGCAGGGGACACGGGTTCGAGCCCTGGTCTGGGAAGATCCCACATGCCGCGGAGCAACTAGGCCCGTGAGCCACAGTTACTGAGCCTGCGCGTCTGGAGCCTGTGCTCCGCAACAAGAGAGGCTGCGATAATGAGAGGCCCGCGCACCGCGATGAAGAGTGGCCCCCACTTGCCGCAACTAGAGAAAGCCCTCGCACAGAAACGAAGACCCAACACAGCCATAAAAAAAAATATATATATATATATATATATATATATATATTGGGGCTTCCCTGGTGGCGCAGTGGTTAAGAATCCGCCTGCCATTGCAGGGGACATGGGTTCGAGCCCTGGTCCGGGAAGATCCCACATGCCGCAGAGCAACTAAGCCCGTGAGCCACAACTACTGAGCCTGCGCTCCAGAGCCCGCGAGCCACAACTACTGAAGCCCGTGTGCCACAACTACTGAAGCCCGTGCACCTAGAGCCTGTGCTCTGCAACAAGAGAAGCCACCACAATGAGAAGCCTGCGCCCCGCAACAAAGAGTAGCCCCCGCTCACCGCAACTAGAGAAAGCCCGCGTGCAGCAGCGAAAACCCAATGCAGCCAAAAATTAAATAAATGAATAAATAAATAAATTTATTAAAAAATATATATATATTGTTCTATGTGAGTTACCTGGACTATCTTTTTCCAAAGTAGTTTTCCTGACACCTCCCAATCCTACCAAGCAAGGTAGCATGGCTCGGAGGTAGCTCCATTGATTTGCTGGGGAGGGATGAGGAAGGAGGACAGAGATGGGAGTAGGAAGGTGGAGGACTGAGTTGGACAGGAGGAGGGAGCAGGCCCCCTGGAGGCAGAAACAAAGGCAGATCCCTCCCAAAACGGGCCAACACCTCCCTAGGACATCAAACCCACCCCACCACTCAAGTTTCCTCTGAGTTGATCTTCCAAGGGCCAAGAACAAAGACACACTTCAAGGGGTTCCTAAAAGAGATCTTAGAAATACGATGTGATTCCAGGTATGGAAACATATTTTGCAAACAACAGAGGCCATGGACTCACCAGCAGTCAAGCAGGCCCATGCATGTGTGGGTTCAACTTTGAGAAAGAAAATCTCTTAAGAAAGAAAGTCCACCTCATCAGGTATGGTGGGAAATATGCTCCTCCACGGCTCTCTCTAGGTGGCATGTAGACCGCGGATAACTATTCCACACCAGGAAGGCTCTTGTGAGGTAACACAGGTCCCACTGTGAGGCACCATAAAGACACCGTCTGCCAGGCTCCGTTCACAGGCTTGGGGAATTTCTGAGCAGGAAAGAACCACATGTGGTGTAAGTGTCTCATTGTATAGACAAACTGAGACCCCAAGTGCCTGCTCTGGGGCTCCTGCTGCATCCTGCAGTCATTGTCAGGTGGGTGCTCCTCTTCCTCCAACAGAAAGAGCCACAGCCTGTCCTGACGGTCACTCGGCTGAACAGCGCTTTCCATTTTAGAGCCTCAGTGCGTCCTCTCATGGTGTGCTGACTCGTTCTCCCTAGTTCCTTCTCCGTGCAAAGCCAGCAGACAGTGCCAGGCATGGACACTAAGGGGTCCTCCAAGGGCAGCTGGTGTTTAGCCTTCTTCAGGGGTTGGGCTGATGGGGTGGAAAGTCTCTGCAGCCTTTAAACCAGCTCCTCACCACAGATGCCTCCTCAGAGTCATCCTCAGGGTGCGGGGGACCCAGGTGTTGGGCTTTGTGGCCCTAAACCCCCTTCCCACCCTCACCAGGGTCTCCCTCAGGTTCAGAGAAACAGCAAAGCCACCAAGGCAGCAGCTCCACTAGCAGGTGCAATGGGAGGCTGTCAGCTCACCAACCACGCGTGCCCCCTGACCGAGGCCAGGTCCTGGGCCTGCCCCTACGCCCTCACATCCCCTCAGGCCGCCCTTCCGGTCCCATCACGGGACACCTACTGCGTGCCAGGCACAGTGCTAGGCCAGGGAGGAGCCAGGCACACCTGCAGCTGATGCCAGTGTCCTCCTGTGGGGAAGCTCGATTGCAGAAACGCTAAGCTGGCAGCTCAGGAAGGCAGCAAGGAAGCAGGTGACTTTTGGCCGGTTCTGTGGGCTTCTGCCAGGAAAAGGGCAGGGAGGACGGCTCCAGGCAGGGGGAACAACAATGCACAAGGCACAGAGGCCTGGAGGAGTGCGGAGGAGCAGAGAGAACATAGAGGGCGGCGCTAGGGAAGGGGGAGTGGCAGGAGAGGAGGTGGAGAGGTGGGCTGGGGCTCTCAGGGCCTTGGGTGCCTTTCTGAGGAATGTGAGGTTCCTCCTGCAGGACTTGGGCAGCCCTCAAAGGTTTTTAAGAGGGGTGACGTGATCAAAGCTGTGTTTTAGTAAAAATAACTCAGATCCTTCCAAGACTTCTTTTCTGCTTCTGTGTTGTTCTCAACACGATTCTGTGTCATCTGGACAAAAATGGGCAAATCAGTGCAAACTGTGCCAGAGCCAATACTGGCTAGGAACACTCCTGCTCCATCCTTCCCGGGGGTCACCCTGACCCCACATTGGTGAGCAGGCCTCAGCCTCAGGAATCACCTCCAGTCCGGGGTGCAAGAACCCAGCCCTTGACACACCCAGCTTCGTGGAGGCAGCAGCTCCCCACTAACAGGCACCAGTGGAAAAGACCCTTGAAATGCTGGTAGCCACCACAGCCATGAGTCCAGAAGTTCAAAACCACATTTTTCTCTTTAAAGCAAATTAATCCCTTCGTCTAAGGTTATTGGAACTGAACGGCCAAGATTTCAGTCAGGGTGCCCTGATGTCAAAGAGCTATAACCAGAGGATCTGAGGGCAAGAAGGGAGCTGGTGCTCACCGAACAAACACCCTCTTGTTTGGATGAGGAAACTGGGCAGGGATGCGACTGGCAATGCTGACAGCCCCAGGCAGATGAAGCCCTACCTCCTTTAGCTCTCTCTCAGGCAGGATATTGGATAGGACATCTCCACCAGGTTGACATCTTTGGAAGGTGAGAAGAGCCTACTCCTGTCACTTTGGACAACTTCGGCAGCAAGCCTGAAGCCAAACCCCAGTCAAAAGCAAGGTAGCACCTCCCAAACACCTCACGGCCCTGTGGGTCTCGCCCAACCCCAGAGGAGAAACAGAATTTGCATTGTAGCTGCCTTTTAGCCAGAGAGAGCCAAGCTCTGGCCTCTGTCCTTACAAGGCAGCGCTGAAGTTTTCCAAGTGGAATCAAATGTGCAGGGAGGATCCAGATGCTGGGATGAGCTCTCTTTTCCACTGGAATCCTTCAAATTCCAGAGGAAAAATCCAACTGCTAATGAAATGCTCAGATCTCCAGAGCATATAAGAATCCTAGGACTTCCCTGGTGGCTCAGTGGCTAAGAATCCGCCTGCCAATGCAAGGGACACGGGTTCGAGCCCTGGTCCAGGAAGATCCCAATGCCGTGGAGCAACTAAGCCCGTGCGCCACAACTACTAAGCCTGCACTCTAGAGCCCGCGGGCCACAACTACTGAGCCCACGTGCTGCAACTACTGAAGCCCACATGCCTAGAGCCCGTGCTCCGCAACAAGAGAAGCCACTGCAATGAGAAGCCCGCGCACCACAACGAAGAGTAGCCCCTGCTCGCCGCAACGAGAGAAAGCCTACGCGCAGCAGCGAAGACCCAACACAGCCATAAATAAATAAATAAATTTATTTTAAAAAAAAGAATCCTAAAGTTTAGCTGGAGGCTAAAGGATTCAGAAAGATGTCCAAAAAGATTAAGATCAAAACGTGGATATTTTCAGTGGCCTATGGGGGATGCCCCATCTCCACCTCATGTCCAGCACTGCCCAGTCATCCCAGTCTGAGGGCTAGAATGGGCTCTGGCTTCTATGGTGGACACTTGTCCACCTGGCATGCATACCTGTCCGCAGGTTTGAGGAACCTGGCATTGTGAATCCTTGTGGGAGGGAGAGTTCCACCTGCAACTGGGGAAGCTGTAACCTCCAGAACCTGTGAGAACATGAGCATGTGACCTAAGCTGGCCAACCAGATGCGCAGCCTGGGCTCTGCCTGTGGATTGAGTGACACAAAGAATCAGGGAGAGTTCAAAATTCATACTGGAGGTGGTGGCAGCAGTCAGGTTAGCAGGCAGCGGTGATGCCAGGCCAGTGGCATCATCACCTTGTCTTTGGTTTCAGCTACCCAACTTCCCACAGGTCCTGATTGATTTCTGAGCCTCAGTCTCCAGATTTCCAGGACATTCAGTGAGTCACCAGATATCCTTCCAGTACATTCCTTTTCTCATTAATTTAGCCAGAGCCAGCTTCTGCTGTTCGCAGACCAAAGACCTAGACTACCCCAGCATGTCCTTCTACCTCTACACTGACTCCTCTGCACTGCCCCCCCCACCCCCCCAAGACAACACCTAGGCTCAAGCTTCTATCTTTCCCTCCGGGAAAAGAGTCTCATCTAAATACTCACACACCTGAGAGGATCACAGCCACCTAATAATTGCAAATATGAACAAATGACGTAAATGCTGAATATAACAATTCATCCTGCCCCTGGTTCTAACCAGATGTCCCAATTTGGAGCATTAATATCAGAAGTTAAAAGCATTATCACTCCCTTGGACTCTTCCCTATTTCCCCATCAGTTCAGGGAAAGGTGGACTTGGAGTCAAGAAACCTGCGTTCTAGAACTTGCACATGTCACTCCAACCCTGGGGCACCTGGTGATACCTGCACCATCTATTTCTCAGGGAGATTAAATCAAATGAGAAGTCCCCACCCATGGCAAAGACCCAGGAACCTTCTAATTCCTAAGTCAATCATTCTTTTCAGTCCTCTCTTTCTTGACGTCCCCAGTGATTAACAGTTGATCAATTTCAACTCAGTTTAATAAAGACTTATGGAAAACTTTCCATGTGCCATGTGCTATACTAGGTGCACAAAACCATGGTCCCTGTTATAAAATGCAAAGCTCCCTCCTCCTTTGACATCTATGACATCATGCTCTCCTGGTTTTCTTCCTTCCTCACCATTGGTTCCTTCCTGGTCTCCGTTGCTGACTTGCCTTATATACCATACCCCTTAAACGGTGATCCCCTTGCCTCCTACTGCATGCTCTCCATGGGTGATGCCATCAGCTCCCTTACCTCCAACCACCTTCTGTGTTCTAGTGATTCCCAAGTGTCTGTTCCAGAGTGTCTGACAGACAGAGGGGGCTACTGGGAGGTAATTGGGTTTGTCTGGAACTTGTCTTGAAGCTGTAGCTGCACATTAAGTAATCATTTTTACTTAAATGATGTTTATTTGGGGTAGCTTGGTTAGAGTTCGTGGAGGGGGCAATGCCGCCCATTGCCATCCCTTGGGGGAATCTCCTGCCCCAGACCCATATGTCCAACTGCCCACTAGAACTGCTTTCTTGGATGTCCCGGAGGCACCTCCAACTCAACATGTACAAAATTAGACTCATTTTCTCTTCCCTAAAAGCTGCTCCTCCTTCTTTGTTTCAAGCAGAAACCTAAGGAAACACTTCAACTTCTCCCTTGCTCTACTCATTTGGTTGGTCCTCAAGGCCTGTCAACCCAACTCCCTCGACACCTTCCTAATCCAGCTTCTCCCTCCCCCACTGCTCTGGCTCAGACTCCTCCATCTCGCCGCAGGGACCACTGTGACCTCCCTCAATGACCTCCTCACTGGTCTCTTTACTGCCCATTTTCCCCCAGCTTCAGTCAATCCTCCACATCACAGTGAGTGACCTTTTAAAAAGAAAATCTGATCCTCTCTCTCCCTCACACACACACACACACACACACACACACACACACACACACAAACACAATCAGTCCTCAGTGGCTCCCCACTGCCCTCAGAGTAAGGTCTAAATCTCTCCGCTGACACAAATGGCTGGCCCGTGACGTGGCCCCTGCCTGTCCCTTTCTGCACCCCCCTCGTACAAGTGCTCCATCACAACCGCTGCTTGCAGTTGCCGGAGAAGACCCTGTCGTGTCACGCCTCCACTCCAGGCCCTGCCTGAGCTGCTCCCTGTGCCTAGAATGCCCTGACCCCCTTTGCCACCTGGTGGACGCCTACTCGTTTCTCAGGACTCGGCTCAAACACCACCTTCTCCAGAAAGCCTCTTATTCATTAATTCCCCAGGCTTCCCTGAGCACAGGGACCATGCAAGGCACTGGGGCCGTCCTAGACCTTTGCTAACGGTTCTCTCTCCTCCGGCCTGGCAGAAGCGACCTGTCCCTCCTCTGAGCCCTGCAGACCCCTGGATAGTTTCACATTGACATCCGTGGCACTAATGGCTCTTGGCTTTTATGTGTGTCTGTCTCCCTCACAGACCGTGAACACCGTGAAGGGGGAGGCATCCCCAGTACCTAGCACAGAGCTAAGCACACAGTAGGGACTCAAAAAATGCATACAGCATGAGTGAGTAAAAGAAGGAAGAATGTGGGGGAAAGCACTCTATAAACAAGGATGGGCAGGGTTCCACTGCTACTGCTGTGGCCAGGTTTTTTTTTCTCCATAACTGGGAATTCAGATCCTAATTGCCAGCTGGGTAGGTCAGCACAGCCTCCTTGGAGGAAATCTTGAGCCTTTCCCCACCTCTAGTGCAAGTGGAAGTGGGGATCGGGGAGTGGATTTGGCTCCTAAGTTGCCCCAAAGCACATGCTATTGGGAAGCCACAGAGGAAGTAGACACAGACTCATGAGGTAGATTCCTTGCAGGCCCCTTACAATGGCCTGCAATAGGGAGGCTGGGGAAGGGAGGCAGGGGAATGGGAGAGGATGTGGAGGGCTAGGGCCTTAGAGCAGAGAAAAGTGTCTGCTCCACATGGCACTGTCCTCGCCCAGCCCCACAGCAATGACAGGTCACCCCAAGCATAAGTCCTTCCTCTGCAATCCTGCAGTTAAAACCCACTCCATGGATCTCTCCTTTACACCCTGCTCACCTGTTCGAAGAGCCTTTTTTGCTTAACCTCCTATGGTTATTTCCTAACTTATAAACCTGCCGTCTATTCAGGGGTGAGCATGGGCTAAGAGCCCTGAGCCTGCTGCCTGCTGCCTGCGGGATATCACAGTATAAGTATCTCGGCATGCTGAGTGAGACTGCAGTATTTGAACACACACATATTTCATACTACAGAGCCCCCAAATTCAAGCCACTTCATCTGCTGCTTGACCTTGGAAACTGCAACTTCTTCCAGAACTAGAGGAACAGCCTACGATGAATTTAAGTATCAAGAGCCAGTATGTCTGCCGCCTACCTGGTGCCCTCCTAAGGGACTTTCAAGGTTAATCTTGATTATATTCTTATTTTTCACTTTACACACTGACTTTAGAACCTGACCTCCAGAAAATGAAACTCCACCAAATTCCGTTCTTAAGTGACCGATCCACACTGAGTCTGTTTCTCCCTCTGGCTACAACCTATCTCAGAAGCTGACTGTCAGCCTCCTGGAGAGAAGGGGCAAGTGGGACCCTGCTTTGCACCCCTTGTTGTGCCACATGCAGTGTTTAGAGCACTGCAGCTGTTCTGTAAATGCCCAGTGAGGACAGTCAGCCTTGCGTTAACCGGCTGCCCAAGGGGTGCTGAGTCTGTGTTCCTGGGCCTTCTAGCATCCCTCTTTTTAAGGACCTCACTCCAACCCTGGTTTTTGGTTTCGTTTTTTGTCAAGTTTCTTCTTTTTAAATCTTTGTGTACTGCCTTAAGGAAACTAAAGAGATGGAATTGTAAACAAAATCCTTGGTTCACAAATAGGCTGGAACTGATGATTATGATGACTAAGATGATCAATGCAAGATGGTGAAAAGAAATGGAATGTGGGGTTTGTGCCTGACTCTTCCATTCTGCAGCTGTGCGACCTTAGAGAAGTCAATTATCGTCTCTGACCCTTAGTTAAAAGTGAGTTACTATACGTTCCCTTCCCAGATTTAAATTCTCTGAGATGCCGTTACTGCAGTTACTATAAAACAGAGGCGGGGGACTTCCCTGGTGGCACAGTGGTTAAGAATCCGCCTGCCAATGCAGGGAACACGAGTTCGATCCCTAGTCCAGGAAGATCCCACATGCCGCGAAGCAACTAAGGCCATGCACCACAACTACTGAGTCCGTGTGCCGAGAGCCCGTGCTCCTCAACAAGAGAGGTCACTGCAGTGAGAAGCCCGCGCACCACAAGGAAGAATAGCCCCCGCTCACCGCAACTAGAAAAAACCCGTGCAGCAACAAAAACCCAACGCAGCCAAAAAAATCCAACAAAAAACAAAAAGAGAGGCGGGATGATAGCAGTCCCTAAGGTCCTAAAAGTTATAGAATGTTCTACAGTTCTAAAAATTGATTATTTTGTGAAACAGCAGATTCTAGACAATATTGGTTTATTAAGTGCAGTTTATGCATAATTTTTCAGAAATAGTTTTCTAGGTAAATTCCAGTTTCACCCCTTTTATGTTCATCAAGAATTTTCAATTAAAAGTGAATTCAACATATTGACTGCAACATTGTATGTAACAGCAAAAGACTGGGAACAACCCAAACGTTCTTCAGTAGTAGACTAGTTAAATAAATGATGGCATTTTCATACAGTGGAATACAATTTAGCCAATGGAAAAAATGAGTGGCTCTATGAGCACTGATACAGAATCACTTCCAAGACACATTAAAAATGAAAAACACAGAAGGCAGAATGCTGTGCAGAGTATGCCAGCATTTGTTTATAGATTCATACTTTCTTCTATGTGCAAAAGCTACATCTGGAAGCATAGCTGAAAAATGACAAATTGTAGTTGCCTAAGACAGGGACACTGACAGAATGAAGAAATGGGGAACAATAGAGGATGGAAAATTTATTTTTTCAAAGGATTATGTTATCAAATTTATCAGTATTTTCTTATGAGTTCTGTTTTGTCTCTTTCTTAAGAAGGTCTTCCTTCCCTCAAGGTTAAAATACACATTTATTTTTCTAATTCCATTGCATTTTTATACGTATGTATTTATCTGTATAGTAATCTATTGTCTATATTGAAATTATTTTTGAGACTTACTTTACACTGTATAACTTACCTCTTTTGAATTTTGAACTACAGGTATGTATTACCTGTTTTTTAAAAATTGAAGTATAGTTGATTTACAGTATTATATTAATTTCAGGTGTATAGCATACTGATTCAGTATTTTTACAGATTATACTCCATTAAGTTATTACAAGATAACAGCTATAGTTCCCTGTGCTATATAATATATCCTTGTTGCTTATCTACTTTATACATAGTGGTTTGTATCTGTTAATCCCATACCCCTAACTTGTCCCCCTCACTTTCCTCTCCCCTTTGGTAACCACTAGTTTGTTTTCTAGATCTGTGAGTCTGTTTTTGTTTTGCATATACCTTCATTTGTATTATTTTTCATATTCCATATATAAGTGGTATCATACAGTATTTGTTTTTCTCTGCCAGAGTTATTTCACTGAGCAAAATATTCTCTAGGTCCATCCATGTTGCTGCAAATGGCAGAATTTCATTCTTTTTTATGGCTGAGTAATATTCCATTGTATGTATATACCACGTCTTTATCCATTCATTTGTTGATGGGCCTTTGGGTTGTATATTACCTTTTTGAGAAGAAAACTGGGGAAAAAAGAATCTACCAGATTTTATTTTAAAAAAACTTTTTTAAGGAATCTAGTGTATAGGGTGCATTTTACAGCATGTGAATTATATCTCAATTAAAAAAGAAAGAACCTAGCTTATATGGCAAGGTTGAGATTAACAGCATAAGAACTGGGTGGAGACAACAGAATCCTCCTAGTTAAACCTGATGTTAGGGTTTAGCAAGGATCTCCCCAAGACTCAGTTTTATAGTTTAGCCTAGTTTTATAAGTCAGTACCTATTTGGGCAAAGCAAAGCTATGGTCAACCAGGAAGCATCTCTTTGCCTTCCTCACAAGTGTGTCTGAGAGTTGGCCCTACCTCCTTCTATCAGTCTGGTTCCGTTGGAGGACCAGGCCAACCCAGGTAATGGATGCTCTCCCCACAGAGCCAGTGCTCAGGCTTAGGACACCCTGGGGCAGATCAACTAGGCCCAAATCAAGACAAGGAGGAGCCAGTGCTGAAGCTGGGCAGACACTGTCTAGCAACCAGGGGGAAGAGGTGCTGGAAAAGAAGCTGAACAAGAGGTACAAAGCTAGGAGGCACCAGAGAGAGGCCAACAGACAGAAGGAGGCAGGGCTGGGTAAGTGTTCAGAATAAAGACTGGGAACCAACTGGGATATATGTATAGGTATAGCTGACTCACTTTGTGAGACAGCAGAAACTGACACACCATTGTAAAGCAATTATACTCCAATAAAGATGTTAATAAATAAATAAATAAATAACCCCCCCGCCCCCGCCAAAAAAAAAAGACTGGGAACCATGGTCCTTGGTGCTTGGCTTGGGTATGTGCCTATGCACAGCCAACAATATCTGAAAGCCACTGCATCTGCTGCATCCTCACCATCATCACCGTCATCCTCATCATCCAATATTCACCAGGAACCCCAGGGCTGGGAATACAAAGATATATAAAACAAGGACTTCCAGTTTAGTTGAAAAGTGATAACACTGATCCACCCAAAAGCACATTTAAGAAGGTAAGTGAAGGGTATGATCGGAGCTATGGTCCAAAGGAGAAGTTGAAAATCCTTTAGACCAAGTTTCAACCTTTCTTCATCAGGGGCCCCCAGTGGATGTTACTGGAGTTCCAGGGAGAGGCCCACAGAGTGGAACAGGGGACATTCTTAAGGAGGGGAACATGAATAGGGCTAAAAAGGAGAGCAAGACTGAGCCAAGTGGGAGAGAGGAAAGAGGAGGCATTCCAGACTTCCGGGGAACCATGAAAGGTAGGAATGCTTGCCACAAGCAGTTTGGACAAACACACAGAGTGGGTCACCAGGTCAGAGCAAAGGGCTAGGGCAGGAGAGCAGTGGAGGCCAGACCCCTGCGTGGGAGGCCCTGACTGCCATCCTAGAAGTTCGATCCTTACTGTGCAGACAATGGGGAGCCACTGAAGGTTGCTGAGCAGGAGGCTGACCCTTGCAAACAGGCGTTTTAAGTGAGATTACAGAGGAGCCCTTTATCCCAGGCTTTTTCAAAGAACCTGTGTGTATTTCAAGTGGCACTTGAGAGAGAAAGTCGTAAAGCATTGCCCTGTGTCATGTAGACAAAGAAAAAAAAGGTTTAAGGGTCTCACAAAGAGATGCTTCAGTGAGAATGAGAAATGAAGGGGGGCTCATTTTAAAGAAGGAAACAAATTTGCAGGACAGAACTGCCGGGCATCTGGAAAACTGCAGCACTTTCTTCAGAGTCTGGAATGCCCTCTTTTGGCTGGAGGTATTCTGCCTCCTTTTTTGGAGGTTAGTTGTGATGTCAAAACATGGAATTGCGGTGTAGGGAGGCAGCTGGGAGGAGGCAGATGAACAGAAATATAAATACTGGGCCCGGAGAACATAAAAGGCCTCCATACTAAGACCATCCTCTTGCAGAGGACTTTGCCATCTGCCTCTCTCAGTGGAGCCTCGGAGTTTTTGTCAAAGTTGCTGGAAGCTTCCTAACTACCCAAATAGTTTTTCCTCTTAAAACAATAAAATGATTTTTTATAATCTGTCACGTTTTGATTCAGAGCTTTTTCAATATTGTTCCTACTTGTGCATAGTGAGGCAGTAGGCAGGGCTGCTCTGGGGCCACGAACTGGGCAGTAACTTTAGGCCATAAATCAGCATTTATGTAAGGTGGAAGAGGAAGTCAGGATTAAATTTCCGGTCTTAAACTGGGCTGGGTACAACTGCAGGGCAAGTTCTGTGAATACAGAGGCAAAGCTGAGCAAGCCAGGGGAAGGGCATGCATGAGTTATGCACAAGAATCAGCCAGGCTGAACTGATGACATGGATGGGAAACTGCTCCAGGTGGCTCCACAATTCCGGGGGGCGGGGGGAGGGGTCTGAGTCCTTCCTTCCTTGGCCTTTGCTAGGGGTCCCTCTCCCCTGCTCTCCTGCCCACACTCCCTGGGGCCTTTGGGCACTTTTAGTCTCTGCACAGTCTACATGAACACAAAGCATTGCAAACTCAAAGCTGTCTTTCTGCTGGAGTCAGAAGGGAATGCTCCCCTCCCCGCCCCTCCAGACTAGTTCTGGGTACCAGCAGGCTCTTACTAAAGCAGCCATGGTCAGGTGATACAGCTGACCAGGACCTTGACAGTCAAGTTCAGTGAAAACCCAAATGTACCCAAAACAAGGGGTTGTGCAACTCATGGGAACTCCTACTTCTGTGGTGTTTTTGCTCTAACCCTCATTCCCCTGTGGCAACTGTGTCTGAAGTCCCAGACTTTCCAGAAACGTCCTGATTTCACATGCTTTTCCTTGAGTCTCTGGAAGCGCATAGGTGTCTGCCAGGGATTTTGCCCTAATGTTTTGGTTTGACAAATGGTCACTGTGCCCGTGACACGCAGCTGGCATGAGGTTGCAAAACAGCATTTTCCCACCAGGTGAAACTCAGTTACTAGGCTGGGGAGAAGGCCAGGCATGGGGAAGGTCTGGTGTGCCAGGCTATCGGTACCTGCTGCCGAGTCACACAGTCCCCTTAGCAGGGCTGAGTGCTACCCTGGCAGAGTCTCGACCTAGGGCAGGGAGAGAGGGGGCTGAGATTTGGCATGTGAGAAGAAGGACCCAGCATGCATCCTGTACATGTTTTTGACTGTGTTTTAAATCCCTCTACTACAGTTAGCCACCTCTGAGGCCCTCAAGGAGAACCTGTTTGCCTTCTTTCCACACTTGAAGGCTTCGCTCCGTTCCTGCAGCACAGCAGTTCAGGAGGTGTGAGGACACCCACCCTGGTCTGTGCAGCAGGCCTTGCTCAGGAAGGGGGTGGGGGAGTTCCTCTGGAGAAAATGAACATGAGTCACTCCTCTGCCTCCGCCACCCCCCCCCACCGCCACCGGCCCCGTCGGACCCTCGCCCCGACACTGGCACAGACACACAGCCTAAAGCCCCAGCACTCTTCCCTTTGCCCAGAACACAAAGAAGGAATTAGGACCCACCTACTAAGTTTCTGCAGCTGACACTTCAAGGCTCAAAGTCTAGCTCACCAGCACAGTCACACGTCTGACGTGTCCTCTTTGCAACCAGGCCCCAATCCAGTTGCCATGCAATTTTGCTAATTCAAACTGCTTTCCCGTTTAGGGATGTTGATAGCCATCTCCCATCTCCTTTTCCTGCTGACATCATCCCACATTTTCTACAGGCACAAATAAGGGTACAGTTCCTGGGATAGTTTTCAGGCTGCCTGAGGTGGAAGTGAAAGGATCCTGCCCTCCCGGGTCCACTTCACTTCTCTGGTGTTTGGCAAACTGTCCGAGTTTTAGGGAGAAACGAGGAAATAAATCACCTAGCTAAGGTGAAAGGCCAAAAAGAACTTGGTGACTGCAGCTCAGACCCAGATCTGTTCTGGGCATCTGCAATGCAAATCTGCATTTTGTTCTCTGCCCCGAGGTCTTGCACAATAGCCTGTGTATAAACATCCACGCCAACAATGCCTGACTGTGCAATCACGCTGTAATTACAGGCCGCCAGGAAGCTGCTGCTAGGAACTGCACCATTCAACTTCTAGACATCCCATGTCAAAGGAGTCTCCACAGCACGGACGTACATTCCTGCACACACCAACGCGTCCCCGCCGCCACCGCCGCTGCTGCTACAGTTGAAGACTCCAAGCCAGGGAGCTAGAGCGCCACCCGCCCGGCCCGCCAGTCCCAAGTTACTTTGCAGGGATGTCATAAACTTCTCAGCTGTTCTTAAAAAAAAAAAAAAAAAAAAAAAGCCTTTTCCACGAGGCTACCGAGGGCGGCGGGAACCACCATCAAAGTTCCCAAGCACATTCCTGCAGCCCTAGCAGTTTTCGAAAACAGAGAAGAGCGAGATGCCTCAAAGAGTCCACTGGAAGCGGGTTTTGGAGTTTTATATAGAAAACACTCACATATGTAGGTGGGTGCGCTGACAGCTTTTATGGCTAAATTGCAAAGTGTTAGGCCTTAGTGATTACTGTAAGGCTCGGGACGTGCTGTGGGAGGAGAAAGGGTGGGGGAGTCAGAGGGATTTGTTCAAAGGGCGCTTAGGGGCAATTCTGGTTTTGCATTTTGGAAATGCGTAGGGTTGTTTTCCCAAACTTCCGAGTTGCTCTGCTCTTCGTCATTGTCGGGCCAAGCTAAGAAAAATGGGGGGAAAGTTCCTTTAACTTCCTTCCTGCGACCTCAGCGAGGGCTACAAAGAGGAAGAGCACGCTTCCTTGGGAAGCACCGGGTGGGAACTGGGGGACCGCTGCGCCCAGCCTGTCGCGATGGGGCGCGCCGAGCGGAGGACTAGCCTCGGACGCAGGACACGGGAAGCCCCTTCCCTGAACCCCTCCGCTAGCCAACGGCGCCCGGAGCGGCCCGGCTGCAGCCCTGGCTGGTTTAAGTCCCGCGGCAAACCGGCGACTACAGGGGCACAGCCCAGGGCCCGGATCCCGGCCGCCGAGCTCCCTCCCTGCAGCGCCCCCCGCACGCAAGCCCAGCGCAGCCTGCCCTACCCGTCCCGCCACATCCCCGCCCGCGCGGCCAAGCCCCTGCCCCGAACGTTTCCGGGCACCGCGTCGGCGCCCCGGCTGCGGAGGGGCCGCCGAGCTCCGCGGCTCACCTGCGCGCTGGATCCCGGGGCCGCTCGGAGGGGCGCGGGGCGCAGGCGAGCGCGGGGCGCAGGCGAGCACGGCCCGCAGACTCAAACTTTGTTGCTCTCGGGACGGCGCAGTCGTCACTTCCTCGCTGAGCGGGTGGCGCGGCCCGGGCCGTGACCCAGCAGCTCGCGCGGTGGCGCGCCGGGCCCTGCAGCCGCCCGCGCCCCCGGCTCTGCGCGCCCTCGGCTGCGGGGGGAAGCGGGCTGCAGTCCGCCGAGCCTGCAGCCCTCTGGGGGAGGCTCGCTCCAGCAGGGTGGTTTCCGCGCCGAAGAAGTGCGGTCGAGGCTGCTCTCAGGCTGGATCTGGAAGATGGTGTTGGGGTTCAGGGACCCAGAGCTGGGGTTCCGGGAAAAACAAAGGATGGGGAAGGAGAAAGTTTTTCAGTTTGGTGTTGCAGCTAGAAGGTCCTCTTGGAAAGCACAGTGCTCTGTGTTTGTTTTTGCTTTATTTTTGGTTTTTTTCCCACCAAATAATGCCTAAGCTGGGCCTTAAAACGCGGGTCTCCTCTTCCCACATTCCCTCAAAAGATCTGCACACTTGTCCTTCGTCATTTCCACTGATTATAAGGGCACAGGACGTTCAGCGTTTATGACTTAAGGGGGCTATTTCAGCGCCCAAGTTGGGGCTGAAAAATAGTTTCTGTTCTAATCCTCCCCCGTGATTTCCACCTCCTCCTTTACAGGCAACTCACAGGTCTCTTTGGGGCCTGATGCATTCCGTATTTCGTCACGGACCAAAAGTGACTTGGAGGGTAGGGTGGAGTCCTGACAAAAGGAGCTTCAGGCAGTAGTAATTCTGAAATTTATCGTTGCCCGAAATAAATTTGCTCACCGTATTCAGAACTACAAAAACAAAAAGCCATCTTTTTGGTTTCTGATAAATAGCAACAAAGTAGTTAAACAGCAGTCTTTCGGGAAGAATTCCTGATCCGGTAAAGCTGGAAAGAAAACGGGTTAGCCTTTGCTGTGGTTGAGGAAAAAAAAAAAAAAAAGCAGACATTTGAAACTGCAGTGGAGGGCTTTCGTAACAGAAACGTTAGCTTCATGGTAGCTTGTGAAAACAGGGACCTTTTCAAAGGTGGCTCAAAAGCATCAGTTAGGGTTCAACAATTTTCCCTTTTTCCCCAAATACTGCTTCTACAAGCACATTGGCCAGATCACAGAATCTCCCGTTCTAATGCTTCATCTTTTTACTAAAGCACAGGAAACCACAGGGTTGAGTGAAGGTTTTGTCCAGAAAGGTGGATGTAAAATTGATAGAAAGTAACATCTGAGAAATGATCCCCAGGTCTGTGTTAATACCTAATGGGAAGCCACAAACGCAGACTTCCCCAGGAGTATGAAGATAGAAGCTCTCCTAGCAACATGAAATCCCCCACATTGCAGCCCTTTATGCACAATTATGATTTCTACTGAGACATTATTAATGGCACATTATAAATACAAAATGTATCATGTAAGAAAAATAACATTGTTTTGAGAAATAAGTGCATTATTATACTCTCAATAATTATAATTCTCTGCAGTTTTTATGACATCACACATTGTGGGCTGGTGGTGGAGGGATTGTCCATTTCAATTTTGAAATAGATAGAAGTAATTCCTTAATGCATTCAGCTTAAGGCAAGCAATGCCATAATCAAGAGGAGTAGAGAGAATATGCTTCTAAAAACAATCATGTGATACTCCATATTTGCTAGGACAAGAGCAGAATATTTCTTTGTTCACAATTGTGATTCTGAATTCTCAGTCACAATTTCATGAATATTCAGTATTTCTGCATGCCCAGGAATAATTAGCAGACGATGTAAATGTTTGAAGGCCTGATATTTATGTATGCACAGACACACATTGCTTTTTCTCTGTGTAGGGTGGCATTTGCTGGAGTTCCACAAAGTGTAGAACCTGTGGTAGGCACACTTGAAGACAGCCCCCAGCTAATAGTGATCCCCTTCCTCCTGGTATTCATGCCCTATATAATTGCCTCTTCTTGAGTGTGGGCTGGACTAATTGACTCAATTCTAACAAATAGCATATGGCAGAAGTCATGTGATGTCACTGCTGAGATTAGGTTATAAAAAACCTACTGTGGCTTCCATCTTGGGTGCTCTATTTCTTTCTTTCTCTTTCTTGGATCACTCACTGTAGGGGAAGCTACCTGCCATGTCCTAAGGCAGCCCTGTAGACCGGAATCGAGACCTGCCAACAACCACATGAGTTAGCTTGGAAAGGCATACCTCCCCCTTCCCCCATGCCAATCAAGGCTTCAGATGAGACCGCCAACCCCAGCCAACAGCTGCCTCATGAGAGCCCTGGTAGCAGAGGCATCCAGCTAAGCTGCCTGGATTCCTGACCCAAAGAAAATGTAAGATGATAAATATTTGTTGTCTCAAGCTGCTATGTTTCGGAGTAATTTGTTACACAGGCATCGATAACTAATGCACAGGAAAAAGAGAAGGAAGTCATGTGGACCCGATGACAACCCCACACAGACTTCCTGCTCCCTCACCTGGAAAGCAGAACATGGAGAAAGAGGCAGGGTCCTGGACCAGATCTAAGAGTAACATGTAAATCCTAAGAACAGAAGACCCAGCCCTTACCCCTTCCGCAGAATAAGGGTCATCCTTGAATTTAAACTAGGTCAGAGGGTGTGTGTTGCTGCTCGGTCCCTGGCAGCCCTGGTATTGGATGCCATCAACCTGATAGTAGGTGCAGATGTCTTTATGTCGCAAGGATTGACATCTGTCCAGGTACCCTCTTCCTCCTCCTCAGGACATCTGCCCTGATCCCCAAGGCTCTGGCACAGCCAGTGACTGTGGAGTCAGGCCCTAGTCCTGGAAGGGGAGCTTGAAAGACAGGACTTCAACCCTGGCAGCCAGAAGGGATAGGGGACTTCAGTGAGGGTCCAAATGTAAGCTTGTGGTCCTACAATCGAAGAGCAAGCCGTGAACTATCTCTGATAAGAATCACCTCCACACTGCTTGCAGGGCTACAAAGAACATTCTGTCCACGTGGTGGTTATCTTTCTCTCAGCATCATTTCCTCTCTGACTGGAGCTAATTATTTACTTTAAAAACACAAAACAAAGTTTTAGGAAGCAGGAAAGATATTATACTCCTTCATCCCTTACCAGGGCAGGCATCTACTTATGGCTGCCCGCCATGTCCACCTCCCCTCAGCCAATCCCATAGAAGCTGGCAACTGTAGAGCCCATTTCTGTTTTCCCTCCAGAGACGCTAGGCTCTGATTTTTCTCATGTACAGTGGCTGCAGCTGCTGTGTTGCCATGCTGTCATCTGGTTGCTATGACTTATGAGGTTGTGGATATGCCAGAACGTGAATCTATTAATTTAACAGGAACTGGGCTCAGCACATATATTCCTTGTTAGGTCATTTGCTTTGCTACCTAAACCACATCCAGTGTGTTCGGCAATGGGAACATTTCCTAGAGTCTGGCTTTGCAAAAATGCTAAATGCCCTGAATTTTGAGTCTGCACAGTTTTACATTATTAAATTACTATGGGGGACATAAGACATTCTAGCAGGGGTGTGCAAAGAGATTAGCTCAGGGGAAAAAATTAAGGGAAGGGAAATAGTCAAAGTCTCTGGTCTTCATTCTCTACACATTGAGGCCCTTTCTGCAGGAGATGTCTGTCCTAACTTCTGTAGAAATCCCGTGCTGAGCCCAGGCTGCTCACTGACAAGTCTGAGCTCTGGAACACCAGAACTAGGTGATGTGTGCCACGGTAAGAGAAACCACTGTCCTCTTCTGTGGTGCATGCAAGCAGGCATTTTTCATTCAGCCCTTCAATTAACACTTACTGAATGTCTACTAGTGGGTGTGCTAGGGATGCAAAGATGAAAAGGACAAAGTCTGTCCCTAGTGGAGAGAAAGACACATAAATTACAATGCAACATGAGAAGTATTATAATCGAGTTTTGCCTCAGGCACTATGAGCTTCCAGAGAAGGAAGCAAGTAGGTCTGTCGGGAGAGGGGCGTTATGGGTCACCACCAGTGTTTTTCTTTAAAAAAAAATTAAAAATTATCAGATGCATTGCATTAAGTAATAAAAAGTATTGTTTTGTGTAGCTTTTGTTTCAGTTGTGTATAATATATGTGTATATTTGTATGGGGTCATAGTGTAAAACATATTTCCTACATGCAGGCAAAGAAGTGTGAAAGTTCTGGGTTTAGAGAGTAATAACTAACTACCATACACCGATGGCCTAGGATGGGCCAGGCCTCAAGGTGTCCCACTGGAGAGTTGAAGAGACAAGCCATGACTTAAGACAGTTTCCAGATCCTTCTGAATTCTCCTTCTTTAGTAAATCAAGGCCAAGCCTAAAGGACCAGCTTCTTGAATCCTCTCTGAACAGAGCAGAGGCCTTCCACCCAGGCCAGATAGGCCAGCTTTAAGGCAGTGAAAGAGTAGCCACCCCCTTTCTGGCCTGCCGGATGGTGGGAGGGGAAAGAAGAGAGAGAAGAGGGTCAGAAATGCATCATGCTTTTTCCTCCGCTCCAGGTCTCGGATGGAAGCAGGAAAGGCGCATTACCTAATGAGTGCACTGCAAACACGAGGTGGAGGTGCAGTTCTCACCCAGTTCCCCACTGGAATTCTGGGATGAAGCTGCCTCCAAAGTGGTTTTATACCAAAAAGAGGGCAACTGCATCAAAGTGAACCTGGTGGTCAAGCTGGGTAGGCAGAGCGAGTCCCTGAGGCTTAGCGCGCCTGAGTCCCCATGGTTTCCACATGGCATGACTATCACATTTAGAGCCAGCAGCCTGCTGTAGCACTGCCCTGGTGGGGCAAGGTGACCCTGCAGCAAGCTCAGGGGAGTCAGGGGTCTGCACTAGTGAGAACACAGGGGGAAATGAGCACCAAGTTGCAAAGGGGGGAAGCCAGTGCTGGGAGGTAGGGGGTGGCTCTGCTGAAGAATCCACAAGTTCATGTGCCATAACCGGTACCAGCAGGGGCCTGCACAGCCAGCAGAAAACGAGAGGATGAGGCAGCTTGGTATGGTGGTTAGGAACAAAGATTCTGGGCTGCCCACACACTGCCTGGCTTCAAGTCCCATCTCTACCACATACTACCTGTGTGACCTTGGACAAGTTACTTAGCCTTTTTTTCCCCCAGTTTCCTTGTCTGTAAAATGAGGATAATTGTATATACTTGATAAGGTTGTTATAAGAATTAAACTAGTTTGTAAAGCTCTTATATATGTGTTCCTTAAGTGTCAGTTAAATCAGGAAATCACTCACCAACCAAAAGGATTCTATATGGATATCATACAACTCCAAGACCTCCAAATTGGACTTTTAGTAAAAATCTCCCCAACCATCAGATCATGGGGAAAGTTGGATCAGCTATAGACTGTACATTTAAGATATGGTGTAAGTTAAAATGTTTAGCTCCTCTACACATTCCGGCTTGGAAGATAGACATTGAGCAGCTCTTTTTTTTTTTTCCAATATTTATTTATTTATTGGCTGCATTAGGTCTTAGTTGCGGCACGCGGGATCTTTTGTTGTGGTGGGCTCTTCGTTGCAGTGCTCCGGCTTCTCTCTAGTTGTGGCACACGGGCTTAGTTGCCCCCAGGCATGTGAGATCTTAGTTCCCAGACCAGGGATCGAACCAGCGTCCCCTGCATTGGAAGGTGGATTCTTAACCACTGGACCACCAGGGAAGTCCCTGAGCAGTTGGGACTATGGTTGACAGAATAACAGTCCTCCCCAAAATGTCCATGTCCAAATCCCTAGAACCTATGAATATATTAGGTTCATGACAAAGGGGAATTAAGGTTGCTAATTAGCTAATCTTAAAATAAGATTATTCTGGATTGTCAGGGTGGGCCAATGTAATCACAAGGATCCTTAAAAGTAGAAGAGGGAGGTAGAAGAGGAATCAGGCAGAGGGAGATGTGACTATGGAAGAATGATCAGAGAGATACAAGGTTGCTGGCTTTGAAGACAGAGAAAAGGGGTCATGAGCCAAGAAATGTAGGTGGCTTCTGGAAACTCAAAAAGACAAGGAAACGGATTCTCTCATAGAGACTCCAGAAAGGAATGCAGCCCTACTAACACCCTGATTTTAGCCCATTAGATAAAAATCTGTGTTGCTTTAAGCTACCAATTTAGTGGTAATGTGTTACAGTAGCCATAGAAAACTCATGCAGGAGCATTTTCTAAATGTAGTATTTTCTGGGAAGTATTTGCATCATGTATTAGTTACATGTGTTACCATGTGTATGAGAAGCCCCGGTTTTCAGATTACAATTTGAGCAGGAAATCTGGCTGGGTGGGCCAGGCACAATCCCAGAATGCCAGCACACGGGGAGGTTTCCAGAATAACAGGCCGCTAGAAACTCTGAGACAGTACTTTGAAAGCACAGTTGTATACAGTCCCCTGGCTTAGGGATGAATTCCAATACGCACACTGTTTCTTGGAGCTTCTTCTCAGACTTGGTAACTGTTGGTGCTAGCAGGCCAAAATGTGGAGGCCAAACATGGAAATGCTTAATAAAAGTAAACCAGAGTCAGCTGTCAAAAGCTGCTGTGGAAATTCTCTGTGCATTTGATGACCACACTTCCCCAGCAAGGTTGTATAACCACCCAGCGTTTGTAAATGAATCTTTTCACAATGAAGAGAAAAACACAAACCCAAGAGTCAAGGCAATCTACACAGCATTCATGGGATCTGGGTCAGCCAGCATGCTGAGGTTTAATCACTCTGTGCAGGTTGCTTTTTCCTGTGCATAGCTCAAAGGTTAAGCTTGCTGCACATTGGGAGGAAGTCTTGTCACAATCCTCTGCCAGTAATAAATATTGGTCCTGGGACATCGGTCTTAACATTGACGTGGGAGGTGTCATTTGAGTTCTCAGGCCAAGAAGTCACTAGACATTCATGACCCAATGCAGCCAAAAAAAATAAATTAAATTAAATAAAAGATCTAGATAAAACATGGGTTACATTGTCTCAGGTTTGGGTTTCAGTGAAAACACTTCTTTCTACTAATAAAGTTATTCGCTGTTGAAAAAAAGAAAGAAAGAAAGAAAAACCTGAATTCCAGGCACAGGCTGTAGCTACCCAGCTATATGACATTGGACAAGTCACTTAGCTTAGCTTGAGGAAGCAAGATGATTTTAGGTCAAGGATGTGCATGAAATCACACAGTGAAAAAGTAATTTTCTTTTCAATTCTCTTTTTTTAAATAAATTTATTTATTTATTTTTGGCTACTTTGGTTCTTTGTTGCTGTACCCGGCTTTCTCTAGTTGCGGAGAGCGGGGGCTACTCTTTGTTGCGGTACATGGGCTTCTCATTGCAGTGGCTTCTCTTGTTGTGGAGCACGGGCTCTAGGCGCGCGGGCTCAGTAGTTGTGGATCACGGGCTCTAGAGCACAGGCTCAGTAGTTGGGGCGCACAGGCTTAGTTGCCCTGTGGCATGTGGGATCTTCCTGGACCAGGGCTTGAACCCCTGCACTGGCAGGCGGATTCTTAACCATTGCACCACCAGGGAAGCCCTCAATTCTCTTTTTGTTTTTCTGATTATGCCAAAGAGAGGGTCTCAGTTTACCGCTAGTGTGTCTTTAACAGCTCATTAATATGTGCTAGTCTCCCTTTTTGCAATGAGAGAGGTCTCAAACTCAGACACTTCACAGACAGCACTTTTCCCTGACCCACGAAGCGGGAAGAGTAATATTTCCTTCGGTTTGTTAAGAAGGAAGTAACATAGCACCCGAAACCCTTGGCCCAGGGCCCAGCTGGTAGATGACTTCTGATAAAGGAGAAAGGTTGACAACTTGACTCAGCACCCACCCCAGTGCAGCCCTGGCCATTCACATGTTAACTCCCACATCCTCACAATAACCCTGTGCAGTAGGCGCTGTTATTCTCACTCAGTAACCCCACGATGTAGATATTGTTCTCCTCATGTTACAGATGAGTGAGCTGAGGCTCAGAGAGGTTAAGTAACTTGTCTGGAGTCTTAGAACCAGTGGCTCCAGGTGAGATTCAAACCCCAATCTCTCTGACGTCAAAGCTCTCTTTCCCCTTCACCACATCGCCCCTCCCACCAACTTTGAAGCCAGACCTGATTACATAGGAACCACCTGGCTGGAGGTGGGGAGAGGGGGACACAGAAGGAACCCTGAATCCCTGTCTTGCTGGTGAGCATCCTCGGTCTCACTGCCAGTCTGGGACAGCCTCAGGGACCCTGGTTCCTGGTCCTGTTTTCCCAGTGTCTCCCCTGTCCCCACTTGCCCAGGGGAAAATTCTCTTCTTCATTCAGGGACTGGAGTCCTTTCATTGGCCTCTTATTTCTGTTGCTGGGTCCCCACCACCTTCTGCTGGCTTTTTCTTCTACCACCCTCTTGCCTGTTTAGACTTTGGACAATTGCCTGACATTGACCAGTGCTGACCCTTGACCCTCTGGGGCTCACCTAGGTGTCTTGGTCTCCACCAGTCTTCTGGCTCGATGGTGACTTCCCTACAACAAAGTAATTTCTCTCACACAGTTTGTCCTCTCAGCGCCTCCACTTCCCTTTGCTCTAGTTTGTCATGAGTAGGTGTGTGGGCAGCACTTAGGCTGCTTCTCTCTCGGGCCGCTGCCAATCCATGCTTCAGGCCACCATCGGCTCTTGACTGAACAACTGGAACACACTCCAGTCTTGCTTGACTCCATTCCTTCTCCAAAGTACAGTTAAAACAGAGCTTTCTGAAGTGCCACCCGATTGTGAAACTCTCCTGCTTATCCTTCAGCATTTCTCCACTGTCCTTTGGATAAAATCTTGACCCCTTAGCCTGGCTTTAAAGACCTTTGTGAACTGGTGCCTACTGAACCCTTCAGCCTATTCTCTCTGCAGTCTTCACTCCCTATGAGCCGGTCATGTTAACACTAGTTGCAGTCTCTGAATGCTTCTGGATGTCCTTGGCACACAGTTGGTGCACCTTTACATGCTTCAATAGTATCCTGCATCATCTACTATTGTAATGAGGCAGAACTATTCTAGTGGAGGAGCTAGGAGCATAGGCCTTGGAGTCAAGCTATCTGGATTGAAATGCTAGGTATGCCACTTACCTGAGCTGTGTGACCTTGGGCAAGTCACTCAACCTCTCTGTGTTTCCATTTCCTCATCTGTAAGATGGAGATAGTAATAGTACCTACTAGTAGGGTTCCTGTGAGGATTACATGAAACAATGCATGGCCAATGGCTTAGTGCAGGGTCCGGCACATAGTGAACATTCAATAAATATTAGTTATTGTTATTTCAGCACACTCCATAATCTATTGTAAAGACCAGTCCCCTGTTTTGTCTTCCTCACTCTAAGCATCTTGAGGGCAGAGAGTGTGTGAGAGTGTGTCTCATTCACCATTAAATCTTTGGGTACCCAGCATAGAACCTGACACATATGGTACTCAGTACGTATTTACTGAACAAATGAATGAATGAATGAATGAATGTCTTGCTCCCTGGTTTAGCTAAGTCACCTTTGCCTGAACCTGATGTTCTCTTTGGATTCCCAAGACCAGTTGTCCCTGCTCTGGCCTGGGCAGGCCACAGCCCAAATCTGCCTATGGCAGCTCTAAATAAGTGGTGTCAATCAAGTTAGAAATACCCCCAGGTAGGGTAGAAGGAAACTCTCTCACACTGTTTGTCCTCTCAGCACCTCCACCTCCCTTTGCTCTAGTTTGTCATGATGAGGTGTGGGCAGCACCCAAACAGAGCAGGACATGCCTTCATGCCTTCAATGAGGGTTTGCTGGGCCACACCCTATTGGGTGCTGAGGATACGGAGGGGCGGGGGGGAGGTGGTAGGGTATGAACCTTGCCTTCAGGAGCTTCCTGAGGGGTGGCCGGGTCCAGATCTAGCTGGCCAGACAAGGAGATGGGCAGTTCTATCGCAGGGTGCACTCAGCAGACGTCAGGATCTAACCTAGCCGCATGACTGGGAGCCAGGGCATGAATGCAGGACTGGGAAATCTGGTTCCTAGGATTTGGAGCAAGTCAAATTAGGGCAGCAGGTTAGCCACACTGAGAAGAGGCAGAGTTGAGACCAGCAAAGGTCGGAGTCCAGCAGGTGAAGCCTAGCACCAGCATGGAGGCTTTTATCTGCTTGTTCTCTATTGTTTTCTTCTTCTCTCCAGGAAGGAGGCTGAAGACAAAGAGAAAGCCACTCAAGATTTCTCACCCCAAAAGTAAGGGTGAATAAAGGAGCAGCAGCAGCTACAGGCCTGTATTCAAAAGCAGCTTTGGGTCTCCTGTCAAGACGTGCCTCAGGAAGGCAGCAGCTGTGGGGTTGGATGGTCCAGCCTGCTTCTGGGCTAGCTGCTGGAAGCATGGCAATGTGAGAATACTGAGGACTAGGGCATGAGGCCTGGAGCCTGCTCTAAAGCAGCTGTGTGGCCTTGCATAAGTCACTCTATCTCTTGGGCCTCCATTTCTCCACTTAGAAAAGGAAGGTTGGGACAATGTTAAGGATTTCCAACCATCAAATCTAAAGACTTCTTTTTCAAAGCAAAAAATTTCAAAGACTCCACGGGATGGCAGTGATCATTTTGGTATCTGCTGATCAAAAGAAAATGCAAAATAATAAAAACAATCACTTTTATATCTTTTAAAGGAATTTGCATTTTATCAATCACAAGAGCATCTGCTGTCATTTACAAAAATTAGGGGTGCAATATCCTTAAAGGCCCAGAGTCGCATCTTTCATGAAAATCTTCTACCCAAACCCACCAGCAGAGCCTTCATCTTCCTTAAGACTCGTAGAAGTTAGTCACCTATACCTCTGACTTGAAAAATGTGAGGGACACCACAGCACTGGGCAAGTGTTTTTCAAACTTTTACTTATTATAAAGTCCATCAATGATGCTAACATGGTGGAACAAAAATTGAAAGCACAGGTGATGCGTGACATTTGTCACTTTTTGGCTGCCCAGCTTCAGAATCCCTCCCCAGGTGTGTAGAAGACTCCATCTTAAGTCTTAGTGGAAGTTAGAACCCACTGCTCACCTCTCACTACAGAGGCTGAAAACGCCAGACACTTGCTT
Organism: Balaenoptera ricei; assembly: GCF_028023285.1. Taxonomy (NCBI): domain Eukaryota; kingdom Metazoa; phylum Chordata; class Mammalia; order Artiodactyla; family Balaenopteridae; genus Balaenoptera; species Balaenoptera ricei. The sequence goes on from NC_082640.1 coordinate 159,656,540, forward strand.
CCCAGCCTCTTTTATAGGCAGGGCTTAGACATGTGACCTGGACTCAGCCAATCAGGTGCAGTGCCCTGGACTCTGAATAAGAGACCACAGAGCGAGCCCCTCAGATAACCTTGTTGCAGTGGGGTGGCAGCAGCTGTGGCAGCCATGTCCAGATCCCAGGGCATCAGCAGCAGCAGGGTCATCACTCAGGCTCTGACCATGGTCGTGGCACAAGCTTACCAGGGTTCTGAGGCCAGGGCAGGACTCTCTGGATAGCTTCTGTGCCACCATTTTGGCCATGCTCCTGGCTGTTTCCCAGCATCCTTGGTCTCATTCATGCCGTGAGCCTGCCTCTCTCACCTTCCCAGATTCCGTGGGCTACTCAACATCCTTCCCATGAATTCCTCTTCTGCTTAACTCATCCAGAGTCAGTTCCTGTTGCATTTTAAAGTCACAGCCCTGGCCAATTCACAGTCATATGTCAGTCTAGGCATCCAACTTACTTTTGTATTTTGCTTCGGTCACACAGTTCTGAGAAAATTCTGATCATACAGGTGGATGATGTCTTAGTCCATTCAGGCTGCTATAACAAAATACCATAGACTGGGTGGCTTACAAACAACAGAAATTAATGTCTCTGGAGACTGGAAGTCCAAGATCGGAGTGCCAGCATGGTTGGGTGAGGACCCTCTTCTGAGCTGCAGGCTGGCAGAAGAAGCTAGTGAGATCTGTGGGGCCTCTTTTATAAGGGCACAGATCTCAATCATTAGGGCTTTACCCTCATGACCTAATCACTCCCAAAGGCCCCATCTCCTAATACCATCACCTTGGGAATTAAGATTTCAACATATGAATTTTGTGGGCAAACAAACATTCAGACCATAGCAGATGGTTATAAATAATAGCAATAAACACCATTACATAGCACCCACCATATGCCAGGCCCTATTCTAATCATTTTAACATATATTAACTCACTTAACAGACCTTCGAGGTGGGTCTGTTAAAATTAAATTTCCCCTTTTACAGATGAGAAACTGAGGTACCAAGGAGTGGAGTAATTGGCCCAAGGTCAAGGTTTTAAATCAAGGCAGTCCTGCACCAGGGTTTGTGCGCTTAACTCCTGCTAACAGTGTTTTTTCAGTTTGTCTTTTGAGATTAGAAAAGTCTTCAATTAAACCACTTTAGCTAGGAAGAGAAGTGAAAAGTTTTGTTTCAAAGTTGAATGAGTAACTGTCAAAATATCCAACAACTGCTCTTCATCCTCATTGTAAACATAAAAGTCAGGCAATAAACAACTAAAACTTACAGCACGTACTGAACAAACAAGGCAGTTTTATCACTCTGTATTCACTGTTACAAGCCTGGTGGTTTATGGAGCCTCGTGGATCCAGTGCAGGAAGTACTCAGTTCTTCATTGCTCTGACTTTGTAAGCAGACGTGCCCAGGCTGGCGCAAGGCACACCCACTATCAGGGCCAGGCTGTGCTCAGAGACGGCAGGAGGAGCTTGTGCCAAAGTCCACACAAAACTGAGTTTACTAAAAAAATATCACATTGATGGAGGTATGTCACAGGGCACAAGAGTCAAACGAAAGAGCTCCCAATGGCCAAAGCTGGAACAATTTGAGGAACAAAATTAAGTAGCGTCAAATTATAATCCAAAATATAAAATAAATATCCATGAGTCCGTACGTACATACAATTTTTTAAAAACAAAACTTTAGGGAGTTCCCTGATGGCCTAGTGGTTAGCATTCTGGGCTTTTATTGCCGTGGCCTGGTTCAATCCCTGGTCAGGGAACTGAGATCCTGTAAGCTGCGTGGCACAGCCAAAGAATAAAAAGAAAAAATAAATAAAAAGAAAACTCTACAGTGGGGAAATCTGATAAACACTACTTCAGGCAGGTGATCAAGGTCAACATCACCAGTCATAAATCATGATGATAGCTTGTACCTTTGATACGATATGATGAAAATTGTACTTTACCTCTGTGAGCATCCTCCCCAAAAACCATAACTCATGAGAAAAACATCAGACTAATCCCAATAGAGGGATTGCAAGTAGGATAAAAAACTTAACTAGTATTCACAAGGTCATGAAAAACAAGGAAAGTCTGAGGAACTGTTACAGCCAAGAGGAGCCCAAGACATGACTCCTTAATGTAATGTGGTTTCCTAGATGGGATCCTGAAACAGAAAATGGCCATTAGGTAAAAACTAAGGAAATCTGAATCAACAATGGACTATACTTAATAATAATGTCTCAATATCAATTCATCAATTGTGACAAATATACCATACCAATGTAAAATGTTATTAACAGGGGAAAGTGAGAGCTGGGGAGGGGGAGGGTAAGATGAGAATTCTGTACTATCTGCTCAATTTCTTTGTAAATCTAAAATTTTTATTTTAAAAGTCTACTGTTTTAAAAGAATCATAAAATTGACTGCCCTCCCCTCAAAAAAGTTAGCTTACCTGATGATGCAGCTTATACAGTTGAAGTCTTGGTGTGCCAAAATTGTCTATTTAATGCATTCACGTTATTATAGACTAAACACTTTATAATAGCAGTTTTTGAAATACTTCAATACTTTTAGAATGAAATTCACATCTTCACATTGCATCCCTTAATCTCCTCAGAGTAGCTGCGCACAGTTTGCTCTGATGGAGGGGAAATCACAAGTAATGTCCTTTGTCCCTGTCCTTAAAACCCTCTGGATCTCTGAGATTGAGGGAAAACTCCATACCTCCAGGCAAAGCATTTCAAAACAACGCAGTAACTTCCCATCCCCCCAGCTCCACCCAAGACACTGTGTGAGCAACTGTTTGAAGCCAAGGCTGCAGTTGTCTTTGTCCTGAATTTGCCTGACAAGCCCAGTGCTTCTCGGCAGCGGGAAGGGCAGAAGGCTGGTATGAAGTGGGGCAACAGATGGCCGGGACATGTCCTCTTGAAGCTCAGCTGCCCTGGCTAGCCTGCCAAGCTGTGTACATTTCAAACGTTTGAGGTTCAACCAAGAGACGAGTAATGATTTTAAATCACTTGTTGAAACACATGGCTAATCCTTGGGTAGCCAGAGAAGAGCACTTTAAAAACTCCCTTAAATCCAGTGGGGGGACAAGGAAACTCTGTGTGCTTTCTTGGCTTTGAACCCAAATCAGGCCATCCTGGGGGCAGTGGGCATTTGTCCAGGATCCCAATATGCACCCTGCTTTCTCTGCTTTTGGAAAGGGTGTGATGTTTCGGTATGTGTGTTTGTTTGGGGTGATGGTGAAGAGGGCAAAGGCTGTTAGCAGGTAGGTTTGGATCCTGAGAAATTATGCACCCTGGCATTTGCCTGTGGTCTGAAATTGGGAGATCTCTAGGTTCACTTGCTTCATAAGATCAGTCAGCTCTATTTCCCTGTCCGGGTTCAGGTCTGTCTTATTTCTTGACTGGCTTACACGAACAGTCTCCTACAGTTGCTTTGCAGTCCTGTGTCATTAGAATCTCCCGCTACATGCGTCACCTCCACTATTATATACAGCATCTCCCATCTTGAATATATCTTTCCTTGCCTCCTCATCTCCCTCTAGCTACTGCTCCATTTCTCCCTTTCACCACAAAGCTTCCTGAACTAGTCATCTGTTCTCCATGGTTCAAGTCTTCACTTCCTGTTCACTCACCCGCTCCTACTCTACTACTGAAACCTCTCTTGTCAAGGTCACCAGCAACTTCTATGTTGTAAAACCCAATGAGTCTAACTCTGTCCTCATCAAACTTGACCCATCAGGAGCATCTGACACAGGTGACCACTTCCTCCTCCTTGAAGCACTCTTCTTTCTTGGTTTTAATGGTGATACTCTCTCCTGGTTTTCCTTCTATTTCTTTAGCCTCCTCTTCTCAGTCTCCTTAGCAGGCTCCTCCTCCTTCTGGTTGCTCCGTGTTGGGGTATCTCAGGGATTGGTCCTAAAACAGCTTCTAGTCTCTTTCTAAAGCTCTCAAGATGATCTCATCAGGTCCCAGAGCTCTAAATACCACCCGAATACTGACGACTCCTGATCTTACACCTCCATCCTTGAGCCCAGACTCAACTGCCTGCTTTACATCTCTACCTGGCTGTCTAATAGACACCTCAAATCATATATTTCCCAGATGGAGCCCTTGATTCTCTTCAATCTTGAACTCTCCCCCTCATCTCTCCCCTCTCACCTCTTTAGCATCTTTATCCATCCTTTTGCTCAGGCCAAGATTCTACAAGCCACCTTTCATTTCTCCTTTTCCCTCATCCCCCACATCCAAGCCATCACTATGTTCAGTCAGTTCTACCTCCAAGACAATATACCTAGTCTACTCCCCACTTTTTCTCTCCATCTCCACGGGCACCTTGCTAGTCTAAGCTGCCATCATCAATCACTTGAACAACTGAAATAGGCTCTTGCCTGACCCCTCTGCTTCACAGTGGTACCTCCCAAATTCACTCTCACATTCTCATGTGAGAATTAACATGTAATTCAGTGATATTCAGTCATTCTTTCATTCAAGAAATAGTTATTAAGTGCCTAATATGTACAGGCAGTGAACAAATAGACAAAAGTCTCTGCCCTCAAGGAGTTTACAATCTAGTGGTGAGAGATGGGCAATAGATATGATAAAGTAAATTATGTGATATGTTAGAAGATTGATAGATGGTATGGAACAAAATAAATCAGAGTAAGGGGATCCCAGGAAGCATATGTTTTTGTTATGGGAAGTTGTTATAATTTTAAATAGGGGAGTCAGAAATATTGGATCTCTAAATATCATTTCCCACTAAAGGCGTTTCTAAGAGAAATGTCTGATTCCAAATCTGGGCTAAAAAATGTGCAAGATGAGTCTGGAACATTTTGTTACATCAGAAAGCAAAGAGGCTAACAAAGACCTCAGGGACGGCATCACAAGGACTCAGAAGTCAAGTTCAGGAGGCTCCCACTGGCCAAAGATGGGACAATTTGAGTGTCTAAAAGAATAATCATAGCAATGGATCAAGATACATATGCGTCAAAATCCCTGAGTCCATAATGATGCTTTGAAAGGAAAGAGCACAACTCATTGGTTACCTCTGGGGGATGCTAGGGAATCAATTATTCTGAAAACTAGTAAATGAAACTGGTAAATGAAAGAACTGCCTTTCCTATATGAAAGGTAAATGACCAGGTAAACAGTTGGTTTCCTATATGACCAGGTAAATATTTGGTAAGGGAAAGTTTCTCTTTATATACATATTCCATCTAAGAAACAAAGAAAAATATAGAATTAGAACATCACAATTTTACAAGCTCTAGGGAAATAATCAATCTAGGCCATGATCATCAACAGCTGCTAACGCTGCAGATACAGAGCCAGGAAGATATTATGTGCCTCCTGTTAGATGGGCACACTGCCTCTTATAAAGTAGTTAGAGATGAACTTCAGATAAATAATAAATAATGTTTAGTATAAATAGGTATCAAATAATCCATGAGATATACTAAAAATTATTCATTATTTATCTGAAATTCAAATTTAACTGGGAATCCTGTATTTTTATTTGCCAAGCCTGGCAACACTAGAAGTAGTCTAGCCAAAAAAGTCTAAATCTGATTAAGTCTCAAAATCTAACTACCAGGAAACATGATGAGACAGTGAAATATGTTAAAGGACACCACCACGGCAGTGTCATCAGCAATATGCAGACTGTGAGGACAGACTGCCCAATTTTTTTCAACAAATAGGTTTTCAACAAATAGGGGAGAATGGGGGAGGAAGGAGGGAGGCAGGAGAGAAGTTTATTGGATTCTGATTCAAAAATCTAGGGTAGGTGCAGCCACTATAAAAATGATCTGGCTTATGAAGTCCACATTACTCTGACTCCCGGCTTGGTCTCTGGTCTCACGTCCCCTACCTTACACTTTACAGTCCGGCAGCACCAGACACACTGAATCAAGGCAACAGAAGCAATCTTGAGACACTTGAGATCAAGTCTTGTTTTACTAAGCCAGGTTGCAGAGGAAGGGTCATGTGGGGAGGAGAGAAAAAGCTAAGATCCTGCTTTGGGGGTGAGACGACGTGAGAGACGGTTTGGGAAACAAGCAGAGATGCTTTAAAGAGGGGGTGATCAGGAAGTTTTATTGGTGATGAGTGGTGTATGCCCCTCCTTGGCCTGCTTGTGGAAGGCCTTTGGAGCACGGCGATTTGGATGCTGGCCTAGGTCTTCAAGGTAGAGCAGGGTGGCTCAAAGTCCTGGTTACATTCAGGCTATATCGCACCAGGTTCTGTTTCTATCTCTTTCCCTACCATGAGCCCCTCAACGGTAGAGACTGTGTTTCCAGCTTTGGCTTTCCCACTGCCTGTCAAAGTGCCTGTCATTTCATACATATCTGGTGAATAAATGATTGATTGAATGATTGAATGAATGAATGAATGAATGAGTGAATCCCCCTTCACCCTTTGCAGAGATGGTTGTCTTCTTCTGATGTACCAAAATGTGGTTAATAGATAAATTGCTTCATGAAACACTGAAGTTAATCTTTGTCATTTCTATACATCATAAAGGAATATTTTATTTTTTATAATAATATTTATTCTTTTTTAAAAATTTATTTATCTTCCTTTTTTTGGGGGGGGGGCTGCATCGGGTCTTAGTTGCGGCACATGGGATCTTCATTGAGGCACGCGGGATCTCTTCGTTCCAGCGCTCGGGTTTCTATCTAGTTGTGGTGTGCAGGTTTTCTCTCTCTAGTTGAGGCACACGGACTCCAGAGTGTGTGGGCTCTGTAGTTTGCAGCACGTGGGCTCTCTTGTTGAGGCTTGCACACTCAATAGTTGTGGCACGCGGGCTTAGTTGCCCCGCGGCATGTGGGATCTTAGTTCCCAGACCAGGGATCAAACCCACGTCCCCTGCATTGGAATGTGGATTCTTTACCACTGGACCACCAGGGAAGTCCCATAAAGGAATATTTTAAACTGAGAGATAAGGGTCAGCTCACTGAGGCAGAAGCTCAGGACATTCTCCCAGACATATTGAGATATTTTTCTCAGTGATGAAAAGCCCAGCTTGCTTCCTGTTTTCACTTACATCTTCAACTCTGAGCGTTTGCTGTATATATGTCTTGTGACATGTTATGTCAGCTGTGATGAGGCTCACATCACAAGTAGATGACAACCTTGGAAGAAGATCCCTGGACAAGTTCTCACTCTGGGAAGTACTGGCTGTTTTGAAAGTTCTGAGCCTTGAACTAGTCACCATCTATTTACTCAAGAGTAATAGCAAGAGAAAGAAAGAAGAGATAAGGAGAAAGAAGAGAGAGAAGATCCTGCTCCTTCACCTGCCCCTTTATCGAGGGCAAAGGAAAGACAAAGAAAAAAGATGAGGGCAAGGCTATTGAGTGTGGACCTTAAGCTTGAGATAAAAGGGTCTCCTTATTACGACCAGGATGTCATAAGCATTTTTAAAAATATCCAAATAACATTGTTCTCCCACATCATCACCTTCTGAGTTATGAAAATATCCCATTGGTATCGTTAGTTAAAAAAATTTTTTTCTGAGGTTTTTAGGGGAAAAATAAAGACCTAGACTTTTTTTTTTTTTTTTTTCAGTTTAATCATACACCTCATTCCCCAGACATGGCTGTGAGGACTCTGGGTTGTCCAAAAACTCATCTCTTCCTTCAAGGATAGAGGTTTGTCACCACTGAGGATATGCTATGAGTTAGGTAGGCGTGACTCAGCGAGGAAGCCTGGAAGGGTCAGCGGCAGTGGAGCCATGTGAGGCTGCCCCTGGACAAGCAAAGTCCTATCTGTCCATCAGTGACATGCAGCAGGTATGCAGTAAGGGTATGATGAATGAATGAGTGACTGAGAAAGACTACCAATGCATATGGAAGTGTAAGTTGGGCAACGTGTGTGAAAAACTAGAAAAAAGAAGCCCAATTTTTTCATTCTTTTGGTCTCACGTTGAACCTGAAAATGGCATTTCCAGGTGCTTCTCCAGGAAGCCATACCACGGGAGTAAGAGGATTAGAGCCAGCACCTGACTCTATCCGGACACTCCAGCACTTTCAAAAACAGCACCAGAGTCCTAGTGGATTTGAAAAAAAAATTTAGGGAAAAAAAATGCCAAAATTCTGCCCTTCAAATAAAGACTACAAACTGTTTTTTGTGCACACTGATAAAACCTCAGCCTTGGGAGGTTGTATTAGTTTCCTAGGGTTGCTGTAACCAAGTACCACAAATTTGATGGCTTAAAACAATAGAAATTTATTGTCTTACAGTTCCAGAGTCTAGAAGTCCAAAATCAAGGTCTCAGAAGAGCCACAGTCCCTCTGAAACATGCAGGAAAACGCCTCCTTGTTTCTTCCTAGCTTCTCGTGGTTTTCTGGCAATCCCTGGCACTCCTTGGCTTGCTGCTGCATCTCTCCGATCTCTGTCTTCATCTTCACATCGCCTTCTCCCAGTGTGTCTGTCTTCACATGACCATCCTCTTATAAGGACACCAGTCATATTGGATTAGGGGTCCTTCCTACTCAGCTATTACAACTTAACTAATCACATCTGCAATGACCTCTTTCTAAATAAGGTCAGATTCTGAGGTGCTGGAGTTAAGATTTCAACATATGCTTTTGTGGGGAACATAACACAATTCCTAACAGAGGCATTTTTGGAACATGGTACAAGTAAAACAGGATTCAGTGACTCAATTGACCCAGAGAACCAAATTGTTACCTGCTTGGCCACTACCTTCTGAAAGTCAATACAAATCATCAGGCTCCAGTTGATCCAATTTCCCAGTATATTAGCCAAGACTGATTGGCCAAACCTTTCTGTCCTGCTGGTTTTTAGAACTCTAACTCCAGAGTCATGCTAACTGTGGGTCACTCATTTCCGGGAGACAATATTTCTCTGCCTTTCCTTCCTGAGCAGAAACTCTATGATCAAAGATGCATCACTAGGGCAAAAAAGTCATTTACCTGTCAATTTCTGGCCCTTTGTGGTAAGAAATAGTTTGAGTTCCAGGGTTGGCAATGCCACTGATGCTATATCAATGCTTCCCATTTTTATTTACATCATGACACACAGTAGGGGTTGGGGGGAAAGGTAGGATTTATAAAGCCTGGGGAAGGGGACAGGGCCCCTCTAGCCACCGCAGGCCCTGCCCAGCTTTCTAAAGACTAAGGAGATCACCACCTCAGGCCACCCGGCACCTAGCTACTCATGGACACTGGGAGGGAAGCCTGGGTCTAGACAATTGCACTCAGATGTCACCTTAGAGGCAGGACTCTGACTCCACCACCACCATTCCCCCCTCAGTGGATCTTCATTTGGTGTCTCTAGACTTTTTCCTCATATGCACGAACACCTGACTCAACTGAATAAAAGGAAAGAACTGACCTAAATTATATCACCTCCATGAAGAATGACCACAGTTCTAATTCCTTAGGGGAGGAAATTGTTCACAGGTAGAATAGATCTAAGGTGTCTAAGATAACAAAGCAGCCCAGTGCCTGGTCCAGGATCAGAGCTAGAACCCATGACCACAGTCTTCTTCTCCAGGTTGGAGTCCTTCCTCACGGATGATGGAGGTCTCAGCACAGAAGAGATGGCTAGTTTGTGAGCATGGAATGGGCTCTTATGAAGCCTCTATCCTGGATTGTCAGCTTCCCTAGGCTGCAGTTTCCTGAAGTAGCAATATCTCCTGAAAGGCACGGATACCTCTCAAGTGCCTCCTCCCCCAGGCAGCCCTCCTTGACCATCTAGTCTGAATCTGGTGACCCTTCTCTGTACTCTGGAACTCACTTTCACCATGGCACCTATTGTGCTATAGACTGACTGTCTCTCTTCCCAGGCTGCAAGCTCCTGGCTCTTACATTCCTTTTATTGCCTACAATTAGTCCCAGGTAGGCACACAATCTTACTGAATAAAATGAGTGTCACAAATCACTTTGTGGGCAGTGGATGACTACTTCCACAAGCCAGCCTCCTTAAAAACCACACAGTTTCTGCTTGGTGCCCTTAACCTCTCCCTGTCTGCTCACACCTGGTTCCAGGCAGCTATAAAATTGGCTGTGCTCTTAAACTCAGGAAATACCCTGGCTCCTCCTCCTTCCTGCCAAGCCCTCTTGCTCAATTCAGGTTTCCTCAGTTTCCATGGGTCGCCACCTACCAGGATCTTCCCACTGAGAAGTGACTGTCTTGAAAGGCACTGGTGACACCTCTGCCCATGGGTGTCTCCTCCTGCTCGTTCCTCACTCCTCCCTTGCAGCTTGTATGTGGGCCAAGCCTGGCCACCCCACCCAGGTCAGTACCTGGGGCCTCGGGCTCCTGCTTATCAGGGAGAGGGTATCGGGCTGTCAGTGACCTCCATTCACCTATTCATTCATTTATTTATGTCTCTCCTAATTTATTTATGTATTTACTATAACAGCTTTATTGAGATATAATTCACATAACCATAAAATCCACCCCTTTAAAGTGTGCAATTCAGCAGTTTTAATATATTCACAGAATTGTGCAACTATCACCACTACCTAATTCCAGAATATTTTCATCAACCCTGAAAAGAATCCCCAAACCCATCCCCTTCCCATTCCCACCCCCCCAGGGCCTTGGCAACCACTAATCTACTTTCTATCTCTATGGATTTGCCTATTCTAGACTAGCTATGTCATATAAATGGAATCATATAATACGTGGCCTTTTATATCTGGCTTCTCTCACTAAGCATAATGTTTTCAAGGTTCATTTACCGTAATATTTATCAGTAGTTCATTCCTTTTTAGAGATGAATAATATTCCACTGTAGAGGCACAATGCATTTTTATTCATTCATTAGTTGGTGGACATTTGAGTTGTTTCCACTTTTTGGCTATTTGAATAATGCTACTATGAACATTCACGTGCAAGTTTTTATGTAAACATATGTTTTCAATTCTCTTGGGTATATACCTAGGAGTGGAATTGCTGGGTCACAAAGTAACTTTTTGTTCAACTTTTTGAGGAACTGCTAGCCTGTTTTCTAAAGAGGCTGTACCATTTCACAGTCCCACTAACAATATATGAGGGTCCAGTTTCTCCATATCCTTGCCAATACTTGTGATTATCTGTATTATTTTAACCATTCTAGTGGTATGAAGTGGTATCTCATTGTGGTTTTGATTTGCATTTCCCTGATGGCTAATGATGTGGAGTATCTTTTCATGTGCTTATGGATATGTCTATTTAATTCCTTTGCCTACTTTAAAAATTGAGTTATTTGTTTTTTTATTGTTGAATTGTAAGAATTTTTAGGGACTTCCCTGGTGGTCCAGTGGCTAAGACTCCATGCTCCCAATGCAGGGGCCCGGGTTCGATCCCTGGTCAGGGAACTAGATCCCACATGCCTCAACTAAAGATCCTGCATGCCACAATGAAGATCCCAAGATCCCGTGTGCTGCAACTAAGACCTGGCACAGCCAAATAAATAAATAAGTAAATAAATTTTTTTTTAGAGTTTTTATATATTCTGGCTACAAGTCCCTTATCAGATATATGATTTGCAAATATTTCCTTCCATTCTGTGGGTTGTCTTTTCACTTTTGTGATGTTCTTTGAAGCACAAAAGTTTTTTTGTTTTTTGTTTTTTGTTTTCTGAAAACAAGTTTTATTTAAATAAGGGTTTAAATACATTACATAACATTAAAACTGAAGGGGAAAAAAAACCCCAAAAAAACCAAAAACCAGTTTGTTACTTCACATGGCATTGGGCAGCTGTTGCTAGTAAGTTGCGAGCTCTACAGCTACATGACTGATACATCGGTTTGAAATTTGTTCCCTTGTCAAAAGTTTAACTCTGATAGAAGGTTGGCCTCACATTCTAGTTTGGACATCGATCAGCTAGGATATGTCTGGTCAAAAAGACCTTGGTGGCAAGCCAGATGTCCTCTCACCTCAATAGCATGAAGGTGGCTGCTCTAAGCTCTGCCCACCTGGTCACGTTGGAGATACCAGGGGATCTTTCCTCTGATGATCAAAGACTCCCTCTAGCAGTACAGCTGCTGTTGCTGCCTCACCCCATCCTCCACTCTCAGCTTCACCGAGGGCTGTTCAGGTGGCGACATTCTCTTAGGGCAGGGAACTCTGTAGAGGGATTGCTGAGGAGCTTCGGGCCAGACATAGCCGTCTGTGATCTTGGGGCTCTGGACTTGGCTGAAACATCACTGTTATTGCTTTGTTTCAGGCTGGACACTGCCAGGTGCCTACTGCTTGACCTCTGTTTAAATGAGGGACTTCAAGACTAGACAGCATGGCTCTTTTCAGTTTATTGCATGAAGGAGTTTCACTAGTCCAAGTTAAAAGCAGACCCCAAATGGTTACATTACACAGACTGTGAGGTTTTTAAACTTGTGACAAGGGACAGAAGGAAAATTCTACTCATTGCAAGGAAATCCTCACTTAAGCTTCAGTGAGCCAGAAGCACTTAAAACCCATGAACCTTCAGCTGATCGTCCTTAGCCAGTCCAATCTCTACGAGGAACTGGCATATGTTCTTGCGCTGGTCACCCTGTAGCTGAATTACTTCTCCATATTCTGGATGCTCAATTACAGTACCATTGCAGGCAAATTTCTTCTTAAACGCCTTCACTAGTTTCTTTTTATCGTAATCATCAGCGATCCCTTGGACAGTAGTAAGGGTCTTCCTGCCGTTCCTCTGTTGAATTCTTATATGGATATAATCCTCAGTGCCAGCAGGAAGCAGATCATCACCCTTACTTGCATCAGCAAAGGGGTCAAAAGAGTGGAGGTTCTGGATAGCGGACATACGATACGATTCCTTTTCCTCGGTGGAAGGCGGCGGCTGGAGAAGGCAGGCGGGGGGGACGGAGCGTCGGGAAGCGAGGGGGCTCAAGGGGGAGGCTGCTGAGTCCTGGGCAGCGGCTCAGTGACTGGGACCAGCACAAAAGTTTTAATTTTAGTGAAATCCAATTTATTTATTTTTTTCTTTTGTCACTTGTGCTTTTGATGTGATATCTGACAAACTATTGCCTAATCCTCAGTCATGAAGATTTACTTCTCTGTTTTCTAGGAGTTTTATAGTTTTTAACTCTAACATTTAGATTCACAATCCCCTCCCTTCATTGGTTTATCATCTCCCAAAGATAAATGCATTTTACAGCACATTCGTTTGGTGTAATAGTCTCTGCGTCATCTGTTGCCTTTATACTGTGATGAGACACTTCCTTAATAAGGTTATTCATATTTAGTTGTTCTGTGAAACTGACATTTACCTTCAACAACCTTTGGCTTCCATTATGTCAAAAACAAACACATATGTCATAAAATATGTTTTCCAGACTCCAATCAGGCTTTGCCCTGCCACAGAACAAGACTGGAGACATCCTAGACATTGAAAACTTTGGAGGTAGTTGGAAGCTTGGTAGGTTAAACCAGAACAGATAATCTTCTGTGACCTCAGTCCAGAGGAAGAAGGAATATAAGTGCAGAACTCTTCAGTGGGGGGCTTGATGCTTGGCAAGCTGTTACCTCACCATGAGTCCGACCACCCAGGGCCCTTTCTGCGTCTGTGGCTCATTGTTCCAGTGGTTTTGATTATTCAATTCAGCCATTATCTGAGCCATTGTCTGCCAAGATGTTTGGGTTTGGAAATCCCTCATTATGCCTCTGAGCAAATGATAGCACATTTTCTCTCAAATCTTGCATTCGTTGCTCTTTGACAGTTGGTGACAAAATTAGTCTTAGTTTCCTTGGACGTTGGTTTTGTATGGTTGTTGATCTTCTTCAAATGGTATGTTTGTTCCCCTACTTGTCAGCGAATCCTTCAACTTATTATTTATTTGAATCCCTTCTGAAAACAGAAATAAATTCATTAAAAAAAAATCAAACTCTACTTTTCATCTGGTTAAATTTCCTGGGATTTAGATTTAGCACAACCGGAAGAATAGTGCCAAAAAGAAAGACAGTTTAAATCCAACGTATCTTTACTTTACCCTTTTTTGAATCAAACCTCCCCCAAATAATGTAATTAGCAAGGGCTACATTTATAAATTTCTACAATGAGATAATTACCTTCCCTAGGGAGAAGAAGCTAAAATCTGGCCATCCAAAGTCTTCACTTTCTAGTAAGCCAGCCCACACAATATGCAGACAGACAGCTTGGTCATTCTTCCAAGAGAGATTTTGAAGCTGATCTGTGATTATCTTCTGTTATCCAATAAATGGAAATAACATCCATCACCCAGGAAGCCACGTGTGGGGAAACCTACAAAAGACCACAGGACACATAAGCTCTTGGCTGTCAAAACTCCATGCCATTTCGAGGTGTGGATCCAAAGATGGGCTTGGCTTCCTCTGCTGTCGATTTGCTCCTAGAAATGCCAGGCCCTCTTGGTCAGAACAGAACCAGACCCGAATCCCAAACAATAGTATGGAATCTTGTCCCCTCTCACTCGGCATCAGGATGTTCTTTAACAGAAATAACTGGGTTAATAACATGCCTGTAAATATCATTTAATATTGAGCCCTTAAAAGATACCTATGAGATATTATTGATCTAATTAAAAGGAGCAGCTATAAAATGGTATGTATATACGATGGCCCTTTTGGTAAAGTGTTTATATATGTTTTTAAAAGTCTAGAAAAGAGATACATTAAAGTATTTTCTCCAGATAAACTACAAGTTTTCCACTTTATACTTCAAAAAAAATTGTAATGAATACATTTTACTTCCATAATAAAAAAAATAATTGGACTAAATCTATTTTTTTTAAAAAATAGGTCTTACCCTGAACTCAAATGCATGTTCAGAATTTTTAAAACAGGGGCTTCCCTGGTGGCGCAGTGGTTGAGAATCTGCCTGCCAATGCAGGGGACACGGGTTCGAGCCCTGTTCTGGGAAGATCCCACATGCCACGGAGCAACTAGGCCCGTGAGCCACAATTACTGAGCCTGCGCGTCTGGAGCCTGTGCTCCGCAGCAAGAGAGGCCGCGATAATGAGAGGCCTGCGCACCGCGATGAAGAGTGGCCCCCACTTGCCACAACTAGAGAAAGCCCTCACACAGGAACGAAGACCCAACACAGCCATAAATAAATAAATAAATAAAAATTAAAAAAAAAAAAAAAAAAAAAAAAAAAAAGAATTTTTAAAACATGTGGCAAAGATTACATATTCGAATCTGCTACTCTGCAGGAAAACTTAAAAATAATCAGCCTTTAATGGTGGAGAACCAAGCCAAATGTCTGCTGCTCAAGCAGGCAGGGCCCAGCCCTAAATTCCAGGTCACAGGGCAGTTTGCCAGGGCAGCTGGCTCATGGTGCTTCTGCCCCCTGCTGGATAACTTAGGAAAGGGCAGTCTCAGGTCTAGGGAGTTTCTCCAGGGCTAAGGCCACAGAGAGATGAATGTTTAAGAGCCCAGTGACACTTGGAAAAACTGGCCTCATTCCTCAAAACTATTCTGGAAGTTCTTGCCACAGGGAAACTAATCATGTAGCAACCCATTCATGCTCCCTCCCTCCTTTTTTAACACATATATTTATTTTTTAAATGTCCCAAACTTCATTCTAAGTATTTACATGTGCATAGAACTTAGATTTGTTTTTGTGCCATGCTCTATTTTATAGTATAAATTGTATTGTATTGTACTTTTATTCTTTGACTTGCTTCTTTCACCTATCAGTATATCCTGGCAGGGTCAGGACTAGGGTGAGGCAAGAGAGACCTGTATGACCCTGATAATGGCTTCCACATTTTGTGCCCTTTGCCAGTACATACAGGCCAGCTTCACTCTTTTTGACCCCTAAACAGTATTCTATGGTATGAATAGGCCATTATTAACCATTTCCCTCTTGATGAACCTTTAGGTCATTTCCAATTTTTAGCTATTACTGAAATACTATGTTGAAATCCTTATAGATGCCTCCTTGTGGATATAGTCAAAGTTATAATTTTTTACTTTATGGTTTGTGTATTTTATATCTTGTTTAAGAGGCCTCACCTACTTTATGGTTACATAGTGTCTTCCTATATTCCCTTTTCTTTCTTCTTTTTTTTTTTTTTTCATTTTGGACCTCAGGTGCAGAGTTGAGTTCATCATATTCCTCACCTCTTCAATTCATACTCCACATAGTTGTCATTAGTCCATATAAGACATTTTTAAAAAATTCCCTTTTATCCCCATTTTCCACTCCCATTCCCCCTGCCCACCCTAGACAATCCTTCTGATGTGTTTAATAGTTATGATAGTGTTTGTATGTTTCCTTCTAAAATATGTAGTATATATATGGAATATTTATATAAATGATATTGTGCCATAGACCTTATTCTATTTCTTACTACTTTCCTTCAACACTGTTTTACAGGCTGTCCACATGGCTGTGGTACATGCAATTTCTTTTTTTTTTTTTTAATTTTATTTATTTATTTATTTATTTATTTATGGCTGTGTTGGGTCTTCGTTTCTGTGCGAGGGCTTTCTCTAGTTGCGGCAAGCGGGGGCCACTCTTCATCGCGGTGCGCGGGCCTCTCACTATCGCGGCTTCTCTTGTTGCAGAGCACAGGCTCCAGACGCGCAGGCTCAGCAATTGTGGCTCATGGGCCTAGTTGCTCCGCGGCATGTGGGATCTTCCCAGACCAGGGCTCGAACCCGTGTCCCCTGCATTGGCAGGCAGATTCTCAACCACTGTGCCACGAGGGAAGCCCCCACATGCAATTTCTTGCTCCTAATTGCTCTACTCATCCCTTCCCCCAGTAGTGAGCCCCTGGAGCCTTCAGATCCCATTAGCACAAACAACCCTGCAAGGGACAACCTCATGTATGGTTGGTCCTATGTGAGAAGTTTTCTAGGGTGTATTTCCAGATTGCTTACCTTTTCTTCTAATACGTTTTTATTTATTTTTTTCTTCTATTCACATGTTCATCCACATTTGGTTAGTCTGTCTGAGCACATTTAGCTTTTGCTATTATCTTGACTTGATTCATTCTTGAAATTTTCTTTTAGCAAAAAACATTCCTAATTTCCATTTTGATCATGTTTCTTTGACATTGTTTGAGCTAGGGTTTGGGGTGGGGACGTGTTTTGTTTGTTTGATTTGTGTTAGATGATAATAATGTGACTTGGTTTGGGTCCCTCCTAAGGCTAAAGTGAAACGAGGACTTTGGTGACAATAGTTTGTTTGGGAGGATATTCCAGGAAGACAATGAGGAAGAGGGGAGAGTGATACAAGGGAGAAGAGAAAGCCAATGAAAGATGCATTACTGAGCTGAGATGCATTCACTGTGGACAATTGGCACAATCTCCCTGGAGACCCTTTTGAAGAACCATATAAAAACCACCTAGAATTGTCCCTCTGAAGAATGGGAGGTTGGGACATTTATCCATTAACCTTCATTCTCCACTGGCTGAGAGTTGCCCCCTGGGACAGACAGAGACACACACACACACGCGCGCACACACACACACACACACACTTTCCTGCTGTGACCGTGCCTGTGAGTAGACTGAGCAAGCTTCCAAGCTAGGAGCAAAGCTGAGTGACTCGCTGGTGTTTGAGACGGGAGGCCATCAGCATTCACAGGAGCCTTGACTTTCGGCTGCCCTGTGGGTGTGCACGTCTTTGTCTGCCAACTGCTCTCTGACCCACTTCTTTCCCTGCACTTGCTATTCATGTATTGACTACATCTGACCTCTCTGTCCTGACCCAGCAAGACCCCCTCAAACCTCTCCCTGGGCTGGACCTATTACAGCATTCCCCCTGCCTCCCTGGCTTCAGGCCTTCTGCTCACCCCACTGTCTGGCCTTCAGCAGAACCCTCTGAAAATTTGGCACTTTCCTCCCGCCCAGCAGATGTGCCCTTTTCATTTCTCTCTCCGGCTTCACTTTTACTCTCTTTCCCTCCTCTCTCCACTTTTACACTGTAAGCCTGCCAAGATCCCCAGTAGCATCAGTGAACCCTACTCAGATCATTTGCTTACCTGCTCTCACAGAAAGTGCCCATACTCAGCTTCAAATAATAAAAGTAAACAGAACAATATCTAATACTATTTGAGCACTTACTAAGTAGCAAGCACTGTGTGAAATGCAATTTAGTCATTCCCTTATTTTATCTTCACAACAACAATCTCATGAAATAAGTACTATCACCATGTTAATTTCACAGACAAGGAAGCTACCTTGGAGGAGACGACTTACCTAGCTGATGGTGATGGTCTTCAAGTGTGGACATCTGGCCGTGAGGATTTCTTTTTGACCACTCCAGTTAGCTCAGCCATTAACTTCCAACTGACCCTGGGAGAAGGGACTTCACTTCCTGTGCCTGGTTTTTGACTTTTCAAATAGAACTGTCTTTATGGTTCCTTTTTTTCCCCTCACAAGATTATTGAAAGTATGAAGTGATATTTTTTTAAATAATCAATATAACAGCTTGGCTATTTTTTCTTATTTGTTTTGTTTTGCTTTTTGTTTGTTTTTTGTTTTCTTGGTTCATGGTGTTACCACTATGTGACACTTTCTTCCCAGGGCCAGCCCTAATGGATTTCTCCCCCAGCCTCCAGATACCTGAAATTCTACAATTAGAAATTTATTCATTTGATGTCAGCACACAGTTCTATGGGAGAGGATAGGGAATAATACTTCTCAGCCATTCCTACCTTAGCATGAGTGAATTTATGACCTTTTCTGAGAGCTAGTTTTGAAAGAGGAGATAGGGAAGAAACATGAATGCACTAAGCCTGGGTTAAAGGGAAGCCACACTAGGTCATCACCCTAGAAAAGCTCTTGCACCTGTGCACCAGGGTTTACATACAAGAATGTTCTTGGCAGCTTTGCTCCTAGTAGTCTCAAATTGGAAACAACCCTATCCATCAAGAATAGAATGGAGAAATGCATTGTAGTGTATTCATACGAGGGAATACAATACAGCAATGAAAATGAGTGACCTACAGCTACAAGGCCAGTGACTTGTTTGAATCTCACAGACATAATGTTGAGGGAAAGAATGTTGACCCAGAAGTATGTATTCAGTAGAAATCCATACATGTATAGCTTAAAGATAGGTGGTAAGATTATAAAGAATAAGAGGGACATTACTATCATGAATGTCAGGATAATAGTAATCAATTCTAATGGGGAGGGAGGGGGTCGTGACTACCACGTGTCAGGGGACACACAGGGGCTTCTTGGATGCTGATAGTTACTATTTCTTGAACTGACTGTTGGTTACGCAGAGAGTTGCTTTACAGTTATAGTCAGCCCTCCAGTGTCCATGGATGTGGAACCACGATCCAGAGAGCTGACTGTACTACACCATTTTATATAAGGAACTTGTGCATCCGCAGATTCTGGTATCCGTGGCGAGTCGTGGAACCAATCCCTAGCAGATACCAAGGGACGACTATTAGTAAACTGTTTTATCTCCCTCTTTTGAAAAACAAAAAGAAAGGAAGGAAGGAGGGAAGGGAGGGAGGGAGGGAGGAAGTGCAGGAAAGCCAGCCCCCCAAAGCAGACCTCATTTCTTTGTATAGCTAATCCAGACAGGTTCTAGGAGACCTGGAAAAGAAGTGGTCGGGTTTGGGACAGGTGGCAGAAGGCTCTGTACTTAGCATCTGTGGATATTCAACTGCACTAGATACTGCCAAACAGTTTTCCGAAATGATTTAACCAATTTATTCTCTCACCAGCCAAGAGTTCCCATTGTTTTGCATCTTCACTATCATTTGATATTGTCGATTTTAAAATTTTTGTTTCTTTTCTAAGAAGGTATCGCATTATTGTCTGAAGTCGCTTTATTCTAGAAATTAATGTACTTGAGCATCTTTTTGATATATTTTTTTGTCTTTTGTGAAATGCCTATTCAAGTCTTTTGCCCATTTTTTTCTATTGGGTTATTTGTCTTTTTCTTATTGATTGATTGGAATATGTACATTTTAAATATTAGGGCTTTGCTAGTTGAAAATATCTTTTCCCATTCGATGACTTGTTGCCTGTATCTTTCTAGGTGGGAGGGACAGAGGCAGCAAGTGTTTACTGCCTCTGAATTCCTTTGCCTACTGCTTGGGTGCCTCAGGGAGTTTGCTCAGCCTTCATGGGCAGTGGCTGCCATTTCTGATGCAACTTAGAGTTCCTGTTCCCACAACCAGTGGCTCTGCTGTCCCTTCCAGAGGCAAGCTGCCCAGGAAGCAAGTGACCCCTGTGAGAATAACAATGTGAGCCCTGTTTCATGTTTTCTTTCCTCCTACTCTCTTTCCATTAGCAGAGAAAATGAAGTTTTGGCACTGTCTCCACCGCATAATCCTTTACTTCATACATCAGTGCCAAAGAGAATAAAATAGGAAAGGACTTAGAAGTCGGCCAATTTCTGAAGCCCTTTGTACTGGCCTGGATTTTACTGTCAGGACAATAGGAAATGCTACCTGAGAACAGTGAGCATGGCTGTGCCCGGGCGGATGGAGGCGCTCACACCTTGCCAGGGGGCAATGGGTCACATTACCTGCGTCAGCCTGTGAAGCTGACATAAAGAATGTTACTAATGGGCTAGGAGGTCATTAGGAACCCTCCCCGCGCGATACCTATTTGAACTTGGAACTGGCTTCCAGAGAAGTGAGAGGTACTTGAGTGGTAGATGTACTATTATTCTATGCTAATTCTCCCTGAGAGGAGGCCTGACTTTCTGGTGAGGAGTATGTGGTGGATCCTGAATTTATGGTCAATTTAAATCATTAATTTTCACACGAGACAGGGACAAAAATTTTTGAAGTGTAATTCATCAGCCCCCCACCCCTTAGTCCTCTACAACATTACCCCTTCTCTCATCCCAAACTCTTGTGGACAAGTCTTGGTTTATGTGACCTGGAAATCCAGTGCAAACTGTGGGGTGGGGGAGAGTGGAGAGAGGCCATCACAGGCTGCTGCCCTGGAGATCTACTTCGAGTCTGGAGAACTTGCTGTCTTTCAGGCCATATGGACAATGTTAGTCCTTCCTCAACTGACCTCTCTGAGGAGGTCTAGTAAAGGCTTTGCTGACCTCAGAGATATTTAATAAAGGTTTTGTTGCTTTCAAGGCTGTCTAGAGTCATCTTCTTTTTTTTTTTAAATAAGCTTCTTTTTTTTTTGGCCACACTGCGTGGCATGCAGGATCTTAGTTCCCCGACCAGGGATCGAACCCGTGCCCCCTGCAGTGGAAGCACAGAGTCAACCACTGGACCCCATGGGAAGTCCCTTGGGTTTCTTTTGACCAGGATGTGGCGCTAAGGTAGGACTTAAGGAAGGAAACGGAGGCTCAAATGTATCTGGGTCGTACTCAGGTGCCTCCCTTTATCTGCACCAGCAGATCCTCTACACAAACAACATGCATTCTTCTGGTACGGCTGGACAGGATGTAAAATTCTTGGAAACTGGGACCCATGGGCCCCCCTGGACTTCCCCACAGGCACAGCCAGAAGTCTGCTCCAGCTCTGAAACCTGCAGCTGCCCTGCTGGCACCCATGCTGCAGCAACGATTAGACCTGTGGGTCCCCCATACACATGTGAATTGTTTCTGAAACCTTAGGACAGAACTTTACATTGAGCCTTATCAGATTCAGTCCATCGTTCCATCCAATGAGGTCTGTTTTAGGTTGGTTTTTCTCAGAAGCCACCCCTGAGATGAGAATTTGAGTGCAAGTACTTTATTTAGGAAGCATCCTGGGAAGCACCAGCGGGCGCTAGAGGAAGTATGGGCCCAGCTGCTGCCCCTCACCAGTGAGGTGAGCTAAGGAGGTCAGCGATGGCGGGTGTGTGCCCAGCGGCACCCAGAGCCCTAAACCGACCTCCAGAGCATCTTGGCCACTGCTTCTCTTCTGCCTTCCAAATCTCTTGCGATTTTTCTGTCATGGCTAAGCCTAACGTTTACAATACAGGGGAGGGAACTCTGGAAAATGTAGCTCCAGCTGAGCTATGTTGACAGGGTACAAAACCCTCCACAATTCTCCCAGTGACTACAAAGAGGATACCGTTCTGAGTCCACAAAGTCTGACTTGAAGAACAGCATTTTCTTTGTTTTCCATATCAATTGAGTTTCTGCCTCTGAGCCCCATTCTGATAGACAAGCAAAATACAGTCGTCCCTCGGTATCCTCGGGGGATTGGTTCCAGCACCCCCCGCAGAACCAAAACTCTGTGGATGCTCAAGTCCCTTTTATAAAATGGCTAGTACTGTCAGCCCTCAGCATCCACAGGTTCCACATGAGGTGAAGATTCCATGATCTGTCCCAATTCCAGTCAGTGACAGTTGAAGGTTAACACGTAGACAGACATTGTGCCTTTCCCAGGACCCTTCAGATCTGGTGACAGCTTTGTTCCCATGCCCCACTTGGGACATGGGACTTGTTTGCACGGCTAAGGGTCCCAGTGCCTTTCCTCTCCGGGGCTTTGCCACCTCCCTGGGGGCCCTACCAGGAAGCCAGGACTAAAGGGGATCAGTTCCCTTCAACTTTCTTATTAAAGACATTCCACTGTAAAACGAAAGACTCTGCCTTCTGCCCTTTCATACACCTTCTCTGAGGTAATAAAGCATAAAGCTCCCTGCTTGATGGGAAAGAGAATACCCAGGGAGAAAAAATTCATCTTTTAAAATGCTATCCAAGCACCTGGTGCTGCGGTGGCTCTTCTTCTGTGTCCGGACAAGGACACTTAAGTGGTAACAGCAGCTGGAGCTGGAAGCCAGTGTTCCCCTTGGCTGTCACCACCCTCTCTGCCTTGCCCCCAGCTCAGGACTATTCTCCTGGTTGTGCTGAGGCAATGGGCTGGGAAGGGAGTGGCATCACAGTGAGGCCTGCTGTGGGTAGGCGACTCCTGGACACCCTGACCCTGAGGGACCGAGAGACACATGCTGTTGAGGAAATGATGCGTCTTGCTGCCAGCAGCACTGCTCATGGTTTCTATGGGCCTGGCAAGCCTGCCTGTTCCCGTGACCCCGCCGTGAGAACTGCTGATCACTTTGGTTTATATTCCCCCCAGCAAAGAAAATGCTGCCACTCAGTCAGCCACCATCGCAGGGCTTGAAAGAAGCAAGATCTGCTGAAGGAAACACACTTTCATATGATAACTGACAGAAGCATAGAGATTTTTAAAAATGAATTAAAGGAAAAAGCCATCTCACTGGATCTCATAAGCGTAGCTACCTGGATGCCTGACCCACACAGGCCAAGCCCTGGGAACCATCAAAGCAACTGGATATAAGGCAGACCTGTGGGTCTCAGTTAAAGCTGCAGAATTAAAGTTAGTGCAGGGAGGCCTCCAGGGGAAAACAGCAAGTTTCAAGCATTCCAATGATGCTGATATGCAGTGAGCTGGGCCCTTATGCTGTTCTTTACAGTAAGAAGTGATGCATTGTATGTACATGCATGCATACGTGGTATATGGAGCCTGTGTGTGCACTGGGGACCTCTGTAGCATTGCATGCACCACAGAGCACAGAGAACAGAGTTGCGTGATTCCATCACCTATTGAAACATCTGTCACTAAAGAGCTACTTAATGAGAGTTTCTTCTGGCTGAGCCTTAAACTATAAAATTCTTGTTTTAATTAATTAATTAATTAATTAATTTGGCTGCACCAGGTCTTAGTTGCAGCACTCGGGATCTTCGTTGCAGCATGTGGGCTCTTAGTCGCGGCATGTGGGGTCTATTCCCTGACCAGGGATCGAACCCGGGCCCCCTGCATTGGGAGCGTGGAGTCCCAATCACTGGACCACCAGGGAAGTCCCTAAAATTCTTAATAATTTACTCAGAGCAATATAACTTCCAACACACAAAAATGCTTACATCTTCATTCATATGTTCATCTATCCACTTTGACTACGTAGCTGTCATTTAGCTGTTTCTCAGGGTGATGTTCAGCAGTCTGCTGCTTAGCCATCCTTTTCCAGCTAGTTTCTGAAAATAGTTGCTTAACTGAATGTTCTCTCCGAGAGTAATTTCATACCATTGTCAAGGATTTGGCTGCACACTGTGTTTTAGACTAGTTACACTTGACACCCCTTTCAGCTTAATTCCTGATTTTATTATACATACCTCTTCCCCCTGCCCTTCCCTAGGTGCATGCTCCACACCCCCCATGCCCCGCACATGTACTCAGTGGCGTTGTGCTGTCAGAAGATACTACTGTAATGTTGGTTTAATGATTTTGTGTTCAGGTTGATGAACTCCACTAAAGGATGTTTGTTTATAACAATGTTTTTATTAGTGATATCAGAAAACAATGGAGAACGGCTGTAGTTGTGAAGGGATAACTGATTAAAAACCTGAGTTTGCTGCTCAGGTGACATGTGTGCTATTCACGTGCACCCCAGTGAGCATCTCCTGGTTCCAGTACAGCACCATTTGGAGCATAAAGATACCTAACTGGTACCGTAAATACAGTCTTTAGCTATTTGTATTTCTATATAATCTGTACATCTCTACATCTTTTATGACACTGTCTCTTGCCATGATAAACGCTGAAGCAGCTGTTGATTGCCTCACCATTGAGTCTGGTTCTGATGAGAATACATGCTGAGGTGTGGATTGGCAGCTCTTAATCCACCAGCTCTTGCCCACTATTTTCCCAGCTGCAAGGAGGAGTAGCTGGGCAGTCCTCTCCAGAGTATCAGAAGGTCCATGAGAGGAGCCTCACAGGATTGGTGGAGCAGCTGGGGGAGAAACGAGAACTATTTAAAAGAAGTGTTTGACAAATGAACTTATCTATGAAACAGAAACAGATTCACAGACATAGAGAACAGACTTGTGGTTGCCAAGTTGGGGGCGGTGGGGGAGGGATGGAGTGGGAGTTTGCAATTAGCAGGTGCAAACTATTATATAGAGAATGGATTAAAAAACAAGGTCCTACTGTATGGCACAGGGTACTATATTCAATATCCTGTGATAAACTGTAATGGAAAAAAATATGAAGAAGAATGTATATGGATATGTGTGTGTGTGTGTGTGTGTGTGTGTGTGTATAACTGAATCACTTTGCTGTACAGTAGAAATTACCACAACATTGTAAATCAACTATACTTCAATAAAATAAATTAAAATAAAGAAAGAAATGTTTGAGGCTAAATCATGCTGGGCTTCCTCTTCTGGATTCTCACATATCGAATGTGGAAAAGAAGAGGAAAAAGGAAAAAGCAAAACAACAGCATGTAAAGATGTTCCTGTGGCACATGTTTTTTCTCTGAAGTTCTCCCCTCTAAGCAATAATTCAGCCAAACTCTTGTTTTAAGATTCTTGTGAAGTGACAAGATCACAGTGAGGATGTTATTACTGCAATAATGTATGCTTCATTTTTCCGTTACTGAAGGAGAAAACTCTCTGGGGAGTGAAATTCAACACTTAATTTAACAATAGCATCTCATACTAATTCACATTGAAATGTGAAACCAATCCAGTTAAGAAAACGTACAGATAAAATGAAATGAGCCATGATAATGGTATGGTCTTTCAGTTATGGGTCTCATGTTGTGAGGATTACAAATTCTGTCCTAAATGTTAAGTAAGGTTCTCAGTATCTCTGGTGGTAAATATAAAGGCAGTCACTTCACAGAGGAGAAAATTAAGACAAGGATCTCTGTGACTGGTTCAAGATGAATGAGAAGTCGCAGAAAGGATGCAGACACTGAATGCCTGGTTTCACCTCCTAGCCTCAGCTGCTTATCTAATGCTGCAAATTCTGACCACAGAGTTAGGTGATTTGACTGAGACACTGCAGGCAAACTGAATTGGGAAAAGAGCCCCTAGACTTTCTGCTAAGTCATAAATATATGTCGCATTCTCCCTCTTTACATATGCCAAAGATTGTGCTAGCCACTGGGCTTCTAAAAATGAATAAGATCCAATTCTTAGGTTCAAGAAACTCAAGTCTAGTAGTGGGAGAAACATGCAAATAATCGTTACTACACCCATCTGCTCACCCTACCCCCACTCCTGGCCTAATTTGGCCTAAGGTCTTTCCGATTTCAGTTGAGATAGCCCTTCCTCCAGGAGGTCTTTCTAGATCCGTCCCCCCCACCCAAGTCAAGGATAGGTTGTCCTCCTATATACTCCCATAACATCCTGTACTTCCCCTATATATGTAGCCCTGACAACGCAGTACTGTATCTGCCTGATTACTTGTCCTAGTCCCTTCTAGACTAAGTTTGGTAAAGGGAAAATTTGTGCTGGTCTTTTTCACCATGTATACCACAACACCTGCATGTAATGGACAATAAAGAAGTATTTGCTCAGTGAATGAATGAATGAATGAATGAAGCATTTATCACCAATCTCACTCCTTTTGATACTTATCACATACTGCATATACTGTTACTTCCCTGTCTTCCAAACTGGATTGTAAACTTCCTGGGTCAGGAACTCTCACTTACATATGATATACCACTGAGCACCTACTCTGGTGTTAAACACACAATAAGCATCCATTCACTTGCTTTTTAATTTGACAAGTGTATATAGTGTGTTTACAATGAGGAAGATCAATGTGGAGTTTGGGAGAAGGGAGGTTGGAGAGGAGGAAGCTGGAAATGAGTCTGACTGAAACCCCCTAACTACTTACATTTTTTGTATCATACAGTGGGTGTAGATGTGGCCTTAATCACAGAAAAAAAACCTTATATATTACCTGCTTAGTAAAAGATGTTTGTTATATTTCCAGTTGCTAAGGGAGCAAAGAATCAACGTTTAAAAATAGATTTTTGAAAAGCATCTACCATGGAGGAGCAAAAAGAAGAGAGCAGGAGAGAAATAATAGCACCAAATAATTCCAAGGGACCAGCGTCTTAGCAAGGGAGGAGCTGCCTCGTGTATTCTGTAATATGTGTTGTTTGGCAGAGATGAGATGAAAGAGTCCTCTTCCCTCCTGTTAAAGGATAATTATTTTTAAAAAGTAAAATCATGACTCATACAAATGGAAAATTAGCGTGTGTCCAAGATTTATTTAACTCATTAACTAATGAGGGTACCAGTAAGATACTACAGCTGATTCAAAAGATAATCTGGAGAGTAGACACATATATATTTCAGCAACGCTGAAATTAATTTGCTTAATAGACACAGCACTGGTTTCTTAGGTGAGTGGGAGAGAGATCAACTGTACTCCAGGAACAACTTGCATTTATATTTCTATGGACAAGGGTCATTTGCACTGCTATCAGTTTCTTTGCAACACACAGAGCTGTAAATTAGCTCAAAGACAATGAAAGGTGGAGATATTCTGCTAGACTGAGCACCTAGTAATCTTTCCCACCAAGTTCCAAGTCTTTCACAATTTTTCCTGACACTAATAAAGCCTGCAACTTGTCCTCCAACATAAGGCTTCACTGTGTGAAGGCTTAGTGTTCCTCTGAAAAGATTTCAGAAAAATAAAGGGTTTTTAAAGATTAACCATAGGAAGCTAAAATCTCTGGGCTACACGGATAAAACCATTGAGTGGAATAAAAATCTCAGTTCTATATAGATGCTTGTGTGTTCCAAAAGCCGACCTGATCTTTTTTTGGGGGAATGTAACTCTCATGTCCTCCTAAGATAATATATCTGGCATTTAACTTTTTTGTTATCATGAAATATTTTATGAATACAAAAAGTTTATAGGATAATATAAGAAACGTCCAGGGAATTCCCTGGTGGTCCAGTGGTTAAGACTCCGAGCTCTCACTGCTGAGGGCCTGGGTCTGGGAGCTAAGATCTGGCAAGCTGCGAGGGGCAGCCAAAAAGAAAAAAAAAAAAAAAGAAACATCCAGATACCACTCAGTTTGAGAAATACAGTTGTATTTTCCCACTTCCTGGATCTTATTTCGCTCCCTCCAGAAGTAACCATTCTCATTGTGGATTGGCAGTTTATCATTCCCTTGCATGTTTTTACGCTTTTACAACAGAAGTTGTATCCATAAACAACATACAGTATTGTTTTGCATGTTTTTAAACTTTATATAAATGGAATCATACTGCTGTTTCCTTCTGTAACTTGTTTTTTCTGTTCACATTATGTTTCTGAGATTTCAGATTTGATATTATTTTTGTTAAAAATGATGGCTTAGAAACGAGTGCTTGGTTGGGAACAAGAATGGGAACCAGGTATAATTTTGATCCATTATTCATTATTATAAAAGTCCTGGTCATATAGGCATAGAAACAGTACATGGAAAGGACAGAGGTGATCAACTGATGGCAGTATTTTAAAGAATTTCGAAAAAATGTTCTAGGAAAGGTAACTTTATTCACTACTATTTAAACAAATGGTAGCTTAATTTACTACTATTTTAAAAACTAACCAAGTTGTTTGATCTTGGGAAAATCATATAGTTTTTCTTCTTCTGTACAATGAGGGAGCCGAGTTAGATCAGAGTTCCTCAGAAGGTTTTTTTTTGGGTTTTTTTTCCCCATGCCTCTTTTGATGCACACAAAAATCTCAAGTCCTTCTCTAAAATTATTTGGAACTAAAAAATAAACTAAATAGACTTTCAGTAATGGCCAAGTAAGGAGACTGGCAAATCCACTCCCCCCAAAACCAAACTATAAAGAGGGACAAAATTAACATAAACAACCATTTTACACTCTGGAAATTGACCAAAGGCACATAACAACCTGAGAAGCATTTATGCTTGACATGAACTGCTGAATTTCTGGTAAGAACAAAGGGAATTTGAGATGTTTTGGCCTGGAGCTACTCCTATCCCCACCACCCCCAAGGGAGATGTGTTTTTTTGTGTTTTTTAAAAAAATTTATTTATTTTATTTATTTTTGGCTACGTTGGGTCTTCGTTGCTGCGCTCGGGCTTTCTCTAGTTGCGGCGAGCAGGGGCTACTCTTCATGGTGGTGCGCGGGCTTCTCACTGAGGTGGCTTCTCTTGTTGCGGAGCACGGGCTCTAGGCACGCGGGCTTCAGTAGTTGTGGCATGTGGGCTCAGTAGTTGTGGCTCGCGGGCGCTAGAGTGCAGGCTCAGTAGTTGTGGCACACAGGCTTAGTTGCTCCGTGGTATGTGGGATCTTCCCGGACCAGGGCTCGAACCCTTGTTCCCTACATTGACAGGTGGATTCTTAACCACTGCGCCACCAGGGAAGCCCAGGGAGACGTTTTATCTGGAGCTTTATCTGGTCCACACTCAGAGGTACTGTCAGTGGAAGCGACATCTCCAGTGCAGGTGAGCAGGAGAAGGTCAACAGCTTGGCCCCACTAGCCTGAGGCTGCAGCTGTGGTTGGAGCAAAGCATAGTCTTAATTGAGGCTGCATACACCCAGAGTGGAGACCAAATTTAGCTCAGGCAGGAAGAAAGCCAGTGAGCAAGAAGGAAGGAAAGGAGGCAGGAAAAAAAGGAAAAACAGGAGAGAAAGAAAGAAGAAAAAGAGAAGGGACGAAACAAAGAAATAAAAACGGCAGAAACAACAGCCCCAGGGTGGAAAATTTCAGAATCCATGTTTGTTACAATATATTCTCTAACATGTCAAATTTTCAACAGAAAATTATGGGATCTGCAAAGAAACAGGAAAGTGTAACCCATACTTAAGGGAAAAAAGCAGTTAATAGAAATGGCCTCTCAGTGTTCCCAGAGGTTGAAGTTAGCAGACAAAGACTTTAAATCAGCTTTTATAAACATGTGCAAAGAACTACAGAAAACTTTATTTAAAGAGCATGACAACAATGCATCAACAAATACAGGTTCTCCATAAAGTTACAGAAAATTCTAAAAACAGAACCAAATGAGAATTCTGAAACGGAAGAGTACAATAACTGACAAATTCACTAGAGGGGCTCAACAGCAGGTTTGAGGTGGCAGAAATGAACTGGAAGATAGATCAATAGAAATAACTCAATCTGAAAACAGAGAGAAAAAAAGACTGAAGAAAAATGAACAGAACTTCAGAGACCTGTGGGATAACATTAAGATACTAACATACATGTAACGGTGATTCCAGAAGGAGAAGGGAGAGAGAAAGGGGCAGAAAAAATTTTTGAAGAAATAATGGCTGAAAACTTCTTAAATTTGATGAATGACATTAATCCACACATACACAAAGCTCACTAAGGGAATACTAAGATCTTTCAGATTTTTCTACTGTATAATCACTGAGGCAGGAGATAGGTGGACCCCAATCTGAACAGCTGGTGTCTCTCCCCTGTGGACAGGTACTCAAAAGTAGCAGGAGCTAGAGAGGAGCTGAGCCCGGCCCAGATAAGAGATAAAAGACCACACATTTCTCATTCTCGGAGTCAAAGAGACCTTCCCGACTACACACACGCAGAAAGGCTCCTACTGAAGGTCAAAAAGGGAGGGGGCGCCACCGCATAGTAGGTGATGTAGAGGCCTACCCATAGGCCTCTTTACTAGAATCCATCTTGGCTAAGAGATGCACACGCACACATGGGAGGACCCTGAGATATACCAAATATGGACTCAGAACAAGATGACTGGCCAAAGGAAACCCAGAAGAAATGCCCCATAATAGTGATTCAAACGACCATGAGGGCATGACTCTCTAAGTCTGCCCATGTGTCTATCCTCACATACCCTTTTTCCTCCTAATAAATATCTTACTTGTTTCATTACTTTCCGTCTCTATGTGTAAATTCACTTCTACACAGCTGATGGGCCGGAGCCTTGTCACTGGCCACTGGTCCCTTGTGGTCTAGTGCCTGGGATTCGGCACTCTCACTGCCACGGCCCGACCTCGGTCTCTGGCTTGGAACCAAAATCCTGCTTCAAGCCACTGCAGGCTGAGGTCACCTGAGATCATCACCACTTTTTTTCCTCACTTGCACTTTATTTCAATGCAAGTATCCTGCTCCTCAACACAATATCCCTGTTATATTGTGATTTATAATAACAAATACCTATTTGGTCTTTACCCATTTCTGGCACTAAGCTCCTAAAACCCTTGGAACTTCAAAAGTGATGAGGGAATCAAGGTATCTTTTGTTATGTTCATGAGGTGACTTTTGGAAAGTTCACTGGTAACCTAAAGATGGGAGCCGGTTGCCAGGGTAATTAACCAAGTGATTAGAGGGTTGGAACTTTCAGTTTTCCTACCCTCCCATCTCCAGAGAGGGGAGAGGGGCTGGAGATTCAGTTCAGTCGCAATAGGCAATGACTTAATTGATCGTGCCTATATAATGAAGCCTCCATAAAAATCCAAAAGGGCAGGGTTTGGAGAGCTTCCAGGTTAGTGAACACATGGGGAAGCAGGGAGACTGTCCAGCTTGGAGAGGGCATGGAAGCTCTGCACCCTTTCCCCATACTTGCCGTATGCATCACTCTTATCTGACTGTTCCTGAGTTATAGCCTTTTACAATAACTGGTAATCTATTAAGTAAAATGTTTCTCTGAATTCTGTGAGCTGCTCTATAAAACTGATTGAATCCAAGCAGAGGATCATTGGGACTTCCAATCTATAGCCTGTTTCTCAGAAGCACAGGTGGACTTTCGATTGGCATCTGAATGTGTGTGTGTGTGTCGGGGGGGCAATCTTATAGGACTGACCACGTAACCTGTGGGATCTGATATTATCTCCAGGTAGATAGTATCAGAATTGAGTTGAATTGTAAGTCACCCAAGCTGGTGTCAGAGCATTGCTTGGTGGTGTGTGGGAAACTCCCCTAACTGGAATTGGGTGCAGAATCCAAATTGGGTGCAGAATCTTAGTCCCCCTAGACTTAGCATCCACTGATAATTCTCGTCTGATCCAATCTTTACTATGAAAGCTGTACAATACTCTAATATTTTACATTTAGTATTTATGATACTCTAGTACTTCCTCTACATTTATCAGCTAGCTCTCAGCATCCTACTGTAAGGAAGAACACTCCATTCTCTCTGTTTGCTTATTATTGGTTTAGATTCATAAATTTCTATGCTTATGAGGTTTGTAAAGCATTATTGTAATTAATTATTTTGGTGCTCAAGTTGTCCCAGATTTGGCCAATAGGATCCCCTTCAAGCTGGCTTCTGTGTCCCTGTGACATACTTCATCATTTTTGGTGGCAAAAAGATGTTCACTGGACTTCCCTTGCCATTCAGTGGTTAAGACTCTGTGCTTCCTCTGCAGGGGGCATGGGTTTGCTCCCTGGTTGGGGAACCAAGATTCCACATGCCGTGCAGTGCAGTCAAAAAAAAAGATGTTCAGGCTCATCTGGTTTGGGCTTACCCTGACCCAGCCCTGGAGTCTGCCATTTCTCTCCTTTTTTTTTTTTTTTTTTTTGGCCACACCATGCAGCTTGATCTCAGTTCCCCAACCAGGGATTGAACCCAGGCACAGCAGTAAAAGCCTGGAATCCCAACCACTAGGCCACCAGGGAGTTCCCTTAGTGGACATATTAGGTTATCTACTGCTGCATAACCAAATACCCCAAAACTTAGCAGCTTAAAACAATGAACAATTATTATCTCACACAGTTTCTGAGGTTTAGGATTTGGGGAGAGGTTTTTTTTTTTTTATAAATTTATTTATTTATTTATTTATTTTTGGCTGCGTTGGGTCTTCGTTGCTGTGCACGGGCTTTCTCTAGTTGCGGTGAGTGGAGGCTACTCTTCGTTGTGGTGCGCGGGCTTCTCATTGTTGTGGCTTCTCTTGTTGCGGAGCACGGGCTCTAGGCGCGCAGGCTTCAGTAGTTGTGGCACGTGGGCTCAGTAGTTGTGGCTCGCGGGCTCTAGAGCTCAGGCTCAGTAGTTGTGGCGCACGGGCTTAGTTGCTCTGCGGCATGTGGGATCTTCCCAGGCCAGGGCTCGAACCTGTGTCCCTTGCATTGGCAGGCAGATTCTTAACCACTGCGCCACCAGGGAAGCCCTGGGGAGAGGTTTAACTAGGTAGTTCTGGAAAAATTTCTCTCCTCTCATGAGGACACAATTAATACACTCATTTCTTGAATTTTTGGAAATAGGAACTCATTCTGGGGAGAAAAATCACACTTGTTACAAGGAGTTCACAGACCCTCTATCAAGAGAGTCAAAATTAATTTAATATTGCAGGGTTTCTTTTCTACTTTGAGAGAGTCTTTTAAAATCAAGTTCTAGATTATCTTTATTTTATGCTATTATTTGTAGTCTGTTATTTTCGTTTCCATTAGTTGGTTCAATTTTTTACAACAAAACGTTATCGAAGGTCTACCTGTACAAGATAGATAAAAGAAGTAAGTTTCTCCTCCTGCATGAAGGAGTTTGCACAGTAGTATAATCCTTCTAGTCCTTTCCTGACGCTTTTCCGAAGAAGTAAACATTTCAGAGGTGAAGCTACGAGGAACTCCAGGCTGTTAATGATTCTTACCCACTTGCTCAGAATCCCAGTCGCCTTTCAGCTACTGAGTGCTATGATTTATGCTGAGCTATTAGCTCTGACATGAATATAATATAAATAGCAATTATTTCACCTGCCTAATTCAGAATGGTCTCCCTTAGGGTTTGAAGTCCCTGGGGAATCCCAGCTATCCTAGGAATAAGCCTTGCTCAACCTAGTTCAACACAAAAGGAGGCAATTAACAATTATGAAATTGAGATGCCAGGTCACACTGGGTAATCCATCTTTGAGGAAGTTGGGATTCTTTGCGAAAGAAAAGACAGCCCTGTTGTAAGGGAAGGAGTCCTGGGCCAGCAGTCTGGAGAGACCATGTAACCCCAGCACTTCCCCTAACCAGCTGAAAGGTAGATGGTCCAATCACAGCCGTTCTCCGAACCTCAGTTTCCTCGTCTATAAAACGAAGGGTAGGCTTGTCGGGCCCCTAACTAACTGTAATTTTCCAACCTGAGGCTCAGGGAGAAATCCATAAAACAAAATTCCTTCAAAGTACTGCTAGAAGTGAACTCTCTGGTCAAGGTTGAACGATTTGTTCTTTGGGTCCCGGTAGTAGGGGCAGTCATAGGCCACCAATCCCGGTTAACTTATTAATACACTTTGCCCATATATGTGACTAGTCTTTAAATCTCCGCACCTTCCCAACCTTCCACGGAAACGCTGTGACGCAGGCAGGTCTGTAGCCTAAACTTCAAAAGCCCGCCCCTGGGAGTGGCGGGGGTGAGGAAACGAGGT
This sequence comes from Balaenoptera ricei, assembly GCF_028023285.1. Lineage (NCBI taxonomy): Eukaryota > Metazoa > Chordata > Mammalia > Artiodactyla > Balaenopteridae > Balaenoptera > Balaenoptera ricei. The sequence continues at coordinate 159,690,526 of NC_082640.1, forward strand.
CTAGTCGTGCGCCTGCGTACTGAGGTCGGACGGCAGAGGTCTCCCGGCGACCCCTCGCAAGCTCTGCAAACCGCGCGAGATTTCCTCCCGAGCTCCTCGGCGGTGAGTGAAACGCGGGGCTCCGCCGGCAGGACCTATTAGGGCTGGGGAGCCCGAGGCTGGGTCGGGTCCTTCAGGTGAGGGAGGATCAAGGAACCAGGGTGACCTCCCGGCTTCCTCCTGGAGCTGCTGGCGACGCTAGCATTATTGCCTACGTCACTGGGATAGGGAATGCTCGAGAAGAAGCAGAAGCAGGGCTTTTTTTTTTTTTTTTTTTTTTTTAGAATTGGTGGTAAGCAACCTCAAGTTTGGACATAATTGTGTTTAAGGTGTCCTTGGGATGTTCATTTAACACATATTTAATGGGCACCTACCATGTGCCAGGCATAGGGGGTGAACATAAATCACTGAACTAAACAGGCACGAGTCCCTATCTTGGTGTTTACATTCTGGGAAGTCAGTCTGAAATTCTGGGTTGTAGACGCAGATTTTTAGTAATTTACGTATGAGTGGTTGGTAGTAGGAGCCATAGAAGGTGAAGCCACTGAGAAATGGAAGAGCCATGCAGGAATCCCCACATACTAGGGGAAAGGAAGGAAAAAAACATAAGTCTCAAAGGAAAGGAGAGCGACCGTCCAGAAAAAGTGGAGGAAATCCCAGAGATTTACACGTTTTGTAATAAGGCCGTGGGCAACAGTCATTTGTGGCAGAATAATTGAGCAAGATCAGGGTAGAGAAGTTTTGTTTTGTTTTTTAAAGATGTTAGGAAGCTCATGTTATGGCAGTGGTGTGTGTTGTGTTTGCTTGTAGGGTTCTAGTGCAGTCATTACCAGTTGTGCGACCATGGGCAAGTTATTCAACCTCTCTGTGCCTCGTTTTCCTCCTCTATAAAATGGGAACAGTGACAGTACCATCCTCAGAGTGTTGTTGGGTGGAGGGGTTAAAGGAGACAATGGCTATTAAATCTTTAGCCCAGTTCCTGGCACTTAGGAATATTAAGGAAACAGGCTGAGAGAAGGAACTTTCCCAAGATCCCGCGTGATTAGAAGCAGGACATGTACTCTGCTTTTCCTAGTTGGGTGCCCTACCCCTTATATTAAGCTGCAAGGTAGACATTCAGATAACACACTCTTTTTGACTGGCACTAGAATTTTTCAGTTGATCATTGATCTGGTATTATTTTGGAATATTGCTTACCACCAATTTGGAACCTACGGGCAAATATGGTCTGCTTGATGTCAGTCAATAAGGACTTGAGTTTTTTTTTCCCTCCCATTTGGGATGAATAACACCACCACCACCACACCTCCTTTCAGATCTAGAGCTGGTGTATCATATTGTATATTTTAATTTTGTGACTAAATTTCTTTATGTTTTAAATGTGTTGTTTGTTGTGCTATGGAGGGATATTGCACGATTATCCTACATTAGTTAATTGTAGTGTTTGATAGTTGAAAACTTTCTAATTTGATACAGAGGGAGAAAACTTTAATAGTGTACTTTTCATGCTGATAAGCAGTATTTGGACAAATCTACAGTGTGCATAATTTCAAGTAATAAAGCATACATTGAAAGTAATTAGGGAAAAGGGTGGCAAATATGAAACTTCATTTGGAAAGACTCCTTTGAAAATTTAGCCATCTTGGTGCTGTTAATCACCACTTAAGGTCAGTTATCTTTGGATCCAGCATCAATTTGGAAAACTTTGCCTATTAACCCTATGTAATTTACACCCATGGTGATTCAATAGGAGATTTTCTTTAAAAAAATACATTTAGCCCTACAAGACATTATGGACTTCTCGCTGTGATGAAATAGGATGCACACAGCACCACCTTTAAAGATTCTTACCTAAAAAGTCTGAACCTGCATCTAATCAAACCTCTAGATCTAACTACCTGTGAAGGATAAGAGGGGAGATAGAAGAATGAAGTAAATGACATTATGAGAAAAAATAAATAAAAATAGGGATTTCCCTGGCGGTCCAGTGGTTAAGACTCCGTGCTTCCACTGCTGGGGACATGGATTCCATCTCTGGTCAGGGAACTAAGATCCTGTATGTTGCTCAGCCAAAAAAAAAAAAAAAAAAAAGACACTATGAGGATGCAGTCAGAGGTCATTCAACAGACAAAGGAATGAAGAAACATGTTTTTTCAACAACCAGTGACATAAAATAAAAAAGGGGAGACTCAAAAATACAGTATATGGACCTTGATTCTAACGAACCAACTGTAAAAAGACGGAATTTGAATGTGCACTAGGTATTAGATAATGTCAAGGAATTACCTGGACTATTAATTCTGTTATGTTAATGGCATAGTGTTTATGTTTAAAACAACCTGTTATTAGAGATGCATAACTGAGGGATTTTTGAATGAAATAGGATGATGTCTGGGATTTTGTTTTAATGGGAAGCTGGGGAACGCAGTCCTTAGCTGGCAACATTGTGTCCGAAAGGACAGAGTGGATATTGGGAGCAACCAGCCATTAAGGTCACAACCAGTGAGATTATAAATATATACATTATAAAAAGTAAGGAAGCAAATAGGATGAATATCCATGTTCTTCATTCTATTTTATGGAATGCCACTAACATCAGACATTTAGTTCTTAATTAGGAGCAGAATTCCTCTCCTCTAGAAAAGGGTACCTACAGAAGAGTTGAACATTATTATGTGGCTATATACGTGCAAACCGTGTTTGGAGGTGATTGGGGGGCAATAGTGGAAAGAGTGAGGACAAGTGAGATCTGGGATGAGGAGATTTATGTTTCAGTCCTGACTCCTCTGCTTAACTGCTATGTGATCTTGGGTACAAACTGTACCTCAGTTTCCGTTGTAAAATAAGGATATTACCTATATACTTTGTTTTAAGAAATAAATAAATCTGTGTGAAAGTTCTCCATAAGTTATCTCCATATAAATACTATGTTAAGCAAGATTTGAAAAATACCCCATGATGATTATTTAACATTTTTCTGAGAAGTATACATAAATCTCAGGTCTATATAAGAAACTCAGGTACTATATGGGATATAGAGAAATATGAAGAAATTCAAGAGTCCTGCAAATTTAGAAACTAGATTAGGAGTAGAGTCATGGGTAAATGAAATTACCCAGTGATACAAGGCAAGCATTATTAAATATCAAATGGATCTACAGATGGTTGTCAGATGTCTAAGTGTGCTGCTGTATAAACTTAGAAATGATGCTAAGAGCTAAATATATTGCAACTGTTGATAAGCAACAAGGATATATTGTATAGCATGGGGAATTATAGCCACTATCTTGTAATAACTTTTAGTGGAGTATAAGCTGTAAAAATGTTGAATCACTATGCTCTATACCTGAAACTAATATAATAATGTAAATCAACTATAATTTAATAAAAAATATGTTGCAATTGTAAAAAAATTGTCATTGATATAATTGTTGTTCTTGGGCTTCTCAATGTTATTAGGTACTAAAGAGGATGAAATAAAATATCTAATGAGAGAAGACAACTAGTAAATAATTTTAAAAAGGATAATATTTGCTTAGTAACTTAAAAATCAAACAACTTAGACATATAGGATGGAAATTTTTATGTAGTAGTTAAGTGATTGGAATGTCAGACAGCTTGGGTTTGAATCTCAGCTCCGCCACCTTAGGAAAGTGCTTAAACCCTTTAAGGCACACTTCCTCATCTATAAATTGGGGATAACAATAAAATATTTAATAGGATTGTTAGATTAAATGAAATATATATAAAATATTGTTAAATACTAAATGAATATATATGTGCATATATATATATATATATATATATATATATGTTTCATAGCACAACAGTCCTTGGTACAGAATAACACTAACGGTCTGTTCTCATTTTTAGTGATGGATAAAGTAAGCATGCCCAAGTCAGATAGTGCTAGCACTGGAACTTCATTTTGCTTCTTTCATTAGCTCAGATTGTAAACCCACAATAAATTGATCCTTTTTTACTCACTTGGCCATTCTATATTACATAATTTCCTAGAAGGTGAGGATTTTAAAATGCTTTTGATGTATTACTTTTATAATCAGCAGAACTATTAAGAAATTTCCATTTTGATAAATAAATAAAAGAACTTTTGAAAATTTGGTTACATCTCAATTAAACGGCTAGTGTTTTATTTGCTACTAGACTAACTGGCTAACTCTGGAGGAATATATCATATTGTTTTCTTTTAATCAAGCTACAGTAGGAGCCTTAACCATGATGGCTTGAAGATGAATGTGCTTGAATTATGAGGCCAAAAACATTTTGTTCCACTCAATCTTCAGTGAATTTGTTCTTATTAGCCAAATATTCTAATTAGATTTAGTCTTTCTTCATATATTTGCTTTAGGAGGCAAACTCTAACAGGAGACTACATCTTTTTTGGATCCTAAATATGATTTTTTCCTCTCCTTGTTCAGAAACACAAATGTACTTTCTTTTTTAACTTTTAAATTGTTGAATATTTCATAACTTGTGATTTAAAACTTTTCTGTTTATAGGAGTTATTTTATACAGAAGTCTTGTGAGACCACTGTGCAAACAAGGTGATGATTGTACAAAGAGTGGTATTGAATTCCCGACCTGGTATGTATTTGTCTGTGATGAATGAACAGCTGTGGTCTTTAATAATTATTAATGCAAATGGAGGAACAAAAAGTAATAATATGATGTAAATGTGGTAAATTAGGTAGGAAGATATTAACACTAGTAGAGATATTAGAAGAAACTCTTTAAATAATATAATATTCATTTTAAAATTTTATTTATTCATTCATTCATTCATTCTTGGCTGCGTTGGGTCTTCGTTGCTGTGCGCAGGCTTTCTCTAGTTGAGGTGAGCGGGGGCTACTCTTTGTTGCAGTGTGCGGGCTTCTCATTGCTGTGGCTTCTCTTGTTGTGGAGCACAGGCTCTAGGTGTGCGGGCTTCAGTAGTTGTGGTGCATGGGCTTAGTAGCTCCGTGGCATGTGGGATCTTCCCGGACCAGGGCTCTAACCTGTGTTTCCTGCATTGGCAGGCGGACTCTTGACCACTGCACCACCAGGGAAGTCCCAATATTCATTTTTTTAAATGATAACTTATCAAGGCCACTTGTTGAGGAAATAAGGTATTTTAAAATTATTATAATTTTAAGAAGGTTATATTACAAATATATGTGGCTTTTGTTTTTTCTTTATAATGTGTATTGTTGATTCTTAAGATGTGCTTTTCTGTTTTATGTGAAAAGCACTGACCTATGTCATCCTAGGTCATCTAACCTGACATCTACCCTGAATCATAGAAGCGTAGGTATGGAAGTAACCTGAGAGGTTTGGGCCCATGCTGCCTTGGTTTTGGTGCTTACCTAGCATGTGGCCTGGGAAAGACACTTACCTTTTCTCAGTTTTAGTAAAGTGAGCAATTAGATTAAAATGTCTACATTCCGTTTTCACCTTATAAATTTGATGATTCAATGAATATGAAGTTTTAATTATATTCATTTAAGTTTCTCTTTTCATCTTAAAATGAGGAAGGATAGTTTACCTGTTTACTTTGGCTAATGTGGTGTTTCTGTTACTTTGTGAATTTTAATTTTCATAGTTAAAAAAAAAAGCTGGCTGTGCTTTTTTACTTTTTGAAATCCTTCCATAATTTTATAACAGATGAGGTGATTTACCTGTAATCACCTTAAAAAAGAAATTTTTACATTGACAGCAAATTGCCAAAGGAAATTCTTGGAAAAACCAAGAGCAAGTGAAACTATTTGAAGAATTTATGCTGAGTTACAGAAAAATTACAAAACAATGTGGATTTATTCATGTGTGTATTCCAGGAGTGCTCTAAATCTTAGAGTGACCTTTTAAAAATAATAAATAATTCTATGGGAAAGTGACTTTTTGATTTTATATTTTTGCCTAATATTCTAGGAAAAAATGGTAATCCAGTGGCGGAAAATTTCCGAGTAGAAGAAGTAAACTTACCAGATAATATCAATGAAGGACAAGTACAAGTCAGAACTCTTTACCTTTCTGTGGATCCTTACATGGTAAGAATCAGGATTTTGTGACTTAGTGAAAATAATTTTATTTTCATATTTTTTCATGTTGCATCTGAATTTCATTGTGCAAGCCTCATGATTAATAAATATTTGAGGGACTTCCCTGGTGGCGCAGTGGTTAAGAATTCGCCTGCCAGTGCAGGGGACATGGGTTTGAGCCCTGGTCCGGGAAGATCCCACATGCTGCGGAGCAACTAAGCCCGTGGACCACAACTACTGAGCCTGCCCTCTAGGGCCCGCGAGCCACAACTACTGAGCCTGCATGCCGCAACTACTGGAGCCTGTGCGCCTAGAGCCCGTGCTCCGCAACAAGAGAAGCCACCGCAATGAGAAGCCTGTGCATCGCAACGAAGAGTAGCCCCCGCTCGCCACAACTAGAGAAAGCCCGCGTGCAGCAACAAAGACCCAACGCAGCCAAAAATACATAAATGAATAAATAAATTTATAAAAAAAAAAAAAACCACTCTGAACCCTCAGACTAGTCCTTTCTGTTATATTTTCTCAAAACAGTACCTTGACCTTCAGCCTAAATTAATAATTATTTGTGTTGTTATTAGATATTTATTTTCCCTAATAAAAGCTTACTATGACAAAGATCTTATTTATCACTGTATCTCCAGTGACAAGCGTAAGTGCTTATTAAGTATTAAAGGAAGGAAGGAAGAAAATTACTTTGGTTGCTTTCACTTGACACTGTTCTAAAAAAAAAAAAAAAAGGACATAAGCATCTTTAAAGGGGAAAAATGAAATCTGATGAACATTAAATTATTGAAATTTTATATCATTCCAAATTCACAAGTAATTTTAATCACTATGTATGTACTGTACTTTACATGGTTATATTTAATATGTATATACTATTTTGATTTCATATTTGTGATTTTATATTCATACCTTCATATGAAAAACTAGTCCAGATATTATTATTTTGGTGGTTGTATAACATTTTCTTGTGTTGACATCATTCGCTTACCTATAGGGAATTACTCGTTCCCACTTTTTCTATTAGCCTTAAGAATCAGGTTCTTGGTGTGGCCAGTATCCAGTGGCTGCTGCACTTGCTTTTCAAGAATATATGGGAGGGGCACACAAGCAGAAGTGTAGTGTATTCCCATAGAAGCTTCTGCCTCAATTCCCTGTGTGGTCTTTTCCCCTGGTGAACTGAACCAGACCATGGGGGGCCCCTTGATCAAGCAGCCTTCCATCTATTCCATCTCCTGGACCACACTGTAGGCTTGTACATCTTGGCCTTCATGAGAGAGGCAAGAGTGAGCCACAGAGAGGAAGAAAGCCTAGATTACTTCCCAGAGAAATCTTTAGCCCTAGTCCTATGGAAAGGTGTGGTGCTATTGTGACATTATGTCTTTGAGGAATAAAGAACATCCAGCTGAGGTTAGGGAGAATGTTGTAGTGCTTGGTCTGAAGTTGTGATAACTGTATAAAAATTGTTTCATTTTTCTTTTGGGTTATTTCCATTGAGGAAGCAGTATTGCTTGGCTGAAGAAATGAGCAGTATTATGGTCTATATGTTACTAGTTTGTTTTCTATTAAAAAATAGACAGTTTTATAATATTATCAGCAACAGTAAGTGTACCTAATTTGCTACAATCCATTGAAACCATTGACACAGTATCTTGTATGATTTTTGCTAGCATAATGTATATAATATTACATAAATTTCTTAAGTAATTAAGAATTTTAACAGCTTTATTGAACTATAATCCACATATACAGTTTACACATTTAATATGTACAATTCAGTGGTTTTTAGTCTATTCACAAAGTTGTGGAACTATCACCACAATCTAATTTTAGAACATACTTAAATTCCTTTTTAATTTCACTTCTTTACTTGTTAGAGAGGTGATACTTTTTTTTCAGGATAAAAAATAACTGAAAGGAAGAGAGAAATTAAGGTAAGTTTTGTTTGGCTAACACTGTACTTAACATTACTTATTACATACTTTCTTTTAGTCACTGGGTAAATTAGTAAAATGTTTCAGTATTATCAGAGAGAATTATCCTAATCTATGTTTTCTTTTCTTAGCGTTGTAGAATGAATGAAGACACTGGCAGTGACTATATATCACCTTGGCAGCTGTCTCAGGTGGTTGATGGTGGAGGTATTGGGATTATAGAAGAAAGCAAACACACAAATTTTACTAAAGGCGATTTTGTGACTTCTTTCTATTGGCCCTGGCAAACCAAGGTTATTCTAGATGGAAATATCCTTGAAAAGGTGATGTATAATATAAAGTATCTGATTTTTTTCCCCCCTGTAATTCCTTCTTTATGCATTTGGTGCTCAGTTCTGTTTGTTAACAGGGAAAAAATAAAAGCACATGTTTTCTTTTTAGATAGCTGTCAGAATATGGAAAGCCTGTTATTCCTCTTCCACTGTTGGTTGTAACTATGTATGACAGTTCTTAGATTGCCAATGAATGATGTTGTTTTCCATATTTAATTTCTCAAATTTTACATAAATGTTTTATACTAAGAACTAGAAGGCCCCTTATAGTTGTATGCTTTAAAGTTTCCTGAGAAATTACCACTTGACTTAAATTCATTTGGTTTGTGTTTGAAATTCCATCTTGTGTAAGAAATCTTGAGTTCGGTTTCTACTGTTAGGCTGAACCATGTGGAATTACCAATATTTGTCTGTGTTTTTTTTTTTTTTTAAGTATTTGTTTATTTATTTATGGCTGTGTTGGGTCTTCATTTCTGTGCGAGGGCTTTCTCTAGTTGCGGCAAGCGGGGGCCACTCTTCATCGCGGTGCGCGGGCCTCTCACTATCACGGCCTCTCCTGTTGCGGAGCACAGGCTCCAGATGCGCAGGCTCAGTAATTGTGGCTCACGGGCCCAGCTGCTCCGCAGCACGTTGGATCTTCCCAGACCAGGGCTCGAACCCGTGTCCCCTGCACTGGCAGGCAGATTCTCAACCACTGCGCCACCAGGGAAGCCCTATTTGTCTGTTTTGACCTACAAAAACTGGCAGCCTCATGTAATTCAGCCTAATATTTGTCATCAAGGAAGTTACCTTATATCTCTGAACCTCAGTTTCCTCATGTGCAAAATGAAAACAATAGCTACCTCACAAGTGAATGTGAAAATTAAATTAAATTTAGCTATGATAAATGTGATTAAGGCTTTGTAAAAAGCTTTATAAAATTTTAGTATTTTTTATGATTACAAATTATTATAATCAGTTAAAGATGGCTGTTAAGATAAAATGAGATGCGGGAGACATTACACAATCATTTGCCAACTTAATGGTACTAGTAAAATATATTTAACTAGAAATTTCATAGCAGGAAGTGAAAGAGAAACATTCAACACTTTCTAGTTTTCCCTGTCATTGTGCTATAGTGGGAAATTGAGCAACTGGAGAAAGCTTAAAAATGTTTGGGGAGTAGGTATTAGAAATGAGGAAGAGGAATTCAGAAGGGATAGAAAAATGATCTTTGCTAAAAGCAAACTTATCTCACAATGTTTTTATACTGGCTTTACTAATAAATGACTATTAACTACAGGATACATTTCTGTGTAGTGTACGGTAGACCTTTCTGTATATTATAGACTTTAATATCTCCATTACCTTTATTCACACACCAGACTTAACTGATAGCCATTTAAAACTGCTGATTACAAACTGCCATTTTCTTTCTTTGTGGCAGAGCAAGGTGGTGAATCTTGATTACTTTTGGTGGTTTATTGAGTTTTTACCAAAATTATTCAATTCCTTAAAAACGATTATAAAACCTTTATGGTAGGGAGTCTTTCTATATAATTTTTTTTCAATTCTCCCTAATGTTACAGATAAGAAAACAGGCACAGAAAATGTGAGAGAAGTTATTGATTGGGCCTGGTAAACATATAAATGTAAAATGCTAAAAAGCTGACAGAGACCTCATTTAATTCTGTAATTAAGCTAGAAGAAATTGTATCACACCTTCCTTACATTTCCATGGACCATTTTAAGCATCAGTAAGGAGAACTGTTAGAGTTTGAGCTCATTTTTATATAGATAAATGTTTACTCTGGAATTGCTCAGAGATTTTTAAACCTTCCAGTTTTGCCTAGTGTTTTCCTGTTAAGTGTTTCCTCTCTTTTGAAATATTTGGGACATTGACAAGAAAGAACGTTTGGTATCTCTTATGTGGCAATTCTTTTTTAAAGGTTTTGTAGGGTTTTTTTTACTATAAAGAGAAGTAATATTCTTTTTTTTTTTTACTTTGTACAAGTAAATTATAGAATTTTAACAAGACTGAAGAATGGTTTACTGTTCTTGAAACTATGTTGGGTTGTTTATTAGTCCACTTGAACTGCCATTACAAAATACCATAGACTGAAATTTATTTTCTCACAGTTCTGGAGTCTAGAAGTCTGAGGTCAAGGTGCTGGAACATTTGGTTTCCTGTGAAGCCTCTCTTCCTGGCTTAAAGATGGCTGCCTTCTCACTGTGTCCTCACACAGTATCCAGCCTTTCCTCTGTGCACCTGCATAGAAAGAGATCTCTGGTGCCTCTTCCTCTTTTAAGGACATAAGTCCTGTCAGATTAGGGCCCCACCTTTATGACCTCATTTAACCTTATCTCCTTAAAGGCCCTATCTCCAAATATACTCACACTAAGAGTTAGGTCTTCAATATATGAATTTGGGGGGGACACAATACAGTACTTTACAGGTTGTCTCTACCCTGTTGACTTAAAACGGAAATTCCTAGTATTATTTTTAAAAGGTATGTATATGTTTTTTAGGTAGACCCACAGCTTGTGGATGGACACCTTTCATACTTTCTTGGAGCTATAGGGATGCCTGGTTTGACTTCCTTGATTGGGATACAGGAAAAAGGTCATATAACTGCTGGATCTAATCAGACAATGGTTGTTAGTGGGGCTGCTGGTGCTTGTGGATCCTTAGCTGGGCAGGTAAACTTTTGGAGAATAATCTGATTTTCTAAAAAACTAGTCATAACAATCTCTGGATATGTGTATATAATTTAAAATATAAAATTGAACAAATTTATAATATGAGTATTTTACACATTTTTGGTAGAAATGATGTTATTGCATGCTTAGACTCTCTTCTTAACAATATGAAAAATGTTATAGATTTTTGTATTTTGTTCTCTTTTAACCAAAAATGGCATGGTAAATGCTAGAGCATTGCTCTAATCAATATGAAGAAGAAAATCACAGAGTACCTGTCTGGAATTACATGAATTAAAAAACAAATTTATATTTTAAAAAAATCATCTTCAAATAAGAAAGCACTTATTGGGTTCTAGAAGTATAGTAAATATTATGATAGAAATTTATAAAGTACATTGTTTTATGAATAATAGCCTTTATAGTGTGAAACCATTGAAACAAAACATTTTATCTTAATAGTGATTTTAGTTGCTCACAGGCCTGAAAAATATTGAATTGCAAGATAGAGATATTTTGAGTCTGACTATTCCTTTTATGACATCATCTTTAAATTGCGAGATTTTAACATTCAAACTAACTCTAATTTTATTCAATCTTAATTTTTTAAAGAATGCCATTATATCTGTTCTCAGTTCTTTTGGTTTCAAATTACTTTTAGCTAAAAGCCTTATAATCTAACCTCAGTTGTGACGAACACTTTCATATATGTACTTGTATTAACTTTCATACTTTCACATTCTTACATTTAAATTGTGACAGTAGAAAGTTGTTTAATTTTCAAAAATTTCCCCTCTAGATTGGCCATTTGATGGGCTGTTCCAGAGTTGTGGGAATTTGTGGAACACCTGAGAAGTGCCTCCTTTTGACCTCAGAACTGGGCTTTGATGCTGCAATTAATTATAAAGAGGGGAGTGTGGCAGAACAACTCCGTGAATTATGCCCCTCTGGAGTGGATGTTTACTTTGACAATGTTGGCGGTGACATCAGCGATACAGTGATAAGTCAGGTTGTTTTCTGATTTGTTTGTTATAAATTTGAATACTACAGTTTATTTGATGTGATATCTTTTTACCTGATACTGAGAGAGAAAAAAAAAACTTTATAAAATTGTAGGGTTTATGGTGAAAAACATGATGGTCAGTATTGTAAGTGATACAGAAGAGCTTGCTGAAGCTACTTCCATTTGTTTGTAGATTTGCACTGTGAGCATCAATTTCAGTTCTTTGCTAGCAATGTTATATTTTCACCTGTAATTTATTTTTGTGAAAAAATACAGTTGTATTATTCAAATGAAATTCTGACCTTTAACTCACTTCTAACCATCAACCAACTTACAGCCATGACTTTGGGTAAGGAAAGGATTTTCACAGATTGCAGGTATTTACATATTTTAATTGACAGTGTTACAATTTATCAACATTAGCTGTTAACACTGCATTGTCCTTTACTATATGTAAAATTGTTTTCAATTGAGGTTAAATTATTTAAATTCTAAGAAATACTTTACCAATAATAACAAAAGTAGCATCAATGATGACAATGAGAACTAATGCAATTCTTTTGCTGATTACCAAACTCTTATTTACCGCTGTGTTCCTTTGGAGTAGACTTACTTTCTAGCTAACTAAAGCTCTCTAATACATATAATGGGTAAGTCTTCAAAACAAAATCAATTAATTGGCATTATAATTATATAATACTAATTATATAATACTGTAATGCCAATTATAATTGGCATTATAGTATTAAATACTATAGGGAATTCCCTGGAGGTGGTCCAGTTGTTAGGACTGCGTGCTTTCACTGCCCAGGGCGCAGGTTCAATCCCTGGTCGGGGAACTAAGATACCACAAACCGAGTGGTGCGGCTATTTGAAAAAAAAAAAAAAAAAAAAGGATTAAATATTACAGTCAAGGAGGCTTTCATTGAGGCAGCCATAAAATTAGTAAACATAGGGAAGGTGTATATCTTAGGTTATAATCATCAATTTTCTCTGAACAGATGAATCAGGACAGCCACATCATCCTATGTGGTCAAATTTCTCAGTACAACAAAGATGTGCCTTATCCTCCTCCACTACCCTCTGCTGTAGAAGCAATCCGGAAAGAAAGAAACATCACAAGGTGTGTTCTATGCTTTCCCCTTATTACCAGATTCAAGGGGTTTAAAGATCATGGATGTATACAAAATACGTTGTTCTTCATATATAATTTTTCTTATTAAATAAAACTTGAAAATATACATTTTAAGGTGGTCATTTAGGTTTTGGTTAATTAGGTCCCTGGCAGAAAACTTTTTGAAAAATGCATCTGTTCAATCAATGTTTTGCAAATCTTTTTTGTGAGTGTTAGAAATTCAACTCATATTGGCTTAAGTGTGAAGGAAATTTATTGGCTCATGTATCTAAGAAGTTCAATATTAGTACTGGCTTAGATTTGGCTGGATAAAAGGTTTGCATAGTGGTGTCATGACTCAAGTTTTTTTTTTTTTTAATTCTTACTTTTGGCTGTTTTGGATCTTTGTTGCTGCGCGCGGGCTTTCTCTAGTTGAGGCGAGTGGGGGCTACTCTTCGTTGCGGTGCACGGGCCTCTCATTGCGGCGGCTTCTCTTGTTATGGAGCATGGGCTCTAGGCGCACAGGCTTCAGTAGTTGTGGTGCACGGGCTTAGTTGGTCCGCGGCACGTGGGATCCTCCCGGACCAGGGCTCGAACCCGTGTCCCCCGCATTGGCAGGTGGAGTCTTAACCACTGCGCCACCAGGGAGGTCCCATGACTCAGTTTTTCTTCACCCCTGGGCTGTGCTTTCTTCTGGATTGTCTTGGCTCCGTCGCAGGCTCTCCTCTTGCAGCAGCAGGAGGATGACTGTTACCTTTACTCTTACATTTTACCAGATTAGCAATCCAAGCAAAAAAGAGAACAGCTCTCTTCTTGCAGTTTCATTACATCTCCAAGCTGATACTTAATGGCTCAGACTGGCCTGGCTTTCTTTCGTCACATGAGGGTGGGGAAAGGATGTCACCCACAAAGTAAAATCACAGCGTTACTACCAAATGGGATTGTAGATGCTGGGCAGGCAATACAATAGAAGTCCATTATACTTAACGCTTGTAACTACACCTAAAGCTATATCTGACCAGACTCTGTGTGATTAAGTCCTAATGTTTGAAAGATTAACAAATTTTAGAGTTCTGGAATGATTTGATTTGATTTGGGCTTTCTCACTCCCTCCCTAGTCTCTGATCATTATCCTTTTCTTCCCCACTACAGAGAAAGATTTCTGGTGTTAAATTTTAAGGACAAATTTGAGTCTGGCATTCTCCAGCTGAGTCAGTGGTTTAAAGAAGGAAAGCTAAAGGTAGAACTTGCTTCTGTTCTTTATCAGTATTATTCTTCCTGCTACTTGATATACTTTTGTATTATTTGAATTTAATATTAGTTTCATAATAAATATTTCTACAAAAGAAAAGTATACTGAACATTATAAATAAACTTTACCTCCTGAGTGAGGATAACTCTCCTGATTGAGAAACCCTCTCATTAGTCCCTTTATCTAAAATTTTATTAACGTTTACTTTTCTTAGACTATATTACAAGATCAATAGGTTTTTGTTTTTTCCAAATTGTAATATTCATTAACAAATATTTATGGAACGCTACTATGTGTTAGAAGCTGTGCTTTCTCGAAAATCTTATAAGCACCTCCTAGTACCTCTCCACCACCATACATGTTTCCTGCCCTCCCTGGACATTCTGATAGATCTCTTGGCTATGGCTGAAAATCAGGAATTATCGATCTGGGGTCCAGAGACCCTGACCTAGGATGTTCTTGAAACGTGAAAATGATAGGCAAAGTTGTATGTGTGTGTGCTTATATACTTTGTTTTTTGAAAAGAAGGTGTATAGCATGTGATATTACAAACTGAAGATTAGACAATGGGAAAATAGGATTGTACTTAAAAAAATGAATTGATAGGAAACTTTTCTGGACTACCTACACAAAAAGAAGAATCTCTCTTTTTAGACAGAAAATGCTAAATAGTATTGCTGCCTTTTGCAAAACTGAAAACTGTTAAATAGAAACACTGAAGTCTAAAGAATATAAAATATACCTAATTTGATTTACAGATTAAAGAGACTATGATAAATGGATTGGAAAACATGGGAGGTAAGATGAATGTAGATTTTATTATACACATGAGTTCAGCACAAATACTCTCTTTTTTCTTTTAATTCTACTTCTTTGTTGTTTTTTTCTTTTTAAATCATTTCTTTCCTGTAAAGTCTTAATCAAACTTCATGAAGTTCAACTTAGTGGTATTTAAGAGCCATTGTTTTCTCATTTCAAATTGTAAAGTAAGTGTTTCTTTGGTTTTGTAAATAACTTATGAAAAAAAAATGTAAGAATTGTGAAAGTCATTTAGCCTCTAGGTAACTTTTTCAGATTGAATGGTTCTAAGCCATCATAAGATTACATGAAGCAAATTTTCAATATTTGGGGGTTGTTTTTTTTTACATACACAGATTTCCACACTCTCTTTTGTTTCAAATAAAGAGGATTAAACTGATAATTTTTCCTTTTTGAGAAAAAAATTTAATATATTTGGAGATGTATATTTCACTTAGTAAAACTTTATGACTAGATTTCTAATATTTTTAAGTTATTTAAAAATTGTTATTGCTGACATTTATCCTCATATTTATTTGCCTCTAGTCTTCAGACTCTGTAACAGTGAACATGGATGTAGACACCAATTAATAATTTCTAGTTTGGGTAAAAACACATTTTTAAGATGTTAATTGGGTTAGTTTGTCCTGTAACTTTGCCAGTGTTTTACTTGAGGTTTCTTTTCATGACAGTTTCCTTCTGTACTTAAAATCATTGAAGAAATTATTCAAATTAATTGTATGTGTCTGACCTACTGATAAACATGTATGATGGTGACATTTATGTTTTCAGATAACCTAGTTTTTTTTTTTCTTTCCAGCTGCATTCCAGTCCATGATGACAGGAGGTAACATCGGAAAGCAGATAGTTTGCATTTCAGAAGAAACCTCTTTGTTATCTCTATAAACATCTTCATTATGAAATACATGGATTGCTTTCCGTTTTGCACAAAGATTTCAAGATACATTAAAAAAAACCCTTAAAAACAAACAAACAAACAAACAAAACCCTTAAGAGTACAGATAGCTTTTGATTTAAATGTGATCATAGGTGATATTTTCTTAGCTGCATAATTCTTTCCTATATCTTCAATATCGTATATGTATTCTTCATCCAATATGATTATTTACAATAATAGATTGAAGTCAACATGACCTATTTTTCCTTCTTTTGCTAAAACTAATATTACATGAAATTTATATCAGATATTCTGAAACCACTGGAGATTTGATGTAACTGTTGAATCATACAAAATATTTTTTAAATTAATAACTTTTATTAACTTCATAAGTTGTATTTAAAATAGAATACTTGAGAAGGCACTTAGTAAATATTGAACTGGACATGCTTTACGTAATTCTTGAACTGAAGCTTGAAGAATAAATTGGGATGGTCTTTCCATATTATAGATGGAAGAGGGACTTAATTGCAGGGTCTGTGTGTGTGTAGGGGTTTGGGGGAATTCAGAGCTTGTGGAACAGTTTTTGGGGTAGGAGAGCAGAGGCTTTGTGTTGGGAGTAGTATGAGAAGTTAAATAACTGAGGTTGGTTAGGTTGATGGAGGGACTAGATTTACTACAGAAGACATGTGTTTTGCCAAGTAGTTCACAGTATAGCCTAAAAACTCAAATATATATTGATAAAAGCCTATGTTTATTTTAGGTTAGCAGGCACATACTGTCAAATAGTTACAAAGATTTCGAGGGCAAATAGATATAGACATCAATTCAAGTTTTAAGTGATGAAAAAGATTTAAACAACAAATACAGCTTCAGAAAATGACAGAACTGACTGAGCAAAGTAACAAATGGTCATAAACATGGCTGTTCAAGACCTATTAATGTACCTCTAAATAAGAGCATTTGTTTTATTAATTGTAATCAACCCTTTAATACAGTAAAATTGAGGTTATTTTCTGAGTGTTGTGCTGGCTTATGGTCAGCTGTTTACAAATTGCAATATACTTTTGTGTAGATTCGAACTGTGTTAGTAATCAGTCACTCCAGTTGACCTCAGTGGCCTTCGCTTCTTTCTTGTTTTATATACTTTTCCAGAGAGAGCTTCATCTCTTGTCTGTGTGTTGATAACTCCCAAATCTGTATCTTATTTCTGACCTCTTGAGCTAGGTAGGGACCTTTACCTCCAAGTAAATATCCCATAGGCACCTGGAATAGATAAACTCGGCTTATCTAAAGAGGAATTATCTCTCTCTGAAACATGTTGCTTCTTTGTTTTCAAATCACCATCGTTTGTGTACTGAACTACTTCCCTGGTTTCTTCAAACTTGTCTCTGTCCTTGAAAATGCCCTTCTTAGAAAACACCTTTAGGGCTTCCCTGGTGGTGCAGTGGTTAAGGATCCGCCTGCCAATGTTGGGGACACGGGTTCGAGCCCTGGTCCAGGAAGTTCCCACATGCCGCGGAGCAACTAAGCCCGTGCGCCACAACTACTGAGCCTGCACTCTAGAGCCCTCGAGCCACAGCTACTGAGCCCACGTGCCACAACTACTGAAGCCCGCAGGCCTAGAGTCCGTGCTCTGCAACAAGAGAAGTCACCGCAATGAGAAGCCCGCGCACCGCAAGGAAGAGGAGCCCCCGCTTGCCACAACTAGAGAAAGCCCATGCGCAGCAACGAAGACCCAACGCAGCCTAAATAAATAAAATAAATCTATTAAAAAAACAAAACAAAACACTTTTAATTCCCACTGCCACTATCTTAGCTCAGTCCCTCCTTCATCCTTTGGCACACAGCAAGTATTAAAAAATTAGTAATTTCACAAAGTCAGTCAAACACGTAAAGCTCTAACAAGTTGCGGCATCTGGCCTGAAACTCAAGTGTTCTAGCACCGGTGTGGACATCGGAGAGCTCTTCACATTCTACTGTACTGACGGAACCCAGACTCTAGGGACTTCACCTTCCAAAAAAAAGTTCTACACCGGAGTCTCAATTCTTACCCCACCTGGTATGCAATGCAGAACTAGATTCTGCAAGTTCCCTGCTCGGGCAGTGAAGCTTCGAGGTCCTCTTCACTAAGAACTTTGATAAATGTTTAAGTAATGATCTTTTCTTTCTCTCTTGCCTCCATTGCAACATTTACTGACCTCAGCTGACAGGAGATAACTACCCCATCCACTGCAGCAGGGAAGCAGTGACGTCACGCCTAGAATTGACTGACCCCGTTTTTCGGGCTTCGCAGACCACGGAGCTACAAAGGCCGAGAGGGAATGAGTGGGAGGCAGGAGACCGCAGTGCCTTCCCTCTCCAAGTCAAGCCTGCCTGGCCCGCGCAGGCCAGCGGCCCCCGGGCCGGAACCTCGTGCGGGACTGCAACAGCCCGGCTCGGAGGCGAGCGAGTGGGTGTGTGTGTGGGGGGGGGGCGGTCAAACTTCCTGTCCCGCGCTCGAGCTGCTTCCGGCGGGAGCCGGAAGACGCTCTGTGTGGACAGAATTCGGGACCGACTGACGGACGGACGGCTGCCGGGGACGGAAAGGTGAGCTCCGGGGTGGGCCTGACCGACCCGCTCGGCTAAGTGGTCCCCGAGAGGGAGGGAGCCAGTGCTGGCTCCTCGGGGGCTCGGGCCGAGTTTGCCCCCGGAGAGGACAGGGAAACCGCCCCGGGGCACCCCACCCGGATCTGGAGCGGCAGGTCTGAAGCCCTACGGCTTCGGCTCTTCTCCTCGCGGGCTTTTAGGGCAGATGTTTCGGCTCTTTCGCTTGGTTTCGGGGCCAGGGGCATGGGGACAAGACCAACCTGGAGAAAGCTAGAGTCAGCGAGTCCCCGCGGCGGGGGCTCCCAGACTGCACCCTCCGCGAGGCCTGCCTGCGGACCTTGGGGCCCTTCACTAGGCTGTTGTAATGGGGGAACGAGGATGCCAAGGCGACTCTGACCTGGACATTTCAGCCCAGATCTACCGTCTTCTTTCATACGTCCACTTACTTTCTCGGTCTAGAAGAAGGAAGGCTGCCGACTCGGAGGGTCTGGGCCACTGGTTTCTCCTTCGCGTGTCATTTCAAGGCGAGGGTGTGGGCTATGAGAGTCTACAGCCTTATGCATTTCGCAGGTTGAAGTTTCTTCAGAGAAAAGAATTCAGTTAGTTTATTAAAGTTTATCTCACTTGCTCATGAGGCTCTGAAATGCATTTAGGAACCATTTGGCAGTTAAATATTATTAACTTGGAACTTAAGAATTTGTATTTCTTCCTCACTTTGGCACAAGGACCAACGCAGCGTATTTGCAAAGAATAAAAGAAACATTTAAAAATAAAGCCAGGGGCATTTTGTTATTGTTAGGGAGTGAGAAATTCCACTTTGTGTTATCTTCGTGTGAGACGAGGTCAACTAAACTCGCAGTCAAAAGATTTAGGTTCTAGTTTTTTAAGTTTTACATCTAAGTAGAAGTCTAATTTTTGGCAAGTTAATCTCTAGCTTTGGACTTTTTTTTCCCTCTGTAAATGAAGGGGGTTACCTATTCATTCAGTAAATATTTCCTGAATGCTTAGTTTGTGCAAAACATCAGTGGAGAAAGGAGAAGGATGAATAAATTCATTGAACCTTAACCAGTGAGAAAAATATGCAGATAGACAACTAACTCCCAAGGCAAGCTGAAATAATTGCTAAAGAGAGGTTAAACTGTGCTGTGAGAACACCAAGGGAAGGACAGATTTGTTCTGACTGGAGGGAAAGGGGTCTTCATGGAAGATGGCGTATGAGTTGGATTTTAAAGACTGGAAAGGATTTCAGAAGATCACAGCTGGATTGGAGGGTTTTATTACTGGAGGGTCTTATTACTGAAGAACTATCACAAGGGAAAGGGACCTTGAGCACTAAAATAGGTTGGAGTGTTCATTTAGTAGCCAGTCCAGTGTGTACTGGAGAAAAGAGTTCATTGAGGTATATAGTGGATGCTGCAGTTGGAACAGTATTTGAGGACATATTGTTGAATATTTAAAACGCCATACATAGGGATTTGACTTAATTCTGAAGCACTGAACTTTGGGTATGGGAAGTGACGTAAGCATTTCTGTGTTTTGGAAAGATAGCTCGAGTGGCTGCATAAAAGATGGAATGGAGGGCTTCCCTGGTGGCGCAGTGGTTGAGAATCTGCCTGCCAATGCAGGGGACACAGGTTCGAGCCCTGGTCTGGGAAGATCCCACATGCCATGGAGCAACTGGGCCCGTGAGCCACAATTACTGAGCCTGCGCGTCTGGAGCCTGTGCTCCGCAACAAGAGAGGCCGCGATGGTGAGAGGCCCGCGCACCGCGATGAAGAGTGGTCCCCACTTGCCGCAACTAGAGAAAGCCCTCACACAGAAACGAAGACTCAACACAGTCATAAATAAATAAATAAAAGAATTTCTAAAAAAAAAAAAAAAAAAAAAAAAAAAAAAAGATGGAATGGAAAGGGGAATTTTAAGGGCAAGGTGGCCAGTTAGAAGCCTATTTTCATGGTGTAGTTGAAAGATAATGAAAAACCTAAACAGGGCATTATGGTAGGAGTAAGTTTGGAGGAATCAGAACCACTGGGATTATTTAAATATGGAGGATGAGAGAGATTGTTCAAGACCTAGAATTTGTAGCTGAGTGGGAGAACAATTGGGCAATAACTGAAATGGATAATACAGGAAGAAGAACAGGTTTGGTGGGGAAGGTGACAGTCTGGATTTTGGACATTGTTAAAATTGAGGTAGATATCCACATGGGGATACCTAGCAAGCAGTTAGAAATGAAAGTTTGGAGTACAGAGAGAGGTCAGAAATAGAGACAAAAATTTGGGTATCATTCACGGAGTCATTCATTCGTTATACAAATATTTGTTCAGTGCCTACTAGCTGCTTACAGGAAGTTTGTATAAAAGCCCTTTAAACTCATAGTAAAGACAATCTCAGAGCTTCACAGTATCAGAAATGACTCTTGGAGACCTAAATTCCTTATGAATTACCTACAATACTTTGCCAGGCACTAGGTGATGGGTTCTGGGTTCTGGGAGTTATAGTAGTGAACAAGGCAGGCTAGTTCTTGCCCTTGTTTATGGAGCTTACAATTTAGGGGGTAGCCAGACAAAAAGTGAATACTGTATCAAAACAAAAGAATTAGAAATTGTGGTAAGTGCTGTAATGGAGACAGCAGAGATAGAAAATAAAAGTGGGGGTATGAGGAACCTTCTTTGGATAAGGTTATCAGGCAGAGCCTTTTTGCATGAGTTGATAGTTAAATAGAGCCCTGAAGAATGAAAAAGAGCTAACCAATGGAAGAGAAAGCATTCCTAAGTAGAGGAAATGATGTGTGCAAATCCCTAACATAGGAAAGAGCTTAATGTGTTCAAGGAACTAAGGGAAAGTCATCTGGCTGGAGCTTGGTGAGCAAGTAATAGAGCACAACTCTGGAATGTTTTTGGAGAGGAAGGAATGGATCACATAGGTCCTTATAGGCCAGGATAAGGAGTTTGGATTTTTACTAGATGCATTGGGAAGCCATGTGAAAAAAAATGCGAAAATTCACATTTTAAGATGGTATTAAGTGATGTGAAGAGAACAGAATGGAAGGAGGCAAAGTATAGAAGTAGGGAGACCAGTTAGGAGACAGTAACAGTACTTTAAGGCAAGGTTGATGGTGGCCTGGAGTAGAGTAGTGGCAGTAGATATAGAAGTACGTGGATTTGCGATCTCTTTTGGAGATAGAATCAGGTCCAGACTTGCAGCTGGACTGGATACTGGGAACAAAGGAAAGAAAGTAATAAAAGTGATTTCTAAATGGGGTGAATGGTGATCCTCCCTTGAGCGGAGGGTTGTGGTCAGAGGGACTGGCAGGGGAGGATGGGAAATAGGCTTGGGAGAGAATTCATTTTGAACATGTTAAATTTGAGATATCAAAACATGAGGTAGAGATGTCAAATAAGCAATCCTATGTACAAGTTTGCAGCTCAGAGGAGATATCTGGGCTATAGATAAAAATTTTGGAGACCGTATCATTTAAAGCCATGAGTTCACACTAGGAAGAGAGTCTAGCAAGAGAAGAGGGCCTGGCCTGCAAACTATCCTGAAGAACATTAACATTTAGAGGATGAGTGGAGGAGGAATATAGGAGTTATCGAAGGAAACTGGAGGAATGGCCAATGAGGTAGGATTAAAATAAGGAAGAAGTATCTTAGAAGCAAAAGAGAGTAAGTAAAGTGTTTGAGGAAGGAGGCAGTGCTTCTAAGGGAAAATATCAGTTATGACTCTGGTTGCAAATGACCAATTTACTTGAGGAGAAGAGGAATTTATGACAAGGATGTGGGCAGCTGACAGGATCAAAGGAAATGCTGAAGGCCCTGGCTTTGAAAAGGACAGGAATCTGAGCAGCCCCAGCGGGAGGCTGCTAATTGCAGTACTGGAGTGAATGGGCTCCTATAGCAGTTTTCACCTTAGTTACTTCTTTTAGAATTCACCTTCTGAGGAAAAGTATCTGATTTGTTCATCATGGGTTGCGTGTCCAACAGTTGGTCAGGATAGAAAAGAACACCTTAATCTATAATTGCACTAAGAATATATCCAGTGGGGGAGGGATAGATCCCCAAACAAAACGTGCATCCTGTCACCCAAACGGCGGAATGAATGTGGAACAGTCAAAAATAATAGCTGTCCCTTGCAAAGGTCAAGTAAGATGAGGGCAGCAAAGTATCCATTAAATTTGGCAGCATGAAGATGCCTTAAATTTGTCTCTGAAGGATTGCAGAGAAATGGAGAGGTGACTGGAATAAAAATCAGGGCTGTAGGAATGGAGCACCCCAGAAGATCCTGGGAAGAGAAGAGGGAAGGCCCAGGATGAATGCTACAGTTTCTGAGATTCATTCTGGCTTCACAGTTCTATATTCCAAATGTCTTTTATCAGTACCCGTTACCACTTTATCATTAGAATTTAATTAACTTTAATGCTATATCATATACTAGATATGATATTAAAAAATTACTTGGTTTTTCTATTCCTTTCACTACCATTTTATGCCAGAACTTAAACTGCTCTTTTTTAATTTGAATTTTTGGTCTTTGGAATTCACTAACATTAGTAGAATTTTGTTTTCATTTTTTAAGTATTACTGAGTTTTGTTCCTGTCTGTATGTGTGGTCAGCCACAGGTAGAAGTTGGGGGAGCTGAGAAGTAGATTGGCCCATGGTAAGAGAGACTAGTCCTCTTGGTTGAAATTATGCGCTTCATTTTAACCTTTGTGAATAGTGACCAATTGGGGGAGCACAGTGTTTCTCAGTTTCTTCCCTCTTTTTTCTCAAGCCTCCCTCAGTCTTCCCCTTCTTTCCAAAACCGGGTCAAGGTCAAGGCATTTTCTACCTCCCTCAAGAGGATAAGAGCAATACTGGTATTCTGGGCTTTGTATTCTAGGGTGGAATCACATTGCTTTTTGGAGGTTGACACAATGCTCTTCTGTTTCTTTCATGATGCAGAGTATTAAAAGCCCCTGGTCATCTTTCTGTTTGGAATACACTCCCTTCTGTATGGCAGTCAGGACTAAGGCAAGAGACCTGTATCAGCTCTGTTCTCCTTTTGCTTGCTTAGTTTACTTTGGATTGGTTTTTCCCTCCCGGTATTTCTCCATGTAGCCTGCACTGGTTTTAGGCCATACCTACTCTAGGGAAATGGTGTTACCACTAATTCCTGTCTAGTATATGAGAGTTCTTCATTGGGGTGTGGGACCAAAGACTGGTTAATTAGAAAAACTACTTTGTCTTTCTTTGCCTAGTGTGTAGTATTTTCCTTTGCAGACCACAAGGAGGTTTGAGGTTTAAGTAATCTCAATTTCACCAAGACTTTTATCAATGGTAATTGCTGATTGTTTGTAATATATACTTATATCAGGTTTATATCTATGGCTTTATATTTTAAGACTGATTCTGTGTTAAACATATGTATTTTAGACACTTGAAAATACTTTATAGTGTTTTTCAATCTGTGAGACATAACCTGTTAATAGCTGTGAGAACATTTTCATGGATCTTATCATTTAAAAAAAAATTCAAAGTGCATGAAATTAGTATATGTTAGTATTTTATTGTTTTATGAAAATATGTTATTTGTGTGTATCTCTGTGTGTGTTTCATTCTCTGAGTTATGATGGAAAATGTATCTTACTGTGGGTTGCAGTCAAAAAAGTTTGAAAACCACTGCTCTATAGGAAATTTGGACTCAGTAACAAAAAGCAGATTTCTTAACCTTTTATAGTATACTAAGCGTTTGATAGATTTACTTGTTTCTTAAGCACTTATGCAGAACTTTGTTTATGAAGAATTTTGTAATTATTTCTATTGACTGATATATAAATAATCTTAGGGTAGACCTATTTCATTTCTGTATTTCAGATAAGTTTCCCAGGGCCAAGAAGATGAATAGCTTGCCCAGGTCTCAACCAACGAGTCAGAGGCAGAATTTAGATTCCTGCTTAAGAGACCTTGGTTTGTTGTTTTTTTTTTTTAAACATCTCAACTTCTTTATTAAACTTGTTCAGCTCCTTAGTGTTAATGCATAATTTGCTGGATGATGTTGAGTGTACTGTAGAAAAAGAATACAGTTTATCAAACTTCAGTTCCCAGGATTTATTTATGTGGCTAAAAACAGAAAGAGAGTTGTTCTCAGGATGGTCATAGAGATTGCTGTTGTCCTAAATCTACTTTGCTGTTGTTAGGCGTTCTCTCGTTACTTATTCCCAGAACTTTTCAGGGCTTCTTGTGTTCTTTGCTTTGGTTCATTGCAAAGGTTTGTGTTGCCTGCATTTTTTTTAACCCTTAGGCTGACTATGGGGTAATATATTCAATAATAGCAGTGGCAGGGTCAGTGGATTTCTAAAAAATATAATATGTGCTAGACCAAGATTGTTCCTTTAAGCAGTCTAATATGCTTTTGTGGCCATAGGGAACCATGCACACAGTAAAATTTAGTTGTTATGAACTCTTCATCCGGAGCCAAGATTCCTTATTTATGATTTGTGGAAAATAGGATTTGATGTGCCTGGCCTTTGTTGCTGATAGTTAAATATCATTATCTCTTTTATTTTTTATGGAGCTAAATTAGTAATTTTTCTATTTAGAAGGAAATAAGAATACAAATTTTGTCTGTCTGGGTAAAGATACAAAATAAAAATGAGCAAATATTACTGTCCACATTAAAGGACTTTGGGTGATGTAGGCAACTGCTTGGTATTGCATCTCTAATCTCTTATCTTAATTAATATAAGAAAGCCTGGGAAGAAATTTCCTCTGAGACCCATAATTATCTTGAAAATAGCTTCCCTTTGAGTAAAGCAGTGCCTTTCACTCTAGTGTCATGTAAATTGCATTTGAAGGAAAGACATTGCATTGGACACTCCCCCCCACCCCATACTGGTAAATTATTTTTATTATAAATACTTTAAATATACTCAAACGAAAAGCTAGGTAATCCTTATCCCTCCTGTGTTGAACCCCTATACCTTTTAATCAACTATAAAATCAAAACAAATTTACAAATAATTTAGTACTAGCAATGGTAGGGTCAGTGGAATTTTTAAAAATATATAATATATGCTGAAGCAAGGTTGTTTTCTTAAGCAATCTAATATGTTTTGATGGCCATAGGAACCATGTATATAGTACAATTTAGGTTATCAGTGTTATGTCCGTTGTTACCATGGATTTATATCTTTATGAGTAAGTATATAGATGTAAACCATACCAAAACCCAAGAAAATTCAAATTAACATTCATATTATGTTGTAGAGATGTCGTTTTACTGAAATGAAATAATGTTGATCTGAATAGTGGAAAGATTTAGTTTGGATTCACTAATATATATAATCCGTTTCTATATTTTAACTTTAGTAATAGCAATGTAGAGAATATCATACAAGGTACTATTTGTGATGTGAAGGCATGGTGAAGCAGTTTACGAGAATCAGATCTCATATTCAACCAAAACTGGCCAGAAGTCCTTGAATGCCAATTTCAGTGATAACTTTGTAGAGTTAGAGTTACCTTATTCAGAAGAAGATAAGATTTGTGTTGCAAATAAAAAGGTAACACAGAAAGGGAGAAAGTTTGGGCAAATCTTATATCTGGTAAGGGACTCGTATCTAGAATATATAAAGAATTCTTACAACTCAATAATAAAAAGACATCTCAATTTAAAAATGGGCCAATGATCTGAATAAGCATTTCTCCAATAAAGATGTACAAATGGCATATAAGCACATGAAAAGATGCTCAACATCATTAGCCATCAGGTAATGCAACTCAAAACTACAATGAGTTACCACTTCACACTCAATAGGATGGCTGTAATAAAAAAAGGTGTATTTTAAAAGGAGAGGATAGGGAGAAATTGGATCCCTCATGCACTACTGGTGAGATTGTAAAATGGTGCAGCCACTTTGGAAAATAGCCTGGTAATTCCTCAAGAGGTTAAACACAGTTACTGTATCACCTATCATTTCCACTCCTAGATGTATACCCTAAAGAGTGAAAACATATGTCCACACAAAAATTTGTACATGGGGCTTCCCTGGTGGCACAGTGGTTAAGAATCCGCCTGCCAGTGCAGGGGACATGGGTTCGAGCCCTGGTCCGGGAAGATCCCACATGCTGCGGAGCATCTAAGCCCGTGCGCCACAACTACTGAGCCTACGCTCTAGAGCCCGTGAGCCACAACTACTGAGCCTGCATGCCACAACTACTGAAACCCGCGTGCCTAGAGCCTGTGCTCCACAACAAGAGAAGCCACTGCAATGAGAAGCCTGCGCACCACAACGAAAGAGTAGCCCCCACTCGCCGCAACTAGAGAAAGCCCGCACACAGCAACGAAGACCCAACACAGCCAAAAATAAATTAATTAATTAATTAAAAAAATTTTTTACATGAATGTTATAGCAGCATTATTCATGATAGCCAAATTGTGGAAACAACCCAAATGACCGTCAACTGATAAATGGACAAATAAAATGTATATCCGTGCAATAGAATATTATTTGACAATAAAAAGAAATTAAGTACTGGTACATGCTATAACAAGCATGAACATTGGAAACAGTATGCTACGTGAAAGCAGCCAAGCACAAAAGATTACATATATAATTCCATTTATATGAAATGTCCAGAATAGGGAAATCCATAGAGACAAAAAATAGATTAGTGGTTGCCTAGGCTTGGTCAGGGGAAGGTTTGGGAGGAAATGGGGAGTGATTACTAATAGGTTTCTGTTTTGGGGTGATGAAATTGTTGTAAAATTGATTGTGGTTATGGTCGCATAACTGTGAATATACTAAAAAAATTTAGTTGTACTTTTGAAGTGAGTGAACCGTATGGTGTGTGAATTACGTCTCAGTGAAGCTGTTAATGTAAAAAAATATTTGAATTGTAGTTTTTGAAGTCTGTTAAGTGGGTAACTTGAATTGGGAATAGAAATTTTTAATTGCATATTTGCCATCACACTTCCAGCTAATGTACATAGCAAGTTGCTGTGTTAAAGATGAGATCCACCCAATACACTCGATATGGTACCGAGTGCTCCAACACAGATTCTTTTGAGGTCATCCTGCCTATTCTGCTGCATCCTACTCATCTCTCTCTTGTTTATACAGCAAACATACAAACCACAAACTGGGCACCAAAATTGTGTGGTAGAACTCAGTTATAATATGGTTACTGATTTGTTCCAGAAAATGCATGTGTTAATTTTTTAAAAATTATCATTGAAATGACTAAAATGAAACATCACATATAACCATGAGCCTGAGAAACGGTGATCTAGAGGTATCTATTAAACTGTAAGAGAGGTGGCAGCTCCCTTCTCTAAATTGTTATTACAGATTTGCAAAAATGTCTAAAATATAGTATATCTGATTTTTTCCCTTGTTTGGTACACATGTTCATATACTTAATTTTTAAAAATTTTCATTAGGTAAGGATATCAGAAATGGAGCCAGTGCCATTAGTTCCTAAGAAAACTAACAAATATAAAGGACAGTAAATAGTTGTCTAGTTTCTTAGAGATTTTACAGTCCTGGAATCTTAAAGTTGGAGGAACCCTAAGGTTAACCTAAACAAACATTTGGTAATTTCTTGGCTTCTTGAAATGAGCTGGAATGGGGAAAAGGAATTCTTAATTCTTGAATCCTGATGATTCAAGATCAGACCTAGAGAGATGTAATTACTATTCATGCCAGCCTGCTCTGTGGGTGGGAATGCTGGCTCTGCAGCTTAATAACTTGAGCAAGTAACTGTACTAAGCCTTGGTTCCTTCCTCTCTGAAAAGAGGGATGGGTAAACTACATTGAGCAGTTATAGTGCTTGAATAAGAAAAACGTATGTGAAAGGAAAAGTCAGGTATTTATGACAGCTTTATGTGGTAAACTTAAAATGAGCCTTTTCATTTACATCTTAATACATTTTTTTTATGATGAAAGTGAGGATTTCTGGAAGCTAGCAGTGGGGAGAGGTTTAACCAACAGGAGAATAAACATTTATTCACGTACTTCTAAATGCCCTTTTTGTAGAGTAAGTCTTTCTTATTCTAACTTTCCACTTTACCTCGGTACGTATTGAAAACTCCCATCCTGGGTATATTTTACACTGTATTCTTACTTTGTATATAATAGTGCTTCCAATTTAAGCAAAAATTGTGTGAAATAGAGTGGACTCATTTGCCAAAATCCTGAAAGAAAAGTTAAACTTTAAGAAATTAAGAATTTAGAGGATGGGAGGACAAGATGGCAGAGTAGAAAGACCTTGAGCTCACCTCCTCTCATGAGCACAGCAAAATCACAGCTAACTGCTGAACAACCATCGATGAAAAAAACTGGAACCTACCAAAAAGATAATCTATATCCAAAGACATAAAGAAGAAACCACAGCGAGACGGTAGGAGGGGCACACTGGCGATATAATCAAATCCCATACTCCCCAGCTGGGTAACCCACAAACTGGAGAATAGTTATACTGCAGAAGTTCTCCCATGGGAGTGAGCGTTCTGAGCCCCATATCGGGCTCCCCAGCCTGGGGTGTCTGACATCTGGAGGAGGAGCCCTCAGAGCATTTGGCTTTGAGGCCCAGTGGGGCTTAATTACAGGAGCTCCACTCTTGGAGGGTGCATACAAGGTCTTGCACGCAATGGGACCCAGAGCAAAAGAAGTGACTTCATAGGAGCCTGGGCCAGACCTACCTGCTGGTCTTGGAGGGTCTCCTGGGGAGGACGGGGGTGGGGGTGGGGGCGGCTGTGGCTCCCCTTGAGGACATTGACACTGGTGGCAGAGATATCGGGGAGTATTCATCAGTGTGAACTCTTGCTGGAGGCTGACATCTTGCTTGGGTCATTATCACCAAGACCTGGCCCCACCCAACAGCCTGTAGTGCTGGGATGCCTCAGGCCAAACAGCCAACAGGGCAAGAACACAACCCCACCCATCAGCAGACAGGCTGCCTAAAGACTTCCTGATCCCACAGCCGCCTCTAGACATGCCCCTTGACTCGGCCTTGCCCACCAGAGGGCCAATACCCAGCCTCACCCACCAGGGGGCAGACACAAGAAGCAAGAAAACTACAGTCCTGCAGCCTGTGGAACTGAGTCTGCAAACACAAGTCAGAACCTACCCTGTGACCAGATGGTCCCTGGCCCTTGGGTGATGAGAGGGGAGTATACTGCTGGGACACCTGGACATCCCCTACAGAGGGCCACTTCTCCAAGGTTGAGAAATGTAACTAACCTACCACATACATAAAAATACAAATAGAAATTTAGACAAAATGAGACGGCAGAGAAATATGTTCCAGACAAAGGAACAAGATAAAACCCCCAAACAACAACTAAGTGAAGTGGAGATAGGCAGTCCACCCAAGAAAGAGTTCAGAGTAATCATCATAAAGATGAACCAAGAACTCAGGAAAAGAATGGATGCACAGAGTGAGAAGTTACAAGAAGTCTTTAACAAAGAGTTAGAAAATATAAAGAGTGACCAAACAGAGTTGAAGAATACAATAACTAAAATGAAAAATACACTGGAAGGAATCAGGAGCACAATAAATGAGGCAGAACAGATTGGTGAGCTGGAAGAAAGAATGGTGGAAAGCACTGCCACGGAACAGAATGAAGAAAAAAGAATGAAAAGAAAGGACAGTTTAAGAGACCTCTGGGACATCAAACACACTAACATTTGCATTATAAGGGTCCCAGAAGGAGAAGAGAGAGAGAAAGGGCCTGAGAAAATATTTGAAGAGATAATAGCTGAAAACTTCCCTAACGTGGGAAAGGAAACAGTTACCCAAGTCCAGGAAGTGCAGAGAGTCCCATACAGGATTAACCCAAGGGAAAATGTGCTGAGACACATAGTAATCAAATTGACAAAGATTAAAGATAAAGAGAAAATACTAAAAGCAACAAGGGCAAAGCAACAAATAACATACAAGGGAACTCCCATAAGGTTATCAGCTGATTTTTCAGCAGAAACTCTGCAGGCCAGAAGAGAGTGCCACAGTACATTTTAAGTGACAAAAGGGAAAAACCTACAACCAAGAATCCTCTACCCCGCAAGGCTCTCATTCAGATTTGATGGAGAAATCAAAACCTTTACAGACAAGCAAAAGCTAAAAGGATTCAGCACCACCAAACCAGCTTTACAACAAATGCTAAAGAAACTTCTCTAGGTGGAAAAGAAAAGGCCACAACTAGAAACAAGAAAATTACAAAATGGGAAAGCTCACTGGTAAAGGCAAACATACAGTCAAGGTAGGAAATCATCCACACACAAACTAGTAGGGAGGTTAAAAGGCAAAAGTTTGAAAAAAAAAAAAAAAAAAAGGCAAAAGTAATAAAACCGTCTCTATCCACAAGAGCAGTTGAGGGATATGCAAAACAATTAGATGTAAAATATATCAAAACCAGTAATCATGAGAGGAGGAGAGTGAAAATGCAGGATATTTAAAATGCATTTGAAATTGAGATCAGCAACTTAAAACAATTGTGTATATATAGACTACTATACCAAAATTTCATGGTAACCGCAAACCAAAAATCTATAATAGATAAATACACACAAAAAAGAAAAAGGAATCCAAACACAACACTAAGGATAGTCATCAAGAAAGTAAGAATTTAAAGTAAGGGGGGGAAACAGCTTCATGAGTGTCCCAAGAATACTACTTTGGGGAAACACTGTTCAAATTTTGACTGTGTAATTACCTTTTATAAAAAATTGGGAAATTAAGAAAAGAAAAACGTCGCACCAGCCTACCACCCACCCAGTACAGTGACTATCATGGCTGTGTGAATTTCCTTTTACTTTTTCCTGTGCTTATCTTAACTAGTTTTAATAACAGCAAGTGTATAATTTTGTGTTTTGTTTTTGTAATTTAATGTCATTAGCATTTTTGTTGTTGCATTGTTTTCATAACTGTATTTTTGAGTCATACAATGTCCTACTATAATCAACCATTATCTAATTGAATATATATGTATATTTATATGTTGCTTACAGTTATTTATTATCACAGATGATAAGGTGAAATTCTTTGGGCATATAGCTTTTTCCATACTTAAGACCTTTTCTTATTTTTTATTTTATTTATTTATTTTTAAATTTATTGAAGTATAGTTGATTTACAGTGTTGTGTTTCTGCTGTACAGCAAAATGATTCAGTTATATCATTACATATATATGTATGTGTATACTTTTTCATATTCTTTTCCATTGTACTTTATTACAGGATATTGAATATAGTTCCCTGTGCTATACAGTAGGACCTTGTTTATCCATTCTATATATAATAGTTTGCATCTGCTAATCCCAAACTCCCAATCCATTTCTCCCCCACCCCCTTCCCCCTTGGCAACCACAAATCTGTTCTCTATGTTCTTAGAATAGATTGTTAGACATTCTACATTAAAGTACATCTTTTTATGGGTTTTGATATCTGTTGGGCTTGTTCTGTTTTAAAACAAGTGTTTTGGGCTGAATTCTTTATTTGCTTGCTTGTTGTGATTTTTGGATATGTAAAGAAGTGGCTTTGTATTTTTAGCTACATTTTCCTACTGCTCTGAATCTCTCTTTCTTTTTTCCTTTTTTAGGCTAAATTAATTACCCACCCAGCACAGCATCTTACAGGAAAAGCATAGCACTTCCTAGAGGAGTATGAGCATAACAGGAAGGTGTCATTGACTCTGAATTAAAATTTTAACCTGTCCCCTGAACAGCTACAGGATTTGGAAGCTGAATCAATGTTATCAGATGAGTTAGAATCCAAACCAGAGGTGAGCCCAGGCAACTGGTTTCCTTTTCTTTTGGTGGGCTGTATTCCAGAGTTTGTTCTTAGTTCAGGAGTCAGCAAACTTTTTCTGTAATAGTGCCAGGTAATAAATATTTTAGGTTTTGTGGGCCATATGGTTTTGGTTGTAACTACTAGTTTATTATTTTTCTGTTACTAAGTACTTTCTCAAAAATTTAAAATATCAATTCTTACCTTTTATGACTTTTTATACTTGTTATTTAAATAAGTGTAAATTATTATCCATTTACATAATTACATAATGACAAAATTTATGTCTATGACATATATGTAATATTTACTACCACAAACGATTTTTTATTAATTTTGTGTATATCTAAAAGTGTTTTCTTTTTAAATGTGATTAGGGGATTTAAACATTTAAAATTTTTATTCATTTTTCTCATTTTAATTTTAGAACATTTGTGTTGCTTAGTGGAAAGATCACTGAATTTGGAATCGTGTTACCTAAGTATGAAGACTGACATTGCTCCTAACTAGTGATGTGACCTTGGACTAGTCATTTAGTGTCTTCAACTTGATTCCTTGTCTTTAAAATACATGTTTAATCTTACTAAGTTACAGTGAGGATTAAAAGAGCCAATACACAGAAGAGTGCTTTATAAAATATAATCAGTACAATGCAGTTGAATTTGTAATAGCCACCATTTAAAAATATAATTATTTTTATCATTTCTCTGTTTTGTGGAAGGTGATAGAAGTTAATTATACGATTCAATTTTTATCTAGAACACTTGATAAAAATAATATAAAATATTATTTTGTAGTTAATCTAGTTTTTCTATGAATAAGGTTGAGACTAGTGAGCAATCAAGACTTAATTACATCATTGCCTTTTGGTAAATTCAGAGGTTTAGATCCATTCATAATAACCTGTATTATTTGTTGTCTCCACATCCCCCCTTTCCCCTTCAGCTGCTGGTACAGTTTGTTCAGAATACGTCCATCCCACTGGGACAGGGGCTAGTAGAATCAGAAGCTAAAGACATTACTTGCTTGTCCCTCCTTCCAGTGACTGAGGCCTCAGAATGCAGTCGGCTAATGTTACCAGGTAAAAATTAAGATCACCAGAGATAAGATAAACAAGTCTTAAGAGCTTAGCCTTCTCTGTGGTACTGGTGGAATGTGATAACTGACTTTATAACTGACTAGTAGAAACTGTAAAAATTAGGACTGTGGAGAAAAAGCAACCATGGGAGTCATAGGTGCATTGTTAGTTTATTTATTTATTTAAAAAAAATTTTTTTTTTGGCCATACCACGTAGTTTGTGGGATCTTAGTTCCCCAACCAGGGATTGAACCCGGGCCCTTGGCAGTGAGAGTGTGGAGTCCCAACCACTGGAC
Source organism: Balaenoptera ricei (assembly GCF_028023285.1). Lineage (NCBI taxonomy): Eukaryota > Metazoa > Chordata > Mammalia > Artiodactyla > Balaenopteridae > Balaenoptera > Balaenoptera ricei. The sequence continues at coordinate 159,724,346 of NC_082640.1, forward strand.
CGCCAGGGAATTCCCTGCATTGGTAGTTTAAGTCATAGGAATGGATATGAACACCCACAGAGTGAGAATGAGAAGAAAAGGAGGCCAAGGCAGAACTGCATGGAACTCCCTATTCAAGGTATGGGGTGAGGCAGGAGAGCCTGTGAAGGAGGGAAGAAAGAAAGGCTAGAGCAATAGGGGGAATAGTGGCATAGAGTGCAGGCATGGAACCCAAGGGACTAGTCAAGTGTGACAAATGCTTCTAAGATGCCCAGTGAGGCAGGGACTGTCCCAGTGAGATAGGGTCAATGAGGTCATTGTTGACCTAGGCAGGACCTGTTCCTTGGAGAGGGAGTGGAAAGCCAGGCTGCAGTGGGTTGAGGTATCAGTGCAAGTTGAGGAAGTAACTATACTTTCTAAAGGCTGTCTTGCTATGGGAAGGAAAAAGAGAAGGACATAAAGTACATTAAAGAGTTCTTTTTTAAGATCTGAAATATTAGAGGGTGGTTTTGTACTGAGAGGAAAGAGCCCATTAGAGAAGCTGCAAACACAAAGAGTAGATAATTGGTGAGGAGGCTCCAGGAGAGGTAGAAGGAAGTAGAATGCTGAGCATGGGTAGTGAGATTAGCTTTGGATGAGAAGAAGGAGATCCTATCACTTGACTATTAGGAAGGAAAACATTATTTTTGGATGCAATGGATTCTTTATTTTCTAGAAATTGAAATATTTAAAATTTGGAATATTAATGTTAAATCGGGATGGTCACCTGTTGGTGACAACTTATTTGTTATAAAGTCTTCTGGTTACTATCCTCTAGTGGTGTTCTTTTTTGATTTTTGAAGTGACTTAAGGGCAGATATATTCAACCAACCAGTGTTGATTTAAGGTTTCTCTATCTAGCTCCTGTCTTTCCCACATCTTCCATCTCTCAAGTCCCATTTTTCTACTGGTGTGTTGGGAGTGTTTCCAAATCCATGGATTTTCAATATGTGAAAATTTCCATGTGTTAATAAAATTTGATCTTCATTAGGCTTTTTTTTCCTGAATTTTCTCCCCCAATTTTAATTTATTGAATAAATATTTTGACAATAATAAAGGAAATGAAAACAGGAACAAAAGCATCCATCTTCTTTTCTACATTACCTTCTTTTAGTTTTAATTTTGATTTAAAATATTTTAGACAACCGGTTATAGATAATAGTAAATGAAAACCCATGTACTCACTTCCCAGCTCATGAAACGTAGTATTACAAGCACAAATGTATCTGTACATACCTCCCTAACCTCATTCCCCTTCCTCCCAAATATGTGTGAATCATTCCATGCATGACCTACATATTTTCTTTTTAGTTGGGATATGTGATAGACACAGAAAAGCACAAAACTATATGGATATACCTTTTGAAGAATTATTATAAAGGAGATAGCACCACCCAATCAAGAAGTAGAACGTTGCCAGCTTCCAGGCCCTCCATGGGATCCTCCATGATAAAAGCAACCTCTTTTCTTCCACAGGTCACCACTGCCCTCAATTTTTTGAAAATTCGTTCTTTGTTTTCCAAGTTTAATCACCCAAGTCTAATTTTAGCTGATTTTGGACTTTAAATGAGTGGAATCATATGAGTGTATCTTGTACCTTTTATGTTTGTGAGATTCATCCTTGTGTGTAGCTCTGGTTTGTTTGGTTTCATTGCTGTATAGTATTCTGTTATATGAGTGTACCACAACTTCTTTTTCCATGCCACTGCTGATGAATATGTAGTTATTTTCCAGTGTTGTATTATGACAAACAGTGCTGCTATGAACTTTAAGAACGGTTTTTTTGTGGTAAAGTGTATACAAAATTTACCGTTTTAACCAGTTAAATTTACCATTTAACCAGTTGTGTGGCGTTAAATTCATTCACTTTGTTGTACAACTTCATTAGGCTTTGGAATGGCAGTGCTGTCCCTAGGCTTCCACTTTATTTCTATAATCTTACCTGTTACCTCCTTGAAAGAAGAAAATAATGTAACCTGCCTTCTATAAAGATGAATGAAACCCCTGAAAACATCGGATGCTTTAGCACTGTAGTGCAATTCTTCATTATATTGCAACTAAAACCTTTGGAAATTCATCCCCTCCCTTAGAATAAAGTTCTAGAAGCAAGTCTTCTGAATTATTTCTTTACATCTGGTGTAAACCCAGAACCATAATGAAACACACTCATGATTCTATACAATTTCAGTTATATCCCAGGCTGTGATTTTTCCCCTAATGACTCACCAGAACTGTCACATACATGTTATAAAAATTAGAGAGAGGTATCTTTTCCCAAGAAAAATAGTTTAAAATTTAGATCCTGTTCTTGAGTTCGTATTCATTGTGTAACTGTATTTTTCAAGGGAAATATACTGATTTGGGGCCTCAAAAGGACAAAGGTCTATAATGTCCAAATGTGGATGGTTCGTTATTAGTTACCACCGACCATCAGAGGAGTCTGCCCCTCACATTTTCGTTGACACCCTTCAGCTGCCTTTCACTCTCTCTTCTTTTCTGAGGCAGATTTAGTATTTATAAAATGAAAATGCTGTCTGCTCCTGTAAGGGTGTTAGATACCACTAAGGGATGTTACAAGGGTGTTAGGTACCATATATCAAAATGGTGAACTCCTTGGTGATAGGTGCTACATAAAGCTGTGGTATTTTCCCTTTACTAGATGATACTCCAAATCATACTAACTCCTCCAAGGAGGTTCCTTCCTCGGCTGTGTTGAGAAGCCTTCAGGTGAATGTGGGTCCAGACGGAGAAGAGACGAGGGCTCAGACTGTACAGAAGTCTCCGGAGTTTTTGTCCACTCCAGAGTCTCCTAGCTTGTTGCAAGATCTACAGCCAAGTGATAGCACTTCTTTTATTCTTCTTAACCTAACAAGAGCAGGTATTCTTTACCCTTTTCTGACTTCTGCTCATGCTTAAGAAAAAAAACTGGGGAGCAGGGAATAGTTAACTTAGTCACACTTAAAGTGGAAAGAAACTATTATTTTATTATTTTGGAGAATTGGTGTCGTTTGGTGATCAATTGGATATGTAGAGGGAGAAGGCAGACTCTAAGATGACTCAAAAATTTTTTGTTTGGGAAATTTAAGTGTTGTCATTCACCAGGATAGTGCACACAGGAAGAACAGGGCTGTGGGAGAATGATTAGTTCCTGTTGATATTGAGATTTCACAGGGACATTTAGGAGGAGGTGTCCTTTAGAGAGTTAGAAACAGGAATCCAGAGTTCTAGAGAGGTCTGGTGTGAAATAAGTAGTTTTAGTGCTTATCAGCATTCAGGAAGTGTATGAAACAATGAGCATGGATTATTTGATTCAGGAGTAGTCTGGAGCATAAAGAGAAAAGAAGGCAAATCTGGGACCCTGAAAAAAAATTTTAAGAGGGTAACAGAAGAATGGGAAGCAGCTTCTAGAGAGAGGGATCTCAAGAAAACAGAATGAGAATGATGTGCGGGGAGCCAAGGAAGGAAACGTTTTAAAGAAGAAAAGGTACAGAATCATGCCAAATACCACATACTGGGCCAGTGAGATGAGGACTGGGAAGTGTATGTCCGGCAAACTTAGCAAGAGCAATTGTTATTGAGGTAGTAGAGGTGGAGCTTAGGGTTAAAGAGATAGGGAATGGACAGCAGGTGAGAAAGTAGATACACAAGTTAGAAGTTAAGAAACTTCAAGAAACATGACTTTGAAGGAACAGGTGAGAAGGTGATATTTAGAGACATACTTGGGATTTTTCTATTCTTTAAAAAAAAAGATGGGAGAGACTTGAGCTTGGACAGATTGAAAGGCTGAAAGGGAATCTGTAAGGTGGCCACTAAGGAGGAATGGGTTGAAGTTGGGAGAGAGGAGAAAACTAAAAGATAGGATTGGGATCCTAGAGGTGAGGGTTAGCCTGGTTGCTGGGAAAGACCGTTTTGCCTCTGAAACAGGAGTAGGTAAGATAAAGAGCAGCCTGTCAGCTGGGAGTGGAAAGGTGATAACCTAATCTTGTATGAGAACAGAAGCTTGAGGGGAGAGGTGAAAGTCTGGAATAGCTGATCAGGACACAGAGTTTCTGAGCCAGGGCCAATCAAAGGATTACTTGATGGCTAACTTTCATATATCCTCTTGTTTCTTCCAGGTCTGGGCTCTTCAGCTGAACACTTAGTATTTGTACAAGATGAGGCAGAGGATTCAGGGAATGATTTCCTCTCCAGTGAGAGCACAGACAGTAGCATTCCATGGTTCCTCCGGGTTCAGGAGTTGGCCCATGACAGTTTGATTGCTGCTACTCGTGCACAACTGGCAAAGAATGCGAAAACCAGCAGCAATGGTGAGACCCCTGTGGTGTTTTCCTTTCCGGTATTCTGTGCAGAGATTTTGGTAATACAATGGCTATATTTTGAGTTGCATATAATCCAAATTACTTTATTGGTAAGAGCAGAAGGCTAGAAATGTGTAAATTGTTTTTCTTATTTTCTAAAAAATAACTCAGCCATGCCAGATTCATGTGCAGAATCAACTAAACTAGCACTCTCAATTGTCAGCTTTAAATAATACTGAACCCCTTTTAAAGGAAAAAAATTTTTTTCACATCTTGGTGTTATCTTGAATTGTTTTTATTGTGATGGTCCTTATACTTAGAGCTTTTACACCATTATGAAATTAAAACAGTTTTATCAATTAATAGAAATAAAACTACAAAACCAATAAAAATAAAATTAATTTTAAGTCAGTGTGGCAGATGATAATGTTTTGCTGAAACTAAATTGCTGCTCATGGCGATTTAGCAATTAGCAGCTACCATAGTGCTGCTTTTTTGGGGGTTGGGGGTGGGCAGGGCAGGGCAGGGAGGGTGGAACCGATTCACCAGAAGACCTAAATATCCAAATAGGGTATAGTGTGGTTTCTTTTGAGTTCAGCATGCCTGTACTATTTACTCTGTGCCACTTTTTTTCTATCCAGTAATTTTCAAAGTGTGGTCCCTGGATCATCAGCATCACCAGTAATTTAGAAATGCAAATTATCAGGTCTCATCTTACTGAATCAGAAACTTGGAAGTTTTTAGTAAGCCCTCATTGTGGTTATGATGCATGTTAAAGCTTGGGGAACATCGCTCTATTCACACCACTCCAAAACCTTTGCTTGTGTAGCATGCCATAATATTTTTTGTTTTAGGTCTGTCTCTGTATTTTCCCATTAACCTGTGACAATTAAGGTAATACAAAAAAATTATTGAGATAAGGTACATAGTGTCATTACCACAAACATACTATCACTTCCATCTAAGTTGAAATACAGAAATATTTTAATTTTGTGTGTGATGCTGTATATCAGGAGTCAGCAAAGGACCAAATAACCACCTGTTTTGTAAATAAAGTTATACTGGAACACAGGCATGCCCTTTAATTACTAATTGTCTATGGCTGATCCTGTGGCAAAGTTGAGTAGTTGTGACAGAGACCATGTGGCCCTCAAAGCCAAAAATATCTGCTCTTTGCCGCTTTACAGGAAAAGTTTACTGACCTGCTCTATACAGTACTACTTTCATGGGAAATTATATCCCAAATGCAAAGACCTTGCCCACATAACTGTAGGATCTTTAACGTGTTTACAGTGTTATTCAACATGTACCATATAAGGTGTTGAGTTTCTTTGTCTCTCTTGCTCTCTCTTTTCTTGGGGGGTGAGGGAGGGGGAAACCATTTCATCAGATGACCTCTAAATATCCAAAACTATCATTGGCTGAGGTCATTTTAAGCTAATCTGTCTTCTGCAAACAGTGCTTTGTTTTCAAAAACGAAGTAATTTAGGGAGCACTTTGAGAAATTTTATAATGACTCAAAATACGACAGGTCACTTTTCTGAAGGATTTTTTCCCCCCCGTTATATGATTATATCAATGTTCTCATTGTATTGATATCTACAAAATTGAATGCATGAAGCCCCAACTGTCATCAGTTTATACTTTTTTTTTTTTTTTTTAATTTCATTTATTTTTTGGCTGCATTGTGTCTTGGTTGCTGCGTGCAGGCTTTCTCTAGTTGCAGCGAGCGGGGGCTACTCTTCGTTGCAGTGCGCGGGCTTCTTATTGCGGTGGCTTCTCTTGTTGCATAGCATGGGCTCTAGGCGCACGGGCTTCAGTAGTTGCAGCACGTGGGCTCAGTAGTTGCGGCATGTGGGTCCTAGAGCGCAGGCTCAGTAGTTGTGGCACACGGGCTTAGTTGTTCTGTGGCATGTGGGATCTCCCCAGACCAGGGCTCAAACCCGTGTCCCCCACATTGGCAGACGTATTCTTAACCACTGCGCCACCAGGGAAGTCCTGTCACTGGTTTAAATCTCTGGATTAGCATGGGTTTCTACAGACCTTTCATTAGAAATTAATTAGCTGGAGCTCTTGAGTTAGTGGGAAATTTTCCTTACAGTATATGCACTTCTGTGCTGTTTAAAATTTACCCATGTTTCAATTAAACAAACAAAACTATGTGGGACAATATTTAAAAAGAACAAGTTAATTAATATTAACTAGCATAAGGCATCTTAGGTTCCGCTCTGACCTTGGAGCAATTAGTTTTATGATTAGCGTTTGGTGAAGTACAGCAAGGAGAATGTAGGGCAGGAAGAAAGTAAGGTTAATAGATGGGACAGAAGCTGCCTTTGACCAACTGTCAGGTTCCCGGGAGTGTGATAGGTATAACATATTATCCTACTCTTGGCTTTTGAGAGGGAAATTTGGAAATATGAATCTTATTCCTAAGGTATATGTAGTGGAAAGATAAACTCCATATGTTTATAACAGAATTAAGTGGTTGTGAATGTTTTTCTCTATTGATGTCCAACTATGAATTGAAGAAAATGAAAGAAAGGGTGCACCACCTGCTAATCCGGAATTTATTTAAAGATTCAGTTAACTGATTTCGTTTAAATTTAAGGAAGTCACTGCACCATATGCTCCTCTCCTCCCCTCCTTTTATTCTGTTGAACAAAAAACTTGAGCAGGTATTATCTCTAACTTTTAAAAATGTGGTAAGAAATTTGAAAATGAGCTGAGTTTTTGCATTCTTAGATATTTTGTAACTAAGGAGGGGTGGTACAGGAAATTAGAAGGTGATTCTTATTCTCTAGAACGATAGAAACAGCCAAATTGACTTCAGAAGATAGAAATCTAAGAATGGCCATCTACAAAAGAAATTACTACTGTAAGTTCACAACTAAGCCAGACTGGCTGCTTCTCCTTAAAATACAAGTTTTTATTACCTAGAGCTTTAAGTCATCTTCTATTGGACCCCACTCCTGGTGTTGACATACCTGCTCCCTTACCAATCTGTAATGCAAAATAGGTTGAACTCTGCTTTTTGATATGAAACCATTTTGGATATTTCTTACATTTGCCAAAGAGGCCTAGTCTTGTGGCTTTTTGTAGTTCTGTGGATTAAGTAAGGGGATGGGGATATAGAGCCCTCTCACTTCTGTTAAATGAATGCAAAGAGAGCTGGGGAAGATGAAGATCGACATGTGACTAATGATCACTAGGAGTGGCTTTATTGTTTGAACCAAAGTATCTGAGTGGAATCCTTCCCTAGATTACAAATATGTGACTCTGTTACAGGAGAAAATGTCCACCTTGGTTCTGGTGATGGGCAACCGAAAGATTCTGGGCCCCTTCCTCAAATGGAGAAGAAGCTCAAGTGTACAGTTGAAGGCTGTGACCGGACGTTTGTGTGGCCAGCTCACTTTAAGTACCACCTCAAAACTCATCGGTGAGCAAACCTGAGATTCCGTACTTGGAGCTTAAGAAAGTTGATGCTTCTGAAGGAACTTGACAGAAGTCCCCCCACTTGACAGATTAAAGGAAAGCAGGGGCTCCAGCTGACTTGTGGTTAAGATGTCTTTTGTTCTTTAATAGAAACATTTGCATTGTCTCATTTACCTTGTTCTTCACAAATATTTAATAAAACATTTGGCACCTAAATATCTTAGAGCAAGAGTTCTCAAATCTCATCATAAAACATAATGTCTTGGAGAACTCAAAAATTATACATAAGCTTAAGCCCCACTCTAAACCTGTGAAATCAGTATTTCAAGAAGTAGGGCATCTGTAGTTTTAACAAACTTCAGGTGATCCTGATACATCTAGATTTGGGATTTACTGTCTGCCTTGAGAGTCAGTAGGAGCTTTGACTTGTCCTCTCTAGCAAAGAGCATTTTCAGGCATTGTTGCGTATGTGATTTTTTTTTTTTCCCCAGAAACGACCGCTCCTTTATCTGCCCTGCAGCAGGTTGTGGGAAAAGCTTCTATGTACTGCAGAGGCTGAAGGTGCACATGAGGACCCACAATGGGGAGAAGCCCTTTATGTGCCCCGAGTCTAACTGTGGTAAGCAGTTCACTACAGCTGGAAACCTGAAGAACCACCTGCGCATCCACACAGGTGTGTGCCACCCCAGCATTCCCGCAGGCCGTCTACTGCTTGGCTCGGGGCCTGCTGGCTGTCCTTAGGAGACGAAGGTTGGGGTTGTTGCTAGAACTCTGAGGATGAAATTTCTTGTTTTCAAATGCCTCATGGCACTTTTCAGTTCTTTCAGTAACATTTATTGTCACCTCTGTGTGAGAATGGACAGTTTGATTTCTGTCTCTGGTAGCCTTAAGTAGGAAGGGATATAAGACCGTCACTGATAACAATGATATGATCATATATGGACAGAAATGAGCCTTTCCAAATATCTTCGAACTTAACACAGTTGTAGTTTTGGTCATTACCATTTATTGAGTTACACAAACCACACAGATTCTGCTCTAGGCACTAAATGGGGGGTAAGGTGAGGGGAAATACAAAAGCTAAGATTAATCCCCGACTTTGAGTTTACTTTCTTGTTAAGAGCCTCACAACCTGAGAAACAGAATGGAGAAGTGACTTGTCCTGAGTCAAACAGCATGTTAATATCAACGGAGCAAAAGAAAGATATCCTGATTTCTTAATCTAAAAGCTTAAGGGTGACTTTCCAAGCCACTTGGCCCAGCTGTGCTAAGTCTCTTGCCAGAGCTTAATCACTGAACCCAGACTACTACCGTAGGATGTGTAACTATTCTTCCCACTTTCTCTTTCTCTTCCTTGTTTATCCTTGCATTGCTAAAATGACAGCAGGTACAAATAAATGGCATTTAAAAAGTGAAACCCAAGCTGAAGCCACCTTTGTTCTACGCATGTCCCTATGATTCCCTCTAGATTGACATTACCACTGGATATATTTTAGGGCAGAATAGCTCTGTTCTCAGCTCTTTCTTTCTTTCTTTCTATTTATTTATTATTTAATTTTTGGCCGTGTTGGGTCTTTGTTGCTGCACTTGGGCGTTCTTTAGTTGTGGCGTGCGGGGGCTACTCTTAGTTGTGGTGCACGGGCTTCTCATTGCGGTGGCTTCTCTTGTTGCAAAGCACGGGCTCTAGGTGAGCAGGCTTCAGTAGTTGTGGCACGCGGGCTCAGTTGCTCCTCAGCATGTGGGATCTTCCCAGAACAGGGCTCGAACCTGTGTCCCCTGCCTTGGCAGGCGGATTCTCAACCACTGTGCCACCAGGGAAGCCCCTCAGCTCTTTCTTGAAAGAGTATTCTTGCTCCAAGAAAGCAGTTTGAATAAAAGAACAGGAAAAACATCTAGCTGAATAGTTAAGGAAAGTAGTAGAATTCACTGTGCCTTATTAAATTCAGTAACCTCTTCATCCTTGTGCCACTTGTCATCTTTGTAGCATTTGATAAAAGTGAACATATTTTAAAATGCTTTCTTTTATTCAGAGTGTGACCTGATTTTCTCTCTTCATTCTGACTCTTGCTAGCTCTGCCTTGTTAATCTAATTGTTGACCAATTTCAGAATTTTGGGTTTCTCCCATTTTACTTGATGTGCTGTCTCATTGCAGTCTCAGGCTTCAATTTAATCATTTCTTCCTGGATGTCTCACAGATCTGAATCTCAATAATTAATATAATAATAAAAGTTAGGACTTCCCTGGTGGTGCAGTGGTTGAGAATCTACCTGCCAATGTAGGGGACACGGGTTCGAGCCCTGGTCCGGGAGGATCCCACATGCCACGGAGCAACTAAGCCCGTGCACCGCAACTACTGAGCCTTCGCTCTAGAGCCCGTGAGCCACAACTACTGAAGCCTACACGCCTAGAGCCCGTGCTCCAGAACAAGAGAAGCCACCGCAATGAGAAGCCCGCGCACCACAATGAAGAGTAGCCCCTGCTCACCGCAACTAGAGAAAGCCCGTGTGCAGCAATAAAGACCCAACGCAGCCAAAAATAAATAAATTTTAAAAAATAATAATAAAAAGCATTTATTAAGGCAATTTAATATGTACCAAGCACATATACATTATCTCATTTAATCTTCAAGGTACCTTTATGCTTTAGATACTGAGTTTATTGATGGAGAAACAGAAGGTTAGAGGGTTAAGTAACTTGCCCAACATTATGCAGCTAGGAAATGGTAGAACTGGCATTTGAATTCTGATCTGACTCCAGAGCTCTTGCAAGGATTTTATTTTCAAGTGCTGACAACTCATTTTATCTCAAATGTCAAAATTGACCTCAGATCTTTATTAGTAGTAACAGTAGTAATTAAAGCTGCCAATTTTAGTGGCTTACTGTGAGGACTTACTGTGTGCCAGGCACTATGCTTAAATATATTTAACTTGTATCATTTCATCTAATCCTCAAAATAATCTTTTGAGGTTGTATTATGTTAATTTTATAGATAAAAAAACTGATTCTCATAGGTTTTAAATATCTTCCCCATACTGGTAAGTGGTAATGCCAAGACTTGAACTCAGGGCTAACTGGCTCATGCTCAACCATTATGTAGCATTGCCTCCTGACTCCTCCTCTTCTTTATCGCAGCAAAATCACCATCCTCTCAGTTTCCAAATAGGAAGGCCATCTAACTTAAGGCAGCTTGATGAGATTCCTGCCACTAGATTCTGATGAATCTTTTTTGAAATCTTTTTCTGAGGTTCTTGAGTTCATCTTGTTAAACATTTAACCTTATTTATTAACTGCAATTTTCTGTTTTCCTGATGTTTATTCTATCATATGTATGAATATATTGTTCATTCATTTGGTGACTTTTAGAGTGCCTGGCATTCTGGGGTTAGTGTGAGTATACAGATAACGCTTTCCAAAAAGTTACAGACCACTGGAAAATCACAGACATTAAACTGTGTGGTATAGTCTGAAAGAACAGTATCATCTAGAGCTGTGCTCCTCCCTCCTTCAGGGCCCAGCTCCTGTATTGTCAGCATGCCAGCCTTACTTGCTGAGTTTCTGTTTTTCTCCTTTACTGTCTCACACTGTCACACTCATAACAGTTCTGACACCAAATGTGTTTTCCCACACCAAGCAAGTCTCTGTGACACCAGGTGGGTGTCTATAAGTTAACTGAATTCTGACACTATCTGGAAACAGTGTCAGATCCCACAGGTTAAGGGCTCAGCCCCACAAGACTGCCACCTACTTCAGATGTCTTATTGCAAGTAGCAAGTCCCCAGGTTACTCACAACCTCTGTCTGACTTGGCTACCAATTGGAGTTCCCATGACCCCGCCCCAGATTCAATTATTTGCTAGAACAGCTCACAGAACTCAGGGAAACATGTTTACCAGTTTATTATGTAATAAAGGATATGATAAAGGATACGGGTGAGCAGCCAGACAAAGAGATACACAGGGTGAAGTCTGGAACAGTCCCAAGCACGGGAGCTTCTGTCCCTGTGGAGCTGGGGTGTGCCACTCTCTTGGCACATAGACATGTTCACCAGCCCAGAGGCTCTCTGAACCCTGTACTTTTGGAATTTTTATGGAGGTTTCATCATGTAGGCATGATTGATGATTAATCCATTTCCAGGCCCTCTCTCCTCTCTGGAAAATGGGGGTAGGGCTGAAAATCTCAAGCTTCTAATCATGGCTTGGTCTTTCTGGTGACTCGCCCCCATCCAGGAGCCCACCAAGAGTCACCTCATTAGAAGAGACACTGCTGTCACCCAGTAAATTCTAAGGGGTTAGGAACTCTGTGTCAGGAATCACTGTCAAAGACCAAATATTAGAACAACAGATTATCCTAGTGCTCATGTCACTTAAAAAATTACAAGGGGTTCAGGAGCTCTGCATCAGGAGCTAGGATCCAGGATTAAATGTTAGAACAAAAAATTCTCCTAGCACCCCTGTGTACAAGGGTTTTGAAGCTGTGTGTCAGGAAACTGGGGCAAAGACCAATATATATACTTATTTCACACTTGTCGTTTTCTGAACTTGCTTTGGGCGCTCTCAGTTTCAAGGTTGTGCTCATACTAGTCCTTATGCCTGAAATTTCCTTTCATCCTTGTCATCTTTAAAGAGCAGCTTAAATTCAGCTTCTTTAAAAAGAGAAGTTACCGCAGTAAGAATTCCTCCCCTTTATAATTGCATATAGCACTTTTTTATACCAGAATTAAAGTCATTTATGAATACGTTTATCTCTCACTAGGTTGTGACCCTTGGGAGATATGGACTGCATCTCTGATTTTTTTCACTTTTTATTTTGAAACAATTATAGACTCAAGAGAAGTCACAAAGAATACAAAGAGTTCTGTATGTGCTTCACCCAGCTTCCACTCAGAAGTGACATCTTATGTAGCCATAGTACAATATCAAAACCAGAAAGTCAGCAGTACTGTCAGTTAGTCTACAGACCTCATTCAGTTTTCACCATGCATCTTTGATTTTTAAAATAACAAAGTAATACTGTAGAAAATGAAAATTATGGAAAAGCACAAGAAGAAAATAAATCATAATACCACTATCAGGATATAACTACTGTTAACACATTGTGAGATTTTTCTGTGTACCTCTCACTAAACAGCTGTTTTTATTTGTTTGCTTTTATAAGATGGGATTATGTAATACCTATTTTATAACCTTTAAAAATCTGTACTCTTAAATGGATCTAGAAACTCAACCTTAAAGAGAATTGATGTAAGGTAAAAATCCTGAGAGCGTATACACTGTTTTCCTGATATCCTCAGAAGGGATGGGATCACCAAAGAAGGTAGCGCAGTGCAGCTGGGGCTCAGCCCGTGAGGAGGGAGAAGGAAGTATTATGCTCAGAGGCAGTTACTCTAAAGAAAAGGGCAGGGCTGTCTGCAGGGCTGTGTACTAGGAGATCACTGAGAGGTGACACCTGCTGGATAGTCCGGTTGAAATTATATAGCATGAATTCAGGAAATCAGAGTAAGTCGTTGGAAACAGGAAAAGATTGATGGGAAAAGAGAATAATAGTTCATCAGAAGACTGAGTCTTTATCTTATTTTCTGTCTCTAGGAGAGAAGCCTTTCCTTTGTGAAGCCCAAGGATGTGGCCGTTCCTTTGCTGAGTATTCTAGTCTTCGAAAACATTTGGTGGTTCACTCAGGTACTAGAACCTGTGCCATTCATAGATTTCAGGGAAGATGGAGAGCCAAAAGGGTAAAAGGTTAGGGTAGTGGTATAAAGAAATCTAAAGAGAAACAAACTGTTCACTGTAAAGTTTCCTCCCTATCCTGACAAAATCAGAAATCAAGGCCCTTGATGCTTGCATTCAAAGGGCCATGTAATCAAGGAGAAAATATCTAATTATTATTATTTTCAGCTGAGCCATTGAACTGCTTTCTAATTGAGACCTTTTTCTGAGGGAATCAACAAATTTATTTGGCACTACACTGGGTACTTTATAAGTTATGTCAGATATGGTCCATGGAGTTATTCAGAGCAGAGACTTGCCAAGGCAGAAGTGAACTCAAAGTGGAGAGAGATTCTAAAATGGAATCTGCTAATTGTTCAAATGGCTAGCCATGGGAAGCAAAGGGAAGCCAGAATGGGAGGAGTGGGGAGAAGGAACTAGAAGTTATTTATCATGAAGACAGCAAAACAGTTCAGTGGGAGCAAGGGAGTTGGAGAGGTATAATCAGTCAGGGATGTGAATTTCAAAGCTGAGATCCTAGGGGTAGAGCAGTTTTTTAATATGATGACAGATTCTAAGCAGAGATAGCAAACTGATAGCCTGTGGGTTAGATGTGGACTTCCAGATGTGTTTTGCTTGGCTTGTAGAGTGTTTTCATTTTACTGTTCTTTATTTTATTATGTAAAATTTTGTCAAACATACATAAAAGTAGAGAAAAATACTTTTTTACATAACAATAATGCTGTTATCATATCTATCAAAATTAACAATAACTCCTTGGTTTTATCTGAGATTCACTCCATGTTTAATTTTTTTCCAATTATCTCAAAAATGTCTTTTAAAGTGGCTTTGTTTAAATCAGGATCCAACAAGGTCCACTCGTTGCACTTGGCTAGTAAGTCTTCTTGAATCTAGATCTATCTGTACTTTTTGTTTTTCATGCTATAGACTTATTGCACAACAGACTCAGTTGGTCCTGTAGCTCATCCCACGTTCTGGATTTGTTGGTTTGCCTCCTTTTCTGTCATTTAACTTGTTCCCCTGTATTTCCTAAAAGCTTCAAAGGTTCAAAGATTTTGGCAAGGTTTTGTTATAGGTGGTTGTGTTTCATTTTGCATCACATCAAGAGGCATACAGAGCTTAGTTGTCAAAATTGATCAGTTGGTTCAGGTGGTAACACCCTGATCCCCACATTGTAATGTTCCCTAGCAGCCTTATGGTTTCATCTCTGAATAACGCCTGAATTCGTTATTTCAGCAGGGTTGTAAAATGTTATTTTTCTAATTCTATTATTCATTCACATTTGTTAGCCGGAATTCTTCTGTATAATGGGTCTCTATCAACTAGGGCTATTTGGTAATTTGTACACGAAAGGCAGGATAAATGTGTAATTCTTTTAACTGTGAGTTTTCAGAGTAAGAAATTGGTACTCTGGTTACTTCTAGTAGTGTCATTTTCACTGCTTTTTTTCTCTCTCTCTCTCATTAGTATTATCTTGAATTCATGTGTTTCTACATATTCACTGTATTTCAATCCATTATAGTTATTTTTTAACAGCTTTTGGACCTATAATGCACATACCTTAAAGTTCACCCATTGTAAGTATACACATCAGTGATTTTTAGAAAATATATAGCATTGTACAATCACCACCACAATCCAGTTTTAGAACACTTGCGTCACACCAAAAGTTCCTTTGTGCCCCTTTGCTGTTAGTTCCTGCTCCCACCCCCAGATCCAGGCAGTCATTGACCAGCTTTCTGTCTCTATATATTCTGCCTCTTCTGGAAATTTTCTGGTCATTTCACTTAGTTTTGCTATCTACTAGTCCCCTGTAGGCATAAGGGTTTTTTTTGTTTTTGTTTTTGTTCTTTGGCGTAAGATTTTGACCCCGCTCTAAGTGTGGTTGTCTGGGTAGGTGGGATAGAAGTTGAGGGTTTCAGACTTGAGGACCTAAGGGATAGTTCAGATCATTGTGTAGAAGAACCACCAGTGTGAACGTTGAAGACTGAGAGTTGTGGCAGGAAACGGGATAAAGGTATATTATGAATCCAGGGTTGGAATCCTTGAGGCTAGTGCATGTCCTTGAGGTCCATGGAAGACTGTATCTGAAAAGGGAAGTAAATATTCTGTGTGTCTACCATGATCTTATACCAGAGAAGTTGTTTTGTGGAAGCAGCAGTACAGTGGGTCTAGAGAGTACTGGAGGCTGGGAGCAGTGAGTGTGCTAAGCCCTCCTGGTGTACTTTCCAGCCTTCCCCTGTGTACTGAAGGTTGAGAGGCTGGGGGAAGGTGCGAAATGGGAGAAGGAGTAGTCTCTTAATGTTTAGTTTAACATCCCCTGGGCTTCTCCATCTAGGGCTTGAGTCCATTCTCTTGCTGTCAGAAATGTACCCTGTCTTTTTGGCTCCCCTGTCTTAACCTGGTCTGTGTTTCAGGAGAGAAGCCACATCAGTGTCAAGTCTGTGGGAAGACCTTCTCTCAGAGTGGGAGCAGGAATGTGCACATGAGAAAGCATCACTTGCAGATGGGAGCAGCTGGGAGTCAAGAGCAGGAACAAACTGGTAAGGAGAAGAGGGTATAGTGGAGGGCTATATTTTGGGGGTTCCAAAAGCCAAATAACTGGCCTGTCTGATGTGGAAATTTTCTGATTCTATTTTGGGTAGAGAGATTGGTCTCATTTGATGGACTAGTGGTTTCCAAATGTAACTGTACAGTAAAATCGTTTGCAAGCTTTAAAAACATATATTGTGTATTGCTTGTCCACCCCTCTCCCCCAGCAAAACAAAACAAAGTAAAATCCCGGAGTCTATAGTTTTGAAAGTTCCTCTAGTGAGTTTGATGGTAACTAGTGCTGATCCATGAACCATCATTTGATTGTCACTGTGATGAAGATTTCTGTATGACAAGAGTTTAAGCATTTTTTACTTATCAGTCATGACTCCCTTTTTACCCTAGCTTAAATTTGATAATACGTTTTTATTATTATTCCTTTCCATGTCTTTCATTAATCAATTATTTTATTCTAAATACTCCTTTCTAAGGATGCACCCATCCCATTTTATATGTTTGTTATCCAGATGCTGATCACAAGCAAGGGTATTTATCCATGAGGCTCAAACTCTTCCCTTCTAGGTTTATTTTTGCTTCCCAAAAGTAAGTGAAATAGAGGAGGTGGCATCCAAGATACAGGTTAACTTTTAGTTCTGAAAAAAAAAGCCAGCTTCTCGTGAAGGAAAATGGGGACCAGGCACAGCCTTGACTGCTGTATGTCTCTCACATCCTATTCTCTGTGCAGCTGAGCCACTAATGGGCAGTAGTTTGCTTGAAGAGGCTTCAGTAACCAGTAAAAACCTGGTGCCTATGAATTCTCAGCCCAGCCTTGGTGGAGAGTCCTTGAACCTACCAAATACCAATTCTATCCTAGGAGTTGATGATGGTAAGACTTTCAACTCTCCTTTATTTGGGGAAAATGGGCTGCAACTAGGGACTAAGGAATGGGGTTGTCTCCAAAATGGAGGTTTTAATTAAGTTCATTTCTTGTGAGTAGAAATGGTATGATTGAGTAGCATTTGTGTTGTCTCTGGAGTAGATAAGTGAATATTTTAAAAAGTTTTTTCATTGAAAAGATAATGTTGCAAAAGAATAAAGAGAAAAAGTTTTAAGAAGAAAATTATCCATAATCCTAGCATCCTAGCCCAACTATTTCTATCTTTCCTATTGCAGTTATGGAAGAACTTAACTTTTAAAATATTTAAACAGAACATAACCAGGTTTTACAGAGGAGAATTAAAGCAATTTCTCCATACCTTCAAAAGCCATATCTTCTGGAGAAAAGAAAGGGCTCTCTAGGAAACAGTTGCTCCTCTCTGGTATAGAAATTTCACCCAAGTTACACAGGCCAGGCCCTCTTCTCTGAAAAACTTAACAGGTGAGGTCAGCATGCATTTATTCAGTGCCTACTGTGTACCTGGCACCATGGGAAAGAAAAGTAGAAGACAGGGACCTTAAAATCTAGTTGAGAAGTCAAAACTTACATATGGGAAACAACATTGAGTGAGAAGAAGATAGTATATAAGCAAACGTTAAGTTATGTGGTATCCTGGAAGAGCAATATAAGCTAGAAAGCCCCTAGAAGATACTCTTAATTTATTTGAGAGCTAAGTGGTTTATGTGTAAGCAATTTCCAGAAGATCTTCGTGGTGATTCTGCTGATGAACATTTAATATGTCTGAGATCCTTTGTTTTCATTACTCATGTGGCAGTCAGTCAGTTTTGGGTATAAAGACCATGTTTGTGTAACTTATATATGGAGCCTACAAGGCCCAGAGTGTGCTTCCACAATAAGCCTCTTCTGTTTCATAAATGATACTAAGGAGAAAAGTCTCAAGGGAGGAAGAGACAGTGAGAAGGAACTTTGGAGCCAGGTTTAAGCTCTTGACTAGCACGTATTGCACTATTTCCATCACTGGTGACTGCTTTAAGGGTTGGCTCTGGTTCCCTGATTCATAAGCAATTTTAATCCAGTTAATAGTGCTAAAGCCATATTACTCTAAATTGGCATACTGAAAAATGGTCAGCTGTTATATCAAGATTTCTTGCCTTTTCTTCCCATCCCCCTTTTGTAATACTTTCCAAATTCACTGATAGTGAATATCAGGCAGGAATTAATTTGGAAGAAACACAGGAATGTGGGATTCAGTTTTTCAGGGAACAGTTTTAAGAGTTCTTAATGAGAGATTTGATAATGAAAGTAGGTAGGTAGATCTGTGGATTCACTTTGCATTGAAACATTTTTCTGCTGTTTCAGAGGTGCTTGCTGAAGGATCCCCACGTCCTCTGTCTTCAGTGCCTGATGTGACGCATCATTTGGTGACCATGCAGTCAGGGAGGCAGTCATATGAGGTGTCTGTCTTAACTGCCGTAAATCCACAGGAGGTAAAACTATCTCTTGCCCTTACTTTGTTTCTGTGGAGATTAATGTGGAGAAAGATTGGGAATCTATTTCAGAGGATCTGAAAAAATTCTCCAATTTCCCTTTCCTGGAGACTTTGATTAGAATATCTTACCTTAAGCTAAGCATGAGTCCAGGTTTGAAAGGAACCTGAGTATTAGGGTCTGCTGAATTGGGAGATTGGTCATTCACAGCTGGGACTCTGAGCTCTAGTTTCCTTGATACACATGCCCTAATTAATGAGATCGGCTCCTCCTGTTCTTGCCTCACTTGCGATGAAAATGCTGCTTTTATTTTATAAAGAAAATAACATCCTGGGACAAAGTAGTCCTTGAGCAAAAAAGATAGAGACAAAATCATTAGAAATAATTATCATTCATTTTGCTAGGGCCAGTTGTCTCGGAGATACCAGGCTGAACCAACTGGGCATATGAGAATGTGTCCACTTGCTTGTTGAGTGAGAACCATCATGTAAATCAAAGGGGCTTTTAGATTGATTCTAAGCACCCCTTACTCTGTTTTTTTGGCTCTGACCCGGAAAACAGAATGAAAACCAGTTGGGCTTCTAGAATCTTAGGATATTTTATTGGCCTTGTGTCGTGGAGGTAGATGACTTCCTCATGAGCTCGTTTCATATGCATAAGCTTTTGCCAAAGCCTGTATATTCTGGCTTTGGTGTTATAGTATCTTTCACTTTTCCTTTCATTATAGCCTGTAGACCACAGTCCGCTGTTACAGCATTCAAATGACTCTGCATCCTATATTGAATGGTCTCAACTTTTCTGTAATATTTCTGAGGATATCCAGGATCAGAAGGCTCTGGGCATGCATGTTAATGTTTCTTCCAGGACCTTTCCTTGTATTCATCATTGCGACCCATTGTCTCAGTCTTGCTTATGTTATATTGAAAGTTTTTGCTATTTGGTATCATTGGTTCTTCCCTAAGTCACCTTCTCCTGGTAACCGCTTTGGAACATGTCTCACCTGTGGAGTCTTCCTTTATTTGTTCCCCTCTTCGTTTATCTATTTAAAATGTTTTATTGTGGAAGTTTTCAAAGAGTATAAATACTGAGAACGAGAATACTATAGTGATCCATGTACTTGTCACCCATCTTCAACAATTAACTGTCTACTGTTCTTATCACTTCCCTCCTACTGTTTGCTGTTGATGTTTTATTTGTAGTGCAGTATTTTAAATCATAGACATTTCATCTGTAAATATTTCTCTAACAGATATTTTTTCATAACTATATTTTATCATACCCAACAAAATTAACAATAATTTGATATCCTCTGATTCTTAGCCTTCTAAATTTTTTCTCAGAAAGAATCTTTTATGGTTGGTTGGTTTGAATAAGAATTCAAACAAAGCCTATACATTGCATTTGGTTAATAATTCTCTTTATCTCTAATAGTCCTCCCCCTCTTTTTTTCAGTATGGCTATCTATTTAAGGAATTGGGTTGTTTGTCTTATAGCATTTCCCACATTCTGATTTTGGTTGATTGACTCCTTTTGTTGTTTGATTTCTTTCTCTATCCACAGACTTCCTGAAAACTGGTAATTACATTTAGAGGCTTGATTAGATTACTGTTTGTTTCTCCTCTTGGCAAGAATATATATATATTTTTTTAATATATATATTTTTTAATTAATTAATTTATTTATTTTTGGCTGTGTTGGTTCTTCGTTTCTGTGCGAGGGCCTTCTCCAGTTGTGGCGAGCGGGGGCCACTCTTCATCGCGGTGCGCGGGCCTCTCACTGTCGCAGCCTCTCTTTGCGGAGCACGGCTCCGGACGTGCAGGCTCAGTAGTTGTGGCGCACGGGCTTAGTTGCTCCGCGGCATGTGGGATTTTCCCGGACCAGGGCTCGAACCCGTGTCCCCTGCATCGGCAGGCAGACTCTCAACCACTGCGCCACCAGGGAAGCCCGGCAAGAATATTTTATAGGTGGTACTCTTGCTTCCTACTACATCTCATCAGGAGACACATGATATTTGGTTGTTCTCCTCACTGATCTCAAGATTGACCAGTGGGTTATGTAAAAGTTTTGGCAACCATTACTGATCATGGCCTAGATCTGTTTTTCATTAGGGCTTGCAAAACAGTGATACCTTATTCTCTTTTTCCTTCTGCTTTTATTAACTGTGATTCTTCTATAAAAGAAATACTTTTATTAACTATTGGGTTGCTCTGAAATAGTTCAGGAAAGTCATCCCCTTCTTTTTGTACCTAGTACAAATTATTATCCTGATATACCAATCCACAACACTCAACACTTTCTTTTTTTTTTTTTTAATTAATTAATTTATTTATTTATTTTTGGCTGTGTTGGGTCTTCATTTCTGTGCGAGGGCTTTCTCTAGTTGCGGCAAGCGGGGGCCACTCTTCATTGCGGTGCGCGGCCTCTCTTGTTGCGGAGCACGGGCTCCAGACGCGCAGGCTCAGTAGTTGTGGCACATGGGCCTAGTTGCTCCGCAGCATGTGGGATCTTCCCAGACCAGGGCTCGAACCCGTGTCCCCTGCATTGGCAGGCAGATTCTCAACCACTGCGCCACCAGGGAAGCCCATTTTCTTTTTTTATATTTGAAACTTTGGAGTTTTTCTCTCCCATACTGCTAAATACCTTTTTTTAATTGAAGCACTCCAGATTACCCCAAATAAATGCCAGATGAATAAAGATAATTCATTCAACAGATATTATGTACCTGATGTGTGCAAGGCACTCTGCTGGGTACTAGTTATACAGTAGTAAACAAAATATAATCTCTGTCTCAAAGAGCTTAGAGTCAGAGTTAGGACCTCTGCCTTTTATAACTCCATAGCTATGTAAATGGTGCCCCTGGAGTTGTGCTGTACAGAGAGTTTAGAATGGGAAGGGCAACAGGTCAATGAACTGGCAATTTTTATACAGGGTAGTAGTGCTAGTCTTGGGGGAAGTCAGGATAAGTTTTAGAGTTTAAGTTGAGACCTGAGGGATGAATAGTAATCATCTTGATGGAGAAGTGGGAGGGATTGGAAGAAGTTTAACAGGCGTAAAGGTAGCAATGTGTACAAAGGAGAAGGGAGCACGCCCGACTATGGAACCACAAAGGGTTGAGTGTGATGGACATGGAATGGAGAGATTGGTGTGGGATGGAAAAATGAGAGCAGGAAAGACAAGCTGGTTCTTCTCTTTAAGGGCCTTATAGGACATGATTTTATCCTGGGGGCACTGGGGAGCCACTGCATGGTTTTAAATGGGGTATGACATGGTCAGATTTGTGTATGCAGAAAGTCCAGTAGTAGCACATTTGTTCTCTTGAACCTGTAGCTGGCTTCCGAGTGTCGTGTCCTTGTCTGGGAGATGCTCACTCACAGCCTCAGGCAGACACAATAACACAGACTACCTAAAAAAAAAAAACAAAGGAAAACTTGGCCTTCACTCCAGGAGAACACAAAGGGCCTTTAAGTCCTGTGTACCCAGTTTCAGAATGGAAGCCTCAGACACTTAATAGAAAAATATTAACACCACAAGAGGAAAGTGCTGCCCTTAGATGTAGTTGAAAATCCTTCACTATCACTTTTTCCTCATGGATCCTTATGTATTTACAAATACAACTTCTGTCTGAGCCTCACTTCTTTTGTCTTTCCTTTACTATACCATTATTACCTTCCTCCCATCAAGGCATTTTCATTGCTCATCCCCTCCTTTTCCTTCTGAAGGTGGGCTTATCACATCCTCCAATACCTTCATTTTTTTTTCAAGCTATAAGCCCCCAAAGGCTCCAGGCTTCATCCTCTTCCTCATCCGGGGTCTAGGTACTAACTGACTGTTCCTCCAGTGAGTGAGGAATATTGACTCCTTAGGGATTATTCTCAGATGCCAGAGAAGGAGAAGGCAATAGCAACCCTTAAAACAACACATGCCCATTCCAAATTGTTTTTTAAAGATCACCATGCATTGTAGATCAGACCTGTAAGAATCTGCTGATGCACTTCTAATTGGACTCCTGTAAGTATGCTCTAAAAATAAAAATAACTTATCAAGAACAAGTGTCAGAAATTATCATGGAAAATATATGAAAAACTACAAGTTAACTCTCACTCAGATGGTTCAAATTGGACAATTCTGATTTTTCCTCAGTGTGGCCAGGTCTTCTGAGAATCAGACAGAGGACTCATTGTGCAGACCCAGCTGAGACCCCAGGGCTTTTGACCTTCTGTGGACTAAAGGTCATCCCAAATGGGCTTCCATAGCCACACTGACTTCACATTCTTGAATTCAAGAACCAGTATAAGTGATTGCCAGTTAGCTTTGACTATATCTTAGAATATTTCCCAAATAAAACAAGGAGGAAAACAGAAATTACAAATTCTTTAACATTTCTCATAAAGTGCCATTGCTAAGTTTGAGTGTAAACATCTGGATCTTGGTCTAGATTAAAAATATACCATTCCTAATCTCTACCACACAGTATCAACTGAAATCTGTGGTTTCTTTCTCTAAGTTTAAAATTTTTCTTTAAATTTCTTTAAATTCCATACCATTGAATTCTACTATGTAAATTACCTTCATCTAAATTAAGATCACCAAATAAATATATCTCCAGCTCTAGAATTTATCTGATTAGATTTTAACAAACAATGTTTATTCTGTTTTCACTGTATTATTCCCATCTCATTTTCTTTTCATAATTAAATGGAACCCAATTTCATCAATTATTATACAAAAACACCTTTCAACAGGAACCTTGAATGTAGAGTAGAATGTCCACGGTAGCTGCCACCCTATTGGAGACTCTCAGGCTTGTCTTCCCTCATCACAGGAAAGGTATTTTAAGCCCAGGAAATCCCTGGATTTTTCATGAGTGGGTTGTAGCTCTCACGTAGAACTCCATTCCCTTTACTTCTTCTTGAGCCTTCAGCCTGTACTTTGGCTAACTGACTGATGTAAGATTTTTGGTTCCACCAGTTCTGATTTCCCTGTGGTTATAGATTCCTCCATCACTGACTAGTGAGTATGTGATTACACAAATAATAGTTTGGCTTATAGGATATTATAATTATTATTATCAGGATATTTTACTGCTATAGTAGGAATGCCAGCATCATCAAATGGTCAAAGTGCTGTCCCAAGGCCAGTACATAAATGAGATCTATCAGTCTGTGCATGTCTTCTGATTTGGAACTAGCTGTCCCTGACTCACCCCTGCAATGCATTCCCCACCCCCAATTGTAAACCTGTCACTTAGTATGAATTATTTTTCCTGTTATTCACTGGTAACTATTCCAGATTTGTTTTTAATCTCTTACAGTTACTAAACCAAGGAGATTTAACTGAAGGACGGACATGAGCATGGGTGCTGACTCCTGGAAGAGCAGCTCTACCTGAACCCAGAGTGCATGCACTGGGAACAGGATGCTTATGGCTCACAGTTTGCCAGAACCAAAATGAATCTGTGAAGGACAGGACCCCACTTTTGCCTCTGTTCATCTTTCCTGGCCTAGAAGATGACTGTAGGAGAGCTTCTATTCAACTACCATCTGATTCAGACAAGGAAGAAAGCAGTGAATGTGGGCTGGGTAACTGTACCTACCTCTCTTCCCACTGCACAATTTTGGGATAGACTTCTCCCAAAAGTGAATTTGATTATTTGTTGGCTGAAGTTTCTCAGTAAGACTGTTGAGGGGAGGTTTTCCTTTGAAGAGTTTTCATCCCATACCGAGCTGTCTTTTCACATGGAACTAAATCCTGCCACCAACCATAAAACTTCACCAAGAAGTTAAGCTTTCAAGATGCCTTGTTGCTTTCGAGAAGGGAGTGGTGTCAGTTCTGTTGTGACATTCTCCCTTTAGCAACCTGAGTAAGAGACTCTCTGCCACTGGTCTTCAAAAAAATAAATTACTTGAATCCCTGCTTGGCCCAGGCTGAGGTACTATCTTGTCCTATACACCTCTACTTGGCCACTTTGCTTTCTTTGTTTATGGAACATACAGTAGCATGTTAAGAGGTTGTTTGTTTTTTGCTTTTTGTTTTTTTTTTTAAGTTAAAAATCACCTGATTCAGAGCTTCAATTGTTTTTCCTTTAAATAAACAAAACAGCCAGTCAGTTCTTTGGCTCCTTGTTTTAAACAAAATTTGTTTCCTTTTGAGAGGAGATTAAGAAAATAATTCAGTCTTTCCCTTTAAGATGGGGCACTGATTTACCCTCAGGAGTCCATGCAGGTAAAACTGAGCTCAGAAGTCTTGGGGAAGATGACATGAGCATCTTCATCTCCAACTAGCAAACCCACATGGTAGTTATCAGAGTATCATTCTTGTCATCACCAAAAGGACCATGTTTGAGTCTGGAAAAATGGCAATAATAACAGATATTTTTGAATATTTCCAGAAAGATACTTTAAAAAACATGAGAAAGGTTCTTCTGTCAGAGTAGGCACTCTTGCTACCATCATCCTGTCTTTAGAGTTACTGAGAGAGACTATTTCATTATTATTGCTGAGAAGAAAAGTATCCAGAGATCACCTACTAGAAAATCATGGCTGTCAGAAGTTTCAAATTTATTAAAATGAACCTCATGCTAACATAGTACACACATGCACAGAGTGACACATTCTAAGCAGATAACAGCAAAGAATTAACTGCTGTTTTAAATAAAGTAATTATAGTTCTTAATTTGTTAATGACATGCATAATTATCCTGTGCTAGATAGACTGAGTTCATATCAATTACTTGTATTCTTAAAATGCCAGTTTTGGCTTCCAGTAGCCTTACTTTTATACTAGAACAGTGGTTTTCAACCAAGGACATTTTGCCACCCAGGGGACTTTTCGTAATATCTGGAGACATTTTTGGTTGTCGTAACTGAGGAGAGGGGTGCTATTGGTATCTAGTAAATAGAGGCCAGGGGTACTGCTAACCATCCTACAATGTATAGCTCCCTCACCCAACACAGACTCATCTGGCCCAAAATGTCAATAGTGCTGAGGCTGAGAAACCCCGTGTTTGGGGTTGCAAACTTGTCATCCCCCATGGGCTAATCTGATATACAAACATGTTTTGTTTTTCCCACATATTATTTCCAAATAAATTTTTTTTTTTTTGGCTGGGCTGCGCAGCTTGTGGGATCTTAGTTCCCCGATCAGGGATTGAACCCCACGCCCTTGGCAGTGAAAGCGTGGAGTCCTAACCACTGGACGGCCAGGGAATTTCCAGTAAGTTTTAAATTAGTTGCCGACATGCACATTTCTGGTTTCTGATGAAAATGTGGTTGATCTGGCAATTCTGGGCCTGTATTCCATCAGGGTTGATATTCTCTAGTCTCCACTATCTCCTGCTAATCTGACAGCCAGCCCATTTGACCCATTTGTTTCCTGACTAGCCTCTGTAGGCATTTGGGCTTATGCCCTTTTTTCTGTACCTGTATGCTTAAGTGTGAGGCACAAAGCAAGAACCCTTAATTAGCTCTGATCCCTCTACCCTGAACTTCTCCACTTTGATTTACTTGGACCATTCTCTGTTATCTACTTTTCTTTCCCCCATTCTCCAAAAGCAACCATGACTCAAAACCCAAGTTTCGCCTGCCTTGACTCAACCCCAGGGTAGCTGCTTGATATTATTCGAAAGCAGTAGTTTTAAGTATACTGATTAACCAAATGATTTGAGATTATCTGGTAATTCATAAGACAGCTCCTCTAGTTCTTTCTTGGGGCTTGTAGGCTGTTCTAGAGATTCTTCTAAATCCTGCCGTGGATTCCTGATGCCGAGTTTACATAGTTTCATGAGTGCTGCAGAATAAATTAAAGAATTATAAAATTTTAAATTTTAAATCAAAGGAAGCATCGTGTAAGGCTTAAGCATGGTTTCAACATTATCATTATTTTGTATGGGGTATAAAGGCAAATTTCTAGGGGGAAAACTGAGATAGGAATTAGGGGAAGGGCTACTAGGACTTAAAACAAAATTGAGAGTAATAGAAATACTGTGCTTTTCTCCCTTTGACTTATATGATATCAATGGAGGAGGTGGTGCTAATGAGTTGCTTTTAAAAAATGCTAGATTTGGGACTTCCCTGGTGGCACAGTGGTTAAGACTCTGCCTGCCAATGCAGGGGACACAGGTTCGAGCCCTGGTCTGGGAAGATCCCACATGCCACAGAGCAACTAAGCCTGTGCGCCACAACTACTGAGCCTGTGCTCTACAGTCCACGAGCCACAGCTACTAAAGCCCACGTGCCTAGAGCCTGTGCTCCGCAACAAGAGAAGCCACCGCAGTCAGAAGCCTGTGCACAGCAATGAAGAGCAGCCCCCGCTCACCACAACTAGAGAAAGCCCGCGCACAGCAACGAAGAAGACCTGACGCGGCCATAAATAAATAAATAATTTATTTTTTTAAAAAAGCTAGATTTGAACAAGCCATGGTGACCAAGCTGAGGGGAAAAGAAAGGCTTTGATTGTACAGGATATTTACAGCTTTTATTGTGGCCCTGTAACGGTTTTTACTTTCACTTATCCAATAAGTAAGTAAACGAAGAGTGTAGTTTATCATTTTATAGGAAGTAAAAATATACATGATTTTTCTTCAGAATTGAAGTAGAAGTACTTTTGACTGATGGCATTGGACTGGGATTGGAAAAATGATCTGTTTCAAATTGAAGGAATCTAGACCTAATACACAATAGCTATATTTTTATTCACAACTGCACTACTCACCAAATTTAAATGTGTTACTTGGAGATCTCTAGATTAGTATTCTATAAATACAGGATTGTGATCTCAAAACATGAGTGACTGTTCTAAAGCTTCCTCCCAGTGGCGTTACTAGGGATGCAACTTGAGAGCTGCAGGATGACAGCAGTATCTCTGATTACCTGGGACAATCACGGACTTCTGATTGCTCCTTCCATTGTAAAGCCCGGTTGCCCTGACCCTTGTTCCTCACAAAGTCTTCATCCAGCCCAGCGTGCCTCAGGGTGTCTCGATACCGTTGTTCTGCTTCCTTCCTGGCAAGGTCCTGTGGAATGGAAATTAATCTGCTGTAGCTGAATTACCAGATAATTCTAAATTGCTTGCTTAATCTGTATGCTTGTAATACTGCTTTTCCACCCCACCACCCCCCTGTAGTGCTGGACACAGATTTGTATGAAAATTACTTAGAGCCTTATTCTCAAGCTTTAAAGTACATAGGAACTACCTGAAGATCGGGTTAAAATGCAGATTCTTATTAGGTAGTTCTCAGATGGGGCCTGCAATTCTGTATTTCTAATACTCTCAGGAGATGGCAACTGTTGTTTTGGGAACCACACCTTTGTGAGGCAAGGATTTAGATTTTTGGAAGACCAAGTGAGACCCAGATGAAAAAGATGGACTAAAAACATTTTTAACATTTAAAAGCAACCAAACCATCATCAGGAATACTGAAATATAACAAATGGAAAATAAGCTGCACTTGTAACATTCTTAACAGGATGGATGGTATGCATGTAGACCAGAAAAAGGTTATTTTTTGTTTAAACGTTTAAGTGTTCAAGAACAAAGTCATATAGAGTACTTTGTATTTTTCCTAGAGTGGTGAAAGATCTTTTGAGATCTGAGAATGAGCTTACTAGGAAAAAGCTAACATGAAGAGCAAACGTCATTATGAGAAATTTTTACTTAGCAATGCAAGTTGCTAAGTAAATCCAAGACAGTCCAGTGTGTGTGTAATATGTAGGGGACTGGGGAGGACTGGACCCAGGAAATGCCTAAATAATGCACTGGCTATAAGATAATGCCCAACATTTGGAACCAGGTCACTAGGGAATGCCAACTTTTGTTTGAAACTCTGGAGAGGAGAGAGATCTACAGAGCTTGATGCAGCTCAAAGCTATCTGGGACGGTGGCCTTTCTAAGACTGTTCAAGTAGCCCCAGAGCTTCCTTAGGGACATCTCAACTGCGTCCAACTTCCCTAGGAATCTAGAGAACATTTTAAAGTGACTCTTACAGCCAGAAAGCCACTAAATCTGGAAGAGGCCTTGTGGAGTGCTTGTGAGCATCTCAACCCCTGAAGACCTATAAATGTGCCACAGCTGTAGAGGCTGGGGGTGCCCAGGGCACCAGCACTACAGGAGGAGAGATGACATTAGCAAGTTAAAGATACTCCAACACAGCCAAACTGTCAATTGTGTGCCTGGGATCTAACCTCTACTCTGATTCAAGCTGAAGGCTAGACTATAGAGAAAACCCCAGGAAGTGAAATATCCCTTTATAGATGCCTTTGGAATCCAGTCTTGGATGAAATCAGTCCAATGTTCACCAGTGCACTACTTACTTTGGTGAAAGATGGTAGTAATAAAATGAGCCAAGCTTAGAATCTTTCTGAGCCTAAAGGAAGTGTTTAATACCCAGATATTAAGCTGTTTCATAATTTCTAAGAGCCCTTTCATCTAAGACAGAAAGAAAGTGAATGACGGTTTAGATTTACCTTGGTAACTTGTTCGAAGAGATAGGGCCTTATTTGTATTCTCTTCTTCATTTCCTCCAATTCTTTCTTATACTCTTTTGCTCTTTTACGGTCATTGTTCCTGGAATTAACAAGATTTTTAGAATGAATTCCAGGTTTTTCCAATCCGGAATACCTTTAATTTCAGTTAAGTGGAATAACTCCCACAGACATTATAAATTCCTAACTGTGCCTGGCAAAATCCTTGATTCTATGGTTATAGGAGCCTACTGTAATAACCCCAATTTGCCATTTTCAAGGCAAATGGCTCCCAAGATAGTTATCCCTTAGACACACGGAGGACACCGACCGATTCTCTTTCAGCTTTGCTTTGAACACCTCCTCCAGGCTTTTATGGGGATCCATGGCTTTCGCACGCAAGGTCACAGATTTAGATATCGCCTGACACTTCTTTTTGTGCATCTCCGACCACTGAGTACTTTGATCTGCTTTGTCCTTTTTCTCAAGTGAACGTCTAAAGGGAAGAGGCAAAAAAAGAATACAAATGACCAACCTGGGTATACTTAAAAGCAATCTTAGTAACCTCTCTGGAAAGTCAGTTGGTTTTTTCTATGAATGGGTGAGTAATTTACTACACTGGCATTTCAGAAAGAAGAAGATTCTGGATTAAATGCACTGGCAGATGAAGCCTTCCCAGCACTATGGACAGTGAGTTTCTACCCCAGGAGAAGTTCATTAATTGAACTGAAAAACATGAGTTAAAATATTCTTACACTCAGGTGTCTTGCCATCTGGAAACAAAATAATACTAATTGCTACCATTTGCTGAGCTACCTACACTGAACCACGTGCAGACAGGCACCAATAAGTGCTTTATAGCCATTAGCTTAAATTCTCATAGCTGCCCTGTGAGGTAAGGACTGTAGGTCTCCCTTTTTATAGGCAACAAGATTGAGCCTCAGGGAGGGTAAACTACTTGCTTGAAGCTACCCAGCATGCCAGTGGAAAAGCCAAGATTAGAACCAGGATGTCTGACTCCCAAGCCTCTGCCCTTGACAACTGTGCTGTAAATGGTGGGCTGGAAGGTGCCTGGGTTCATGGTCCTTTGGGAATACAAACCTGCATTTCCACAGAGAACTGGAAATGGGCCTCCTTCAATGCACAATTTGGGGTCAACCTGCAGCACTTAGTTTGTACAAGTATCATTCTACAAGGTACTATGGAGAGTTCTACCAAAAGAAAAAACAGTCAAGACTCTTGCAGTAGGGTGTTCATATTCAAATGGACTTATTAGGAAGGAGGGTATAACAGTTTAATCTGCTAATATGTCAAACTCGCTATTGCCAGAACGCAGATATGGACATTCTCTGCAGGTGGGCCACCGTCTGGTTCATGAGACCTATCGTAGTGGGACCTCAGGATTCTGATGCATTTAGCCTTGATTTAGTAACTCTGACTGTGAAATTTGAGGAAGAAGGGAGTATCCCTTGGCTGCTAAATACATTTCTAAAATCCCTGTTGTGGGTCTTAAAGGGCCAAGTAGATTCCATGTACTCCTCTGTGAGCCCCACAGGAAGGCACCGAGATGCCAGTCCTCTCCCAGAGCTAAGCCACCAGTTACAGCATGACCTCTCCTGCTGACTTCAGCTCAGAGGCCTAGCGGAGGAACTCCTGCTGGGGTGCTGGCTGGATGAGACTACCAGGACAGAGGTCAGTTAAAGAGTTAAAAATAAGGAGGCTCCTGCTTCCCAACCGACTTCTAATAGTTCCCCAAGATGAATCTCAGAGAATCTCAAATCTATGCGATGGATGCCTCATCTTCTTTGTGGCAGGCTCACACACACAGGTTCAGGCTTCTCTGAATTCCTGTTCCTAATGCTTCCTTCCTCTTTCACCAGTGGGTCTTGACGCATGTTATTCTGTTTGGAAACTTGTTTCTTTCCAGCCTTTGTCTGGCTGACTTCTCATTCTTCAGGTTTCACCTTAGGCATCTATTACAGAAGACCCAGGCTGCCCAGTGCCCCTCCCACACACGGTCCCCTGCATTTCCCCATCATTGTGCTACTCACAAGATTTGATAGTTGCTTCTTTGCCTTTCTGTATTTCAGACTAGATATTAAACTATAGGTTCTATAAGGTATCTCCAGCCTTAACGCTGTGCCTGGCACAAAGTAAGTCCCCCAAGAATATTGGCTGAGTGATGGTTAAGTGTTCTCCAGCACTAAGTGTGGAGAGTCACATGAATTCCTGTCCTGATCAAGACTCCCCTTCCACCCCTTTCGGTCTCTCTGATAACAGGAGAGAAGGCCCAGCAGCGGAGTGCTTTCCAGCATTGGGGCCAAGATCTGAGCACTGTGGGTCTCATGCAGGCTGACCACTCACCTGACTGCAGATTCCCTCTTCCTGGTGGCGTCTGTGATGTGCACGGGGAGGGTGTTGGCAGAAAGGGAAGCAAGGCCACTCAGAGAACGACTCCTTGGTAGGGGTGTGCCGGGTGGCTGTGGAGATTCCTAGAAGAAATGAAGGCTAATATTGGTAGGACAGCATGTGCAATTAGTTTCTATCTTAACTAGGAATCGATTTCAGCGGAGGACTAGTCAGAATCTTCAGTTCTTTCTTGGGATTAAGGCAAGGGTAATGAGATCTTGAGTTTAGTTAAACAGGGCCAAGACTTGGATACCAATCCCAAGGTTTTTAATTAAATGAGAAGAGTTCTTTGGAATTGGTATTGGGACATGGCAATTGACCCCAACTCCCTGCCTTCCAGACTTGTTTGCACTTATTTCTGCAAAATCCCTCTACAGAGAGGGAAGGAAGGGAAGTATTCTTGTGGTCTTAAATTTTTAGGAACCGTGGATCTGCTTACAGCTGAGCCGGTGTTTTAAAAAAATTAAGATAGAAAAGTGTCATGAGAAGTGCCTTCCATTGAGACCTGGCCCCTCCTGTGTTTAGGGCCTCAGCCCTGACCCTCCTGCAGTGGCCTGGGCTCTCACCCTCCTCCCTTCAGAGGCGGCAGCATCACAGGGCCGAGGAGTACAACGCAGACTGGCGGTTCTCAGCAAGAAGGGCTTGTTGCGAGTCACCTCCTGGGTGTCTCTTCTCTTGGCAGCTCTTTTCTGGAAGGCCTTGTAAAGTTCTTCATAGTCAGGGACGGCAGGATTCACCCGAGGCTGGAATCCAAAGTCAGTGTGCAGAAACCCAAGCTTCTCCTCCCAGGTCCGGGTGGCTATTCGAGGCTGTGAGTCAGCCCGGCCACTGGAGGAAGTGATGGGGGAGGAGGCCATCTGGAGCATGTCCAGGGCTCTCATCTGGATGCGAATTTTCCTCAAGAGCTCAGCTTCTGTGGAGAAGAAGTCAGGGCAGCGAGGGGTGAGAAGGGACCAAGCCTCAAACCAAAAGGTGTGGTGAGCTTTCCCTCTTAAACACTCGCAGTTAGTGTGCTGGAACTCAGCATTAACTTTTCAGGAATTTTCCGAGCTAGTTGGCATCGTCTGGAAAGCTTGAAATTGGCCAGGATAGGAGTATTTATACCATGAAAACGGCAAACACTGCAAATCAACTTCCTTTTTTTTCCTGGAGAGTGCCTTAATGAATGCTGACTAGGACATCACTGCTGTGTGCCAATCAGGCTGCAGAAGCAGCTACCATTTACACTTACTGAGCACTTTCTACAGTTCCTTCTTCAGAGATGGAGCAGGAGGGATGGGCCAGTCACCTGCTCCTCTCCCAGGTCTCCCTTCTCAGGCAGGGGCCCCACCGTCCACCCAACTGCCCAAGCCCACTGCCCACATTGTTCTCACCTCCTCCTCGCTCATCAGTCCTGCCGCCTCCTCCTCTTTAACCTCTCTCTGGTCCAGCCTCTTTTCATCCTCCCTGCTACTAGTTTCATAATTTCTCAGTTGAATCACTGAAATAGGCTCCTACAGATCAACATCCCTCTGGACTTGCCCGTCCCCCTATAATTATCTCCACAGCAGAGTGAGCTTTCTGAACTTCGTATCTGATCATGAGCCACCCTACTTAAAACCCTTCAGTGGCTCCCCCTGCCCTTGGGATGAAGTCCAAACTCCCTCCCATGGCCTACAAGGCCCGAGGTCTGGCCTGTGCCTGTCTGTCCCGCCCCCCGCTCCTCTTCTGTCTCCCCTCTACCTTTCCATGCCTTGAATGTGCTCAGCTTTCTTACCTCCATGCTATTATCTTTGCCTGGTACACTCTTCTTCCCTCTTCATTGAATTCACCATGGCTCCTCCTTCAGGGTCAGCGTTCACTTTCCCTCGGGACTTTCCCTAACTGTTCCCACCGCTCACCACACTCTAAGTCAGGTCCCTCTGTTATAGGTGACATTGGACCCCTAGGCTTCCCCCTTTAACTCCTGCAAGTGACTTATCACATTTGTAATTAGCTGTCTGTCTCCCTCCCATGTCCGCAAACTCCACATCTATTTATTCACGCCTGGGACGTGGCACATGCTATGGAATGAGCGAATAAAGCCAGAGTCCTTTAACTGAGCTATGCGTCTTGAAATGAGTACCTCAGAGGATGTGGGGGGCTTTCCTCGGGGCAGCTGGCTAGTGGTGGTGCTGGCCTAGGCTGGTACTCAGATGTCTCTGAGTGGTTCTCTGCTCTGGCACCCATGCTGCCACAGAGGCCTTCGTATCCACTCACTGAGCCAGGTGAGGTCAACAGGATGAACCCGGGGCCTCCTACTCCTCTCCCAACTAGGCGCCCCCATTGTACGGGCAGACCCAACCCTACCCCGTGGCCTGCACTGAGCAAGGCCTCTAGCGGGTCCGCCCGAACAGCCCATCTCTGAGCCAGGGTGACCCCTGAGCCCGACTAAATCCCCACAGCACCGCTTGGTACCCCCAGGCAGGAGGCAGGCCGGAGGCAAGGATGTCTTTACCCTGGAGTTTGTCCCCGAGGGCTGGCTCCAGAATGGACTTGGGGATCCTCCTGGTGGCCTTCTGCTTGGGGACTTTGGCCTTAGCTGTGGCGACCAGGTCCCTCTGTTGAATGGCTTTCTTTCGCTGCTCGTCCTTCCCCAGGAAGCTGAAGGGCTTCAAGGAAGAGAGGAGCAGCTCCTTCCTCTTCTGGATCCCTGCCTGCCTGCGTGCCTCGTTGCGCTCCATGATCTCCTGGTAGAGGGGCAGGTAGACGTGCGCAGGCACAGGCTGTGCCCGGAACTGCCGGTGGCACTCGGCCTCCTCCTGGCCCTGCTTCTGGGCCTGCTGCCTCTCATGCTCAAAGGAGGCAGGCGAGGCCAGCCACTGGGCCTTCTTCCTGGCCTCGCGCAGCGTCATGCGGAACGGCTGAGGGACGGTGATGGATGATGCCCAGGAGCTGATGCTTCTGTGCTGGGAGAGAGGCCTGGAGCTGGAGGGTGGCTGAGGCTGAGCCTTGGGAAGATCGGAGGGCAGGTTGCTCAAGGAGCTGCAGCGCCTCATGGAGCCACACCTGCGGGGAGAGAGCAGCTCTGTGCGTGGAGCACAGGGGGGCCAGGAGGCTTGGCTCCTCCAAGATCCTCCTCCTTCCCCCTCCCTTCCGGCAGGTCACAGTTAGTTTCTCAGCCTCACATTGCAGCCCCACAGGCCTCTAGGCCTGCGCCTTTCTCAACCAGGCTTCTCTCCTTCCCACAGGCCATCCTAGCAGCCCTAGTAGAAAGTCTCTCCTTAGAATGGACCCAAGAATTGCCACTTTGCACTCTTAATATTTTCATTCGGTAGAGAGAAGAGTGCAGTGGTGCACAGGAAGCCTTTAGAGTCAGGCCCAGGTTCCAATCTTGCTTCAAACAATTACCAGCTGTGTGACCTTGAGCAAGGTTCTCTTGGAACCTCAATTTCTTCATCATTGTAGAATGGCAAAAATAGTATCTACTTACAGGGTGATTGGGAGGAGAAAGTAAATATTAAATGAGATAAAGTATATGTGCATATAGCAGGGCTTGGCCAAGGGAAATGAACCTTGTTGCCATTCTCAGGGAGGTAGTATATTTGGGAAAGGCATCTCTTTAATTGATTCCAAACCTTCAGGTGACTCAAGGTTACCCAAAGTGATTCAGGACTGCTGGGTAGGAATCAGAACACGTTTGGCTGATTCTGGGCTGAAGCCTGGGTAGGTGGCACTTACAGGAGTGGTCTTTGTTTTACTGAGGAGGAAGATGAGGCCCAGAGTCATGATGTGACTTGGGCAGAGTTGTGCAGTGAGGCAGCTGTTGAACTGCACTGCCTTACCTCGGAGACGGGGGGGACTGCACCTGCAGCTTCCCCCTGCCTTTGTCTTGGAAGAAACTCTCCAGGTCCTCATCATCTTCAGAGAGGCTTTCATCACTGTCTGGGTCAGACAGATAAAGGGATTCCAACAGGCACCACCTGCCTTTCTGCCTTAGTGCCTGCAGGGTCTCGTAAAAACTCGCAGTTGAGTCAGAAGTAGAATCTGTCTCCTCCTCTGGGCTGATGAACTCACTGAGTTTGCCAGCCCTGGGCAAAACCAGCCCATCCCCACACAGCTCCTCTTCTGCCTCTGTGTCTGAGGAGGATTTGGGAGGAAATATCTGAAATGAAATAGACTGTGGGTCAAGCTGTGATTTAAAAACTTAACTACTAATTTCATTTTAAATAAGTATACATTAGGGACTGGGGTGGGGGACAAAGAAAAATGTGTTCCTTGCTTTAAAGAAATTTCACATATTGGTATATGAGGTGTGCTTGGTTGAAGGGCGGGAAAGGGAAACAGAGAGCTGAAGTTGGTTCATGCAGTCCGGTGAGCATTTATGGAGAACCTACCTTCACCATGCACCCCTGCTCTCCAGGAATCCTACCTGTAACTTTGGCCACACTCTGGGACCTGCCCTACTTGGGTTTTACCTACTTGTTGCCCATCTTCCTTTTCCTGCTTCCCTTGTCTATACCTCTGCTTTCCTCATATTCTAGCTAATTCCTACCCTGTTACTAGGAATGAGTAATTAACAGGAGACAGTGTGGTCTAGCTGAAAGAGTCCTAGAAAGTGGGAAATCCAACTGGGCTTAAATACTCCATTCATTCAGAAAACATTTATTGGGTGCCTAATGTGCATTGAGTATTAGGCTGCGAACAAGACAAACAAGGTCCCTACTCTCACGAGGCTTACATCCTAGTGAAGGGAGAAAGATAATGTAAGATGGTAACAAATTCAATAAAAGCCATGAAACTGTGAGATTATAGAGTGATGGAGTGGCTATGGGACGCTTTTCTGTTGATAAAAGCCTGTCAGATAAAGACCACTAGGAATGTACCTGTAATCAGAACTAGGTTTATTAATTTGCTACAGCATACCATGGGAAAGTATAGGGAACTTGGCGCGGGGTGGGGGCTTTTTCTAGGGTTGGCTGGTCCTGAATGATTCTGAGGAGGGTTAGGGGAAGCAAGGATGGATGGATGCTGTCATAAAGAGGGCACAGTTTAGTAAGTGGATGAATGAGCAATTTTTATTCAAAAGGTGACAAGAGCAAAGTAGGGCTGAGTAAGTAATTGATAAGTAAGCATAATCATTTAGAAGTATGGGGTATTAGTCGTTTTGCAGGTACAGTGTGGCCCTGTGAGAAATACCGATTTCTGCTGATCTTGCTGCTGGCCTCATCTGGGTCTATTACAGTCTGAGTTTTACTTTCCCAGTCCTGGATGATTTGTACTTTCTCACTGTGGAGGACTTTTAGACTGACACCTGATTGGTGAGAAAAACTTCAGCCTTGCTAAAGATCTAGGGTAAGAGGGTTTGGGGCTCGAAGAAAAGCAAATACAAAGGCCTTGAGGCAGGGACAAAATTTTGGACTTCTGGAGAGGTAGAAAGAGGGCCAGTGTGCTTGGAGGATAGTAGCAAGAGATATCCTGAAAGAAGCAGGCCGGGGCCATGATGGGACCGCACAGGGTGACTGGTTGGTTGCGGCTGGAAACCAGTTGGGACGGGCCGCTGCAGGCCTCCAAGTGACACTTGGTGATGGTTGAACTGGGTCCAGCTCTAATACTGAAAAGAACACTGGATTCTGAGTCAAAGGTATGTATGTGCTCTAGCCCTCGCTCTGCTACTAAAGAGCGTGTGATTTTAGGAAAATTCCTTTTTTAAAAAACGACTTTATTGATATAATTCGCACCTACTATACAATTCATACAAGTGTACAATTCATTGGGTTTCAGTATACTCAGAGTTGTGCAACCATCACCACAATCAATTTTAATAACCCCCCAAAGACTCCATTCCATTTAGCAGTCACTCCCTATTTTCCCTAACCCTCCTCATTCCCTAACCCCTAAGCGACCGCCAATTTACTTTGTCTCTATGAATTTGGGGGCAAATTTCTTAATCTCTCTGTGCCTCATTTTTCTCTTCTACAAAATGGAGACAACAATCGTGCTATTAGTCCTGGGGCGGTTGAGAGGATAAGCGGAAACTGGGGGCCATGTCTATGGTTCTATGAAGAGCCTGACGTAAGGGTTCAAGGGGTTCAGGTCCCGGAGATAAGAGTCCGCCTCCGTAAACACTGCCCATTTTAATCCCACGCCCCTGTGACACGCCCTTGCCGTCTGTCTCCAAGGCAACTTCAAACAGTTTCCTCTCTTCGGGATTTCTTTCCGGGGCGCAGACACGATCACTCCCCTTCTTTTTCCCCGCTCACCTGACGGCTCCACTGAGCGCCGCCGGAGGCTCCTGCAGACCTGCCCACGGTCATCGTCTCAGCGGGGAAGAGGCAGAAGCGGCGGAGACAGCGGGGATGACAGCGGCCGTGGAGGTGCAAGCTAAGCGGGTCAGGTTCCGCCCCTTTCTAGCTTGGGCCTCTGATTGGCTCCCAGGCGGATACACGAACCAGTCCCCTTCCCAGGCAGCCTCTAATCTGTCCCGCCCAAGCAGGCAAAGTTCGTTTTCTGATTGGCCTATTCTCTTTGCACGTTATACTTCCGGTTTTGAGGTGGCGGCTCAAGCGGCCTGTGACTGGAGAGCTCTGCTCCGGAAGTGCTAACCCCAGGCGGGCCCAGCGGGACGCCAATTACGGTGCAGGTCAGGACCATGGCGGCCAGGCTGGCCGGGATCCGGTGGGGGACTGCCCCTGCCGCTGCCCGGAGGGTCCCGCTGGTCTCCTGCCGGAGGGGGGCCGGCGCCTCGTCAGACACCGTGTACGATGTGGTGGTGTCCGGGGGAGGCCTGGTGGGCGCCGCTATGGCTTGTGCCTTGGGTAAGCGCATCTCCAGGCCGATAGCGGCGGGGAGCGGGGCCGTAGAGAAACGATGAGGACCGTGTGAGCCCTGGCACTGTTTGCCCAAGGTCTAAGCGTTGTAGATCTTGTGGTCCATTCCCTGCCCAGAGGAACCCCAGGACTCCGGGGGCAAACGTTTGCTCCTTCAGGATTCCGAAGGGTCAAAAGTGGGAGGGACCTCTTAGGAGTCCTTCCAAAGCGTGGGGAAACAGACCCGCCCAAGGTTATTTAGTTCTGGACACAGTTGGAAGTAATCAGGCATTGCCTATAGAGCTAGGCTAGGCAGTTTTTTGTTGATGTTGTTTTTTAAACAGCTTCATTGAGCTATAATTTGCATACCATGAAGTTTACCCATTTAAAGCATAGAATTTAATGATTTTTAGTATAGTCACAGAGTTGTGCAGCCATTGCCACAGTAAATTTTAGAACATTTTTATCACCCCCCAAAAGAAACCCAAACCCATTAGTAATCACTGCCCATGTTCCCCCAATCTCCTCAGCTCCTGGCAACCACTCATGTACTTTCTATCTCTATAGATTGGCTTTTTCTAGACATTTCCATAGACATGGAATCTGCTTAATGTTTTCAAAGTTCCTCCAGGTTGTAGCATGTGCCAATAGTTCGTTCCTTTATATGGCTAAGTAATATTTTGTGTGGATATAGCACATTTTGTTTATTAATTCATCAGATGATGGACATTTGAGTCGTTTTCACTTTGGGGCTATAACAAATAATGCTACTATCATTTTCTGTACAAGCTTTTGTGTAAGCATATATTTTTGGTTATCTTGGATATATTCCTAGGAGTGGATTTGCAGGGTCATACGGTAAACTCTGTGTTTAACATTTTGAAGACCTGCCAGTGTTCCAGAGTGGCTGCACTACTTTACATTCCCACCAGCAATAAATGAGGGGTCTAATTTCTTTCTTTCTTTCTTTCTTTCTTTTTTAAATTAATTAATTAATTTATTTATTTTTGGCTGCGTTGGGTCTTCGTGTCTGTGCGAGGCCTTTCTCTAGTTGCGGCGAGCGGGGGCCACTCTTCATGGCGGCGCGCGGGCCTCTCACTGTCGCGGCCTCTCTTGTTGTGGAGCTCGGGCTCCAGACGCAGGCTCAGTAGGTGTGGCTCACGTGCCCAGTTGCTCCGCGGCATGTGGGATCCTCCCGGACCAGGGCTCGAACCCGTGTCCCCTGCATTGGCAGGCAGATTCTCAGCCACTGCACCACCAGGGAAGCCCCTCTTTTTTTTTTTTTAAGAAAGAAAGGCATTCCTTAATTTTTTTTCATTCATTCATTCATTCATTTATTTTTGGCTGCGTTGGGTCTTCGTTGCTGCACGCGGGCTTTCTCTTGTTGTGGCAAGCGGAGGCTACTCTTCGTTGCGGTGCACAGGCTTCTCATTGCGGTGGCTTCTCTTGTTGTGGAGCACGGGCTCTAGGCGCGCGGGCCTCAGTAGTTGTGGCTCGCAGGCTCTACAGCGCAGGCTCAGTAGTTGTGGTGCACAGGCTTAGTTGCTCCGTGGCATGTGGGATCTTCCCAGACCAGAGCTCGAAACCGTGTCCCCTGCATTGGCAGGCGGATTCTTAACCACTGCCCCACCAGGGAAGTCCCGAGGGGTCTAATTTCTCCATGTCCTGGACAGCACTGTTACTGTCTTTTTGTTACTAGTTATACTAGTGAGTGTGAGGTGATATCTCCTGGTTTTGATTTGCATTTTTCTAATGACTAATGATGTTGAATATTCTTTCATATGTTTATTGGTCATTTGTATGTCTTCTTTGGAGAAATGTGTATTCAGAACCTTTGCCCATTTTTAAACTGGGCTATTTGTCTTTTTATTATTGAGTTGTAAGAGTTTTTTATGTATTCTGGGTACAAGCCCCTTATCAGATAAATGATTTTCAGATATGTTCTCCCATTTTGTGGGTGTTTTTTTCACTTTCTTGATGGTGTCCTTTGAATCACAGAAGTTTTTAATTTTGATGAAGTCCAGCTTATCAATCTCTTACCACTTGTGCTATGGTGTCATATCTAAGAAATCATTATCTAACCCAAAGTCACGAAGTTTCGCTCCTGTGTTTTCTTTTAAGAGTTTTATAGTTTTAGCTCTTACATTTAAGGCATTTAAGGCTATGATCCACTTTTTTTTTTTTTTTTTTTTTTTTTTTTGCAACCCGGTGAGATGAACAAGAATGCAAGAATTACTGCTCTTCTTTTTTTTTTTAAAGCACTGGTTTTATTTTATTTTATTTATTTATTTAAAGTATTTTTTTTTTAAATTTATTTATTTATGGCTGTGTTGGGTCTTCGTTTCTGTGCGAGGGCTTTCTCTAGTTGTGGCAAGTGGGGGCCACTCTTCATCGCGGTGCGCGGGCCTGTCACTATCGCGGCCTCTCTTCTTGCGGAGCACAGGCTCCAGACGCACAGGCTCAGTAGTTGTGGCTCACGGGCCTAGTTGCTCCGCAGCATGTGGGATCTTCCCAGACCAGGGCTCGAACCCGTGTTCCCTGCACTGGCAGGCAGATTCTCAACCACTGCGCCACCAGGGAAGCCCTATGATCCACTTTGAGTTAAACTTTGTATGCAAGTTAAGGTAAGGACTTTGCTTTTACATGTATAGTTTAGGCTGCTCCACCTACCTTGTGGGGTAGATATTTTCATCTTTTATATGAAGAAACAAGGTTAAGTAAGGACCAGAGTCTCACACCAGGCAGAGTCAGAATTTGAACCCAGGCAACCAAATTCTTTTGCTTTTAACAACTGTACGGTGACTTTCAGAAATTGGATTTGAGTTTTCTGGCTTCACAAATTAAAGGTCACTAACAGTGAGAAAGTCTTTTCTGATTTCAGTTCTGGGGTGATAGTCACATCTTCCCTAAGAAGTTCCTCTTCTAGGAAACTGGTGGGAAGCAGTGCTTTGTATGAGCTAATGGGCTTGAGTCTCAAAGTAATTTTGTAAAACATAGTTATTAGTTATTGAGCACTTGCTATAGATAGGCATCTTTTAAAGTATTTTGCATATATATATATACACATACATATATATGTATGTATATTATATACTTTTTTTTTTCTGTGCCAAGTGGCTTGCAGGATCTTAGATCCCAACCAGGGATTGAACCTGGGCCCAGCAGTGAGAGTGCCGAGTCCTAACCACTGGACTGCCAGGGAATTCCCTATATTTTATTTAATTGTCATAATACTCTTGATTGTAGATTGTGCAGATAAGAAAGTTAAAGCTCAGAAAGTTTAAGTAACTTGCTCTCAAAAGTTGGTAATTAGGAAGTACAAATCCTTTTTGAGACTGACAAGACTTTCTGACATATATACCCTTGCTCCCTGACAG
Source organism: Balaenoptera ricei (assembly GCF_028023285.1). Lineage (NCBI taxonomy): Eukaryota > Metazoa > Chordata > Mammalia > Artiodactyla > Balaenopteridae > Balaenoptera > Balaenoptera ricei. Next base: position 159,765,744 of record NC_082640.1, read on the forward strand.
CCATTTTGGTTTTACCTATTCAGTAAATGGACTATAATGGTGCTTCTCAAGCTTGAGCGTGTTTAAGAATCATCTGGGTTTTTTGGTTTGGTTTTGGTTTTGGGTTTTGAATAACTAAGACAGGGACATAACACATGAGAATTTTGAAATACAAAAGGGCATAGAATATATAGTATAAAGCATGTATAGTAAGACTTCCATTTCTAATTGTTAGCCATCCAATTCTCCTCAAAGGCAATTGTTGTTACCAGTCTGTGGAGCATATTTTTAAAATGCGGATTTCAGGTTCCACTTCCAGTGACTCTGACTCAGTTTGTCCAAGTGGGGCCCAGAAACCTGTATTTTTTTTTTTTTAATTATTTATTTATTTATTTATTTTTGGTTGTGTTGGGTCTTCGGTTCGTGCGAGGGCTTTCTCCAGTTACGGCAAGTGGGGGCCACTCCTCATCGCGGTGCGGGGACCGCTCTTCATCGCGGTGCGCGGGCCTTTCACCATCGCGGCCCCTCCCGTTGCGGGGCACAGGCTCCAGACGCGCAGGCTCAGCAGTTGTGGCTCACGGGCCCAGCCGCTCCGCGGCATGTGGGATCCTCCCAGACCAGGGCTCGAACCCGCGTCCCCTGCATTAGCAGGCAGACTCTCAACCACTGCGCCACCAGGGAAGCCCAGAAACCTGTATTTTTAACGAATAATCTCCAGAGATGGATTCAGGAGATCTGAAGACCACACTTTGAGAATGAAAAACACTGGGGAGGCTTAATTGTCTTGTAGTGACTTCACCTCCTAACTTTTTATACAATTTTGTATGATATGTACCTGAAAAATTTTTTAGTTTTACTAAATTTTTGTTAATTTTGTTAAAATTTGGTGTTTTGCTATCTTCTTTCTATAACTTTTTTCCTTCCTATATTGTTCTTTTTTTTTTTTTTTTTTTTTTTTTTAAATCAACTCCCTACCACTGTGGTTCTGTTGTCATTCCTGAGTTTGTGGCACATGGTTAGTACTTTTTTTTTTTTTTTAATTTTATAGCTACTTTATTTATTTATTTATTTTTGGCTGTGTTGGGTCTTCAGTTCGTGCGAGGGCTTTCTCTAGTTGCGGCAAGCGGGGGCCACTCTTCATCGCGGTGCGGGGACCGCTCTTCATCGCGGTGCGCGGGCCTTTCACTATCGCGGCCCCTCCCGTTGCGGGGCACAGGCTCCAGATGCGCAGGCTCAGTAGTTGTGGCTCACGGGCCCAGCTGCTCCGCGGCATGTGGGATCTTCCCAGACCAGGGCTCGAACCCGTGTCCCCTGCATTAGCAGGCAGATTCTCAACCACTGCGCCACCAGGGAAGCCCCCTATATTGTTCTTTTTCTCATCCCCATTTACCCACATTTCAAGGAGGGAAAGCAGCAATTCTTTTATAAACTTAGAGAATTCTGTATTGTAATTGTTTATTTTTCTGTCTTTTCCTTAGAAGTATAAATTTTTTTTTAAATTTATTTTTGGCTGCGTTGGGTCTTCGTTGCTGTGCACGGGCTTTCTCTAGTTGTGGCGAGCGGGGGCTACTCTTCATTGCGGTGGCTTCTCTGTTGCAGAGTGCGGGCTCTAGGTGCGTGGGCTTCAGTAGTTGCAGCACGCGGGCTCAGTAGTTGTAGCGCATGGGCTTAGTTGCTCCGCAGCATGTGGGATCTTCCCGGACCAGCGATTGAACCCGTGTCCCCTGCATTGGCAGGCAGATTCTTAACCACTGCGCCACCAGGGAAGTCCCAAAAGTATAAATTCTTAAAGTCAGGGCTGACTTTAAACAGATACTGGCAATACAGAATTCTCTGTGTAAGTTTACAAAAGAAAGGTCATGGGCCGAACACACTGGGATGTAATAATCACTGACTCTAAGTCAGTCAAACCTACCAAGCGTAGGTTTACAAAAGAAACATTCACACAGCAGCTAATTTCCTATTTAAAAAGCTCAGAGAAGATACTGAATGTTAAAACATGGAAGTTGAAGCTCTCGGGGGTGGGGGGAGGTTTGGAAATCTTTCATGCAATTTATTCAGTGAGCAAGCCTCTGCTTTTTTCCTATAAAATAGACGGAGCTGAACACTGTGAGGAGACTCTCTCCTTGGGCAGGTGCCTGTGGAGTCAAGTAAACTACCTGCTTGGGATTTTGTGCATGCTACTGTCTCCCCTTGATTATCATGGCATGTATCCCAAAGAATATTCTTTGTGAATAGTTTATATGCTGATCAACCTTTATATTTCAACATTCACTTAATTTTAGACAGCTGCTTTAAAAGTGTAAAATTTCCAGCTGGCTCTTCATATTTCCGTATAGGTCAGTTTTTATGTTTTCCTTGATTCTTTTCTTCTTCAGACTCACATTAGTTCATGTTTTATGCTTGAAATACCTATATTTCCCTCTCACATTGTTATTTGTAAGTGATATTCTTTAATATTTTTTCTCCAAGCTAGTTTCCCAAAATGTTATATTATTTTTTTATAAATTTTAAAAATATTTATTTATTTATTTTTGCCTGTGTTGGGTCTTCATTGCTGTGTGCGGGCTTTCTCTAGTTGCGGCGAGCAGGGGATACTCTTCGTTGCGGTGCGCGGGCTTCTCATTGCGGTGGCTTCTCTTGTGGAGCACAGGCTCTAGGCGCGCGAGCTTCAGTCGTTGTGGCTCACGGGCTCTACAGCGCAGGCTCAGTAGTTGTGGCAAATGGGCTTAGTTGCTCTGTGGCATGTGGGATCTTCCCAGACCAGGGGTTGAACCCGTGTCCCCTGCTTTGGCAGGCGGATTCTTAACCACTGTGCCACCAGGAAACCCCTAAAATATTATATTAAATAACTAAAAAAAAAAAATTGAAAAATAAAATAAAATATTGAACCTGGCTATATTTTATGTGCTTGGAAATCTAATTTTTCTAAATTTATTTATTTAATTTATTTATTTTTGGCTGTGTTGGGTCTTCGTTGCTGCACGTGGGCTTTTTGTAGTTGTGGCGAGCGGGGGCTGCTCTTCTTTGAGATGCACGTACTTCTCATTGCAGTGGCTTCTCTTGTTGCAAAGCACAGGCCCTAGAGCACGTGGGCTTCAGTAGTTGTGGCTCTGTGGCATGTGGGATCTTCCTGGACCAGGGCTTGAACCTGTGTCCCCTGCATTGACAGGCAGATTATTAACCACTGCGCCACCAGGGAAGTCCCTAATTTTTTTTGACTAAAGGAAATTTATAAAATATATAATGTTATACATGCATTTGTAGGTGATGAACTGATTGTACTATGTCATAAAGCTAGAAACAGTGAGAGCTGGGATTAAAATCCAGAGTTTCTGATTTTCTCTTTTTTTGGTTGTGTTTTTAATCATTTTTTTAAAGCTTCGTGTTTTTTTTAAAAATTAATTAATTTATTATTTATGGCTGTGTTGGGTCTTCGTTTCTGAACGAGGGCTTTCTTTAGTTGCGGCAAGTGGGGGCCACTCTTCATCGTGGTGTGCGGGCCTCTCACTATCGCGGCCTCTCTTATTGCGGAGCACCGGCTCCAGACGCGCAGGCTCAGTAGTTGTGGCTCACGGGCCTAGTTGCTCCGCGGCATGTGGGATCCTCCCAGACCAGGGCTCGAACCCATGTCCCCTGCATTTGCAGGCAGATTCCCAACCACTGCGCCACCAGGGAAGCCCCTTCTGTGGTGTTTTGAAATAACAGCCCAGCTGGACTAGAACAGGCAGTGATCACATTATCTCAATCTACTGAAAACCCTCCAGTGACTCCTACTGTAGTTGGGATATGGTCCAAGTTTCCTGCCACTGTCTAGAAGGCACTATTTGATCTGTATATTATCTCTCTCTCCAAATTCACCTTGATCCATTCTCTTCTGTAGGCACCTTCAGAGACAGTGGTCACCCTTCAGTCTCTAGAGCTGCATTGTCCAATATGGTAGCTACCAGTCACACGTGATTACCGATCACTTAAAATATGATACCATATTTACCATATGCTAATCTAAATGCATTTGTTCTGTAAGTGTAAAATACATACCACATTTCAAAGGCAGTATAAAAATTAATGTAAAATATCTCATTAATTTTGTCATTGTTAATATTCATAATGCTATTATTTTGGATATATTAGATAAACTAAAGCAAAATTAACATGTAATTAACCGCTTTTTTTACTTTTTAAATGTGGCTTCTAGAATATTTAAAATTATGTGTCACATTATTTTTATTATTTTGCATATTATATTATTTCTAGTGGACAGCATATTTCTAGAACAGACTAAACTTACTTCCATTTCAGAAACTTTTCTTTTTCTTTTTAGTTGTTGTCTCTTCTGAATATTCTCTCACCAAGTTTTCTCCTGATTGTTTTGTTTGTTTGTTTGGTTGGTTTTTTTGAATTTTTGAATTTTATTTTATTTTTTTATACAGCAGGTTCTTATTAGTCATCCATTTTATACACATCAGTGTATACATGTCAATCCCAGCCTCCCAGTTCATCACACCACCACCCCCACCCGCCGCTGCTTTTCCCCCTTGGTGTCCATACGTTTGTTCTCCACATCTATGTCTCAATTTCTGCCCTGCAAACCGGTTCATCTGTACCATTCTTCTAGGTTCCACATATATGCGTTAATATACGATATTTGTTTTTCTCTTTCTGACTTACTTCACTCTGTATGGCAGTCTCTAGATTCATCCACGTCTCTACAAATGACCCAATTTCGTTCCTTTCTATGGCTGAGTAATATTCCATTGTATATATATACCACATCTTCTTTATCCATTCGTCTGTCGATGGGCATTTAGGTTGCTTCCATGACCTGGCTATTGTACATAGTGCTGCAGTGAACATTGGGGTGCATGTGTGTTTTTGAATTATGGTTTTCTCTGGGTATATGCCCAGTAGTGGGATTGCTGGGTCATATGGTAATTCTATTTTTAGTTTTTTAAGGAACCTCCATACTGTTCTCCATAGTGGCTGTATCAATTTACATTCCCACCAACAGTGCGAGAGGGTTCCCTTTTCTCCACACCCTCTCCAGCATTTGTTGTTTGTAGATTTTCTGATGACGCCTATTCTAACTGGTGTGAGGTGATACCTCATTGTAGTTTTGATTTGCATTTCTCTAATAATTAGTGATGTTGAGCAGCTTTTCATGTGCTTCATGGCCATCTGTATGTCCTCTTTGGAGAAATATCTATTTAGGTCTTCTGCCCATTTTTGGATAGGGTTGTTTGTTTTTTTAATATTGAGCTGCATGACCTGTTTATATATTTTGGAGATTAATCCTTTGCCCATTGATTCGTTTGGAAATATTTTCTCCCATTCTGAGGGTTGTCTTTTCGTCTTGTTTGTAGTTTCTTTTGCTTTGCAAAAGCTTTTAAGTTTCATTAGGTCCCATTTGTTTATTTTTGTTTTTATTTCCATTACTCTAGGGGGTGGATCAAAGAAGATCTTGCTGTGATTTATGTCAAAGAGTGTTCTTCCTATGTTTTCCTCTAAGAGTTTTATAGTGTCCAGTCTTACATTTAGGTCTCTAATCCATTTTGAGTTTATTTTTGTGTATGGTGTTAGGGAATGTTCTAATATCATTCTTTTACATGTAGCTGTCCAGTTTTCCTAGCACCGCTTATTGAAGAGACTGTCTTTTCTCCATTGTATATCCTTGCCTCCTTTGTCATAGATTAGTTGACCAAAGGTGCGTGGGTGTATCTCTGGGCTTTCAATCTTGTTCCATTGATCTGTATTTCTGTTTTTGTGCCAGTACCATATTGTCTTGATTACTGTAGCTTTGTAGTATAGTCTGAAGTCAGGGAGTCTGATTCCTCCAGCTCCATTTTTTTCCCTCAAGACTGCTTTGGCTATTTGGGGTCTTTGTGTCGCCATACAAATCTTAAGATTTTTTGTTCTAGTTCTGTAAAAAATGCCATTGAATCTGTAGATTGCTTTGGGTAGTATAGTCATTTTCACAATATTGATTCTTCCAATCCAGGAACATGGTATATCTCTCCATCTGTTGGTATCATCTTTAATTTCTTTCAACAGTGTCTTATAGTTTTCTGCATACAGGTCTTTTGTCTCCCTAGGTAGGTATATTCCTAGGTATTTTATTCTTTTTGTTGCAGTGGTAAATGGGAGTGTTTCCTTAATTTCTCTTTCGGATTTTAAATCATTAGTGTATAGGAATGCAAGAGATTTCTGTGCATTAATTTTGTATCCTGCAACTTTACCAAATTCATTGATTAGCTCTAGTAGTTTTCTGGTGGCATCTTTAGGAGTCTCTGTGTATAGTATCATGTCATCTGCAAACAGTGACAGTTTTACTTCTTCTTTTCCAATTTGTATTCCTTTTATTTCTTTTGCTTCTCTGATTGCTGTGGCTAGGACTTCCAAACCTATGTTGAATAATAGTGGTGAGAGTGGACATCCTTGTCTTGTTCCTGATCTTAGAGGAAATGCTTTCAGTTTTTCACCATTGAGAATGATGTTTGCTGTGGGTTTGTTGTATATGGCCTTTATTATGTTGAGGTAGGTTCCCTCTGTGCCCACTTTCTGGAGAGTTTTTATCATAAATGGGTGTTGAATTCTGTCGAAAGCTTTTTTTGCATCTATTGAGATGATCATATGGTTTTTATTCTTCAGTTTGTTAATATGGTGTATCACATTGATTGATTTGCGTATATTGAAGAATCCTTGCATCCCTGGGATAAATCCCACTTGATCATGATGTACGATCCTTTTAATGTGTTGTTGGATTCTGTTTGCTAGTATTTTGTTGAGGAGTTTTGCATCTATATTCATGAGTGATATTGGTCTGTAATTTTCTTTTTTTGTAGTATCTTTGTCTGGTTTTGGTATCAGGGTGATGGTGGCCTCATAGAATGAGATTGGGAGTGTTCCTTCCCCTGCAATTTTTTGGAAGAGTTTGAGAAGGATGGGTGTTAGCTCTTCTCTAAATGTTTGATAGAATTCACCTGTGAAACCATCTGGTCCTGGACTTTTGTTTGTTGGAAGATTTTTAATCAGTTTCAATTTCATTACTTGTGATTGGCCTGTTCATATTTTCTCTTTCTTCCTGGTTCAGTCTTGGGAGGTTATACCTTTCTAAGAATTTGTCCATTTCTTCCAGGTTGTCCATTTTATTGGATAGAGTTGTTTGTAGTAGTCTCTTAGGATGCTTTGTATCTCTGCGGTGTCCGTTGTAACTTCTCCTTCTTCATTTCTAATTTTATTGATTTGAGTCCTCTCCCTCTTTTTCTTGATGAGTCTGGCTAATGGTTTATCAATTTTGTTTATCTTCTCAAAGAACCAGCTTTTAGTTTTATTGATCTTTGCTATTGTTTTCTTTGTTTCTCTTTCATTTATTTCTGCTCTGATCTTGATGATTTCTTTCCTTCTGCTAACTTTGGGTTTTGTTTGTTCTTCTTTCTCTAGTTCCTTTAGGTGTAAGGTTAGATTTTTTATTTGAGATTTTTCTTGTTTCTTAAGGTAGGCCTGTATAGCTATAAACTTTCCTCTTAGAACTGCTTTTGCTGCATCCCATAGATTTTGGATCATCTTGTTTTCATTATCATTGTCTCTGGGTATTTTTTGATTTCCTCTTTGATTTCTTCAGTGGTCTCTTGGTTATTTAGTAACGTATTGTTTAGCCTCCATGTGTTTGTGTTTTTTACGTTTTTTCCCCTGTAATTGATTTCTAATCTCATAGCATTGTGGTCAGAAAAGATGCTTGATATGATTTCAGTTTTCTTAAATTTACTGAGGCTTGATTTGTGACCCAAGATGTGATCTATCCTGGAGAATGTTCCATGCACACTTAAGAAGAAAGTGTAATCTGCTGTTTTTGGATGGAATGTCCTACAAATATCAATTAAATCTGTCTGGTCTATTGTGTCATTTAAAGCTTTTGTTTCCTTATTAATTTTCTGTTTGGGTGATCTGTCCATTGGTGTAAGTGAGGTGTTAAAGTCCCTCACTATTATTGTGTTACTTTCGATTTCCTCTTTTATAGCTGTTAGCAGTTGCTTTATGTATTGTGGTGCTCCTATGCTGGGTGCATATATAGTTATAATTGTTATAGCTTCTTCTTTGATTGATGCCTTGATGGTTATGTAGTGTCCTTCCTTGTCTCTTGTAACATTCTTTATTTTAAAGTCTATTTTATCTGATATGAATATTGCTACTCCAGCTTTCTTCTGATTTCCATTTGCATGGAATATCTTTCTCCATCCCCTCACTTTCAGTCTGTATGTGTCCCTATGTCTGAAGTGGGTCTCTTGTAGACAGCATATATATGGGTCTTGTTTTTGTATCCATTCAGCAAGCCTGTGTCTTTTGGTTGGAGCATTTAATTCATTCACGTTTAAGGTAATTATCGATGTATAGGTTTCTATTATCATTTTCTTTATTGTTTTGGGTTTGTTTCTGTAGGTCCTTTTCTTCTCTTGTGTTTCCCACTTAGAGAAGTGCCTTTAGCATTTGTTGGTTTGGTGGTGCTGAATTCTCTTAGCTTTTACTTGTCTGTAAAGCTTTTGCTTGTCTGTAAAGCTTTAGATTTCTCCATCAAATCTGAATTTGATCCTTGTGGGGTAGAATAATCTTGGTTGTAAGTTCTTCCCTTTCATCACTTTAAGTATATCATGCCGCTCCCTTCTGGCTTGTAGAGTTTCTGCTGAGAAATCAGCTGTTAACCTTATGGGAGTTCCCTTGTATGTTATTTGTTGTTTTTCCATTGCTGCTTTCAATAATTTTTCTTTGTCTTTCATTTTTGCCACTTTGATTACTATGCCTCTCAGCATGTTTCTCCTTGGGTTTACCCTGTATGGGACTCCCTGCACTTCCTGCACTTGGGTGGCTATTTCCTTTCACATGTTAGGGAAGTTTTTGACTATAATCTCTTCAAATATTTTCTCAGGTCCTTTCTCTCTCTCTTCTCCTTCTGGGACCCCTATAATGTGAATGTTGCTGCATTTAATGTTGTTCCAGAGGTCTCTTAGGCTGTCTGCATTTCTTTTCATTCTTTTTTATTTATTCTGTTCCACAGCAGTGAATTCCACCATTGTGTCTTCCAGGTCACTTATCCGTTCTTCTGCCTCAGTTATTCTGCTATTGATTCCTTCTAGTGTAGTTTTCATTTCAGTTATTGTGCTGTTCATCTCTGTTTGTTTGTTCTTTAATTCTTCTAGATCTCTGTTAAACATTTCTTGCATCTTTTCGACCTTTGCCTCCATTCTTTTTCCGAGGTCCTGGATCATCTTCACTGTCATTATTCTGAATTCTTTTTCTGGAAGATTGCCTATCTCCACTTCATTTAGTTGTTTTTCTGGGGTTTTATCTTGTTCCTTCATGTGGTACATAGCCCTCTGCCTTTTCATCTTGTCTATCTTTCTGTGAATGTGGTTTTTGTTCCACAGGCTGCAGGATTATAGTTCTTCTTGCTTCTGCTGTCTGCCCTCTGGTGGATGAGGCTATCTAAGAGGCTTGTGCAAGTTTCCTGATGGGAGGGACTGGTGGTGGGTAGAGCTGGCTGTTGCTTTGGTGGGCAGAGCTCAGTAAAACTTTAATCCACTGGACTGTTGATGGGTGGGGCTGGGTTCCCTCCCTGCTGGTTGTTTGGCCTGAGGCGACCCAACAGTGGAGCCTACCCGGGCTCTTTGGTGGGGCTAATGGCAGACTCTGGGAGGAGAGTACTCACGCCAAGGAGTACTTCCCAGAACTTCTGCTGCCAGTGTCCTTGTCCTCACAGTGAGACACAGCCACCCCCCGCCTCTGCAGGAGACCTTCCAACACTAGCAGGTAGGTCTGGTTCAGTCTCCTATGGGGTCACTGCTCTTTCCCCTTGGTCCTGATGCACACACTACTTTGTGTGTGCCCTCCAAGAGTCTAGTCTCTGTTTTCTCCAGTCCTGTTGAAGGCCTGCAATCAAATCAGGCTAGCCTTCAAAGTCTGATTCTCTAGGAATTCCTCCTCCCATTGCCGGACCCCCAGGTTGGGAAGCTTGACTTGGGGCTCAGAACCTTCACTCCGCTGGGTGGACTTCTGTGGTATAAGTGTTCTCCAGTTTGTGAGTCACCCACCCGGCAGTTATGGAATTTGATTTTATTGTGATTGCGCCCCTCCTACCGTCTCATTGTGGCTTCTCCTTTGTCTTTGGATGTTGGGTATCCCTTTTTGGTGAGTTCCAGTGTCTTCCTGTCGATGATTGTCCAGCAGTTAGTTGTGATTCTGGTGTTCTCACATGAGGGAGTGAGAGCACATCCTTCTACTCTGCCATCTTGAACCAATCTCCCTCCTGATTGTTTTTCTGATTTTCTTAAATAGGAAGGAACTTTCCTTTAAAGGAAGTTAAATGGTGAAGAAACAAGTGTCCATATAAGATTACATGTATTTGAATCCTTAGTCTTGTCTCCAATACGTTCTATCTGGGTGGAATTATATAAATTACTCACAATTTCTGTACATTGGTTTTTCTCATCTCTAAAATCAGAGCAAAATAGCTTTTCTTTCTTCATAAAATTGTGGTATAGATTATATCAGATGATACTACAGTAAATCATATATAATTGTACCTGGCATATAGGTGTTAATAAACATTAGCAGTGATGATGGTAATGATAATAGTGATTCTATGGAACTTTCCTTTTAGATATACAGGAAAGAAGTAAACATTATTAATATAATAATCTACTGTTATTCATGAAAGAGTGGCAGGTTATTAATTTATGACACTAGGTTGTTATTTGATAAATCAAAATTAACTTGGATTCTATATAGAGTGAAGTGATTTCAAGGTTAAAATTTAGATAGTCACCTACAATTTATAATTTCATTTAATTCAGTCAGTAGCTAAGTCATATATATGTTTGTGCCTTTAGCTGTAATGGTATTATAGCCTAAAATAGATATTTTTATAATTTTTCTATTTCTACTCACCAGGGCAAATATGGGATGGAAATCTGTTTTCCTATGTATTTCCTGGTTTCTCATTTAACAAAAATGTCTGTTAAGACATTGAGTATCTATTTTATGGATTGAGGAGATAACAGCAATTTGCTGCTGGGGACGTACAGTGATAGGAAAAGAAATGATTCCTGGCCTCCAAGGAATTTAGAATCTAGCAAAGGAGAATGATTTGTAAATAACTAACAGAAGGAAGAATGAAATGAAAGCTACCCTAGAGGAACAAGCAGCTGACCTATCCTGGGGTGGAGGTGTGCGGGTGTGGTACAAAGAACACTGCTGGGGAGGTGAGGCTTCAGGGAGTAGGATCCGTAGGGAGCAGGTGGCAGGGAGCATTCGGTTGGAGTGGCTACTGTTAGATCAAAGCCTAGCGATGTGATGGACCAGAAAGTAGTCCTGTCTGTGGGGCATGGCCCCTCTCCCATCCTCCATGGCAGAACTGCTGCTCAGGTGCTGCTGCACGACAGGGAGCGCCGTGCTGACCTGGTGGGTTCAGCACAATTCACTCCTTTTTGACTGGAGCCAGCCTTGATTTTCACACTTTCTTTGTTGTATGTAATAATAGTGCCTTTCTTCTCATTTAGATTCCAAAATAAAAAGAGGGGTCAAGGTCTGTGGGGTTTCTCTCAGCGTTACTATGTAAGACCTGCAGTGTTTCTTCTCTGGTAAATTCTGTCACATGCAACTCACTGCTTATCTTTTACCTGTATCTTTCTCTGAGACACTGTGGAAGGACTTGTGTTTGTGCTACAGTGACCCAGTAACAGAGTCTCCAAGTCCTCTTTTTACTTCACTATACAGATGTTTTAGGACCAGATTTTTAGGCACAGTTGATGTTATTTTTTGGCCCCCTTTTCTATCACAAGCTCTGTATCTTTGACTTAATCTTGAGGCCACAATGAATTTTGCTTATTAACCCCATTTTTCTATTGAACAGGATTTGTAATTTTTAGTGACTTAATACTTTGTAGATTATAAATATCTGGTGTCTAAATACTACAGCCTTTCTTTCTTCATTTTTCCTTTCTAGGGCAGTCTATTCACTTGTTATGGGTTTTGCCATTATTTGTGTCTTTGCACATGGCAGGTGTTGGACTGTCTGGAGAGTCCTTACCACCATGGGCAGGGTGCTTTGCATGACTGAAATGGTAGTATATGTTATTGCTTAGGACGCCACATGATGTTTTCCTTTTTATGTGTGTAAGAAATTTGTATCCTGAGGGCTAAGGGATTAGTTAATATGTTGCTTCTCTTGGAAATGAGAAAGAGAATAAATTCTGATTTTTCTAAAATGATATAACATTTTGTTCTTTTTTTTTTTTTTTTTAGGATATGATATTCACTTTTGTGACAAGAAAATCCTGTTGCTAGAAGCAGGTCCAAAGAAAGTACTGGGGAAATTGCCAGAAACTTACAGCAACAGGGTCAGCTCCATTTCCCCTGGCTCCGCAACCCTTCTCAGTAGTGAGTAGAAGATCCTCTGTCATAGAACCAATCTCCTGTCTCTCTTGACTTCCCAGTGTGTCCCATAGGGCAGAGTCAGCAGAGCATCTGGCGAGGAGGGAGCTCACTGAGACGGGTGGGAAGAGGAGGGTGGGGTTGGTAAGTCTAGTACATAGTCGAAGATGAGGACCCCTGGAATTGTTCATGTGTCAACTCCCAGTCTGAGGAAGACATCGCTGGGACATGTGGGTCCATGTAGACATCATTTGTGATGTTGGGTCATTATGAATTGGTGGAATTGAAACTATATGAACTAATTACGATCATTCACTTCTAGTAACAGCATACTCTTCATTTCCAGAGTCAGCCCTATAGGGGGCTGGGGAGCCTGAATGCTAAGTGCTTGTAGGGTATAGATGGATGTGTACACATGGAACCAGTTAGCAAATTGTCTTAAGGTCTTTGTCAAATGTTACTCCCTCAAGCCATCCTATCTAGAAACACCCCATCTAAAATTAAACTCTTGCATGACTCTCTAACTCCTTATACTGCTTTATTTTTCTTTATAACACTACCTGACATTTTATTATGAATTTTTTTTTAATTGTCTATCTCTCCAACTAGAATGTCAGCTGCTGAAGGGCAGAGATTTGTCTGTTTGGTTTCCCGCTTTATGCTCAGTACCTAGAAGTGTATCTGGCACATAGTAAGTGCTCAATAAATATTTCCTCAATGAATGAATCGGTTTAGTGCTCTGGAATTAAGCAAAAAATAGTCTTTATCCAGGGAGTTTGTATCCTCAATAGGATGATGAAGGAAAAGAAAATATGGATGTGGTTTATTTCCCCCACTTTATTATTTCCCCCACTTTAATGTGATTTGACCTTTGATCATGAAAGCTGGGTCTTTTTCGTGCTGTATAATCTGAACTGGGGAACAGAGTAGCTTAGCTCCTAGCATCAAACAGGATAGAAGTGAAGAGTATTTCCCTATTATTGGAGAACACTGAAAACAACCTCTTACTTAACAGGAAGGAGAGAGAAAGGGGACCCCAGGAGGGATGCCGGTCCCATCAGGTTGCTCTGGTCTATATATAACTCCTTTCTTTTGTAGGTTTTGGTGCCTGGGACCACATCTGCAACATGAGATACAGAGCCTTTCGGCGAATGCAGGTGCCTCCTTTATCACCTTTGGGTTATCTTGGTCTATCTTGAGTTAAGATATTGGAGTTCACATTCTCCAGGTTTTCTGTAAATGTGGGAGGAATTCAGACGGAGTTTACACTCAGTCGAAGGAAGTAGGAGGGAAGCATTCATGAGAGAATTTTCTTCCCACCTTATACTTCCTGCCGGAGGGACTGACAAACTGTGGTTTTTCTGCTTCCGTCAATGCTCAGTTTGACTGGAGTAATATTTCCTTTTCCTTGGGTTGTAATACAAACTTTCCCTTTGTGTTTCCAGGTGTGGGATGCCTGCTCAGAGGCCCTGATAATGTTCGATAAGGATAATTTAGATGACATGGGCTTTATAGTGGAGAACGATGTCATCGTGCATGCTCTCACTAAGCAGCTGGAGGCTGTGTCAGGTGAGGTATCTATCTCTTCCATCTTCCACTCACTTTCTGGAAGATGAACTATCTTAGAGTTATTCTGGGACTTACTGGAAGGATCCCTTCTACAGATACTGATGTCCACCATAAAGAAGCCCTCTAACAGTTATCTCAGGGATGTTCTTTCTCTCTCTCGTTTTTTTAAACAGCTTTATTCAGGTATAACTTACATACCAATAATTCACTGATTTTAAGTGTACAATTCAGTGATTTTTCAATATATTTATAGAGTTGTGCCACTATCACCACAATATGATTATAGAACATTCCTGTTACTCAAAAGGAAACCTTGTGCCTGTTTACAGTCATTCCCCATTCCCACTCCTAGCCCCTGGCACCACTAATCTACTTTCTGTTTTTTGAGATTTGCCTATTCTGGACATTTCATGTAGGTAGAATCATACAATATGTATTTTTTAATGTCTGACTTCTCTCACTAAATGCATTTTTGAGATTCATTCATGTTGTAGTATGTATTAGTACTCCAGTCTTTTTTACTGCCCAGTAGTATTTCATTGTGTGGATATATCACATTTTGTTTATCCATTCATCAGCTGATGGACATTTTGGGTTGTTTCCACTTTTTGGTGATTGTGAATAAAGCTATGAACATTTATGGACAAGTTTTTGTGTGGACATGTTTAATTTCTTCTGGGTGGATACTTAGGAGTAGAATTGCTGGGTCATGTAATAATTCTATGTTTAACATTTTCATAAACTGCCAAACTTTAAAGAGGCTGTACCATGTCCCTTTCCCACCAACAATATATAAGGGTTCCAATTTCTCCACCAACACTTTATTCCCCTCAACCTTTTTTTTTTTCTTTTTTTAATAGCCATCCTAGTAACTGAAGTGGTATCTCATTGTAGTTTTTAAATTTATTTTGTTTGGCCACACCACACAGCATGCGGGATCTCAGTTCCCCAACCAGGCAGTGAACCTGTGCCCCCTGCAGTGGGAGCACAGAATCTTAACCACTGTACTGCCAGGGAAGTCCCATCTTGTAGTTTTGATTGTATTTACCTGATGACTAATAATGTTGAGTGTCTTTTCATGTACTTGTCGGCTATTTGTATATCTTTTTTTTTTTTGGCTGTATCGGGTCTTAGTTGTGGCATGTGGGATCTTTCGTTGCAGTGCTTGGGCTTCTCTCGAGTTGTGGTGTGTGGGCTTAGTTGCCCTGCGGCATGTGGGATCTTAGTTCCCCAACCAGAGATCGAACCTGCATCCCCTGCATTGGAAGGTGGATTCTTAAACACTGGACCATGAGGGAAGTCCCAATTTGTATATCTTCCTTGGAGAAGTGTCTATTTAAAATCTTTTGCTCATTTTAAAACTAGATTGTCTTTTTTTTTAATTTATTTGTTTTTCAAATTTTTTTGGCTGTGTTGGGTCTTTGTTGCTGTGCACAGGCTTTCTCTGGTTGCAGTGAGCGGGAGCTACTGTTCATTGCAGTCCACGGACTTCTCATTGCAGTGGCTTCTCTTGTTGCGGAGCACGGGCTCTAGGCGTGCGGGCTCAGTAGTTGTGGCTCGCAGGCTGTAGAGCACAGGCTCAGTAGTTGTGGCGCATGGACTTAGTTGCTCCGTGGCATGTGGGATCTTCCTGGGCCAGGGTTCGAACCCGTGTCCCCTGCATTGGCAAGCGGATTCTTAACCACTGTGCCACCAGGGAAGCCCTTATTTTTTAGTTATAAGGGTTCTTTATATATTCTTGGTATAAATTCCCTATATATGTGATTTGTAAATATTTCAGGGTTCTGGAGAGAGAAAAATTGGAAGCAACTTAAATGCTTTTTGATATGGGATAATAGTTCATCCCTGCAATGAACTTCTGTGTAGCTTTTAAAGATAATTTTTAAAAATTTATTTATTTATTATTTATTTATTTTTGGCTGCGTTGGGTCTTCGTTGCTGTGCACGGGCTTTCTCTAGTTGCCGTGAGCGGAGACTGCTCCTCGTTGCGGTGCGCGGGCTTCTCATTGCGGTGTCTTCTCTTGTTGTGGAGCACGGGCTCTAGGTGCGCAGGCTTCAGTAGTTGTGGCTTGCAGGCTCTAGAGCGCAGGCTCAGTAGTTGTGGTGCACGGGCTTAGTTGCTCCGTGGCATGTGGGATCTTCCCGGACCAGGGATTGAACCCGTGTCCCCTGCATTGGCAGGCGGATTCTTAACCACTGCGCCACCAGGGAGGTCCTACAGATAATTTAGATCTAATGGTCACTTAGAAACATGTCCCATAATATATAGGTGAAAAAAAGTGTGTGTCATATGATCCCACTTGTGTGTGTGAGTGTGTGTGGGGGGTGTGTGCATATACACACATAGGAAATTGTTTGGAAAGCTATACAACAAAGCTTTAACTAGCTGTCTCTGAGTGGTATGATTAAAGGTGATTTTTTCCCCTTTTTTAAACCTTTCTTTGTGGTTCAGACTTTTACACAAAGTAAAAGTAGTAAGCATGTACTTTTTATGATCAGAAAAGTAAAATGACTTCCAGTGGGAAGAAAAATCTTATGAAATCTAGAACTTGTTTGAGTCTGTGGTATGCCCCACCCTATTTGCTTTGAAAACACATGTGGGTTCATGTAGGCATAGAGTGAAACTAGAGCAGGATCATGAAGATGGGAAGAAAGAGTGCCTCATGCAGGTGACAGTTCAGTGAGAGCTTACTTGTTTTTGTCCTTGTTTTCCTCACACTGATTAATCCCTGTGGCCTCTGTCATTAGCTCTTAGACCATAGCATAGATCACATGAGTTATTTTTGAGATCTTTACTTTTCTTGTTTAGGAGTAAATGGTAAGATAAAGATAAGCTGTCTTGGGACTTTGCTTTAGTTTTTTCCTCAGCCTGTGGGCAAACTGTCTAATGTTTTGTTTTTTCTCTTTTGACCTCCCTAGACCGAGTGACCGTTCTCTACAAGAGCAAAGCAGTCAGCTATACCTGGCCTTATCCGTTTTCCGTGGCAGGCTCCAGCCCTTGGGTTCATATTACCCTAGGTGATGGCAGCATCCTCCAGACCAAGTTGTTGGTAGTTGAAGATTTCTTATTTTGCCAGGGGTCTTGCATATCCACATCTTGTTAGATTCTAGGGTCTCTAGTTTTAGATCTAAGCTATAGTTAAAGTCAATTTTAGGCAAAGCTTTTGGTTATAAGGACCCATACCCACTCAAGCCAGCTCCAGTTAAGATGGTTCTGTTGTATATCCTGTACAGGAAGCAATCTCTTGGACCATCATAGGTCTTGAAATAAAGGATAGCTGGCCTTACAGGGACAGGAATCAGAGGGTCAGAAATTGAGGCTGTTCCTTCCCTCTCAGGAGTCCTGTAGTCGTTCATCTCCTTGCATCTCCCATTTTTTTCTCTTTCTGCTCATCAGCTTCCCCTTTTCCATTGCAGCCGTTCCCAGCCTTACTTCGGGATTCTTCAGCTCCAGCGCCTGCCTTATTGCTTTCTAGTTCAAATATGAAGAGACTTTGGCTCAGTTTAACCTATGGCTGGCACCTCTTGGATCAGATATCCAGCTTTGGTCTGTTAATTGAAGCTGGGATCGCATATATAGGGTTACCCCTCTAGGGGCTGGGAGTGAGGCAGGCATGATAAAGAGTTACCTGCCACAGATGGGCTTGCCACCAGTGGGAACTAGAGAAAACTTTTAGGAGGCAGAGACAAAGTTCTGGAACAGTTTCGTTAATTAATAGGTTTTAAGACTCAGCAGGCTCTTGTCTCCATGCAGATTGGTGCAGATGGCCACAACTCAGGAGTACGGCAGGCCGCTGGAATCCAAAATGTTAGCTGGAACTATGACCAGTCCGCTGTTGTGGCTACTCTGCATTTATCGGAGGTAAGATCCTGAGCCCACCATCTGGGGGCCTTGCTCGGGTTTAATTGGTACTGGGAAGATATGGGGATATATGTATATCTATAGCTGAGTCACTGTGTTATAAAGCAGAAACTAACACACCATTGTAAAGCAATTATACTCCAATAAAGATGTTAAAAAAAAATAAAATACATGCAGATATCTTATGACCTAGAAAACAAAACAATAATAACTGGTACTGGGTACTTCTCACAAGAACTCTTCTCCTCTCCGTTGTAGGCCACAGAAAACAATGTAGCTTGGCAGAGATTTCTCCCCTCCGGGCCCATTGCTCTGCTTCCGGTAAGAAGTCCTTCTGGCTAGTCTGGCTAGTCTTAAACATGTCAAGCCTTCCTCTTTTAGAACTTCATTTTCTCTCAGCCTTTTTCTGGTTTCAAGGGAATATGCCCAGGCTAGCTTTGTTACCCCGTCTTGTCTTCCTTCGTGCTTGAGAGCTCTTAAGAACAGAAGTTTTAGCCCTTGGTATTGATGTTCTTTTGACACAGCTTTCAGACACTTTGAGTTCCTTGGTTTGGTCCACATCCCATGAACATGCAACAGAGCTGGTCAGCATGGATGAGGAAAAGTTTGTGGATGCCGTTAACTCTGCCTTTGTGAGTATCACCAGCTGACGATATGTTGCTGGGATAGATACAGAAAGGTGGTTTTGAGTAAGAAAAGAGGAACAACCAACCAGCTGCCCCTTTGATCCTGTAACACCTGATGTGGATTACGTGGAGGAGGGGACTCAGGAAAATGTAAAACAAAGAAATTAATTTGTGTGCTCTTCTGAGGGTTGTGGGCTGCTGCTATGATGACTGAAACAGCTGCCTGGGTGGTAGTTACTTGGATAAGTAACTTTTTTTGAAGCTGTAATACTTTGATAATTTTTAACAGATGCCAAGTACCTGAACCATTGAAGCCTGATTCATCAGAAGTGTTCCTGGGGAGGGGCTGAGCACATTTCCATAGTGAGCTTAAGAGTAAGCTTTGTAGAGAGATGTGGGTTCAATATTGGTTCTACCTGTTAATCTCCTGAAAAATGGAAATAGTATCACCAACCTCTTAGGGTTTAATAGTAATAAAAGTCTAAAGACTTAGAAAGAATTTATGTAAAATGCTTGGAACATACCTAGTACATTATAGGGTACTCAACAAATGGTAATTATTACTGGAGTAGACATAGCCTTTAGATAATACAGACACCAATATTTTTGGAGTTTAAATGTCACATTATCTAAATTCACTAATGATAATGGTCGATAACATTTATCCAGCACTTACTATGTGCCAGGTACAGGTGAAGAGTTTTTTTAACATGTATTTATGTATTTAATTCAGTGAACCATTGAGGTAGGTACTATTATCCTGCTCAGAGATAGGTAACTTGTCTGAGGTCATACAGCTGGCGGCAAAGCTGGGTTCTGAAATCAGGCTGGCCCTTGAGCCTATGCTTTTAACCACCAAACTCTACTGCCTCGCTAATGACTTCACACTGGTTTACAGTGAAGAACTTAAGCTCCACTGCTCTGTAGTAACAACAAGAATAAACAAAAACTGAACGCACTGAAGTGGCTTCCAAGATAAATGGTGACCCTTTATGGGTCATTTAGTATATGTTCCTGGCATAGGCCTTTGCAGTACATTCATTCAGCAAGAGTTATGAGTGCTTCTATATAGAAGGCTCTGGAGTTGGACAAATGAGACATAGTCCTTCCTTTCAGGAAGCTCACAGTCAAGTGAGGGAGAAAGATATAGAAATGACAGTTTTGGTACAGTGGTAGAGTATGTATAGGATACTGTGGGAGCATGAAGGAGAAAGACACACACAGAAGAAGGTTTGGAGGGAGGTTTACAAAAAGGGGTGACAGCTTCTGCATGCTCTGAGGTGTTATCCTGGTGAACCAGAAGTGGGAGGACATTCTAAGTAGAGGGGTGTGTGGAGGCAAGAGCATGTTGTCGAGTGAGCTACTTTGTGGCTGGCATGTGCATTTTGAGGGTAGGATTAGTGAAAGGTGAAGCTCAGAGGTAGGTAGGGGCAGCTCATGAGCAGTTTGGCTTGATCCTAGAGCCTGTGGGAAGTGAGGGGAAGTTGCATTTTGCATTTGTTTGAGGGGCTTGTCACTTGTCTGAATCAGTTTAGGCGTGTTAGGTACCACTACCCTTGGCTGTGGTTATAAAATGGTTGCCTTGTTGAATTTTTAATTCCCTGCTGGAGTCGCTGATGAAATTTCACTTTGTTTTGTGGCTGGTGCTACTCAGTGGAGTGACGCCAACCACACAGACTTCATCGACTCGGCTGGCTCCATGCTGCAGTATGCGGTTGCCTTTCTGAAGCCCACTAAGATCTCAGCTCGCCAGCTGCCCCCAAGTGTAGCCAGGGTGGATGCCAAAAGCCGAGTACTGTTTCCTCTTGGGTTGGGACATGCTGCTGAGTACGTCCGGCCTCGGCTGGCGCTCATTGGGTAAGATAATAACAGAGCAGGGCCACTCCTTTTCACTCTACGCTGGAGGCTACACCTGAACTCTGCTTTATTCTTAGGGATGCAGCCCACAGAGTCCATCCACTTGCAGGACAAGGTGCCAACATGGGCTTTGGGGATATCTCCAGCTTGCTCCATCACCTCAGGACTGCAGCCTTCAATGGGAAAGACTTAGGTAAGGATTCAAGTACCTTAGAGAGGTATCCCAAGGTCCTATAATACGGGAAGATCAGGAAAATGGCCCTCAGTAGCTAGATGTAGTGGACATAAATGCATCTGGTTTGCTAGGAAGGAAAACTTCACTACTGAATTAGGGATTTAACCTTTCCTTTTCCCTTCAGGCTCCATGAGCCACCTCACAGCTTATGAAACAGACAGACAGCGTCACAACACTGCTCTTCTGGCTGCTACTGACCTACTAAAACGGCTGTATTCTACCAGTGCCACCCCACTGGTGCTGCTCAGGACGTGGGGCTTGCAGGCTACAAATGCAGTATCTCCGCTCAAAGTAAGAGAGTTCTTCTCCCAGATCTCCAAGAGTCTTGCTCACTGAGGAATGACTTCGCCAATGACTCGGTTTCTTTGAATTAATTTTCTTGGCTGTAAAATTATCATCTTTATCTGAATACCTTCCCCAGTGGTTATGAGCAGAAATATCCCTTCCGGGGTTTTTGGTGCTAGGGCCCACATCTAAGCAGTAACTTTATATAAGGGCTTAAAATAGTGAATAAGGACTTGTAAAGATAAAGATGCTTAAACTCCTTTTGCTGCTTGGCCAGCTTCTTTCCTGAGAAACTTGCATTAAAAGACACTTTGGAAGGACTCAGGAGGAGAATCTATCTGGGACTTTTGCCAAATTTTTGCTTTAATCACTTTAGATATTTTAAAGTATTTTCACCTGCCCACATACTTTACAATGTCAGAGTATCACTCACTTTGTTTCATTTTTTCCTCCAGGAACAGATTATGGCCTTTGCAAGCAAATGAATGCTCCTCTTCTGGATCTTTTCCCAAGACCATCACGTATTTTCAAGATTTAATTTAATAAATTTACATTAGAATTCTGCAGTCTCTTTTTCTCCTCTGCTTAATGGACCTGTGGAGCTCAAATAATGAGTGATAATTTGCTGTGAGGAGGGCATATCAACCAAGCCAAGAAAAAAACTCCAAAGGAAGACTATGATTTGGTTGAAAGAACTTTTTATTACTAAAAAATTGCTAAGGTGCTGTCTCATTCATTTTCACTTGTTAGCAGTCCTTTCTAAAGAGAAGATTTATGCAACTTAAAAAAAATGCTGGTTGTAAATTTATACAGTTGTTTTTTGATAAAGATAAGAATTAGAAATAGTCGATGCATTTTTGTTAGAATTGCTTTTTTAAAATTAGTAACACTAGAATGCAAAATAAACACAAATTGCTTTAACTTTTATTATAGGTATATTAGACTTTCTGAAAAGAAAACCAAATCTTAAAATGCTAGTTATTATTTCCTCATCACAGCACCATATTTCATTTATGGTTCCTCTGTGGGACACCACTGTCTATTCTGTAATAAAACAATAAATAATTTCATTGCACAGGTTTAAAGACCTCAGGAACCAGGTCAAAAGGAAAAATCTGATTAGCAGCAGAATTTGTTCATGTTTGGTTGCAGGCTGGTGCCAGCCTGGGTCGGGGTGGGTTCTTTTACTGTGCACTTTAGAAGCGGTTACCTCACAGTACCAGAGATACCTGTTGAAGAGAGTTTTGGATCCATTAGATTTGTGTACCACAAACAACATCTTGCCCAAAAGTCTGATTTGCAGATGAAAGGAGAAGATAACAGTCTGCTTTTGACCCAACCTAAGCTATTCTTGGGAAATATTTTTAGGGAATGGAAAATTTGTTATCACAGAGGAACTTTTCAGGTAAATGCGCAAAATTTATAAAAGATACTAAAGTGTGAATGTCACAAACCTTCCTGGAATCTCAGGAAAAAATGTGCCCAGAATGAAAGATGGCAGCTACTGGAAAAAGCTGTGTGACTACTGGCAGAGTCCAGAAAGGTCACTGTAGGGAAAAAAGGTCATCTTTCATAAAAAAATGGAAAGGTAGCCCAGGTATGAAGAACATGGACTCTACAGAAGTATGCAAACAGAATCAGGCAAGACATGAAGAATTTTAAGGCACACCTTGCAAGGACCTCCATAACCCACAGTGTTTTTCATATGATGATAAACACACAAAATCCACTATGTGCCAGGCCATGTCCTAGTATTTGAAATATATAACACATTTACAGAAAGAAAACCTAACCATCAAGATTAGACCTTGTAGGACTCTTAATAAGAGGCCCAAAAGGTACACTAGGGGCAAAAAGGACATTACAAATTGTTTTTTCTAAGAAATAAAAAGTCTCATTCCAAATTGCTCCTATAATGGATAAACTGGTTAATTCTCCAGATATTCTAATCAAGATTATCAGAAAATATGTAGATACATTTCTGGAGTTATAATGCATCTACCCAAGAGTTCTGAAAGTATTTGGGATGACCGAAGGAGTCTGCTGAACAATATGTGGCCTTTATAAGAAAAGCTTCAGAGACAAGCTGTGGTGATAAAGACCAGGAAATCTTTTCTCTCTGAACCCATCAAGCTGGAGGAGTCTTCAGTGAACACAGCTTCTCTCTTGGGAAAACAACTTGGTTTCTAATAGGAAATATCCTCCCCCTAATCTTGTAGAACAGCATTTCGTGTATGATGACTGGTTCTAATACCATACTCTTGACAAAGATGGGAAGGGGTCTAGAAGTCAAGTGATAATATTAAAAAGAATGTGAAGGACTTGGGAGTTTTCTTCAGAAGACCGAAAGGCTGTGGAAGGAGGGATTAGAGCAGAACTAAGACTACTGAGAAGGATTTTTTAACATCAGTGCAATCCCGAAGTGGAATGAGTTGTCTGGAAACATGCCTACACAGAAGCTGAATGACAACCAGTGAGAAGTGTTAAGGGAGTTCTGCAATGGGTAGAAGATTGGATTGATTATATCTTTGGGCTGTTTCCAACTCTAAAGATTCCATTATTTCACTCTGTATTAGCATTTTTGGAGGAAGAGACAGTAGGTATAAAGGTGACCTTAGTATAATTAAAAATCACTGTGACGGGCTTCCCTGGTGGCGCAGTGTTTAGGAGTCTGCCTGCCAATGCAGGGGACACAGGTTCGAGCCCTGGTCCGGGAGGATCCCACATGCCCCGGAGCAACTAAGCCTGTGCGCCACAACCACTGAGCCTGCACTCTAGAGCCCACGAGCCACAACTACTGAAGCCCGCGCGCCTAGAGCCAGTGCTGCACAACAAGAGAAGCCACCGCAATGAGAAGCCCGCGCACTGCAACAAAGAGTAGCCCCTGCTCGCCACAACTAGAGGGAGCCTGCGCGCAGCAATGAAGACCCAACGCAGCCAAAAATAATAAAACTTAAAAAAAAACCAATCACTGTGAAGAAGAAAAAATTTCACATTGAATTGAAAAACTAAAATTTGGGGGGATGAGGGTATAGAAATTTGCCTAGTTATTAGCACATATCAGATGTTAAATACTTATTGACTCAGTGAATACTTTTAAAAATAAGGTTCCCCAGGGACTGGTGTGAGGGCCAGGTATATTTAACATCTTCTGTGAAAAAGGTGAAAGAGAGTCTACTGTGAAAAGTACAAGTCTGGGGAGATACTCTGCTGGAAAGAAGCTGGAGGTAAAGAGCCAAGGTGTAGAAGCCAGACTACTGGAAGATCTTTTAAGTCCAAGAGCAGTCGCATGGGTAGACAAGGAAATGGTGGTCATGCGGGAAAGTACAAGATCATGAATTTTAGGGGAAATAATTCACAAAATCAAGAGCTCTGAACATTCAAACTCAAAGTGAGCATCCACTGTATGGATGTGGGCCAAAATGGCCAAGTAAATCAAATGTTAGGTATCATCAAGAAGGGTTCAGAAACCCTAGAACTAGACAAATGATGTAGAGGATGCTAGCTAAAATGATCAGGGGCCAGGGCAGAAAGAGACTGCTGCAAACAGAATAAAAGGACTGAAAGGGGCTATTACCAAAATCTAGATCCTTGAAAAGCACAGCCACAGGCCTCTCACTGCAGACCAAAAGCTAGGGTATAGATGTACTTCTTAGAAATACAAAGAAAACAAGTTTAGGATGACAAATTACTATAAACACATTAGCCTGAGAAAAGAGGTACTAGCACTGAAAACACACACACAAACACACACACACACATTCCTATAAGGTTGGATATGTTCATTACCCCAGGGTTTACTGATAAAAAGTTGATTAAAAGAAGGTAGTCTGTAGAAGGCAGCCACACCCTCCCAAAACATGTCCCTAGAAACTGGATGGCCTCCCTTCTGCCCAGTTGTGAGTTGCTCTCCATCCTTCTGAGATTTAGAATGGCTCTCAGCTGGCTGATTGGTGCTGACACAAAGCTGATCACATAACTTCAGATATGGTACCTTTTTTTTTGGCCACACCACGTGCACGGCTTCCAGGATCTTAGTTCTCCGACCAGGGATCGAACCCATGCCCTTGGCAGTGACAGCTCGTAGTCCTAACCACTGGACCTCCAGGGAATTCCCCAGATATGGCTTTTTTTTTTTCCTCTTTGAATTACACATGGAAAGTAAAACCAGGCATTTTTTTCTTTCTTTTTTTCTAGGGTAGGTGAGTGGAGATAAAGGTAGGACAGGGCAGTGTGCAGGGAAAAGAAAATACTGGTGTTGATAGGTCATGGAATTGCAATCAGTCAACTGAGTTTAACATGTAAGAGGAAAATTAAAATGTTCAAAGGAATGAGGCACTGAAAGGGTTGAAATGAGATTCTTCTTTGGTTCCCAGGGTTCCATCCCTGGGTTCCCCAAGGTTAAATTCCAAAGCTATTCCTTTTGGCTCTCTGTGACACACAAGGAACCTCAAAGATTTAGACTCTGGTACCAGCTGTGCATGAAGAGTGGTTAGGAAATAGTTCACATTTGAGGTGTAAAATTAATTAAATCCAAATCTCTAGACTCAAGGGCAAGACCTGTCTACAAAAGCCCCTTCCTCCAGATGAAATCAGCTGCTGGGCTTCAGTCTAGGCTGTCCCCAGACTAGCTCAGAATACAACTGAGTCCTCTCCTCTCTCGTTCTCCCTTTAACAAGGTTGTTGACAAATGCAGGCCTCAGAGGAACGGCTTGGCCTCAGTGGGAGATGCCCAGAGACTGCAGCAGGTGAAAGGTGGCCCCCAAGGCCCAGCCTGTCTCTATGTTGTTCACTTTCTTTGTGAGCTGTTGGGAAGGAGAAAAAAAAGTCTTAATATTTTCATTCAATTTTCAACTCCAGCAAGCACAACAAGCAGAGAATATCTGCAAAGATCATCCACACGGCCAAACCAAGGCAGAATTGGGAGTAGCCAGTCTCTGGAGGCTTCTCTCAACCCTCTGTAGGTTCCCATCCTGCCATTGCCCATTGCCCCTACACCTGCCAATTTGATCCTTGAATCTTTGGGCCCAGGAAGTGGTCTCAACCCAGGACTTCTAGAGAGGAACTTTTAGACAGACAGACTTCTGAACTCTCTCTCTAATCTTAAACTAAACATAACAGGAGTTAGCAATAGATTCAGGGGTAGGAAAGAACATACTAAGCTTCTCAATTCATACTTTGTAAGCAAGTGCATCTTCTTAAGCACTAGTTAATGACAAACCAAGGCATTTGAGGCATTCTAGGCCAGGTTGTACCTCAATTAGTTCAGTGACCTTGGGCAAAAGTTTAGACTTGATTTCATCAACAACATAACAAGTGGATTAGATTAGTCAATATATCAAATTGTTTTCTTCAGAATCCTAGGGGTTCCTTGACAGTGCTTCAAAGGAGAAAGGGAGGCAACGGTGAAGGAGTTCCAGGCCCCCGACCTCTGATTCAACCAGATAGCTTCATTTTTATCAGTTTTACTGGAATTCTCCATAAGCTATTGTTGAATAAAGATGCCACCACCATACCCATACCCAGGTTTATAAATCAGCAACCTGGTTTTAGTCTTTCCTTCTAGTACTAACTTCTTATGACACAATACTTCTGTGTTAACCTGATGAAATTTAGTCTATAGTCACTGTGCCAAAAACTGAGAAGAATGGCATGTGAATCATTATCTTGAGATTTAGTCTGTGACCCCTGAGTCAAACTGGGAGTGCCCCCCACCCCCCCAAAATGTTCTTCCTCTGTCCTTAGGACCAACAGTCTAGGGATATAGATGCTAAAGTGAAGTGATCTCTGGGACAGAGGACTGTTCACCCCTGATACAAATTCTGCTGCCATTGAAATAAAGACTAAAAGGATGCAGAAATGGAAATGGCAGAAAATTGTCCTTAAATGATTTGGTTATTGTTGATGCTTAAGTAGAGGCAGCTGTTAACTTAGTATGTATTGAGGGCTCAGGATGACCTCTCTTATCCACAAATCTACCTCCAACTGGTGTGAAATACCTATACTAACAATTAGACCAATATTAATAACTTCCTATGTGCCAGGCACCGTGCTTTATCTCCACTTTTATAACAGCCCTGAGAAACAGGTACTCTAAGGATTCCTGTGTTTTGAGTGAGGAACCTAAAAGTTAGAGGGGAAGTAAATCATCTAAGGTCACAGAGCTAGTAAGCTTGCAGAATCAGAGCTTGAACCCAGATCTGATGGACAACAGAGCCCATGCTTTAAACACTACGCTATACTGACTCTACTGGCAAGTAACTCTTTAAATGCCAATATTCTCAGCAGGTACAACAACACATTAAATCCAAATACCTTTGTACAAATGAATTTATGAAATCTGTATAACACAAAAAATGGGGCAATATAAACTCATCCGGAAATGAGGAAACAGGAAGGGGAAGTGACACAAGAGAAGGAGGGAGCTTCATAAACAAAGTACAATCTCTACTTCCTTGACCCCGAAAGTTCAAAGTTGCCCTGTGCCAGAGCTATATTTTTGTCACATCTCCTCTAATAGACTATGCTATTTGAGGACAGATTACATCTTAATCATCTTTGTAACTATAATGTGCAATTATTCAACTATGGTACGGAAGATTAAAAAATATTATATATGGGATGGATGAAACTCATAAGATGTGTTTGGAATAAATAAGTTACTACAGATAAAGTCAGGAAAACAGAGAGGGACCCAAGACTCAAGAGGCACTAAATATATGAGGCACACACAAAATACATACGACATACTACACAAGGCATTCAATACTCACGAGGTCTTAAATAAGCCACTCACTGATGATGCTCTTTGGCAGAGGTCCCTCATATTCTCTGCCAAACAGAACCATCAAACCATCTAATGGGCTAATGAGTGAACTAATGCTACTGGCCAGTGCACTTGCCTCTGTGCCCCTCCAAACAGAGCAAGTTTGTTTGATGGCCCCAGGCACCTTCTGTCCTTGTGCCCCCTTGATCAAACTTCAGCTACAGTACCTGTAACCACACTATCATCAGCAGAGAGAGGCAGGACATATGAACCCAGGATTCAGGAAGTACAGCACCTCCAACTTGTATGTACCCTATCCTGTGTGTTCACCTATCCCACTGGACCCCTTGCTTTTCACCCTGACTTTTGTGGGGTTTGTTTTTTTGTTTTTTGTTTTTGGCCACCCCACGCAGCATGCGGGATCTTAGTTCCCCGACCAGGGATCAAACCCATGCCCCCTGCAGTGGAAGTGCAGATTCTTAACCAGTGGACCGCCATGGAAGTCCCTCACCCTGACTTTTGAAGTTGATTTAATAAACCATGTAACTTGGGCATCTTAACCTGGGCTGCAAGCCTTTCGGCTCTGTGACCTCTGGGATAGCTTGCCTAGTAATATACAATTGACCATTGAACAACACGGGGGTTATAGGTGCCGACCCCCGTGCAGTCAAAAATCCACATATAACTTTACAGCTGGCCCTCCATACCCATGGATTCAACCAAACACAGATTGTGTAGTACCGTAGTGTTTACTATCGAAAAGAATCCATGTATAAGTGGACCCAGTTCAAACCTGTTATTCAAGGGTCAACGGTACTTAGAAGCTGCCATTGTATCAAGGTAATTTCCCACATTCATGGTGCCTTGCACAGTGCCTTGTCCATAGCCTGAATAAAATTACCTCAAAACTCCACCTACAGCCACTCTGATTACTAAACAAGTTTTTAAAAATATTTATTTATTTATTTGGTTGCGCTGGGTCTTAGTTGTGGCAGGCGGGCTCCTTAGTTGCAGCTCCTTAGTTGTGGCATGTGAACTCTTAGCAGGCGGGCTCCTTAGTTGCAGCTCACGGGCTCCTTAGTTGCGGCATGCGAACTCTTAGTTGTGGCATGCATGTGGGATCTAGTTCCCTGACCAGGGATCGAACCTAGGCCCCCTGCACTGGGAACATGGAGTCTTAACCACTGCGCCACCAGCGCAGTCCCCTAAACAAGTTTTTAACTTTCTTTCTAACTCCCAAATAAGAGGACTGTTATGTGATGCCGGTGTCGTCTCTCCTACCTGTAAGACGGTACTGCCTGCAAAGCCAAAGCCTTCCTTCAACAAGGCTGTGATGTAACTGAGATCCATGCACAGGAAAGGACTGCCTGAGGTGAAGTTTTCCAGGTTATCACATACTGGAGGTGATAGAAAGAGAAAAGTGGAATTTAAGTTTGCAGCCAACTGAGAGGTGTATGATTTTCTCTAAATACAGACTGAGAATAAGCAAAGCAGAATCCTCCATTCTCCTTCTCCCAGATGCCTGGGAGTCTTGGAGGCTAGAACTGTGCACTGACAGCCTCTGTAAGACCCCAGCTCAGGAACCTGCACATTTCTGATGTGACATCTAATCTACTCAAAGGTACATGGGTCCTAGTTTATTTGCTATGACATATATTCTATGACTTATTGTTGGGGCTTAATTCAACTAAGTCCCTTATATATTAAGACAGGGAAATACCAGTTAGCCCTACTTCAGGGCCACTGGATAAGAGCAATTATTTGCTTTTTTTTTTTTTTTTAATTTATTTATTTTTGGCTGCGTTGGTTCTTCGTTGCTGCGCACGGGCTTTTTCCATAGTTGCGGTGAGCGGGGGCTACTCTTCGTTGCAGTGCGTGGGCTTCTCATTGCGGTGGCCTCTCTTGTTGCAGAGCATAGGCTCTAGGTGCACGGGCTTCAGTAGCTGTGGCACATGGGCTCAGTAGTTGTGGCTCGCAGGCTCTAGAGCGCAGGCTCAGTAGTTGTGGCACACGGGCTTAGTTGCTCCGCGGCATGTGGGATCTTCCCAGACCAGGGCTCGAACCCGTGTCCCCTGCATTGGCAGGCAGATTCTCAACCACTGCGCCACCCGGGAAGCCCAATTTTTTTTTTTAAAAAAGGAAGAAATAAATGTGGAAAGAAGAAAATGTTTTCACCGTTTCTCCAAAGTCTCTTGTATTCTTATATTTTTCTTAGACACTTAATGCTTTTAACTCCTGGTAAAGACAGGAAACCAACCTTCTGAGAGGCTTTCTGCTGGCCGAAGCACATTAGGTCACTTTAAGGTCACTGGGGTTGGCAGGCACAGCCTCACGGGCTCACCTTCAATGGTTTCCACTGACACTTACCTTCCCTTGCTTTCCTTTCAAAATCTTCAACTTTTAAAACACCCCCTTTTTCATAATCTGAAATGAAACAGAACAGTAGTTGATGTCAAAAAGCCTTCCAGGAAACATAAGGAAATTTATCCTAGGAAATTATCCTATTTATAATAATGAAAAACTAAAAATAAAATTTCCAACATTAAAGAATGGGATAAGCAAACATGACATTTCCCTACAATATAATCTATACAGTTTATTTTATTTATTTATAATCTATTTTATGCTATGTATATTTAACCACAGCCAAAAAATAGGCCCATTGGGACTTCCCTGGTGGTGCAGTGTATAAGACTCCACACTCCCAGTGCAGGGGGCCCAGTGTTCGATCCCTGGTCAGGGAACTAGATCCCACATGCATGCTGCAACTAAGAGTTTGCATGCCACAACTAAGGAGTCTGCCTGCTGCAACTAAGACCCAGAGCAACCAAATAAATAAATAAAATATTAAAAAAAAAAATAGGCCCATTAAAAAGGGGCCATTAAACAGGTCAGAAAATAAGAAATTAATTCATATCTCAGGCCATGACAGATCACATATATACATTCTCACAGCTAAACAAAATGTGTTACTATTATAAGGAAAAATGGTATAAAGGGGAAAGAGGAAATTTTTGGGGTGAATATGTTCATTGACTTGAATCTGGTGATGGTTTCATGGGTGTATACATATGTCAAAACTTACCAAATTGTACACTTCAAATATGTGCAGTTTATTTTATGTCAATTATACCTCCATAAAAATACTTAAAGAAAAAAAAGACTTCATGTATATTTGTTTAGGCCATCTTCTAGCCCCAAAAGATTTGAAATCATATTCACTCTTCCACTTGGGTGACTTGGGAGAAAAGTACGGTGACCACCTCAACAAGGCATTGCAAATACTCCTTTTGTCCCTTTCCCTTCCCCACCACAGCCCTGCCCAGTTTCCCCCCTGCACTGACACCTGGAATGAACTTACCAATCATGTCTGTGTCAACAGCTCGGTCATAATAGTAAGAGAAAGCGTAGAAGGAGCTTCTCTGGACCTCATCTGGCTGATGAAGTTTTCCTTGGACCACCCTCAGCACTTCAGCATAGCAGGGCTCAAAGCCCACCTCCCCTGATGGGGCAAACGGTGCACAGGGGCAAGGTGAGAAAGTGAGAGGCAAGCAGCTGAAGCCAGTGGAACAGCAGGATGATCAAGGCGAGCTGAGGCTCAGGACAAAGGGCTTACAGACAAAGATGAACAAACTTCTGCAGCCTCATCTCTCCGGAGAACCAGTACCTGCTTCTCCACGGCAGGACCCCTCCCTAACCTGTGTTCACCAAAAAAGCCACAGCTGACCTCGAGCTGCCCCCTAGCATTATGTTTCATGGCATTTATGAGAAGTATGCAGAGGCTCACCTGCTTCCTTCATGGGAAAAATCAAGTTTTTTCCTCGAGTTTAAGGTCTATGCCTTTTATAATACCTAAGATCAATTATTCTTCTTATCGTCTCAATTCTATAACTGAAGTAGCTAAACATTAATTGGATCTGAAACAGTTTCACCCTGCTGAGGGCAGAGACCCTCAATACATTAGACCCAGGGTAAGAAGAGGTTTCTAATGGATCCACAACACTTGGGCAGGGAAAGAGCTGAACACAGAGTGACAGCTGCCTTGTTCACTGTCACTTCACACTACTCCTTGGAGGCACATCAGCATCTATTTGGAATTAGTTCCTGCAAAAGACAAGCTTCTCCTAGCTCTGGAAAAAGTTTCCCATGGGACTTTTCTAGACTTCTACTGTAAAAGTAATTTCAACCAGTGAAAAAATATCACCTGCCTTCTTGGTTGCCACCATACTGGTATTTCACACCCCCAAAGATCCACTCTGCTTCCAACCATCTTGGTAGACAGGCACTTCGGAAAGTGTGTCCATCAACTCCTGAAAGAAACCAGACCACAAAGTAAGAGGCAAGGGTGTGAGAGAGAAAGAGAGGAAGGAAAGCAAGACGTCAGTAAGATTGAAAGGAATTATCAAGGTGGCTGGGCCTTAAAATCATATGAAATTAGTTCCACGACTGCATCCTACGATGGGAATTCTGAACTCAGGGTTCATAGATGGGCTTTGTGGGGTTGGTGAACCCCCTGAAACTACAGGCAAACTTTCATGCTTATGTCCATTTGGCAGAGGGGTTGATGGCTTTCATCACATCTCAAATCTAAAACCTGAAATGGAATAAGTTCCCTCCTTTCTAAAACAGGGAAAAAATACTGTTCTACTTTTCTCATTGATTGTTGTGAGGCTTAAATAAAATACACTTGAAAATGTAAACTCTGAAATGCTATATACTCATCACAATAATAGCTTATTGTGAACCACACACCATAAAAATTAAAATAAATGCAAAATCTCTTTTAAGGTGAGGAAACGGAAACAAAAAGTTTAGCTAACTGGCCCCAAATTACAAGACTGCGACTGACCCTAGTTCTGCCTGACCCCAAAAGCTGAGCTCTTTACCCCTCTACTGCCTATGAAGAAAGGAATGGAGTTGTTCAGTTATTCCACCTTGTAAGTGGACTGCTGCTACCTGCACCTCTCACGTAAAGCTAAGGGCTTGAGCAAGCTCCTGCCTTGAGTCTTGAATTTCTGCAGACACTTCAGCCTCCTGGCCACAGACTGTTCCCCCCTATACCGAGAGACTTCATGCCGGAAATGGCTAATAATATATACCAAAACATCTGACCTCATAAAGTAGAAAAGGAATTTGCCATTATGATGTCTATTATACAACACAGATCTCTTACTTCAGCATAACCCTTTCTGCCATAGAATCACTGCCAAGGTAGGGAAAAGGCAAGCTGAGTACTGGTGTCACTCTCACCATACCCCAACCAGCACACCCAGACGAACCTTCTGTCTCCAGGGCTCCCAGAGTTGTCAGTCTTGCAGCTTTCAATCCAAATCCCAAGTAACTGTAAAATACAGGATTGACTAATTTCATGTGATCCTGAATTCTCTAGCCTAAAGCTCCCTCTTCCAAAAGTAACATGGTTTCTCTGTCTCACTCTGGAGGGAAGAAAACCTTGTTCTCTGTGCTCTATTCATCTCGTGTGGACAACCAGCAGTAATTCTTGCACAGTTCAGATCAAGGCCATGCAGTAAGAACTTCCCACAGCTACGCTTTAAAGGCCAGAGACAGTGACACTTCCTAGGGTCCCACCCTGGGAACCATCCCCAGAAGAGATCTCATTATCTTAGCTCCCAGCCCAACTGTGATCAAATTCTAGGCTGGATCTTGAACATCTGCAGGTCAGCTTAAAAGGAGCTGACACAGAGCTTTGGCTGAACCTTCTCTGAGTATCCTCTCTCTGGCGAAAACTTGACTCATATTACTTTTACTCTTATGTTACTTATCTTTTATTCTTTTATATTATTTTTTAAAATCTTACATTACTTTTTACTTTATTACTATTATATGTTTTTTTTTTTTAACATCTTTATTGAAGTATAATTGCCTTACAATAGTGTGTTAGCTTCTGCTTTATAACAAAGTGAATCAGTTATACATATACAATATGTTCCCATTTCTCTTCCCTCTTGCATCTCCCTCCCTCCCTATTATATGTTTTTGAGGACAAGAATGGAGAAACCTCTTGGGTCCCTTGGGCTTTGGTAAGTAGCTTAGGTTTCAGTTAACAGGTCTTCAGGGACTGGCAAAGACTTTGTAAGGCTTGTCAGATGCAATAATAGATGTGAAAATGTTTTGAAAAGTTAGGAGAGTCATACAATGTGAAATATTATTATTCCTCCATGTCCCCCTCTTCACCTATGTGTATAGAGCTTATAAGTGCTGTTAAACATCTCAAAGGAAGTGAGGTAGCCTCTAGGGGTTTGTTCCAGGGTTTTCTGCAAAACAGAAAAAGCAAAAAGACTATTCAGGATCCCCAATTACCTGAAGATGTTATCACCACCATCCCTATCCCTCCCCCCAAAAAAATAAGAGATGAAGCAGAAGATTAAACAACTAATCTCACAAGGCTTGAGGAATCAAAGGACTCTGAACAGTGAGGGGAAGTTCGGTCAGTCATTAATTGACTCGACTCAGCCTGTTCGTGGTGGGGCTGCTGTCTGAAATGGGGCACCACTTTCTTAGCACCACGATATGCCTGCCAAGTGGGCTGATAACCATACCTTCATATGTATCTGACTCACCTCAAACTGCGGCAGGAACGTGATTTGGGTGGAGGCACCCCCCAGGTCCAGAGTCCCCACAGTCTCCTGGCTGTGGCCATGCAGCTGACCTGTGAATGAGAGCCAGCTCTGAACATCTTCTGTTTCCTGGACAGCCCAACACTCCTCTGTCTGCAATTTCTCTCCTGCTCTTGTCATATATTGGAGGAATTCTGTAAATATTCCACTGCTCCCCAGCCCCAAAGGCTGCCCGCAAATGCTAACCTAGAAGGACTCTTGCTGCAGCTGAGGCCTTGAAGGCAGGTAATAGACACTAACTTCCTGTCTTTCCTCCCCACCCTCCTTTTTATTAAACAAAAGAAAGAACAATACAAAGAAAAAAAAGGTATTTTTGCTCCCTGACCATGTGTGAAACCCAGTTAAGGTCTTAGATAAACTTGAGAATATATTACCTGTCAGAAAATTCACAGTAACCCAAGCTAATATGCCTAAAAAAGGAAAGACAAAGATTATATCCAGAGCATTTTTTACCCCCGTTCCCTAGCCCCATCTTTGCTCTTTTTCTCTCTAAATTTCATGTCTAAAGCATACATTTCCCTCTCCCCATCTTTCCATTTCCTGCTATCCCCTTCCTCCTTGCTTATTTGTTCTCCTTATTTATTCTCCTTACTTAGTTCCTTTTTCTTCAGCACCCCCATCCCTGTTCCCAGTTCCTTTAATCAGATCTTTTATTAACCCTGGCCCTCTCCCCCTAGAACATACATCAATACCTCTCTCACCTTCATAGGATCCATCCATGATGCTAACACTGTCATCTGGTACCAGGAAAGGTGACTTCTTGAAGATCTCTTTTACCTAGCAAAAAAAGAAAGAAATCTGGATCCCCTAAGGCAATAGAATAGATTTCCACATTTTGACTGTGTCCTATAATGCTTAGAAAACTACACTCTTCATTTTCCCTAGATAAAATTTTAGCAGAACTCACTCCTTTTCCCTAAGAAACTAGAGAAGGAACTAGGCAAGAAATTATTGGTTTCTTGTAAAAAACAAAAACTACCTCAAAGAGCAGAGCCTGGGCTTTCTTTTCTGGCAGTAAGCGCAGTCCCGCTGTTGCCCTCAGGACCACTGGCGTTCTCTTCCAGTGACTTCGAGGGATTGAGTCTTTGGCCACCTCTAAGAGTTCTTGAACAGTCTCAGCACCCTGCAAAAGAGATGATTCACGTATCCAGTGAACAGTTCATTTAGTGGAGCTTGTCTATTCCCTCAGCATGCTCTGGGAGAGTACCAGGAGTGAGGTGGCAGAGGGCTCCAACCCTTCTCTGCTCCATAGAGCAGAAACCTAGAGAAGTGGGCTTCTTTGAAGAAGGAGACGCAATTTCATTTTGATTAAGTTATAATAAAAATGATTCTTTTACAGTGTGGTCATTTTAATTGTTATTTTATCTCAAATAAAAATTAGCTTCATGGGGGAGTCCCCTGGTGGTCCAGTGGTTAGGGTTCGGTGCTCTCACTGCTGTGGCCCAGTTTCAATCCCCGGTTGGGGAACTGAGATCTCACAAGCAGCATGGCGCAGCCAAAAAAAAAAAAAAGGAAAGAAAAGAAAAATGGTATCTGATATTAAAGAATTTCATATTCATTCACTAATAACAACATATTTTAAAAAATTAGCTTCAGGCCAGAAAGTTGGTATGGTGAAGGAAACAAGGCTTGGAGTTAGAAGACTTGATCGCTAGCCCTGTGGCCTAACATAGGTCACTTGGCGCTCCTGGGGCTTGGTCTCCTCAGCTGTGAGATGGAGATACCATCATACAAAACTGTTGTATGCGTTAGATGAGGCAGACTGCGTGGAGCTGCCACAAAAATGCTAGCTGCAGCTGTTATTATGCTACTCCTTTTATGACTTCTACAAGGACAGAACACATCAGGTTCCATTTTTGCATTACCAGCACCTACCTGCATGGCACACAGCAGATGTTCAAATTATGATATGTTAAAAACCATTATTTTAAAGCCATTGTTTCTCTGAGTAAACATCTGTTCTGACAACACGCTGCCTCTTAATCATTACAATTATTAGCAACCACAACACAATTTTACTCTCCAAATGTCAAATCAGTTTCTAATAATGTGGTTGCTTTCAACAGCTCCTAATTTTCTAGCACATCTGCCATTTCATAACAGCAAGCTAAGAAAATAAACATCCTCTCGGTTCTTCAAGTTCAAGCCATTTTTAACATCAGGTGTTCCTTTGGTTAATGATTACACTTGTGACACTGAACAACACCTTTATATATGCTACCAAAGTTCAACATTCTGCCTTATTCTATTTTATATCATTGTGGCCTCTGACATGGGGTGCTGTATGTTGTGAGAGCTCAAATGTGAAATACAGTTATGACAGAACTCTACATTCATCTTCTATTACTGAAAATTTTTGTTGTCGTCGGTTTTGCCCAATTTCTAGAATATAAGCATGGTTCTGTGCTGTATAAGGGCACTCTGAAATGGAGTTCACTGGATCTATATTCCCTTAATTGCCATGTGTATACCTCCTACCTTATAGAACTTCACAACTATTTTCTGCATCTACATTAATTGATGCAGTTGATGGCTTCAAATCAAAATCTTAAGCAGTAAATACAAAGAGCGCAGTTTTTCTTTTTTTTTTTTAACATCTTTATTGGAGTATAATTGCTTTACAATGGTATGTTAGTTTCTGCTTCATAACAAAGTGAATCAGCTATACATATACATATATCCCCATATCTCCTCCCTCTTGTGTCTCCCTCCCACCCTCCCTATCCCCCGCCTCTAGGTGGTCACAAAGCACAGAGCTGATCTCCCTGTGCTATGTGGCTGCTTCCCACTAGCTATCTATTTTGCATTTGGTAGTTCTTGAAAGACAGTGTTATCCCTGCATGGCCACAATCTATTTTCACACCTCCTTCTACCTAAGCCCTGGTGAGCCTGGGGTGTACAATTACTGTTATCCAGGAGATTAGCTAGGACAGAAAACTGATCTCACACATGACCTCAATATCAGTAGTGAACAGCATGAGATATTTAACAGCAGTGGTGTGGTAAAGTTATCAAGGCATTTGAGAATCGAAACATCTAATTGTAAAAAACTCACCTGCTTAGGCTGATCTACAAAAGCAGAAAGTCCTGGATTCACAGAATCAAAAATTTCCCCTTCCAGAATCGGAAGCTGTCCTATGTTGTCCATGGAGCAAAACAGAAGAGAGATGGCTGATTATCAAAAGTTAGGCTGTTTCTGGACTTGCCTGGTGGCGCAGTGGTTAAGAACCCACATGTCAATGCAGGGGACACGGATTTGAGCCCTGGTCCAGGAAGATCCCACATGCCAAGGAGCAACTAAGCCCGTGCGCCACAACTACTGAGCCTGTGCTCTAGAGCCCGTGAGCCACAACTACTGAGCCCGTGTGCCACAACTACTGAAGCCCGCGCACCTACAGCCCGTGCCCTGCAACAAAAGAAGCCACCGCAGTGAGAACCCCACGCACCGCAATGAAGAGTAGCCCCAGCTCACTGCAACTAGAGAAAGCCCGCACACAGCAACAAAGACCCAAGGCAACCAAAAATTAAAAAAAAAAAAAGTTAGGCTGTTTCTGATTCTGGGCTCTGTATCATATTAACCTGCTACTTCCCCCCCCGCTATTCCAAGTCATCCCACCTGTGAGGAATGGCTTGCAGGAGTACTGGGTAGGGGGACAGAGGATGAAAAGTAATCACTGAGGGTCCTTCTGCCATTTCTCTGGTGGACACCTAGCTTCTACTCCTTTCCCTAGACTCTGTTTGTAACTTGAGGATAGAACACTGAATATTCAGAAAACGTTAATCTTCAGGGTCCCCTCATCCCCTTTTCCAAGGATGGTAGTGATCTTTCTCTCAAGACCACTCTCAATATTCTGGACCCTGGAGTAATAGTCACCTTTAGAGAAAAGGAAAGACACATTACAGCTATACTTCTTGGACACATGGGTTTCAGACTACAGTCAGTCCAGATCTCTCTTAATTTCACACTGAATTAAACCATATGTGTTCAGTTATAGTCCAAAGTGTTCTCTGAAGAAAGACATCCAGTCGCTGTAAGATGCTGTAACTGACATCACACACTCTCAGCACATTTATTTCTGGGAGGAGTTGCTAAAGTATGGATTTGTCGACTCTGGTGAGGGTACCAGTTGCACGTACCTGGTAATTTCTGCACAAAGGTGTAAACATGAATTCGAGTTCCAGTGCTCCCTGCATCAAACATAATTCCATACAAGGTGCTGGCACTGACATTGATGGGGCACATGGAAGACAGGAAGACACCCTCAAACCAAGTCTGCTGGTCTCTGTGGAAGACAGTGCTGCAAACACAGGACACTACCAGCATGAAAAAGGCTGCCCCCTGGGAAATGGCCATTCTCTTCCAAGATGTAGTGAGTCTTTTGTTACAGAAGCAGTGCTGCTAACACACCTGCAGTGGCTTATAGGACAAAGACACGCAACGTTAGACCAACTGGCCTCTTTGTTTACACTTGTAAAAGAAGAAACACCCATTACAGGAATCCCACCCCCTTCCCTAAGCTGCTCCTTCTCTATTCCTAATAACCAGCACAACAAGCTACACCAGGGTGACATAGGCTCTTAGCACCTTTTCTGAAGGGTATCTGGTTGCAAAAGGACACTGGGATTTAAAATATATTTTCCCATGCTCTGCTTTTAATTGTAGGGTGGATCTCACATACTCAAAGGCTCTCTCTGCCACCCTGCTCCTAATGTTGAATCTAATTTTTTTCTTTCCATTTTGACAATTTTGTCTTTAGATCATATACTAACACTTCCTCTCTCTTTCCCTCTCTTTCTTCTTCTTCTTCTTCTTTTTTTTTGGCCGTACTGTGTGGCTTGCAGGATCTTAGTTCCCTGACCAGGGATCAAACTGGTGCCCCCTGCAGTGGAAGTGTGTGGAGTACTAACCACTGGACTGCCAGGGAATTCCCTCTTTCTTCTTTTTGATTGATAAACAGAAGCTTCAATTTCTGAATTAAAGTTATAAAGTTATAAAAAAGTTACAAAGTCCCTGGTATTGGGGTGTTCACAGCCTTTAAAAATCAGGCCACCTGTGACAACAATATGGCCAGTGGCTTGCACATTCAACCACATTTTAAGGAAATAAATCAACTTAATTCAAAAACACTTAACTAGACCATTACGGTTTTTAAAACATCCTTCACAGGTTAGGCCATGTTATCTCCATAAGAACTTAGAGCAGGTGGGCAAATTAAGACAGAAAG
This sequence comes from Balaenoptera ricei, assembly GCF_028023285.1. Lineage (NCBI taxonomy): Eukaryota > Metazoa > Chordata > Mammalia > Artiodactyla > Balaenopteridae > Balaenoptera > Balaenoptera ricei. The sequence goes on from NC_082640.1 coordinate 159,805,209, forward strand.
GCTCAATGACTTGTTGAAAGTCATAAAGCAGGTCAGTGGTGAGTTATGGCAAGTTACTGCCTGTATTTCTTAACATGTCCTTAGCAAGACAAAAAACTTATAAGTGCTCAACACTGTTTGTTCTGGATTTGTATACCATGGTAGGTTGGGTACAAATGATGCAGAAAACCTAGAATGAGGTTACATGGAAAAATGTCTCCTGCATAGGCTGTATTTTCTCCTGGTATTAATGAAGAATGCCATATCCATCCTCTAAGATTGAAGGCTTCCTTAATTGCCCTTTATGTACTTTGCTCAAAACAGTTTTGGGTCTTCTGATCCAGCTTTCACCTCTGAACTTCTTGTGTGAGTCATAGCTACTAGTTAAACAAGATCTAATTCCAAAGTCCCCATTCCCAGTCCCCAAATCTCTAACAGAATACTTGGTATATTTGGAGTACAGATTGAGGATCCTTAATCATTCTCAGGTTTGTTGATCTCCCAGGGTTCACTTTATCCAAATGCCTCCCTTCCCAGGTGACATATCATATAAAATAAAGCTAATTAAAGTTCATCGCATTTGGAATGTAAAACTATTTAAAATAACTAGAGTTGTTCTGAAGTACCTCAAAGGCAGAGTTAGAATTATCAGTTTGAGCACTCTTCAAGGCTGAACTTCTGCCGTTAAGAATGAGAGCTATTGGTTAAGGAAAGGAAAACTTAGAATCTCAAACAAAGGAAGCTCATCTCAGGAAATCAACCACTGCAACAGGGCAGCTGCCTGGCCAGATTCATACTCACATCTTAAATCACTCCCTTTGGTGGATTCTTCTTTTACAGCAACTAGGCTGGTCATGTAGATCAATCTAAAGAACTGAAAAAAACAACCTTTCAGATTCTGAGTATTAACAGATCATTGCCCTGTTCAAAGCTCAAACCATGTTCCACATTCTCAGGAAGTGTATTTAGGGGCTCTACAGTCACCAGCCTGCTTCCATCACTATGACTGATTCCACAGCAACTTCTTCAGGGCTCACTCATATTTTCTCTATTATTGTGGTTTCTGAAAAAAACTCCTCCAGCTTCTGTTTCCATTAAGCAAACATTTGTTTTCTTCCAAAAGAAATTTCAAGGAGAAAAAAAAATGCATAATAGGTATCTGTTTTCATGAAGTGAAAACTGCAGAGTCATACCAGGCGTTCAGTGTAAACTAAACAGTAGATTTTAGAAAAAGCAAAGGATGAACACATAAAACGCACCTTCTGCTCTCAACCCTTACCTTCTAACACCACTTCCAATCTCATTTTTCTTTAAGATTAGCTACTTTAAGGATGGTATTAGAAAGGCTTACAACTTAGAGCACATATAAAGGTGCACTATTTTACATGACACAGCCCACAAGGCTTGCTCAAATGTCCCCTTCTCAGAGAGTCCTTCCTTGTCTACTATATTTAACATTGCAACCCACCTGGTCACATGTACGTCTTCTACCTTCCTTCCCTGTTTATTTTTCTCCACAGCATTTCTCACCTTCTAATACACTATATAATTTAATACTGGCACATAGTAGGTGTTCAATATATACCCTGAAGGGATGAACAGTGATCCAGTGACCCAGGGACTGTATCTCATCCATTTAGTAAGAATATAATAGCTGACTTCTTTCCAAAAGGAGATTAACTACCCACCCATGGGAAGATCATGATTCCAAACATCAAAGGATGGATTGTTTCTCCCAATGTGTTAATTATATACAAAGTTTTATATGCTACGAAAAATAATGTACATAGACTGGAGAGTATATATCAGTATATTTAAATCCACTCCTTTCAGAATTGGTCTTCTCAATCTCTCTGGCTATCTCCTTATTCACCCCTAACAAAGCCCTCTCTTCTTTTGAGACTTTGGTGCCAGCTAGGGTTTGTCACTATGCCCATCTCCTTCTAAGGTCTTTTCAGTGCATCTTTGTCTCTGTAGTAAACACCAGTCCTTCCCCCTCAGCCTCCCCAGAGCATCACACTCTGGATTCCCTTCTTCCATGTCACCCAGAGCTTGAGTCCACAATCCCACAGGACACGGGCCCCACCTGTGTGCTCACCTGCTCGTGTCTGCCCGATCTCTGTGAATCGTTGCTTTCACTGTTGGTTGCCTTTTGCTCTTTGCTCCTATTTCAGCCTTTCTGAATCAAGCTAGCTTCATGAATCACATTCACCTTTGTGCTAGTTTGCAACTAACACATGGCATTCTGCTAACTCACTCCCTTTTGTATCCTTCATTCCTCCCTTATCCACCTTTTTTCTGAGTATACATGATTGTCTGGTTCATCTACTTTTATAATAGTTAAGTGCCAACTGGTAGAATTACTGCCTATAGGGCTGAAGGTGCTGAGGAACTGAATTCTGTGTGGTTTTTACACAGGAGATTATAATTAATGTTTTTACAACATTATTTAATAATGCTATGTTTACAATTAAAAATATGTAACCATGTAAGAATATTATTGATTCATGTTTTTACAACATTAGCCCAATAGCAGAGAAGTGAACAGCACTCAATAGCTTCCATCCTTGAGATGAACTTAGAAGGCTGGCATTGAATTGTCGAATTAATAAGCATCACTGAGTTTCTAATATATACCAGACACTGTGCTAGCTTCTAGATACAAAAGAGAATTCAAATATAGGCCCAGCTCTTGAGATCTCAGCTTACTAGAAGAAACAGACAAACCAACAGCTATAATGTAGTGTGGCAAGTTCTCTGACAGAACTATGCACAGGGTATGACAGGAATGGACATAAGGGACAAGTAACTCATCTTAGAAGGAGAAGGATGGAGGTGGAAGGGAGTGGGAGGCTTTTTAAGGGACGAGAGGCATAACCTGAGTCCTGAATCAGAGACAGGAATTACCCTGGGGAAGTGACACAGGAGAACCTTGAGAACTTCAAATATTAAGAGTTCAGTATGGCTGGAATGTAGAGGTGTACCAGAATAAAGAGGACAGGTGTGAGAAACCATTGTTCTGGAGGCATCAAATCAGATTTCCAAATGAGTGGACTTGTTTCCCTTATACAGTTCCATGGTGACACCTGACAGTTATTTATGGCTTTCTATTCCCTCCTTAAGCAAGTATCAATATTGACTGACCTGAATAAAATGACAGTATTTCCCAACAGTGTAAAATAATGGAATGAGAGAGGTGACTAGAAAGGTCTACCAAAACGTCTGAAAACACTGAAATGTAAAAGCTCCCACTGCTGGGCTTCCCTGGTGGCGCAGTGGTTGAGAATCTGCCTGCCAATGCAGGGGACATGGGTTCGAGCCCTGGTCTGGGAAGATCCCACATGCCACGGAGTGACTAGGCCCGTCAGCCACAATTGCTGAGCCTGCGTGTCTGGAGCCTGTGCTCCGCAACAAGAGAGGCCTGCGGACCACCATGAAGAGTGGCCCCCACTTGCCGCAACTGGAGAAAGCCCTCGCACAGAAACGAAGACCCAACACAGCAAGAAAGAAAGAAAGAAAGAAAGAAAGAAAGAAAGAAAGAAAGAAAGAAATAAATAAATAAATAAATAAATAAATAAAATTAAAAAAAAAAAATCCCTAAAAGGTGTTTGTCTGAGAAAGCACTTAAAAAAAAAAAAGCTCCCACTGCCAATTCTTCTGAGTTCCACAGCATAGCTGGCTTTAACAAAGTTAAAAATTAAACATAAAGCAAGTTTAAAATGTAACTAGAATGAAAATTTTAAACAATAAGCTGAACCATGGGAATGGATTAGCCAAAACACCCAGAGCATAAGTTAGCCAAGCAAAGTAAAACCAAGGTTGGTCTAATAAGGTAAGTCTGGGACAGATTTCAGCACGGTAAGCAATGCCTCATTTGAGGATGTAACTTAAGACTTACACACCCGATACCAAGGGCCCGAGCCCCAGAACACGTTGCTATTTGAAGGGTGTATAGGTGAAGGTACATAATATCTTTTGTATTTCTAAAGCCAAGTACTGAGCCGGGAACATGTCAGACATCAGGAAATACATCCTAAATGGACTTGGTACAATTGGGCTAACGGTATCTGCAGACAGGAGCGCTGGGGCAGGGAGCACCCTCTTTCCCAGTGTCTTACTCTGGCTATGTATCACATCCACAACTCCTATTTCCCCTCCAAAGCAGCCTATAGGAGTGCTATTCTAGGAAGTCTATTTATTCACATATTCATTCGTTCATTTAGCCATTCCAGAAATTATCAGTTGCCTAGTGCTACTTATAAGTACAGCAGGCAAAGATGAATCATCTTAGACCTGCCCTTTAAGAGACTACTGTAGGGCTTCCCTGGTGGCGCAGTGGTTAAGAATCTGCCTGCCAATGCAGGGGACCTGGGTTCGAGCCCTGGTCCGGGAAGATCCCACATGCTGCGGAGCAACTAAGCCCGTGTGCCACAACTACTGAGCCTGCGCTCTAGAGCCCATGAGCCACAACTACTGAGCCCGTGTGCCACAACTACTGAGCCCATGTGCTGCAACTACTGAGCCCACGTGCCACAATTACTGAAGCCCACGCACCCAGAGCCCGTGCTCCTCAACAAGAGAAGCCACCGCAATGAGAAGCCTGCGCACCGCAGCGAAGAGTAGCCCCCACTCATCGCAACTAAAGAAAGCCCGCGTGCAGCAACGAAGACCCAACGCAGCCAAAAATAAATTAATTAATTAATTAAAAAAAAAAGAGAGACTACAGTAAACAGGAAAAAAATACATGTCCATTTAATTACCTTTGTAAAGTTAAAATGTGACAAGTACCACAGTTCCATGCTCTGAGATTTCAAAGCAGGGAGAGATTACTTCCAGCTGGGATGATCAGAGAAGGCCTTGTGAAAGCGGTGGCATTTGAGGAGGGTACTGAAGAGGGGAATTAGGGACAGGAGAGGAGTGCTTTTCAGGAAAAAGAAATAATATGAATCAAGACACGGATGTAGAAAGGGGATGGGGGGAACCCCAAGGGATAGTAAACAGAGCAGTTTGACTAATTGTAGTAGAAAATAAAATTGTAAACGCAAACTGAGGTCAGATAGTACAACACACCAAATACTCAGCTAAGGAATTTAGACTTTACTTTGCAGGCGATGGGAAGCCATTGAAAATTTTGAGCAAGGGAGTGTCACAAATATGAATCTGGCAGTTACATGCAAGAAGGATTAGGGTGGGGAGCCTTGGTAGGTTCCACTCACTTGTCTAATTCTACAAGTGTTTACTGGTGCCTACGACGTACTAGGTGCCAGAGAATTAAAGGTGAATAAACAGACTTTTTAATTCAAGATGCTCAGTGTGGCAGAGGTGACAGATACATATACAAATAACCACATCTTTTAAAGTTAATAACAAAAATGCTAAAGGAGCCCAAAGCACAGATGACTAACTCTACCTAGAGGATTAGGAAAGGCATTGAGATGACATTTAAACTGATTATGCAAAATGAGCAGAAGTACCTACATAAATAATAGAGACATGCGGACAAAGAGCAGAGGGACTATAAAAAGATGAAAACAGACAGCAGGGAAATTATGGATAGTCTGATTTCATTTTTAAATTTCCTCAAGAATTTTCTGTCATATGGATTTGAGAAACAAAATGAAAACAAAAAAATAGAAGATTAGAGGGGAAGAGGTATAAGGTTAGCATTTAATGCAGAGGAAAGACTGAGGCCAAAGGAACACAATCTGAGGTAATAATAATAATAGCAGCTATTATTTATAGAGATCTTAATATCTGCCAAGCACTATGTGAAGTATTTTACATGGATTATCTCATTTAATCTCACAATACCACCCTGTGAGGTAGTTCTATTATTAACATCCCCATTCTAGAAATAAGAAAACTGAGGCTTAAGTAATTTAAGACCACACAGTAGATAAGTGAAAAGAGCCAGAAATCAAACCCAGATGGTCTAATTCCAGAGCCCACAGTTTTAATTCCTAGGTCACAGGAAAGGTCAGCCAGTGTGGTCCTAGGGAAAGGTAGCTATGGGGGTGGGGAAGACAGTTCAGAGCAGAGAAAAATGGTCAAAGACTGGCATCAGATGTGAAAGTCTTACAGTAGCTTGATCTCTTTCCTGTGCATGACCAAGAGCTTTTGATCTGTTTCCTGCTGGTCTACCTTTATTACATTTCCAGAATCTGATCATTTCTGACCACTTCCACCACCACTGCCTTGGCCGGAGCCGCCATCATCTGTCATGTGATTTACTCTAATATTGTCCTAATAGATCTCTCCTTTTACCCTGACTCCCCTAGAGTCTATCTTTAACAAGCAACTAAAGTCATCCTTTTAAAATATGAGTTAGAGCATGTCTCTCTTCTGCAAAGTCCAGCAATGACTTCCCATTTCCCTCAAAGTAGCAAGGTCCAAACAATAGCCTTCACGGATCCACCTGCTCTGCCTCCTACTCCATTACCTCTCTGACCTCATCTACTAACAGTTTTCACCTCACTCGCCCCACCCACACTCTGTGCTTAAACGTCACACATGCTCCTGCCTTATGGCCTTTGCTCTAGCTGTCCCCACTGTCTGGAACAATCTTTTCCCATATATCCACTTGATGAATTCCTGCAACTCCTTCATATCATTGTTCAGATGCCGCTTCCATATAGGGGCCTATCTTTACTACTCTAACCACTCTCCCTCACTGTCCACTACCTCCATCTGCTTTCTCAATCCCCCTTACACTGGTCTACTTTTTTTCTCCACACCACTTATCAATTCTAACATACTAGAGAGATTATTTACTATGCTTACTATCTGCGTTTCTCTGATAGAATATAAGCTCCTTGAGAGCAGAAATCTTTTTTTGTTTTGATGTAGCCCAAGCACCTAGAAGAGTGTCCATCCAGGAAGGTGCTCAACGAGAAGTGACAATAGGAATAAAGTGCAAAGTGACATAAAACGGGAGAATACTTTCATAAATAGTTAAATTTTTAAGAGAGAATATAATGATTAATGAATACCTATTCAATTTGTTTTAGGAGAAGCTATAATTTTCTTTTTCTGAATCTATTAGTTCTATAGCTAAATTCAATCTCTCTAACCAAACACATTCAACTGTTAAAACTGTGATAAATGATTTTCCAAAAAAAATCTAAAAGATAGTAAACACTGTTTACATTGTCCAAATTCTCTTCTACATATCAAACCAATAAATATTTTAGGATACTGTACCTTAGTTATCTATTGCTGTACAAAAAATAACCCCCAAACTTAGTTGCTTAGAATGACAATAAATATTTATTATCTCATAGTTTCTATAGTTCAGGAATTTGGAAGAGGCTTAATTTGACAGTTCTGGCTCAGGGTCTCTCATGATACTGTAGTCAAGATGCAGGCTGGGGCTGCAGTCATCTGAAGGCTTGGATAAGGCTGAGGACCAATCTCCAAGATGGCTCACTCAATGGTTGGCAAGCTGATCTTAGCTGTTGGAAAAAAGTCTCAGTTGCTTCCCACATGGACTCTCTATAGAGCCTTAAATGTCTTCACAATGTGCTGGATGCCTTCCTCCAGAGTGGGCAATCCAAGAGAGAGCAATGCAGAAGCAGCAATGCTTTGTATGACCCTTCAAGTCATACACTATCATTTTCCCCATATTCCATTGGTCATACAGACCAATGCTGATGAAATGTGCAAGAGGACTACACAAGGGCACAAATACTAGGAGGTGAGGATCAATGGGGCCATCTTGGAGGCTGGCTACTGCCAGTTATAACCAGTTGCATAGTATTTTGTATTCAGCTTTTTCTTTCCAGTTTATATATATTCCTATTAACACAACTTACATACTTCTTGCTTTAGAAACTATATGTTATTCCAATGATATTAACTTTTTTATAAATTTATTTATTTATTTATATTTTATTTTTGGCTGTGTTGGGTCTTCGTTGCTGTGTGCGGGCTTTCTCTAGTTGCAGCGAGCAGGGGCTACTCTTCGTTGTGGTGCACAGGCTTCTCATTACGGTGGCTTCTCTTTGTTGCAGAGCACAGGCTCTAGGCGTGTAGGCTTCAGTAGTTGTGGCTCGCGGGCTCTAGAGTGCAGGCTCAGTAGTTGGGGCGCATGGGGTTAGTTGGTCCACGGCATGTGGGATCTTCCTGGACCAGGGCTCGAACCCGTGTCCCCTGCATTGGCAGGAGGATTCTTAACCACTGTGCCACCAGGGAAGTCCCTCCAATGATATTAACTCTTAAAAATTAAAAATGTCATAGACTTTTAACTGCTCTGAAAATATCACATCCCACCACTTGAAGCCATTCAGTTTTTCTGTTACAGTCCCAATATTTTACTTAAGGAAAAGAATTAAAGTCAGAAAAACTACAACTCAAACAATGTCCTGCTTGTTTCTAAGAGTGAAAATGAGTTTAAATACTTCAAATAAAAGTCAGATAATTTTAGAAAAGAGTAGGAAGAAAAGAAGTGAGTCATTACAGATTACAGACATCAGTTAATAACTGAATAATAAAAATTAAATACTAAATCAAGTAAGATATAGAGTAAAAATATATTAACAGAATAGCAACTTTCTTCACGCTACATACAGAAAAAAAATTCTAATACAATGGTAGCATTAATAATTAACACTTAGGAATCTGCCTGCCAATGCAGGGGACCTGGGTTCGAGCCCTGGTCTGGGAAGATCCCACATGCCATGGAGCAACTAAGCCTGTGCGCCACAACTACTGAGCCTGCACTCTAGAGCCTGTGCGCCACAACTACTGAGCCCGCGTGCCACAGTTACTGCAGCCCGCATGCCTAGAGCCTGTGCTCCACAACGAAGAGAAGCCACCACAATGAGAAGCCTGCACACCGCAACAAAGAGTAGCCCCCGCTCGCCGCAACTAGAGAAAGCCCACGCACAGCAACGAAGACCCAAAGCAGCCAATAAATACATAAATAAAAATAATTACTTAGGTACTGAAGAGATATTTGGTAGAAAGGGATAAGACTGACAACTGGCACAGATTTGAAAACCACTGAACAATTTTATAACAAGCAATTTTTCAAATATTAACTAGATAAAAAAAGGTTTATTAAAAAAACCAACTTTTATTAGATTGTTGCCAAGGAGCTATGATAAGACCTGTGAGCATGGAAACTACAGGGGAGAGAGAGAACAGGAAGAAGAATTTCCCAATAATATGAGTTGTCTCATGTTGGTGGGGAGAGGAGAATTCTTGCCCCAAGGGCTCAGCCCAAATCTGATCACATTGTTCAAGTGGATTCACAAATCAGAAGGCTGGTTGAATGAGATTTCTTTCAAGGTCCCTTCAACACTAAGATCAAATACTCTCTCAGTAAAGGAATTGGAATTGGTAGTTACCAACAAATATAAACAGATTACTTCTTTCAGTACTTTATTCCACTTTAATAAAAACATCATTAGACATTTGTCAAGAAGGCCCACTCTGTACAATGAACCATCTGAGTCTTATACTGAAATGAGGTCAGGCAGTGCATGATTTCATTGTTCATTGTTTCAGGCTTGACTTAGCTACAATAATCACCGCATAGGGAAAGCTGTTGTTACTGCTGCCTCGCTTTCCTCACAAGTCACAAGGCCTTTTCTTCCCTATTCATTAAAAGTAGAAAGTCCTTTAGGTAAGAAGATACTATTAATCAGGAGGGGATTAATATTGCCCCAATGAGCAAATATAATGAAAATCTAAGGTGATAAACTATCTCTGCCTCCAAACCCATATCCACCATGGGAGGCACTTATTTGCAGAAGAGGAATTGCAAGGATTAGTGCCATGTGTCACTGTTTATACTGGAGTTTGTGGGAAGAGAAGTGAAAACATATTTTCCCTTTCTTGTTATCAACTGAAAAACAGCTACTCCTTCAAACATGTTGAATCAGTATGAAAGACTTGAGAAAGGCAAATATTACAATGATACCTCATGTATAAAGCAAGGAATAGGGGCGCCCGTACATTTCCTCAAATGTGTCTCTTTTAAAAAACATTTATTTATTTATTTATTTTGGCTGCACCAGGTCTTAGTTGCGGCATGCAGGATCTTCATTGCTGCAGGGGGTATCTTTCAGTTGAGGCGTGCAGACTCTTAGTTGAGGCGTGTATGTGGGATCTAGTTCCCCGACCAGGGATCGAACCTGGCCCCCCTGCATTGGGAGCGCCGAGTCTTACCCACTGGATCACCAGGGAAGTCCCTCAAATATGTCTTTACAATATTTCTTCTCTAAATACCATAACATTTTTAATAGTGTTTGGTAAAAATGTTTCTAAAGTGACATATTTTATTTATGGTTCAGAATTATGATTATGATCATCAGCTATATTTTTCTGTAAACTTGGGATGCCTTCAGGGACTATAGGTCTGTAGGACTGTTTGCCCTTCTGCCAACTAATAGTCGCAGATTGTTATACTTTTTGAGCTAGTTTTCCTTGACATCATACTATCTATTATCGCTGATCAGTGTTGTCATGTGCCTGACTCCTTCAATAAGCTGCCATCATCTAATTTAAAAAAATCTTTTGTGGGATATGAACCAGAGAGCCATAATCATTAGACTTTTATGTCAACTTACACAAATGAGGGCCTCTCCAACAAATAAGGGTTGTGGAATCTGTGACAGCTTTTACTGGCTCATTGACCCCTTTGCATTTACTATGAGCTCTCAGCTAGGAATAAGAAAGCATAAATCTGACCTATGGAAAAGTAGGGTATTACTTTATATAGGTTACTTACCAATATCTTCTTTTCCTTCTAGGCTTTCCGCTTTGTTTCCTTCAACTAATGTATCACTTTTTCAACCTATAGAAGATGGACATGGATACTCATAAGACCAAAGTTCTCTTTTTTTCTCTCTTGTCAGTATGCCTATTTTTGATTCAATTATCTCCTTTTGCATTTCTGTTTCCAATCTATTCAGGCTCTGGAAAGCAGATCACCAAGTTAATCTCCTGACTTGTAGTCTAGTACTCTTGGGCTCTTTCTCCTCTTTCACATTTTCTTTTCTTTTTTTTTTTTTTTAATTTTATTTTATTTATTTATTTATTTATTTATTTATTTATTTATTTATTTATTTATGGCTGTGTTGGGTCTTCGTTTCTGTGCGAGGGCTTTCTCTAGTTGTGGCAAGTGGGGGCCACTCTTCATCGCGGTGCGCGGGCCTCTCACTATCGTGACCTCTCTTGTTGCGGAGCACAGGCTCCAGACGCGCAGGCTCAGTAGTTGTGGCTCACGGGCCTAGTTGCTCTGCGGCATGTGGGATCTTCCCAGACCAGGGCTCGAACCCGTGTCCCATGCATTGGCAGGCAGATTCTCAACCACTGCGCCACCAGGGAAGCCCTCACAATTTATTTTCAAACTACAACTGCAGCCATTCTTTTTTTTTAATTATTTGTACTGCTTTTTTGTTTTAAATTTATTATTTATTTATTATTTATTTTTGGCTGTGTTGGGTCTTCGTTTCTGTGCGAGGGCTTTCTCTAGTTGCGGCAAGCGGGGGCCACTCTTCATTGCGATGCGCGGGCCTCTCACTATCGCAGTCTCTCTTGTTGTGGAGCACAGGCTCCAGACGCGCAGGCTCAGCAGTTGTGACTCACGGGCCTAGTTGCTCCACGGCATGTGGGATCTTCCCAGACCAGGGCTCGAACCCGTGTCCCCTGCATTGGCAGGCAGATTCTCAACCACTGTGCCACCAGGGAAGCCCAACTGCAGCCATTCTAATAAAATCACTTGTTTACAAAATCAGCAATAACAAGGGGAGGCAAGGCACACTCCCTCTGAAAGCTAGAGTACATTTCTGTGTAAATGTATGTGTGCACATGTATTGGGGGGCAGTGATTAAAGAGCTAATCCATAAACAAAGTACATAAGTTTATGCACTTTGTGAGGTCTTTTTTTGGTGTGAAGAACTCAAATACCAGTTGTGTGTTCCACAATGTGATCGAGAGTGGCACTATTACATAATGAGTATGTGGTTAAAAGGAACTAAGCCAATCCCAGTCCTAGGTACATATCCACAAGATTAAAAACAGGGACTCAAATAGATATTTCTATACCAATGTTCACTGCAGCATTATTCACAACAGTCAGAAGTGGCAAAAGCCCAAGTGTCCATCAACAGATGCATAGATAAATAATATAGTATACACAAATACAATGGAATATTATTTAGCTACAAAAAAGAAGTTCTAATACATGCTACGACATTGATGAACCTTGAAAATGTTACGCTAAGACACACACAAAAAATATGATTCCACTTACATGAAATATCTAGAATAAGCAAATTCACAGAGACAGAAAGTAGATTAGAGTTTACCAGGGGCTGGGATGAGGGGAGAATGGCAGTTATTGCTTAACAGGTCCATGGTTTTTGTTTGGGGTGATGAAAAAGTTTTGCAAATAGATAGTAGTGACAGTTGTACAACACTGAGTATATAATTAATACCACTGAATTGTATACTTAGAATGGTTAAAATGACAATTTTTATGTTATATATATTTTACCACAGTTAAAAAAACTTTTTCTTTAAAAGCAGAGGGAACCAAGCACTGCAAACATAAGCTCATAAGAGGAAAAACTTTGGCTACTATCTCAACAGAGCAACAGTTATGACAATGTTCATCCCTGAACTACCTCATGAGCCAATTATGACTTAAATTCTGAAGGGTGGTACTGATACTCAGAAAATGTCTTTGAGCATCTGAGTTTATATAGTATCTTCTATTCTCCCAGAAAGAGAAAGTTAAACTTACCAATGCAACATAAACCTGAAAATTATACATTTAAGAGAGGATGTGAACAATGTTATAAATTCTAACTACAGGGCCTCCAAAGCAAACATTTTCAAGAAAGGTCTTCTTACATTTTGTTTACAACTTCAATGCTTCTCCAGGTATTCCCTTGGTATCCTAGGATGGAATGAGTGGTATCTACCCCTAAGCATGCAATCTTGACAACATTTCTATTAAATTTTCCTTTTAAAAACACTCATATTGTGTATATGCTAATACACTGAACTCAAAACAAGAGACACCTAAAACTGGCATCTCCAAACATCTCCCTTCCTCCATGCCCCTGCCCCATACAGAGAGGGTTAAATGGATTCTCTAATTTCCTGTCTTTGTTAATGGCACCACAAACTTCCTAATTCACAACTCAAAATCTTCATCATCTTTGAATTCTCCTCTCCCATGCCCAATCTCTTATCAAGGATTGATGATTTTTACTTTGCAATATCTTTCCCATCTCTTTCTTCCCCCTAGCCTCTTGCTGATATCTAAAGTCTGGCCTGTATTACTTCAGACTTGGACTGCTATAGCCTCTTAACTGGTCTTCCAGTAACCAATGTCTCTCTTCTCAAATTCATATGTTACTGTCTTCCTAAATACTACTTTCATCATTTTCTCACTAGACTGTAATCCATATCATGGCAGGGATTCATTCATCTTTGAGAACATTGCATAACCTGGCATATGCAATGGTTAGTTAATTCATCAATGTTTGTTGAATGAATTAATGAATATATAAGTCACATCACTTTCCTTCTGAAAACTTTGATCAATTTCCCACTGTCCATAACAGAAGTTACAAACTCAAATACTGAAATACCTACTGGGGCCAGGCAGAAAATGTAAGTAAGTAAAGGTGTGTGTAATCAACAGGAAGTTGTGGGGACTGTGTAAAGTGGAAAGCACATGTCCCATCCTGTCCCATCTAAAGGGTAAGTTGCTTGCTGTTCCCACAAATTGCTGCCATGATGAAATACAGGCTCAGTATTGCCAGGTCTTCTGATTTTTCAAAATAAGCTAAAAGCACAGATTTCTATGTAGAATCTGGTTTTTAAAATAGTGACAACTAATTCTATTAAAAAAACAAAAACAAAACTCAAAAAACCACCGTGCAGGCCAAACAAAACATATCTATGGGCCAAATCCAGCTCTCAAGTTTCAAGTTGGTGACTCTGCTCTGTAGGATTAAAAGACAAACTTCTTGACTAACATTCTAAGTCCCTCTAAGTCCCAGGCTACCTTAACGAAAGTTTTTTGCCCACTACTTTCATACAAGAACCCTTTGCTCTAAGCACACATCAGAGCCACCTGGAGGGCTTGTTAAAACATAGATTGCTGGGGTACTTCCCTGGTGGTCCAGTGGCTAAGACTCTGCACTCCCAATGCAGCGGGCCCAGGTTCAATCCCTGGTCAGGGAACTAGATCCCACATGCCGCCAAGTAAAGATTCTGCACACTGCAACGAAGATCCTACGTGCTGCAACTAAGACCCGGCACAGCCAAATAAATAAATAAATATTTAAAAACAACAACAACAACAACAAAACATAGATTGCTGGGCTTCACTGTCAGCATTTCCAATTCAATAGGTCTCAAGTTGGGACTGAGAATCTGCATTTCTAACAAGTTACCAGATGATGCTGATACTACTGGTGCGTGGACCACACTTCGGGAACCGTTGCTCTAGTTAAATTACTCCTTGTCTCAAGCACACACTGATTTTGCTCATTTGTTCTACCTTCCCAGAAAGCCTTCCCTTTTACTTTACTTTTACTTACCTCCTCCCGTAAACTTTCTCTCTGACAGTCTTTCATGCCTCCAAATTCCTGTAGCACTTAGGGTCCATACCATCTCCGCTTTATCCATCACTGCTTGGTGATTTTTATTGTTAACTGTTTGTGCATAGCTTCCAATGAGGAAGCTATGTGTATTGTGTATTCTCAGAGGTCAATGTCCAGGTCAGCACCTTATACACCTGACTGTAAGCCACTTGAAGGCAGGGCCCTGTCTTGTCTCCCACTGTACCCCTCAAGCTATCAGAGCCTGGTATTCAGTTGGTACTGTACCTACTAAACATTTCTTAAATGAATGAACATTTGACAGATCCATGAAATGAAAAGTGCAGATAAGCAGGCTTGAAATTTGGGTATATAACTTTTTTTTTCTCTTTAACTTATTTATTTATTATTTATTTGGCTGCGTCGGGTCTCAGTTGCGGCACGTGGGATCTTTGCTGCAGCGCAGGCTCTTCATTGCAGCATGCGGGATTCTCTCTAGTTGCGGCACAGGGTCTCCAGAGCACGTGGGCTCAGCAGCTGTGGCGCGTGGGCTTAGCTGCCTTGCGGCACGTGGGATCTTAGTTCCCCGACCAGGGATCGAACCTGCGTCCCCTGCATTGGAATGCAGATTCTTAACCACTGGACCAACAGGGAAGTTCCGGTATATAACTTTTCTTTTTTTTTTTTTTTTTTTTTTTTTTTGGCTGCGTTGGGTCTTCGTTGCTGCACGGGCTTTCTCTAGTTGCAGGGAGCGGGCTTCTCATTGCGGTGGCTTCTCTTGTTGCGGAGCACAGGCTCTAGGCGCGCGGGCTTCAGTAGTTGTGGCGCACGGGCTCTAGAGCGCAGGCTCAGTAGCTGTGGCGCACAGGCCTAGTTGCTCCACGGCATGTGGGATCTTCCCAGACCAGGGATCGAACCTGTGTCCCCTGCCTTGGCAGGCAGATTCTTATCCACTGCACCACCAGGGAAGCCCTATAACTTTTCTTAAAGAACTGACTTTAAGGGGGGAAAGCGGTTGGGGGGGGGTGGTGGTGGCATGAATTGGGAGACTGGGATTGACGTGTATACACTGATATGTATAAAATGGATGACTAATAAGAACCTGCTGAAAAAATAAATAAATAAAATAAAATTAAAAAAAAACCACCTGACTTTAAGTCCTGTGTAATGGTTTTGTCAGAAAGGACAACTAATAAAAATTGAATATTTTGCAAATAAATTGCCAATAGACAATAATCTGTGGTAACAGATTCTGTATATAAGTAAAACAGTGAATGTTAAACTGATTTGAAAATTTGTAAGATTAAATCCTTTATCTCCAAGATTCCTTATCCTCTGTAGGGATGTGAACTAGTCATTATATTGTTAGGGGAACCACTGACTGAAACCGCCCACCCCGGCCAGGCACCACAGTAACCATTTGCATGAGTTATCTTGCGACAGGAGGTCCTGGTAAGGAATGCAGAACTAACAAGCCACCACAAACTGGAAGAATTCGGGAAAGGTCAAAAGAAGAGAGGAGACACCAGTCCATATGTCCTACCAACCTCCCAGAATCCTCCTCACTGGAATCCATCTTGGCTGAGTGATGCATGTGCCACCAGGAAGGACGCTGAGTCAGAGTGATTGGCCAGAGACAACCCAGAAACTAACCCCATTACCATAAAACCTGAGACTGTGAGCCACGTGGCACAGCAGTTTTCCTGGGTTCCCTTACCCTCCTGCTCTCCACCCGGGTGCCCCTTCCAAATAAAGTCTCTTGCTTTGGCAGCACGTGTATCTCCTCAGACAATTCATTTCTGAGTGTTAGACAAGAGCCCACTCTCGGGGCCCGGAAGGCGTCCCCCTTCCTGCAACAATATCACAAGATGATAGCTATTTAATAGAATTCTATATTTGTACCACATGTAATGAAAAAGTAGGATGAAAGTAACTCTCCATGATATTCAGAAATATTGATCCGTCTCCTTCAGATGACAATAAATGCATCCAAGATTCTAAAGGGTGTGTGAAAACAAAACCAAAAACTGTTCACCTTGTCTCTTCTACTTATAAAACAGCACCAGCTATCAGGCAACTTCAAGGATGATTTATGAGTAGAAACTCGGTCTCCAAGCTAAACCAGAATAAAGTCACAGATGACTTTAGAGAGTAAACCCAATTCTGGAACTACTGGAAGAAAAAATTAGAAATAATATGTATTTTGAGATATAATCCTAAGTTCTTATTTGGCTTTTTGAGCAACTCCACACTTGATGGTATTACAATCAATGGGACAAGAGAAAAGTTAACATCTTTGGCAAAGACAGAAAATCCAATTCAGGAAAACAAAACAAAACCAACCCAGGAGCAAATGAAGTACATTTACAGCTTTAGAACTACCATACGACCCAGCAATCCCACTACTGGGCATATACCCTGAGAAAACCATAATTCAAAAAGAGTCATGTACCAAAATGTTCATTACAGCTCTATTTACAATAGCCAAGACGTGGAAGCAAACTAAGTGTCCATCAACAGATGAATGGATAAAGAAGATGTGGCACATATATACAATGGAATATTACTGAGCCATAAAAAGAAACAAAATTGAGTTATTTGTAGTGAGGTGGATGGACCTAGAGTCTGTCATACAGAGTGAAGTAAGTCAGAAAGAGAAAAACAAATACCGTATGCTAACACATATATATGGAATCTAAAAAAAAAAATAGTCTTGAAGAACCTAGTGGCAAGACAGGAATAAAGACACTGACCTACTAGAGAATGGACTTGAGGATACGGGGAGGGGGAAGGGTAAGCTGGGACAAAGTGAGAGAGTGGCATGGACATATATACACTACCAAACGTAAAATAGATAGCTAGTGGGAAGCAGCCACATAGCACAGGGTGATCAGCTCGGTGCTTTGTGAGAGGGGTGGGATAGGGAGGGTGGGAGGGAGGGAGACTCAAGAGGGAAGCGATATGGGGACACATGTATATGCATAACTGATTCACTTTGTTATAAAGCAGAAACTAACACACCATTGTAAAGCAATTACACTCCAATAAAGATGTTAAAAAAAAAAAAAAAAAGATAGCAGAGATGTTACCTCACATCCAGATACTTGCCCTACCTACCAGGACCATAATGATCTTGTCTGCAAGAGGATTCAGCCGAGACACTCCACATTTCTATGTTGACCAGGCACCATGCAAACTGGGCAAAAAAGAATTACAAAACCAAGTCAACAAAACACTAAGTGCTTATCCCAAGTTTTAAAAGCATTAGCATTCTAAACAATAAAACAAAGCATGGGACTTCCCTGGTGGCACAGTGGTTAAGAATCCGCCTGCCAATGCAGGGGACACGGGTTCGAGCCCTGGTCTGGGAGGATCCCACATGCCGCAGCGTAACTAAGCCTGTGCGCCACAACTACTGAGCCTGCGCTCTACAGCCCGTGCTCTGCAACGAGACGCCACCACAGTGAGAAGCCCACGAACCACAAGGAAGAGTAGCCCCCGCTCGCCACGACTAGAGAAAGCCCGCACACAGCAACGAAGCCCTAACACAGCCAAAAATAAATTAATTAACTAAATAAAACAAAGCAAATTTATTCAGCGAAATAAACTTCATGGTAAAACTACCTACAAGAAAGTATGAAAGGAAATGCTACCAGATGAATTGCTAAATAGCAACTTCCTACTCTACTGTCTGTACCATTGGATGTTTTTTACAAACATATGACTGAATAATAACATCCAGTTCTTTGGCAGAGAATGTGGAGGTTCAGAAGACTACAGATTCTAGAACTACATCTACTACAGTGTGAATCTGGGCATTTCTCTTAGTCGTATTCAAGTTACAACAGCTTTAACTACAAAATCAAACTTAAAGTCAATAAAAATATGCTGTATAATAAAATAACTATAATGTACATGTAAGTAAAGTATTATGCATATATATTAAGAAATAATCTTGTTACAGTCAAATTTTCATGTTTATAAATGAGTCTACAGACAACAAAAGTTTTGGACTGACTTTCATATTCACAGTAACCAATTTTTTAGAATGAATTCCAAATGTAAAGGCTCTGACAGAAGATGCCCTACCCTCTTTTCTGCAAGTTATCAATAGTGTGCATGTTCAGAACCTTAGACACATAAAATCAATAACTTTATAGCTTCTATATGAGAATAAACCCCTTCAATGTATGATAATTCCACCATGGGCTCACGGAAATGTGACATGCAAATAGAGGGGGGGAAAGCACCAGGAAGAGGGTAAGCCACCATCATGCAAGCAGATGGTATGGCTAAAAAGATTTCCAGTGCTCATTAATATTAACACCAATCAGCATGTTCCCCCTAACCACTGAATTCAGAAACAGAAACGACGTTAAGTGGAAAAAAAAAGGTGGGGGGAGGGGTTTGCATCAGAGACCTCTGGAAAGGGTGTAGGGATTAAGTTCTCCTTAGCGAAATGGAGGAAGATGTACAATGAAGTTTTTAAAGAAATTTAAAATTCAATTTGAAAGGGAGAATAACGCACAGCAGAGCTTCAATCACAAGTTTTCTAACTGTTGTCCCGGCACCTAGAATTCCCTACCTTCCTCAGTGACTCCCGGACTAACTCACTGAATGAAGGCAGAAGCACAGAGCTCCTCCCCCGAAAAAGGCGAACAGTACCTTTCAGTACTACTCCTTTTCACTGGTGTGCTGGCGGGGGGGCGGGGTGCGGAGGGGGGCACCAAACCAAAACGCACCAAAATGCATGAGCTTTCAACTTTACGCGACTCGCAGAAAAAAAGAGGGCTGCGAACGCAAGAGCTTATTAGCAAATGGGAATGCGGGGCTGGCCCTGGGCGGGCAGCGCCGGCCACCGGGACCGAGGGCCTGACCCCAGCACACTCCTCTTCAAGGACTCTCCTCGAGGCCCCGGAGCCTCTCCCAACCCAGGGGGCAGCCCTTCTCTCCCCGCCAGGCTCTCCGACGCCAGCAGGCGCTGCCCGCCTCACCCCCACCCCCCCTCAGGGGAGTCCTCAACTGCCTCACCAAAAAATGTTTGGCCTGGGAAGCCCGTTGGCTGCGCCATCCCTTACGGAATTAGCAAGAGTTAAAAGCCAGAAAAGGGAGAAGGAAACCCAAAGAGTCGGGGGCAGCTTCGGGAGAGGCGGAGCAGGGACGAGAGCGAGGCGGCCACGGTGGCTGCAGCGCGAGGGAAGAAGAGGACGCACGGGCGAGACGCGAAACGCTGCAAACCCGGCGGGAGCGGCGCTCTGACGACCGCGGCGCGCCGGCGGGACCCGCCGCGAAGCCAAGCCTCCTTAGGGGAGAGCGCCCCCACCGTCGCGCAGCCGCCCGGGGCTGGTCCGCTCCGGCCTCCCAGCCCGCCCCGCCGCCCTCCCAGCCCCGGCCCCCGGCTGGCTCTAGCACGTCCGCGCTCGCACACTCACCGCGCGCGCGCGCCTCCACGGGGCGGCCGCCCGCCACCCTCGGCGCGATCTCCGCCCCGCCCCCTGCGTCCGGCCAGTGGGCTGGGCCCCGCGGGGCGGTGTCGGGATTACGTCACGCGCGCGTGCGCTCTCTAAGCGCCGGCAGCGGCCCGCGCGTATCGTTACGGGCTCAGTGTGCCGGTTGTCCTTGGAGATGGAGCCGGGCCTGGGCGGCGCAGAGAGGCGACAACGACAGCGGGGCCCCTGGAGAAGCCAAGATGCCATCGAAGGGAAAGGACGAAAAGAAAGGGAAGGGTAAAGGTAAAGGCAAAGACAAAGGCAAAGACAAAGACAAGAAGAAGAAGTAAGGAGAAGACACCCTGGGGTCCCTGCTCCCTGGGCCTACCCTCCCGGGATTCTCAGGGGCGAGCCAACTGGCGCCCTCCCGCCTCCCCTCCTGGACCCTCCTCTCTCCCCGCTTCTGAGAAGGACAACCCCCATTGTTCAGATATTACCAAAATGCACGCCAAACCATACTACTTCAACTAAGACAAGAGTGTGAGGCTTGGGACCCTGAAGTAACTTAGACACAGTCTCTGCCTATGTGTAATGCGCTAACGAACGAGGAGGAGGAGGCAGATAAGTTCCCAAAGAACAGAAGTAACACAGGACCGAATGAAGTTAAGTACCAGTGGAGGGAAAAAGAATTGAGAATGAGGAGGAAGGGTTAGTTCTGACCCTAGAAGTGAAGGTCAGGATAACATGTTTTAGGATATCGAAGAGCCTCTAGGCCTGTGCTGTCCAATAGGGTAGTCACCGGTCACGTGTGGCTATTAAAATTAGTTAAAATTAAATAAGATTAAAAATTCAGATCCTCATTTGTACTGGCTACATTGCATGTCCTCAGTAGGCACATGTGGTTAGTAGTGGTGACTGTATTGGGCAGCCCAGATATAGAGCATTAACACCATCACAGAAAGTTCTGTTGGACGGCACTGCTCTAGACCAGTGATTCTCAGACTGGGGTGATTTTTGGCTACCAGGGGATGTTTGTTAATATCTGGAGACATTTTTGGTTGTCACATCTGGGGACCTCTAGTGGATAAGAGACAAAGGATGCTGTTAAATATCTTACACTGCACAGGACAACCCCCAGCCCCACTCTAAACAAAGAATCGTGTAGCTCAGAATATTCGTAGTTGGGAAGCCCTGCTCAAGGCTTTAAGCTTCTCTGGAATAGGCACTAAGCATTATTCAAGGTATCTCCAGCACCTAGAAGAGAGCCTGGATCATAGCAGATGCTTAATATTTGTTAAATAAACAAATTAAGGTGTCTGCTTTTCTATGCTTCAACTTGGATCTCCCCCCTCCCCCCGCACAAGAACTATGCTCTAGAGCTCTGGGTTCATTATTTCTTGCCTGTAGCCTGATCGATCTCAGCTATGTGGTTGAGATGATCGTGGACATCCAAAGGATCTCTGGGTGATTGAAGTAGTTCCTTGGGCTTTTTCAAGGATTCCTTTTGGTTCAAAGGAAAACATAAAGGATTTGACCAATTCAGGTAATTATTCATGTTTCTGCAAAGTGATCAGAATTTCTGAAGTGGATAGTATTGCGCTAGCACTAAAGCTTTGCAGGCTTGGAGTTGCTGCTAGATCGCTACTAAACCTATTGGATGACCCTAGTGGTTCCTAGACACATTGGAATCATACACGTTGTCCAACAACACTATATATGGGACCACAAGGAAATCCTTGCAAAGTTTATAAAGAACTTGTTTAAGAGAGTAATGCATGCTCAATACAGAAAGTTTACGAAACATGGAAAGTCAGGCAAAACAAAACCACCTGTAGTCCCATCATCCAAAGATAATCACTACTGTCATTTTGGAATATTCTTTTTCTTCTTTATAAAATGATAGCCCAATATACAAATTTATTTGTAACTTTTTTCCCCCAATGTATTATATAAGTATTCTTCTACAGTGTGATTTTTTAAAAAGTATAACTGTGTAGTTAGTCTAGCATTTTTTAGAAGTGCCAAGGGATTATCACATTCCTGGAACTCACTAGCATATGTTTTCTGTTTTTGACCATGCATTTGCAGTGCACATATCAACAGTGAGAAACACTGAGGCTAACAGACCATATATATTTCTTCTTAACTCATTTATCCAACAGTATTTGCTCATATATGCTAGGCAAATGCCAAGCAAAACAAATAACAATAAAGAGAAAGGTGTAATACTAATGTAGTAGAGAAATAGTTATATGTTGTCAATGTCCTCTTCCTGTGCAGGAAGATGATAAAAGTTGAGGAATCTGCCATGGAGAGAGCCAAGGCCAATGCCTCCCTGTGGGAGGCCAGGCTGGAAGTCACAGAACTCTCTAGGATTGAGTATCGTGATACTTCCCAGAGACTGGCAAAATGTAATGAAGAATTAAAGAAACAGCAGTATAGAATGGAGAAAGACACAATGTCTGTATTGAACTACCTGAAGAAACAGGATCAGGAGAAAGATAATCTGGTAGGTAGGTAGAAACCCTCCTGAGCCTTAGAAACTACCTCTGTGGTTATACTGGTGTGTTATATATTTCAAGGATTTTAATTCCTTGAAATCTCATCACATAGTTAAGACACTTCAATTGACTTTATCTCTCCTTGAAGCAACATGTTATTTCAGAATGGCTTTACTGTCAGAATTGGCTCTTTCTTATTTTCAGCCTTGTCCCATGTTTTCTTGCCTGAAACAAAGATTGATGATCCTAAGGGAACATTGTGGTCAACTTTATTTTAAAAACAAGAGCATGATATATGACCTATATATATATTTTATGATACTGATAATTATCTAAATAATTAATGATCTGTAAAGCAATTCACCGATAATCCGTGATCACATGGTTATGAACCCAGCAAGTTAAATCTCTTCTTTTTGGCCTGTTGAATCTTGAATTTATCTTACTGAACTTTGTTGAAATGTTGGGAGTAGAGCTATCATTTTAGATCTGGGAAAAAAAGGGAAGGGAACTAACATTTTGGGGCCCCTGTTTGTGCCAGGCACTATACTAAGTACTTTACCTCTGCTGTGTCATTTAATCCTTTTAATAACCCCCTGTAGCTACAAATTGTCATTCCCATTTTACAGAAAAAGAAATTGACTCTTAGGACAGATAACTTGCCTGAAGTCTCACAGCTAGTGGGTGGAACTTAGGTGTGACTTAAATTCTTCTCTTTCCCATCTGCCTCTATGAGTCCCATGGACACCCAAGGAAATTTACACCATGCTTCATTCCCATATATGTTTTTGCATTTTTACTATTTATGTATTATACATCCACAAATAATACATATTATAGTCTTGTTTTAAAATTTATGTTAGTAGTGACATATTGTACATATCTTTTGCAACTTATTTTTTTTTATAAAACATGTTTTGTGGTATATTTACAAAAATCACATGATTCAGTTCATTTTTAAGAAGTTGATAATGAGCATGCTTTATTTTTTCATTCATTATTAACTGCTTTATAATATTCCATCAAATAAATAAATAAACCAAAATTTATTTGTTCATACCACCCTATGGGTCAGTTAGATTCCATTTTTTCATTATTACAAATAGACCTTCAGTAAACATTCTTGTGTATGTCTGCTTGTGCCCATGTGTGAGAGTTTCTCTAGAGTAGACACTTAGGAGTTAAATTACTATATTATGAGGTATGCATAATTTCAACTTCACAAGGGTTTAAATTGAACTCCAAAGAGGTTATACCAATTTATACTTTCACAAGCAATGTATTAAAGTGAGTTCCCATTTATCCACATCTTTGTGAACACTTGATATTATACTTAATAATTTTTGCTCAATTTTATGTGTATAAATTGGTATGTCACTTTAATTTGTATTTTCCTGATTACTAGTCACTTGAGCATCTTTTGTATGTTCCTTAACCCATTTTTTATTGTTTTTATGTGTTTGCTTCGGTATACATATTGGAGTGATGCAGAGCATTTCTTCTACATAAGGATGACATGCAAATTCATGAATCATTCCATAATTTTTTTCAAATGCCACATTTTCAGGGAGACGCTTGCTCACTACCCTGTTTAAAATTAAAACCATCTCCCTTATTTTATTTTCTTTGTAATATTTATTACCTTCTGTCATACTATATGCATGTTACTTATGTATTTATTTTCTCTTTTCCTAATTAGAATGAAACCTCACAGAAGTAAAGAATTGGGGGCCTTTTTAAATTGTCGTTGAGTGCTGTATCTCCAGCACCTAGTATGGGCCTGGCACATAGTAGGCACTCATTAAAATATTTTTGCATGCGTGAATGAATGGCTTGTGATTGCACTGATGCTTTGAAAAAGTTAATAGAAATCAAAACTAAGATCAAGATGATATTGGAAACATATCAGAGAAATCGGACAACTGAACGTTTGTGTGGATTTTGTGTGTTTTATTAAATAAAGTGTAATTTTTTTGTACATTACTTTTTTTTAACCCTCTTTCCTAGGCGACTTCCATTTTTAAAATTACTCTTTGAATAGTATGCATTATTAAAATTGTCTGCTATAAAGTATTATTCTAAAATAAACCTTTAGGCCAGCCATGCAAATAATTTTCAGAATTCATTATATAGAAGCTTTGTGGTCTGCATTAGCTAATTGATATTGGTCTGCATTTATCGGTATCACTGGTATTTCCTGATTTTCATCTGCCTCCATGTATCAAAGACCAGCATCTGGCTGTAGCAAATACATCATTTTCTCACAATCATAGATACCCATTAAAACCAAAGAAACTACTTTGGGAGGAAGAAGTAAAATAGATTCAATATACCCTGGTCAATTAGCTCTCTTAGAGTTTTGTTACTCATTCTACTATATCCTAGAAATGCGTTATTTGCTTAAACTTTATTTAAACTGTTTATGGTCTTACTTCATGTTAATTATAGAAAT
Organism: Balaenoptera ricei; assembly: GCF_028023285.1. Lineage (NCBI taxonomy): Eukaryota > Metazoa > Chordata > Mammalia > Artiodactyla > Balaenopteridae > Balaenoptera > Balaenoptera ricei. The sequence goes on from NC_082640.1 coordinate 159,830,134, forward strand.
ATTAGAAGTGAAGTGTGTTTTGAAAACTATTATATCTTGGAAAAAATTAGGAGATTTCACTTATGGGTTTTGGTACTTAAGGCTTTGTTCAATCAACACAAAATAAATCTAATTATATTTTACACCTGTCCTACATGACTGAGGACTGTCTCAATTTATCTTAAAACATTTTCAGGGTTTCCTTAAACTATTCTAAGATTATTTACAACAGTATTTCACTTCTGTATCTTCTGATTCTATAACCACGTCAAGGAATTTTTAGTTTAAAAAGCTACTCAGATTTCCTACTAAAACGTACCAGCATCCTTGGAGAAATGATCGATTCTAAGACTGGAGCAGGGAGAGTGAAAAATGAATTTGAACTAAAAAATGAATTTGGAATATCTTGTGACAGGAGTCAGTAAAAAAAAATTAAAGGACACGGCGGGTAGCTTGAAGGGGCTCCCATTGACCAAATCTGGGACATTCAAGATAAATAATGACAGTAATAAATTATAACTGAATAAAATGAGTCCGTGAGCGCGTACAACTAATAGATAAACACATACATTAATAAATAAGGGAGGGCTTCCCTGGTGGCGCAGTGGTTGAGAATCCGCCTGCCAATGCAGGGGACATGGGTTCGAGCCCTGGTCTGGGAAGATCGCACATGCCGCGGAGCGGCTGGGCCCGTGAGCCACAACTACTGAGCCCGCGCATCTGGTGCCTGTGCCGCACAACAAGAGAGGCTGCAATAGTGAGAGGCCCGCGCACTGCGATGAAGAATGGCCCCCACTTGCCGCAACTAGAGAAAGCCCTCACCCAGAAACGAAGACCCAACACAGCCATAAATAAATAAATAAATAAATAAAATTTTATAAATAAATAAATAAGGGAGAGGGACTTCCCTGGTGGCGCAGTGGTTAGGAATCTTCCTGCCAATGCCGGGGACACAGGTTCGAGCCCTGGTCTGGGAAGACCCCACATGCCATGGAGCAACTAATCCCGTGTGCCACAACTACTGAGCCTGCGCTCTAGAGCCTGTGAGTCACAACTACTGAGCCCACATGCCACAACTACTGAAGCCCGCACACCTAGAGCCTGTGCTCTACAAGAGAAGCCACCGCAATGAGAAGCCTGTGCACTGCAATGAAGAGTAGCCCCTGCTCACCACAACTAGAGAAAGCCTGCTCACAGCAATGAAGACCCAACACGGACAAAAATAAATAAATTTATTTAAATAAGTAAATAAGGGAGAATACAAAGTTTTTCCTTATAGTGGAATGCAGTAAATTATTAAATTTCCATGGAATGATGGAATTAGAAAAGTCACCATTTGGCTTCAGAGTAATAAGTGATTCAGTCAAGAACAACAGTGGATGCTAAAACTAGTGGGTGAAATTTTGATGAGCAGAAGGATATTTGCATAGTCTCAAAATATCTTCCCCCAAAATACTTAATAATTACAAAAGGAAAAATAGTAACTTCTAAGTGGAGAAACCTGGCAGACACAATCTTAACCAGCTGATTACAGTTAACGTCAGTCACCTCATGATGTGATGCAGTGACAAGGATACATCATCACTTAGGCAGTGTATGCCTGCCAAAAAGGCATAACCTGAATCTTCTCATGAAGAAACATCAGACAACTCCAACCCTGGCCAGTATTTTTCAAAAACTTTGATATAATAAAAGACAAAGACTGAGAAACTGTCCCAGATTAAAGAGACCAGGATATATGACAACTAAGTGTAATCATAATCAGGGATTACATCCTGGACCAGGAAAAGGAAAGTTACAATAAAAGGACACCATTAGGACAATTGATGGCAAAATTTGAACATGGACTATAGATTAAGTAATAGTATTTTATCAATGTTAAATTTCCCAATTTTGATCATTGTACTGTGCTTCTAAGAGATTGTCCTTTTTCTTAGGAAATACATACTGAAATATTTCGGGGTACAGGGGTATGATGTCCTAGACTTTTTTTTACATGCTCCAGAAAAAAGTTTCAAACATCTGTATCATATATACATATATTTAGATAGACCTATCACAGAGGGAAAGCAAATGTGGCAAAATTGGGTGGAGAGTATATGAGAATTCTTTGTACTGTTCTTGAAACTTTTCTTTAAAAAATTCCTCATTTAAGAGAAGTGCAAATCAAAACTCCAAGTCATCACTTCACACCCATTAAGATGGCTACTATCAGAAAAACAAGGGACTTCCCTGGCGATCCAGTGGTTAAGACTTCACCTTCCAATGCAGGGGGTGCGGGTTCAGTCCCTCGTCGGGGAGCTAAGATCCCACGTGCCTCAGGGCCAAAAAACAAAAACCGAAAACAAAAACAGAAAATAGCAAGTGTTGCTGAGGATGTAGATAAATTGGAATCCTTGTGCACTGTTGGTGGGAGTGTGAAATGGTGTAGCCATTATGGAAAACAGTACAGAGGTTCCTCAAAAAATTAAAAATAGAATTATCATATGATCCAACAATCTCACTTTGGGGTACATTTCCAAGAGAATTTAAAGCAGGATCTTGAAGAGACAATTGCACACCCATGTTTTTGAAACATTATTCATATAAACATTATTCACATAAACATTATTCACATTCATATAGTCAAGATGTGGAAACAACCCAAATGTCTGTTGATGGATGAGTGAATAAAGAAAATGTGGTATACACATACAATGGAATATTATGCAGCTTTAAAAAAAAAGAAGGAAATCTTGTCATATGCTACAACATAGACGAACCTCAAGGCCATTATGCTAAGTGAAATAATCCAGTTACAAAAGGACAAATACTGTATGAGTCCACTCATGTGAAGTGTATGTGGACAGGGAATGTTGCCCGACATTCCAGTAAACAATGAACGTTGCCCACTATTCCGGTTCTATAAGGATCAAGCCATCAGCCATTGCAGCCCCTACCCCTACCCACCACCTGCCTCCCCCCACGGTGTGTCCTGAGGGGAATTCAGGATGGAGAAAAACAGGAAGCCTTCTGTGCTTTGGATACTGACCCTAGATAGTTAAGATGCATATCTAAGGAATAATTACAAGCCCAGATGTTACATCTTCCCTTACATAGAAAAGCACTAAAATCATTAACTTGAAATGACCATTCCTTGTGATTAGTAGTAATCTTTTGATGTCTGACTACATGTTTTTTTCCAGCAAGAAACTCCTATATATCCTGGCTCCTCTCTTAACTCTTCTGAGCAGTTCCTCAGAGCTCTCTGAGAGGCTGTATCCCAGGCTATAGCCCTCAGTATAATCCTAGAATAAAACTTAATTCACAACTTTCAGGTTGTGTGGTTTTTCTTCAGTGGACATATCTGAAGTAGTCAAAATCATAGAAACAATGCAGAAAGGCTAGGGGGAGGGAAGAGAAGGAATTAGTGTCTCATGAACATAGAGTTTCTGTTTTGCAAGATGAAAAATTTCCAGAGATCTGCTGCACAACAATGTGAATATATACTTAAAAATGGTTAAGATGGTAAATTTAATGTTGTGTTTTTTACCACACACAAACACACACATGTTACCCAGGCAATTGTGATGATAGCCAAGTTTTGGAAGCTGCAATAGCAAGTTAACAGTGTGGATTATGTCCTCTATTCTTGTCTTCCCACCTTACTCCACGTCTCCAACCCTACTGGTTTTAATATCATGTGAAAACTAGGCTACTTAATTAAGTTAGGATGCAGAGTAATTTCTCTACCTTCCTCTGTATTTCCATTTTCTACAGATTGAAAAACTGAAACAGCAATTGAATGAAACTAAGGAAAAAGCCCAAGAAGAGAAGGAAAAATTGGTATGTACATTGATGGTCACTTACTGGTGGTCAGGTTTCTGGCAAGTTTAGATATTTAAGACACAAGGATAACAAGTGAGTAGATCCTCTGAGCAGCTCAGTGACCTTAAAGCCCACACACTTGATTGTACAGAAGCTCAAAAATAACATAAAATTTTGTTATTGTAGAAAACCGTCTGGTAGTAGTGGTGTTTACTGATCTTGAGCTCTAGGGCTTTTCAGTGGACAGAGCTAGGAAATATATAGTTTTTGAAGATTAAAATATATCATGAGCCCATACTAATACTTTAAATTCAGATGCAGGAGTACAGGGTTTTTACTTAACTTTATCCGTGTCTCCTTTCTTCCTCACCAAAAACCCTGGTTCTTAATGATACCAGTATAATTGTGTAGTTTCTTCAAACCTTAATACATCAATAGGCACAGAATACTAATATTAATCCTACTACCAACATAAATTAGTGGATACAGTTTAAGATTGGGGGGGGCACTTTTCCCCTTAGGATATATACTGATAGGGATCTACAATCAAATTAACAAGGTTTAAAAATGATTTGAAATAATTCCTTCCTGTGAGGGTATGCCACCAACTCAACAACACATTTTGCTTTTAATTTTAGGAGTTGCTTTAAAAAGTTTAATTTAATGTACAATTATGTAATTATATAATTAGAATTATGTAAAATATTTATATGGTTCCAAAGTAAAATCTATCAAACATGGTATATTCTGAGAAATCTAACTTCTATCCATGTCTCCACAATATACCAGACTATATTGTCAAAATGGATTTTTGTCAACATAGTTAAGAAATGATATTTCAGTGTACTTCAATTTGCATTTCTTTTTTTTTTTTTTTACCTTTTAGATTTTTATTAGTAGTTCTCTCTGAAGAATCAAAATAGTTAGCAAATTACTTTAGCTTCATGAAGACTGTATATCCTTTGTATTTAGACCTTTAATGATGTACAACATAATACAAAACAAACCAAAGAGACTGATTTCTATGACTAGGTGTTATTCATTGTGTCATCCTAGAGCAAGGGGCTGGAGGGAGAGGCTGTTCTCCAGGGAGAACTGAGGGGGAGTTAGTGCTGGGTGACTAAATCACAGCCTCTTTCTTCCCCACTTGATGTGCTCGGAAGGGGCCAATGATTTCTTAAACTGACAACTGTTTTCTAGAGCAGGGGGCTCTAAAATCTGGGGTAGCAGAAACAGTCTGGGGCAGGGAAGTATGGTAACTGCCTGGCAGAAAAGGCAAACTCAGGGCCCCAAGGGGAAAAGGACATTCTTTGCACCTCAGAGACATTGCAGAACCAGTGTAACACTAAATGACGTCGTTAAAAGGGGAAAAAAACAAAACCCTGGAAGAACATTTCAATTGCACTCAACTTGGATTAAAGGTCAGTCCACCCTTGCAGAGAAGGGAAACATCTAGCCCCAAAGCGGCACTGAATCTGGCCCTCCCACCTCCTTCTCCCCAATTCCTTTTGGCAGCTGGGCCAGGTTTTGGCTGAGGCCATACAGACCCCAGAAAGACCAGAGAAGTCTCTCTGGATGGCCAAGGTGGGAAGAACACTTCTCAGAATACAAATACTTTTACTATGGAAGGAGCCAGGACAGTTCTGGGGGCATTTGCATGCCCAAATCTTCCCCACTTTCTCCCCAGCTCAGGACCTAGGCTCATAGAGACTTGGCAAGCACAGTCTCTACACCTGACCTTCCACCCCCAAAAGAAAATCCGGAAGTGTGCCCCTTCTTCCCCACAGGTGGTCTCCTCAGGGCCTTTGGCAGCGGGGGCTCCATGGCAGGGCCTAGGCAGGGCCTGGTCTCAGCTGGCTCCCCCGCCCGAGCCATGAGGTCTTCCAAAGCAGTGTCCTGGTCATTGTTGTGTAATAGCAGAACTTCCTTAATATCTTTCAGTTCAAAGCCCATTTCCTTAAATTTGCTCATTAACTGAAGAAACTCCATCATCTTTTCCTCTGAACACTGCTGCATTTCCAGAGCCTCTTCCACTAAAAGAGGGTCAAAGCCCTTCTCGCAGAGCTGTCCATGTGCAAAGAGATAGTCGAGAATCTGCTCAATATTCTCTCCTTTCTTCTTCATGGCTTTCAAGACACACTCATATGAGTAGCCCATGTTGATCACCATCTCCACACATTGCCGCTCACTGGGGGACAGCATCTGCAGTTCAGAATAAGCCTGGGGACAGCTGGGAGTGTTGGGCACTTGTGACATTGAGGAATTAGGAGGTGTGACCTTGGGACAGGTATTTGGAGGTGATGATTCTTCTGTGCACACAGACAAGACAGAGAGGGAAGGCATCTGGGAATGGGTCAGGGTTGGCACCTCTGTGCCACTGTCCAAGTTCAAAGCTGAAAGCCCAAGAGTATGATGCCCATTGAGCTCACTGGCACTGCCTTGGGTGGAAGGCTTTAGGGAATTCCGGAATGTGCCACTGCAGAGGCAGGATGTGCTGTGGAAAGTGCTTGCCATCTTGGCTGTCTTCTGACTGCTGTCATCAGAGTCAAGTTTGGGGAGGGACAGGGACTTGATATTGCTTACTGCAGGGATGGGGGGGAGGGACACTTTGGAAGACAGTGACATCTTTTCACAGTTGCCCAACTGTGGTAAGGTTATAAAGCCATTGGGTTTGTTAAGAGGCTTGAAATCTAGGGATGCCAGGACCTCCTCATCCTGTAACACAGACCCAGAGCCACCTCTAGGCAAGTTACTGTCCAATAACTGGGCCATAATGGGTCCACTGGTTCCTACCCGAATGTTTCTCAGCTCTTCCTTCTCATCAATAGTTTTTAACTCCAGATTATCAAACGGGTCTTCTTCACACTCCAAGTCAGCAGGATTGAAATCTGCCTTTGTGTGGGGTGGGCTGAGAACTTTCTGTCTTGTGACGCTGCTGCTGACCCGAGTCGGGGTGAGGATGCTGTTATGCTGTAAGCTGGCAAGGATGGGGTTGATAGGAGGTGGCATTGTGGCTGTACTGTGAGTCTTGGAGAAGCTCATTTTGCTGTCACCCTCTGGGCCACTCTTAGAATTCACTTTAGCTTCTGCTTCCTCAGCCTTGCGCTCTGCTTCCCACTGGGCTTCTTGGATTTTCTTAATATCTTCAGCCCACTCAATGGTTTTCTTTTTCAAAGAGAAGCCATTCTGTACCTCTCTGACAACCCGCAAACAGTCAGGCAAGGAGAAGCCAATAGGTAGACCAACTTTAGCTGGTGTTTTGAATTTGTCTCCTATCTTAATGGGACATCATCAAGGTAACTGAAAGTCCCATGAAAATCTGCACCCAACTTCTTAGAAGCCATTTAGAACCTGAACGCTGCCGCTGCTGTTCCAGAAGCTGAAAGGTGCTGCCGCCGACTGGCCTCCCAGGCTCTGTCCCCGCTGAGCTCCTGACGGCCCCTAGGGAGAGCAAACACCATCACCTCCAACTCTGCCCTCCCCAGGCCAGGCCGTCACTGTAGCCACCGCTAGGGCCACAGCCGCCATGTTGAAGCCCCACTTCCCTCCTCCTTCCTGCATTTCTCTTATTATGAGCTAGGTTGAGCATTTTTGCATGTGGTTGAGAGTCATTTGTATTTCTTTTGATAGCCCTTGTTCATGTTTTAATTGTGTTATTGGGCCTTTTTCTCCTCTATTTCCCTCTTTTTTTTTCTCCTTACCCTCTCCTTGTCTTCCCTTTCTCCTCCTCTCTCTTTTTTTTCTCCTCCTCTGTCTCCCCCTTTCCTTCCTCCTTCTCCCACCTTCTTCCTTCTTTATTTATAAGAGATATTGGCCCTCCCTTTGTCTCTTAGCTTACTAATTTTAATTTAGGATCAGGGATGTTACTTATTTTTCTTACAGGTTAAAGATTTGTTCAGTCTTCTCATAACTTTTATTTTTTTTTTATAAATTTATTTATTTATTTTTTATTTTTGGCTGTGTTGGATCTTTGTTGCTGCACACAGGCTTTCTCTAGTTGCGGCAAGCGGGGGCTACTCTTCATTGCAGTGCGTGGGCTTCTCATTGCGGTGGTTTCTCTTGTTGCGGAGTACGGGCTCTAGGTACATGGGCTTCAGTAGTTGTGGCACGTGGGCTCAGTAGTTGTGGCTCTCCCGCGCTTTAAAGTGCAGGCTCAGTAGTTGTGGCACACGGGCTTAGTTGCTCCGCGGCCTGTGGGATCTTCCCGGACCAGGGCTCGAACCTGTGTCCCCTGCACTGGCAGGCAGATTCTTAACCACTGCGCCAACAGGGAAGTCCCTCATACCTCTTTTAAATAAATATCTACATTTTCTATACAAGATCAGCTCATTTTAGAATTTTTTCCTTATTCAAGGCACTTGGTCTCTTTTAATAAAAATTAAAACTTTATGCAAAAGCAAAAATAAAAAGGGAACAATTTCTTCAAGATAGACAAATGGCTTAAGGCTTCATATGGAACAGGACTCTGTGTGACCTCTGTTCTTTTTCCTAACTCATTTACCTTTTTTTTTTGCCTACAGGAACAAAAATATACTGTACAAATAAGTGAGCTGGAGGGACAGTTCCATCAAAAAGCCAGAGAAATTGGCATGATTCAGACAGAGCTCAAAACAATAAAACAATTCCAGAAGAGAAAAATCCAAGTAGAGAAAGAATTAGATGATGTAAGTTTCTTTCTTTCTTCCTTTTTTTTTTTTTTAAAGGTGATTAGAATTAACTATTTATGTCTGCAAAGGCCTTCATGGAAATTTACTCCTGTGAGATAGTAAAGGACTCCCTTTGACATTTTAGAGATTATTTGAGAGAAACAGGGAAGACATATCAGTGTAGGACTGGACGCAAAAAGTCTTGATGGTTAGACTTTTCTTTTTCTAAGCTTTGATTTCTTTGTGAATTCACCAGATCTTAGCCAACACACCCGCTCACATTTATCAGCAGTTAAACCTTTGGAACTACAGATCCAGAAAAACATTAGGGGCAAAGTAGCAAAGTCCTAAAGGAAAATATGTTTAGACTGACAAATGATAATTTTAGAAAAATTTAAGACACTCTGGGTAGGGGTGGATGTGGTGAGGAAAACTGAGTACTTTCAGAAAGTTTCTCTGACCTTGCAGCTCTTTCCATTCCCTCAGTTCAGAATATAGTTCTATTGCATTAATGACAATGCAATAAATGGCACAGATGAGGGCTGGGCACAAGTAGCTGAAATCAGCTTTGTGGTTTTGGGCAAATTACTTACCCTCTCTATACCTAGGTTTCCTCATCTGTAAAATGGGGGTGATAAGAGTTACTGGCTTATAGGGTTGTTATAAGTCTTAAATGAGTTCATATATGTAAAGTGCTTAAAATAGTGTATGTTACCTAGTGAGAATTAACAGTGGTGTGTAGCTCTCTGCAAAAAAAGTCCTCATTTGTAGCATTTGCTGATTTCCTTGGTGTAAATACTTATGTTGTGGCCAATTTCAAGCTACCAATGCTTTTACAATGTGCTAGCAAAATTCCTGGTATGAGCCAGCTCTAACACGCAACTGCTGCTATTATTAGTAATAGTAACAGAAGTAGTATTGCCACCTAAGATAGCCATACACCATGTGGTATAGGGGCTAAAAGTTGGTGCTTTGAACTCATACTGCTAGAGTGTAAATACTGTCTTTACTACTTGGGTATCTTGTTAAGTTTCCTCATCTGTAACATGGAGGTGAGAACAATAGTACCAATTTCAAAGGGTAATCGTGAAGACTAAATGAAATACAGGTTCCCCTCGCTATCTGAAAGTAGTTCCTATGAAACCTTTCCTAAGCTGAAGAAGCAATTACCATAGGACACACCTTGCTAACAGAAGCGCAAAATCAAGATAAAGCACAGATGCTCACAGACATAGTTCAAAGCTATGGCAGCTTGACGCTGAGTATAGTTCCCAGGGAAGGAGTTTGACGGTGCCACTCCCCTCGTTGTTAAGGGTGCGCTTTGCCTCAGTAACACCGCTCGCTGCTGAACACTATTTTTTTGCTTTTCGCCTTTTTTTCATAAAAGTGAAAATCCTCTCTGGATTACTTTCGGTTAGCGAAAACAGGTACTAATGTAGATTTTTTGTAAAAGCAGAGTGGTGTAAAGCGAACTTTCAAAAAAGTGGGGAATACCTGTAATCTGTTTTACTGTAAATGCTTAGCATTGTATGATAAAGATTACCTGCTGTTGCTGATCCTGCTACTATTATTACTGCACATTAGCCTCCTAAGAACTTGTCAATCTTATAACCGGTAGTTTGTACCCTTTGACCAACATCTCCCCATTTCCCCCTCCCCCCAGCCCAGGTAACCACCACTCTGAGTTCAACATTTTTTTTGGCGGGTCCCTGGGGCTTGTGGGATCTTAGTTCCCCGACCAGGGTTTGAACCTGGGCCCTAGGCAATGAGACCTCTGAGTCCTAACCACTGGACCGCCAGGAAATTCCAAATGTGGACGTATTTGAAATTCACTACACCACCGCAGTACAAAGTACACACTACTGCAGGAATAATCTTAAAATATCACAGTTCTGATGATGTTCTGGTCACTTCCCTCAAGAATCTTCTTTAGTAATAGACTCACAGACTTAGAGAACGAACTTATGGTTACCGGGGGGATGGGTGGGGGGAAGGGATAGTTAGGGAGTTTGGGATTGACATGTACACACTGCTAACCAACAAGGGGGGAAAAAAGAATCTTCTTTAGTGAAGAAGATTATAAACAATCTTCTCTATTGTAAACAGAATATTGTCCAGACACCTTAGCATGAAAATCAAGACCCTACACCTACTTTAGAACATATTATTTCCTTTTCCTACACTTTCCCATACACACCACCTTTAATCCACCCAACCCGGATATTCCCTGAAGTCTTTTCTGCCTTTCTTTGTTTACGCTGTTTCTTCTATCTGGAATATACTCCTGATAGAGCTCTGTCCATTAAAATTTTACCTATTCTTCAGAGGCTCAGATCAAATGCATATTCTCCACGAGGACTTCCTCAGTGTGCTGTTTAAAAGTAATAATTTTCTTCTTGCCATTTGTGACAATTTGGACAAAACTTGAGGGCGGTATGCTAAGTGAAATAAGTCAGATAGAGAAAGACAAATACTGTGCGATAAAACTTACATGTGGAATCTAAAAAAAGCTGAGGGACTTCCCTGGTGGCGCAGTGGTTAAGAATCCGCCTACCAATGCAGGGGATGCGGGTTCAAGCCCTGGTCCAGGAAGATCCCACATGCCGCAGAGCAACTAAGCCCGTGTGCCACAACTACTGAGCCTGCACTCTAGAGCCCATGAGCCACAACTGCTGAGCCCTCATGCCACAACTACTGAAGTCTGCACGCCTAGAGCCTGTGCTTTGCAACAAGAGAAGCCAGCACAATGAGAAGCCTGCACACCACAACAATGAGTAGCCCCCGTTCGCCACAACTAGAGAAAGTCTGTGCACAGCAAAGCAACGAAGACCCAACACAACCAAAAATAAATAAAATAAAATAAATAAATTTATTAAAATAAATAAATAGATAAATAATTTTAAAAGCTGAACTTTGGGAATTCCCTGGTGGTCCTTGGTTAGGACTTGTTACTTTCACTGCGGTGGCGCAGCTTCAATCCCTGGTCTGTGGATCCCACAAGCAGTGTGATGCGGCCAAAAAATCCCACGCTGAACTCAGAGTGGTTACCTGTGCTGGGGGGAGGAGGAATGGGGAGATGTTGGTCAAAGGGTACAAACTGCCAGTTATAAGACTGACAATTTCTTAGGAATCTAATGTACAGCATGGTGATTATAACTAATAATACTGTATGACATACTTGAAAGTTGCTAAGAGAGTAGATATTAAATGTTCTTGCTACAGAAAAAGAAATGGTAGTTTTTTGTGACATGATGGAGGTGTTAGCTAACACTATGGTAGTAATCATTTTGCAATATAGTGTATCAAATTAACACATTGTACACCTTAAATTTACACAATGTTATAGATCAATTATATTTCAATTAAGCTAGAAAAAAGAGAAAAAAAATTTTAAAAGATGATTAGCAAAAAAGTAATTTTTTTGTATGTTTCCATAGCATTTTGTATTTCTTTTATACCACTTAGCCCATTCTATCTTGATATTATATTTATTATTTGTCTTATCTCCCCTGCTAGATTGTAAATTTTTTGAGGCATGAACAGTACTGTGCTTTGTATTCATTGAAGGACAAGATACACAGTAATGCTCAATAAATCTATGTTAAATGCTGAGTGGGTCTTTTATTAAAAATGTAATTGAAGGAATATCAAGTTTTCCACTAACTAAACGGGAAGAATCCTTTCACAATGTATATGTATATCAAATCATCATGATGTACACTTGAACTATCATACATTTTATTTGTCTACAATTCCTCAATAAAGCTGAAAAGTTTCTAGAAAGAATATCTAGTTTTGTTTTATATGAAAATGCTGCAGAATGAATCAAGTTAAATTCATTAACTTTTCAGGAACTTTAAAATAGCCACCCTAGGTGTAGGTATACATTCTGAATCAAAGTGAATTAGGAACTAGTTGTTAAGGAAACACTCCCATTTACCATTGCAACAAAAATAATAAAATACCTAGGGATAAGCCTACCCAAGTAGACAAAAGACCTGTATGCAGAAAACTATAAGACACTGATGAAAGAAATTAAAGATGATACCAACAGATGGAGAGATATACCATGTTCTTGGATTAGAAGAATCAACATTGTGAAAATGACTCTACTACCCAAAGCAATCTACAGATTCAATGCAATCCCTATCAAACTACCAATGGCCTTTTTCACAGAACTAGAATAAAAAATTTCACAATTTGTATGGAAACACAAAAGACCCCAAATAGCCAAAGCAATCTTGAGAAAGAAAAACGGAGCTGGAGGAATCAGGCTCCCTGACTTCAGACTATACTACAAAGCTACAGTAATCAAGACAGTATAGTACTGATACAAAAACAGAAATATATATCAATGGAACAGGGTGGAAAACCCAGAGATAACCCACACACACATGGTCACCTTATCTTTGATAAAGGAGGCAAGAATATACAATGGATAAAAGACAGCCTCTTCGATAAGTGGTGCTGGGAAAACTGGACAGCTACATGTAAAAGAATGAAATTAGAACACTTCCTAACACCATACACAAAAATAAACTCAAAATGGATTAAAGACCTAAATGTAAGGCCAGACACTATAAAACTCTTAGAGGAAAACATAGGCAGAACACTCTATGTGTTCTGCAAGCAAGATCACAGCAAGATCCTTTTTGACCCACCTCCTAGAGTAATGAAAATAAAAACAAAAATAAACAAATGGGACCTAATGAAACTTAAAAGCTTTTGCACAGCAAAGGAAACCATAAACAAGACGAAAAGACAACCCTCAGAATGGGAGAAAATATTTGCCAACGAAGCAGCTGACAAAGGATTAATCTCCAAAATATACAAGCAGCTCGTGCAGCTCAATATCAAAAAAACAAACAACCCAATCCAAAAATGGGCAGAAGACCTGAATAGACATTTCTCCAAGGAAGATATACAGATTGCCAACAAACACATGAAAGGATGCTCAACATCACTAATCATTAGAGAAATGCAAATCAAAACTACAGTGAGGGGGCTTCCCTGGTGGTGCAGTGGTTGAGAGTCTGCCTGCCATTGCGGGGGACGCGGGTTCAAGCCCTGGTCTGGGAAGATCCCACATGCCGTGGAGCAACTGGGCCCGTGAGCCACAATTACTGAGCCTGCGCGTCTGGAGCCTGTGCTCCGCAACAAGAGAGGCCGCGATAGTGAGAGGCCTGTGCACTGCAATGAAGAGTGGCTCCCGCTTGCCACAACTAGAGAAAGCCCTCGCACAGAAATGAAGACCCAACACAGCCATAAAAAAAAAAACAAAAGAACAAAACAAAACAAAACAAAACCCAGAAAAAAACCCCCAAAAAACCTACAGTGAGGTATCACCTCACACCAGTCAGAATGGCCATCATCAAAAAATCTACAAGCAATAAATGCTAGACAGGGTGTGGAGAAAAGGGAACCCTCTTGCACTGTTGGTGGGAATGTAAATTGATACAGCCACTAGGGAGAACAGTATGGAGTTTCCTTAAAAAACTAAAAATAGACTACCATACGACCCAGCTATCCCACTACTGGGCATATACCCTGAGAAAATCATAATATAAAAAGAGTCATGTACCACAATGTTCATTGCAGCACTATTTACAATAGCCAGGACATGGAAGCAACCTAAGTGTCCATCAACAGATGAATGGATAAAGAAGATGTGGCACATATATACAATGGAATATTACTCAGCCATAAAAAGAAACGAAATTAAGTTATTTGTAGAGAGGTGGATGGACCTAGAGTCTGTCATGCAGAGTGAAGTAAGTCAGAAAGAGAAAAGCAAATACCGTATGCTAACACATATATAAGGAATCTAAAAAAAAAAAAAAAAAAAGGTTCTGATGAACCTAGGGGCAGGACAGGGATAAAGATGCAGACACAGAGAATGGACTTGAGGACACGGGGAGGGGGAAGAGTAAGCTGGGACGAAGTGAGAGAGTAACACTGACATATATACACTACCAAATGTAAAACAGATAGCTAGTGGGAAGCAGCCGCATAGCACAGGGAGATCAGCTCAGTGCTTTGTGACCACCTAGAGGAGTGGGATAGGGAGGGTGGGAGGGAGGCTTAAGAGGAAGGGGTTATGAGGATATGGGAATATATGTATACATATAGCTGATTCACTTTGTGATACAGCAGAAACTAACACAACATTGTAAAGCAATTATACTCCAATAAAGATGTTAAAAAAAAAAAAAGAACTAGTTGTGCATATTCTATTGCGCCTTGGTGTGATTTTTTTTAAAGAACAATGTTGCCACCTGGTGGAGAAATAAATTGCAGCCCTTTCAAAGAGGGGTGGTGGGCCGGGGAAACTTAAAATTCAAAGGCAAAAGATACTGGCTAATGGGAAAAAATAAGATGGTTCTGTGGAATCCCAAATATGGAAGAATTAAGGCAGGTGTGGGGCCCATGAATTTTAAAAAAGGGAGGAAAATTAATTATACTGTGCCTATAGGATTCATTATACAAATTTAAAAGAGGCCAATTAAGTTTAGCTTATCAAAAGGTATTCAAAGCATAAATTTAAAGAAAAAATTATTTCCATTACGTGATTAACAAAAGGAGCATACATTGGTAGGTTGCAATTAATATTTTTAAAATAATTTTTTTTAGTCTTTCTTCTTTTGACAAAGTGATAATACGCATTTCAGCAAATTTAGCTGATAAAAGAAAATGAAAAACCCTCCCCTCACAACTACATAACTTAAAGATAACCATTGTTAATATTTTGGTATATTGTCTTTACTTTTTCCACCTCTGCTATGTATAAGTATATATATATATATATTTTTTTTTTTTTTTTTTAACAAGATCTAGTAGCAGCAGGTCTCTTTTTTTTTTTTAAGTTTAATTTTTTAAATTTATTTATGGCTGTGTTGGGTCTTCGTTTCTGTGCGAGGGCTTTCTCTAGTTGTGGCAAGTGGGGGCCACTCCTCATCGCGGTGCGCGGGCCTCTCATTGTCGCGGCCTCTCTTGTTGTGGAGCACAGGCTCCAGACGCGCAGGCTCAGTAATTGTGGCTCACGGTCCTAGTTGCTCCGCGGCACGTGGGATCCTCCCAGACCAGGACTCGAACCCGTGTCCCCTGCACTGGCAGGCATATTCTCAACCACTGCGCCACCAGGGAAGCCCCTGTATAAGTATATTTTAAAGTATCTACAATATATGCTATTTTTACAAAAATGAGGTTATGATGTACAAATTGTTTGTTAACCTGATTTTTTGACTTTACATATTGTGAACATTTTTCAATGCCATTATGTATTTTTCTATAAAACCCTTTGACTAGATGCATGGAATTTCACTGGGTAGATATATCATGATTTACTAGTCGGTCCCTTGTTGTTGGACATTTGGACTTTTTTCTAATTTTTCACTATTATAAACTGAGGAACATCTAAGTAACAAAGTATTTTTCTATATTTTTAATTAGTTTTTAGGATAACTTCTTAGAAGTTATAGTGAAATTTATAGGTTAAATTAGAACGTGAACTTTTAAGGTTTTTCATATACATTGCCTAATTATCTTTCAAAAGATTTATTTATTAATTTATAGATTTTTGGGGAGCCCAATGGCAATTGAAAGGTCCACCCCCCCATCCCACTGGGATGGTAGACATTACCACAAACTTATATATTGACATTAATTTTGAAGTCTTTGACAATATGAGGCCATTTTTTAAAAATTGTATAAAAAATACAGGAAGAGGGCTTCCCTGGTGGCGCAGTGGTTGAGAATCTGCCTGTCAATGCAGGGGACACGGGTTCGAGCCCTGGTCTGGGAAGATCCCACATGCCGCAGAGCAGCTAGGCCCGTGAGCCACAATTACTGAGCCTGCGCATCTGGAGCCCGTGCTCCACAACAAGAGAGGCCGCGACAGTGAGAGGCCCGCGCACCGCGATGAAGAGTGGCCCCCACTTGCCACAACTAGAGAAAGCCCTCGCACAGAAACGAAGACCCAACACAGCCATAAATAAATAAATAAATAAATAAAAATTAAAAAAAAAATACAGGAAGAAAGAAGAACATCTGAAATCATATGATATGGATCAAATGGAGATTTAATGCTGTTAGGAGAGAGATCACAGTAAGGAAAATTGTGAAGTATAAGAGAGGACAATGTTAGACATAAAATAACTAACCACTGTATTAAATGGTCACTATTCTAAATATTTTATGTGTATTATTTGTTATTTAATCTTTGTCACACCTCTCTGAGAATAGCTACTATTATTATCCTCTTTTTACCCTTAGAGAAGATGAGTGACTTGTCCAAACAGCTGGTAAGAGAGGTAACAGTTGAACTCTGGTCTGTGTGATGGAAAGCTCTTCTCTACTGCCTTTTCTTGTGGCATGAATATTAGATTGAGTGTGCCGATTTCAGTCTGATTGGCTCTTGCCAGTATATATAGCCTTCAGGATCATAGCTTTAAGTTAGCTCAATTCTCTTTGCCTGGAAGAATTTTATGTCCTTTTTATTCTATGTAGCTTTAGAGGATAGAAGGATCTGTCTATGGGAATCACAGGGAGATACTTTTTAGATTGATACTAGGAAGAATTTTCTAAAAATAGGAACTCTTAAAAGGGCAGCCTAGTGAATTAATAGGATTTGATTAGTGATACTTCTGTCTCTAGATATTTTTCTCATAGAAGAGATTCCTATATTAAGTGGGAGGTTTGTATAGTCTGACTCGTAAGATTCCTGGTAATTCTAAAATATTATGATTCTGTGAGCCCACACATTTAAAATGAAGATATTTGGGGGGGGAAATGAGTATGATAATAACTTATCTGAATGTTCTGAAAACTGTTATTCATGAAAAGCTTTTTAGAAACTCAATACTGATCTTGTAAATCTATAGACGATTATTAGAAGTATGGTACTCAGAGGGAGGGCATGGAGTTTTTCTGTGTGTTCAGGATTAAGAGGTAATGTATAACAGAAAATATTTCTTGACTGCGAATTTTCTACGAATATGCCCCAATCCACCCCATTTCCTACTGACCATTCTTTTTTTTCGTTATTTTAATTTTAGCTGAAGGAGGACTTAAGGAACACAGAGCAGAAACATCAGGAGACTCTTAGGAGATTGGAAGGCAGGTTTTTGGAAGAAAAGGTACAGCATATTTGCATTAATAAATAAATATTTTGTGTACTAGAACGACGTAAGTATATTTATATGTATTCTGAGACATCAGCTTTTCACTTGGTATCTTATTAGAAGATTATCTTTTCCCCCCCTCTTAGTTAGAGATTCTTGAAATCCTCAAGAGAGATTGTCATCTGACCAAGGCTTCAGGACACATCCCTCCACCCCAGCTTGGTGTCTCCTGGTGGAACTAAAGCTCCATGTACCACTTTTTGTAGGGGAGATGGGATTAGAGAGGTTGCTCTGATACACGTGAGGGTCTTCCCTTAGTCAAGCCAACTAAGGATGTTAATAAAAGGGGCTCAGGACTTCCCTGGTGGTGCAGTGGTGTAGAATCCGCCTACCAGTGCAGGGGACACGGGTTCGAACCCTGGTCCAGGAAGATCCCACATGCCGCGGAGCAACTAAGCCCATGCACCACAACTACTGAGCCTGCGCTCTAAAGCCCGCGAGCCACAATTACTGAAGCCCGTGTGCCTTGAGCCCGTGCTCCGCAACAAGAGAAGCCACCGCAGTGAGAAGCCCGCGCACCACAACAAAGAGTGGCCCCCGTGTGCGCAGCAACGAAGACCCAAAGCAGCCATAAATAAATAAATAAATAAATAAATAAATAAATAAATAAATAAATAGAAAGGGGGCTCAAAAATGTTCCTTAGCACATCACAAACTTCCACATTTCTCTGTGCTTCTAAAGTTAATTCTCAGAGTCCCCCTGGTTTATCTTTAATTCTTTCAATTTTTTCTTTAAATTTTCATCCTTAGGAAAGAAATGAATAAATTTTTTCACAAATTGGTGGGAATGTAGGGAAGTGAGGGTGAGGCAAATAAGTACTCCTATCAGGTTTATATAAAAGGATTTGCTTTCAAAAGTGGCTCTAGGTTTCCAGTTTGTGTATTGAATAACCTGGGAGTGGGGCAGGAGCAGTATCTAGATGCTTTCCCTCTCAGGCACTTCCTGGCACTGCTAGGAGTGGAAGTGCTAGGAACGGGCTGCTCTCAGCTGCCTCTTTCCTCACTCCACCCTACACTGGATCTCTCTCCTACTTGGTGTAACATTCCACAAACAAATGTTAGAAGTGCTTGGTCAGTTTACAGATTACTTGAATGACAGTGCTTATATAAATAGGATTTTTATGTCTAGAAGTAGGTGGCTGCTGGCCTTTCCCTCATAATTGCAAGATGGTTAATGCAGCTCTGAGAGTCATCTCTTTTAGGGCGGGAAGAAGGGAGGCTCCATCTGTATCTGTCCCTTTTATCTGGAAACCATAAAACTTTCCCCAGAAGCTCCTAGCAGATTTCTTCTTACATCTCTCTGATTGTCCAGAACCATGTTATAATGGACGCCAGGAAAAGAGGGTGTTTTGTTTCTCCAGCCACTGGTGGAAGCTGGGAAGGAAAAAGGAAGATGGGAATGAGTGTTGGGTTGTCCAGTGTCTGCCTTACCATGTGAGGTACAGACTTGATGGTTAGATACAACTCCTATACTGGTTTGAGCCCCGGTGCTGCTGGTCCATGGCAATGGGCTTTCTAGTAAGCCCTGTTCATTCATCTCATACCTCAGCATGTTCCACCTGATCATATAAAGGACTTCCCTCAGGTTATTTGTATTTTGTTGTGTTTTCCCATTTAATCCTTTCTGTTCCTTGAACCACCAAACCCTTCCCCACCTGCATATTTTTGTACTTGCTATTCTCTCTTCCTGAAATGTTCTTATCGCAGTTCTGGCTTATTCTCATTCTTCAGAGCTCAAATGTCATCTCCTCAAAGAGATAATCCCTAAACCCAATCTAAAATTACCCCCCTCAGTTACTATCTGTTTCGTTACCCCATTTATTTCGTTTATAGCATTTATCACAGTCTATTAATTCTCTTATTTGTTTACTTGCTGGGAGGCTGTAAAGCATCAAATTGCCTGCATATGAATCCCTGCTCTGCCATTTACTAGCTGTATGATTTTGGACAAGTCACTAACTTTTCTCTCAATTTCCTCAGTCCTTGTCTTTGGGGACAATAATAGTACCTAATTCATAGGTATCTAATTACATTGTTGTGAGAAGTAAATAATACATGTGTAGAACCATGCCTGGCACATAGTAAATGCTCAATGCATTTTAATTATTATTACTGTTTGGATCTCATCCTAGAATATAAGCTCCATGAGAACAGGAACCTTATCTGTTATGTTCACCACAGCATCTCTAGTATCTTAAAAAATCTGGTACACTATTAGTACTCAATAGGAATTTGTTGAATGAATGAATAAATGATTCTCATCACATTGTATTTAACAGAAACTTCTCCCAGCTCTGCTTTCCAGGTCTGATGTGGAATTTTTTTCTATTTATATGTCATTTTGCTTTTTTAATGGTGAAATTGGGAAGTACCCTAAAGTGTCTGTGTTCACACTATCCTCTTTGCTGGCTCCTCCACTGATACTTGGAGTACTTCACGTCAGGTCATGTGGACAGGAGCATTTTATTTGACATTATAAAATAAATACTTAACTTTTTATGTGTAGAATTTGTTGTTAGAAATATAACTGTATTAAAACAGCCTATTTTCTTTTTTAGCACCGACTAGAAAAAGAGGCTGAGAAGAAGATAATAATGCTGGCAGACAGAGCCCACCATGAAGCTGTTGTGTAGGAGATCGCTGCCTCTTTTTTCTTTCTAATAGCCTCTCTTACCTCTTTGCTAGTCTTTTTGGTTCTTATCATGTTTTCTACCCCCTTCTCTCCTGGTTTGCTTTCTTCAAATTTTCTGGTTTACTTTCCAGCACTGTTTCTTTCTCTCTGTATACCCACCCCTTTTCCATCCACCCTTTTTGTAGCAGCATAGTGTGGAGAAAAGAACCTGGGCTTTGAAGTTACACTTTGGTTCTCAACATGTATACTGACTGTAAGAAGATTTCTTAACTTTTTTGAAATTAAATTTCTTCATCTAAAAATGGGGTCAATAATGGCAACTGTGCACAGTTGTCATGAGGTATATTAGTGAAAGTAACACTAAATTGCACTATGTTAATAAACTAAGTCTCAATGGTTTATTTCTAATCTAGTGTGGGTCTGACAGCTCTACTCCAGGGGTGATTCAGGAACCTGGGCTGCTTCCATCTTGTTCTTCATGTCCAGTCACATGTACAAAGAACATGGGAAACTCATACCTGCCCTTAATTGCCTTGGACTGGAAGTAACACGTCCCTTTTTACTTTCCTGTTGGTGAGAACTTAGTTCTCAAGATCCCCACCTAACTATTGAGTACCCACCATAAGGTAAATAAGTGCTGGTCATTATTATTTTTTTAAATTATTGAATATTATTATTTTTTGGTTGCCCTGTGCAGCTTGCGGGATCTTAGTTCCCTGACCAGGGATTGAACCCGGGCGGGCCACGTCAGTGAAATTGCCGAGTCCTAACCACTGGACTGCCAGGGAATTCCAGATGATCATTATTATTAATGTTAGGGGATAAAGCAGTCATTGTTCTAGTTTGGTAATATTTAAAACTTAGGTCTGTGTTTTGGGATCTTATATCTATCTATTTCAGGCAATTGAACAATGCTGGAAGAGCTGTTTTTAAAGAGAATGTTTATCTCCAGAAAGCTCTCGCATACCACCTGAAGGAAGCTGATGCTCTACAAAAAAACTCTCAGAAGTTGCAAGAGACTCAGACTTCCCTTTTACAGCAAAAGGTTCATTTAGATTTTGTTTCCTTTTTTTGTAAAGATTGGGTTGGTGAATACTAAGAATTGAGTATAGTAGTGATACATAAGGACAATAGGACAATTTTTCTTCTGTCTGGATGGTGTGTTTTTCTTATGTGAAAAGTTAATTACTGAATGACTTATAAGAAACTTTAGACTTGGCTTTATAAAGAATACATCCGAAACATAAATATAACTCCTGTCCTCTACTACCTTAGTATTCATTTTACTTTGCTTAGAGTTGGTCCCTGAATCACTTAGGAATAAGTCCTCAGTTGTGACAACAATGGTTTCCCCATATAAGGTGTATTCTCTCCCTAAAGGAAGTCTGGAGGTAAGCAATCCAGAGCTGGAATGGTAGTGCCACAAATTCGGCAGACACTCGGGCTCCTCAACTTTGTTCTGCAACATATGGCTTATCTCCTCAGAGTCACCTCATGGCCCCCAGCAGCTGCTGGAGCTCTAACAACAGGGAGGAAGAAGGACAAGAAGGAAAACAGCATGCCCCTCCCTTTAGAGCTCTTCCTGGAAGTCCTATACAAATTTCTACTCGCAGCTCTTCCATCAGAGCTTAGTCACGTGGCTTTGCTGAACACAAGGGAAACTGGGAATTTACTAAACTGGGCTTACTACCTTTCTGAATAAAATTGGGGTTTTATTATGAAGGAGGAAATGGAAAATGGACACTAGGATAGGCAACTAGCAGACTGCCACAGTTTGCAGTATATAGTTGTTAAATTACTGTTTTACTGTACAGTCTTACTGATTTTGGAAATTTTTTTGATAATATAAAATATTGAACTTTTTATAATTTTAGAGGAAGGAAAGTTTCTTAATTAGCAAAATTTGTGGCCTTCCTAAGTCCAGACAGGGACTCTTGATGTTTCTTACTCTTTATGCACAGAATACCAAAATATCACCATTGCAACCTGGCCTCAAACTCAAATCTCATGAAGTAATGGATATTAGTGAGGAACTTTTAAGTTCTGAAATTAATTTAAAAAAAAAAATCTCTCACCTCTCTCATCTTTCTGTTTTAGGAGATCAATGATCTGTTGGTTAAGGAAAAGATAATGCAGCTTACCCAGCAGAGATTACAAATCCAAACTCTTCAGAAGAAGGTAGTAAGCTTGGAGACTGCCCTGAGTTGTATGACCAAAGAGTTTGAGACTGAGGTTTTAAAACTGCAGCAGCAGGCAATGGTAGAGAACCAAGCGGGTCAGAGTGAAAATTTCAAGCTGCAGCATCTTCTTCAGATGAAGGACAAGGAAATGAATCGAGTAAAGAAGCTGGCCAAGAACATACTAGATGAAAGAACAGAAGTGGAAAGATTCTTTTTAGATGCTCTACACCAAGTAAAGCAACAGATCCTATTTAGCAGAAAGCATTATAAACAGGTAGCACAAGCTGCTTTCAATTTTAAAATGAGAGAGGCATGTGCAGGAAGAACAGAATATCCCAAAATCCGAACATTTGATGGCAGAGAGCACAGCACCAATAGTGTGAATCAGGATCTTATGGAGGCCGATAAATGGTACTAATAACGCTTTAATATTTTGCCTTCGTACTGCTCTTCTTGTGCCCTTTACAGAAATAAAAACCCTGAAAAGTTCAGTTTGGTAATATCTAAGTATTGACTAGATTACTCAGTAAGTTACTTGAGGAGAGGAACTGTCTTACTCATCTTTGTAACCCCTATGCTTAGCATACTGTGTGGGGCTTAGTAGGTATTCTTAGTAGATGTCCCCCCTTTCTTGTGTGACAGAGACTTGTTAAAGGGATTATTTGTTCCATTTTGAATGTCATTGTAATATCTTTTAACATGTTCCTTTATTTTGTTTCCTATAAATTTGTTATAAAGGTTTGATTAGATTCAGGTTAAACATTTTTGATAAACATAGTTTTCACAAATATTTTGTAATGTTCCCTTTACTATTCTGAGATGAAATTCATAGGTAATAATATCTAATCAAACCTATAATTTAAAAAATCAATATAACAATTCTTTGCAGAAACTCTTTGTTGTACAGAACTGTCCTATGAATTGGAGGACACCCGGTAGTACCCCCTCCATCATTGTATTAACCAAAAGTCCCCACAAGGCTTTAAAATACACTAGAGATCTACTGCCACCATGATAAAGGTGGTAGAATGATTGAGACATTTGTAGACTATATACAATGGTTGTTTCCTGTTAGCATTTTAATCTGTTTGAATACTTTTCTTCCTATAAACCATGGATTAAATTATAGTGCATTTTAAAGATTATTCTGAAAAAATTGTTTTATATCCCAACATGATTAGATTCTTCAAAGGCCTTAAGAAACTTAAAACGACTCCCTACTACTATGACTTAACATCTTATTGAGAGGGCTTCCAAATGTGTTTTCTGTTTTAAATTATTTTTTAATAGGCTAATATGTAGGTTCTTTTAAATTGTATAGCTGTTGGGAAGGTTGGACATGGCCAGTGACTCTTCTTCAAAAATGTCCAGACTATAGTTTTTTTACCTTCTTGCCATATTCAGAAGTCTGTTAATAACACTATTACTATTATTCTAATAATAGTTATTATAATAACTATTACCAAGAGAGTCACTTTATTTTTTTATTTAATAAGTCAAGCAAGTTGAGCCCCCACCATACATAAGGCAGTTTCTTTTACATTTTTTAAATCTACTGTATATTAAGTGGTATATAAGTTTTCAGAGGAAGGTGCATAAAATGATTCTTCACATTGTTGTTGCAGAAAGTGGACACTTCCCTATTCTGCCTCATGAGCAACTTATCACTTTAATCCTGCCAGGAAGGCAGAAATTGTAGTTAAAATATTACATTATCTGCTTAAAAGGCAGATTGGGGAAGGACAATTAAAGTATATGGTGATTATAAGGCAAAACCTAAACTTAAAACTAACCCAACTGACGTATATGAAAAAATATTTCTTACGTTATACATCAATACTCTATCTACATGTCAGCCAACTTTTGTAAATAGCAAGTAGACTATGAATCCTTTGGAAAAGTTATGGTATAGATAAATACCTTCCTGGAAGGCTTAGCTGCCTCTTAAGCAGATAATGATACATACAAAGACGAAAGGTACAAGAAAAAAACAGTTGTTTGATGAAATTATTTGGAGGTAAGAAATAGACTAGATAAGTTACATGTTATTTTATATATTTACCTCTTATCACTCTATTTTCATAGCAAAATATCTAATACTAAAGACTTGCTAAAAAGGAATTTATCAGTAATTTCACCAAACAACTGTTTTTTTCTTGTACCTTTTGTCTTTGTGTTATCTGGATACATAATATTGCATTACAACTTTCTTTTTTGCTTATTTGCTTAATGTTTGAGCACAGATTTTTTTCATGTTGTTAGTTTTTCTTATTTTCAGTTTAATGACTACATAACACTTCAAATTGGCTACCATGTTAATGTGCTTTTCAAATTTATGATTTTGTAATGGACATTGTTTGCTTTGTAGTCATTCCATTTGGAAACCTCATAATATTCAGTTATGATTTAGAAATTTTCTCATGTTTACATTTTTTATATTTTTTAAAAAGAAGAGATGCTTACTTTGACCATTTTTTTTCGTATTTTTCTTTGAAATTCTTTAGGACAGATATTCAAGGAAATATGGACATTGGAGATTTGACCTGGGAGCAGAAAGAGAAAGTCTTGAGGTTGCTCTTTGCAAAAATGAATGGCTTTGTTCCTAGGTAACTCCCTATTTCAGTAGTGAAATACCAATTTGCTATCAAACCTAGAGGCCATATAGGAAAAGTGAATGTATTCTTACTTAGAATTAAGGGAATGGGAAAGGACCAGAAAATATCAATATAAAAGGGTCATACTGCTTAGCTACTGCAACTCCCAGAGATAAAGAATGGGAGATGTGTAAGTGAGCACAAAAATGAAAGAGGTATTAGAGTTAAAGGGGAAAGAAAATCGATTAATCTTAGGTGTTTAAGGTAATGCTTCCTGAGAAGGTATAACATTGTTCAGCTGAATGAGTGGTAACGAAAGAGAAGCATAACAATTGTTAAGATTTTATTGGTCTGCAAAGATAAGTAAATTATTTTAAAGCTGATTATTAATCAAGGGGATCTCTAATACCAAGAAAAAGACCTGGAAAGGAAAACAGAAATCCACAGGTACTCCAAATAATTATTTTTAATGATTAGTTTCACTCTCTTTCTTCATTATGTTTTATCAGTGACTATAACGCTGGTTATAGTCACTTTATAGTAACTATAAAGTGGCTAAAATAAATCAACCACTTACTGATTGCTTGTTAAATGCTTGGCACCATTGTATTGTGGGGATTCAAAAGAATCAAGGGACATTGCCTTTGATCTCAAAGAGCTTACAATTTGGTTGCCCAAACAAAACCAAGCATAACAAGGAAAAAAATTAGGTGAGGCAATAAAGTAAAGATGGAATTCAGACAATATGTCAGTGGGCTAGAGTAGTCAGGGAAGATTGAAAGCGGGTGACTCTGTGGGGTGCCTTGTAGGATAGTGGTAGAGCAGGGAGGGCACATCAGGCAAGGGGTAGACAGCCTAAGAAAAAGCCCAGAGTTAGGAATGGGTGTAGGGTATTTAGGCAACATTGAGGAGAAACTGCCTGTCTTGAGGAAATTTGGTGATGCTATAGAGAAATTACTAATTAGAAATAAGGTTTAACCTATAGACTGAATTATGATGAGCCTTAAAAACCATGCAGAAAATCCTGAACTTTTGTAGATTCTAGAGTAATGTAACATAGTTTTCTTCTCTGCCTTGAAGGAATACAAAGAGCAAGAAGCCAGACTCATACTCTCTCACTGGAAGGGTTCACAGGTCATTGTTCTCAGAGCTGACCTTAACCTAACACAGTGACATGTATGATGGATTAGAGGACAGAAATAAGAGTTGGGACCAACAGAAGCTGCTGCACTGCTCTGGGCACGCAGCGGTGAGGGGTTTAGGCAAGAGTGAGGGCAGTCGGAATAAAGGGGAGAAACTGAGAGACATTAAGGAAGGAGAAACAGGACTTGGTGATAAAGGACAAAAGGAATAAAGAAAAGATGGAGTAAATGTTTAAGATTTTTAGCTTAAGAAATGAAGGAATGGTGGTGTGAAAGGCAAATGAAAAATCTGGAAAGCCAGTGTGAGGGAAATGTTTAAATTTTATTTAATCCATCCATTAATTCATTTAACATATACATATTGAGCGCCAACTATTTACTGAGGATATAGTGTTGAGCAAATAAAGACATCATGCTTGATTTCAGGGAGTTTTTGGTCTACATGGAAGAAAAACATTGTTCAAATCATTACACAAATAAAAAATACAACTATGACATAAGTTCAAAGGAGTGGTATACAGTGGTAAGAGAGCCTAGATTAGGGGAATCTGACCTAATTGAGGAGATCAGGAAAGTCTCTGAGGAAGCAGAAGCTTGAGCTGATCTCTAAAGGTAAGTAGGAACAAAAGGGGGTGGAAAAAACATTCTAGGCAGAAGAAATACAAGTAGTATTTTCAGTGCTGGAGTTGTGGCAACATATTGGAGTGAAAACCACTTAAGGCATTTGCAAAGAGTGACTGGAGTACACATGAGAGTTTAGGAAGGGAGATTTGAGCATGTTTAGTGAAAATTGGTATTTGAGTTTAGAAAAGTGGATGAAGATACAGGAATAAAGGGGCTGAGACTAGAACCTTTAGGAATAACCACAATTAAAATAAACAGGAGAATAAAGAAACAGTACAACCAAAAGAGAAGAGTTTAAAGAGTTATAGGCTGAATGGAAGATGAAGGATTTTGAAATGGCTTTTGTGTCTCTGGTAGACTTTCAAAGAGTTTAATTGAAGAGGTAGGGGTAGAATCCAGACCGTAGGCACTGAATGTCTGTCTCATTGTGAGTTGATATTTCTGTACCCCAGGAAACACAGCCAGAGTACCAGGCCTCAAGTTCCACACTGTGTTGTTTTCAACACTTGGAGAAACAAAGGAATTTGGGTGAAATCTTTCACACCAAATCAGTGAACTTGAACTGGCCACAATGGGATGATGTCTAAGCCTGTTGGGTGAAAAAAAGATAAGATAGGAATAGGATGATGAAATGTTGAGTTGAAATGAGAAAGCTCAAACCAGCGGGGGAGGAATTAGATGATAAAAGGTCTTCCAAGGCAAGTGGAGTAATTAGGAAGTTGGTAAGAGTTCACAGTTGGTTGTATATGATTGTGAATCCAACAGTACAATATTTTTCTTTGTGATTGAACTAACTCAAAGGAGTATAACCAATAAACTGCCCTCTTCTAGTGCATCAACAATCACTCTGGCTATATCTCAGGCACTAGTAGTATTTAAGGTACATTTTTTTCATGCATTATTTTTGGACTATTTAATATAGCCAGATTTTGAATGGGGTTATGCTGCTTTCATATGCACCTAATTGAGGACAAGTTTTAGGAGTGGGGTATGTCTTTATCTGCTGGCAAATCAACCTACTATACTTTTTGTAACTCTGTTAATCTCACTTTCAATTTAGAATATTGAAGGGATGATGTTGATTTCCTGGTTTTGTTTTTTTTTTAGATTGAAAAGCAGATTTCTTCAGGGTGATACACACTCAATAGACAGAATGTGAGCCATCTTAGGGGGCAAGAGGGCCTATTTTTCTGTTCTTAAACTAGAGTTTCCAAAGTATAAGAAAAAATTTTCATACTGGGTCTATCTAAATTGGTAACTTTCCTGTGTTTTGAGATTCTTTTTGTGGGAAGGGAATTTTTTGGCCTTGCTTTTGGTCAGTACTCTGGTTCAACCTTGTCCATCACCATTAATAGCTGTTTATTATTATTATTATTATTATTATTGTTTTGGCTGCATTGGGTCTTCGTTGCTGCGCGTGGGCTTTCTCTGGTTGCGGCGAGCAGAGGCTACTCTTCGTTGCGGTGTGCAGGCCTCTCATTGTGGTGGTTTCTCTTGTTGTGGAGCACAGGCTCTAGGCACGTGGGCTTCAGTAGTTGTGGCACGTGGGCTCAGTAGCTGTGGCACACGGGCTTAGTTGCTCTGCGGCACACGGGATCTTCCTGGACCAGGGCTCGAACCCGTGTCCCCTGCATTGGCAGGCTGATTCTTAACCACTGTGCCATCAGGGAAGCCCTTAATAGCTATTTTATGAGTATCATCATGATTATATTCATAAATATTTCCATTTCTTAAGTTCAACATGTCTCAAGTTTAAGAGAATGTAAGTTTAAATTAACTTGCCTTATACTGCCTCTATGTGTGTATGAAAGCTCATTTTTGAAAATAAGAAGCCCATCCAACTGAAGCATTTCCCTTTAGCAGTTTTATTTTATTTATTTTTTAAATTTCTATTTACTTATTTATTTTTGGCTGTGTTGGGTCTTCGTTGCTGCGTGCTGGCTTTCTCTAGCTGTGGTGAGCAGGGGCTACTCTTCGTTGTGGTGCACGGGCTTCTCCTTGCAGTGACTTCTCTTGTTGCAGAGCACGGGCTCTAGGAGCATGGGCTTCAGTAGTTGCAACATGTGGGCTCAGTAGTTGTGGCACGCGGGCTCTAGAGCGCAGGCTCAGTAGTTGTGGCCACGGGCTTAGTTGCTCCGCGGCATGTGGGATCTTCCCAGACCAGGGATCGAACCCGTGTCCCCTACATTGGCAGGTGGATTCTTATCCACTGTGCCACCAGGGAAGTCCTATATTTCTTTCTTTCTTCTTCTTATTATTTTTTCCTTTATCAGTTTTAAAGTGTAGTTGAAATACAGGGCATGTGGAGACACTGCCTCATTGTTAACTTATACCCACTACAGGAAATACAGCCAGAGTTCTAGACCTCCAGTTCCAGACTATATTGGTCCTGATGATGAAACAACAAAGGAGTTTGGGTAAGCTCTCTTGACAAAGCAATGAACATGAGCCTGATCACAATGGTGGTTGTAGACATCTTATACATACTAGAATTGAGTGAGAATAACATAACAAGTATATTGTTCTGAACCAAGTTCCATGTGTGTGGTTGTTGACAAATCTTACTTTGTCGTCATTGTAGGAATGAAAGTAAGCTTCAAGATCAAACCTTCATCACCCAGCAAGTGCCAATCTTAGACTCTACTGGTGAACTGGTGATACCCAATATTCAGAAAGGATCACAAGAGTCTGACATAGTAAGGAGTCTGTAATCTAACCAAATAATATACATAATTGTTCCCCTTCCTCATGCACCTTCTTCTAAGTCACAGTTCTTTTCTCTACTAGCCAGGAGCTCTCAGGGATCAGTGAAATGAGTAATAACATTAGTGTGAGATTGTGGACATTTTAATAAACAATATCCACACTAAGGAAGGTATATATTTAATGCAAATGCATATTTGTGCCTCTTTTAGTGTGGAAAACCTATAAATTGCCTTTTGAAATATATAGCCCAGTTAAAATATGTACTATCCTTTATGTAAGAATAAACATAGTGACCATGTAACTCTTGGCTTTGGACAGAGGTGGGAAGTCTGGGTCACTATAAGCTAGCAGACAAAGGCATTATAAGGAAGTACGGTACCAAAAAAAAAAAAAAAAGCCAGGTGTTCTTTTTAAGAGCTTTTTACTTGTAATTTGTTGTACATAATCAATTAGTACAATGTAAAATCTGAGAAATTTCCAGTGAGGCCACATCAGAGCAAAAAGAAAATACTGAATTTTTTAGCGGCTACTAGTATGAACACAACTGTACAGATTTTTTTCCATCTAAGAAATAAGTAACTCTTCTGAGTAGCAAGTACCTAGCCAAATGAGTTGATTCCAATTAGAGCAACACAATTCTGATTAGTTAGTATTTCTTAAAAAGTAATTTTCCTTAAATGTAAGGAAAACTTAGGAGTCTCTGTGATTATATTTAATTCCACTTGGAATTTAGACAGTATGACCTTTTATTCAACCCAGCCTGTAGTTGTTGGACTGGATTAAATATTACTACCAGTTGTCAGCTGTGATAAGAGATAAAACAAGAGGCATTCTATTATGATATTATAAATTTCTATTGCCTCACCTTTAGGCAGGCAAATCCAAAAAAAAAAAAAGCGCCAGGAGGGTCATAAATGTATTTTATTAAAGTTCAGTCACCTTAAGTGATTAAAGATTTTGACATTCTATCCAACACGTGGTAGTAATAAGCCTAAAATCCAGAGAGTGCACAAACATTTTCAAGGTTTTTACCATCCTTAATTTATTAGATAACCCCCATGGAATAGGTTAGCATTATCTACGTAACTAATGAGGAAGCAGAAAAATAAATGACCTATGTCATCTGGCTGAGGACCAGAGACTACTCTATCAGAAATGAGAAGCCTTCTCCTAGTTCAATGGGTGAAGACCATATCAGAAAGACAGGATTCAACTGGCATGGTAGAGCAAAAGACAGAATCTATTCTATTTAGCACATAAATGTCTGTTCTGACTTAAAGTTGAGCTATAGCAAAGAAACAAAAAGCATAAAGACACTTGAATTAATGGTAGCAGAAGAATCTGTCAAAGCATTTCTTTGACTACTTCACACATGGAAAGCTTTGAAATTTCTTAGGCCCCAGTCAGTTACTTTACATTAGGGTTCTTTCATTAAAAAGTGTCACAAATGAGAAATGCAGGCAAGAGGAAAGAACAATATAAAAAATTTGACAAGTAATATCAGGTTAGACTTACTTTAGGCAACAGTCTTGCTCATACTTGGAGAACACGTGAGTCTGAAGGTTTTGAGCCTCCACCCCAGAAAGTAGGAATTTGGTTTTTCCCTTCCAAACTGGAAGAACATTTTCAGGAAGAACTTTTGTCTTGGAGAATTTAACAGTGTCACCCAAGGTTGTATCTTTAAGGGTGGTTCATTTTCTCTGACCCTTTGTTACTCAAAGTAAAGTACTAGGAGTCCTAAGAAATGTTCTGTTCTTATACATTATACTGATTAAGTTCAGCATTAATTTGATTTCAAAGCTAAGAACAGTGGTTAAAACTTGTTTACAGAAATGCATTTTGGAAGAGAAAAATATTGTAAAACATGTAGTGAATGTTTCTTCAGTTTCTTATTCAGCCAACGAGGATAGGGCACTGCCTTTCTTTTTACCATTAATCACTTCTCAACATGAGATCCTGTTAAGCATCAAAAAAAAAAAAAAGAGTCTTGCTCACTTTCATGGTTGGAATACCCCTTGATGTCTGGGCCTGATATAACTTTTGAAATAGTTTTCTAAAAAAATCCTGTTGGCATCTGAATTAATGACTGAAGCATTCATTGATTGCTGAAGCAAACCCTGAAATTTAATGCTTGGCACACACCACAAAAAGTTGATTTATCCAATGCATACTGAGGTATCCTTGGGAAGTGGTTTTAAGAAGCAGGAACAGTGACAATGATAGAATTAGTGGTCATGAGTCACTAGGACAAAGTGGCATTCAGCAGAAAAGACAGAAGCAGTTGTCACATCTGTGGGATAAGTAGAGATGGATTATATCTTGTGTGGTGTGGGATAAATGAGAGGCTCAGCAAAGCTTCGCAGAGAGGCCTCACCCACTGGCATTTATGTGGGGCTGTGTTTGATGATCAACCAAAGGGTGAATTATTTTTGACCTATTTCCCCATGCAAGAGATCCTTTTCCTTGGAAGATCGTCTTTACACACGCTAATGTTCACTTCCTTCAAGTCATCAGAAAAGGGGAGAATTTTTAGAAATCAGGTCTAAGCTCTTATTCCAGAGAAGCATTTCACAGTTAGGACAGTGATCTCAAAAATAAAATTATGAAGAGCAAGTGAAAATCTGGTTTCAGAATTACACTAGGAGTCTCCCTATTAGCTACTTAACAGGGGATAATGGTCCTGTGAAAGATTTTAGTTACATAGTATTCCAATCTCAGGGATCTGATCTGAGCAAAGTTGGCAGTTGGAGTTGGTCAAGAATAAAGGGCAATTACTCAGGATGGACTGAGTCCAGAACAAACTCGTTTCTAACGGCCCATGGTAGGCATGACTACAGCCGGTGAGGAAAGAGAAGCATCTTCTTCTTTCCACTGTGAAGTGACAGTTTTTAGCTGAGTGTAGAACTGGATGCCCTAAAGAGAACAAAGAAAGAAAAAAAAAAAGAGAGAAAGAGAGAGTTATCATATATGCCCGGGGGTTTCATGATTCCTCTTTTAATCACTTTTGAAGGAGGTGCTATGAAATGCTATTCACGTTCCTACTGGAGGAATAGGTGCAACCAAAATTAAATATATTGTTCAGGAGATAACCTATGTAAAACATTTAGCATATTACCTGGCACATCTAAATGGAAAAATTGAACATGGTAAACTGTTAAACTTGTATTTACTTTATAAGAATAGGCTTGAGTAAAAGAGAATAGACTGCAGATCTAACACATAAAATTACTAGCAAGCTAGAAGGATATTGTTAGAAAAAAACACACCAGCTTGATTAAAATACTCTTCTAGAATTATTAGACAAAATCTGGGCAATGTTAATATAGTGAAAACAACTTTAGAGATTATTACATACTTTCAATATAAGATAGAACTGAAGTTTATATTTTATTATGTAAGAATGATACTTTTATGTCTTCTTTCCAGAATGCAAAATAGCAATTTAAGTACCTAAGGATTTAAGACTTCAAACTGTATATAAGGTCAGTCTTTTACTCTAAGAAGCCTCACTCACCAGAGTAACTTACAGTAATTAAACAAAGACATAGGAGGAAAAAAACTCCAAAACTGACAAACTATTTTAAGCAAGAGTTTTACTCTGCTTCCCTTGAAAGAAATTTTTAATAGTATCAAACTAGTCAATTTTACAAAAGCTGTGACTAATGCACAGACTGGATAATCCACCTCCAAACAAACAGTGTTTCTTAACCAGCTGGCTACACTGTCATAGCCTGCTGTGTAATCCCACTGTTAATTTATTATTAACCTATAAAAGGGAGACCTGTATAGAAAACAAGTAATTTTTTACTGAAGGTCCCAAAATGGCTGTATTTCTGTGGGACTACAAAGAACTTTCACTAGCCCATTTGCCCAATACATATTTGGGTACTTGCTCTGTGCCACGTTCTGCAGATAAGTAAATAATAATTACAGTGTGATGAGGGCTTCTTAACATGGCTTAAATAGTCCTACTACATGACTTGCCTCTGCCTACCTCTCTAACCTCATCTCTTACCACTATCTTCCTTATTCACTCACTGTGCTCCAGCCCATTTCTGCTGTTTGAACATGCCATGCCTGTTCTTGCTTTAGGATATATGCACCAGTTGAAGGATGTGATAATAGTGGTAATTTGGTTCCAGACCTGCTCTATTTATTTATTTTTTGTTCAGTGCTGCATTTATAGCATTTTTATTGTAGAATAGTGTTTAATATACAGAAGGTGCTCAATAAAATTTTTAGTAAATGAGTAACTATTACGGGAGCAATGTGTGCAGTGGGAGCACATGAGGACATACCCAACCCAACACTGAAGGGGATGGTGGTGGTCAGAGGTGATTTTCTGGAGGAGTCCACACTTTAAACTGGGGGTTAACAGTCAGATGAAAAGGGGGGAGAAAGGGGGGATACAGGAAGAGAGGGTCACAGGCAGAGGAGAGGACATATACAAAGGCTTGGATTTACTCATGCTCTTTCCCGAAAACTCTGTTGCCTTGAGTTATTCAGGAATTGGCAAAATTTTGTTAACTTTTATATCTTTTCTAGGGAACCTACTGTCAAGCACTGCTGAACAACATATACCCTCACAGAAGCTGCTGGCAGGCCCTTCCTTGCAGAATCCTTGTTCCTGAATATGTTCAAGAAAGTTTCTTAGAGGAAAAATATTTTTTTTAAACTTAAAGTCACCTGTTTGCCATAGAAATTAGTGTCTCCCCTGAAGGAAGCTCGAGAGCCGGTGAATGAGAACATTGGCAAAGGCACTGGAATGGGCACATTCACCCCGACCTAAAGCAGAACAAATCCATGTCAAATACTAAGAAAAACACTCAAACAAAGGAACTTTCCATTTAGAAGCCCAAATGCTTGGCATCAGAGAGACCAATTTTAACTACCCACCTTCCACCCGATCCTGCATCCCATGAGCTTTTATTCCTGAGGAAGAAATGGGGCACTGAGGGAGATCAGAGGGGCAGTGACTGATCGCTGTTTACCTTCTCCCCTTACATAGGAAACAGTAAATGGCTACAAGAATATCCTAAGAATTCTGTTCACAAACCTGTCCGACATCTACCAGGTGGGAATACTTCCGAGCAGTGGCTCCATTGGTGGTGAAGATGGCAGTTCCATTTCCATATGGGTTGTCATTTACGATCTTGATGGCTTCATCCAAAGTGTCTGTTTCCAGAACTAAAAGAACTGGGCCAAAAATCTCCTCTTTGTAACAGATCATATTTGGCTGCCAGGAGTGATGCAGCAGAAAAGAAGTCAGTATTTTTTGCTTATTTGGTACTTTATTACCCACTTGCTTAATGAACAGCTTTTATGTTAGTAATAATCTCTTTTCATTTTAAATCACCTATAAAAAAAAGTCCTTTCTTGCTGTGTTCCATCTTCCAAGCTACCAATCATAAATAACTTGAAATTCCTATTACTATAACTATATAACTACACTCCTTTCCTTTAAGCACTGTATTTTTAGGTCTCATGACCCATCACTAGCTTCCTGTTTTATGCCTGTATTACTTGTTTATCCAATTGTTATCTTACTGAAAAGTTACTTGAAAATTCATTTTTTTAATAAATCAAACATATATTAAAAACACCACAGGAGAATTTTTCTATTTAAAGAAATCCTGTGCTAAGTTTTCTGTAACATAAACAATCTATTCTCATTTGTTCCTTTGCCTCCCAAATGAGTCTGTACATTTTTATTTTGGTATCAGGTCACATGAAACATTCAAAACATCTTTTGCCACTGCAGCTGGTCAGCTGTGTTTGTTGCTGATAAAGTGGATTTTTCCTCAGTGACTCTGTGGCAAGAAATCTCATAATTTCTACTACACTTAGATTCAGCTCTTGACTATTCAAGATTATAATAGGATTAGTGGGGATATCTGAATTTCAAAAAAACTCCTCAATATAGTCATTGAGGAGTCATTGTCATTTTAGCTGAGCAACTTTCAGTTTTGATAAATAAAAATTGACACCAATTCTTTTTCTTTTGTCATTTTCTGGTGAAGATGTAGGTATACAATAACTATTGGGGGCTGATATATTGATGGAGACACTGCAATAGCTATAAGCTAGGCAGTAAGAAGGAGAGGGAAGAAGAAATTAACGTTAAACAAGTAAGAAGTATAATGTAAGATAGGAACTGGCAAAATAATGGCCCGTGAGCTGGAGTGGCTTACTGCCTGTTTTTGTACAGCCCACAAGCAAAGAATGGTTTCTACAATTTTTAAATGGTTGAAAAAAATCAATCATGACACTTCAAACTATATAAAACTATATGAAATTCAAATTCCATTGTCCATAAATAAAGTTTTATTGGAATACAACCACACCATGTTAATGGCTGAGTTGAGTAGTTGTGACAGAGACTATTTATCCCTGCAAAGCCAAAAATATTTACTCTTTAGCTCTTAATGGAAAGTTTTCCAACCATTGGTATAGTGGAAAGAGGTTGGAAGTCAGGAGGGGAGACTCATTCAGACTTGAGATAAAATAACTGAGTAAGTCTGGCAAGAGATAAGGTCTCTAGTCATTAAATGTCTTCATTTATAAATTAGAGGAATGAGGTGCCTTTAGCTAATTTCGCAAAATTATATATTTGCAAAATAAATAATCCAGAGTTGTTCACCTTGACATTTGAGATGATGGTTGGCCCAACGAAGTTCCCATTTTCATAACCTTTGACTTTAATATCTCGCCCATCAAGAAGGATGGAAGCTCCTTCCTTTGTTCCACTATCAATCAGATTGCAGACTCGCTCTTTTGCGTGGGGGGTGATCAGAGGGCCAAGATCAGCTCCAGGCTGGTCTCCTGTAGAACAACACAGAAGTATTTAAGGTCTTCATTAACATAAATTATGAGTGCTAAATAAAGATGAATCCAAATGACAAGTAGTACAGTACAAAGAGAGGCAATGGTAAGAATAAACATGATTGCTCCCATTGGACAAGGCCAATGCGAAAATCAAGAGCTTAGTGCCACAGATGCAGAGTCTAAAGAAGCCAGGCAGATAACTGGTTACCTGCATTGACTCTCAGTTTTTTGGCACGCTCTACCAGCTCTGGCAGCCACTTCTTAGCTTCTCCCACAAGGATCGCTGTTGAAAGAGCCATGCAGCGCTGACCAGCGGCTCCAAATGCTGCCCCAACCAGCTGGTTCAGAGTATTTTCCTTATTGGCATCTGGCATGACTACCCCATGGTTTTTGGCTCCCTAAGGAAATACAGAAAGTACATGAATCTTCCTTGGCAAAATACAATTTGGCTAAGAAATTAAAGAACCTGAGATTTCAGATGAGAATTTAAGGAAAGGACTCGAGAATTTATCCTGTGTTGCTTTGAAAATAGATTTATTATCATTTTGATATTGCTGAAGTACTGGTAACACTGAGTAAGTCTCCAGGTTACTTTTGCTTCACTTCCTCAGCTGAAAAGCTGATAGGTGTTTATTTAGATCAAAACCATTATCAAACGTCCCCCCCCAAAAACAAAAAAACACTGCCTCAATCACGTTCCGTCAAATTGACAGGCTAAACACTGCATCCAGGAGCCAAGGAGAACTCCCTTCTCTTTCCTAAGTTAGCTAGGAAAGAATTTGTTGTTTGTCAGAGGTTCCAGTTATATGAAGAGCAATGTAAACACAGAGCTGCCAGTAGCCAGCTGAAAGGCAAAATAGGAGGTAGGCCTCCTGATACACAATTTCCGGAAAGAAATTCCAATTGGCTTGCTTCTAGATACACAGCCTCATAAACTTCTATGTAGGACTGACATATGGTCATTTCCACATGTTTCCAGATACAGCTATAGTTGAGTACATAAATAAATACCTTGTCTGCTACTTAACTGTATCCCATTACACATAGTATAATGTTAGACACAGAATACATTCAAGAAATATGTAGTGAACTGGGAGGGGCATAAATCAAATTGGCCAAAACACATCCAGCCATGAAAAGAAATAAATGGGCATATCATGAACAGTCTCCAAGCCCGTACATAGGTGGCTACCCTTTTTGCAACATTAGTGGAAGGGTAAGAAAGTAGCAACTGGACATTATATTTAGTATCAAAGAATTGCCAAGTATTTGGCGAGGAGCTAGTCACTAAGGAACAGCAAAACTATGCAGCCAAGTAAACCACACTCATATATCATACAGGGATATCTGGCTCTTTCCAGAGCCTTAAATAGCCTGGGCTCTTAGGGAAGATCATATCTTTGACATTAGTAGTTAGGATACGCCTTAAAGGCAGGAAGGATGGGGTCTAGCTGGAAGAATGGTATGAAGGAAGAAACAGGGCCAGAAGCAGAATTTCGCAGTTACTGCTGAAACCCAAAGAATTTGAATATCATTCTTAAGGAGAAATGTGACTTCATCACCAAGATTACCTGGTTAAGATAAAAGGTAATTAAAGTGACAGAGAATAAAACTCATCACACTGTTCATGGTTAAAGGGAAGACAACCAGGATGAATTGTGAATAAAGAAACACTGGCATTAGAGTGGGATGAGTGGCCCCTCTGCTGAGGGGCTTTTTCTAGGTAGTTTTAATACATATAACAGAATTTGGGGGAAAAAGGAATATGAAGTTACCATATTGGCTTGAACTCTCTTGCCATGTCTTGACCCTCTCTCAAAGATGTACTCTCCTGCCTGGTTGGATCCCACAAAGCTGATTGCTTTGATATCAAGATGATCGCAAATAAAGTTTACAGCTTTAAGAAGAAAATAAATGATTACCACAAAGGAAAAAAGGGCTATGGGATTCTCAGCAAAGCAAATTTCCCCCTTTCTCACTGCTATGAATGAGAAGTTTTCATACTTTTGTTTTTCTACCCTGGATTCCCATTTTGGAGTTCTGTCCTTGTTCTCTTAAATTCTTCTTTTTTTGGTGGGGGGGGGGGCACACTCCATCTCTAGTGGGATTTTAGTTCCCCGACCAGAGATCTAACCTGCGTCCCCAGCAGTGGAAGCGAGGAGTCTTAACCACTGTACCACCAGGGAGTCCCTCTCTTAAATTCTTTGAACTACAAATCTTATTTAACCTCTTCTCTTTCATTATTTTTCCCACTTGCTAGTCCAGAATTTCTACTTTTAATCTAACTCTGAAGGCTACAACTCCTATTTTCCTCCAAAATAATAGCCTTTCAATACTCAACTCTTCCTTTTGTCCTTTACGAATGTGATACTTCCTCAACTGTCGCTTATACTGGGACTCTCAGATACTACTGTGCCCTCATGTGAGAGGCAATAGAGCATAGTACTTAAAAGTAAAAACCAGGGTCAGCCTTCTTAAGTATACACATCCCGACTTTGACAGTTTCTAGCAACATGACTTTGGGCAAATCACTTAATTTCATTATGCCTCAATTTTCTCATCTGTAAAATGGGAAAATAATAGTACCTACCTCAAAGGGTTGTTGTAAAGACTAAATGAGATAATATATAGAAGGCATT
This sequence comes from Balaenoptera ricei, assembly GCF_028023285.1. Classification (NCBI taxonomy): domain Eukaryota; kingdom Metazoa; phylum Chordata; class Mammalia; order Artiodactyla; family Balaenopteridae; genus Balaenoptera; species Balaenoptera ricei. The sequence continues at coordinate 159,869,087 of NC_082640.1, forward strand.
AGGAACAGTGCTTGAAACACAGAAGCACTTTTTAAGTATTCGCTATTATTATATGAATCAGAAGGACTTCAGTACCTCTGAGATCTATAAAGTCTGAGTTAAATAACCTTATAAATTCTCTCAATATTGAAATGAAAACTTCTCTTTAATCTCATCTGTATCTTGCCCTAACCATATTTCTTTGTCCTAATGCATTCTGTAGGGCAAGAAGCACTGCTACTCCCCAGTTAGTTACCTTAGCAAAGAGATGGCAAAACAATCAACAAACATTATGTTCAAACATGGAGGTTGCTACTAGTAAATCCCTTCATCCCTAGGTTCTTCATCCTAAAACACCCCATCACTGACTCAACACCTTGATTTTTTGGTATCCAGATTAAGTGCCATGTACAGAGGGGCAGTTACCTTCATGTTGTCCATGGATGACATTCAGTGTTCCGTCAGGGGCACCAGAGTCCTGAAGCAACTTGGCAAGAAGTATAGTTGCTCCAGGGACTCGCTCTGATGGTTTCATTAGGAAGGTATTTCCACATACCATGGCCATGGGAAACATCCAAAGGGGGATCATGGCAGGAAAATTGAATGGAGCAATGCCTGCACACACCCCCAGAGGCAGACGGTAGGAATAAAGGTCCATGTCTTTGGTGATGGATGGCATGGTCTCTCCCAGCATGAGGGATGTCACACTGCAGGCATGCTCAACCACCTCTGGAACAGAGAAGAAGCAGTCGGGCCACCAACTCTCCACACTGTGCACTACTTAGTTTTGTCATGCTCTAGTCAGCCCTGAGTGGCAAGACCAACGACAGAGGGAAGAAACACTGACTTGCCATGTGAAGGGGTTGCGTAAAGTGAGATTACCTGAATGGGAAAGAGACAGTGCAATGCATATACCATTTGGAAGATCATTTGAGTAAAATAATGAATGAAGTAAACCAATCCCACAGATACCTGAGTACTGCCGTTTTCCACAAGTATTAAAAAAGATATCATGGGATAGCAAAATCTACATAAAGGAAGAAGCAATCCCCCATCTGGGGTCTTTGCCTCTCATTTTCCTTTGCTTCTTCTCAATGTCCCTGAACTCCCCATGAGGAATCCCTGCTTACGAAGGCCTCGAAATACATCTCCTTCGGCATCCGCTAGGGTCTTCCCTTGTTCCAGCGTGATTAATCTGGCAATTTCTTTCTAGAGAGAAAACACAGAAATAGAAACCAATGCAAGGATGTGCCTCCTGTTAGTTCTCAGGCAGCCAAAAAAGAATAAAAGTCAGGGAGAAGTACTATGAGGGAGAGAGCCATGATCTATGTCTCTCTGTATTGTACAGTTAGGGAGAGCAGCTAAGAGGGCCTCTATGAGAGTGACAAGTATCCCCTAGGCAAGTTTGGAAAATTATACTATTCAGATTTCTTACCAAGTTTTCTTTAATGAGTTGCTGATAGCGGAGCAGGACCTGCTGACGGCTTAATATTGAAGTGTCTGCCCATGCGGGAAAAGCACGTTTGCAGGAAGAAACTGCTGCATCCATTTCAGCCTTGGTGGCTTGAGGGACCCGACCAATGACCTCATTGGTGGCCTGATGGAGAAAGCAGCACATCAGGGACTTCCCTGGTGTTCCAGTGGTAAAGAATCTGCCTTAGGGCTTGCCTGGTGGTGCAGTGGTTAAGAATCTGCCTGCCAATGCAGGGCGGACAGGCTTGATCCCTGGTCCGGGAAGATCCCACACGCTGCAGAGCAAAGAAACCCATGCACCACAATCACTGAGCCTGCGCTCTAGAGGCCGTGCGCCACAACTACTGAGCCCACGTGCCACAATTACCGAAGCCTGCGCGCCTAGAGCCTGTGCTCCGCAACAAGAGAAACCACTGCAATGAGAAGCCCGCACACCGCAACGAAGAGTAGCCCCCGCTCGCCGCAACTAGAGAAAGCCCGCACGCAGCAACGAAGACCCAATTCAGCCAAAGCTAAATAAATAAAATAAATAAATTAAAAAAAAAAAAAAACTGCCTTACCATGCAGGGGGCACAGGTTCGATCCCTGGTCAGGGAACTAAGATCCCACATGTGGCGGGGCAACTAGGCCCGCGCGCCACAACTACTGAGCTCGCGCCCCTCAACTAGAGAGCCTGCGTGCCACAAACTACAGAGCCCATGTGCTCTGGAACCCGCACGCCACAATTACAGAGCTCATGTGCCCTGGAGCCTGTGAGCCACAACTAAAGAGAAGCCCGCGCACTGCAACAAAGATCCCACATGCCTCAATGAAGATCCCACGTGCTGCAACTAAGACCCGATGCAGCCAAAAATAAATAAAATAAATAAACAAATAATAAATAATTTTTTTTTTTTTTTAAAAAAAGCAGCACATCATCCTTCGTTCCTGCCCCACCTTCTTCATTTTTCATATAGTCACAGGGGCAGCTCTATGTGCTTCACAATAGACACCCTGGTCCCTATTTTCCCACCATGTTCCCAGAATTCTAGGCTAGTTAAGTTTAAGTCCCAAAGCAGCTTTGCTTACGGGGTTGTGGATGTCCATCCATTTGTCACTTTTGGATTCAATAAATTTCCCATCAATGAAAAGCTTTACAGTTGGCTGGGGAAAAAAAAAACACACAAAACTTTGTATTAGTTAGTTGCTTTACTTCTCTCTTTCACAAAGAGAAAAGGAATTGGGGTTGATAACTGAATTTTCTGCCCTCTAGAAATGTTAGCACTATGAAAGAGATATACAATATACTTGTCTATAGTGCTTATTAATATGGGGCAGAGCCTCTCAATACTGTGATCTCTCTGTAAATGGGAAATTCCCTGCTAATCACACAGTGGAACTTCACGAGTAAACATATCTCACTGAGAAGTTTATGCTAAAAAAGCAGTAGACTCTGTATTAACAAAGATTAGCTATTAGGACGTCTTAGCCCAGCCGACTTTCTGTCACATTACCATGAGCATGCATTACCTTTACGATCAAAAGATTTTAAAAGACATTCCTATCTGTGTAGTTTTTCTGAGAAGTAGTTTGTTTTCATTAAATTTTCAAAGTGGTCTGTGGGCCAAAAAGGTGAAAGATTACTATGTTACAGTATGTGCATGCTTCTATATAAACAGGATTTTGAGCACCAGTCCTTATATATCAGGTTTAGTTATTGCAAATGGCTGATAGACAGTAGGTCTGTAAAAACAACTCTAAAGGTTGTAAAGAAGACAACCTTTCTGGCAGGGTCAAGAAAACCTCTAGAAGCCAAGAAAATGTATCTTTTGACACAGTAATCCTAATTCAGAAGGGATATAATATAAAAGAAAGAAAAAAACTACATAAATAAATGTTTGTTTTATAATACTGAAAAACAGAATAAGTCTAAATGTTATCTGGAAAAATTATTAGTTAATTCAGGCTATATCTACTTGATAGAATATTATATAGCCATTAAAAATCATAATCATAAAGACCACCTTGCAATATTGGAAATACTTACAACATAGTAGAAATAATATGAGATAAGAAAACCAAGATAGAAAATTACAGATAAACTCTGATCAAATTACGTAAAGAAGATAAATGGGAATACCCTCAAATTATACTGGATTCCTTCTCAGAAGTCAGCCTTTATTACCAAATAAACTCACCACTGACGATGAAGAGAAGGAGGATGCTGGGTGCCAACTGGAGTTCACCTTGGAAGAAACCTGGGAGGTAAAAGAATGGTTATTTTGATAAATGAGAGCAGAAAATTATTACAAATTTAGTGAATGGCTACTATATGCTTAACATTATACTAGTTACTGTGGGTATATGAAAAAGGACTTGGTGTTTGCTCTCAAGGGTCATACAGTCTTTAAAGACAAAAGTTGTGAGACTATGAGACACAGCAAACTATGAGAGAACAATAAACCATAATGATCATGTGCTCAATTTCCAGGACAGTCCTGGTTAAAAAAATATTTTTTTGTCATTACACCGTATTTTTCTAATTTTTGGCCTGGTACATGTAGTCACCATAAATCTAAAAATAAGAAAACACTTAGGATGGTGTCTAACACAATAGGTGTTGAATATAAGATAGTATATAACCAAGTGTCAAATGTATATATAATATGCCCACACAAATACTTAAAACATGAATGTTCATAGTAAATTTATCAGTAACAGCCTAAAATTTGGGAACAATGCAAATGTCCACAATTGGATGGGTGAATAGGGAAACTAGTATGGTATATCCATATGTTGGAATACTACTCAGCAATAAAAAGGAATCGACTATTGATATATGCAACATGGATAATTATAGTAATTATACTGAGTGAAATAAGTTAAGACTTAAAAAGAGTATATACGGTATGATTCCATTTATATAAAACTAGAAAATGTAAAAGGTAATGTCAGAAAGCAGATGAGTGGTTACCTAGAGATGACAGAGGAGGAAAAGAGGAGGGGGTAAGAGAGAAACGTTTTGGGGCAATTAATATGTTCACTATCTTGATTGTGATGTCTTCACAGGTGTATACAAATATTAAAACATCAAATTATACACTTTAGGGCTTCCCTGGTGGCACAGTGGTTAAGAATCCGCCTGCCAATGCAGAGGACACGAGTTCAATCCCTAGCCCGGGAAGATCCCACATGCTGTGGAGCAACTAAGCCCGTGCGCCACAACTACTGAGCCTGCACTCTAGAGCCCACGAGCCACAACTACTGAGCCTGAGTGCCACAACTACTGAAGCCTGCACACCTAGAGCCCATGCTCCGCAACAAGAGAAGCCACTGCAATGAGAAGCCCACACACCGCAACGAAGAGTAGCCCCCGCTCGCTGCAACTAGAGAAAGCCCATGTGCAACAACGAAGACCCAACACAGCCAAAAGTAAAAAACAAACAAATAAAAAAAATTTATACACTTTAAAATATGTAGTTTATTTTAGGTCAATTTTATTTCAATAAAGCTGTTTTTTAAAATGCCACATGTGGGCTTCCCTGGTGGTGCAGTGGTTAAGAATCTGTCTGCCAATGCAGGGGACACGGGTTCAAGCCCTGGTCTGGGAAGATCCCACATGCCGCGAAGCAGCTAAGCCCGTGTGCCACAACTACTGAGCCTGCGCTCTAGAGCCTGCAAGCCACAACTACTGAGCGCATGTGCCACAACTACTGAAGCCTGTGCTCCGCAACAAGAGAAGACATTGCAATGAAAAGTCCGCGCACCGCCACAAAAAGTAGCCCCCGCTCGCCACAACTAGAGAAAGCCGGCACACAGCAACGAAGATGCAACGAAGATCCAACGCAGCCAAAAAAAAAAAAAAAAAAAAAAAGCCACATGTACCTAATAGGAAAAGAATGTGTTATACAGGTAATAGGATTTAATCAGCAAATGGCAGGGGTCGGGGGGATCAGTTAAAATAAAGCCACTCTCTAAAAAAAGATAGTTTGTATATATGCTATGCAAGTTGATTTAAGAAATACTGAAGTCTAGGAGCTTCCCTGGTGGCGCAGTGGTTAGAAATTTGCCTGCCAATGCAGGGGACACGGGTTCGTGCCCCGGTCCGGGAAGATCCCACATGCCACGGAGCGGCTAGGCCCGTGAGCCACAACTACTGAGCCTGCGCGTCTGGAGCCTGTGCTCTGCAACGGGAGAGGCTGTGACAGTGAGAGGGCCGTGTACCGCGATGAAGAGTGGCCCCCACTCGCCGCAACTGGAGAAAGCCCTCGCACAGAAACTAAGACCCAACACATCCAAAAATAAATAAATAAATAAATTTATTAAAAAAAAAAAAGAAAGAAATACTGAAGTCTAATCAAAGTGAGCAAACTAAAATAGTCAAGACGGGGTTTAAAAGGAAGCTGCAATCTAATAATCTGTTAACCTTGTCTGAAGAGAAATCATGTTAACCAAAGAGTTTAGGGCTGCATAAAGTACAAGAATTTGTTTGTGTGCCTGCAGCACTGCCCAGAGGAAAGGGTGCTGGTCCTTTGGGCCAGCAGACAGTCCTTCCCAATGCCTGGTCTGCTTCCTCTCCCAGTCCCCACAAAAGCTATTTCAAACCATCAACACTCTCCTGGAGATCACCATGTCTTACTTACAGTCACGTTCCCAATACCAACACAGTACCTGCTACACCGTAGGTGTTCAGTAAATATCTACTGAATGAAAGAAAGGCCCACTGGGCAGCTATATTGCCTGACTGTCTCCCACCCCAGACTTGGTTAGCTGTCCTTTTTTGTACTCCATAGCAGCCAATATTTCCCCTAAGAGGTTATCTGTCTGTGTTGTAATGGCCTAGTTACTTGTTTGTTACCCCAAAGACTATGAGTTCCACGAGGGCAGGCACTGAATCTTGTTTACCTACTTTACAGAGTTACTGTGATCAAGCTTGTCCAGGTATGAAAAACAGCTAGCAAGTAGTTGGTGCTCATTACATGTTGTTATTACTATAAATACTTATTTGCTCACACTCCTTGCTATTTCAAAACTTAACAATTCTCAACTCTGTTCCTTTCCTTCTCACTCTTAAGAGCTGATCTTGCAGATGTAAACTATTATATATAGGATGGATAAACAACAAGGTCCTATTGTATAGCACAGGGCACTATATTCAATATCCTGTGATAAACCATAATGGAAAAGAATATTAAAAAAAGAATGTCTATATGTGTATTACTGAGTCACTTTGCTGTACAGCAGAGATTGGTACAACATTATAAATCAACTATATTTCAATTAAAAATTTTTTTCATAAAAAAAAAGAGCTGATCTTATTTTTTTCTACTTCAGAGGAAACAGAAACCATCAGATGGGAACTTCCTCAACTTCTTACTAGTAAGCCTACAAAACTGACCAATACCCACCATTTTTTCCTTTCTTCCTCTTATAGTGGAGAAGGTAGCTACCAAGGTTCACAGGGACAGAGTGACTGGGAGACAGAGGTGCACAATCAATGTCTGTGGACTGACTGAAGAGGTGTCTGTCTTGTAATCTAAGGCTAATCTCTGCACCTGTGCTCTGAACTGTTCCTCCTGCCTTGGACACTTCCATCAATGATCCTTTCTTTCCTGTACCTTAAACCTCTCTCCATCCAATAGCCAGAGTTCTCTATACTAATTACGTCCCCATCTCCCACGAACTCTTCAATCAACTCCAACCTTTATGATTGAACACCAGTGACTTCCTCCCTACCACGGACTCTTCCCAGTCCTTCTTGTACTTGACCTCTCAGCAGAGGTGAAGAGTTAGTTAATCATGCCCTATGTCTGAATCCCCTCTCCACTTGTATTCTGTGATGCCCTGGTATCTTTTCTATTTCTTGGGCCACTTTTTCTCTGCCTTCTATGCTGGTTCAGTCTCCTATACCTGGCCTCTAATGCTTGAGTTTCCGAACAAGGAGTTCTTGAACTCTCCTTGGGTGATTTCATCAACTCCAGTGGCTTAATTATCTAGATCCTGGTGATGCCCAAATCTGTAATTCCTCACCAGAATCTTCCTCTTCAGGTAATACCTACATAACTGTCTTCACCACATCTCTACTTGGATGTTATTTAGGTACATGTTGAAAAAGCTGACCTCATCTTCCTTCCACCAACCGGCTCTGTTTCCTATAGCCCACCTTTCAGTAAATGGGGCTACTATCCACCTAGCTGCCCAACCAGAAACTTGAATGTCACCCTAACTCCTCCCTCTTTCCTCAGTGAATCAAACAAGTCCTGGCAATCTGTCCTCCCAGAAGTCTTTGAAATGCACCCCCTTCTCTCTACCCCTCCTACCCTCACCGCAGTCTATACCATCATTGTCTCCCACCTGGACTTCAACAATGGTTTCCTAACAGGTCTCCCAGCCTCCAATCTTAAACCTTCTGAATCTAGTTTCCACTCCATAGCCAGAGGGTGTTTCTAAAACACAAACCTGGTTAGATCACTCCTTTGTTTAAAACCTACCAATGGCTTTCCATTGTCCTTGGGATAAAGACTCACATTGATGTTGCTTAGAAGACTCTACATAGTAACTTTACTTCTCTAGTTTCCTAGCTTGCCGCTTTCCTCCTTGCTCTCTCTATGCTCCAGCTGTTCAGAACATGTTTTGTGCTCGCATTGCCCTTGCACATGCTGCTCCCTCTTGCCTGGAATTGTTTCATCCCATTTGCTTGGCTCACATCTATTCCTTAGCTCCTTATCACTTTGGGTACAGGTACAGGTACAGGTCAGTTCTGTAGGCTTGCTAGCAGGAAGTTGAGGACGTTCTCATCTAATGGTTTTTGTTTCCTCTGAAGTAGAAAAAACAAGATTAACTCCTGTGAATGAGAGAGGCAGTAGCAGAGTTGGAAGTTTGTTTTTTTTTTTTTTTTAATTTATTTATTTTTATTTATTTTTTATTTTTGGCTGCATTGGGTCTTCGTTGCTGCGTGTGAGCTTTCTCTAGTTGCAGCGAGTGGGGGCTTCTCTTCGTTGCGGTGCACGGGCTTCTCATTGCCATGGCTTCTCTTGTTGCGGAGCACGGGCTCTAGAGTGCGGGGGCTTCAGTAGATGCGGCACATGGGCTCAGTAGTTGTGGCTCGTGGGGTCTAGAGCACAGGCTCAGTAGTTGTGGCGCACGGGCTTAGTTACTCCGTGGCATGTGGGATCTTCCCAGACCAGGGCTCGAACCCGTGTCCCCTGCATTGGCAGGCAGATTCTTAACCACTGAGCCACCAGGGAAGCCCAGAGTTGGAAGTTTTTAAGTCTCAATCTCAGGTCTAGGCTAAGTACCTGATTATGAAGTTCATAAAACACCTGAATTCCTCTATTTCTCATATCGCAGTAGGGAATAGTAGCTTATTTAATTATTAAGTCTCTCTCCCTTAGATCACTAGATGGTTGTGTCCTAAGCCCCTAGCACCATTCCTGGACTAGAGTAAGCACTCAGTAATATTCTGCAGAATGAAAGGATGAGTACACACCAAGCAATTGTTGGATATTAATTTTGTTTCATGTAAATTCTCTTACAGGGCAGAAAATGCACGGATCAGCCAACTGGAGCATTCTAGGCCACTTAGGTTTTTTTTGTTTTCTTTTTTAAAAAAATATTTATTTATTTATTTATTGGCTGTGTTGGGTCTTTGTTGCTGCTCGCGGGCTTTCTCTAGTTGCAGAGAGCAGGTTTACTCTTCGTTGCGGGTGCACGGGCTTCTCATTGCAGTGCCTTCACTTGTTGCGGAGCACGGGCTCTACAGCCCTGGCTCAGTAGTTGTGGTGCACCGGCTTAGTTGCTCTGTGGCACTTGGGATCTTCCCTGACCAGGGATCGAACCATGTCCCCTGCATTGGCAGGCGGATTCTTAACCCCTGCGCCAACAGGGAAGCCCTAGGCCACTTAGTTTTATTTTGTCACTGGCACACAGTCTCCCTGCTGTCAAGAGGGCATAAAAGGCACTGCGTCTGGTATAATAAAACATTATCATATAGTTTTGAAAGGTTAGATCTCCTTTCTTTTCTTCATTTTCCAAGATACACTCATTAGTACTGTTGCTGAAAAAACTATCCTATGTCCAGTCACACCAAACTCCTTGTTCTCTAGATGTTTAGTTCATACGTGCTACTTCCTTTAGCAGGAACTCCCTTCTCCTCTAGCTAAAGGCCTCCTACTCTTGCAATACTTAAACCCAGATCAACCCCTTTTGGAAGCTTTTCCTGAATTGCACAGGTTGAATTTGGGGCTCTTTCCCTAGGTTCCTGCAGTACTGTGTGCACTCTTACTGTTTAGCACTTATCATTGCATTACAATAGGGGGGTTTTCAGTGAATATTTTACTTATCTCTCCTTTCCCAAAGCTTGGGACAGTGCCTGACACAGAAAGAGATGCCAAGATGAAGTCCTGAATTCTCAGCCCCATTAGTTACTAGTTGGGAGACTGGATGACCTTTAGTGTCATGTAACTTACTTCATTATATTCACTAATTCTAATCTTCACAGATATTCTTAAAACTAGGAAGAGGTGGTGCTGGGATAGAACCCAAGTATGATTGTGCAACCTGTTCTCTTTCCACTGCATCACTGAAGAAAGTCATTGAGTCACTTCAAGACCAGTCTTCTTATCTTTAAATGGGAGTGATAATATCTTGACTGCCAGAATCTAGACTACTCTTTATCAAAGCGTCATGTTACAGTAACTCCTAGTTGACTTAGAATTACTATCTCTGTTCTTTCCAGGTCAACTCAGAAGTTTCTTAAAATGAATCAGAAAATAGTGTCTGGGGCTTCCCTGGTGGCGCAGTGGTTGAGAATCTGCTGCCAATGCAGGGGACACGGGTTCGAGCCCTGGTCTGGGAAGATCCCACATGCCGCGGAGCAACTAGGCCCGTGAGCCACAATTACTGAGCCTGCGCCTCTGGAGCCTGTGCTCCGCAACAAGAGAGGCCGCGATAGTGAGAGGCCCGCGCACCGCGATGAAGAGTGGCCCCCGCTTGCCACAACTGGAGAAAGCCCTCGCACAGAAACGAAGACCCAACACAGCCATAAAGAAAGAAAGAAAGAAAGAAAGAAAGAAAGAAAGAAAGAAAGAAAGAAAATAGTGTCTATTTCCAAAATAAAGTACTTGGGAAGGGAGATTCTTTTCCTTGATGCAAAGGACAAAATAGCTTCTTAAGGCTCTCAATGACTTGTGATGGCAGAGGAGGCAAAGGAAAAAAGTCCATTTCAGTAGAAGATTTTGAGGAGAAGTTGGTAATGGAAAGTATAGGATGGAAACTTTGTTTCCCTATTACAAAAAACAAACAAACCTAGAAAAACAGAACTAGGATCACATCAAGAAATATGAGGAAAGCCAAATCATTTGACAAACCCTTCCAACCCATTCTCCACACTGTCCCATTAAATAGCATATTTAAACAGGAATCTTTGCTGACTCTGCTAAGAATCTTAAAAATGCATGGTCTCTGCAATAGAACTCACTGAAACCTGGTAAATACTAATATTATCTAACAGCCCAGCAATATAGAGGAAGAAGTTCCCAGGCTGGATATAATGAGTAACAAAAGCAAATTTGTTTCTTGCAGGTTCCAGAATGTTGCCTGTAGTGAATCTTGCCTCATAATCTAAGTCCTTGTAAGGCTGTGAACAACGGGGGGTTGCGGGGGGGGGGGGGGAAAGGCTATGAACAGAGTTGTAAATCACAGGCCTCAGGCATGCAGCTTCTGTAGCTCCTATCCTTAGGTTGGCTTCAGAGAGGACCTAATCCCCCCACCCCACCCCCAAGGGCAGAGTTGAGTCATGCTAGGAGCTGACTTGGGGGTGGGAACTTGGAACTTACACTTCTTGTCTTCCTTGGCTCTCATTTTCTATCACGTGCTTTAGAGATGTTTAGTCCTTTGCATGTGCTTGGAACAAACTGGTAGCATTAACTATGTGTCCTTATTCAAGGCCAACATAAACACTGTAACTTTGCTGAGAGAAAGTTAAACTGAAAGTCTTGGCAAGCAAGGGCACAGCCCACAGCCTGTGGAAAATACAAAGAGCCATAGCTGGGGAAAATGGCTCCGCAAATGGCTGCTTTGAGGGAGAACCTAGTGTACACTTCTAGAAGGAGATTCAAAGTTCATTCACTGACCCTCGCCCCTCGTGTGCCTCCTTCCCCCGCCTTTACCTCGGACTGTAGACAGTGAAGAGAAGGGTGGGGGAAGGGACCAATCTGGACGCTCCCGGCAGGATGCTAAGAAAGGTGACCAGAAGGGGAGTTTTTGGGGCAGAGAGGTGGCTGGTGCAGAGGTGAAAGGGAAAGACGGTGGGCAGACCGATAGAGGTGAGGGCAAGAGAGAGTCGGCAGGGACGGGGCTGGGCTGGAGGAGGAGAGTGGACCAGAGCCAGAAAGAGGGAGTCTCAAGAATAAAAGGAAGAGGAGTGATAGTCCAGGGCTGGATCCAACGAAGGCGGATACTGAGTAAGGTGTGGGATAGGGCCGCACTGGTCCGATGGGCACAGGAGGGTCAGCCATGAAGGGGTTGGCTCAGAGAGCGGACGGAAAGGACCGAATTTCTAGTTTCGCGACCCCTTGGCGCCACCCTCACTCGCCTGCAGGATCCGGGCCCGCACTGCCGCCGCCGCCGCCACCGCCGCCACCGCCGCCATGGCTCTCGCTTGCCTCTTCTCAGCCCCCCGCACCTCTACAGTCTGAGTCTGTCCACAAGCATTACTGCTGCCAGGCCTCGCCCCTCCGTCCTGCCGCACCTCCTCATTGGTGGAAAGGACAATTTCCCCTAGCCAATCACTCGCCCTAACACCTGACTCCGCCCCACAGTCCCAGACCTGGGGGTATGCGATTGGTCAGAAGTGATAGAGCTCTCGCCCTCCCACCCCCAACAAATTCTGTTGGCGGAGGTAGGGAAGACGCCCCTGACTTGGGTACTCTATATTGAGCGCACGGGGAAGACGCCCCCGAACCCAGAACCGCGATTGGCCACAGGCATAACCGCGGCCCCACCCACTGAAGAAAGTAAATAAGATCCTGCAAGAATTTTGCAGTAGCTCCGCCTCACCCGCTGCGCGAGGGGGTATGGCTAGCACTGGGGGCGGAGCCATGGAAACATTGCCCTATGGGGCGGGGAAACTAGACCAGGCCGTGGGTTGGGGTTAGGTTTTCCCTTTGGGGGCGTGGCTTATGGATCCTTGCTTTCCCGCCGACGGTTGGCCACGTCACGTGACATGGGTTGGAAGATGGCGTCTCCCACAGAAGGTAAGAGCCGGTTTAGGGACCCTTCGCCTGCAACCTCCTTCTGTGCTCTCTTGGGAACTTACACTCTCCGTCTGCCCCTCGAACTTACATATCTTTCGTGGGCTCTCCTTTCCCTTCCACTTCTTTTCCATGGGAGGTGGGTGCATCTTCAGCTCGCCGGTTCTTCACAGCGGCTCTGGAGGTGCCCAGTTTCTCTGCAGTGTACCAGGCGGGTGGAGGAGGGCACCCGCTTGGGACCCTTTCTGGGCAAAAGGACGAGAGTCGCCTTGGTCCTCCGCCCTGGTCCGCTTTAGTACGCTAAAGCCCCATTTGGGTGAGGCTGAGGGCCGAGGAGGAGATACTGCTGAGGAAAGGAGGCGCCTTAGTGTACTTTTCTCCTCCGGGCGCCCCATTGAAGGGTCGATTCTCCTCTCTGAGCATCCGGAACGATTCTCTTAAACGCTTGCTAGGGTTGGTGGCTGACCTCATCCCGGGATTGAACCGCAAGAGAAACGTGATTCTCTCCTGTCTCCTTAGATTGGGACCGTTGCCCTGGCGGCTAAGGAAGAGACCCTCTCGGTCCCTCGCAATGAGAGTCCCGAGGAAAATGAGAATTGAGCTTTTTAGCATAGTCATGCACACGTCTCAACCTCTGTAGCTTCTGCTTTATGTGGTGTTTCCTAAGGCTGAGTGAATGAACGATTTCTGCTTATATGTTGTCTAAGAGGCAAGTCATCTCAGATAGTAATTGAGTGGTTTTGGTATACCCACAGGGTTTTGCGCTCCGTTCTGCTTTAGGGTTAGGATCTTGCAGTCATTTCTGAACTCACTTAATTTTTGCTTCGACCACCCCCATCCCTGCGTCCATTTCACTGATAGTTTTCTGTCAAACAAAGGCATTTTGTGTTTGGAAGGAATCTTGGAAGTTCGTTTCAGGAATGAGGAAATTGAAGCCAGGAAAGCTATACTGAGATCCTACTATATGAAAGGCGTTTTTCTAGGTGCTTTGGGAAAGGAAAAGATTAATCAAACACGTAAACACTTTTGCAGTTTCAGGTCTCATTTAAATGTCACCTCCCAGAGAGGCTTTCCCAGAACACAGTATCTGGAGTTGCCCTTCTTCACCATTATTCACTTTCTCTGTACCTTCATCGACAGAATAGTTATTATGTTAACTTTGCCCTTTTCACACCAGATTGTAAATTCCAAGTCTGTCTTGTTCATAGTTGGATCCCAGGGCTTAGCACAGTGCCTGGCAAGCAGTAGGCCTTCAATTCACGTTTATTGAAAGACTGATTAGATATATGCATAAATAATAAATAACTTAGTCTTAAGTTTTAAGTTTAACTGAGTCTTAAGTTTTTTGAGCACGGGTACATACTGTATAAGAAATTATGGGTGTTGGGAGTCAAAAGAGATTATTTTGCCTGGGTGCTCTCTTGTTAAAATGTCCTTTTTTTTTTCCCTCAGGAAAAAAAAAGAGCATTTAAAAAGTCAGCCAAGGGAATGGGGAGTTATTGTTCAATGGGTACAGACTTTGTTTGAGAAGGTGAAAAAGTTCTGGTGATGGATGGTGACGATGGTTGCACAACAATGTGAATGTACTTCATGCCACTGCACTGTACACTTAAAACTGATTAAAATGGTAAATTTTATATATAACTTACCACAGTTTTTAAAAAAACCAGCCAAGTGATAGAAATAGAAGTAATTGCTATTAAAATTTTTAGCTTATTACTAAGTTGTCTTTATATTTTTAAGTTTTGTTCCTTATGTTTGATTTTCCCCTGTCTTCTCTCAATTTCTTTTCCTTTCTTGGGCCAGGAAGAATACTGGAAATGTATTTTTTTCCTTTGGTCTTTTAGCCATATCCACTCTCACTCAGTGTGCACTCTAGATTTTTAAAACTTTTCATGCTCATCTTTTACAGAGCTTCACCCTCTCCCCGTAATCTTTTTAATCTGACAAAATCAAGTTGAGCACTTTGAACTTAAATTTAGCTTCTAAATAAGTATTTTATCCTAAAATATTCCACTGCCTAGCTCTCTCACTTCTATTTTTAGTGTTCCACCTGTTTCTGTCTTTAAGATTTAAAATTATCGCCATTAAATTATCTCCCTATGGAAAAAAGTTTAGGTCATTTAGTGTTTCTCTTTTTAACACTAAAATTGCTGGGTCATCTTTGAAAAGGAGAAAATTGAAATCTAAGTAAAGCCATTAATTACTTAATGTATGAGAATAACACTCACAGTAGAGTCTGAATTATGCCCCAGATTGTGGTATCATAGGGTCACACTTGTTGGTTATTGGATCCTACCCTCAATAAGTTTATTTTGTTATGGTTGAACTTTCCATCAGTAACATTCCTTGGGAATTTGAAAATTGGCATTTTGTGTTTCACACAGCTTTTTTTGGTTTGTTTGTTTGGTTGCCATTTTTGGATGCTTTAGTTAAGGCAATTTATTAGAGTTGAGTTCTTTTCCAATTAGAATGCCATTGGAAATTCCCTTAGAGTAAATATATAGGTTCAGCTAACATCCATCTCATAACGATACAATAAAAAGAAAAAGAATAAAGGAAAAAAATTTCTTTCCTTTTGATGAAAACTCTTAGGATTTGCTCTCTTAACTTTCCTGTATATCATACAGCAGTGTTAGCTATAGTCATCATTACACCCCTAGTACTTATTTACCTTATAACTGGAAGTTTGTACCTTTTGACCACTTTCCTCCAATTACCCCTCTTCTTACCCCCCACTTCTGGTAACCACAAGTGTGATCTCTTTTCTATGAGTTTACTTGTTTGCTTGTTTTAGATTGCACATATAAGTGAGATCATACAGTATTTTTCTGTCTCTGTTTTATTTCACTTAGCATAATGCCTTCAAGGTCCATCCAAGTTGTTGCAAATGATAGGATTTCCTCAGTTATATATGGCCAAATAATATTCCACTGTGTGTGTGTGTATTTTCACAATGTCTTCATCCATCAATGGACACTTAGGTTGTTCCCATGTCTTGGCTATTGTAAATAATCCTGCTATGAACATGGGGTCCCTTAGAGTATTTGGGAGAAAAATTTAGAGAAAAGCACATGTTGACAAATTTTATAAATATGTATATTTTCTGGGGAGTGAGTCCATAGCTTTTTTTTTCAGATTTTCAAAAATGTGGCTTACCCAGAAAATGTTAAGAACCACTGTTTATATCATTAAATCAACCAATTTATGCAGCTAATTAGTATACCAAGCACACAGTATGTACTCAACAAATGTTAACTGTCGTTTTGGTTTTTTTTTATTAGTTTATTTGGTTGTGCCAGGTCTTAGTTGTGGCAGGTGGGCTTCTTAATTGCGGCAGGCTGGCTCCTTAGTTGTGGCACACGACCTCTTAGTTGTGGCATGCATGTGGGATCTAGTTCCCTGAACAGGGATTGAACCCAGGCCCCCTGCACTGGGAGTGTGGAGTCTTAACCACTGTGCCACCAGGGAAGTCCCTAACTGTTGTCGTTAATATTGAGCACCTCCTGTGTGCCAGGGCAAGAATGGAGAGGAAATGGTGTTGAAGAATTAGGCAGGGGCTGGATCATGTAGGATTTTATAGGTCACAATAGATGTGCATTCATGAATTTAGCTGGGAAGAAGTCCTTTAAGCTGGAGAGTGGCGTGAACTGATTGACATTTTTAAAAAGTCTATCTGGCTACTTTGCAGAGTGTAGATTTAGGGGGAGGGAGGGGGAGGGGTAAGAATGGGAGCAGGGAGACCTATTAAGAGGCTATTGAAATAGTCCAGGAGAGAAGCTATGGTTCCTTGGTTAATTAATGTGATTTCATGGTGTGTTTTAGAGGGATAAACTACTGGACTTACTAATGGGTTGGTTATGGAAGAGTGAAGGAAAGGGAGCCATGAAGGATGACACCTGGGTTTTTGGTTTGAGAACTGGCGTTGATGGTGGTGCTATTTATTGAGATGGAGAAGACTGGGGGATTATGGTTTTTCACACATGTTAATAGAGAGAGATGTCAAGTAGCCACTTAGATATATAACTCCAAAGTCCGGGGAAAGATTAGGGCTGGATATAGAAGTATGAAGTCATTGGCATATAAATGGTCATAAAGGCTATGGGACTAGATGAGATTTCCTTGGGAGACTTTTGGTAGGGAGTGAAGTCAGCCTAGGGTGGGCCCTGAGTGGAAGAGGAGACTGAAGGAGTCAGTGAGGAAGGAGAAAAACCAGCATAATGGTTTTATAGAAGCTGGAAGTGGAGTGTTTGAAGGAGAGTGGTCAGTGGGTGGATGCTGCAAAGAGGTCACATAAGAGAGAACAGAGAAGTGACCACTCGATTTAGCAACGTAGGTAATAGATAATCTTGACAACAGCCGTTTCCACACATGTAGGGTCAGAAGCCTGTTTGTTGTAGGCTAAGGAGAGAATGTAAGGTGAAGAAGTGGAGACAGCAGGAAGAACAACTCAAGAACTTTTGCAGTGAAGGAGGAGTGAGGAAGTCATGGGGTCAAGGAAGAGTATCTTCAAAGAAGGTAAATTCCAGAGCAGGCTTACTTGCTGTTGAGTTTGAGCCAGTAGAGAAAGGTAGAAACTGGTTGTGCAAGAGATTATTCAAGATCATGTCTTTGACAAAGCAAGAGAAGATGGAATCCAGGGCCCTATCAGAGGAGTTTGTTTTTCTTGGGAGCAGGGACACTTCATTGATTGAGAGGAAAGTTCAAGAGTGTGAGTAAAGATGCAGGTGGGTTTGTTGACATTCATTTTTCCCAATACCCCACTAAAATATTGTTCTTGTTTTAGAGATGGGAAAAGTAAGGTTTGATGAGGGAAATGACTTATTTGTGTAACATCATGGCTCAGTAGCATCAGTAGTCATAGAACTCAAATCTCTAGACTTCCAGGTGAGTGAGTGTTCCAGTTTGTTGTGTTCTTTGAGATTGATATGCCATAAAATGTAAAATAATGTGTTTTGTATCTTCTTAGCTCATCTGAGTGTTTTGTTCTAGGGGCAGATCTGGAAGCATCTTTGCTAAGTTTTGAAAAACTTGACCGAGCTTCACCAGATCTTTGGCCAGAGCAATGTAAGTTTTTGGTTTCTTTATATCAAAATCAATGCAGGAGTGACTTCCCTGGTGGTGCAGTGGTTAAGAATCTGCCTGCCGATGCAGGGGACACGGTTCAGTCCCTGGTCCGGGAAGATCCCACATGCCGCCGAGCAACTAAGCCCGTGAGCCACAACTACTGAGCCTGCACTCTAGAGCCTGTGAGCCACAACTGCTGAGCCCACATGCCACATACTGAAGCCCGCGCACCTAGAGCCCGTGCTCCGCAACAAGAGAAGCCACCGCAGTGAGAAGCCCGCGCACCGTGACAAAGAGTAGCCCCCGCTCGCCGCAACTAGAGAAAGCCTGTGTGCAGCAACAAAGACCCAGTGCAGCCAAAATAAATATAAATAAATAAATTAATTTTTTTAAAGAAAGAAGAAGCTCAAAAATCAATGCAGGAAAACCAGTTCTACTTTGAGGGAGATTTTTGAAGAGTTATCATTTAGCTGTAGTGATTAAAATTTTAATTTTACTTCAAAGGAAGAGACTGAATTCTGTGATCTGGTGTTAAGAATAGCTGTTTGGTAGTTTAATTTTTTCAGAACACAGTGTCACTCAGGAAATGATAGAGAGCCTTTAAAAAATAATTATTTTTAAAAACTTCATCTGTAATGTGTCAGATAATACGAGATGCATAAAGTAATTCTTTGCTTCCTTTAAGTACTCTGATAAAGTTAACTGCTGTTATAGTTTAGTACCGATATTTTGGACCTTTTTTTTTAAATGCTTACGCAGATAGGCAAATAAATATTTTAAGTGTATAGACAGTTTTTTGTTTTGTTATGATGAAGTCATATGTACAGTGATCTACAGCTTAACATATTCTACCTAGTAACTTATTAATGGATCTTTCCATGTTGATAGGTGTAGACTTACTTCATTTTTTAAAAGTATTTCATTGTATAGATCTACTACAGCTTATGTATTCATACCCTGTATGGAAACCTAAGTTATATCCAAGTTTTGATGTTACAAACAATTTAACAATGTGTATCCTTGCACATGTATCTTTGTGCATATGGAAGAGGATGACTGTGTATGGGAGTACCCATTTCCTTACATACTAGCCAGTATTGGATGTTACTGATATTTATTATTTTTAGTTTATATTTATTAGTGAGGTTGAACCTTATTTTTAAATATCTGATTTTTATTTTTCTCTTTTTTAATATGATTCTTTCTGTGAGATATTTAAATAAACAATTGGATTGATAGAATAGCATACCTAAAAAGGAAATTTTAAATTTTTGGTAAGAGATACTAGATCTCACCACCGTCTCATTCAGCTAACACCTGATCCTTTGAAGTTCAGTTGAGGCATTATTTTCTGTGAGAAACTTTTCCTGCCTCCTCAGTCTGATTTAGATTTTCATTTTTTGTCCTCCCATAGCAACTGGTATTTTTCTTGAAGCACTTAAAAAAATGTTATAGTTATTGATTTACTCTGTCTCTTCTTCCAGACTATAAACTCCTGGAAGACAAGGCTGTTTTCTCATTTGAATCCTCTATGTAAGAGACACTAAAATGTTTACTGAATGACTGATGTTGTGTTTTTTCTTTTTAGTACCAGGTGTTGCTGAATTTGCAGCTTCCTTCAAAAGTGTAAGTAATATCTTACTTACCTAATGAAGTTTTTCCAACATTTTGCTTCTGGGTAAAATCTCAACTATCTCTTATTTCTTTATTTTCAAGAATAATGTCATAGCCTTCAAAATATTTTGTAACCACAGCCCTGGAAATCTGTTTATATTATCATCATGTTAATGATGTTCATGCTCTATTTTGATATTTTGACCTTTGACTATTAGCCTCTTCTCTCAGCTTAAAAGATTTTAAGGTAAGGCAGTTGAAATATTTAATGTAATGCCAGTATTCTTTTTGCCCAAACTATGATTTTGAAGCTTTTCTCTTTTGTTTATGTGATGCATTATGACTTTAACTTATACCTCCCTAGAGGATTTTGAAATTTCTCAGTAGCTCGTCAGAAACTGAAGGAAGACATTCATTAGAGCCACAACTTTTCCGTTTCCAGGACAGCGGACATTGTGCTAGATGCTCTAAATATGTTCTCTTATATATTCCCACAACCAGGAAAATATGATGATTATAATATTAGCTAGCACGTACATGATGCATACTATATGCCAGGGACTGTTCTAAGTACTTTACGTACATTATTTAGTCTTTACAAAACCATGTTAGGGGGACTTCCCTGGCAGTCCAGTGGTTGGGACTGGGCACTTTCACTGCCAGTGGCCCCAGGTTCAATCCCTGGTTGGGGAACTAAGATCCTGCAAGCTGTGTGGTGCAGCCAAAAAAAGAAAAAGAATAAACATATGAGGTATAGGTACTATTATTATCCCTATTTTACAGACAAAGAAATAGACACAATGAGGTTAAGTAGGTTACCCAAGATCATAGGCTATAAATGGCAGAACCAGGCTTTGAACCCCTAAGTCTAATTACTAGCATCCATATTCATTATACCAGACCTAAAAGCATTTGTGCCCAAAGTTAAAAGCACTGACTGGCAGAGAAACTTGGAAGTTAAGTTACTTGCCCAAGTCCTAGCGTGTGACAGGCCGGGATTTGAGCACAGATCTGTCTGATTCCAAAGCTAATGCTCTTTCTATTAACAAATTGGGGATTTGTTATATAACTCTCTTAGTACCTTACCATATGCTTAGCATTCTCTACTCATTAATAGGGTTAAAGGTGCTGAGTTAAATATTAAGGCCCTTCTGGGCCGGTGGCTTTCAGGTCCTATGAGCATGTTTGTTCAAAGGGAGTCTGACTCTGTAGCCTCTTTCATTTTTTCAGGAGCTAGGGTTGTATGAAAGCTGGAGTGTGCTACTTTAGCATCCAGGAAGGCCTGAGCATGAGGAGTACAGGATAGCATAGGGCTTTGGAGTCAGACACACTTGGATTTGAGTCCTGAATGTGCTGCTTTACTATCTGTGACATGAGCAAGTTTCCTAACATTTTTTTTTTTTTAATTTTTATTTATTTATTTATTTATTTATGGCTGTGTTGGGTCTTCGTTTCTGTGCAAGGGCTTTCTCTAGCTGTGGCAAGTGGAGGCCACTCTTCATCGCGGTGCGCGGGCCTCTCACTATCGCGGCTTCTCTTCTTGCGGAGCACAGGCTCCAGACGCGCAGGCTCAGTAGTTATGGCTCACGGGCCTAGTCGCTCCGCGGCATGTGGGATCTTCCCAGACCAGGGCTCGAACCCGTGTCCCCTGCATTGGCAAGCAGATTCTCAACCACTGCGCCACCAGGGAAGCCCTCCTAACATTTTTGAGCCTTAGTTTTCTCATCTGAAGCTACCTCATAGAACTTAGTATAAAATGCCATAATGCATGTAAAACACTTTGCATAGTGCCAAGAACTAATAAACAGTACATGGTAGCTATTATTATTAGATCAGCTTTTATCTAGTAGATTGAGTAGAAAGTACCTGATTTAATTTTCTTAAATTCTCATTCATAATGAATTTTTAGTTTAGTTAATTATATTCATTACAACTAAGTACTTTAAGTTGTAAACATAAATAAGTGGTTTTTAAAAAACTTTTATTAGAGCATGGTGTTTCTTGAAAATCTGATTAAATATCTACACTTTTTCCCTAGAATTATGCACATACATATTGAGTTTTGTTTCTAGGGGTTCAGGGCCATCCCAGGGCCCTAGGTTAAGATCCCCTGGTATAGTCCGATTCCCTCCTGGGGTAGAAGTGGTGAATATGACCTAGAGCCTTCAAGGCGAGGTAGTATAGAGTAGTGGTTTTTGAACTCAGACTTCATGGGTTTTGAATCCTGGCTCCAATAGCTTTGTGACCTGAGGCAAGTGATTTATAATCTTCCTATACATCTGTTTTTTTTATTTGTAGAATGAGGAGGATAATAATACCTGTTTCATAGGGTTGATTTGGAAATTAAATGACATGATGCATATAAAGTGTTCTGCTTGTCACATAGTGCCAAATAAATGTTAATTTTTAAAAAAGGAAAAGGAATAAATAAGTCCTGGATTTGTAATGTACAGCATGGTGGCTAAATAATACTGTATTGCATATTTGAAAGTTGCTAGGAGAATAGATCTTAAAAGTTCTCATCACAAGAAAAAAATTTTTGTAGCCATGTATGGTGATAGATGTTAACTGGACTTATTGTGGCAATCATTTCACAATTTACACAAATATTGAATTATTATGCTATACACCAGAAACTAATATAATGTTATATGGCAGTTATACTTCAATTAAAAAAAAGAAAAAGAAAAGAAAAGGGACTCAAAGTTGAAGTAAAATCTCATCAGAATTGTTCATGTGCAACTGTGGAGCTTTTAAAACATACGTATGTAATGCCCTTGCTCCATTCTTTCCACGGGACCCTCTCCCAAACCCTGATATTCTAAATCACTACATCTGGGTTATGGCCTAGTCGTCTGTATTTTTTTAAAGTTACACAGATGATTCTCATGTGCAACCAGGATTGAAAACTGTTACTCCAAAGCTATTCCAAGAATGGGTTCTCTTTCATGTTTTGTAAGTTCACTTTCAGAAATGAAAAGAAACTTAAAATTCTAAAGTTTTCTGAAATGTTTACAATAAAATGAAATTTCAAGTAATGATCATTCCAGTCTTCTCTCGTTCAGATTGAAGATTTTCTCATTTTTGGTTCTTCTTTGAATCTTCTCCTCTGCCAGAGAATGTTACTTCCTGATTATTGTTTCAAACAATTCAGTTGGAGGCTTTCACCAGTACTGAATTTCCAGTAATTTCTTTCACAACTATACCAGTCTTTTATGCATACAACAGTAACAGTGGTCAGACCTAATTCTTCCAAGATCATTTCTTTAAAACCAGCTTTTAAAGATGAGCAGTATTATTTTGTAAGGGTTCTATTTGTAGGCCATATCTGAACCTGGAGAAATCTAGGTCTTTGAAATTATAATTTGCCAGTATTTTCAAACAACCTGAAGGCTGTGTGAAAAACTCCTTTTCTTATAAGAAAGAAGAGTAGGGTCTCTTCATACTGTGCATATATCTGAATGGATATATTCTTATTTTCTGACAGCCTATTACTAGCTCTCCACCCAAATGGATGGCTGAAATAGAACGTGACGATATTGACATGTTGAAAGGTAAGCAGTGCTGGTGACCTTTAACCTTTAACCTGACATTTATGCTCCTCGACAAACCACCCTTCCAATTTTTCTCTCACTATTCCCTTACAAGTATTCTTGGCTTCAAATTGCCTATTTAACTATCCTTATTCATGGTTCTTCATGTCTAAATGCCCTTCTCTACTTTTCCATGTGTAGAAATCCTGCCAATTCAAGACTCAGTAATAATGATTTCTTCTGCTGCTAAATTCCTCTAATATTAACTTTATTTTGTATGATGCTTAGAGTTAACTAAAAGCTCTCACGTAAATTTTCTTATTTAATTCTCATAAAGGTCCTGTGCGTTAGGTATGATATCTAAGTTTCAGAGGTTAACTTAACCAAGGTTTATTAGAAAGAGTTAAAATTTAAACCCTGATCTTTTTAAGACTAGTCTCTTACCGCTATAACACAAGTGCTTTATTTAGGATTTACTGCCATATATTGTTGCCAGGACTATTAACTGACAGCCCCTTAGTGGGTTAAGAGCTGTCTTTCAGTTCTTTCTATCTCATCAATTTCTCTCATAAAGAATACTGTAAGAATACTGTAGTGAATATTGTTGTCTGATAAATGACTTGGAACTCAACCACAAAGCAGAAATTTAAATTAAAAAACATTAATTTTCCTTGATTTTGCTCTACTTTATTTAATATTTTTATTATCCTTCTGGTGATAAGATTCATGATGGTTGTGAAGTAATAAACTGAAGTTAAGGTAAAAAATCTGGGATTCTTAAGCTATTTAAGCAGCTGAACAGATCAAGAAAGTCTACTTATGCCAGATATAGATAATGAGTGTGGCATGATAAGTTGCAGAAAATAACACCTCTATTTGATTTCAGAAGTAATTCATTCTTCTGCATGAAATGCTTAAAAGCAGATCCCCTCCTCCAGCCAAGGGAAAATTAAGTCTCAAGGGCATCTCGGGTTCATTGTTCTAATGTTCCAAACAGACATTTATATAATATCCCATCAGCATGTATTTTCTAAGGAAAATTTAAAGTTTTAGTAAGGGATCAGAGCATTATGTTTCATGCAAATTGACCTATGTCTAAAACCTAAAAGGAATTGGGTGTTATTTAAATGAAAATCTCGGAAAGTAAGTTTTTATTTTAAGTATACTGTCTTCTTATCTGGAACATAAATATTTTTATAGGAATTTGATTTGAAGGTAAAGTTTGGATTAATATTTAGTCTTTCTTTTCTAAACTTAGGGAAATAGGGCGGAGTAAGTGTTTTATTGCTATTTTATTAATTGGAATAATGAGGACTTGTAAATGACTTGTAAAGGACTTGTAAATGAGGCAGAGATCTGTCTGTAGGCTTTCTCAAGTCTGTGTCGGATCACAAGTTTCATCTTTTAATGGTGTATTCATTTTGTGTGATAGGCAAAATGAATGTAATAAAAGGATCCTCAGGATAAAACACATAATTTGCTATTGTGCCTATGATGACTCTCTTCTCATTAAGTGGGTAAGCTCATCTGAGGCATTTTGTAGTGGTGGAAAATTCACTGGTATGCCTGTGTGTGTGTGTGTGTGTGTGTGTGTGTAGGGGGAATGATTGGATGAGAAGAGATATGAATCCATTTTCTATTTTTCTATAGGAATCAAGCTTGAAAACTTTTATAACAAGGATTTGCCACCTGAATGAGTTGTTACTAGAAAGCAGTGGAAAGAAATGGTAATGAAATAAATAATTCTGTTTCAGAACTGGGGAGCCTCACCACAGCTAATTTGATGGAGAAGGTACGAGGCCTTCAGAACCTGGCCTATCAGTTGGGGCTGGATGAGTGTGAGTACCCAGATCACATTTATTCAG
This sequence comes from Balaenoptera ricei, assembly GCF_028023285.1. Taxonomy (NCBI): domain Eukaryota; kingdom Metazoa; phylum Chordata; class Mammalia; order Artiodactyla; family Balaenopteridae; genus Balaenoptera; species Balaenoptera ricei. The sequence continues at coordinate 159,893,849 of NC_082640.1, forward strand.
GGTTGCATGTTGTATATTTCATGATGAGTTCTGGCATAATTCAGAAAGTATCTTTATTAGGTGTTTTAAAGGTAAGAAGCCATTGTAATCTAAAGTATGCCACTTATGATAGAGTGTTCTGGAATAATTACTGAGTTTACTAGGTTACAAGTTGTTTTTCGCCGTACAGTGAAAGTATATTGGAAACTCTTAGAGCTTTAAGTGATAAAATGCCAAATCACACTAGCTGAAGCAAAAGAAGGATTTTATTCACATAAATCAAAATTCTAGGAGTAGAAATAGCTTTGAGCATCTCTAGAGCCATGACTCATTATTTATTTACTTTTTATTGAAGTATAGTTTTTTAAAAATATTATTTATTTATTTATTTATTTATTTATTTATTTATTTATTTGGCTGTGTCAGGTCTTAGTTGTGGCACGTGGGTTCTTCGCTGTGGCATGCGGGATCTTTAGTTGTGGCATGCGAACTCTTAGTTGTGACATTTGGGATCTAGTTCCCTGACCAGGGATCGAACCCGGGTCCCCTGCATTGGGAGTGGGGAGTCTTAGCCACTGGACCACCAGGGAAGTCCCTGAAATATAGTTGATTTACAATGTTGTATTAATTTCTTCTGTACAGCAGAGTGACTCAGTTATATACGTATATGCATTCTTTTTTATGTTCTTTTCCATTATGGTTTATCTCAGGAGATTTGATATAGCTCCCTGTGCTATACAGTAGGACCTTGTTGTTTATCCATTCTAAATGTAATAGTTTGCATCTACTAATCCCGAACTCCCAGTCCATCCCTCCCCAGATCCATGACTCTTAATGATGTCTTTGGAATGTGCTCTTGTTCTTACTTTTTGAGTTTTGCTTCTCAAAGCTCTGCTTCACTCATGCGTTATTATTCTTCTTTGATCTAGCACTGGGGAAGGTGGCCAGTAGAAACTCCAGTTCATATGTCTTTAAATCTCGTAATCCCAAAGGAAAGAACATCTTTTCTGAACATTCCAGAAGAAAGGTCCTGGGGAGGACTCTGACTGTTCCATCTTGGCTCACATATCTATCCTGGAACCAGTCCTTTGGCCAAGTAGCATAGAGCACCGAGATGGGCCAGGCCTGGGGCCTGGCTGCAGAGGCAGGTTGGAATGGTTAGTCTGACTCAAATCATGTGGACTGCAATAGGGGAGGATTGCTTCCCCAAAGGAAGGGTTATATAATAGACCAAGAACATAATCTGCTAGCATGAGTAATGCTTTTAAAGTTCTCATCTATTCCTGTCTGCTGTCCATTCTTTTAGTTTAAAATTATTTCTTTAGAAACTGTATCTCTTTCCATACTGTATTCATTATAAAACTGGAAAAGGAATTGTAGAAAATTTTCACTTTGTAATTGAAAGAAATACTCAACATAATTAGAGTGGTTAGAACTTTGTTCTCATTGGATAGGTACCTCCAGAGACCTTCATAAATGCACAATTTTGAGAGGCTACTATAGCTTATAACTTTCTTCAAAACTGCAAGTTTTGTAATGATTAGCACAATCCCACCAATAGTTTCACAAATTGTTTCTCTTGTTTATAGAGCACATAGTGGATTTGTCCACATCATTGATTTTACTACCAAATTTAACATTTCACTTTAAAATTTAATTTAAAACTTCTAATTTTTGACTAATAAACAACACTTCCTTAGTCCTCTTTATGTTTTCTTTATTTCCATTACTGTCATTAGCAGTTGACATTCTTTTACCAAGAAAACATTTTTTAATCACTTCATGAATCAAGGAGCAGAGAACAAAAAACTGCTTTGAGGTATGGTTGCTAGGTGGCCTGCTAGGTTCACTCATTGTTACCTAACTCCTCTGTGTACTAGTCATTTACTTCTCGTGATTAACGTTTATGTCTTGGCAAAATTACTGATTACCATGTATGTCATGGACCTCAAGGGTTTATAATGAAAACCCTGTGATTATTAAATTCATGAATGCGAGGCTTGTACAATATAGAACTTGATTCTGTTTCTAGCTCTGGATAATACATGCTGTAATGATCACAGCGATCAATCCTTTATCTCTCTGTGTCAGTTTTTCTTATGAAATAAAGTTTTATGCTCATTATATCAAGAAGATGCTATATTACCAAATGTGTTTATCAACGGTGTTGTCTCTAGTTTGTTGTAGATAAAATTACTATATTTCCTCTGATTAGTTTTTCTTTTTCTATTTTCCTACTGAGAAAGATAATGAAGTATTATTTTCCCCACTTTTTATTATGGAAAATTTTAAACATATACCAAAGGAGAGCGAGTAGAATATTGACCTCATATACTCATGACTTGGCTTCAATAGTTAGCATATGGCCAATCTGTTTCACTAATACCAACCTACATAATTACTTAAAAGCAAATCTCAGGCATCACATCATCTCACTACCAAATAACTTCATATGTGAGTCCAAAAGACAAGGACTCTTTCTCTCTCTCCTTTTTTTTTTCTTTTTAATATAACTGCAATTCCATTATTGTGCCTAAAAAATTTTAATATACTTGCTTAATATCATCAGATAGCCAATCAGGATTCAGATTTCCCTGGTTGACTCATAATTGTCTTTATATAGTTGATTGGTTTGAATCAGGATTTAAATAAGGTACTGTATTTGGTATGTTTCTTAAGTCTTTTAATCCGTCAGAGTTCCACCTCCCGTTTATTTTCCTTTGCCATTTATTATTATTTGTTATTCTGTAGAATTTTCCACATTCTGGATTTTTTTGCTTACATCCCTGTGGTAGTGCTTAATATGTCCATCTATCCCTTTTTATTTCCCAGTAACTAGATCTAGAAGCTCACACAGATACAGGATTGATTTTTATTTTTATCTTCAATTTGGCAAGAGTATTTCATAAATGGTGTTGTATACATCCTATAGAAGGGTACATCATGTTTGCTTGTCTCTCTTTGTGATGTTAAGATTAATTCATTGATAAAGGTATTGCTAGCCTCGTCTATTATTCATTGTAAAATTCTCCATCAGCCTTACACCCAGAGTTTTAGCAGCCTTTGAAAACTGCCTAGATTCACTATTTTATTATAGGTTGTGAAATGGTAATACACTAATTCTGTCATTCCTTCTTATTAGCTAGAATTTTTCTGTAAAGAACTTTATCTTATCAACTATGTATTATTTATTACCTTGAAAGCTGTTCTTACTGGATGAATGATTCTTTCTCTTTATCAGTTTTTAGAATAATGAGTCGGTTCTCTGAGCATCAATAAATCTGTGTTAATGTCTTTCCACAGAATCAAAAACTTGGTGTGGTTTGTTTCCGTTTTTAATCCACACAGTTAAAATCATTATTATTGTTAAGTATTTATATTTCTGAAACTTAAGGCTTTGGAGGTAGGGGTTTGAAGTCACCTAGCTTAGTCACCTTAAGCATGGAACCAAAATTCTTCCATGAGCACAGCTGAGAGTTTTCAAAATTATTTTCTAGTTCAAAATTCAACCTTCTTTCAACTTCTGTAGCAGTGCTTTGCTACTGATTGTTATTTTCCCCAATCATAACAATTAGCTGACATACAGAAAATAGTTTTTAAATTTAGAATTGGAAAGAATCACATTGATACGGAGTGGACTTCTTGGATACAAAGTCTCTTTGTTTTATTGTGTATAGTGTATTTGCATAAAAACAAGATCTTTTTTTGTCCTTACAGATTATTCATCTACTCTAGGGGTTGACATTTACTTGACACCCTAATCTGGTGTTTCGATGTCTCAATCCTCTTTCCTGCATTAATTGAGAGGATGACATGGATGAAAAATAAGCAATAGGAACTGATGAATCCCCAAGGACCAGTGATCCTGTTTTCATGCAAATATCTGCACTGATAAAGATGATGGAAAGAAAAAAATGCAAAAAATATTTGTCCTCAAAACAAGATTGTTTGTCACTTCCCTGGAGCATTGTTAAATGTTAGTATAGAGATAATGTGAACCTTCTAGGGCTGATAGTAACTAGATTGTGTCTTTTGGAAGATGAACCCTGCCCTTTGATTTGGTACATTTTTATGTCTCAGACAACTCTTTTGGTGTGCAGATTTTGGAATGCAATAATGTTTTGTATAGCTATTTATAGCTTTTCATGATTGGGGCCCTCTGACTTGATTTGGGCAGTTAATTTATGTGAAATTCCCATGAAAAATATAGAAATATAAAAAACTGCCTTATCATAAAAAGAATTCTATTTGTTACTTCCATCTGAGTTCAGTGTCCTTCCTGTTTACTGAAACTATTGTAGTCACCTTCTAACTGCCCTCCCTGCCTTTCAACTACCTCATATCAGTCCATCTTTTTTACCACTAACAGGTTAATTTTTCCAAAGTACCATTTGCTTCTGTTTGTCCTTTGCTCTTAAGTCATTAGTAGTACTTCATTACCCATATGATAAAATTCAGATTCCTTAGCATGGCATTCAGAATCCTCTTCACTCTGGGCGGAGCCTAATGCCTAGCCTTACTTCTTCTCTACCAAAACACTAGGCATTGTCCTCATTTGAAATATTCTTCCCGGAACACTTCCCCATCTTCTTAATTCTATTCATGCTATTCCTTTTTCTCAGAAAACCTTCCCTGACCTATTTCTAATATTAGGACTTTTATTTGTCCTTCATTATTCAGCCTACCTCTTTTATCAGCCTTTCCTTTTTATACCTGATCTGGAAAGTGAAATCGCTTTCTTGGCCTCCCAAATTGCTCAGAGAGCAGTTCGTTTGTTTCATTTTATCATTCTGGGAGATTTTTGGTACATGTCTTATCTCTTGGATTAATTGTAACTCTTTAAGGTAAGAATCATATTTTGGGGCTGTCTTTGTAGCCCACAGAGTACCTGGCATATGGTAAACGTGCAATGTGTATTTGCTGATTGAATGCATGATCAACTGCTTGATGCCTTTAGATGAAATGACAGATTTTTTAAAAATTTATTTTATTATGTATATATATTTTTATTTTTGGCTGCATTGGGTCTTCATTGCTGCACGCGGGTTTTTTCTAGTTGCTGTGAGCAGGGGCTACTCTTCGTTGCTGTGCGCGGGCTTCTCATTGAAGTGGCTTCTCTTGTTGCGGAGCACGGGCTCTAGGCGCGCGGTCTTCAGTAGCTGTGGAGCATGCGCTCAGTAGTTGTGGCTTGCGGGCTCTAGAGCGCAGGCTCAGTAGTCGTGGCACACGGGGTTAGTTGCTCCACGGCATGTGAGATCTTCCCGGACCAGGGATCAAACCTGTGTCCCCTGCATTGGCAGGCGGATTCTTAATCACTGGGCCACCAGGGAAGTCCCGAAATGACAGATTTTTAAAATGAAATCCATTGACTTAAAACTGAAAAAGTGGAAGCTTCTAGAAATTGTTCTTTTTCTGGATAGTCTTTGTTTTAGTGATGAGAAGTAACATTTGAAGTTCTCATAATATCTGGAATTTTTCTCTTACGACAGTGGATGATCAACCACCCATAGTAAAGATAGTGTGAAGCTTGTTGATAATGGTTTGGTTTTATCTTCTACCTGACCCCTACTCCATCGCTATTATGATCTGGGCATGATCCTGATTTAGTCATGTTAAGTTGCAACAGAACGTACCTTGTTCTATTCCTAAGACCCATTGAACCCAGTAAATCCTACTGAATACTGATTCTCAACAGTGTTTGTCCTTTTTTAAAAAAGGTTTCCACCGTCTTTTAAAGCTACAAACCTTTTAGTAGTTATGCAGATGACCTACTTACTGGCTATATTCAAGATATTTTTAAATAGAATGTGATGATTGGGAAAGCAGAAGACCATGCCATTTGAAACTAGGGCTAAAGCTTGGGGTTCTGATGCATTTCTTCTTTTTCCTTTGTTTTATAATAGCTTTACTGATATGTAATTCACATACCCTACAATTCATTTATTTATAGTGTGCAATTCAATGATTTTTAGTGTATTCAGAGTTGTGCAACCATCACCGCAATCAATTTTAGAACATATTCGTCACCCCTCAGAGAAACTCTGTACCCATTAGCAGTCACTCCTCATTTTCCCCCAAGCTCCATAGGCCTAGGCCACCACGGATATGCTTTCTGTCTCTATGAATTTCTAGTGTGGACATTTCATATAAATGGAATCATATAATATATGGTCTTTTGTGACTGGTTTCTTTCACTTAACATAGTGTTTTCATTGTTCATTTATGTTGTAACATGTATCAATACTTCATTTCTTTTATAGAATTGAATAATATTCTACTATATAGATATATTTATCTACCAGTTATTCACATTATGTTTATCCACTACTTGGTGAACATTTGCATAATTTCCTCTATTCAGCTAGTGTGAATAATGGTGCTATGAACATTCATGCACAGGTATTTATGTGGACATATGTTTTCATTCTCTTTAGCTTATAACTAGGAGTGGAATTTCTGGGTCATATGGTAACTCTACATCTAACCTTTGGAGGAACTGTCAGACTATTTTCAATACTGACTCTGCACCATTTAACATTCCCACCAGCAGTGTATGAAGGTTCCAATTTCTCAACACCTTGCCAATACTTATTATTTGTTTTTGAAAAATTATTACATAATCCATCCTAGTGGATATATTATGAGAAGTGATATCTCATTGTGGTTTGGATTTGCATTTGCCTAATAACTAGTGATACTGAGCATGTTTTCATGTGCTTATTGGCTAGTTGTATATCTTTTTTAGAGAACTGTATTCAGATCGTTTGCCCATTTTAAAATTGGATTATTTGTATTTTTATTATTGAGTGGTGTGAGTTCTTTATTCTAGAAACAGGTTGCTTATTTGATATATAATTTGCAAAAAGTTTTCTTATATTCTGTGGGTTGTCTTCTTACTTTCTTGATGGTATTCTTTGGGACACAAAAGTTTAATTTTGATGAAGTCCAATTTATCAATTATTTCTTTTGTTGGTTACATTTTGATGTTGTACCTAAGATACCATTTCCTAATTTAAGGTCCTAGAGATTTATGCCTGTGCTTTCTTCTAAGAGTTTTATTCTTAGCTCTTATAGTTAGGTATTTGATCCATTTTAGGTTAATTTTTTATATATATTGTGAAGTAGGGATCCCAATTCATTCTTCTGAGTGTGGATATCCAGTTGTTTCAGCACCATTCGTTGAAAAGACTATTCCTTTCCCATTGAATTGTCTTGGCATTTTTGTTAAAAATCAATTGACCATAAACATGAGGGTTTATTTCTGGATTCTCAGTTCTATTCCATTGACCTATATTTCTGTCCTTATGCCAGTCCCTCACTGTCTTGATTACTACTGTAACTTTGTAATAAGTTTTGAAATTGGGATGTGTGAGTTTTCCAACTTTGTTCGTCTTTTTCAAGATTTGTTTTTGGCTATTCTGGGTCCCATGAATTTCCATAGGAATTTTAACTTGTCAGTTGTTTCAAAGAGGTCAGCTGGGGTTTTGGTAAGGATTGCAATGAATCTGTAGATCAGTTTGGGGAGTATTGCCATCTTAATGAAATTAAGGTGATTCATGAATGTGGTATGTCTTTCTTTTTATTCAGGTCTCCTTTAATTTCTTTGAACAATGTTTTGTAGTTTTCAAAGTGTAAGTTTTACACTTAATTTGTTAAAATTTATTCCTAAGTATTTTAATTTTTTGATGCTATTATAAATGCAATTGTTTTCTTAATTTCATTTTCAGTTTGCTCATTGCTACTGTAGAGAAATCAATTAATTTTTGTATATTGATCCTATATCCTGCAACTTTACTGAACTCATTTATTAGTTCTAATTGTGTTTTAGTAGATTACTTATACAAAATTATGTCATATGCAAATAGAGGTATTTTACTTCTTCATTTCCAATCTGGATGCCCTTCCTTCCTTCCTTCCTTCTTTTCTACCTCCCTCCCTCCCTTCTTTCTTTCCTCTTTTCCTTTTCTTTTTTTTTTTTTTTTTAATTTTTGCCTAATTGCCCTGGCTAGAAATTCCAGTACAGTGTTGAATAGAAGTGGCAAGAATGGACATCCTTGTCTTCCTCCTGATCTTAGGGAGAAAGCATTAAGTCTGATATTAGGTTTTTTGTACATGCCCTTTGTCAGTTTGAGGATGTTATCCTTTTTTTTTTGGCTGCACTGCGAGGCTTGTGGGATCTGAGTTCCCTGACCAGGGATTGAACCCGTGCCATGGCAGTGAAAGCGTGGAGTCCTAACCACTGGACTGCCAAAGAATTCCCTGAGGATGTTATCTTTTATTCTTAGTTTGTTGAGTGTTTTTATCATGAAGAGGTTGAATCTGATGCATTTGTTGTTGATTACACTTCACCATATACCATATAATAAAAATCTCAATTTGATTTATACTCATTTACTTGTACTGGTTTGAAATTACCTTGTACTATAAAGAAAAGATTGGTAAGAAGTTATTAAGTAAATAAGATCACACTGAGTATATTACTGTCTTAAAAAGCTTTAAGAAATTTAGCTTATTTTGATATAAGTAGTTGCTTCTGCTAATTTATCGTTTAACCCTGTATGTTCATTTAGCTGTTTCGGTAGGACTGTTATTTGGCTAAATTTACTCACTTACCAGTTTTTAAAAAGCAACATTTTATTGTAAAAAAGGTTGAGATTTCCCCATTAAAACCTGATATGTCATCCCGGTAGTCTACACTGATGTAGTTGTCTGCACAAGAAATTATTTTGTACAACTTCCTTCCTTCTTTCCTCCCTTCCTCTTTTCTCTTCTTTTCTTTTCTTTCTTTTTTATTTACTTTTTGTCCATGTGGCGGGGCATGCAGGATCCTAGTTCCCCAACCAGGGATGGAACCCACACTCCCTGCAGTGGAAGTTCAGAGCCCTAGGCACTGGACCACCAGGGAATTCCCTGGTACAAATTTCTTTGGTGGTGGTACCAAAGAAAAACTTCTGCTTCCAAGCTAGGCTGTGGTAAAGTAGACTTCTCCACCCTCTAGGTATGTGGTTTTTGAAAAAGTGACCATTTTTAGTAGTTAGAAATTGTTTCCCATCTAGATAAAATTCTAAAGAGCAGTTAGCTCTTTTAATTTCTTATTTTAATCTGTGAAGGAGGGCAGGGAGAGAATAACTGGGACTCTTACACCCTGGATATTCTTCTTTGTGGCCTGACATCAGACTTCTTTGACCGGCTTACTTTACAAAGCCTGTACCTCTATCTATAATAGTTAAAAGTTAAATTAACTGTACTTGATTGATTGAGGAGAAGAATGATTTTTCACTAGCCTTTAACCTCTAGATGGCAGTATGAGTCTTATTGTACTTCTGGCTTTTCCTCTACCCATATCTCTTGAACTGGGTTTCTGATTTAGGTACAAATTCTTATGTCTTTACTGGACTACTTGCCTAACTTTGTTGATGCCTTACTTGATTTTTAGCTTTTTATTTTTCCTTTTCATCTCTCCACATTAAAAAAAAAATTCCCTTCTTAAGCAATGTGTATTTTTGATGCTCAGTTTCCCTATTGTCAGAAATAACATTTTGCTTTTGATGAAGGAGGTGGGTAGAAAAAACCAAAAATGTGGTAGTTTAATTCAATAGCTTCCATACCTGGGTATAAGACCCTCAGAATGGGTTCAGCTCTCTCATCTCAGTTTATCTTGTTCTATCCTTTGACTCTCCTGGTTATCAAGTGGTATCAGACAATGCCTTATTAAATTAAAATAGGAATGTTAGCTAAAATTGATGAAATAAGCTTAGATTTTCAAGAAGAATTTAATTGTTTTAAAATAAAGCTTTCAGGGACTTCCCTGGTGGTGCAGTGGTTGAGAATCCGCCTGCCAATGCAGGGGACACGGGTTCGAAGCCTGGTCCGGGAAGATCCCACATGCTGCGTAGCAACTAAGCCTGTGCGCCACAACTACTGAGCCTGCGCTCTGGAGCCCGCAAGCCACAACTACTGAAGCCCGCGCGCCTAGAGCCTGTGCTCCGCAACAAGAGAAGCCACCGCAATGAGAAGCCTGTGCACCGCAGCGAAGAGTAGCCTCCGCTCGCCACAACTAGAGAAAGCCCGTGTGCAGCAATGAAGACCCAGTGCAGCCAAAAATAAATAAATAAATTTATTTAAAAAAAAAAAGCTTTCAAATACTTAGCCATTTTGAGTGATGAGATAATAGCAAAAGAAAGAAGTGTTCAATTCAGCAACTGTTTGAGTGCTTACTTCCTACAAGGCTCTGTAGGGGATATGAAGATGAATAAGACATAATTACTGCCCTGTGCAGATTAAAGTCTAGTAGGAAAGGGAGATAAGACAATTAAGTAAATGATTCTTAATGGAAGGTAGAGGAGATAAGCTCCATAGAGTACTAAGAACTTTTGGGATAGGGGAGAAGAGGCAATTACATTAGATTGCTACAGGAATGGCAGATAAGTTTCATTTTGTGTGTCAACATAGATTGATTAGTAAGGATTTCCTAGGGTTGCTGAATTGAGGATTTTGAGGAATCTTGATTCAGATAAGTCAGTTAGTGTTGTCTGCTGTGGACCAGGGAAAGGGGTGTGGTAGTATTTGCTATTTCTGGATCATTGAAAATAGACCTGAAACAACACAGGTTTTTGTTGGATGGAAATGGGAAGGGACCATATTCCAGGTGGAGTGAACATTTGGAGCAAGCCGAGTTTCAAAGAACAGCTACGCTCAAGGAACAATATGAGTGATTTAATCTGGTCTTTAAGGAGCCCAGTTTATTTTAGGGGTCATAAGGAATAAGAGTAGGGAGATGGGGGCTGGACTGAGGAGGGCCTTGAACTCTTGGGGGTGAGGAATTAGACATAGGTAATGGGGAGCATGTGAAATATTCTTTAAAAAGTATTTTAATGACTATAACATTAACTATATTTTCATTATAGATGGTTTGTAGAGATACTTTATTTACTAAAAGACACTTTACCACAGATCTGTTTATTATAAAGATAAAGAAGAAAGTAGAAATGACCATAGCCTTACAAGTAAGAGATAACCACTGTTAACATTTGATGTGTTTCCTGGCCCTCCCTTTTCTCTTTATGTAGGGATGTGTGTGTTTACATTTTTTCTTGTTCCCATATGTATACACAGACATGCTTTTTAACATAACCAAGGTTATAGGGTATGTATATAGTTTTTGCCTATGCTTTTTTTCCCATTCATTCTATCTTAAGTATTTTTCTTTTTTTTTTTTAAAGAGCTCTAACTTGCATTTTTTAAAAAAAATTAATTAATTAATTAATTAATTTTTGGCTGTGTTGGGTCTTCGTTTTCTGTGCGAGGGCTTTCTCTAGTTGCGGCAAGCGGGGGCCACTCTTCATCACGGTGCGCGGGCCTTTCACTGTCGTGGCCTCTCTTCTTGTGGGGCACAGGCTCCAGACGCGCAGGCTCAGTAGTTGTGGCTCACGGGCCTAGTTGCTCCGTGGCATGTGGGATCTTCCCAGACCAGGGCTTGAACCCGTGTCCCCTGCATTGGCAGGCAGATTCTCAACCACTGCGCCACCAGGGAAGCCCCTTAAGTATTTTTCTGTGTCATTAAAAATTCTACCACTGAAGATTTCTGAGTAGGGAAGTCACACACCTTTAAGAGGCATCATGCATAGGACAGAATGTAATGGTAGAGACAGGAGGCTGGAAGCTAGCAAGGACTGTGAGTCCAGCAAGAAGAATTGAGGGCTTGAATGAATGGTGGCAGTGATAATGGAAAGAAGCATACCAACAGTAGATGTTTCAGATATATCATTTTCAAGACTAGGTAGGTAAACTGTCTGGATGAATCTTAGGGGGTAAACTGTAATTAGAGTTTACCATGATGTTTTGAGCCTGCTTAATGACAGGGAAGTCAGAAAGAGGAGAGAGATTTGGTTAAACTAAAAAAATCACCTAATTCTTTTACATGTCCCTTAGTAGGCAGGCATCTGAATTGTTTTAGAAATAAGTAAAAGGCATTTGTATAGGTTGGTGTTATTAATAGGATGAAAACAATGCTTTTGTCTAGTTAAGTCACATCACCTAGGTAACGTAATGTTTTAGATATTTATTTGTTTTCTCAGGGAAATGAATGTGTGAAATAGGATATTCATAACTTCAGAAATGGATTTTTGGGGTTCCTATAAGCTTTGGCAGATCATTAAGCCTCTCAGTTGAATAAATTACGTTCGCATAGTTTTCTTCCACAGTAGTTCTTTTTCATTCAGTTAGCTACCTATAGCTATTCAGGAAATTGTTATGGCCTTTGTATATGGTAGACATCCAAATCTTTGTTAACTGGAAAAAATTTCAGTAGTTTACATTTGAATAACTGTAATTGACCCAAAATATTTGATGTTGATGCATCTATTAATTAACAGCAACATTTGGATTATATCAGCACCAGGGTTAAGTCTTCCTATGAGTGAAGACTGAATTTTACATGTAGTTGGAGATTTGTGGGATCTCTAATTGAGAAGGAAGTATACTGCCAAATTGTCTTCCAGAAAGGCACTTCCCACCCTTACCTCCTTGCTAACACCAAGTATTATAAGTTTTTAAAGTCATTGCCAACTTGATAGGCAGAATATTAATATCTTGTTTTTATGTTCATTTCTTAACTTGTAAAAATGAACTTTTTTCATGTTTCTTGATCATCTCTGTTAACAAGGACTGGAAATTGAAGAAAATATAATTAAAATTATTTTAACCTGAAAAATAAAGCCAGCAAACTTGATTCAAAAGCACCGTATGGGCAGTGTTGTAATCTGCATTTCTCAAGTACCAGTTGTTTTCTTTGTTTTATGCATTACCATACCATCTCACCATAGTCATTAGCATGGCATCCTATTTAGGTAGTAATACAGTATAAAATCTAGAAATCCCACTTTGAAGGGATTAAGGGTATTCCTTATAATTAGAAATTGTCAATGTAGTCTTAAGTATTTTGTTTTTAAAAATGTATTACGATAATGGGGAAAAAAAGCATGCCATTATTTCTCATTTTTCCCTTGGTTAACAAATTAGGATACACAAAGCTTCAAATTACCTTTAAGGCTTATAAGCATTCATATCTTTTATCCATTAGTCAAGTTATTTCATAAACCCAACATTGCCTCTGAAATGGTTTTACACACAAAGAGGATTTTACCGTAAAATGCTTGGGGTGTTTTATTCTCTTCTGATTTTGGGGTGGGGAGGGGAAGGATGGAGGTAAGCAGGCAGGGCCTAAATTAATTTGTTCGGGGTTGGTTTCAAAGTAGCATTCTGCATAGTTCTACAAAATGTATAATAGGTAAGAGGATGTACATAGTGAAAGAACTTAAAGTTCAACATTGAATAACCAAGTGAATTATAGTTTATTTATACAGTAGAAGACAGTATAGCCATTAAAAATCTTGTTAAAGCAATAAAGAGGATTTAAGGACAGAAGAATGCTCATTATATGTAAGGATAATTGCAAATGAAAATGCAAGTGAAAAACTGCAGAACACAAGTCAGCAGTTTTTTTTCCTTCCTTTTCTTTTTTCTCTTTTGTTTTGTTTTGTTTTGAGAGCATGGGCGTAGACAAATGACTGGAAGGAAAAATACCAGTATGTTTTAATGGCTATCTTGAGTGATGTTTTAAAAAAAATTTTCTGAAATTTCTAAATCATCAACAATGGTTACATTCTATTCTGAATAGGGGAAAACTATCTAAAAAAATAAAGAAAAATTATGTCCCATTCTAGAAACAAAATTATAGTTACTTGAAAGATCTATCTTCTAATATCCTGCACAGTTAAAATTTTAAACTCTTTTATGGACTGTTTCTAAATAAAAATGACTAGATCCATTAACAACAGTTGATCATTTTAAGCAAGTGATGAGTAGCAAAGTGAAAATTAATGATACTTCATTTCCCATCCTTAGCATGTCTTTCCAGAAGTTTGGGAACAAAAGGAATGGTAAGCTGTTAAGTCAGGGGCAAGAGATGATTTAGTTGGCGAAAGAGGCATCTTTTCATAAACAAACATTGGCCAAGATTTTGACCACCTTTATGTTTTCAGCCATTCTTCCCTGTAGCTGGAGAACTGAACTCTAGTATTAACTACTCAGTAGGTGCAAAGAACCATTTAGAATGTATGTTAGTCTTAAATGGAATTGCAGCTGTTTGGTCAAGAAGTAAAATGGACCTAATAATTTTTTTTCCTTTTGGCTTGGAATATATAGCTTTGTTATGACGAAGAGGAGAGGAGAATGGAATAATTGCAGTAGGTATGCATACGAGTTGAGTTTCTTTCCAGGCTTTGGGTGTAAGAATGACTGTTTCTGCTCCTGGGGAAGTAAACTGACATTTTCTGATTTTTTTTGGTTTGTTTATCTATTCATTTAGTTTTTGACATCTAGAGATTTCAACAAAATGAAGAGTGTTTTTTTTGTTTTAAATGTAATATCAGTTTCTTTTCTTTTGTTTCTTAGTCCGTAACACTGTTTTGTGTCGGAAATATGATCTGGGAGGGTGGTGATATTGCATGAGAATTTATAGGTGATGACAGAGCACTTTGCTGTAGGAAATCTAGAAAAATAATGACTTTTTGTATCTAGAAGGGAAGTATCTCTAACCATTAAGTCTAAATTAAAAGCTTGGCAAAAGCTGCCAATGTTTGGTGTAACTGAAAAACAGAGTTGAGAAATATAATGTAAAAACAGAATGATATTTTTAAAGGAAGAACTGTTACATTTGATTGACTCTAGTATAGGAGAATACATTTAAAATTGGTTGGGTAATAGTGAAGAATCCTTTGAGAGAATAGTTGAATTTGACAGGTTGAAGTTTTAGATACAGAACACAAAGACAAAAGAACTAAAATAAGACTTCAGATTCAGGATATAAAAATATTCCACTGTTCCATCATTTTTTTGTTCTTTAATAAAGTTTTCAAAATGGAATTATAATATACATAGAGAAAAGTACACAAATTATAAGGTACAGCTCAATGAATTTTCATAAAAACACTCCCATATAAAACCACACCCAGAACAGATCAAGAAATAGAACCTTTCCAATATATATAATACCTCCTTCATACCCCTCTCAGTTACTACCTGCCCTTTGCCCAAAGGCAAGCACTATTGTGACTTATAATATCATAAAAGAGTTTTGCTTGATTTTGAGCTTTAAATAAATGGCATCACAAACTGTATATTCTTTTGTTTCTGGCTTTTGCTCAACATTTTGATTATGACATTCATCCATGTCATTGTCTTTAACAGTCATATGCTTATTTTCATTGCTGTGTGGTGTATCATTGTAAGAATACAATGTGATTAATTTTTTCATTCTACTAACAATGGACATTTGGACTGTTTCCAGCTTTTGCCTATTACAAGTAAATACTATGAGCATTCTTGGTATATGTCTTTTTTTGGTACACGCATTTTTGTTGTGTATATAACTAGGAGCAGGATTGCTAGGTTGTGGATGTGTGTGTGTGTATAACTATCTAGCTTTAGTGGATAGTTCCAAACAGTTTTCCAAAGTGGTTATACCAATTTACAAGCCCACGGGCAATTTCATTTGTTCTATGTTGTAACCAACAGATACATTCTCAGTCTATTAACATCTAGCTATTAAAGTAGATAGAATGGTATCTCAGTGGTAGTTTTAATTTTCATTTCCCTAGTGACTGATGAGATTGCTTTTCCATATGTTTACTGAACATTTGGATAACCTCTTTTGTGAAGTGCTTATTGGTATCTCTTGCCCTTCTTTAAAAACTGGATTGTCAATTTAAAAATTGATTTGCAAGTGTTCTTTATATATCTCTGATATGCATCCTTTGTCAGTTACGTAAATTGCAAATATCTTACCCCAGTCTGTGGCTTACCTTTTCACTTTCTTAAGGGTGTATTTTAATGAACCAAAGATTGTTTTTTCTCTTAAATTTATGTTTTGTCAAGTTTTAAATCTCTTTAAAAAGTTTCAAGAATAGTACAATAAATACTTGTATACCCTCTACCTGTTTATCAGTTGTTAACATTTGTCATATTGGCTTTATCTATATATATTTAATTTTAAATTTTATTGTTTTATTCTTGAGCTATTTGAGAACTAGCTGCAGACACCATGACACTTCATAAATACTTTAGCATTATTTCTTAAGGACAAGGACATTCTCCTACACATCTACAAAACAGTTAACACACTGAAGAAATTTAACATAATACAATATGATTATCCGATATGCAATCCATATTCAGATTTCTCTAATTTAAACAGAAATTTTGAATTTTAGTTTGGCAGTATTTTCCTTTTTTGTTAATGCCACCCCTGTCATTTTAATTTAGGTTGTGATAATGTCAAAGCTGTAGTATTTTAGAAATAAATAGTAAATTGCTAGTGTAACTTGGGCTGGCTAGTTCTTTTCTTCTCTCACTTCTTCTCCCCCTTGGGAATATCAGAATATCATTATTGCTATTGAATGGAAAAATTCAAATAGAGAAAGTGAAGGTATGTTTTCCTCAACTCACTGGTTTCCTGATTTGATGTGTAAGTTTCCTGACAACCTTGTTGAGTGATGCATTTTTATATGTGTTACCATTTGTCATTTGCAAATCCTTGGAAAACCACTTTCCTTGAAAAACCAAAGCATCTTAACTGTCTTCTCTGTTGACTGACTTGGGTACTACATGAGAAAAGAACTTGCATAATGAACTAACAACACAGTTGATGCATATAATTATTTTAGCATAGGAAAAGAAAGAATGAGGAAGATTTTAGTTTCACATTAGTAATTAAAACTTGCTTCACTTGATTGTAAAAACAGAAGGCAGACCTTTTTGTATGTATTTGGAAACCATTATGACTAGTGGTATAAGAAATATAGAGTGAATTGGTAATATAAAATGGAAACAGCAGATCTAAGTAATGGAGAATTGTCAGAACAGAGAAAAGTTGTTTGGGTGGGATGGGGAAACCACAGGGAATTACACTGGAGCCATTGATTTCAGTTGGATTATTAATGACTTAGATAAATGCTGTGCTTATAGACCTAACAGTTTGACCTGGAGTGGGAAATCCACCCTGTGCAGTGGATTAATTTTAGAAACAGTTGAGCCTGCTAGATAGGTTTCTTTTGAGGAATAGTTTTAAACATTAAAAAAAAAAAAAAAGGCAACAACTTCATGGGGATTGGAGATACATCTTGTGAAAATGAACCTGGGTCCAATTCCCCAGTCAACTAGAAAGAAAAGGAAAAAGAGCCTGGGGAAAAAGAGCTTGTTTGGGCATCTTTGTTGTGAAGGTTTAGGGAATCAGCTTTAGCACTGTACACAGTCTTTAGTGGCTTACTGTTCAGCATAGTTTTTCTTTTAAAGTTCATAGACCCTTTATATAAATGAGTATATTGTAACTAATGTAAAACATGTGAGCAATGACTTTAAGTCCCTATTTCATGGATCCAAAACATGTCCACTGGAAGATTAGTATAATCGTTAGACATTTTGGGAGATTGTTTTTAAGAAGAGACTCTTTTTTTTGGCTCATCGCCCAGCTTGCCAGCTTGCGGGATCTTAGTTCCCCAACCAGGGATTAAACCCAGGCCTGGGCAGTGAAAGCACTGAGTTCTAACCACTGGACCGCCAGAGAAGAGAACCTCTTAAGAGGCCAGAACCAAGGAATTATATCTTATCTATAATTGGTAGGTTGCAAAGCTTAAGTCTGTCCAGTTTAAAGAAAGGTTTGGAAGAGTATACTATCTTATTATAGTATACTAACTTATAGGAATTGCATTTTCACACTACAGCTTAAGAAATACCTCTGTTTGAGGAAACTAAGGCTAGTGGAGAGAAGCGATGACCTGAACATAACCTAAGGGGAAGAACAATTACCTGAAGATAAGTAAGTAGGAACCAGGTGATAAATAGCTAATAGGAAAGGACAAAATAGTGATTAAGAGCTTGGATTCTGGAGTCATACAGCCTTATTATGAATCTCAATCTACCACTTAGGCAAGTAACTTAATTTTCTAAGCCCTAGTTTCTTCATTTGTGAAATGGAGATGAAAACCTTAGAACAGTAATTATCAAACTTTTTGGTGTCAGGACTTCTTTACACTCTTTTTTTTTTTTTTTAATTAATTAATTTATTTATTTTTGGCTGTGTTGGGTCTTCATTTCCGTGCGAGGGCTTTCTGTAGTTGCGGCGAGCGAGGGCCACTCTTCATCGCAGTGCGCGGGCCTCTCACTATCGCGGCCTCTCTTGTTGCGGGGCACAGGCTCCAGACGTGCAGGCTCAGTAGTTGTGGCTCACGGGCCCAGTTGCTCCGCGGCATGTGGGATCTTCCCAGACCAGGGCTCGAACCCGTGTCCCCTGCATTGACAGGCAGATTCTCAACCACTGCGCCACCAGGGAAGCCCTCTTTACACTCTTAAAAATTAATGGTCACCCCAAAGAGTTCTTGTTTATGTGGGTTATATGTATATTTACTGTTTCAGAAATTAAAACAGAAAAATTTTAAATATTTATTAATTTACTTTTTTATTTTTTATTTATTTTTGGCTGCATTGGGTCTTTATTGCTGCGTGTGGGCTTTCTGTAACTGTGGCAAGCAGGTGCTACTCGTTGTTGTGGTGTGCAGGCTTCTCATTGTGGTGGCTTCTCTTGTTGCGGAGCATGGGCTCTAGGCGTGCAGGCTTCAGTAGTTGTAGCACGTGGGCTCAGTAGTTGCAGCACGGGGGCCCTAGAGTGCGTGGGCTTCAGTAGTTATGGCGCACGTGGGCTCAGTAGTTGCAGTGTGTGGCCTCTAGGGTGTGTGAGCTTCAATAGTTGTGGCGCATGGGCATGGTAGTTGTGGCTCGTGGGCTCTAGAGTGCAGGCTCAGTAGTTGTGGCTCACGGGCCTAGTTGCTCCACAGCATATGGGATCTTCCCAGACCAGGGATTGAACCCATGTCCCCTGCATTGGCAGGCGGATTCTTAACCACTGCGCCACTGTGGAAGTCCCTAATTAATTTAAAAATAGGAATAAACCCATTACATGTTAGCATAAATGTTTTTATGAAGAATAACTATTTTCCAAACAAAAAATATTAAGAAGAGTGGCAGTTTTTACATTTTTCAAATGTCCGTAATGTTTGGATTGATAAAAAGTTGGATTTTCATATCTGCTGCTTCTTTCAATATGTTATGATTATCTTTTGTTAGGTAGTCTCTAGAAAAGTTCACTGTTCACTTGTGAGAGAATGTGTGAAAAAGGCATCTTAGTATCATATGTATAGTTTTGAACTCAGGGACCCTCCGAAAGGGGCTTAGTGATCCCCAGGGTCCCCAGAGGTTTCCTGACCATTCACTGTGAGATCTGTTACCTTAGAGTGTTGTTTTGATGATTTAACGCAATATTATTTATAAAACCTTAGCAAAATGTTGGCACTTAATAGGTGCCTAAAAATATTAACTGCTGTTATCATTATGGGCAGCATATGAGAAGTTTTAAGCATAGTAGGCATGTAATCATATTTACTTTCTTAAAAGGCTTACTTTGCCAACATGGTAGAAGATGGATTGGTAACACAGAAAAGTGGTATCAGGGAGACAAGTTAGATTTCTTTTAACTTCCCAGTGGAAATGGAGAATACGGATGGGTTCTAGAAGTCTGAGTGGTAGAATGGAAAGGCTTAGTGACTGATTGGATATATTGGGGTCGGGGAGTTCTGGGCAGTAAGAATGAGGAATCAAGAGTGACTCAGGTTTCTGGCTTGAGTAAATATAGGAAGAAGAGCACCTTTGAGAAGAAAGATTGGGGAATTCAGTTGTAAGTGTAAGTGTAGGCTATCTAGGTGGATATACCCAGGAGATAGTTGAATGTATGAATCTAGAACACAGGAAGTTGAGTTTTGGACATCATCAGTTTGTAGGTTCTAGTTAAAGCCACAGGTGGGAAGGAGATCAGCCAGGGAAGATGTGTAACATTAAAACAGAACCCTGGGGACTTCCCTGGTGGCACAGTGGTTAAGAATCCGCCTGCCAGTGCAGGGGACACGGGTTTGAGCCCTGGTCCGGGAAGATCCCACATGCCGCAGAGCAGCTAAACCTGTGCACCACAACTACTGAGCCTGCGCTCTAGAGCCCGTGAGCCACAATTACTGAGCCCACATGCCACAACTACTGAAGCCCGTGCGCCTAGAGCCCATGCTCCACAACAAGAGAAGCCACCACAATGAGAAGCCTGCGCACCGCAACGAAGAGTAGCCCCCGCTCGCCGTTAACTAGAGAAAGCCCGCGCACAGCAATGAAGACCCAACGCAGCCAAAAATAAATAAAAGACTTGACCTTTAAAAAAAAAAAACAGCCCTGGTGTGGTAGGCAGCCTCTATTTATGCCTTTGTGTGATCTTTTCCTCTTGAGTGTGGGCTGGATCAGTGACAGCAAAAGTAATGGAATGCTACTTCTGAGATTTAGTTACAAAAAGACCATGACTTGTGTTTTGTCCCCCATCATGCCCTTTTTGGGGAAACAAGCTGCCATGTTGTGAGTGTGCAGAGAAAAACTGACTTGGAAATTATAAGATCCTGGTCGTTGGAAACAGACCTATTCTTCTACATACTAACTTGACAAGTTACCTCTCTCTGAGCCTCATTTTCCTTGTCTGTAAAATGAAGGTAATAATAATACTGGGTTCTTGAGAGGATTAAATTGGACAATGATTATTAAATGCCTAGTATGAATCTTCATGACCTTGGATGTAGCCATGAATTCTTACATATGACACCAAAAACACAAGCAACAGAAGAAAAAATAGATAAATTGGATTTCATTAAAGTTTAAAACTTTGTTCATCAAAGAACATTATCAAGAAAGTGAAAAGACAACCATTGAATTGGAGAAAACTTAAAAAAAAATGAGATATAATTGACATATAACAGTTTCATGTTACAATATAATGATCACCACAGTAAGTCTGTCATCACACATTGTTACAAATTTTTTCTAGTGGTGAGAAGTTTAAAGGTCTGCTCTCTTAGCAACTTTCAAATATATAATACAGTATTGAAAGAATACTTTTGCAAATCATATATCTGATAAGGGTCTAGTACCTAGAATATATAAAGAACTCTTGTAACTCAAAAACAAAAAGACAGACAACCCAATTTTAAAATGGGCAAAGGACTTGAGTGGACATTTCTCCAAAGAAGAAATACAAATGGCTGATAAGCACATAAAAAGATGCTAAACATCTTTCGTTAGTCATTAGGGAAATGTAAATCAAAACCACAACGGGATACCACTTCACACCGACTAAGATGGTAATAGTAATGATAATAGTAATAATAATAATAGAAAATAACAAGTGTTTGCAAGGATATGGTGAAATTGGAACTCTCATATATAGCTGGTGGGAATGTAAAATGGTGTGGCCACTGTGAAAGTTTGGCAGTTCCTTGAAAGGTTAAACACAGAATTACCATATGACCCAGCAATTCCACTACTAGGTATATACCCAAAAGAATTGAAGACAAGTACTCAAACAGGTACTTGTACACAAATGTTCATTCAGTACTATTCATGATAGCCAAAAGATGGAAACAAACTCAAATGTCTATTAACAGATGAATGGATAAACAAAATATGGTATATACATACAACAGAATATTATTTAGCCATAAAAATGTAGTACTGATACACGCTACAACGTGGGTGAATCTCAGAAACATTATACTAAATAACAGAAGCCAGACACAAAAGATCACATATTATTCCATTTGTATGAAACATCCTGGGTATGTAAATTTGTAGAGACAGAAAGCAGATTGGTGGTTGCCAGGGACAAGAGAGAGTGGGAAATGGGGAGTGACTACTTAATGGGTATAGGATTATTTTGCGGGGGTGGGGGAGTGATGAAGATGTTTTGTAACTTGATATAGGTGGTGGTTGCACAATATTGTGAATATACTAAATGCCATTGAATTGTACACTTTAAAATCACTTTTAAAAATTTGAATTCACCTCAATAAACAAAAATGCATAGTATGGTATGTGACACCTAGTAAGCTATTGATAAATTTTAGATTTTACTATTGCCTAGTGCGCCTTTATCAGGAATTTAGCTGTGTGATGTTGGGCATCAGTTTCCTCAGTTGAAAAATGAAGTTGTTGGACTAAAGACCTCTCAGATCCTTACAGCATTAAAATTCTACATTTTAAGACATAGTATTTAATTCTTGTATAGGAAAGACCCCCTCTTACTCCTCCCATGTGTCTTCTTTACTCTCACATCTCTAGCACACTCACAACACGACACTGGATGTGTGGGAGTTTTTTGTTCCCCACACTAAGCAATTCTGTGACATCAGCTAGGTGTTCTACAGTTTAACTCAATTCTGACACTATCTACCTGGAGATCGTATCAGATTCCACAGATTGAGGGCTGGGTCCCTCAGGACTCCCCTCTGCCCACCCCCCCCACCCCGTCAGATGCCAACTATAAGTCCAGGTTGTCGCCTGTGCTTTGGTTGTAAATCGGATGTTCCCACAATCCCCTCCTCAGGTTTAATTAATTTGCTAGAGCAGCTCCCAGAACTCAGGAAAACAGCTTACTTACTGTTTACCAGTTTATTATAAAAGGGTATGATAAAGGATACAGATGAACATCCAGGTATGTAGGGTGGGGCATGGAGCTTTCGTGCCCTCTCCAGACGTGTCACTCTCCCAGCAACTCTACATGTTCACCAACCTGGAAGCTTTCTTATGGAGGCTTCAATCATGTAGTCATGAGACATTATTAACTCCATTTCCAGCCTCTTTCCTCTCTGGAGAATGGAGGTCGGGGTTGAGAATCCCAAGCTTCTAATCATGGCTTGGTCTGTCTGCTGACCAGCCCCCATCCTGGAGTACACTAAGAGTCACCTCATTAGAACAAAAGATACTGCTGTCACCCAGGAGATTCCGAGGGGTTTAGGAACTTTGTGTCAGGAATCGAGTCAAAGACCAAATATTAAAATAAAAGATGCTTCTAACACTCTTAGGAAATTGTAAGCGTTTTAGGATCTTTGTGCCAGGAACCAGGGGCAGAGACCAATATATATATTTTCTATTATCTGACTTTCATGCAGCAAATATTTGTTGTGTATCTTCACGGTACTGTGCTAGGCACCAAGGACTTGGCAGTACATAAGACAGAGATAGTTCCTGCTGTCATAGAGCTAACATTCTAGTAGATAAGGCATTACACAAATAATTATTTGCCACTAAGTTGTTCTAAGTACAATGTGGGGCAGGAATAGTTCTCCTGAGAAAAAAGATATTTAGGTATGAAGAATGAGTAGAAATTAACTGAGTGAAGGGAAGGGAGATGAGGTTTCTAGAGGAAGTATCAAAATCTGGTAGTGGGAAGGAGCATGGTGCCTTTGAAGAACTGAAAGAAGGCAAATGTGACTGGAACTCAGACAGTGACTGCTGAAATAGACTGCTGGATCATGTAAGACTTCTCAGTTGTGTTAAGGATGTTGGACATTATTCTAAGAGCACTAGCAAGTCAGTTAAGGGCGTGGGCAAGCAATATCCAGGTTTTGGCCATGTAGAGAATGGTTTGGAGGGGGGCATGAGAAGAACTATAGACTAAGTAGGAGGTCATTGCAATAGCCAAGACTGTGGTGCCTAGAACTAGGGTACTGATAGTGGACAGGGAGAGAAGTCCTTGAATTTGAGAGTGATTTACAACAAAGAATAAGTCTTGATTGATTGGCTGTGGAAGATGAGAGAAGGGGGAGGGAGGTGTCAAGGATGACTCCAGCGTCTTCCCTGGTGGCACAGTGGTTAAGAATCTGCCTGCCAATGAAGGGGACAGGGGTTCGATCCCTGGTCCGGGAAGATCCCACATGCCATGGAGCAACTAAGCCTGTGCACAACAACTGCTGAGCCCGCGTGCTACAACTACTGAAGCGCGCGCACCTAGAGCCCATGCTCCACAGCAAGAGAAGCCACCACAATGGGAAGCCCGCGCACAGCAACAAAGACCCAATACAGGCAAACAAACAAAAATATATATATTTTTTTGTTTTTTAAAAAGGATGACTCCAAGATTTCTCCCCTGGGCATGTAAGTCAGAGGCATGCAGACAACAATGGAAGGACTTTTGCTTTTGGCTCAGATGGAATATCAGGGACTAGATTCACCTTCCCACCTGAAACAGTTTTTGTTAATTACAAAATATACGAACATTGGTTTTTAGGACACTGGACATCAGGCAACAAAAGATAGTGATCCCTGAGAATTAGGAAGTAAATGAGATGAGTGCTGTGATTGTCTCAGCTTACTGCTTTGAGAGAGTTTCCAGGCTGCAGTGCAGGGAGGGGGAACCCAGGCAGAGACCAGCAGGCTCCCTGAGTTGAAGAAACAGAGCTAGGAGATTAACCAAGATGGCGGAGTAGAAGGACGTGCTGTCACTCCCTCTTGCGAGAGCACCAGAATCACAACTGGCTGCTGGACAATCATTGACAGGAAGACCCTGGACTTCACCAAGGAGGATACCCCACGTCCAAGGACAGAGGAGAAGCCACAGTGAGACGGTAGGAGGGGCGCAATCAGAGTAAAATCAAACCCCATAACTGCTAGGTGGGTGACTCACAGACTGGCGAACACTTATACCACAGAAGTCCACCCACTGGAGTAAAGGTTCTGAGCCCCACGTCAGGCTTCCCAACCTGGGGGTCAGGCAACGGGAGGAGGAATTCCTAGAGAATCAGACTTTGAAGGCTAGTGGGAATTGGATTGCAGGACTTTGACGGGACTGGGGGAAACAGAGATCCCACTCTTGGAGGGCACACACAAAGTAATGTGTGCATCAGGACCCAGGGGAAGGAGCAGTGAGCCTGGGGGAGACTGAACCAGACCTACCTGCTGGTGTTGGGGGGTCTCCTGCAGAGGCGAGTGGTGGCTCTGTTTCACCGTGGGGATAAGGACACTGGCAGCAGAGGTTCTGGGAAGTTCTCCTTGGCGTGAGCCCTCCCAGAGTCTGCCATTAACCCCACCAAAGAGCACGGGTAGGCTCCAGTGTTGGGTTGCCTCAGGCAAAACAGCCAACAGGGAGGGAACCCAGCCCCACCCATCAACAGTCAAGTGGATTAAGGTTTTACTGAGCTCTGACCGCCACAGCAACAGGGAGGGAACCCAGCCCCACCCATCAACAGTCAAGTGGATTAAAGTTTTACTGAGCTCTGACCGCCACAGCAACAGTCAGCTCTACCCACCACCAGAGCCTCCCATCAAGCCTCTTAGATAGCCTCAACCACCAGAGGGCAGACAACAGAAGCAAGAAAAACTATAATCCTGCAGCCTGTGGACCAAAAACCACAGTTACAGAAAGATAGAGAAGATGAAAAGGCAGAGGGCTATGTACCAGATGAAGGAACAAGATAAAACCCCAGAAAAACAACTAAATGAAGTGGAGATAGGCAACCTTCCAGAAAAAGAATTCAGAATAATGATAGTGAAGATGATCCAGGACCTTGGAATAAGAATGGAGGCAAAGATTGAGAAGATGCAAGAAATGATTAACAAAGACCTAGAAGAATTAAAGAACAAACAAACAGAGATGACCAATACAATAACTGAAATGAAAACTACACTAGAAGGAATCAATAGCAGAATAACTGAGGCAGAAGAACGGATAAGTGACCTGGAAGACAGAATGATGGAATTCACTGCTACGGAACAGACTAAAGAAAAAAGAATGAAAAGAAATGAAGACAGCCTAAGAGACCTCTGGGACAACATTAAACGCAACAACATTCGCATTATAGGGGTCCCAGAAGGAGAAGAGAGAGAGAAAGGACCAGAGAAAATATTTGAAGAGATTATAGTCGAAAACTTCCCTAACATGGGAAAGGAAATAGCCACCCAAGTCCAGGAAGCGCAGAGAGTCCCATACAGGATAAACCCAAGGAGAAACACGCCGAGACACATAGTAATCAAAGTGGCAAAAATTAAAGACAAAGAAAAATTATTGAAAGCAGCAAGGGAAAAACGACAAATAACATACAAGGGAACTCCCATAAGGTTAACAGCTGATTTCTCAGCAGAAACTCTGCAAGCCAGAAGGGAGTGGCATGATATACTTAAAGTGATGAAAGGGAAGAACCTACAACCAAGATTACTCTACCCGGCAAGGATCTCATTTAGATTTGATGGAGAAATCAAAAGCTTTACAGACAAGCAAAAGCTAAGAGAATTCAGCACCACCAAACCAGCTCTACAACAAATGCTAAAGGAACTTCTCTAAGTGGGAAACACAAGAGAAGAAAAGGACCTACAAAAACAAACCCAAAACAATTAAGAAAATGGTCATAGGAACATACATATCGATTATTACCTTAAACGTGAATGGATTAAATGCCCCAACCAAAAGACATAGACTGGCTGAATGGATACAAAAACAAGACCCATATATATGCTGTCTACAAGAGACCCACTTTAGACCTAGGGACACATACAGACTGAAAGTGAGGGGATGGAAAAAGATATTCCATGCAAATGGAAATCAAAAGAAAGCTGGAGTAGCTATACTCATATCAGATAAAATAGACTTTAAAATAAAGAATGTTACAAGAGACAAGGAAGGACACTACATAATGATCCAGGGATCAATCCAAGAAGAAGATATAACAATTATAAATATATATGCACCCAACATAGGAGCACCTCAATACATAAGGCAACTGCTAACAGCTATAAAAGAGGAAATCGACAGTAACACAATAATAGTGGGGGACTTTAACACTTCACTTACACCAATGGACAGATCATCCAAAATGAAAATAAATAAGGAAACAGAAGCTTTAAATGACACAATAGACCAGATAGATTTAATTGATATATATCGGACATTCCATCCAAAAACAGCAGATTACACGTTCTTCTCAAGTGCACACGGAACATTCTCCAAGATAGATCACATCTTGGGTCACAAATCAAGCCTCAGTAAATTTAAGAAAATTGAAATCATATCAAGCATCTTTTCTGACCACAACGCTATGAGATTAGAAATGAATTACAGGGAAAAAAACGTAAAAAGGACAAACACATGGAGGCTAAACAATACGTTACTAAATAACCAAGAGATCACTGAAGAAATCAAAGAGGAAATCAAAAAATACCTAGAGACAAATGACAATGAAAACACGACGACCCAAAACCTATGGGATGCAGCAAAAGCAGTTCTAAGAGGGAAGTTTATAGCTATACAAGCCTACCTAAAGAAACAAGAAAAAGCTCAAGTAAACAATCTAACCTTACACTTAAAGAAGCTAGAGAAAGAAGAACAAACAAAACCCAAAGTTAGCAGAAGGAAAGAAATCATAAAGATCAGAGCAGAAATAAATGAAATAGAAACAAAGAAAACAATAGCAAAGATCAATAAAACTAAAAGTTGGTTCTTTGAGAAGATAAACAAAATTGATAAGCCATTAGCCAGACTCATCAAGAAAAAGAGGGAGAGGACTCAAATCAATAAAATCAGAAATGAAAAAGGAGAAGTTACAACAGACACTGCAGAAATACAAAGCATCCTAAGAGACTACTACAAGCAACTTTATGCCAATAAAATGGACAACCTGGAAGAAATGGACAAATTCTTAGAAAGGTATAACCTTCCAAGACTGAACCAGGAAGAAATAGAAAATATGAACAGACCAATCACAAGTAATGAAATTGAAACTGTGATTAAAAATCTTCCAACAAACAAAAGTCCAGGACCAGACGGTTTCACAGGTGAATTCTATCAAACATTTAGAGAAGAGCTAACACCCATCCTTCTCAAACTCTTCCAAAAAATTGCAGAGGAAGGAACACTCCCAAACTCATTCTATGAGGCCACCATCACCCTGATACCAAAACCAGACAAAGACACTACAAAAAAAGAAAATTACAGACCAATATCACTGATGAATATAGATGCAAAAATCCTCAACAAAATACTAGCAAACAGAATCCAACAACACATTAAAAGGATCATACACCACGATCAAGTGGGATTTATCCCAGGGATGCAAGGATTCTTCAATATACGCAAATCAATCAATGTGATACACCATATTAACAAATTGAAGAATAAAAACCATATGATCATCTCAATAGATGCAGAAAAAGCTTTTGACAAAATTCAACACCCATTTCTGATAAAAACTCTCCAGAAAGTGGGCATAGAGGGAACCTACCTCAACATAATAAAGGCCATATATGACAAACCCACAGCAAACATCATTCTCAATGGTGAAAAACTGAAAGCATTTCCTCTAAGATCAGGAACGAGACAAGGATGTCCACTCTCACCACTATTATTCAACATAGTTCTGGAAGTCCTAGCCACGGCAATCAGAGAAGAAAAAGAAATAAAAGGAATCCAAATTGGAAAAGAAGAAGTAAAACTGTCACTGTTTGCGGATGACATGATACTATACATAGAGAATCCTAAAACTGCCACCAGAAAACTGCTAGAGCTAATTAATGAATATGGTAAAGTTGCAGGATACAAAATTAATGCACAGAAATCTCTTGCATTCCTATACACTAATGATGAAAAATCTGAAAGAGAAATTATGGAAACACTCCCATTTACCATTGCAACAAAAAGAATAAAATACCTAGGAATAAACCTACCTAGGGAGACAAAAGACCTGTATGCAGAAAACTATAAGACACTGATGAAAGAAATTAAAGATGATACCAACAGATGGAGAGATATACCATGTTCTTGGATTGGAAGAATCAACATTGTGAAAATGAGTATACTACCCAAAGCAATCTACAGATTCAATGCAATCCCTATCAAATTACCAGTGGCATTTTTTACGGAGCTAGAACAAATCATCTTAAAATTTGTATGGAGACACAAAAGACCCCGAATAGGCAAAGCAGTCTTGAGGCAAAAAAATGGAGCTGGAGGAATCAGACTCCCTGACTTCAGACTATACTACAAAGCTACAGTAATCAAGACAATATGGTACTGGCACAAAAACAGAAACATAGATCAATGGAACAAGATAGAAAGCCCAGACATTAACCCACGCACCTATGGTCAACTAATCTATGACAAAGGAGGCAAAGATATACAATGGAGAAAAGACAGTCTCTTCAATAAGTGGTGCTGGGAAAACTGGACAGCTACATGTAAAAGAATGAAATTAGAATACTCCCTAACACCATACACAAAAATAAACTCAAAATGGATTAGAGACCTAAATATAAGACTGGACACTATAAAACTCTTAGAGGAAAACATAGGAAGAACACTCTTTGACATAAATCACAGCAAGATCTTTTTTGATCCACCTCCTAGAGTAATGGAAATAAAAACAAAAATAAACAAGTGGGACCTAATGAAACTTCAAAGCTTTTGCACAGCAAAGGAAACCATAAACAAGACGAAAAGACAACCCTCAGAATGGGAGAAAATATTTGCAAATGAATCAACGGACAAAGGATTAATCTCCAAAATATATAAACAGCTCATTCAGCTCAATATCAAAGAAACAAACACCCCAATCCAAAAATGGGCAGAAGACCTAAATAGACATTTCTCCAAAGAAGACATACAGATGGCCACAAAGCACATGAAAAGATGCTCAACATCACTAATTATTAGAGAAATGCAAATCAAAACTACAATGAGGTATCACCTCACTCCTGTTAGAATGGGCATCATCAGAAAATCTACAAACAACAAATGCTGGAGAGGGTGTGGTGAAAAGGGAACCCTCTTGCACTGTTGGTGGGAATGTAAATTGATACAGCCACTATGGAGAACAATATGGAGGTTCCTTAAAAAACTAAAAATAGAATTACCATATGACCCAGCAATCCCACTACTGGGCATATACCCAGAGAAAACCGTAATTCAAAAAGACACATGCACCCGAATGTTCATTGCAGCACTATTTACAATAGCCAGGTCATGGAAGCAACCTAAATGCCCATCAACAGACGAATGGCTAAAGAAGATGTGGTACATATATACAATGGAATATTACTCAGCCATAAAAAGGAACGAAATTGAGTCATTTGTTGAGACGTGGATGGATCTAGAGACTGTCATACAGAGTGAAGTAAGTCAGAAAGAGAAAAACAAATATCGTATATTAATGCATGTATGCGGAACCTAGAAAAATGGTACAGATGAGCCAGTTTGCAGGGCAGAAGTTGAGACACAGATGTAGAGAATGGACATATGGACACCAAGGGGGGAAAACTGCGGTGGGGTGGGGATGGTGGTGTGCTGAATTGGGCGAATGGGATTGACATGTATACACTGATGTGTATAAAACTGATGCCTAATAAGAACCTGCAGTATAAAAAAACAAACAAAACAACTAATACTAAACTTTCACTGGGTTATTTGTATGGAAATATGTTAATATAAATGTTTCAGACATTACATGAAATTTCTAAAAATCTTATATTTGTATTTGTATGGAAATATGTATGGAAATATGTTAATATAAATGTTTCAGACATTACATGAAATTACTAAAAATCTTATATTTGTACTTGTATGGAAATATGTATGGAAATATGTTAATATAAATGTTTCAGACATTACATGAAAGTTCTAAAAATCTTATATGTTCTGGTATAATGTTATAAGTAATAATCCTAGTTATTACTTTAAAATGTATATCTCAGAAATAACTAATTTTCTTGTCAACTGCATTATTATGAACTGTCATCAAATCTTTAACAGTGGTCATTTTTAAGTCTTTTGTCATTTACAGACAGTTCTGGGTGTACTCTGATGATTTTGCAAATATGTTCCTATAAAAGGGTTTCATCTTCAGGAAATACATGGAAAAGACTCTGACAAGTACAGGTTTCTGGTAACGGACTGTACTGCTGAACTGAATGAATAAGCATTTTCAGAACTCTAATGAAAAACTGATGAACTCATAAAAGTGCTAACAAAAGATCAAGACGAAAAAAAAAATTAATTACATGGGACTGAGTGAACTGATGAGGATGAGTATAATTTTTGTGACTTTCTGTCTGAATTTAAAAAAAAAAAAAAAAAAAAAAAAAAAAAATTCCACACGGACTCAGAGGCAAAGAATATACAAATCAATTTTCACTGCAAAGTAAAGGAGCTGTTACAGTGGAGGATTACTGGACTGAATGTCAATACTATGACATAGTATGAGTGTGTTTCATGTTTGGTAATTGCAATCATTGTTGCTTTTGTTGTGGTCATCCATGTACAATGCTTGGTGTCAGTCGATTTATCTCTTGTAAAAATAAAATACAGTGTGTGTGTGAAAAAAAAAAAAAAAAAAGAAACAGAGCTAGGCATCTGGAGAGACCAAGGCAGCTAGAGGTCAGGACAGAGTACCGGAGGGGAGAGGGCTGCACAGAGAGAACCCTGGAGATCTGCAGAGGGTCCTCCTAAAGTAATCAGCTGAGTACTGATCGGTGCAATCTTGTGAGGGAACCACTTGAGGCTCAAGAGAGAACCATCTGAAAGGATTACAGGGAACAGTGGCTGGCACCACAGGGTTTATTCCCACCAGTCAGACTGGAAAATTCTCATGAGTCAGAAGGGTTTGCCTCAGTAGTGGTGAAAACATTTGTCAAAACTTACCAGGCTGGACACTTCAAATATGTACAGTTCATCATATATGAATTATACCTCACTAAGGATCGATCCATCAATCGATTGATTGATTTAATTTTTTTCCCCTCTCCCCTCAAGGATTTATTCAATTCAACAAACATTTAAATTAACTAAAATGAGCCAATCACTGTGCTAAAAGTTGAGGGATGCATTGGTAAGCAAGGCAATCACGTGGAAGACACACATCAAACAGTTACAAAAATAATCTGTACTGAGGGTTGTGATGAGTGCTGTGAAGAAGTATAAGATTCCGTAACAGCAGATATCTGGGAGACCTCTTCTGATCTGTAGGCGGTGACCAGAGAAGAAAGGCTTTTCTGAGAAAGAGACAAAAAGAGTCTGCAGTCTGTCGCTAAAGCTTTTTTAGAAAGAACAGTAGTGGAGGAACAGATTTGTAAGGGAAGACAAGTTTTGTTTTTTTTTAATTGAAGTATAGTTGATTTACAATATTGTGTTAGTTTCAGGTATACAGCATAGTGATTCAGGTTTTGTTTTTTGAGTTTTTTTGCAGATTTTATTTCATTATAAGTTATTATAGGCTACTGGGTCTAATTTTGTGTGCTATACAGTAAATCCTTGTTGCTTATCTATTTTATGTATAGTAGTTTGTATCTGTTAATCCCATACTCCTAAATTTCCCCCTCCCCCCCTCCCCTTTGGTAACCATAAGTTTGTTTTCTATGTCTGTGAGTCTGTTTCTGTTTTGTATATAGATGCATTTGCATTCTTTTTTAGATTCCACTTAAAAGTGATATCATGCAGTATTTGCCTTTCTCTGTCTGACTTATTTCACTAAGCATAATATTCTCTAGGTCCATCTATGTTCGCTGCAAATGACAATATTTCATTTTTTATGGTGGATTAATATTCCAATTTATATATATATACACATATATATATTATGGGCACTGGTGTTGCTTCCATGTCTTGACTATTGTAAATAGTGCTGCTGTGAACATTAGGGTGCATATATCTTTTCGAATTAGTTTTTGTTTTTCTGGATATATACCCAGGAATGGGATTGCTGGATCATATGGTAGCTCTATTTTTAGTTTTTTAAGGAACCTCCATACTGTTTTCCATAGTGGCTGCACCAGTTTACATTCCGATCAACAGTGTACAAGGGTTCCCTTTTTTCTACACCCTCTCCAGCATTTATTATCTGTAGACTTTTTGATGATAGCCATTCTGACTGGTGTGAGGTGATACTTCATTGTAGTTTTTTTTTTTTTTTCAGTTTCTACATATTCTTTTTTTTTTTTAACATCTTTATTGGAGTATAATTGCTTTACAGTGTTGTGTCACTTTCTGCTGTATAACAAAGTGAATCAGCTATATGCATATGTATATCCCCATATCCCCTCCCTCTTGTGTCTCCCTCCCACCCTCCTTATCCCACCCCTCTAGGTGGTCGCAAAGCACCAAGCTGATCTCCCTGTGCCATGCAGCTGCTTCCCATTACCTATCTATTTTACATTTGGTAGTGTATATTTGTCAATGCTACCCTCTCACCTCATCCCAGATTACCCTTTCCCCTCCCCATTTCCTCAAGTCCATTCTCTACGTCTGTGTCTTTATTACTTTCCTGCCCCTAGGTTCATCAGAACCTTTTTTTTTTTTTTTTAGATTCCATATATATGTGTTAGCATATGGTATTTGTTTTTCTCTTTCTGACTTACTTCACTCTGTATGACAGACTCTAGGTCCATCCACCTCACTACAAATAACTCAATTTCGTTTCTTTTTATGGCTGAGTAATATTCCACTGTATATATGTGCCACATCTTCTTTATCCATTCATCTGTCGATGGACACTTAGGTTGCTTCCATGTCCTGGCTATTGTAAATAGTGCTGTAATGAACATTGTGGTACATGACTCTTTTCTTTCTTTTTTCCTTATTCTTTGTTTTGTTTTTTTTTTAATTTAATTTTATTCATATTTTTATACAGCAGGTTCTTATTAGTCATCCATTTCATACACATCAGTGTATACATGTCAATCCCAATTGCCCAATTCATCACACCCCACCCCCACCCCACCCCCCCGCCGCTTTCCCCCCTTGGTGTCCATACATTTGTTCTCTACGCCTGTGTCTTAATTTCTGCCCTGCAAACCAGTTCATCTGTACCATTTTTCTAGGTTCCACATATATGCGTTAATATACGATATTCGTTTTTCTCTTTCTGGCTTACTTCACTCTGTATGACAGTCTCTAGATCCATCCACGTCTCTACAAATGACCCAATTTCATTCCTTTTCATGGCTGAGTAATATTCCATTGTATATTTGTACCACATCTTCTTTATCCATTTGTCTGTCGATGGGCATTTAGGTTGCTTCCATGACCTGGCTATTGTAAATAGTGCTGCAGTGAACATTGGGGTGCATGTGTGTTTTTGAATTATGGTTTTCTCTGGGTATATGCCCAGTAGTGGGATTGCTGGATCATATAGTAATTCTATTTTTAGTTTTTTAAGGAACCTCCATACTGTTCTCCATAGTGGCTGTATCAATTTACATTCCCACCAACAGTGCAAGAGGGTTCCCTTTTCTCCACACCCTCTGCAGCATTTGTTGTTTGTAGATTTTCTGATGATGCCCATTCTAAGTGGTGTGAGGTGATACCTCATTGTAGTTTTGATTTGCATTTCTCTAATAATTAGTGATGTTGAGCAGCTTTTCATGTGCTTCTTGGCTATCTGTATGTCTTCTTTGGAGAAATGTCTATTTAGGTCTTCTGCCCATTTTTGGATTGGCTTGTTTTTTTTTTAATATTGAGCTGCATGAACTGTTTATATATTTTGGAGATTAATCTTTTGTCCGTTGATTCGTTTGCAAATATTTTCTCCCATTCTGAGGATTGTCTTTTCGTCTTGTTTATGGTTTCCTTCTCTGTGCAAAAGCTTTTAAGTTTTATTAGGTCCCATTTGTTTATTTTTGTTTTTATTTCCATTACTCTAGGAGGTGGATCAAAAAAGATCTTGCTGTGATTTATGTCAAAGTGTGTTCTTCCTATGTTTTCCTCTAAGAGTTTTATAGTGTCCAGTCTTACATTTAGGTCTCTAATCCATTTTGAGTTTATTTTTGTGTATGGTGTTAAGGAGTGTTCTAATTTCATTCTTTTACATGTAGCTGTCCAGTTTTCCCAGCACCACTTATTGAAGAGACTGTCTTTTCTCCATTGTATATCCTTGCCTCCTTTGTCATAGATTAGTTGACCATAGGTGCGTGGGTTTATCTCTGGGCTTTCCATCTTGTTCCATTGATCTGTGTTTCTGTTTTTGTGCCAGTACCATATTGTCTTGATTACTGTAGCTTTGTAGTATAGTCTGAAGTCAGGGAATCTGATTCCTTCAGCTCCGTTTCTTTCCCTCAAGACTGCTTTGGCTATTCGGGGTATTTTGTGTCTCCATACAAATTTTAAGATTTTTCTGTTTTAGTTCCGTAAAAAATGCCATTGGTAATTTGATAGGGATTGCATTGAATCTGTAGATTGCTGTGGATAGTATAGTCATTTTCACAATATTGATTCTTCCAATCTAAGAACATGGTATATCTCTCCATCTGTTGGTATCATCTTTAATTTCTTTCATCAGTGTCTTATAGTTTTCTGCATACAGATCTTTTGTCTCCCTAGGTAGGTTTATTCCTAGGTACTTTATTCTTTTTGTTGCAATGGTAAATGGGAGTGTCTCCTTAATTTCTCTTTCAGATTTTTCATCATTAGTGTGTAGGAATGCAAGAGATATCTGTGCATTAATTTTGTATCCTGCTACTTTACCAAATTCATTTATTAGCTCTAGTAGTTTTCTGGTGGCATCTTTAGGATTCTCTATATATAGTATCATGTCATCTGCAAACAGTGACAGTTTTACTTCTTCTTTTCCAATTTAAATTTATTTATTTATTTATTTTTAGCTGTGTTGGGTCTTTGTTTCTGTGCAAGGGCTTTCTCCAGTTGCGGCGAGCGGGGACCACTCTTCATTGCGGTGCACGGGCCTCTCACTATCGCGGCCTCTCCCGTTGCAGAGCACAGGCTCCAGACGCGCAGGCTCAGTAGCTGTGGCTCACGGGCCTAGCCGCTCCGCGGCATGTGGGATCCTCCCGGACCAGGGCACGAACCCGTGTCCCCTGCACTGGCAGGCGGACTCCCAACCACTGCGCCACCAGGGAAGCCCCTTCTTTTCCAATTGGTATTCCTTTTATTTCTTTTTCTTCTCTGATTGCTGTGGCTAGGACTTCCAAAACTATGTTGAATAATAGCGTTGAGAGTGGGCAACCTTGTCTTGTTCCTGATCTTAGAGGAAATGGTTTCAGTTTTTCACCATTGAGAACGATGCTGGCTGTGGGTTTGTCATATATGGCCTTTATTATGTTGAGGTAGGTTCTCTCTATGCCTACTTTCTGGAGAGTTTTTATCATAAATCGGTGTTGAATTTCGTCAAAAGCTTTTTCTGCATCTGTTGAGATTATCATATAGTTTTTATTCTTCAATTTGTTTACATGGTGTATCACATTGATTGATTTGCATATTTTGAAGAATCCTTGCATTCCTGGGATAAACCCCACTTGATCATGGTGTATGATCCTTTTAATGTGCTGTCGGATTCTGTTTGCTAGTATTTTGTTGAGGATTTTTGCATCTATGTTCATCAGAGATATTGGCCTGTAGTTTTCTTTTTTTGTGACATCGTTGTCTGCTTTTGGTATCAGGGTGATGGTGGCCTCTTAGAATGAGTTGGGGAGTGTTCCTCCCTCTGCTATATTTTGGAAGAGTTTGAGAAGAGTAGGTGTTAGCTCTTCTCTAAATGTTTGATAGAATTCGCCTGTGAAGCCATCTGGTCCTGGACTTTTGTTTGTTGTAAGATTTTTAATCACAGTTTCAATTTCAGTGCTTGTGATTGGTCTGTTCATATTTTCTATTTCTTCCTGGTTGTTTCGGAAGGTTGTGCTTTTCTAAGAATTTGTCCATTTCTTCCAGGTTGTCTATTTTATTGGCATAGAGTTGCTTGTAGTAATCTCTCATGGTCCTTTGTATTTCTGCAATGTCGATTGTGACTTCTCCTTTTTCATTTATATTTCTGTTGATTTGAGTGTTCTCCCTTGTTTTCTTGGTGAGTCTGGCTAATGGTTTATCAATTTTCTTTATCTTCTCAGAGAACCAGCTTTTAGTTTTATTGATCTTTGCTATTGTTTCCTTCATTTCTTTTTCATTTATTTCTGATCTGATCTTTATGATTTCTTTCCTTCTGCTAACTTTTGGGGGTTTTTTGTTCTTCTTTCTCTAATTGCTTTAGGTGTAAGGTTAGGTTGTTTATTTGAGATTTTTCCTGCTTCTTGAGGTAGGATTGTATTGCTATAAGCTTCCCTCTTAGAACTGCTTTTGCTGCATCCCATAGGTTTTGGATCGTCTTGTTTTCATTGTCATTTGTCTCTAGGTATTTTTTGATTTCCTCTTTGATTTCTTCAGTGATCTCTTGGTTATTTAGTAGTGTATTGTTTAACCTCCGTGTGTTTGTATTTTTTACAGTTTTTTTCCTGTAATTGATATCTAGTCCTCATAGCGTTGTGGTTGGAAAAGATACTTGATATGATTTCAGTTTTCTTAAATTACCAAGGCGTGATTTGTGACCCAAGATATGGTCTATCCTGGAGAATGTTCTGTGAGCACTTGAGCAGAAAGTGTATTCTGTTGTTTTTGGATGGAATGTCCTGTAAATATCAATTAAGTCCATGTTTTTTAATGTGTCATTTAAAGCTTGTGTTTCCTTATTTATTTTCATTTTGGATGATCTGTCCATTGGTGAAAGTGGGGTGTTAAAAGTCCCCTACTATTATTGTGTTACTGTCGATTTCCGCTTTTATGGCTGTTAGCATTTGCCTTATGTATTGAGGTGCTCCTGTGTTGGGTACCTAAATATTTACGATTGTTATATCTTCTTCTTGGATTGATCCCTTGATCATTGTGCAGTGTCCTTCTTTGTCTCTTATAATTGTCTTGATTTTAAAGTCTATTTTGTCTGATATAGAATTGCTACTCCAGCTTTCTTTTGATTTCCATTTGCATGGAATATCTTTTTCCATCCCCTCACTTTCAGTCTGTATGTGTCCCTAGGTCTGAAGAGGGTCTCTTGTAGACAGCATATGTACGGGTCTTGTTTTTGTATTCATTCAGCCAGTGTATGTCTTTTGGTTGGAGCATTTAATCCATTTACATTTAAGGTAATTATTGATATTTATGTTCCTATTACCATTTTCTTAGTTGTTTTGGGTTTGTTTTTGTAGGTCTTTTCCTTCTCTGTGTTTCCTGCCTAGAGAAGTTCCTTTAGCATTTGTTGTAAAGCTGGTTTGGTGGTGCTGAATTCTCTTAACTTTTGCTTATCTGTAAAGGTTTTAATTTCTCCATCAAATCTGAATGAGATCCTTGCTGGGTAGAATAATCTTGGTTGTAGGTTTTTTCCCTTTCATCACTTTCAATATGTCCTGCCACTCCCTTCTGGCTTGCAGAGTTTCTGCTGAAAAATCAGCTGTTAACCTTATGGGGATTTCCTTGTATGTTATTTGTTGCTTTTCCCTTGCTGCTTTTAATATTTTTTCTTTGTATTTAATTTTTGATATGTTGATTAATATGTCTCTTGGCATGTTTCTCCTTGGATTTATCCTGTATGGTACTCTGTGTGCTTCCTGGACTTGATTGACTATTTCCTTTCCCATGTTAGGGAAGTTTTTGACTATAATCTCTTCAGATATTTTCTCAGACCCTTTCTTTTTCTCTTCTTCTTCTGGGACCTCTATAATTCGAATGTTGGTGTGTTTAATGTTGTCCCAGAGGTCTCTGAGACTATCCTCAATTCTTTTCATTCTTTTTTCTTTATGCTGCTCCCTGGCAGTTATTTCCATCATTTTATCTTCCAGCTCACTTATTGGTTCTTCTCCCTCAGTTATTCTCTTATTGATTCCTTCTAGAGTATTTTTAATTTCAGTAATTGTGTTGTTCATCACTGTTTGTTTGCTCTTTAATTCTTCTAGATCCTTGTTAAATGTTTCTTGTATTTTCTCCATTCTGTTTCTGAGATTTTGGATCATCTTTACTGTCATTACTCTGAATTCTTTTTCAGGCAGGTTGCCTATTTCGTCTTCATTTATTTGGTCTTGTAGGTTTTTACCTTGCTCCTTCGTCTGTAACATATTTGGTTGTCGTTTCTTTTTTTTTTTTTGATGTGTGGTGCTGTATTCCTGTCTTACTGGTTGTTTGGCCTGAGACGTCCAGCACTGGAGTTTGCAGGCAGTTGGATGGAGCTGAGTCTTGATGCTGAGATGAGGACCTCCAGGAGGCCTCACTCCGATTGATATTTCCCGGGTTCTGAGGTTCTCTGTTAAGTCCAGTGGTTTGGACTTGGAGCTCCCACCACTGGAGCTCAGGCCCAACCTCCGACCTGGGAACCAACATCCTGCAAGCTTCGTGGCATGGTAAAAAAAAAAAAAAAAAAAAAAGAAAGAAGAAAAGGAGCAGTACAATATCAAAGAATAAAAAGCAAAATAAAATTAGAAAGATAAAAAATATATTAGGAAAAATAAAACTATAATTGAAACAACTGCAACAAGGTAAATTAAAACCACAACCGAAAAAAGAAACAAAAAAGGAGAGGGGGGGAAACAAGCCAAAAGGAGAGATCACTAACAAAGTATAAAGAATAAAATAAAATTAGGAAAGTAAAAGATTTATTAAGAAAAATAAAAAAATCAACAACAATGAATCAACAAGGTAAAACAGAACCCCAATCTAAAAGAGGAAAAAAGAAAAGAAATAAAAGCCTTGGCTATGGGGGTGGAGTTTAGTTGGGAGGTGGAACTTAGGCAGGGGTCGGGTTTAGGATGGGGTGGGACCTAGGCGGGTGGGGGGGGTGATGTTTGAACATGGGGCAGGGCCTAGGCAGGGTGATGTTCAAGTGTGGGGCGGGGCCTCTGCTTA
Source organism: Balaenoptera ricei (assembly GCF_028023285.1). NCBI lineage: Eukaryota > Metazoa > Chordata > Mammalia > Artiodactyla > Balaenopteridae > Balaenoptera > Balaenoptera ricei. The sequence continues at coordinate 159,933,429 of NC_082640.1, forward strand.
GGACCTGGCAGAAGGGGAGAGGCAGCATGTGGAAAGGAGGGCCTCTGGAGAGTGGAGTTCCCAAGTTTGGAGGTAGGGCCCTGAGTGAGGGTGTGTGGGTGGGGTTTAGGCCCAGCTCGTTAGAGGGGGTCTCCGAGTGTAGAGGTGGGGCCCTGGGTTGGGGTGTAGGTGTGGGGCTTGGGCTCTGCATGGCAGGAGGGAGGCTCTGAGGGCAGAGGATTAGGTCCTGGAGCCCAACAGGCTTCCCAGTGCCAAAGCGGACAAGGAAAACACTGGCCCGGTTCCCTTCTGTTCCTTCATGCCCCTCCCCCACCATCTCTCCCAGGGTATCCCCCGTTGCTGCTGGACCCCTAACTGTGGGTCGGTCCTGCTAGGAACTCCTTTCCTCCCCCAGCCACCCCTCAGGGGTGCCGGTCCCAGAGGTCTGGCCTTTACTTTTGCTCTCCCTTCCCTCCCTCCCACTCCCTCAGGACCCGCGTGGCTGGAGGGGGCCTAGGTGGGCAGAGGATCAGGCCCAGGATCTCAACAGATTTCTGGGGGTCCAAGTGGGCAGGGGAAAGCTCGCCATGCTCCCTTTTGATCCTCTGCCCTCCCAATGGTTCCCCAGTTTCCCCCTTTGGGCCTGGGATCCCTTCCCCTCCCTCAGCCGCCCGTCAGGGGCGCCAGCCCTGCCCTACCTCTACTTCTTCTCCTCCTTCACTCCTCCCACACGCCACATCATACCCGATTGCTGGGGGTTCCTCCCGTCCCCTTAGGTGTCTGTGGTCCCCCACCAGTGCCTGGTAGGTGCCCTAATTGTGAGGAGACGAGAATTCCGCGTCCTCCTGGAATGCCAATTTGACTCCGTCCTTCATTGTAGTTTTGATTTGCATTTGTCTAATAATTAGCGATGTTGAGCATCTGTATGTCTTCTTTGGAAAAATGTCTATTTAGGTCTGCCCGTTTTTTGATTGGGTTGTTTGTTTCTTTGCTAATGAGTTGTATGAGCTGTTTGTATATTTTGGAAATTAAGCCCTTGTCAGTTGCATCTTTTGCAAATATTTTCTCCCCTTTCATAGGTTGTCTTTTCATTTTGTTGATAGTTTCCTTTACTGTGCAAGAGCTTTTAAGTTTGATTAGGTCCCATTTGTTTATTTTTGCTTTTATTTCTTTTGCCCTGGGAGAGTAATCTAAGAAAATATTGCTACAATTTATGTCAAAGAATGTTTCACCTATGTTCTTTTCTAAGAGTTTTATGGTATCATGTCTTACATTTAGGTCTTTAATGAGTTTGATTTTTGACATGGCATTTGGCTTTGGATGTGAATTCTCCATTGTATAGACAGTTGAATGCATGGATGAGTGAGGAATGAGTGAAAGGTAGGACATGGAAATAGGAGTTTGGCTATTGAGAGGGAGAAAGGATGATAGCGAGAGGGAGAAGTGGAGTCAAAGTTTCTTGTTTGCTTTAGGACAGTAGACTTATGTTTGTTTAAATTCTGGTGGCAAAGATGGAAGACAGTGGTGAAAAGGGATAAAGTGTAAGTAAGGTTCCTGAGAGGGCTTGAAGGGTTAGGGTTTAGAGCACAGGTGTACTGGCCTTAGATTGAAGAGAGCTACTGGACTGTAACAAGAGGAAAGAGAGAGTAGATGAAAGTGCAGGTTTGTGAGTTGATGGGAAGGTGAGAGAGTGCCTCTATGTTGGATCACAGATTTTCCTTTTCTGTATCTCTCCACTTTAAGTTATATGAACATATGTCAGGAAATGAAGAGTAATTAAATATGCTTCTAATAAGTTTTTTTTTAATTAATTTATTTATTTATTTATTTTTGGCTGCGTTGGGTCCTCGTTTCTGTGCAAGGGCTTCCTCTAGTTGCGACAAGTGGGGGCCGCTCTTCATCGCAGTGCGCGGGCCTCTCACTGTCGCGGCCTCTCTTGTTGCGGAGCACAGGCTTCAGAAGCGCAGGCTCAGTAGTTGTGGCTCACGGGCCCAGTTGCTCCACGGCATGTGGGATCTTCCCAGACCAGGGCTCGAACCCGTGTCCCCTGCATTGGCAGGCAGATTCTCAACCACTGCGCCACCAGGGAAGCCCTAAATATGCTTTTAATGCAGGATGGCAACCAAAAATTTTAACATGATTTAGGAGTTAAGTTTTTTATTCTTAAGTACTCTGGTTTCTTGTTTGCCTATGCAGGCCATCCTGCAACAAATAACCAGCCCAAATCTCACCCCTCATTGTCCAATGTACTTTGTTAGATACCACAATGGTGCCTTGCCTGGGTTTCAGTAATCTTGAGTATATTCCTAGTGTCAGCTTAGGAGTGCTTCTAACTGAGATTTAAAGGACAACCAAGAAAAACACTTGTTTGTATTTACACAATGACTTTTTTTTTTTAGAAGTAAAGAGAGTTTTCTGGCCTTAAAGATCTCAGTTTGGAGTGTCTTACTCTTTTCAAAATAACATCTAGTGTGGGGAAAAACAGCTTCTAAAATGTAAAAGCTCTGCTGGGTTTTCTTTAGAATAAAAATGGTCGTATAACATTGTAGAGAAGATTAGAAATGATGTGAGTGAAGTGCTTAGCATAGGTCTAAGTAAAGCAGCTAGATTGTAGTGCAAATGATGTAACTATATACACGGTTTATGTCAAAGACTATAAGAACAAGAGATATTGCTTATCGAACTGAAAAGAATTGTTAAAGAGTCATAGAATCTTTTTTGTGATACGTATTTTAAAAGTTAAATATGAGCTTTATTTTTTTCCTACTATAAAACAATACATATTCATTGTAGAAAATATAAAGAAAGCAAAAATCACCCCAAATCACAGCATCCTAAAATAGTAATCACTTTTAACTTTTTGGTGAACACTCCTCCAAATCCTCCAAACATTTCTTTCTAAGAGGTATTATACACATATACATGCACATACACATATATGCATATACATATATATATATTTTACGTACATGGCATCATGCTATTCCTTTTCTACAACCTGCATTTTTGACTTAGTGCATTGTGAACATCTTTCAATACCCAGGAAAACATAGCAAAATCATCAGTTTTATGACTGTGCGGAATACCATTATATGATTATTTATAATGTATTTCATTAATTCTCTCTTAATGGACATTTAGGTTGTTTCCAGTGTTTCACTAAAGTAAATCATGCTGCGATAAGCATTCTTTACTCTAGATCAAGGTGAATGGCACATTAAAAATTTTTACATATTGCCAAAGTGACCTCCAGAAAGACTAGTCCAAATTATATTTCTAAGGACAGTAAATGAAAGTACTTGCATTCCTACATCTTATAGCCAACTCTAGATATTGTGAAACTTTTTAGTACTTGCGCATTTTATAGATGAAAAATTACGTTTCAGTATTTTTTATATGTATTTCTTTGATTGCTAATAAAGTTATGTTTACTGGCCACTTGTTTTTCCTCCTTTTATGAATTTCCCCTTATAGTTGTTATCTACTTTTCTGTTGGTTCACCCTCCAGTATTTAAAGGTGAGGAAACTGAGGTCTAAAGAAATGAAGTGACTTAGACCTTGGTCACCCAGAAATTTAGTGGCAGAATTGGTAATCATAGCATGTTAGAGCTGGAAAGGAATCTAAGAGATCATCAAGTCCCAACGCTCTAATGTTACAGATGCAGAAACAGAGGCCTAAAGATATTAGGTGACTTACCTAAGGACAGCCACACAGCTCATTAGTGACAGAACCAGGAATCTGAATCATGTCTCATGAAGAGGGAAAGGCAAGTAACATTTTTGAGCCTCCTATGTTTCTTACATGTACTTTTTCACTTAATTCTCTCTACTGTTCTGCTGTTATTCCCAATTACCAGATGAGGTAACTGAGGTTCAAAGAACTTCAGTGATTTGCCCAGTCACACACCTAGTTATTTGCAAAATGGCCTAGAATCCAAGTCTTCTGATTCTTAATCCAAAGGTAATATTGCCTCTTAGAGTAGTAACTGTCGATAGTAGAGTTACATAGTAGATCTGTTTCTTGGCTTCATTCAGATATTCATTTGATAAAATATGATTTGCCTCTTAGGAGCTTGTAAATAAAACTCTGCCTCTGTTTAGTAGTTCTTATTTGATACTGGACACCAATCTGACCGTGAACTAAAGGAACTTATCATTGTAAGCAAAAGCTGATTAGAAGCCATGTCTAATGCTTATTGAGTGAATAGAATTGAGATCCATGAGCTAGATATGACCTAAGTTTTGTATGGTAGTGATGTCTGGGTTGAAACTCTTAGTATCATCTTATAATTATTTTTATTCCATAGAGAATAAAATCTTAATATATAAGTTGAAAATGACTTTTGGGTTCTCTGAAGTGTAAAATAGATCTCAAATCATCAAGGGGTCAAATAGGAACAAAATCGAAACCATGTCAATTGCATCCTCCATATCTCTAAAAAAGCCTGTTAACCTTCATTTCTTGACAGGGCACAGAATTTCAAAATCATATTAGAGCTAATTTGGTTAGGGCTCCGTCCTATAGAGATGTATAAAGATGACTATTGACTTGTGTATAACTTTGTTGACACTCTTGGTTCGTTCATTTATGTGGAAGTTAGTTGGTAAACTCTATGTTCTCCATTTCTGCTTTCCAGACAGATCTTGTGTTTGGGTTGATGTTTTTTAAACCTGCTAGTTTCATATAAGTAAGTTGGGGAAAGTGGAAGAGTGCAGCAAGTGAAAGAATCATTTTTTCCTTCACAGAGAATTTTATAGGCTTGTTGAATAGAGGGACCAACAATTAACTCACATTATTCTAGTCTTCAGCAGTAGGGATCTATTAAGCTTATTATTTAAGAAATAAACATTATTTCTTATCTTTGGTATTTTTCTGATTTACTTTATTGGAATAAGAGTTAAAGTTTAATTAAGACTTCTAGATTCTGGTAAAGTTTGGAGGTTTTGTTTTGTTTCACCTTTTTTTTGTTTGTTTGTTTTTGTTTTTCCCTTCCCTCTTGTAGCCTTTGTCACTAGAAGAATGTAAAAAAACAGAGTTGGGTAGTTGATGGAAGTGGTATAGCTAAAACTATACCACTTTTAAGCTCATGCAAAGATGGTTACATAAAGAGAATAGAGCATTAATTCAGTCTATTAACAAACAAGTATCACCAGAAGTAACTCCTATTCTAGTATCAAACATAATAGTCCTTTAACATCTCCTTTGGAATGTTGAAAAGAGATCAAATGAAACCTTCAGAATGGTCATTTATAGGGGAAGAAGAAACCTCCACTTTCATTCATCCATTGTAGCTCCACTTTCTCATTTTAATGCTCAGTCCACAGTGGCTATGGTGAAAGATGTCCTGCACCTACAGAGATGGCAGTGGAGAGGGGATATCACCTTTCTGTTTATTGCTTGTTGCAATTTGGCCTGTTTACCGACAGAATTGCTGTGTGGTTGCTTCTAGTGGAGAGCAAAGGAAATCAAGGTAGCAGCAAGAAATCAGCATTTACACATGACCTGTGAATTGGCTAATTTTTAACATGCAGTTAGTTAAGAAATGATTACAGCCTGAGGAGTCATGACCTCAACTTTTCATCATCTCCATTGGATTGTGCCTCAGTTTGGAAATGAAGGAGGTATACGGGAAGTTTTAATTGTACCTGTGTGATTTATCCCTAGTCAGCTCTTTAATTTCTTCTGGCTGTCTGAGGTTTCCGACATGCTGTAAATTTCCCCAACTTTTTCATTATCTGCAATTTCTTTATGACTCGTGAATCGGAGTGGAGAGAGAGTGTGGATTTACAGCGGAGATAAACATGTCCATAAAGTCTGTATCTGTGTCAGTAATTGTACTGCTGTCAGTGACTGTCCTGTTTTACAGGCCTCTCTTGGGAAAGGAACCGGCTTCACTACCAGCAGCAGCAGTGAAGTGCTTGCTTTGATTTGCATTAACTTGCTGGGAGATTAGGTAGGAATGGTGGGGTAGGAACTGATACTGGACCTTGGCCTCTCTTGTTTGTTTGTCTGTTTGTTTGTTTAAGGTCAAATGACTTCATGTTGGATAACTGTATGTTGAAAATAGAACATGGACAATGTTCATTTTCTAAGTGGAAATGCAGCTTATTTTTTAATATGGTAGATATGAAAAATCCTTTCTAACTTCATTTTACACAATGCATTTAAGATGATTTTCCTTTTCTATCGCTCTTGAGATAATTAAACTTGGGTATTTTTTCCTCTTTCCATTTTCCTTTTCTTAGAGTTAAAACACGGGATTTCTCTTTTAGAACATTCATTCCTCTTCAAGAGTGGAACCAGCCAGAGTCTTGATGATGACTGTGTCTGCCATGTCTTAATTCTCAACTGTTAATGGCTCTTTCCTGATGGCTTGAGGTGGTGTGCCCTCAACCAGTTGCCGTGAGAAAGGAAGTCTTAAAATAGAGAGAAATTCTTCATATTCCTGTCTTTAAAGACCCTTCAGGAATTCTCTGGTGTTTGCTTTTTTTATAGCAGTTGTGAAAAGAAACTGAAGTTACGAGAAGCCCTTTTAAAATAGATGGAGAAGCAAACATATACTTTTCTTTTTTACATTTGATATTTGAGCAGATCCCTCAAGAATCAAAACTGTCCTTGCATATCCTAAACTTTCTGCGAGGTAGTTTAAAAGGGTAGGAGGTGGCAGTACAGTTTAACAAAGAGAAGATAAGATGCATGATAAATCTCAACCTTTAGTCAGCCCATGAGTCCAAATAATATGGAGAGTTATCTAGTTGACAACTTTTACCACCTTTTACTTCTCTTCCTTCTTCTGCTTGCATTCTTTTTGCCATCTTTCTACCAGTAGATGGGAGAGGGAAGATTAAAGGAGATGATATAACACATAATTGTTTGGCTTTTTTCCAGAAGCTGTGGTGAAAAGTATGGTTAGAGAAAACTATGGCTAAAATGAAATTTGAAATTATCTGTGGTTTTAATTCTTTATCTCTCCCATTGCCATGATAGAGTTTCTTTTTACTCAACAAGGGATAAACTGCTTTCTTTGAGTGAGAGGAATAAGCTACTCACACCCCTTTAGTTACTGTTAGTGAACTTGCCCTCTGTTAGAACAAGGACCCTTTTCCACTCATTTTCTTCTTTCCCATCATGCCAAGCAAGTGTTCTTCATGAAATCCGCTTGTGAAGTTACATTGTTACCTGATTCTAGTTTGGGAAAACATCTAGTACATGGCTTACTAGGTCCAATTTAACAAACATGCACAATAACCTAAACCAACCAACCAAACAAAACTTCGAGTTATCCTCTTAACTTGGTGCTGCAACATCCTATTTTGTTTTATGAAATTAAAAAATTGTTTTCTTTAGTGAATGCCATATTGGAAGTGCTTGACATCCATTTTGCTGTAGACTTATTTTTTCTTTTGTCTTTTATCCATTTTATACAACCCAACTATAAACACATTAAGTTTGGACTAAGATAAGGAGTTTCATCTGTATGCCTGCCTGCTCAATTAGTCAAAAGAAGAATGAGATGTCCATCAGGTCTGACTATAGAAATAAGCTTTCTGATTGCTCAGGTTGAAAGGCTTGTTATTACTAAGACTTTCTCCTCCCCCAAAATAGTTTTATAGGTGGGGAAAGTGTAGTATTCTAGCTTTGCAAGGGAAGCATTTTTCTCCTGGTTGAAGAGAAAATAGTTTATGGTTGTCTCCTTCCGTTTCTGCTGCCCTCAGCTGTCAAATTCAGTAAAAACAAGGGTTTAGTTAGCCAACAGTCTCACAGTGTTGGAGGATAATGACATTAACAAAGAAAAGAGCAACACAATAAAAGATTATTTGAATACTAAGTTGTGTACCCGCTATTCTCTGAAAGGGCTCCACAGCAGGGATTGGTAACATTGTATTAAAGGTTTAATAAACATAGGCACTGGAGAGTGATTCAGTAACATGTCTCACCCTTGAGAAAGCTCAGGCAGTGTCTTCCTCCCTCTCCTTAATCAGGCTGAGAATGGAATCCAAGAGTAGCCAGGCTTGAAACTAAAGGCAGGGATGGAGTATTGATCTGTTAACTATTTGTAGAAAGGATAATTCTTGGGTGGAAATCCTCCTATGGTGGTTTACTTTTTTAAGATCCCAGACTTCCTTGGAGCTATAGGTTAAAGATAACTTGTTTCAAACTACCAAGTAAATGAGTATCAATGCCATGAGTACATCAGAAAAGAAGACCCTCTCCACTAGCTTAAGAAGAAATCCCCTTGTCTTCCTTTTCTCCACTAGTTCATTATGAAAAAATTTTAAACATCCAGTGAGTGCCCCATATTTATATATGATGGGAATATTTATTTATTTATTTATTTATTTCCCCCCTCCTTGAAATATTTTGAAGTAAGTTTCTGACATCAGGCACTTTACCCCTAAATACTTCAGAATACATCTCCTAAGAATAAGGACAGTTTCCTAAATAATAATGCTATTATTACATCCAAGAAAAATTAACAGTAATTGCAAAATACCTAATATCCTTCCACATTGAAAATTTCTCAATTGTCCCTAAATTTTGTGTAGCTTTCTTTTTTTTTTAACCAAGATGCAGTCAAAGTTAAGGCACTGTAAATGCCAGTACATTCTTGATAGGAGAACATTTAGTGCTCCTATCTAAATTCTGCACACCAGCTCTTTTAATAAATATTTACTTAATTTTTCCTATGGTGAACATATATTTACTCAAATGACTATCATTTTCCTCTAGAATATTGAGTTTCAAGTTCTCCCTCTACACCAAGCCTGCTTTATCCAGCTTCCTTAATCTGTTTCTGGTATTCTCCCCTTCTCCTAGCAGAATTAGCTGTAGAATTGATCTTTTCTGCAATAACTACTCCACTCCACAGAGTAATATTTTTGAAACACAAATTGACATGTGACCTTATTCCCTTCTTAAAACCCATCAATGGCTTCCCATTGCTCTTAGAATAAAATAAAAAACCTTTAACTTGGCCTTACAGCTCTGCATGACCTGGCCTTTGTCACACCATGTTCATCTCACACCATGCTTCCCTCTCTGAGGGAAACTCCTAAAGAGGAAAAAGTGAGGTAAGAATTCAAGGAACACTTCTTGGAAGAGATGAAACTTAAGTAGAAATGGCTACTTATTTGGCTTCCAAATATTAATGGCTAATATTTGTGTATGGGAAGAAAGAAGACACTTCCAACTGAGAAGCAATTTGGGGGTATGAATTGGTTAGAGTACTAGAAAATGTGGTTGGAAAAGTGAGAAGGAGCTAAATTGTGGAAAGCCTGAGGAATCATTTTCAAAAGTCTGGTAGCCACCCCTAGAGAGAATTGAAGGGTGTGGTGATGGGTCTAAGAGACCAGCTAGGAAGCTGTTGCAGTCCAAGAATGCAGTAACTGCTTGTACTGGATAGGAGGGTATGAATGCAAAGGAAGGTTATTTGCGGGGGGAAATAGATATGAAATTGTAATAGACTGGAGAGACATGAGTCAAAATGATTTCAAGATTTTAAGCCCTTGTGACTAGGAGAATACAATTTAAGGTGGAAGTGGGTATGCATTATAAAACTTCAGTTTTGTTTGCCAAAGTGTCATTAAGGCATCATTGAAATGAATAACTTAACTATCAAGGTTATAGGGTAAAAGATTGTGGCTGTCAGGTCTATTAGAATGAGGTTCAACTACATATAATAAGAAATACAAAATAATTGTGGCTTACACAAAGTAGAATTTCTTTTTTCCCCACAAAAAGGAAGGCTGGAGGTAGTTAGGTACAGACTGGAAGGGGAGCTCTACAGTGTCATCAAGAACTGAGGCTTCTTTCTTTTCACTCCACTTTCTTGGTGCCTGGCTTCCATCCTAAAGGATACCTCCTGGTCTAAGATGACTGCTAGAGATCTAGGCATTGGGCCTGAGGTGTAGGCCAGAAGAATGTGAGAAGGGAGAAAGACAAAAAGGGGTACCATACAACTGACTCCTTTCCTTTTAAGCAGCCTTCCTGGAAATCCCACAGAATTCAGTCATCTGGACTGACTGACCTAGCTGCAAACAAATATAATCTTTTATCCTGAGCTGTAATTTTGCTGGCTAAGAATTGGGGTTCTTTTAATAAGGAGGAAAGGGAGAACAGGTATTGGGATAAGCAACCAACATTCTCTGCCACAGGGAACAAGAGACCTGTGCAAGAGCAATGATTGGTCAGTAGAAGTAGAAGAATATGAGGTGATGGTTATGTTGAGAAGCTCAAAATTAGTGATTTTAGTATGGATGGATGTTAATTTGTGAATTGGACTTCATTCTTATAATTTGTTGGTTATCTTGTGTGAATTATAAATAAAGGGTAGGGACTGTTTCTGTTTTCTTTACTGTATGTTTGGTATTCCAAAAATGAGTGAATAGCTTTTAAGAGATCTTGCAGACCTTTGTCTTTGGGGGGTTGGTTTCCAAGGAAGTAAATAGAAGATCTCAGCTTTTTTTTTTTTTTTTAATTTATTTATATATTTATTTATTTTTGGCTGTGTTGGGTCCTCGTTTCCTTGCAAGGGCTTTCTCTAGTTGCGGCGAGCGGGGGCCACTCTTCATTGCGGTGCGCGGGCCTCTCACTATCACGGCCTCTCTTGTTGCGGAGCACAGGCTCCAGACACGCAGGCTCAGTAGTTGTGGCTCACGGGCCCAGTTGCTCCGCGGCATGTGGGATCTTCCCAGACCAGGGCTCGAACCCATGTCCCCTGCATTGGCAGGCGGATTCTCAACCACTGCGCCACTGGAGCCCCATCAGCTTTTTTTTTTAATCTTTAGGAGACAAACAACTCAAGAAATGGTCATTTTTTTTTTTTTTTAATTTTTTATTTTTTTAATGCTATTCTTGTCTGCTTACATTCTGTTTATGTATGTATGTATGTATGTATGGCTGTGTTGGGTCTTCGTTTCTGTGCGAGGGCTTTCTCTAGTTCTGGCAAGCGGGGGCCACTCTTCATCGCGGTGCGCGGGCCTCTCACTATCGCGGCCTCTCGTTGCCGAGCACAGGCTCCAGACGCGCAGGCTCAGTAATTGTGGCTCACGGGCCTAGTTGCTCCCCGGCATGTGGGATCTTCCCAGACCAGGGCTCGAACCCGTGTCCCCTGCATTGGCAGGCAGATTCTCAACCACTGCGCCACCAGGGAAGCCCATGGTCATCTTTTAATATTGACTGTTTTTAGTAGTCAGCTTATTAATACTTATGTCTACTCAGCAGGTTCTGAGTAGATATTTCTAGTTATGAAGAGAAACACTTGGTTCTCTGATTTCCACATATTTATCAAGATTCTAAGATAAAAAAAAAAAGAACATTGTTTAAGCAAAATTTTGTTTTATGCAATTGGCCTGGACTAGGGAATCCAAAGGCTAATTTTTATCTTCACTGTGTCTCACATAGCCTTGATTATAAAAGTCTATCAATATTGTTGAATGAATGATTGAATTATTTCTAAAGCCTGATATTATGTAGGCTCTGGTGATATTACTGTTTAACATAGTAGAATTTGCTTTATAGCCAGTAAAAAAAAAAACAAAACTGTAATATCCTTTATTAATATATTATTAGTAAGCTATTTTTATAATGACTATATTGCTAGTTTAAAAAATCCAACTCCTAAGAATACTTTTCAGCAAAATACATAAATAGATTCATTTAGAAGCACTTTTTGAAAACTTGGCCCCAAATGCCAGATAAAGCTATCAGATTTATGCTGCTTAAAATAGTGAAAATCAGTGTTTTCCTCTTCATGTTTTGAGACAACTCCTTACTTTCCTTGTAGCACTTTGTCTGCTGCAGTGTGCATGATTTTGCCCTACTTCTGGTAACTGGATTCTTATCCTCGCAATAGCATCAGTATTAAGCCAGCCTTCTTTACCTCCTCCATCCATATTAAACCTGTATTGGAAGGAGTCTGTTTATTGGATAATAGAGCTACACTGGGGCTCTATGACAGTATCTTTTGCTGCCTCCTTAACTCTGGAGCATTAGAACAAGATAAAAATGCCCTAAAGCCTCTTATCTGATGTCTGGTGTAACCTGCTGAAAGCAGGAGTGCCATTAGTTTATGTTAGAAATCAAATGGCCCTCTCCAGTGCAGGAAGTACTGATTAAAGCTGAAGTGTCCCTGGAGGACTCTACAGCTGTCACAGGGGTGGTAGCTGCCCTCACCAAAAGGGATATCTGGGCCAGAGGTCCCAGTGGGGTGGTGCCTTAAGAACATGCACGTGGCTGCCCCAGCTGTTCTGCTTTGCCTAATGAATTGTTTTACAAGAAGAGGCTGGGTATTGTCATCACAAGCTGCCTTCCTTAGGGACTGGAGCAGGCCAAATAATAAGTAATGTTAGTGATGGTAATTGAAAAGTGATGGCTCTCCTGGGATCTTTATAGCCTGGAGCTGGTCGGCACTTGTGGATTGTCTTGTCCTACCAAGGCCCTTTTTGAAGTGTGCCTTTTTTTTTTTTCCCCAATTTCATAATTATGTTGTGATTTTTTTTTTTTTTCTCCCCTTCCCACTATAGAAGTTTATTGGCAGAGGCAGTCTTAGGAACATTGTAGTGGCTTTAAGTACAAAAGGAACAGCTTTGGCTTTTTCATTAAATTATCAACACTGCAATAGTAAAAAAGGGCCACCACATCTTCTTAGTCTCTTGGGGAACCGCTGCAGAGATCTCTCCAGACTTTTTTTTTTAATAAATTTATTTATTTATTTATTTATTTTTGGCTGTGTTGGGTCTTCGTTTCTGTGCGAGGGCTTTCTCTAAGTTGCGGCAAGCAGGGGCCACTCTTCATCGCCGTGCATGGGCCTCTCACTATCGCGGCCTCTCTTGTTGCGGAGCACAGGCTCCAGACGCGCAGGCTCAGTAGTTGTGGCTCACGGGCCCACTTGCTCCGCGGCATGTGGGATCTTCTCAGACCAGGGCTCGAACCCGTGTCCCCTGCATTGGCAGGCAGATTCTCAACCACTGCGCCACCAGGGAAGCCCCTCTCTCCAGACTTTTAAAAGAACATTTTAAACTTATACAGATAATTCAATCTCTTGATTTAAAAACTTTTTTAAAATAGTATGGGAGGATATAAAGTGAAAAGTAAAATCCTTACCTGCTGAACTTATCTGAGGAAACCACCAACAGTTCATCCATGAACATTTCCAGACATTTTCTATGCATTAATGAAGTTTATATATGTTACCACACACAGATGAGGTCATAATACGTATATGTAATGTTTTGTAACTTGTTTTTTCCTCCCCACAATATATCTTGGATATCTTTCCACAGCAGTTCAGATAGATCTACCTCTTTGTTTCTCAATTGCTGCATAGAATTTCATTGTATGGATTTACCAATGCTAGACTCTTTGTTGACAGTTTGACTTGGACCTATGAGTGAATACTTACTGTACCAATTGGTTGCAATGACTGATTTGTGTTCTATGGTTCAACCTATGATTTTTACATGAAGTGATTTCCTCTCTTCAGGAATGTTGCCTTTAGTTCCAGGACTGTTTTAAAATAGAAAATACTAGAGGCAAAACTTTTTTGGAAGGATGGTGTGAGTCTTGTCATGGATCATCAACTGGACATATGTAGTGATTTGCACCCTGCTGTGTGTTTTCAATCCTTTGCTTAGTTAAATGAGAAGTGTTCTGTCCCAGATAGGTGGGGAAAACAAATAGCCTTTAATGGATGTTGTCTAAGGCATTGACTGGAGGCTTCCTCTAAAGTTGAATGAGTGTTTTCTCCCCTAATTTTCTACTTCACAAGTTCCAAGAATCAAGTTATGAATGCATTAATGGACTTGGGTAATGATTTGTCAGCACGTGAAAATGAGGACTTAGGTTTCTTGTGTAACAGCTTGGCTAACAAAGCAAGTTTGTGCCTCATGAACTTTAGGGCCCTTGCTAAGAGTGGCAGTGTGATGAATGAAGCAAAGCAGTTTTCCAGGAGCATTTCAGGTCAGTGATGGGAGAAATCAGTAGTCTTCTCAGGCAAACAGAAACCTAATTTTAGTTGCATCTGTCTTCAGTAGAATCTATGCAAATTGAGTGGTAAAAATTTTTACTTCCATCAAAAGTAGGAACATTGTAGGTCTTTTTTAACTCAAAGCCCTTTAGACTAATTCTCTCAACACTTCAAAGTTCTGATTTCCCCAAATGTTGAAAGATGTCATTCTAATAAATTGTGAAATGCCAACCTGTTTTGTTTCAAGTTTCTTACACGTTTTCCCTCTCCTTGATGTTAGTCATTTGAATTGTTATACAATGCCTAACTTAATACTTGGAGGCTATTACTAATAACAGTTACTATTTATACCCAATTTACTTCTTGTCCAAGCCTTCAGTATTCTTGGGAAACATAGGTATACAGAGATTTTCAGGGGCTCTTGTGGGCTGTGCGAGGTCCTCTAGACCTGCGCTGTCCAAAACGGTAGCCACTAGCCGCGTGTGGCTATTTGAAGTTAAATTAATTAAAGTTAAATAAAATTTAGAATGTAACTCCTCAGATGCACTCCTCAGTAAATGCTCTCGGTAGGCACACACGGCTGCTGTCTACCATTTTGGATGGCACAGACATAGAACACTTCCATCGGATGGCACTACTCTAAACTAAAGGTTGGCTAACTATGGCTCACAGCCCATTTTTGTATTCCCTGTGAACTAAGAATGGTTTTTACATTTTTAAAGCGTTATAAAAATAAAACAAAAACTGGAAGAACATGAGACAGTGACTGATTGTGGCCCACAAAACCTAACATATTAACTGTCTGGCCCTTTACATGAAAAGTTTCCTGACACTTGGACCTATGTCCACTTCTCTTGATAACATTTCAGCTTTTCTGATCAAGTTAGGTTAGGGGTTTCCCTAAGCCATCAGAAGATTGTGAATCTATCAGGCAAATTAGGCAAATTTAGAGCAAAGTTTCTTTCTATAGACAGACTGTGGAATGAGTCCAGAGCTCACACAAATCAGTTCCCTGGAGCTAGCGCAAGTGGGATGAGCTTTGAAATAGGTAAAATTCTTTGTAGTATAAATGGTCGACTTGCAACAGCTTTGTGAATAATACCTACAGTGTAACAGAACATCATTCTGATTTTGTACACTATTTTGTGTCTTTTAAGTACTTATTCTCGCATCTTAATTCTGAAAGAAATAGAAAGAATACATTTCAGCAGACGCACTTGACCTTTCAACAAAGAATTTACCATGAAGGTTTTTAGCTGTTCAATTTATTTTTGACTGTCAAATTACTTCAGTCAATCTCTCCTAGGAAAAATGAAGCAAAAAGATTCTCCTGCTGATATTCTCAACATCTGAGAGAATCTTCCCTTGCCAAATGTAGCTCTAACAATTTCTCATTAAATATAAAGCTTACAAAATCTGCCTATAAAATGAGCATCTGGCATTTCTGTGGTAAATTAGAGAGTCAACTTGTTGCTTTCAAGATAGAACCTTGACATTCACGAGGGTACTTTGTGAATTCCCAAGTTTGTGATAACCTATAGCGTGTCATTTTTTGCCGTAAAATGCATTAAGATGTGGTTGAAAAAAATCAGTTTACCCCTTTGGCTTTTGATGTAAATTATTCCATAATTAGAAGTAACTAAAGTAACTCTCCCACTAAAACAAATGTTACACTACAATATATTAGTAGAAGCATTAATTTGAACTTGTCTGAATCTTCATATTCAAGGTAGTGATACCAGATAATTATGGACTGTATGGTGAGATCATGAAACGTACTGAACTACAGAAAAAGTCACATTTCAACATTAGCTTTGGAGAAAGAGGCAAATGATAGAGGAAACAAGGAGATAATTGTGACACAGCATTCTGAGGGGGAACCTTCCTGAAGTGATAGCTTTTTTCTAAAGAACACTATGAATGGTAGCTATGTATTGCTTTTATTCCCTGGTACAGAATCAAATTTTCCCTGGTACAGTGCAAATTTTATTACTGAAAGCTCTGTTCACTGATCATAACTTGTTTTGGTGTCAATTAACAGTTTGCCATGTTAGAACTTTGACTAAATTTATGAAAACCCCCCAAATTTCTTCTAAATCTTCAGTGTCTTCCTCTTTGTCATTCTTTGCCAAATGATCTCTAAGTCTTCTCGCTCTTCTAATTCTTCCATGTCACTTTTATGTGTGCCCTCCAAACCTTCGCCACCCTCTTGTCTTGTCAGTATTAATGGTATACTCTTCATTACCTGTGAAAATAATCTCCTTGAAGTCATATACTGCCTTCTTTCATAAGGCATGCCAATAAGCATCTACCCTTTTGGATCACCCAATAATACTTGGGTGATACAATATTGGATCATCCATAATATTTCTTATATAATCAAGGATGTACCTCTTCTAAAGCTGGCAGTTACCAAATTTGAGATCTTTGTCCACAGCACTTTATGCCAGTGAAAGTATAGCAAAGTCATATACCTTGAGCTTGTGTTTTACACTCCACGTGGAAAGTCAGAAGCATTAAGGGGAAGGAACATCACCTTGACTTAGAGTTGTAAACTATAGTCCTTAAGGATAGCCTTGCACATTGTCCATGATGAGGAGAACTGAAATTCAAGCTTTTGAGAAATTAGATATTTCTCTATTTCTGGCATAAAGTATGTATAAAACCAGTCCAAAAAACATTGCCCTGTATCTGAGGTTTTTTATTGGCCTGTCACTATTTGGAAAGGTGTTCTTTTTATGGCCTGAGGATCTCAGATCAGTAGGACAAACATAACTTTTTCATAAAGTCTGCACAATTACTACAAAATAGATAAGTCAGTCTGATCTTAAACTCTGTAAGCTCTATAAGGATATGTGAGCATCTGGGCTTTTCACCACTCAATTCCCAACACTTATATAATTTGTACATGATAAATATCTAATTGTCTAATAGGAGCTTACCTTTCCTCTTTTATGATTTATGTTCACAAAGGCATTTTCTTTTAGTATAAGTCAGTTTTACCTATGTTAAACAATTTCTTGTTATGACTTATAATCCTTCCTTTTTATGAACCCTTTAACTTTACATTTTCTCCCAAATCACATTGTGGTCATAAGTCCCATGTTTCCTGTATCATTCTCACTGCCTTTTCAGCTTTCATTAAAGTTTCTCGCTCTCTCTTTCTCTCTGTACGATAAATGTTTTGATAAAAGCTTGTGCACTTGCTGCAACATTCCCACACACTTCTGGATATGTGATGGAACTATTCACGTCACGGATCTGAGCCAGCCCCAAGAAAAGTATTCCAGCCATCCTTTATTCCAAATTTGTAGAAACTTTTAGTCCTTTCTAGTATCCATAGTGTTATTTTTACTATGTAAACGAGTACCAATAGGGAATATCAGAGTCACAGTGAGATGCAGGTGGTGAGTGGACTGCTAGGCTCACTCACTAGCTGAATGACTTGCTCCTTCAGTGTGTGTTGTTGAGATTAGTGCCTCAGCAAAATTGCAAGTAAACTCCTGTGTTATATTGACTTTCATACTTTCATGGTTGAAATATCATGGATATTAAAGACTTGAATTCAGATACTACAACTCTTACATTTATGAGTTGTTCAGAATAACTTGCTTTCCTACTTAAGTATAAAGTATAGAAAAATTCGATTCTTTGGTAATGGCATTATTTAGCATTGTATAGAAGGTTGCAGTGTAATTTTTCTCTGGAATTTTTGTGACACTGTTAGAAGAAAATAAGTGGTTTTTACCACAAATGAGATCTAATAATTATTTTCTTTAAATTAAGAATTATATGGGACTTCTCTGGTGGCACAGTGGTTAAGAATCCGCCTGCCAATGCAGAGGACACGGGTTCGATCCCTGGTCCGGGAAGATCCCACATGCCGTGGGGCAACTAAGCCCGTGTGCTGCAACTACTGAGCCTGTGCTCTAGAGCCTGTGAGCCACAACTACAGAGCCTGTGTGCCACAACTACTGAAGCCCACATGCCTAGAGCTCGTGCTCCGCAGCAAGAGAAGCCACCACAATGAGAAGCACGCGCACCACAACAAAGAGGAGCCCCCGCTCGCCGCAACTGGAGAAAGCCTGTATGCAGCAACGAAGACCCAACGCAGCCAAAAATAAATAAATAAAATAAATAAATTTATTTAAAAAAAATAATTCTACCCTTAGAAATTACATTGGATTCTGTTTTTATTGTTCAGCACCACTGTGTGAAATGACCATATGCCAATATGGGCTGTCCCCACCTACATTAGCTTTGGTGTTAGGTGGGTATAAGCAGTGAGATCCCAGTTTGCATGATTAACCTTGTAAGGACTATGGATCCTTCCATATATAGGAACTACCCCTATACTTTATTTAGGTCAAGAATGAAGCTGGTTTTGCAGAAATTAACAAGTAAATCCTAAAGTTCACAGGGAAATACAAGAGACCCAGAAGAGCTAAACAATCTTAAAAAAGAACAAAAGTGAAGTCTCACATTTCCCAGTCTCAACACTTAATATAAAGCTACAAGTAATCAAGATAGTGTAGTACTGGCATAAGGATAGCCATATAGATCAATGGAATAGAATTGAGAATCCAGAAATAAACCCTCACATTTATAGTCAATTAATTTTTGACAAGGGTGCCAGATCATTCAATGGGGAAAAATACATAGTCTCTTAAATGGTGCTGGGAAAATGGAATATCTACATGCAAAAACTCAAAATTAAACCCCCTACCTTACACCATATACAAATATTAATTCAAAATGGATTATATGGTCCTTCCCTGGTGGTCCAGTGGTAAAGAATCTGCTTTACAATGCAGAGGACGTGGGTTCAATCCCTGGTCAGGGAACTAAGATCCCGCATGATGCGGGGCAACTAAGCCCTTGCACCACAACTACTGAGCTTCTGCACCTCAACTAGAGCCTGGATGTTGCAAACTACAGAACCCACATGCTCTGGAGCCTGCGCACCACAACTAGAGAGAGAGAACCCGCACGCCACAGCTAGAGAGAAACCCATGTAGCGCAACAAAGAGCCTGCACACTGCAACGAAGATCCTGTGTGCCACGACTAAGACCCGACGCAGCCGAAAATAAATAAATAAATAATAAATCTTTTTTAAAAAATGGATTATAGACCTAAATGTAAGAGCTAAAACTATAATACTCTTAGAAGAAAACATAGGCATGGATCGTTGTGGCCTTAAATTAGGCAGTGTTTCTTAGATATGATACCAAAGGCATAAGCAGAGAAAGGAAATAATAAATTGGGCTTCATTAAAATGTAAAACTTTTATGTTTCAAAGATACCATCAAGGGGCTTCCCTGGGGGCACAGTGGTTAAGAATCCACCTGCCAATGCAGGGGACATGGGTTTGATCCCTGGTCCAGGAAGATCCCACATGCCGCGGAGCAACTAAGCCCATGCGCCACAACTACTGAGCCTGCGCACCACAACTACTGAAGCCCACATGCTCTGGGGCCCACGTGCCGCAACTACTGAGCCCGCGTGCTGCAGCTCCTGAAGCCCATGCGCCTAGAGCCCATGCTCTGCAACAAGAGAAGCCACCACAATGAGAAGCCCACGCACCGCAAAGAAGAGTAGTAGCCCCCACTCTCCACAACTAGAGAAAAGACCGTGCACAGCAACGAAGACCCAACACAGCCAAAAATTAAAAATAAAGGATACCATCAAGAAAGTAATAAAACAGCCCACAGAATGGGAGAAGACTTTTACAAATCATTTCTGTATTGTTTGATATCCAGAATATGTAAAGAACTCTTACAACTCAACAATAAAAAGCCCCATTTTTAAAGTGGGCAAAGGATTTAAATAGACATTTCTCCAAAGAAGATATACAGATGGCCAATAAACAGATGCAGAGATGCTCAACATCATTAATCAATAGGGAAATGCAAATCAAAACCATGAGATATTACTTCACATCCACTAGGATGACTATAATAAAAAAGATGGACAGTAACAAGTGTTGACAAGAATGTGAAAAATTGGAACACTTGTGCATCACTGGTGGGAATGCAAAAATGGTGCAGCCATTTTGGAAGACAGTATGGTGGTTCCTCAAAAAATTAAAAACAGAATTACTGTATGATCCAGCAATTCCACTTCTGGGCATATACCCAAAAGAATTGAAAGCAGGGACTGGAAGAGTTATTTGTACACCCATGTTCACAGCAGCATTATTTGTAATTGCTAAAAAGTGGAAACAACCCAAGCATCTATTGATGGATGAATGGATAAACAAAATGTGGTGTGTTCATACAGTGGAATATTATTCAGCCTTAAAAAGGAAGGAAAATTTGACACATGCTGCAACACAGATAAGCTTGAGGATATGCTGAGATAAGTTAAGTCACAAAAAGACAAATACTATATGATTCCACTTATATGAAGTACCCAGAGTATCAAATTCATAGAGACAGAAAGTAGAACCATGATTGCCGAGGACTGGGGGAGGGGAGAATGGGGAGTTATTATTTAATGGGTACAGAGTTTCAGTTTTACAAGATGAAAAATGTCTGGACATTGGTTGCACAACAATATGGGTATACTTAATGCCACTGAAATGTACACTTTAAAATGTTTAGGATGGTAAAATGTATGTTATCAGTATTTTACCACAATTTAAGGAAGGGTGAATTTTATGGTATTTGGTTTATATGTCAATTTTAAATTATATGAGAAAAAGAAGAAAACACAGAAATGAAACCAGTCTAGGAAGCCCAAAAGGATGTGAAGAAGTCCATTTTAGGCCTGCTCCTAACTGAAGGGTCTTTTTTTGATGTACAGTAGTTGGCCCTTGAACAACACAGGTTTGAACGGTGTGGGTCCACTTATACATGGGGTGTTTTTTTTTCCCCCCAATAAATACGTGTTACACACAACCGATAGCTGGTTGAATGCAGATATGGAACTGGAGACACTGATGGCCAGCTGTGAAGTTATACCCGGATTTTCGACTCTGCAGGGGGTCAGCGCCCCTAACCTCCATATTGTTCAAGGGTCAACTGCATCCCGATTTTGTATTCCACGTCCTTCAATTCATGAATGAGCCCTTTCTACCTCTTCTCTTCCCTTTATTCTTTCCCAAAGTAGATTTGAAATATCCTGATCATCCTTGGTACTTATTTTAACATCTCACCCTACCAAGGGGTTCACATCTATTTCTTAGGATTTAGATATTATCATAATAAAAAAACTATGGCCAACTATGAAAAGGAGTGTTCCAGACCTTAGATGTCAAAAACAAAAACTCCTCTCAAGGCGCTTATAATCTGATTAGGATGGCAAGGCAAATGTGTACAAGAGAGCATGACTAAGTGCCACTTGAGTACCACAGGAGTTCAGAAATGAGAGATCATAGTGGGCTGAAGGTGGCTGGGTAGAGTCTTTTTTAAAAAGTGATATTTAAACTGGAGTGAAAGAAATACTCTATATCATCATTGGCAAATTGCTTTCCTTCTCTCTGTAAGATTTCATGTAAAATGTAGCATTCCATGCAGCAGTTACTATTTGATTAACCTGCACAGATCCTTTTTTATCATATCCATTGCCCTTGCTGGCAGTTTCCTAGTATAGTAAAAGGCATCGCTTGTTTGTCTACTTGTCCGGTAGTTAAATAGTCAGGGAGGCAGAGTAACCTTACACTGTAAGTTGGCTACGGAGCCTTGCAGCAGCCTCTCTGGGCTTACCCTGTTAAGCCTGTAAGTGGCAACAAAGAGATAAGAAAGTAGCCACCATCAAGCATTTCTGGCATGAGCTGAGTTTGACCTGCACCTTGACAATGATGTTGATTATTTCTCCTTTCTATGCTGAATGGATTAACTACCCATCAGAGTCTCACAGATCCTTAATTTTTAAAAAAATACCGATTTTTTTTTTAGTCTTCTACATGTTAAATATTAACCTCCTTATGACATGCAGCAATGATTTCTGAATTTTCATTAGGCACAACTCATTGTTGATGCACTGAAGCAGTTGGTTACTATTGCAGCTAATTCTTATTTAAATAAACAAACGAGTCCTTTAAAAAGATTAGCCAGAACAGTTTTAAAAATTCACAGCAGCACTGATGTACATCAGCTCTGGTTTGGCAGACTGTGACCCAGGGCTGTGCAGTGTTTTATTACCCTCAGCTACATAAGGACACATCCTTATAGCACCACTTTTGTAGCAGATATTTTTATAACTCTACAAAATGATTAGACTGACGTAGAGCAATTCTCTAAATTCATAGGTATTAAAATATTCTGGCAGCTGTCTCCTTTTTGCCTTTAAGTTGAGACATCATGATGAGATAAGACCGCACCAGGACTGATCAGTACATGAATGAAGTTAGGCATGGAATTCTCACATTATTGACAAGAGTCTTTGTCACTATAAATAGGAGAAATCTTGGAGGAGGGATTCCCATTATAGTAACTCCAATTCAATTCCAGTAATACTGTTGGATTTTGTTTGTTTTGTTTTATTTTCTGAAACCTCTTTACTTCAAAATGCATTCCGTGTAATTAGATAGGAAGGAAAAATGTCTTTGAATTCTAACTAAAACAACTTAGCTTGTCCTCAAAAACATAATATCTTTATCTGGGAGTTTGAGGTATTGACTAGAGTTTAGAGAGTGTTTAGGAGAACCTGGATGGAAGAAACCTGCTGGTAAATTGGTATTGGGGTACAGTTACATGGGAGACAGCCTCTTCTGTTCTCAAAATAGGCTTCTAGGGACCCGTGAACTCTAGGTCATAGTCCTCCAGGGGAGACTGAGAGTCTGGGAAGTTCTCAGGCTATGATCTCAGCAACTCTGACCTCTCTTCCCCAAAGAACTCCCTACCTACTTCCAGGTGTCTCAGATTCTTCTAACTGGGGGCAGTTTACGTTTGAAAGATTGGCCCTTTGCTGAGAAATTTATGAGACTTTAAATGGCATGTGATTATTGGTACAACCATTTTGGAAAGCTGTTAGGCAGTATCTACTAAGGCTGATCGAACTTATAACCTGTGACCCAAAGATTCCAGTGCTAGATATATACCCTAGAAATAGAATTGCAAACATTTGTATACCAAAAGATGCATAGAAAAAATACTCAGAATGGCACTATTCATAATAGACCCAAACTACAGCAGCCCAAAAGTTCTGTGTCGGTAGAATGAGTAAATAAATTATGTTATATTTATACAATAGAATACTGTACAGCCATGAAAATGAACAAACTGTTGTTACATGCAACAACATGAATGAATCTCAGAAATGTAACCTTGAGTAAATGAAACTAGACACAAAAGAGTACATATTATACTGTATCAAAAACAAGCAAAGCTAATCTATGGTGGTATAAATAAAAATAATGGTTACATTTGGGATATGGTGGTGGCTGGAATGGGGCATGAGGAAGGAGTTTTCTGTGGTGCTGGCAATGGTTCTCTATATAGGTGTACGTGGTTGCCACACAGATGTGTTTATTTTGTGAAATTCCTCATATGTATACTTATGATTTGTTCTTTTTTCTGTGTATATGGTATACTTCACATTTTTTTTAAAATTTAAAATTAGTGGCTAAGATAAAAATTGAAACTAATTCACTCTGAAGTCTTATTGCCAGTCTGTCCTTAAATTGAAATGATAGCTCTCACAGCCTTTCTCGTTTCATATGGGAAGCTCATGAAAGAAGGTTATCAAGCATTAGTAGTTTTCCAGCCAGTTAGGAAAGAAGATGTTGAAGAGGAAGGGAACAAACCCCCCAGATTTCAAAATATCGCTTAGAGCAGGCCTTATGTATTGGGTAAGAATAATAGGAATTGTTTTCTGGGGTATTTTTGTCATGGGTAGCTGTGAATGTATACAACTTTTTGTGCCTTAAAAGTTTACTTTTAACATAAACATCATTAGTATTAAAATTTTTGTTCCCGGAGAGTCATTAAATGAGGTATCACTGTAATAGAGAATAGTGATGAACGTGATTCAGTAGATGGCAGTGTTCCCTTTGAAGTTTTTAGTTAAAATGTGGGTACATGGGGGGTAATTCTTGACAACTTTTTTTTAGTAGGACTGATAAAGTGTCACATGCTGGGACAAACAGACCAGAAAGAACATTTTAATATTGTTTTTCCATTTGTTGTTTCATGTATTACTATTTTGATTGAACCAACAAGATTTAGAGTCCACAAATCTAGAGGACATATTTTCCCACATAAAACGCTAGAATGATAGCTTGCAAGAGGAAGTTTGTTTAACGTAGTAAGGCTTTTTGTGGGTTTTAATGGATAGAATATTCAGGAAGGATTTGAGCATGTCTTTGTTCTGTCTTGTATTTGTGAATATGTATATGTCAAGAGTGAGACAATATACTGCTTTGGACAAAGATGTCAGTGAAATTTATTGATGAGGAAATTAGGTTGTACTTGAGCATAAATTAAAAGAAAAATTGAAGTGATTGGTCTGTTTTTGTTGGTAATTTTAATACAAATAAAATGCTATTTGAATAGTCTCTTTTTTCATATTGAAATTTCCTTAAGATGGTAGTGCCTGAGGAAAGCACTGGGGTTTAAGAAATCTTGTGGCATTATAAGGGTTTTTGTTGTAAGGAATTTGATGTGGGTTACAGTAATGTGCCAGAGAAGTCAAGAGTTACCAGCCAAAGGACAAAACATGCCTTTCGTTCAGAATGGGAGACCAATGCAGTTTGAGTCAGAACTATTCAAGTCCTGACTTTGCTCATTATTACCTCTGGTGAATCACTTAACCTGCCTAATTTTTCTTTTTCTCATCTGTGTGATATAGGTAATAAATACTTGCTTTGCCTTCCATATAGATTGTTAAGTGGATCAAGTAGGAGCGTTGTCTTCAAGGGTACTGTGTTAATGTTAATGGATTCAACAGATGGGCTCTGTGTTGTTTTTATACTGTTCAATTTACTTTTTGTTTCCTCAGGTTTTCTGCCTATAGTCATCAGGTGCCTGCTGAGAAACAGTGATAAGCATAGCTTCAACAGCCATAATTATATTAATACCTACTAATAGGTACTGTGCTAAGTGCTTTAAGTGCATAGTTTCCAAAGCCTCACAACTGTGCTTGAGTAACTTGGACCATTGACCTCATTTCATAGTTCACAAAGGTCTGGGCTAGCCCAAGAGCTGTGACTCAAATCCTCTGACTCCATAGCAGTTTCTTATAATCATGCCTGCCATGATGCATTTCATTTTTTACTTTTCTTCAGCTAGTAGTGTAGAAGCCAGAGCCATACATAGTATTTTTATGTATTGGACAGTTCAGATAAAGACATTGGACCTTAAAAGAAATTTTTTATTATGTTTCACTTCGGAATTATTAACAGAATCCTAATGCATGCAGTTATTTATTTGGGGTGGGGAGAGTTGGTGCTCCTGACTTGACCCTGTGTTTCATCTTTAGCCAAAGCACATACAAGTCGTTTCTTGATGATTCAAACTCAAGGAGAGGAATAGTAACATTAACACAATCTAGAGAGTTTTAATATTGGTTTGAGGATATATTGATTTTCTTTACAAATACTCCTCCCAATTATATTTTAGTTTAATATTACAACTGGTTTACCTTTTAATTTTGTGTGTGTGTGTGTGTGTGTGTGTGTGTGTGTGTGTGTTTGTTTTAGGGGGTTTCCCATTTATTGTAATTATAATAGTCATTAACATCTTGCATGGAGATGACATTTTCTGGAGAAAACATTTAAAACTGATAACTAAATATATACTAATAACTAAATATATTTTTGCTATTCCTATCAGATAGAAACAAATAAATATATATGAAAATTTTCATTTATTAATGGGTTTTAATATTTCAAAAATAATGTTAATGAAACATGATTTTTCAAAACCTTGTAGATATATAAAAATTACTTATGTTTTGGCCACCTTCTAATTTAGTTTATAAATTGTCACTTTCTGTTTTTTAAATTAATTTTAAATTTTAGAACAGTTTTAGATATGAAAATCGTGAAAGAGAGTTTCCATATACCCATACCCAGTTTGCCCTATTATTGTTATCATGGTACATTTGTTACAACTAATGAACTTTACCTTTTTTTTCCGTTTTCTCTTTTTCCCATTCTTTATTCGGATTTACCTAGTTTTCCTCTACTGTTCTTTTTCTGTGCCAGGGTCCCCTCCAGGACACCGTAATTACAGTTAGTAGTCATAGCTCCTCATAGGCTCCTCTTGGCTGTGACAGTTTCTCAGATTTTTTTTGTCATTGATGACCTTGACAGTTTTAAGGAGTACCGGTAAGGTACATTGTAGAATGTCTGTCAGTTGAGACTATGTTTTTCTCATGATTATGGTTTGCCTTTCACTTCATACAGTAGGTTATATGGGGAGGTTGCTCTTAATCATAGTGAACTATATGAGGAAGGCAGATTAGGATTTGAAAACACTGGCTGTGGATAACCCATACAAAGATAGCATTAACACCGTTGTTTGTTGGCATTGAAACACTGGCTACATTTAAAAATTTTTTTATTATTTATCATTTTTCAGAAGAAACAGTCCTAATTCTAGCTGAAAACAACAGTCTAGGTTATGTGATCTGCTCATGTCCCTTAAACAGTGTCTTTTCTAATTGCACCTGTTGGGGCAGTTAGCAGTGGCCCAATGCTACTCTTAAGAGCTTTATTTAATCTGTATTGGCCTTTTAATTAGTAATGGGCAATTTTGTGTGAATTGTTAATTGATCAGAATTGTGGAAATTACACGCAAAGCTGTTTTGTTACTGCAGCCTAGAACGGTGTAAGATTAAAACAGGGTCTGGTTTAGTTACTAATCTAAAATTAATGTTCGAGAAGTATTATTTTAGTGGTTTTGGTTTGTATTCCAATCTGGTGTTGGTTTTAACTCTGCTAAGAATGATTGTCTTTTAACTCACTGAGGTCCTCAATTGTACTCCATTAAGGGCCACTTTTCTGCCAATCAAAAGCAACATCCTTGAGATTGATTTTTGTTACAGTGGATAGTAATGGCTGCCTAGTGACAACATTTCAAACTCTTTTATGTAAACAGAAAGCAATCAAATAAGTACTAATCCAAGGATTATGTGGACCCAAATCCCGTGGCCAAGAGAAGATTCCCTGCAGTGTATCTCCATATCTCCCTTGCTCTTTGCCTTCTGGTGGCAAGCAGCCCCTCTTGTTCCTGGAAAGCTTGCTTGCTGCTTGTGCTGCCTGTTAGATTGCAGTATGCTAAGACTACAACACTCCTGCAGCTCCTGAATGGAATTCAAAAAGACACTTACATTTCCATAAATAAATTAGGAATTCAGTGGTTTCTTCGGGCTAATCAGGGCAGGCTGATAAACCTTGCTTGCTGTTTAATAAATGAATTGTGACTGATTACCTATTAATATGGACGCCTCAGGAATTCACCCAGGGAGAAGCAGAGCAGTGAAATAGAGAGGGGCATGGCCCCTTGGGAAATCAGGGCTTCATGTTTGCAGCTTAAATATCTCTGTGAAGTATCAATAAGGAGGTAATTGAATTTTGAACACAAACATGAGCGCTGGATGGATGAAAGGGGGAGGGGGATCTGATCATCTCTTTTCTGCCCCTTCATTCTCCCCTCCCCTTTTCCTTAGAGACCACTCTAGTAAAGATAGATGCTAAATCCATTAAATAAAGATTAGACTCTGTCTAGTAGAAAATGGCAGCTTAGCTAGATCCTCGGGCAAATTGGGGCCTTTTGCAATACAGAAAATTAAAATATACATTTTTAACAAGTGTGCTATCTTCCCAGCAATAATGTCAGGCTAGCTTGTGCGGCTTGCTCCTCCTTCACATTGGCTCTTGTTTGGGCAGATCACTTTCGCTTGTATTAGTGCCAATCTTTCCTGTATTCCTGGAGCAGAAGGGGCTTGGTTTATTTATTTATTTTTAAAGCTTCTGTTGAGGCCTTTCCTCTAGCATCCTGCTGGCTTGTAATCAGAGGAGTGGGAAGGAGATTAGTGTCCCATGAATTGACGGTAGATAAATGTTCCCTCCCCTTAACTAGTAGGTCCAGAAGAGCCCAATTGCTTGCATTTCAGGGATGATTGGAGACTGTACAGGCAAGCAAAAAAAAAGGGCTTACAGACCAAAATAAACATTGATGTTTTAGATGCTGTTTTACTTGGCTTTATTTCCTGTAGATAAGGTTATTGCTTTGCTTTGTCCTCCTATTTTAAGCCAGATAAAGTCATATTAATGTAGAAAAAGAATTGGCAATATTTGGTTACAGATCATAATACTTACCTCTTTTTGAGCAATAACAAAAAACAAGCAGTAAGCCTTAAATACTGCTGTTTCTTTATGTGAATACTCAGGATTGTCTTTTTGGACTAACCCTTGTTTATGTGTCAAGTCTACAGTTCTAATAGCCCTTTCCTAAGGCTTCAGTCAGTCAATCAACAAGTATTAACTGAGCATGTTAGGTGTGTGGCCTTGTTAGTTGCCATGGTCAGTGGTGAAAAAGTCTATCCTCTGCTACCACAGATACTTCTTAAAAAACAAAGCTAGTGATGTCATACTCCTACTTATTAAAGTTCTTTGGCTCCTTGGGTCCTACAAGAGAAAATTCACATTCCTCAGGCCTTCACAAAAGGACTTTGCTAATATCAACCTAGCCTTTCCAGTTTTATCTGGAAAACTTCTGCCATTTCAAATCCCACCCTCTCCTTGTAATGACTCCCTACTCCCTCAGGCAGAGTTCATTTTTGTTATCACTCAGTGTGAGTTCCATGACAGGATTTCCCATGGAAGAAAAAAAATGTATAACTTCTTTTTTTTTTTAATTAATTAATTTTATTTTTGGCTGTCTTGGGTCTTCATTGTGGTGCATGGGCTTCTCATTGCGGTGGCTTCTCTTGTTGAGGAGCGTGGGCTTTAGGCGCACGGACTTCAGCAGTTGTGGCACTTGGGCTCAGTAGTTGTGGCTCCTGGGCTCTAGAGCGCAGGCTTAGTAGTTGTGGCACACGGGCTTAGTTGCTCCGCGGCATGTGGGATCTTCCCGGACCAGGACTTGAACCAGTGTCCCCTGCATTGGCAGGCAGATTCTTAACCACTGCACCACCAGGGAAGTCCTGAAAAAATGTATAACTTCTTAGTCTCAGTAATTAAGGATTTTGCGTATCATTTGCCAGGTGGTTTTTGCAGACGTTCCCAATTCTTTGTTTCAACTTCAGAGGTACCTTAATATCAAATTTTCAATGATTTGTTCTTATGATACCTTGCTTTATAATTTAACTTAGTTTTGCAGCGATTTTTGATGTTAAGGAGGAAGGAAAATGTCTGTTTGCTGTTCTTATCATTACTACTAACTTATCTCTAGAGAGCAGAAATCAAATTTATTTAACCTGATTGCCACAGTTTACAAATGGCCTTTAATGATTTTGAATGCTATTCTTCAAAGCCAAATAGCACAAAGTTTCAGAATTTTCTAGTTCTTCACATGTTGGAAGTTACATTGATGTTGTACCAGATGGTTACAGTTTTCCTCTCGGTTCTCTCTCACCTTGCTTCCTGCCATTTTGCAGGGCCCCAGAGTTCCTTCCAACCTTACTGACAACATGGGTTTGCTGGGGCTGTGGAAGTGAGCATTTAAAGGCTCTGCATTCCTGGTGGTTAGACCTCAACTATTTTAAGTTTTAAGGCTTATTTAATATTAACAGATTAATGCAAACAAAATGTGTTTTCTCTTTGTACTAATAATTTTCAGTGTAGATTATATATTTTCAATTAATTATAAGAAAGATTTAATACTAGGAATTCTGAGCTAAAACAATCTCACCCAAATCCCTAAAATTTGTAAAAAAATAAAGAATAGTATTGACTTTATCCCTTTAAGAGAAGACTCTCTTGGTAACTCCCTTTTCTAAAGCTTTCTGGTGATCTTAGCATAACCTTCATTTAATAAATTATCTCTTTCCTGCTTTTGTATATATAATCAGCCCTCCATATCCATGAGTTCCATAGCTGCAGGTTCAACCAACCACAGATTTGAAAATATATTTTTTAAAATTTTTTCTAGAAAGTTCTAGAAAAGCAAAACTTGAATTTGCTGCAACTGTTTATGTAGTATTTACATGTATTCACAACTATTTACATAGCATTTATATTATATTAGATATTATATCTAGAGATGACTTAAAGTATGCGAGAGAATGTGCATAGCTTATATGCAGATACTACATTATTTTATATAAAAGATTTGAGCATCCATGGATTTTGGTGTCCTAGAACCAATTCCCCGATGACACCAGTGACAACTGTACATAACACAGTACCCTTAGAATTACCTGCAGTGTAATTTTGCTACTTAGGCAATTACTGGTTTAAGCTTCTGTTTGTGTGTAATGCTCAAGTGTCTGTCTTGTTCAGGAAGATTCTATAGCTGTGGTTCTTAACCTAAGAGTCCATGAATCTCCTGAAATTATAAACAGAATTGGGTATGTGTACGTATACATGTATATTTTTCTGCAGAGAGTATCCATGGCTTTCATTAGAGTTTTTAAAAGGTCTCTGTTATGGGTTGAATTGTGTCCCCCTAAAAAAGATACATCAGAGTCCCAACCTCTAGTACCTCAGAATGTGAACTTATTTGGACATGGGATCTTTACAGAGGGAATCAAGTTAAAATGAGGTCCTTAGGGTGGGTCTTAACCCAATATGACTGGTATCCTTATTGGGTGGGGGAAATTTAAACAGAGACAGACATACATGGAGGGACTATGAAGTGAAGAGACACAGGGAGATGACAGCTGTCTAAAAGCTAAGGAGAAAGGCCTGGAGCAGATCCTTTCCTCACAGCCCTCAGAAGGAATCAACCCTGCTGATGCTTTGATCTTGGACTTGTAGCCTTCAGAACTGTGCGACAGTAGTTTCTGATGTTTAAGCCACTCAGTGTGTGGTAGTTTGTTACCGCAACCCCAGCAAACCAATACACTATCAGTCAGGATGCCTTTTTCTGCAAATTACAGAAAGCCCAACTAAGATGGCTTAAAGGATGAGGGTGCTCCGTATAACAAGAAGTCCAGAGATACTTCATTTCTAGGGTTGGTTAATTCAGTGACAGCAGAGACCACTGTTAGTTCCATCTTTCTGCTGTGTCACCTTCGATGTGTTGTATTCCTTCTTAGTTTGGCTTGCATCGTATTTGATGGCTACTACAGTTTTTGACGTCATATACCGACGACAGTTTCCTTAGAAAAGGGAATTGAGTCCTGCCTCCCCCAACCTTCTTATCAGTGAGAAAAACCCCAGAAGCTCTGAAGCAGATTTCCCCTCACATGCCGCTGAACGGGGTAGGTCACATTCCTATGCCTAAACTAATCCCTGTCAAGACAAATGAGACTACCATGATTGGTTTAGGTGGACCAGTAATGGTTCACCCTCTGGGACTGGGAAGGAGCCCCGTCTCCCCTAAGCGCATGATCATCCTGTACCTGAATAAAATCAGGGTTTTATTGACAGAGATGGGGGAAAACAGGGTTATAGAGGAGAACATTCTTGGTCTTGAGATTACAGTTGTACAGATTTATTAGAGAGCACTAGGGCCGGTTATTTATCTCAGACAAGGTCAGAGAAAGTAATCCTAACAGTCTGTAAGGACGGGCAGTGAGTAGGTGGGGTGGGGTGGTAATTGCTGCACAGGGTGGGTAAGAAATAGTCTGGGCCTAAGCATACTAAGGCCTGAGGCGTGCTGTGTTTGGGGAACTGCTGAGTAAACAGGAGACGAAGATAGAAACTAAGGAGTCTGTGATTGTGCATATGAGCTAAGGTGTTGTCTGAAGGCTCTGTGTGGCCACTGAAGAGTGGTAAGCAGGGAGGTGACATCGATTGACCTCTTGGTAGGAAGAGCACTCTGACAGTTGAGGGCAGAGGCTGTTGTCTTACTCTTCACTGTAATTCTGCCTCTCTTTTTTAGTGTCTGGCACATTATAGGTGCTTATGACTGGTGGACCACTAGAGGCAGGGAGACCAGTTTTAGAAGATGCAGTGACGCAGGAGTTATGAATGACTCTCAGTTTCTAACTTGAGTAGTTTTTAATTGGTTTAATTAACCAGAATAGAGAATGTAAGGAAAACTACTGCTTGGGGCTGAGAGATATTTGTTTTCAACTTGTGTCTTGTTTGCCCGTGGGACATTCTAGGACATCATTTTAACTTAGCTAAATATGAGTTTAATAAACAATTTAGGTGCATACAAATAAACATACGTATATACTCCTTCAGCTACTTACAGATATGGTCCATCATATTCTTGTTTTTTATTACCATTCACAGCTAACGTGTCCTGCTATATGCCTGGCCCTATGCCCAGATCCTTATCCATATCCTGATACCACTCCTATGGGGATAGCTACTGTTATTATTCTCATTGTACAGATGGAGAAAGAGGGGATCACTTGCTCAAGGTATTGAATGACAGAGCCAGGACTAGAACTCAGGCATGTGTGATTCCAAAGCCTCTGCTCCTTAACTTGCTTGCTGAGCATGGCTGAAATCCCCTGACCATGGCAACTAGGGAAGGCTTTTGGACCTGGCCCTGGGTGCTCTCCTGAGGCCTGCTTAGTACTGCCATGAAGTAGTCACTTCTTAAGGCCAGTACTTGTCTTCCTCTTACCCAGATAACTACTAGAAAGAAACAGGAAGCACAGTATATCTGTATGGGTCTGGGTTGGGGAGGAGCTTAATCCAGCCCTTTCCTAGCTAAATTGTGACTTGCAAGCATTTTTAGAGCCCTAAATTTCTCAAGGAAAACAGACACCAGGACTCCTTTGGACTAGATGCTGGCAGTTTGAGAACAAGCCCCAGACCATCTTCTGTCCCATAGCAAGAAATTACCATTGACAACTTGTTGCCTTAAGAAGGAGCCCACATAGGGACTAGAGCAAACTCCAGGCTTAAATGTCAGTTCCTTTGGAATGCCATGCCTGACCCCTAGACTAGGTTATTCCTACCTTCGCTCCCATGCCCACAGTGTATGCTCTGCCAGCACCGTCTACTTCCTCCTACCCTAACTCAGCATTGCAATTACTTGTTAGAGTGTCTGCTTTGTTCTCCACTGGGTCCCCAGTGCCTGACACACACATAGGTGCTAGGAAGGTGCAGGAGAGGAGGGAACAGGCCAGACAATTTCTGGGTTTAGGCAATCTCTTTATTAAGGCATAAATGATATCTTTATAAAAAATTCAGTTTGGCTGTTGGTGTTACTGCTGCTTTTGGTTTTTCTGTTTTGTCTCTGCTTCCATGTATTTGTAAATGTACAAATCCACATGAAAAGGAAATTCTGGTATTAACTGCTGTATGATGTAGCTGTGCAAAGGATTATTTATAGATCCAAACACTCTTCTCTGTCTGAGTTTATAATCTCTGTCGACTGAAAGGAATTAGGTCCCCCAAGGTGGCTGCTGTTCTTAGTTAACCCAGATAAAAACATTTGATTTTTCCCTGACAACTTTATGTAGTCCTTATGCATATGAGGTCTTGAGATCACTAGGTGAAATTTACTTTTTATATTAATTATTCGTAGTAAGGAGAAAGAGTTTACCTTTTGTACATCTTTCTCACTTTTCTAAATCTTTTATACTTTAGACCATACTGGTTTTCACAAATCCCTTCTAGTTAATGTCTACTAAATATTAATTAACTGACTCTTTACTTTCCTAAGCACTAATGGAAATACTGGATTATAACCTATCTAATACTCTCTGGACATTCTACCAGACACTTTCCTCAATGTGATTTAAAGCAGTTTATAATCACTCCTTGTGGTCTTGAGGCCAGTTTTCAATTCATGAGACTCATATATCCTGGCTAGTTTTAATTAATTTTGCAAGGAAGATGCCAGGAGAAGCAGTATTAAATGCTTTCTTATAATCAGGTTCTTTCATCTATTGGGTTCTTGTCAGCCACTAATCTTGTAATTTTATCACAGCAAAATCCAAAAGTTTCTCTGCAGTAGTTTGTTCTTTGCTCTTGCTCTTCAGTGCTCGGTACTCATGGTTTGGGTAACCTTATATTTATGGTTGTCTTATTCAGAATTGATGTTGGGGAATGTCTCTAGATTTATAACAGTAATTGCTAGAATTCATTTTTTAACATTAGGATTTGGGAATCGGCTTTACTTGGTATTGCATGCATTCTGTTTATTTGGTCTTTGGGGCTGATTGTATTAGCCAGAATCTAGTCAGGAGTAATTTGAACAGGGAAAATTTTAAATAAATAATGGTTAACTAAGTGAAAGGTGGTTAACTTATAAAGAGGTAAAAGAAGACTCTAAGGTGTATAGAGGTAGCAACTGCAGAAAGCTCCTGCCCCCTCACCCCAGGCAGAAGGAGTGAACACAGAGGAACTTAGAAACTTAGAGGAGATCTCCACAAAGCAGAGATTCAGACCTCTGAAGAGAGGACATGCTGCCCACTGCCAGAGGGTACCCTGTTGGTGAATGCAGGAGCAGCCACCCGTGAGGTGGTGAAGAATCTTAGCTTGGGGGCACTGAACTGAGGGCAGCCATTGGCAAGGTGACTATTGCTGGGACCCCCACCTGCCAACCTGCTCTTCCTGCACAGAAAAACCACACATTGTAAGAAGGAAGAAAAGTTCCTTCTTCCTGCTTCAGCCTTGCAGTCTCCCACCTCTCTATTGGCAAGCTTAACATCGAACCACCTGACAGGAAAAACGTAGCCTGCTGCAGGGTCCAGTGCCAGTATCACGAAGCAGATAAGGGCAGAGAAGGGGAGTTAGGAGCGGAGAGGTAATAAATGAATAACTGGCACAGGGAGTACAAGCTTTGTGGAAAGTTAACTCTTATAAAGTAAATGATTTCATTTTGTGTCATGAATAGTTTTTGTTTTGTTAATAGATGTTAATTTCTCTCAAAGCAGGGTACACCTGTAACTTTCGCAGTTGGCTGGGTAGCATTCACCACCTAGACAGTGCCATCTGAGCCAATGATTGCCTTAGCTATAAATGTCCCTCAAAATTCTGTTGGCTACTTTCCATGAAGGGGTTTGATAAATATTAATCAATAGGTTTTAACAAACTTTCCCCCCCCCAAAAAAAGTCTGGTAATTTTTGTTTTAGAAGACAAAACAAATGTGAATGTGAATAGAAGGTGGCTCTTCCAACCTTTTAACCACATTGCATTCTCCTAATTTCCTTTATGACTAATTCTCTCTTCTAACCATTTCATTTTTCTTGAACTGTTATAATTCTCTCCTGGTTGTTTTTAGCCACATTGAGCCCTCCTGTTCCTGACTTCTTTAGCATCCAATTATTATTGATGCTTGTCTTCCCAACGAAATTGTAAGACCCTTGCTGTCTGGGACCACTTTATGCTACCTTTGTATATTACAAAACAGTGTTGTCCAAATTCCTCTTGAATAGATGGAATCTTATATTTACAAATGAGAAATGGAAACATAGCCTTCAAAGCAATCAGAGAACAAAAGAGTACTTACCAATTTTTTTCATTGCTACTTTTTCAGAAGCTATCCACTGTCCCTTGCTCTTTAGAAAGACCGTAACTAACATTAGGAATGTAAAGACATAACCAAGGTAGGAGTGGGGAGCATGACAGAACAGTTGGAATCATGGAGGAACCTGGAAGTATGTATAATGGAAAATAAATTTGGGAAGAGAATGCTTCCAGGGTAATGATGGTTTTAATGCACACATTTGCTTTCCTTTCCGTCCCAAACCCTACTAAAATAATTAAAAAAAAAAAAAAAAAAAAAAAAAAATATGTGAACCCTCAAGGAGAAAACAGAAAAGAGGTCAACAGCAGCAAAATTTTGGCAACTGGTAGGCATGTGAACTTAGGAGACCTAAGAAAAGCAGTCCTAAAGTGAGGAAAGCCAAGAACCAAGACAGTTCACACCTCACAATACTCCAAGAGGCTAAAGATTGGTACTAGGTAGAGGGGGGAGATAGTTTAAATAAGGGGGATTAATTAAAGTCTGTTTAAGAAGGAGTCAGATGCCTAGATCACCTGCTTTATTCTGTCCCAGAAAAGACTGGAGCTTTATTCTCTAGAGACAATAAAACAAAGTGGTTCCTCAACTGGAACCAACCAAGGATGGAGGTTCTACCACAAATGTAGTGAACTATGCCGACTGCATGCTGAGACCACGCCTCCCTCCACAGCCAGGCTTTCACCCTTCATTCAGAAGGTTGGAAGAGACTTCTGGGGAATCTGACCAGCCCAAGTAGAATAAAGGCACTGATATTGAAAGTTCTACAACTAAAAAGCTTGGTCACACTGCAGTGAAACTCACAGTCAACATGCCCAAGTCCTACACTCAGACTTTTCAAGCAGCTTTTTTAGTCTTTTGTTCTTACATATGAAAAAACAATGAAAGATTGTCAACATTTGAGAAGAGCCCCTAACATAAAAAATAAAGACCAGGGGGGCTTACCTGGTGGCGCAGTGGTTGAGAATCTGCCTGCCAATGCAGGGGACACAGGTTCGAGCCCTGGTCTGGGAAGATCCCACATGCCGCGGAGCAGCTAGGCCCATGAGCCACAATTACTGAGCCTGCGCGTCTGGAGCCTGTGCTCCGCAACAAGAGAGGCCGCGATAGTGAGAGGCCCGCGCACCGCGATGAAGAGTGGCCCCCGCTTGCCGCAACTAGAGAAAGCCCTCGCACAGAAACGAAGACCCAACACAGCCAAAAATAAATAAATAAATAAATAAAATTTAAAAAAAAAAAAAAAAAAAAATAAAGACCAGGGCTTCCCTGGTGGCGCAGTGGTTAAGAATCTGCCTGCCAATGCAGGGGACACGGGTTCGAGCCCTGGTCTGGGAAGATCCCACATGCCGCGGAGCAACTAAGCCCGTGAGCCACGACTACTGAGCCTGCGCGTCTGGAGCCTGTGCTCCGCAACGGGAGAGGCCGCGACAGTGAGAGGCCCGCGCACCGCGATGAAGAGTGGCCCCCGCTCGCCACAACTGGAGAAAGCCCTCGCACAGAAACGAAGACCCAACACAGCCATAAATAAATAAATAAACAAATAAAAATTAAAAAAAAAAAAAAATAAAGACCAAAAGCAACAAATGGAAAAAATCAACTAAGAGAAAACACACTATGCCGATCTGTCTCATTAATATCCTCAGACAGATAAGGTATTGCAAACGTAATAAGAACAGATGCTATTAAAAAGGACCATACAGAGAACGGGAAAGAGCTCATGGAAATTTAAAAATATGATAGAAATGAAAAACTCAAAAATTTTCAGAGTTGAAGTTAAGGAAGTCTTCCAAAAATAGAGCAAAAGGACATGAATGAAAGAGAAAAGAGAACCAATCTATGAGAGCCAAAAATCTGAATAATAGGAATTCCAGAAAGAGAGGAAAAGGGAAACATAAAGGACATCATTAATGAAATACTTCAAAAAAATTTCCCAAACTTGAAGGACATACGTTTCCAGTCTGAAAGATCCTGACAGTTACCACCAAAATAGATGAAAATAGACCTAATCCAAGACACATCATTTCATGATTTCAGAACTCTGAGAAAAAAGAGAAGATCCTGGAAGCTTCTAGAGAAGACAAAAAGTAGATTTCATACAAAGGATGGGAATCAGAATGTCTTCAACATTGGAGACCATCGGAACAATATCTTCAAAATTCTAAGGGAAAATTATTTTCAAGTGAAAAGATGAATAAAGACATTTTTTAGATATGGAAGATCTCAAAAAATTGACCTCTGATAAACTCTATGCACTATTGGCACTTGTGCACCACCCATGGGATACAGAAAACAGGTGAGAGAGGAGGAATCCAGGGTTATTGCTGTGCACCAGGCACAGAGGACAGACCATCTGGAGACTTCTTCAGGAAGATGAAATTGATAAATTACATGATGCATCTCAATATCTTAAGATTTCGACAACAGGCAGTGATAGAGTCTGTGGTTGAACTAGAGATAAATACACAGAAAACTAAGCAACCTAAAAAAACTCAGGGAAAGCAAAAAGATTTGCAAGAAAGGAAAGGTAATCATAGTTTATTACATGGGTTAGCTATAAGTAGCATTTATATAATCATAATAATGTAGAAAGTGAATATTGATCTAGGTAAAGTTACAGTATATAACTCTGAGGGACTTCCCTCGTGGTGCAGTGGTTAAGACTCCACACTCCCAGTGCAGGGGGCCTGGGTTCGATCTCTGGTCAGGGAACTAGATCCCACATGTATGTCACAACTAAGAGTTCACATGCTGCAACTAAGAGCCCACATGCCTCAACTAAAAGATCCCGCACGTGGCAACGAAGATCCCACGTGCTGCAACTAAGACCTGGTGCAACCAAATAAATAAATAAATGTTTTAAAAACATACATATAACTGAGAAGATAGGAGGTCGGATGCTTGCATATGTGTTGTGAGGAGTTAAGGTGGAAGGATGGGAAAAGGAGCTAAATCATCACTTTCTATATTGGGGGAAGTCAATAGATAATGCCTCAAATTGAAAAATCGAGAAATAGTGATACAAGCATATTATTTAGTCATTTAGAGACATAGAGGTAATAATACAATATAATCAGCTAAACAGGGTAAAAATGGGTCCCACTGAGTAGTTAAAGGTGAACTGCAGTTTTTCATAACAAACCTTATAGAATTATTTGATTTTTGAGACATGTACACGTATAACTTTAATTTTTGAAAAAACAATTGTTAAAAATAGGTGAAATAGGTAGTAGAAAGGACAGAGACTGGATGTTGTAACATTTAGAGAGACAAAGCTAAATAATGTTTGATAGGAAAATAAATGGAAACTGAAACACGAAATGTATATGAATAGGCCAAAAATAAAAGTTCTATACTTCTCTTTGTTGATGAAAAGGAAGCTAATTACTTTGAATGAAAATGTGATTGCTTACATATTTTCAGTTTTTGTGTTGTAAAATCTGCATGCTCAAACTTACTATAATCCAAAATAAGTAATTCACAGTTTTTGGGTGGGAAGCAACTGTATTTCCACCCCATGATGAGAAATAGAACCCAAAACTCAAGCCCTTAGCAATATATTGGTAACATGATTTGATTAAGGAGTTTCACTCCTTTCCATCTTATCCCCCTTGATATAAGTGGTACCTTTCTGAGTATTTAGTTGGATTACAGTCCAATTGGAAAAAAAATTAAATTTTATGCTAATTTTCATTATTACGGTCTTCTAAATATTGACCTCTGGTAACTGGTAGGTTTTGGTGGATGGAATTTTATTTTTGAACATGTCATTGAACTGTACATTTAACGCTAGGTCTGGGTGGTCTCTCTGGGGAGAATGGAATTGATGGATCCTTTTTCTACCAGTCCCTCGTGACCTGTCAGGAGAGCAGGTGTTGCTGGGATGGCTCATGCATTCAGGAGTCATAGTGCAAATCTGATCAAGGCATATATTCCCAAAACCACTTAGGCTAGTGTCCCTCATGGGGAAGAAGCCAACATTAGCTTCCTATGCTTTAAAAAAAAAAAAATGAAAAAGAAAGAAAAACTAATTATCAACCTACAGCAAATGTCATTCAACTCAAATCCCTGAAGGATAAAGGCATAGGTGACAAATGTTCCTGGAGAGAGGGTTGAGCTGTCACTTGTCTTCTTAATGGATCATCCATGATTGGCTATAGAATCACATGCTATTTCTCCTTATTATGTGTTTCATCTGAAGAATTACTGAATATCTGCAAGTACAAAAGAATTGCACAATTTCTATAAACCTCTTGGGTTTGAACAGAATCCTAGTGTCAAGAAAGATAATAAGGAGTTAGTTTTATTGCTCTTAAAGTATTCAAGGAGCAGCTGTCTATTGACTTAGTTGTCCCTAATACTATACCTATTTTTCCTTACTTTTGATTAGATTCATTACATCCCATTTGCTCTGCATTAGCTACACATGGGCATTTATCCATGTCCTGTTTCAGAGGACAGAGTTAGGAACAATGGGGAGAAGTTAGAAAGAGGTTTGTTTGTTTTGTTTTTGCCACAGTGTTAAGGATGTACTTTCCAAATTTCCAGAAATTAAATGGACTCTCAAAACGTACCAAGTTTCCCATCATGCAGAACTCTCAGGCAGAGCTCTGTGACCAGCTCTGGAATGTTACCAGATACTGTTTAGGATTAGCTGGGGGCTTAGGTTGGGTGATCTCTATTCTTTTCAACTATTAAGAATTAAGGATTCTATTCTTTTTGCTTTCAAAGAAGATCTACAAAATAAACAGCTAGTCTCCATGTTGCACTGCTCCAGTTTTACAATATTTCTGTTTATTCCTAATCTTATAGTCCTCCCTATTTTAACAGTTGTTATTTGTTAATAGGGGTAGCAATGCTATTGGTACTTTCCTTGAATTAGTAAATGTTCTGATAGAAAAATTAGCCAGTTTTTCAAACATCATTTAGAGTAAAAGGAAATGTATTTAATCCAAAGTCTGAATGACTTGAGTTAGGTAACAGGAAGAATTTCTGGACATACAAGGATGTTAAAATTTGAACAAAAGTATGAAATTGCCTGTTTCACTGACCTTTGAAAGTAAAACAGATTTTCATCTCTGGGATGTCTCATTGACTTAAGCCTTACCTCAGTGACTGATTCTAAAATATCTTCTTTTCCTACATTCTCAGAACAATTTTTTCTCTCCTTTCAAGAGAAATTCCTATTTTATTGATATTAGGAATACCTAGATTATCTTAAGTGAACCGTCTTCTCTTTCTCTTAATACCTAAGTTCTTTGTCTCTGTTTTCTCATTCGTTTTCCTAATTCCAAGAGGTGTCCTTATCTGAGGATTGTCCCCTTTTTTCTGTGTATTCTATTTTCTGTTTTCTGGTTGATTTCTAAGGAACCTTCAACCTTTTCATGCTTATTTCCTCTCTCTCCAGCATCATTTGTCTCTTCCTCCTACAGCATCCAATTCAGCATGTCCAGGGAAAGGGAGCTTATTTCCATTGCTAGACAAAATTATCCCACAGAATTCTCCCTTCTTTCTGACTTCTCTTAATTTATAGCCATAGTTGTTACTTAAGATGTTAGTAGCAAATTTTATTTATTTATTTATTTATTTATTTTTGGCTGTGTTGGGTCTTTGTTTCTGTGCGAGGGCTTTCTCTAGTTGCGGTGAGCGGGGGCCACTCTTCATCACGGTGCGCGGGCCTCTCACTATCGCGGCCTATCTTGTTGCGGAGCACACGCTCCAGACACGCAGGCTCAGTAGTTGCGGCCCACGGGCCCAGTTGCTCCGCGGCATGTGGGATCTTCCCAGACCAGGGCTCGAACCCGTGTCCCCTGCATTGGCAGGCAGATTCTCAACCACTGCGCCATCAGGGAAGCCCAGTAGCAAATTTTAAAAGAGCAAATTTCTCTTACATATAAATAGTTCAGTGTATTTAAAGAAATCTATCATAGTGCCCTTTGAATAAATTCATTCATGTAGCCAATCATGTAATTGAGTTGTTTCACAGTTATTAATTGAGCTTATCCTATCTATGCCTTGGACACTGTTACATTCTAGGGCCTCAAAAATAAATAAGATGTGAATAAGTCATCTCCCAGTGAAAGACATGCATGTAATTAAATAATTATAGTTCAGTGTAAAAGAAGTTTGTATGTGGTTCATGGCTGACATGAGGAAGGGAATAACCAACTTTGCCTGTGTGAGGGTTTCAGGAGAGGCTTCATAGAAGAGACACCTGAGGCTGAGTCTTGAAGAGTACATAAAAATTTGCCAGGTGGATATAAAGCAGTATAGGAATCCGGAAGAAGGGAGAATACAGAAGAAACTATGGGCCAGTATAAGTAATTTGAATAATATACATAGGCACAGAAGTATGAATTCAGATGGTACATCTGAGGAAATGCTAGTTGTCCCTGTGTAACTAGAGCGCTGGGAGACTAGCAGGAGATGACACTGTCCATTAGTAAGTTCCATGAATGACAGTACCTTTTCTGGCTTATTCATTATTGTATCCACATTACCTAGCACATAATAGATGCTTAGTAAAAATCTGATAAACAAAGAAATAAAGAGGTAGGCAGGGGCCTTGTAAACAAGAAAGGGGACTTAAAACATTATTCTGAAGATTGTTGGAAGTAATTGAAGATTTCTTTTTAAACCAGGGAATAATATGGTTAGATTTGGCTATAGGAAAGTCACTTTAGCTGTCATGTAGAGAGTGGTTTTGTAAGAGAGTAAAGTTTAGATTGGGAGATCAGTTAGGTTATCAGTAATAGTCCAGGGATCAGATGGAGAGGACCTAAACTAAACTGGTGAGGCAGTAAATGTAACTGACATGAGACATTTGGGTTAGAGACTCAATAAGAT
The DNA here is from genome assembly GCF_028023285.1 of Balaenoptera ricei. Classification (NCBI taxonomy): domain Eukaryota; kingdom Metazoa; phylum Chordata; class Mammalia; order Artiodactyla; family Balaenopteridae; genus Balaenoptera; species Balaenoptera ricei. The sequence continues at coordinate 159,975,705 of NC_082640.1, forward strand.
TTAGTGACAGGTTGAAGATGGGAGTGAAAGAGAAGGATCCATCATGATCTTCCCTGGTTTCTAATATGGGTGACTTGGTAGATTTGCTCCCACTGTCTAGAATTGGGATACAGAAGATAAAGGAGGTTTGAAGTGGAAAGATAAAAGTAAATAAAACCAGTCTTTAACTTCCTGTTGTGGCAGTTTTGAGATACTACTCTGGTTACCTTTCTTTGGATATAGCTTCTAGTTCACCAACATTTTTCTTATAAAATGACAATGAAAATTGAATACAGCACTCTAATTGTGGACTGATTCCTGAGCAATCCAATATTGTTTTCTGTGATCTGGAATCTGCATCTAATAACAGAAACTAAGATTTTTGTTTGTTAGCGCTTGGATCTCCCAGAGTTAGCTCAAAAGGAACTTGAAAATCAACCAAAAACCCAAGGTTTTTCAGTTATTAAATCATGTGCCCCCTCATATCCTGCACAGTTTTTCTTTTAATTAAATATCAGATTTTACATTTATCCAATAGCCTTTTCTAGCCTCATTACTCTTTGCACACTTCTCTAACTTCTGGGAACCTGTACTTCCAGGCTGTGTGCTTTCCTCTGAATCTTTAGCTGTGAGTATTTCTGAAGATTGTACCTCACTTCTCTTTCCCAAAGCACCCTATGTCTTTGTCCTTTTTGTGACTGCCATCTGGAATGCCTTGGCCCCTCCTTTACATTTGTCCACATCTCATTCACACTTGAAGCCCAATTCAAGCTTAATGCTGTGAATTTTTAGTCCTTACTAGTGCTATTTCCATCTTTGGGCTCCTATAGCACTTATTCTTTACCTGTCTTATGGCCCTTGTCATATTTTGCCTTAATGGTCATTTAACTGTTTTGGTCTACTGTAAACATTCTTAGAATATCTTCTATATTATCAAAATATAGTCTTTGTAAGAGAGAATCAAGTTTTTATGTTATAGGTTATTTGCCTTGATAACTTAATAAGTTCTTGTAAAGGTAGGTGAATGAGTTATAGAACCTCCTGAAATCTTTATCAGCTGTGTGTTCATAAGGTTTTTATAGATTGCCCCAATCTATAAAATATAATAGCTTGAAATTATATATATATATATACATATATATATATATATATATAAAATAGCTTGAAATTCCATCATACCTTTCAAATAGGACTTTCATTACACTAGAAAGCTTCTTGCTGCCCTCTTCGGAAAAGCTAGGTAATACTGACAATTAACAATGCTCAGAAAATTTAATTTTCATCTAACTTCCACTAAGATCAGCCTTTTTCACATTTTTAGAATTTTTATATCTTCTACAGATTCTCAAGCATAATTACTGATGAGCATTTTTTTTCTTTTTGTGTATATCCATGGTGAATATGAAGTATTAATTTATTTGATTACCTGCCAGAATTTATAGTGCTCATTTTGCTTAATTACCAACCTCAAAGCAAAAGAAAATAAAAGTAATTCTTGGTAAGATAAACTCTACAGTATCCTATTTAACATTTTAGAAGTTGCTTTGGAGTTTAAATGTTCCATTTTCTTTCTGCTTAAAAACAGAAGAGATTGAAAAGTTACAGAGTGGTGAGGTTTTTTTGGGGTTTTTTTACATAACATAAGACTTGATAATAAAAATGGAATAATTAATAGTATATACCATAAGCTCCCCTTCTCTTCCTTCCTCTCCTAAGGTTGAGTAATCTTCAGTCCTTTTCCTTTTCTGAAAACCCAGTCATCTTGCTACAAACCATAGGAAAGATAATAATCATTCTGGACTTATGCTTGTTATTAAAATCTGTATGATATACATAAAATCAGATGAATTTCACTCACTTAAAAATGAATTAGTGGAGCAATTCTGCTCAACATGAATAGCAATAGAAACTATAGAAATGGATATAAGCTACCTAAAATGAAGCACTAAGAGAAAAATATTGAAACAAAATTATATAACCTCAGTGGAACAACATCAAGCAGTCTAACATATGGGTAATTGGAGTCCCAAGAAAAGTCAGGTGGAGGCCAGAAAAAGTATTTAAGAAAATAAATGGCCAAAATTTTTCCAAATATGATACAAAGAAGGTCAGTGAAACCCAAACATGAAGAAAACTGTACCAAGACATATCATAAATTGTTGAGTGATAAAGAGAAAACTCTTAAAAGCAGGCAGAAAAAAAAAAGACATATAAAGGAACAAAGAATGAAAGCAGACTTCTCATCACAAAATATACAAACCAGTGATAATGGAATGAAATCTTTAAAATACTGAAAGGAAAAAAATCTGTCAACCTAGAATTCTCCGTCCTGCAAAAATATTCTTTCATAATAAAGGCAAGATAAAGACATTTTCTAGACAAACAAAAACCAAGATAATCTGTCTCCAGGAAACGTACATTACAAGAAGTGTTTAAGGACGTTCAAGGCATAGCTAATAAACCAGTAGTAGAACTATAATGGAATACTAAAAAATACTTTGTTGATCCAAAAGGAGGCTGGGAAAAAAGGAAAAAACAACATATGGGACAAATAGAATAACTGGCAAGATGATGAAATCATATCAATAATTCAATATTTATAAATGATCGAATATACTTGAAAGAGTAGATCTTAAATGTTATCACCACACACACACACACACACACACACACAAAATCGCAATTATGTGAGGAGATAGAGGTGTTAACTAGCCTTACTGTGATAATCATTTTGCAATATATACATGTATCTAATTATCACGTTGCATACCTTAAACTTACATATATGTCAATAATATCTCAATAAAGATGGGGAAAAAATATAAATGGTCTGAACACATCAGTTAAAAGACAGGGATTATCATATTGGATAAAAAATAAGACTCTACTATATGCTATATACAAACTTAAATATAAAGACATGGATACACTAAAAATAAAAGAATAGAAAAAGGTGTTCCATGCAAACATTAATAAAAAGTAAGCTGGGGCTTCCCTGGTGGTGCAGTGGTTGAGAATCTGCCTGCCAATGCAGGGGACACAGGTTCGAGCCCTGGTCTGGGAAGATCCCACATGCCGCGGAGCAACTGGGCCCGTGAGCCACAACTACTGAGCCTGAGCGTCTGGAGCCTCTGCTCCGCAACAAGAGAGCCCGCGATAGTGAGAAGCCCGCGCACCGTGATGAAGAGCGGCCCCCACTCGCCGCAACTGGAGAAAGCCCTCGCACAGAAACGAAGACCCAACACAGCCAAAAATAAAAATAATAAATAAATTAAAAAAAAAAAAAAGTAAGCTGGAGTGACTATATCAATATCAAAGTAGAATTCAGAACTGGGAATATTACCAGGGAGAAAGAGTAGCTTTTCATAATGATAAAGGGGTCAATGCATCAAAAGATAGGAGCAGAATTAATGAATCCAAAAAACACATTCTTTGAAAAGATAAAGTGGATAACTATCTAGATTGATCAAGTAAAAAAAGAAAGAAGGCACAAATTACCAATATCAGAAGTGAAAGGAGGGGGTATCATTTTATATCCTACAGACAGTGGAAGGATAATAAGTTAACTTTATTCCAATAAATTTGATAGCTTGGATGGAACAGACAAATTCCTTGAAAGATGCAAATTTTCAAAATTGACTCAAGAAGATATGAAAAACTTGAATAGCTCTACATCTAACAAAGAAATTGCATTTGTAATTTAAAACCTTCTCACAGACAAAACTTCAGCCCAGATGGCTTCACTGATAAATTCTATTAAACATTTTTTTTCTTCCAGTTTTATTGAGATATAATTGACATACAGCACTATATAAGTTTAAGGTGTACAGCATACTGATTTGACTTACATACATCATGAAGTGATTGAGTACAAGTTTAGTGAACATCCATCGTCTCATATAGATACAAAATTATATTAAACATTTAATGAAGAGTTAGTAGAAAATAGAGGAGGCAGAAAGCTTTTCCCAGCTCATATTATGAGGCCAGCAATATCTTAACAGCAAAATCAGACAAAGATTAGAAAATCAAACTACAGATATTACCTCATGAATATAGATGCAAAAATCCTTAACAAAATATTAGCAAGTCCATTCCAGCAATATACAAAATAATAATAATACATCATGATCGAGTAACTAGTAAAATAAGGAAAGATGAAGAAAGTAAGGCATACCTATTGAAAAGGAAAAAGCAAAACTGTCTTTATTCACAGATGACATGACTGTTTACATAGAAATCTAAGGAATCTACCAAAAAGCTACTAAAACAAGTAATAAGTGAATTAAAGCAAGATTTCCGGACACAAAGTACAAATATCAAATTTTATTTCTATATACCAGCAATGAACATTTGGTATATGAGTTTTTTAAAATAAATACAACATGAAATTCTAAGGAATAAATTTAGCCGATGTGTGTAAGACATGTATACTGAAACCTACAAAGCATTGCTGAGCGAAATTAAGGATCTAAGTAAATGGAGGTATATACCATGTTTATGGATCAGAGGCTGAATATTATCATGTTAGTTCTCTCTAGATTTATCTGTGTATATTCAATGAAATTCCAATCAAAATCCTACCAGGCCTTCTTGAGAAATTGAAAGCTGAATGATTCTAAAGTTTATATGGAAATGCCAAGGACCTAATGACCAGAACAATTTTGAAAACAAAAAACAAAATGTTGGGGGCTTCCCTGGTGGTCCAGGGTTTAAGACTCCATGCTTCCAATGCATGGGGCACGGGTTCGATCCCTGGTTGGGGAACTAAGATCCCACATGCTGCACGGTGTGGCCAAAAAATTAAAAACAAAACAAAACAAAAAACCCCCACAATGTTGGAGGATTTACACAACCTGCTTTCTAGTCTTTCTGTAAAACTACAGTTATCAAGATAGCTTGGCTTTGACATAAAGACAGGCATAGAGATGAATAAAACAGGATAAAGAGTCCAGAAATACACCCATATATATGTAGTCAATTGGTTTTTGATAAAAGTGCCAAAACAATACAAGGATAGTCTTTCAACAAATAGTGCTGGAACAACTGAATATCTATGTGGGAAGAAATGGACCTTGACCCTTACCTCACATCATAAAAAAAATGAACTGAAAATAGATCATGGATGTAAATGTAAAAGCTGAAACCCTAAAACTTCTAGTAGAAAACATAAGAGAAAATCTTTGCATCCTTAGGATAATCAAAGACTTCTTAGATAACACAGGGAGAATATGCCATAAAACAAAAACGTGATAAACTGTACTTTATCAATATAGAAAACCTTTGCTCTTCAGAAGACGTTAGGAAAATGAAAACACAAATCACAGACTGTGAAAAAATATTTGCAATATATATGCAGTTGATCCTCATTCACAGATTCTATATTTGCAGATTCACCTACTTACTAAAATTTATAACCCCCAAACCAATATTTGTAGTACTTTTATGGTCATGTGGATATGCACCAGGTGGCAAAAATTTGAGTTGCCCAACATGTGTGTTCCCAGCTGGTGTCAAACAAAATGGTGCTGTGCCATCCTTTTCATGGCCTATTTAGTGCCAGTATTTTGCATTTTTATTATTTTTGTTGATTTTGCAATTTAGAATGGCCCTAAGCATAATGCTGAAGTACTGTCTAGTGTTCCTAAGTCCAAGAAGCCTATGATGTGCCTTACGGAGAAAATAGACGTGTTAAATAAGCTTCATCCAGGCATGAGTTAGAGCACCACTGGCTGTGAGGGTTTTTTTAACATTTTGTTTTATTTTATTTATTTATTTATTTACTTAATTACTTACTTATGGCTGCGTTGGGTCTTCGCTGCTGCGCGCGGGCTTTCTCTAGTTGCGGAGAGCAGAGGCTACTCTTCGTTGCGGTGTGCAAGCTTCTCATTGTGGTGACTTCTCTTTGTCATGGAGCATGGGCTCTAGGCACACGGGCTTCAGTAGTTGTGGCATGCGAGCTCAGTAGTTGTGGCTCGCAGGTTCTAGAGAGCAGGCTCAGTAGTTGTGGCACATGGGCTTAGTTGCTCCGTGGCATGTGGGATCTTCCCAGACCAGGGCTCGAACCTGTGTCCCCTGTATTGGCAGGCGGATTCTTAACCACTCCGCCACCAGGGAAGTCCTGGAATAACTAGAATTAAAGACAGACTATAGCAAGTGCTAGGGAGGGTGTGGAACAATGAGAACTTATACATTGCTGGTGGGACAGCCACTTAGGAAAAGTTTGGCGATTACAGTGTTAGACATATGTTTACCATATAACCTACCAATTCCACTCCTAATTTTTCACTCAAAATAAATAAAAACATATATCTGCACAAAGACTGTACCAAATGTTCATGACAGTTTTATTCATAACAACCATTAAGTTGGAAACATCCCAAACATCTATCAACCAGTGAATGGACAAACAAACAATTTGTGGTATACCCATGTGATGGAATACTACTCAGTACTAAAAAGTAACAAACTACTGATACAGGTAGCAATATGGATGGGTATAAAAAATGTTATGCTAAAGAGTACCTAGTATATGATTTTATTCATATGAAATTCTAGAAAAGGCAAATCCAATCTATAGTGACAAAGTAAATCAGTGGTTACCTAGGACTAGGGTGATATTGGGGTTCATTACAGAAGGGCACAAGGAAATCATTGGGGTTGATAGAAATATTCTATATCTTGATTATCATGGCAGTTACACAATTTTAAATGTCTGTGAAAACTCATTAAACTGTGATTGAAAATAGGTGCAATTTATTGTATGTAAATTATACCTCAAGAAAGCTGCTTTTCAAAGAATGAATTAGTTGAGGTTTGGTTTGGATTTTAGGAGGAGGATTTTGGATTTGTGGGGGAGGCAACACATTTCCTGAAGAGACATGTTTCATAGAACCAGTACTTGAATACCCATTTCTTCCTAGCTAATGTGTTTCTGAAAAATTCTGCCATTAAATGAAAAAGATTTTTATTACTTTTAGTAGGAAAAACTATGATGCATTCCATCCCAACAGATACCCAAACAAATTTCATAGGTAGAAAAATATATCAACTGAACAGTGAAAACAAGCTTAAGTAGTAAGAATGTAGAAGTAAATAAATACAGATTGTATAACAAACATAATGTAATGAAGCTTTATTGTGTTTATCAAAGGAAGAAAAGATTTGAGCGGGTGGTAGTTGTGGAGGTGGATGTGAGAGAGTTGGTTTTTGGAAAGAGCATCTTGCTGCACTTTTTCTTTTTTCTTCACTAATTTTTCAAGCTTTAGGGGACTTAAATTATCTTGCCCTCAAACTGCAGTTAAAAATAAAGTCATAGCATAAACATGAGAGCACTTTCAATCATATGGAAATTTTAAAGAATTATAGATGAAATGTTATCTCTTCATCCCTCTTGGTTGGCATACATTCACAAAGCAAATGTTTGGGGTTCGTTCAAACATGGCAGACAATACACATTTGGTCCATGTGATGTTCTCTGGAGAATGACAGTGTTGAACAGAATGCACCAATGTTGAAATAGCACTTTTTATAAAACCATTATATAAAAACAAAAGTCTGTTGTATTTTATACACCAGAAACAATTAGAATATAACATGTTTTTTAAAAAAAGATAACCTTCCCAATGGTACTTAAAGGTTTAATCTCTCAAAAATTTTGTAAGACCTTTATGGAGAAAATTGCAAACTTTATTGACAGACATTAAAGAAAACCTAAGTAAATGTCATGAATTAGAAGGAAAACAAAAGCCATTATACTAAAGACTTTTTTAAAAAGTTTTCTAAAAAGTAATGAACAGTCATTATGTGAGTAAAGTCTGCATTGACATAGACCTGGAATTTGGAAAGTGGATTTAGACCGAGTATCTCGTGTGTCTTTCATTTTAATTCTTAAAACAAACTTAAATCACATTTCTTGGGAAGTTTATGCCTGGAATGTTTGAAATACAGATTGCTGTTTCTTCTTCCTGGAACGCTTTGTCCACTTCCTTAGCCCTTTTTCTGTGCTCCTGTTCATCCCTCTATTACAGCCAATATCAACTTATATTATTAATGATGTATATATTTCTAGTCTGTGAACTCTCTTAGGTCAGGGACCATCGGGAAATAACTGTAGCAGGCTCTGGAGTTAAGGCCACTTGGATTCTAATCCTGTCTCAACCACTTATTAGCGTTTAAACTTGAGCAAATTATATAACCTCTCTGTGCCGCGTTTGTAAAATGGGAATGATAAATGGCACCTATTTATAGGATACTGTGATGATTTTAAATAATAATGTATTAAGTGCTTTGAATAGTACCCAACATATAATCACCATTCAGAAATGTTAGCCATTGTGGTTCTTAGCCATTCAGCAGCACAGACTCTTCCCTGGGTGAGCTCTAAATTTTGAACAATGTGTAATAAACGTGTTAACATTACAGTGATGCCAGTTAGGTGGAATTTAGGACTGAGCAGGTTTTATATAATGTGTGGAGCAGAGTACAATTTGTTTTGAGTCAGAGGTAAGAAGCATAATGTCAAGTCAGCACCAAGGATGGCGCTAATTAGAACAAGTGAGAACTCTGCTTCACCGATATATTAAGAATGTAAGAATGTGTTCAGATCAGAAAATGATCCTACTCAAATAGCCACACAGGACTGAAGGGCAACCAAGTAACTAGTGTGACAATTTTATGGCCCCTATGAGAAATTATACTATACAAATAACTTGTGTACTGATTTTCTGAATCTTTTAATCTCTTCAAAGTGTGAATACGAAAAAGTGAGCATTACTAATCCTATATGAAGTTGTGTTCAATAAGTACATATTGAATGAACCAATTAAAAAAAAATGGAACCATCTGTATTATTCTTATCTTCAGAGAATAGCACAATAATGAGCACGTGGGAAGTCTACAATTAAATGCTTTTGTGTAAATAAAATTGTCTTTATTGCTCGTGATCTGAGTTAGGATTGATAATTCAGTTATTACATTTACCCAATTATTTACATATACTGAGGATTACTTAGCTTTCATAGAAATCTTAATCTTTCATTTCATGGATTTTGATATGCTTAAATATATAGCTTTGTTAAATGCTTTTGCATTTAGTGCATTTGCATTAATCTAATCTACTTATATTAAATTTAATTGCATTCTGACTTCCTGGGATGAATATTTAGTCATTAAACAAAAGGAACATTTTTCAAATAATTATTCATAGTGTCTAAGTAATCCAAGTACTATACTTATTGTAATTCAAAATATAGTATCTTTGCTTTCAAAAAGTACATAAATACAAATTCTGATATTAATCTGAATTTATTTTTTAAATTTATTTATTTATTTATTTTTGGCTGCTCTGGGTCTTCGTTGCTGCACGCAGCCTTTCTCTAGTTGCGGCGAGCAGGAGCTACTCTTTGTTGTGGTACGCGGGCTTCTCATTGCGGCGGCTTCTCTTTGCTGCGGAGCATGGTCTCTAGGCATGCGGGCTTCAGTAATTGTGGCACACGGGCTCAGTAGTTGTGGCTTGTGGGCTCTAGAGTGCAGGCTCAGTAGTTGTGGCGCACGGGTTTAGTTGCTCCTTGGCATGTGGGATCTTCCCGGACCAGGGCTTGAACCCGTGTCCCCTGCATTGGCAGGCAGATTCCCAACCACTGCGCCACCAGGGAATTCCTTTAACCTGAATTTAAACAATTGAAGTTATGAAGTATATTTTCTCTTGAAGTATATTGGCAGTAATGTCCCAACACCCAGTTTTATCAAGAATGTTGATTAGTTAGACTTTCAGTTAGTTCTTTAGCAAGAACAAGTCCAGGAGGAAAGGGCTATTTTTCTTTGTGCCTCAGGGTAGAGGTAAGAACTGGATGCTTATGTCTTCAGTGGAGAAACCCAGATTCTGTTAGCTTGTATCTTCCCTGTGCGAAGCCTCTTTATCAGGGGTTTCACTTGAGTCCAAGGGACTTCTTATTCTTCTGCATTTAATTTTTGCACAGCTCTACACGTCACCCATTTTTTTAAAAAGAGCATTATTGAGATATTTTACACATACTATAAAATTCATCCATTTAAAATGTACAGTGCGTTTTTAATATATTCACGGAAGTGTGCAACCATCATGACAATCTAATTTTGGAATATTTCCATCACCCCAAAAAGAAACCCCATACCCATTAGCGGCCACTCCCATTCCCCCGACTCCACTTCCCACTCCCCAGTCAGCCCTAAGTAATCACTAACCTGCTTGTTGTCTCTGGATTTCATTCCTTTTTATTGCCAAATAATATTCCATTATATGGATATATCACATTGTTCATCAGTTGATGGACATTTGGGAATTTCCACTTTTTGGCTGTTATGAAAATGCTACTATGAACATTCGTGTGCAAGTTTTTGTGTCATCATCATTTTAAACTTTCTTTTGATGTGGGGGTGTGTTTGTATATTATAAGTTTTGCATTGGAATACCCTGGATATAGTTTTAACTTAGTATAAGTACAATATATATCACCCAGTGATCTAAATACATTTTGCTAAACTTAAAGGTAACAACCATTTATTGGTCTCTCATTTGTCATTTTGAGTCACTCAAAAACTGACTGGGTAAGCAAAAACAGAAGCCTTTTTGCTTTCATCACTGTCAGTATTGGATTCCATTTCAAAGGACTCTAGAGTTTGATATTTCATATCTTGAGCTAGAATGGAGAAGAATGGCTTATTGTGAATCCAGTTACAGTTGGCTGACTGTCATGGCTAAATGACAACAATAGGTCATACCCTCTGTTTTGTTGTTATTTTTAATCTCAGTCATATATTCTTGTTTTGTTTTTGCATAGAGTGAAACTTTGAAAGAATAGAATGCTTCTGGCACATAGAAATTCATTTCTGTATTGACATTTAGCCTCAAAGACACATCACTGATTATACAGATGAAGTGAATGTACCCAGTAACTCAAGCTGCACTTGGGTAATCATTAAGAAAGCAGTTCAAAGAATGTGATTAATGGTAGGACTATTTAAGTGTTTTATTCACATTGTCTTCTGGCCTTTGACTCAACTCTGGATTTATTAGAAATAGTACCCCTAAATCAAATCAGAGCTAAAGTACCAGGGACTTAATAAATAGTCTTTAAAATAAACTTTTTAGCAAATTATGAAAACTAGCCTTTATAGTCTCTCTACCTTCCAAAAAAATGAGTGTTAGGTATGTTTGGTTACAGGAATGCTAGTTTATTAGAATCAACATGAATAGAGAGGAAAAAGCTGATTTAAAATGTGGTTTTTAGGGACTTCCCTGGTGGCGCAGTGGTTAAGAATCTGCCTGCCAATGCAGGGGACACAGGTTCGAGCCCTGGTCCCACATGCCGTGGAGCAACTAAACCCTTGTGCCATAACTACTGAGCTCTGCACTCTAGAGCCCAAGAGCCACAACTACTGAAGCCCATGTGCCTAGAGCCTGTGCTCCACAACAAGAGAAGCCACTGTAGCGCGAAGCCCGTGCAGCGCAACGAAGAGTACCCCCACTTGCTGCAACTAGAAAGCCCACGTGCAGCAACGAAGACCCAATGCAGCCAAAAATAAACAAAGACCCAACGCAGCCAAAAATAAATAAATAAATAAATTTATAAACTAAAATAAAATAAAATGTGGTTTTTAGATGGAATTATTTCAGGTTGATCTTACAAGCACAGAATTTTTAACTCATTAGGATAGTATTCTCAACCCTGGACTTTATAAATTATTTCTTCTGAATAAGAATAAAAGCATTTAAATAAAGCCTTTAAAATAAAAGCATGGTAGCTGTCTCCATTTTTTAAAAAATCTTGCGAAAACGTCAATCTACAAAAAGAAACTAGACTTAGGAACAAGTCACTTGACTTAACTGTTGTTTGGTTGTTGACTGTCACGGCTTTTTGCTTAACCAAATACGGTGAATAGTTATAATTGGTTTAGTTTCTGCCAAATTTTGGATAGATCAAATTTGTTATTTGTGATTTAATTTCTTAAAGCAGGGCCATTTCTTATACTACTTTGGTATCCACAAGAAGTCCCAAATGATGCTGGGAATTAAGAGGGTACTTAAAGCTTATTTTAAGATCTATTTCATAATGTTCACTTGCATTTTACACCGGTGGCCTAGCGGAAAGCATTTAAAAAGGAGCTGTCCTTAGCTTGCAGGGGTGTTCCTACATAGTATATTCCTAAAGGGTCTGTTCAAATATCACTTCTTTTCTAAAGCTTTTCCTGTCCATCCAACCCAAACCTTCTGCAGAATTAATTATCCCCGTGTCTGTCTTCATAATGTGTTATATACTCCTCTTATAGCTTGGATGACATTACTTGATAATTATTTATTTTCCAGTCTGTCTTCTGACAGATTCTCAAGGAAGGTTAAGGATTATATTATAACCTTAACATTAAGCATAATGCATGGCACTAGAGATAGAGCTGAAGTTTTGGTAAAAATTCTAATCCTTGGCTGAATTTTAATTTCTCCCTTTGTTGCTCATAGAGCAGATAGTCTCTCTCTTCTACTTTTAATATGATTTTTAAAATTAATTAATTAATTAATTATTTTTGGTTGCATTGGGTCTTTGTTGCTGTGCGCAGGCTTTCTCTAGTTGCGGCGAGCGGGGGTTACTCTTCATTGCGGTGTGTGGGCTTCTCATTGCAGTGGCTTCTCTTGTTGTGGATCATGGGCTCTAGGTGTGCGGGCTTCAGTAGTTGTGGCACACGGGCTCAGTAGTTGTGGCTTGTGGGCTCTAGAGCGCAGGCTCAGTAGTTGTGATGCACACGCTTAGTTGCTCCACGGCATGTGGGATCTTCCCGGACCAGGGCTCAAATGCATGTCCCCTGCGTTGGCAGGCAGGTTCTTAACCACTGCGCCACCAGGGAAGCCCCTCTCTAACTTTATGGTAAGAAATATGCTTTATGATCATAATTTTAATAAAATTAAAATTTTATTAGTAATTCTTTTAGTAATGAATTAGAACTGCCTCTAGAGTTTCTGATTCAGTAGATCTGAGATGGAGACCTGACAATGTGTATGTCTAACGTGTTCCCAAAGTGACGCTAATGTGGTTGGTCTAGGGACCACACCTTGAGAACCACTGATACAGGTAATAAATGCTAACTAACCTACCTGAAAACCTCTACTATATTGAAATAGGATCTGTTCCTGATTTCCCCACCTAACTTTCTTTTTAAGGTCTTGGGGGGAAAAAAGTACTCCATAAGTATCTACACAGAGCACAATTAAGCTGTTGATGAGCAAACTTTAGTTAGTTTAGTGACCAGAGGAGGAAGGGAGGGTTTTTCAAAGGAAGATTGGTTGATCTCTCTTGGTGTCTCATTATCTGCAGCACAAGAGTATGTAATGGGCGAGCAGTAAGAACTTGTTGACTAGCTGATGAAACTAGTTTAGAACTCTGACCTTTGATTTTGAGGCCAGTGGTCTACCATCTATAAAATGCTTCTTTTCACTTTCACTTCTTTATTGGTTTGAATGCAAATAAAATTAATGAAAAAGATATTTTAACTTTAATTATTAAGCATTATAGTAAATGTTTATATAATATCTAACCATATTTCCCCTTCTATTATATTTTGCCATATTGATCATACATAAGTTGTTTTTAAGATCCTAAATTATGACCTGTACTATCAATGAAAGAGTGTTTTTTTCATTCAGTACATGCCTATTAGTATGTTAACTATGTATAGGTTAAACTCTGGAGTTTCAATGAAGCAGACTATTATACACAGTATAATATAATTTTCTGGCTGAGGATATTTTTGTGTTCTAATTCTTTTATGTTAATAATTCACAAATGTTGTAAATAAGATTTTTCAGAAACATCAAAACTGGATATTTTGAAAAAAAAGGTTAACTAGCTGTAATTTCTACTCACAAGGAAAATAACCACTACCATATTGTTATGGACCTGGGCCCTTGGACTCTTTATTCAATAGAAATTGATAAGAGGCCAGATGAGAATTCCAGTCAAGGCTTTATTGGGGCTCGTGCTGCAGTACAAGGGGGTGAAAACAAGAGACAGGTACTCTTGCTCTCTTCCTGAGAGGAGCTGCTTGGGTCCTTAAAAGGGGTAACAACGGGGGGTGGTCCATGGGTTGGGCAGGAGGTGTAGCTTAGGTGATCTGCCCACCCCTTTAGTGGTGCCATGTACAGGGATCATGCACAGTGCCCTGCTTTTGCTCTTAGCACCTCAGAAATGGCGGTTGGTTTGTGGCCTTTTTGAATCCTGTTGATCATAATTGCCCCAACTGTGCACGTGTGCAGTTGTTTTTAGTCCCTTATAGTTTCTTTGTATTGTCACTCAAAGAGATGTTAGTCCAGGTGCAAGCACTCCAGTAAAAGGTCCCAGGTCCCAGCCTATCTCAATATGACTTCCTAAGTAGACATGTCATATGATCAAGTTCTTACCTTGATGTGATGTGGTTTTAAAAGAAATTCATAATCAAGTGAAGACAGTAATTGTTGTATATTTGTACTACTACATTATTTTAGAGGAAAAAGAGGATTTTTAAATTAAGCCTTACTGGATAAGTACTATATATTGGATATTTTTTCCAAGTCTGTTAGGGAAAATATCTTTAAAAGTCTCTACCATTGGGCTTCCCTGGTGGCGCAGTGGTTGAGAATCTGCCTGCCAATGCAGGGGACGCGGGTTCGAGCCCTGGTCTGGGAAGATCCCACATGCCACAGAGCAACTAGGCCCATGAGCCACAACTACTGAGCCTGCGCGTCTGGAGCCTGTGCTCCTCAACAAGAGAGGCCACGATAGTGAGAGGCCCACGCACTACGATGAAGAGTGGCCCCCGCTTGCCGCAACTGGAGAAAGCCCTCGCACAGAAACGAAGACCCAACACAGCCAAAAATAAATAAATAAATCAATAAAATTAAAAAAAAAAAAGTCTCTACCATTGATGAACTTATTGTCTGGTCAAGTTGAAAACATGAACCATACATATGTGAAACCACAATGCCAACAATTAAAAATCAAATTATCAGGTAGAACAAGTAATTTGTGTTAAAATTGGACAAATCGTCATCTGTGAAGTAAAAGAGTGATGAAAGTGAAGTAGGATTATTGAGGTCATTTATATTCACAGTTGTTGATAGTATGAGGAAAAACTAGCTGAAGTTTAACTGGACTAGTGAACGTTTAGATTAAGCTATTCCTTTTGTAACTTTGTTTAGATTAAGCTACTCCTTTTAGCTATTGGACTGGCCTCAACCTTAAAGTTAGGCTTGCTACCAACCCTAAAGCTTTTTTTTTTTTTAATTTTATTGAAGTATAGTTGATTTACAATGTGTTAATTTCTGCTGTAGCAACCCTAACGCTTTTTCTGAGAAGATTCAATAAATGAGTAACTTGGACTTCCCTGGTGGCACAGTGGTTAAGAATCTGCCTGCCAATGCAGGGGACATGGGTTCGAGCCCTGGTCCAGGAAGATCCCACGTGCTGCGGAGCAACTAAGCCCATGCGCCACAACTACTGAGCCTGTGCTCTAGAGCTCACGAGCCACAACTACTGAAGCCTGAGCACCTAGAGCCCATGCTCTGCAACAAGAGAAGCCACCGCAATGAGAAGCCCATGCACCGCAACAAAGAGCAGCCCCCGCTCTCTGCAACTAGAGAAAGCCTGTGCGCAGCAACAAAGACCCAACGCAGCCAAGAATAAATAAATAAATTAAATAAATAAATAAATAAATAAATAAATAAATAAATAAATGAGTGACCAAAGACTCATTCTCTCCACCTCCCAAAGAATTTTTTAGAAGCAAAATGTTGAACCAGAGAGCTTCCCTCGTAGCTATTTTATGAATAAATTGAAAATTGTGCTCTTAGATTTGTCAGTATGATTTCTTAAATAAGAAAGGTTGGAAGGCAGCAGCTTATTATTATTAGGCTTAACCTGAGTTAGATTTGGTAGAGTTTAAAAAATATGTAATCTGCTTTTGATTGTTTAGTCATGTGTAATTTGTTCCTCATCCAAAGAATTTAACAATGGAAATAAACATTCATGACATGAAAAGTCACCCCCTTTCTACAGCTTTTCCTGTCCATCCATTTCCAAGTCCTCTGCAGAATTAACTATCCCCATCTCTGTTCCCTGGCCTACTCTTCATTGTATTATGATATGTAGTGATAATGAGAAAAAGCTGTATTTCCAGAGAAGCATTTGGTGAAGTTTTCTGTTTACTATGGAGATTTTCCAAGCATATACTAACTAGAAAGAATGCTATAATGAACTCCACGTACCCATCCCCAGCTTCAATAATTGTCAACTTTCTGCCTTTCTTGTTTTATCTCTGCCCCCTTATATCCCACTTTTTGTTGTGGTTGTGTTGTTGGCTGGAGTATTTTAAAGCAAATCCTAGTACCATGTCATTCATAAATAATTTAGTATGTATCTCTAACCAAGAAGGCCTTTAAAAAACACACACAATTATTACACCAAACAAAATAAAATAACAATTCCTTAGTAACGTCTTATAGTCCATGTCCAGTTTGGTTAAAAATTGTGTTTTTCACAGTTGGTTTGTATGAGTCAACATCTGGACAAGGTCTACACATTGCATTTGATTGACATCAGTCGTCAGTCACTTAATCTTCTCTATAAGCACACTCTTCTTCTTCTAGGTTATCCCCCCCGCCCCATGCTATTTAATTGCTGAAGAAACTGGGTTGTTTGTCCAGGAGGAGCTCCCACATTTTAAATTTGGATGATTTTTATCATGGTGGTAGCATTCCACATGGTCCTCTTTTCCCCCAGATTTCCTGTAATCTAGTAGAGTTAGAGAATAAAGTGGGTTCGGAGTCAGTCTTTTTGGCAAGAATGCTTCATAAGTGTACTTGGTATTGCTGTGTATGAAACACAGGACCTTCATTTGTTCCAGTTTCAGTGAAGATCAGTGGGTTTAGGTGGTATCAGTCTCATCCTTTCCATAATAATAATAATGATAATGATTACTATTCTAATAAATCAGCAACTATTTGGTTTCCCTGAAATGCAGTCCAAAGAGGAAAGGCAGAAAAAATGCTTGATTTTTTCCCCCCTTTTACTTACCGATTTTCAGAACACGAAATGAGTTGAAGTGACTGAGGGCTTTTAAGAAATATTATAGTAAAATATAATATATTAAATATTAAATATATTAAATATAATACAGTATACTAGTGTATTATAATTTAATATAATACAATATATATAATATAATGTATTATGATTTAATATAATATTAATTTGATATAATACATTATATTAATATAATACATTATATTAATATTATATTAAATATAATACATTAAAATACTATTTAATGTATTTCTAAGTACTATAATCATTATTCTTTTTGACACTCAAAACTATCCCATCTTTAGTTAGTGGACACCCCTTTATGCTGACTTCTGTGTCATTTGACATGACCCTAGTAATCTTTGGTAACTTCCTTCCTTTCAGCGTGTCAAGATATTCCTTGTTCATTTACTTCAGACTTAGAATCTCATCCATTTCTCCAAGGAACCCTGGGAGTAGAAATCTTCATTTTAGTAGAAATCTAAGTACTAAGAGTATTAATTGGTATTGGACTGTCATTGCTTCTGGGCCTTTTCCATGGACAGGGTTGGTAAATGAGTTGTTGTTGTTTTGTTTTTTAAGAGAAAAAGAAATTGTGTTCCTACCAATATGCCCAGTTCAAATTAAAGATGTTTAAGGGTTTTAATTTAATGTATTTGATTTTTTAAATTTTAATTTTATTGGAGTTCAGTTGATTTACAACGTTATGTTAGTTTCAGGAGCACGGCAAAGTTATTCAGTTATACATATACATATATTCATTCTTTTTTAGATTCTTTTCTCATATACAATGTATTTGATTTTATAATAGTATGTCTTTTACTCTGGAAATCTTGATTTCTAATAACTAACATAATTATTTATGTTTTAATCCACAGTGAGAATAGCATCAAAAGAACTAACTACATATAACAACAAGACTGCTGAATGCAATTTAAGATTTCTCTGTGCCTCATTTATATCTTTAGGATATATACTTGTAGGGATATATAGTCAGAATATGTCTTTTAGAATTATTTAAACTTTTGTACTGTGTGGTTATTGCCAAATTTTAGAGATTCAAGTTATTTTCAGTTTATTTCCATTTTTAGAGATTGCCGTTCTTCTATTTAATAAATTTTTTAATGTATAAAATATTTATATGGTGTCCCAAAGTAAAACGTATAAAATAAGGTACATCCAAAGTGTCTACCTTCCACTTCTATCCTATCCCCCTCTCTTTTTCCTCTTCTAGGTAACCATCTTTATTAGTAAAAACAAATACTAAACTTTATCCTTCCATTATTTCTTTTGAAAATATAAGTAAATATACCTGTGTATTTCTCCATGTCCTGATTTTCCACATAAGGTAATATTCTATACATAGTGTTCTGCACCTTGCTTTTTTTCCGCTCAGCAGTATGTTCTGGAGATCGCTCCATAGCAATATATAGGTCTCTTCTTCATTCCTTCATACAGTTGCACAGTACTCTATAATATGGAGTCCCTTCCCTAAAAATGGACATTTGAGTTGTTTCCAATCTTCAGTTATTACAGATAGTGCTGAAATGAATAGGAATATGAATACCCTATTTAATATTTTTGCTGGTGTATCTTTGGGTAGCTACCTAGAAGTAAAATTGCTGGGTCAAAGGGTAAAAAACATAGGTAATTTTACTAGGACAAAAATTTCTTATGCACAGTGTTGAATTAAGAATTGAAAAGGAAGCAGATTTCCTCTTTCCTCATATATGAATAAATTATTTCAATGGATATATAGTTGACCACCTCCCATGTGCCTGGTATTGTTCTAGTTGCTGGGGATAGAGCAGGAGGCTCTGTAGAACTTCAAGGAGCAGGAAGGGAAATAAACAAAGTTAATTTCAGATTTTGGTAAGTGCTGTGAAGGAAGTAAATGTGTTGATATGAAAGAAAGTAACCAAGAGGACTCACTTTGGATAGGGTGGCCACAGAAGGCTTCTTTGAAAAGGTGACGTTTGAACTGAGATTTGACAGATTAAAAAAATGATTAACACCGCCATTTATAGACTTTCCTACTATATGCCAGGCAATATAAAGGATTTTCATACCTCATTTTATCTCACAAGACTGCAAAGTCTATTTTATAATTACATTTTATGAATGAGAAAACTGATGCTCATAAAAATAATTTGGTTAAGGTCTTAAAACCTGTAAATGGGGGTGGTGGGGGGGGGGGCTGGGATTTGAATCAAGGCTAGACCCATTTAATTCCAAAGCCAGATAAGAGAAATCCTTTTTACTGTATACATTGCCTCTCTTAACCAGAAAGAAAGCAGAGAATACCAACTTAACATAGTAAATGGTTTAGACTCTTGTTTTAACCTGGCAGAAATACAGTGTTTTGTTTTTTTTCTTTTAAAGCATTGTTCACATTTACTACTGAATGATTACAAATTCAGAATACATATGCTTGTTTTCTTTGGGAGTATTTGTTATATAACAGAATAGAAAAACATGTCTTCTTGTCCAAGCTAAGTAAAACAATTTCAATATCTGTTTTTATTGTTTTCGACTTAATGATGGTTCTCTGTTTAAAATACTGTAGCAAGAACCTAGGGGTAGGACAGGAATAAAGATGCAGACCTACTAGAGAATGGACTTGAGGACACGGGTAGGGGGAAGGGTAAGCTGGGACAAAGTGAGAGAGCGGCATGGACATATATACACTACCAAATGTAAAACCGATAGCTAGTGGGAAGCAGCCGCATAGCACAGGGAGATCAGCTCTGTGCTTTGTGACCACCTAGAGGGGTGGCATAGGGAGGATGGGAGGGAGGGAGACGCAAGAGGGAAGAGATATGGGGATATATGTATATGTATAGCTGATTCACTTTGTTATAAAGCAGAAACTAACACACCATTGTAAAGCAATTATACTCCAATAAAGATGTTAAAAAAATAAATAAATAAAATTTTAAAATTGAAATAAAATAAATAAAATACCGTAGCAAAAATATCCCCCAGATATTTCTAGCCTATTAAAATAATGCACCTTCTAAGTATCCTATTTATTTATTTCACAAATATTTGTTAAAATCTATATTCAAGGTACTTTACAGTGTCTATTTGAAATAACTTCATTAAATGAAATAACCAAAACGTTCAAGGGACTTGCCTGGCAGGCCAGTGGTTAAGATGCTGTGCTTCCACTGCGGGGGATGAGGGTTAGGTCCCTTGTCAGGGAACTAAGATCCTGCATGCCTCGCAGACTGGCCAAAACAAAAACAAAAACACGTTCAAGGTTCTGTAAATAGCCATAAAATTAATCTTAGGGGGAAATTTTTTCTTGTGCCAGCACTTACTGAGCACTTAAATGTATTGTCTTAAGTCTCATACAACCCACTCAGGTAGGTACTAACCCCCGTTTTACAGATGAAGGAACTGAGGCACAAAGAGGCTACATAATTTACCGGAGATCACCATCTAAGAAGTCATAGATTCAGACCAAAGCTCAAATCCTATGCGATCATAGGTTTTTCTATATCATATATATTAAAAGGTCATATCAAACAACAAGAAAGTAGGGAAATATATTCTTCCTTTCTGGTGAGTTAAGTCCATACTACTGTCCGATGAACCATGCGTGAACAATCATAGACATTTTCTTTGGTGTCTTAAACTGGAACTACCTGCAGTTAAAAGTCAGATTCTAATTTAACAAACAAGGCCACCTCTAACAAAATTATAATAAAATGATATTATTCCCTGGCTTAAAGAAAAATTCTCCAGTAACTATAGGAGTGCTTGTGGTATCAAGACAGCATCTTATATCTCCATGTAAGTCATACACAAAGTGATATTGTGGTGAAAAAATAGTGGCATGAATAATACCTGCTCACAGCCCAAGACATTTGATGTATCTTGGGCCTCAGTGTTTGTCGGATTTTGCAATTTCATGAGCAATATTTGTATTTTTTTAAAGTTCTATATTTCTCTGTGTTCCACTTGATGTCAAATCTATATTCTTAGGTCGTAGCGTTTCATTAAAAAAAATAAATAATCTCAGCCTCTCCTCCCTCTCCTCCCCCTCCCCCCCACACTCATTTCGTATAATATGGTAATGGTATCACCGTAGCTGTAATTACGGGTCATCTTCATTTCTTTCATCTCTGCCTGTTCTGATGGCTTCATTCCTTTGACGGAAAAGATTTGGCTCTGGGTGCTATGATTATTTTGTTAAGCGTTATTCGAATAGACAGGAGTGAGAGAAATTAATCAATCCAAATGCAATTAGCATCATGTTTAACCCAGTGATGGACGTCTCAAGGTGAAACAGCCAGGGGAGTTTCAGACATTATTATTCAATCCAGTGGTTCTTATCTAAATTATAATCAAGAGAGGTTTTTATTGGCTTCACAGTGTGAAGATGTAACTCTTTCCCTGCCCTGTGGGTCAAGAAGACTGGGGCCTCCATCCTCTGTAGACGTTTGCTGCTGCCAGCACCTTGAGGTGGAGGTGTTCCAAGCAGGAGGATTTTCTTAATATCCAAGTCCTTTGAAATTCATCTATACTGTGATCTTGGTCTGATTTTCCTGGGAGTGGGATATTGCCTGTGAATTAATTACTCTAACTTGAGGCAAAATATTTTGTGTCCTGATGAAGTCACTTTGACTAGTTCTTTCTTAACCTTACATGATAGATTATTATTGCTGTACTCACTTTATGAATGAGGAAATTAAGACTGTGTGAAGCTACTAGCCTTTGGTCACAATAAGTGTTTCACCACGATGTATTACTATGTAAAGGCCCTGAAGTGTGAATGTTCTGCAAAAATTTATGAGTATTTAATAAAAGTTTGCCCCGAGTATATTAATCCATTGCTTTGATCTCATTGCCTTTCATTCAACTGAGTTTACCCTTGGAAGTAGAACCAAGTGAAATAGGCCTGTGAGGCCCTCTGAAGAGGAAACAAAATACAAATAAGTTTTTAGGTCTCATTTCTTGAACACAGATCTTTGGGATTTGTTGTTACTGTTTTGGTTTGTTTTTTAGTAGGGAGAAGGATGATAAAAAGGATTGAATATTTGAAATCTAGTCTTGGTTTGCTCTTGAAAGAGGGCAGAGCAAGGAGAGTTGATGGAGAAACATAGGCTTTCACCTGAATACAGCATTTTTCAAATACCTGACAATTAAGATTCTTCTGCTTCTTTCAGTCTTCAGGCATCATGGATGACACTTCCCGTATTTTATGTTCCTGCTTGATGTTTTATATTCTGAGAATAAATCTGTTGGCTGGATGTTTCTGTCCTTTTTTTCCCCCTGTTGTGAAAAGCCATTAAAATTATTTTCCATATTGGAACTGTCCAAATGCATTTACCTGTACATTGAGTCCTGGCTTTTCTTTTTTATATTACTTCTTGGATAAAACATTCTCTGGAAGTGGCCCTTGCTATGAATTGAAAAAAACATGTTTGATATAAAATTATCTTTTCCTGAATTCACTGGAGAGAACACGGTTCTTAGCCACCCCACTCTTTTGGAAGAAAAAGTCATGTTAGAGAGACAAGACACTCAATAGAAAGAGAATCTGGGAAGTGTGCCCCAAAAAGGATTTTCTGAGAATTCTTAGGATGAAGATTTTCATAGTCAATGATAGTTTGGTCATGGATATAGCATCCAGACTGTTTTTTTCTTAGATATTATTTCATTCTCAAAGAATTTTGGGCAAAAGCCTAAGGCTGTTCTGTCTGCCTTCAAATGCTGCTTTTATATATTTTAGAGAAAAGTGAGATTTCTACCATAAAATCTTTTTTTAAAAATTTATTTATTTTAATTTATTTATTTTTGGCTGCATTGGGTCTTCACTGCGGTGCACGGGCTCTAGGCGCTTGGGCTTCAGTAGTTGTGGCACACGGGCTCTAGAGTGCAGGCTCAGTAGTTGTAGTGCACGGGCTTAGTTGCTCTGCGGCACGTGGGATGTTCTTGGACCAGGGCTTGAACCTGTGTCCCCTGCATTGGCAGGCGGATTCTTAACCACTGCGCCACCAGGGAAGTCCCTCTACCATAAACTCTTAACTTGAGTGGACTCTCCCACAAGAGTTGACTGAGAATGGTCAGTAGACCATATTGCAATTACACCATTTTCTGAGGGCCACCAAGTATTCAAATGAGGTCCCAAGAGAGTTCCTTCTCATCCAGGAATACCATGCTCAGTTCATAGCACCTTCTGCTCTTGACAGTGGCCCCAGCCACTCTCATATCAGAGGCATTATAAAGTGCTTAGTCCTTGACTTGAATTATTGATCACTTAGTGATAGGTTTTTGCAGAGGTCTGAACTGGAGCATGGTGAAGAATCTCAGTCTGGCAGCCTGCCTGGAACTGCTCTGCTGTACGCCGGCCCTATGCCAGAGTGACAGGAAAACTTCCCCATTCCTGTGAGAGAGAAATCAGCACTGTAAATCACATTGGTTTCCTTTGTTCTCCTCTGATGTACCAAGGTACCTGTGAACAGCTAGCTAGCTCCATCTCAAAGGCCACTTCTCATTTATTTGAATTTTCCCTAATACCTAGTACATAGTAGGTAGGCTCTTTATGTGGCTGACTTAACTATTCATCCATCCCCTTCATGCTTCTCTCCTGCATAGCACACACTGATGACTAGGAGGTCCCTCAGCGGAATTAGAACGCCTTCAACTAAAAAATAATTGTTAAAGAAAAGTCGAAACTGTAATCATAACAAATGGCATCATTTCTACAAAACATCTTCTATAAATCTAGTTAAATAGATAACCTTTTAGCACATTGATTTAAACCAAACTAACTAGGGTTTTATGTGCTCCTTTTTGCTAGAAGTAGCTGCTGGTGTAGTTAAGGAAGGTCGCTGCCTCTAACTAGTACCCAGGTTTGAACCTCCAGAGCATACATGTTACACAGATGCAAGTCAGGCATGTTTTCCTTTGTTTTACATTTGAGAGCCTTTAAAAAATAAATAGTTCATCCTCTTTTTGCCACTCCTGGTGCTGCTTGTGTGCGCATTCGGTACTGACCTGGTACCTTTTCTCTTTTGTGAAATGGCAGCTGCGGAGACTCCGTTGTTTCCCATGACCGATGGAAAGCCCAAGGAAGGAGTCAAGGCTAAGAACAATGATCATATTAATTTGAAGGTGGCGGGGCAGGACAGTTCTGTGGCGCACAGATTAAGATTAAGCATACGCCACTTAGTAAACTAATGAAGGCTTACTGTGAATGACAGGGTTTGTCAATGAGGTAGGTCAGATTCCAGTTTAATGGGCAGCCAATTCATGAAACAGACACACTGTGAGAGCAAAATAACTTACTGGATTATGAAAGACAAGGGCTGAGTGAGCATGCCACTAATGGAGGAGCGGGGGGGCTGTCACGGAACCAGCATTCTGCCCCAGTTGTTGTCGATCAAAACATAGCATTGGTGATTTAGCTTAAAAAAAATAAAGGGAATATGCTCGTGTACATCACCAGTTACTTTAAGTACAGTAAAGGAGTGAGGAAAGGGTACATGGAAGAACAGAGAAATCCATACTGTAGTAGCCAAGATGCCGTCAGTGTGTTCCAGCAGCAGACAGGAGGTGTCTGCTATGAAGGGAACTTGCTCTGTACTCCAGATCTCAGTTCCCACGGACCAAGAAGACATTCGCAGTTAGAAGACTGCAGTTTGGTTCTCCCAGATCCTGACTACTACAGTATGGATTTCTCTATTCTTTCATATACCCCTTCCTCACGTCTTTATTGTAGTTGAAGTAACTAGTGTACACAAGCATATTGGCTTTTTTTTTTTTTAAGCTAAATGACCAGTGTTATGTTTTGCTTGACAACAACTGGGGCAGAATTCTGGTTCTGTAACAGTCCCCCCCTCTCTCCATTAGTGGCGTGCTCATTCAGCCCTTGTCTTTCATATTCCAGTAAGTTATTTTGCTCTCACTGTTTAACAGAAATCAAACAAACAAAAATCCTTGCATACCTTGTTCCATTGGAGAATTTTAATGTTTTTCACTTTATCACTGTAAAACCCAGGGCAGTTTTATAACTTTTTTTGTACATAGCTGTTACATGTAAGGCAATCTGTCTTTAAGCAGGGATAAATTACTCTAAACGAAATGAATCCTAGATAATTTTCCCATCAAGTATCTTGTTGCTTAAATAAACTTCTTGTTTGACATGAAAGAAAGAGTCATACAGTAGCTAGCATTTACAGAATGCCTGTGTGACCCTTGTATTAATCCCATCTTGAACAGATGAGGTGACTGATACACAGAGAGATGACTTGGGTGACTTGCCCGCAGTGGTTCAGGCTCAGTGTAGGAGCTGGGGTTTGAATCCAAGCCTGTCCAATGCTAAAAGCCCTGCTCTTGGGAATTCCTTGGTGGTCCAGTGGTTAGGACTCCACGCTTCCATTACTGGGGGCCCGGGTTCGATCCCTGGTCAGGGAACTAGGGTCCTGCAAGCTGCACAGCGTAGCCTAAATAAATAAATAAATAAATAAATACATACATACATACATACATACATAGATACATACATGCATACATACATACCCTGCTCTTTTCACAGCGTTATGCTGTCTCCTTTTTTTCCTGGCCACTCAGAGTCTCCTAAACAGCCTGTTGTTGCTTTTCAGGATGTGAGAGAACCATCCGCCTCGCTAATGTTTTTAATTATATTGATTTAATTATATTGAGGCACAATATAAATATTTAAAGTAGTTTGCATTGGAACTGCAAACCAAATGCTGTGAGTTTCTTCCATTTCATTAAAAGTTACTTAATCTTTACATTGTTCCCTATATTAAATACAAGCAGAATTTTATTAGGCAATTGCCTCAAAGTTATAATCTGGAAAATCTTTCTGTAATGAAACCCATATGTCATGGGCGAAAGGTGCAAAGCCCTGGCATAGAGGGCTGGTCTCATGAGAGATTCTGCACCCAATCTCGTTAACCAGGGTGCCTCTGGTAATCCCTCATGCCCTCACCGGTGAGAAATCAGTCTGTACCACTGAATCTTTTTCAACCAGCCACCGGAAGATTTACTGCAGAGAAGGCAGTTTGGGGATAGCCATTGTGGAAAGGGAGCCAGAGGCAAGGCTAAATGTAGGATGGAGGAATTGGAGAGTCTAAAGAAGAGATTACATTAAAGCACACACCACCTTCACAGCAAGCAGGATGGAGTCCTCCCTTCAGCCCTGACCTCTCTAAAGTATACCCAGGTATTTACAGCTGCTGTGAACCTGACAGCCCTAGGTAAACTATGAAGGGGTGATAGAAACTGCATCAACCTGGAATTTGATTATAGTTTATCCATTTGCTGTCTTTAAATGTGTCCCCTGTCCCACACTCTGCAGCAGTTCACATGTTCACCCTTTGGTGACAGTATTGACTGTGGCTTTCTGAGTTTATGGTCTGTGCCCAGCATAGGAGGGCCTGTAAATCATGACTTGACGTGGAGGTCGTGCTTCTCTTCTGCAGAGCATACACTGGTGGCTGATGACCAATGGATCCCTCTTAGCATAGTGATTAGACTGTGGTAGCAGTGTTGCCTTCCCGTTGAATCTTGTAATCCTAGAGAATCAATCCAGAACCAGAAAATAGTTAAGAAATAGTGTTGACTCCAGATAAAACTTTCTCTAGCAATTTTATGGTCCCCAGGATGGTCTTCTAACACATTGTGGGAAAAGAGAACCAGGAGAGAAGGCAGGAATTGGAAGTGCCAAGCTGAAGAGTATGTAATCTTACCCTGGTCATTAGTGCAAGAATTATACCAAGTGGTAACTGTTGGGAAGAAGGGATGAAACTAGGCAGGAGGACATAGAAATACCTTACTGTCCTCTGTCAGCAAGCATAGACTTCTCTAAAGGTTTTTTCCTGAAGAGATTTGAAATCGTTGGTGGGAGTTTTTTAGTAAAACACATTTACATGATAAACCCTACTGGAAGGGGTGTGTGTGTGTGTGTGTGTGTCTGTGTAGAAGAGGAATACAGAATAGTAGCAGAAGGCTGTCTCCCTACTCCTAATGGGATTTTGTAGCAGCATGTGCGAGTTTGTTTCAGAAGTCAAAAACGAACAGATGTTGGTATAAATTACCTCTGTGTCTGATGTCTTGCAAATTAAAAGCGCGGTTGGCATCGCTAAACAATTTCACTAGGTTTGGCGGGGGGTGTAGTTAGCGGGTGGTGATTACTATAGCAGGTCGGTAAGAATCTTCACATTGCAGTAGAACGGGAGAGCCAAGGATAAAGAGATGAGGGATAATATAAGGGGTATATGAATTAATCAGAGATGTTAACATCTCTGATGACAAGTGAACAGGAGGGCATGTGCTCTGGAGCAGCCCCTGACCCACAGCAATTTCTCTGTGCACAAAAAGGGGTTGGTGCTTAGGATGTGATTTATAGGGCACAGCCCTCTTTTAGGGAGCAGCTAGCTATGTCACAAATTCGTATATCTCCTATATAGGACCAGCGAGTAGGAAAACTTTCTCCCCTCCCACGTAAAAGATGATGCCTTTTGAATTCCTTCTACTTTTACGGTGGTTTGCTGCAGCTCTGTGTACTTAGATTAGGTTGAAGGGGGAGGAATGACTGAGTGGAAGGGGGGTTGTTAAAAAGGATTGGTTAAATTCAAGGAGAGCTTGCCGCTGAGAGACTTTGGAATATCCATTTTTTTTCCTTTTAAATCCTTTTGATCCCTCGAATAGATTGGGTCTTGTAAAATTTTAAGTCTTAAAATATTGGTCATTCTCCCATTTGGGGAAAAAAAGAGCAAAGAATTGTGGACATGAAGGACAGTAGGCAGAAATAATTAGTAAGATCAGTACAGTGCTCCTGGCCCAGGATTTTTGGAACAGGGCTCTGTTCTACCCAGCCGTGTATTGTATTACCCAAGTCTGATTTCCAGAGCACCTGCTTCTAGCCACTTTGCAGGATCATTTGATACTGTGTTTAAATTCATTAATAAGCACTGGAGAGTAGGCAGAAAACCTATCCAAGTAGGAATAAATGATGCGACCCACTCTGGCCAAAAGTATAAGTCAATTCCTACAGATCAGGCTGAGGGAAAAGATTCCAAGGAATGGGATTTTTGAGATTGCTAGCCTCCCTTATCACAATTCATTCACTTATTCACTTAGGAAATACTGCATGCAAGAGAAGCAATAGACTACTTACCCTCCTCTGAAAGGCGCTGTGTTAATAATACCACTATACCAAGCATGATCATGGATGAATACCCAAGAGGGCGGGGCAGGTGGCATTAATATGCTACTCATTTTACAGATGAAGAAACTGAGGCGCAGAGATCTTTCCCAGCTCAAGGTCTCGCCCAGCTGATAAATATTAGAGTTGGAACTTAAACTGAATTCAGATCCTGTGTTCTCTGAAAGAAATCCATGCTCCCTCCCCTGGGCAATAAAATACTTCTTTGGATTTCTTCTAGAGTAGTTAGTCCTTGTCCCTGGATCTCTCCATGAATCTGGCACTACTTCCATCAAGGGAAATGACTTTTCTTGCCAAATAAGCAAGGTAAATTTTAAAAGAATCCCACAATGTAGAGAATGGAGCAATGAGGGTCACTAACAAGTCTTATTGTTTGTCTGTGAAATGGAAGGAAACTAACTTTACTGTGTTCCTACTTGGTTCTAGTTCTTTTGTATATTATCATTCATCCAGCCAACATTTATTCAGCAGATACCGGGTCCAGCACTATGCTAGGTGCTGGTGATATAAAGAATAATAAAACACAATCTCTGCCCTCAGTTCTTTGACTTCCATGGAGGAAGACAAGTATATCAACAAGTAATTGCAAGTCTTATAGGACTTGTATGTATGGGATTTGGCGTAAACCCACTAAGGAAGGAATGGTCAGTTTGATTTGGGCCAGGGTATGGCTGAGGGCACATGAGACAAGCCCAATGCTGGGGCTTCCATTCCTAGTTAATGGGATTTCCTTTCCCTTTGTTGGAGCTTTGGAACTTGTGAAAGATGGGGAATGTATAGACTGCAGTTACCAAAAGCTTTCCTGGTTACAAAGTTGGTATTGTTTTATTTCTTCCTTGTACAAATAAACCAAGAACTATTAAATGTAGATGGTGGGGTGTGGGAGTGGGAGCCCATTCATCTAGCACCATCTGCTCTGCACCGGGGAAAGGAAGCAAGGGGGCTAGGGTGAAGGTCCTTCTCACCCCTGCAGGTGCCTCCCTAGTCACCTCACTCCTTTGGCCAAGATGGAGACATGTCCTTGGAAGCCACAGGGCACCATAGCCTGCTGTGTGTCCATTGCATAGTTCCAGAAGACTTCTGGCCCCGAGGCCAGCCATCGGAAACTTTCAGCATTGCTACATCCATTTAAGAGACATAAAAAGATGATCTTGTGGGGGTGAGGATGAAGGGGGTTATGCCGCGTACAATTTTTGAGGATTTGCTTGACAGAGCTAAAATGGGGGGCTTCTGGAGTGGGTCTCGTAACTGAGAAATGTTTTACTTTCATTTCAGAGCCTCATATGTAGGAAAGTAGCTGTATAAACCCTCTTGTAACTACAGCATTCAAAGATTGATGGTGCTGAAAGTGAGAGAAAGACACATAAACCTTGCCTGGCTATATTAAATATCTAAGGACTGACAATGCCAAGAGAGAGAAGACCAAAGCTCTATACACCCTACTTTATTACTCCATCCACAGATGAACTGCACTGAGGGAATATATACCCTGTTACATTACAGTATCCAGGGACTGCCACTGCTGAGAGATGGGGTAAATGATCTCTAATTTTGATTTGAGATTATAAATGTCCAGAGACCAACAATCCAGAAAAGACTCTAATCTAATCTTGGTTGGATTTTAGCCTCCAAGAGCAAACCCCCTGAGATAGTGGACATGAGTATTAGGTTACATTCTTGAGAGAGAGAGAGAAAGAGAGAGAGAGAGAGAGGTTTTGGGGGAATTCCCTGGTGATTTTTTTTTAAGGGTAAATGATGAAGATTTCCCCAGTTGGCCTGTGCCTTATAGTAATTACCAACTTCAGAACAGTTTTGTACAGTTTGTTGTCAATAGTGGTTTGTTTTTCTCCCATTTTGGAGGTTAGTAGAGATTGAATCTGTTATGGTAGCAACTTTGTATACAATTTAAATCAATCTGCATTCTTAAATTAAGTCTTCCTGTGAAGCCTTTTTCAGATTTTAGGTCTTCATTTATCTTTCATTTGCTTTGTGATTCCAGCCAGAGAGATGACACGGGGGAAATTCCTCAACATTCTAGAGAAGCCCAAGAAGTAGCAGCTGCTTGTGGACAGCATGCCCTGGGGACTGGACCCGTGCTTCCCTCCCGGTGCAGTTCTGATGACGCGCACCTCACTGCTTCCTGACCAGAGGCCGGAGGGTGCACCTCCAGGACTGACCCTCTCCCCTGCTCCTGGCACTCTGCGCTTCTGAGGACATTCGGCGGCAAGAGAAGAATCTGCTCTACCCAAGGATCAGTGGTGCAGTTATTCATTCAGCTTCTAGACTGTGACCGTCTCAGCCTCGGATGTTGGTAACACCAGAAGGTATATCATTCTTAAAGGTCAAAGTCCTGCTTTCTCGTTTCCGGAAATGATTCTGGAGCTCCAGGATCTTACAGTTGATTTGATTCAGTGATAGCAAAGTCAGTTGAGACGTGTTGATGGGACGAGTTCTTTTGAATTGTGCTTGATCTCTTATGAGGTGTTTACGATGCAAGGAGACCAGAGACCAATTAGATTCTGGACCAGACCATGCAGCTTGACCTGCAAGCTCACCACTGTATACTAGGTTCCAGGAATCCCCAGCTGGAGAAATGCTTTTAAAATTCTACATCTCTCAAGAGAGTCCCATCCCCCAATGCCTTCCATTCCCCACCTCCCAGCCCCCACCATCAGTCTGACTCCAGGGAAGGGGATCCCTGTGAATCAGGTCCCTCCTGGGATTAGCTTGTACAGTGAAAGGCATATGTAGGGTTGCATTGGGTTCTAGACCTCCAGACCAACTTAAAGGTGACAGAAAGGACTTTTGAGTTCTAGTTAATCTGTTACAGATTCAAGCGAGAAAGTCAGTATGGCCTGAAAGATAGGAGAAGGGGACTGCTTGCAGGAGTTCCCATTTGATTAAAAACTAGAAACTCTACTTGACCTTAAAGGAATGTGCTGTGGAATGGTGGCAATGTTTTGCCCCCCTTGTCCCATCTCACAGCACAGATTAGATATTCCACCCATGTGACAGAAACACACACACACAAGAAAAAGAGAATTTCCTGACTTTACAACTCTTATGGAGCTCTTTGCCAGTTATCTGTCTCTATGTTAAAACCTGAAAATCTAGCCTGTGGGTAAAATTGATTATACACGTTCTCCTTATTTTGTCTTATAAGCCAGCCCCCGGCTTCTGTTGTTTGTAGAAGTACGTGGGGTTTCCTAAACTTTATGAAAAGAACATCCATGTGGCAGTAGTGTGTTGGTGTTTGGACACAAGGAATGTTGTGGTCAAGGTTTTGGTCCTGAGTGTCTGCTAGGGCACAAAACTATTCAGTTTAATAGCTGGTTCATTAACCATTTTCTGACACTTCTGCCTTGTTTCCCATGCTAGAGTTAATGTTAATGTTGGATTTTTCTCTCATTTGCACCATTTGACCATCCATGCAATTTTACCTATTGATAAGTGGGGTGGAATTTAACACAAGACATACAGGAGAGTATGAGAAGGAAAACATTCTGCTTGGGTGCTATATAGAAGGTTAGGCTATAGAGGCTTTGATTTTAAGTAAAGCTTATTATTGACATTCCTTTATCTTAAATGCGGTTAAAGAGTGTGAAAGATGGGGAGAGAGAGAGAAAGGGGGGTGTACAAAAACTAGTGCCATAATGTCAAATTCTAACTTTGCTCTGTTTTTGAGAGTTGATGACATCAGGCACTTCTAAGTGCTTGGGGAAATTGAGAAACATATGGCGAACATTGGGATACCTCCCCCAAACCAACTCCAGTCTGTAAACTGAAGCTATGTAGTTGGTTTTTTGGTCTGCTTTGGCCTCTTCCTTTTACTGTCATCTTATTCACCAGCACTTAATGTAAGTAGATGTTTTAGAATTGTGGTATTTATTGGTTTTGTATTTGCCGTCCTTAGAGATGTTAATGATGTATTTTTATATTGATAATATAAATTTATGTACAATGTGTGCATGTATGTATTTCAGGGTGTTAGAGGACTGTACTTTGTATATGGTGGTTGCTATGTCATCATAATAAATACGTCCCTTTTATAGGAGAGTGAGTTTTTCCTCAAAAGGCCAACTTGCACATTTAAAGCATAGACCTCGTCAGAAAGCACAACTATAATGGCAGATGACCCACTATCTTCCCTTTAATATCACAGTGGGTGGTGTGGGGCTTTATGGTCATCTACTGCGTGGTCTCTAGCTGCCACTCTGTGCTGCCAGCCACCCAGCTCATTACTGCTCAACTCCCTAAACAGTGTTTAAAAATCTTTATAATACCTCGCCTCCCGTACTAATAAAGTCTAGATCCATCATCCTGGCATTTAAAACTCTCTACATCTAGTCCTAATCAACCCTCCAGTTTGGTTTCCTTTCTCTCCAGTATATGAAGTCTCTGTTCCAGTTAATCCGAACAGTTCCCAATTCCTCACTTACATGCTTTTGTTCTTGCCATTGAGTTCCTAGAAAGTCTTGCATCTTTTTCCTACACATCAACCTATCCTTCCTGTAAACCCCGCATGATCCAGCTGGACATAATCCTTCCCCCTCCATTCCTACAGCATTTATGTATACCTCCTTACGACTCTTACTACTACAATCCACCTTATATTTAAGTCATCTGAGTACATGTCTTAATTGCCCCGCTAAATTATCTGCTCTCTGAGATTGTGGCTGTCTCCCACACATCTAGTTCTTTGTCAGTGTCTTCTTTGAACTGGGGGTTCATGACCTACCTGTTTGCATGCTTCCAGTTAAACATGACAGATCAAAAACAAATATTTCTCTGCCACCTGCTAAAACCATTAGTAAGCATTTCTTTACAACTCTGTTCAGGAACTAAAGAGGAAGTGCTAATCAGTACTACTGCTGTCACCCACTGATAGTTTACCTGCTCCAGACCAGAGCATGCCCTTTTAGAGAAAACATTCCTTTTAAGGAAAGCAAATTGCTTAGCATCATTGATTCAGCATTGTTTCCCAAGAAGACATCTGGGTGGACAGTAGATTTCTCTGATCTAGAAAAGCACGGCTGGTTGATTGACTGAAAAGGTACAGCATGACAAATATGCTGTTCTAAATCTTTAGAGATGATTTTTCTCATAAATAAGTATCATTTGCCTACAGGTTTGTCTTCTCTTTTCTTTTGCTGTTCCAAATACCATCCATGCCTCACATCTGTTGCCTGTGAGCAGCACCAGTCCTGAGAAGCATAGCACTGGTGCCTGGAGGCACATTTTCAAATTCTTATTCTAAGCTGTTCTCACCAACGGTCTCATTGCTTCTTGCTCTCTTCTGTCTCTCAGGTTTTAGGCCTCAGCTGATTTGCTTGGCTTTCTTTTCATTGTTGGAGCAGTAGAAGTTCACAGGCTATCAATTGCATTGATATCAAAATGCTATCATTAATTTATCTTTTTGTTACCTACTTATTGTATTTTTTTAAATGGACAACTGCTAACTGCTCCTTGTTTTTGGTCCTCTGGCTGCAGGTTATTTTAGCTCCTCTGTCTTCTGAACTCACCCAAATCAAAGCAGTGAAAACGAAGCTGGTGAAAGTCATTCCATTGCCCCTGTGGCTTCCGAAGGGTGTTTGGACTTCCATAAGGACTTTATAATAAAGCCAAGGAATTTCATTTTCAGTGGGATGCTCTGGGCCCTTCTGTTTCCTCCAGGATTAAGGCATCACAGGAAGGTAAATGCAGAGCAGGAAGGGAGGAAATGGGCAGTGGGCCACGGTGATGGTCCCAGGGATCAGATAACAGGGTTTCATACCAGCTCTCAACTTCTGCACAAACTCCATCTCCAAGCATTTGGTTATGTTCTGCAGTTTCTGTTTTCCTCATCCTTTGAGAACTACAGGACTACCTGCCCTTGCATGGGCTTCATTTCACCAGAGGACCTTGTACCCCCCCCCAGCCCCAAAGAGTGGGCAATGAGTGGTCTCTCCCAGTGCGTGAAGTTCTGACTGGCCGGTAACTGACTTTTCCTATCTACTTAGGCTCTGGGGCACTTTGGGGATGTGTCCCTGACTCTGCTTAAAGAGGCCACCGGCCTTCCCACCCTTTGCCCAACACTTTCTTCCCGAGCAGCAGTGGTTGGGGGCTTCAGGTGGCACCAGGTGCACCGTGAGGCTCCCGAATGCTGGCAGAGCCTGTTAATTAGCACATGAACACCCCAATGCTCCATTAGACGGGCAGGGCATTTGGAACCTTCCCCTCCTGTGGGCCCCTTCCTCCTAATGAGAGCTGGAAGAAGGGCCCTCACAAAACATTGCCTCAGAATAATATTCCGCTTTGTCCCCACCAGTAACCAGGGCTGACAGGATCACTCTGTCCATTTCTCTTCTAATTAGCACAATTCCAGCATAGCCTGAGCCAGCAAATGGAGAAAAGCGATCAAAAGCGATCGGACAACCGTACCGAATCGCAAACACAAAGAGGGCCATTCCCTGTAATTAGGTGAGACAATTCCTCAGTCTTTTCTCGGCTGGAGTTTGCTGCTAAGACTCTTGCTGTTTGGGTCCCAGCAACACAAGTTACATGTCTCCCTGGGACACTAATAAGCCCCAAATTGTCTTCCGCTTCACACAACTCTAACCAGAAGACAGATGCGGGGGGAGGGGGCCCAGTGAGGGGACAGGGTCTCTAAACAAGCAGCTGCTGCAGTCTTTCCCCAACTCCAAGAAGTAGACACTGGGGCTGAGGGCAGAGAGGGAAGAGGTAGTTGGCTTGAGAGAACTGCCCTGGGTGCCGCCTGGTCCCTGAGCTGGGGCTGAAGCACTGAGAATTCCTGACCCTCAGGGGATGCCCACTCTGCCTTGTTCATTCCCCACCTTCTGCCTTTTGTCCCCATTTGATCTCCTCATCCCGCCTCAGTGGTCCACAATGGTGGCATCACGGGCAGCTATAACTATGGCACCATCCCTGGAACTACATCGAAGCCCTATTCAACTGTAGTTATGATCTCAAAGATAGCAAACCCACAGCACGCACGTGAATTCTGCTCTCAAAGAGCTCATGACCTGGAAGGGGCCCTCACTTCCAGCACCCATCACCTCTTCCCCACCCCCTGCCTGCTATCCCCATTCTCTGTCCTGGAAGATTCCTTGCTTTTAAAACAGAAAAGTGGCCCATCAGCTGCCAGGGCAAGAAGCCACAACTGGCCATACTCCATGTGGCTCAGAGGTTGGCCATTTAGTAAACAGAAACAGCTCCCCCCAGGATTACAGCCCATTACAGGGATTACTGGGGGTGATACAGCCATGAACTTGGTCAGGGACAAACGAATGCAGAGGAGAGTGGCAGCTGGAATCTCAGTTAAACTCAGGCTCTGAGCTGAGTTGGACTCATACACGTTTTCATCTTTATCCTGCCCTCTGCTTTGTGTTTTGATCTGTACTTGATGCTTCTGAAAGTGACCTCCAAAACCAGAAAACACTCAATTATCTAGAATCCAAGGAGCCAGAAAACCCAAGTAATCAAAGTTGCTTTGTTGTTTTTCCATCTTCTCTATCCAAGACACGGAGAGGTAATAAGATTTGACTATTTAAATAACTTTTGAGAGATGTCAAAGAATTGATCCAAATTTGTTCAGTCTCCTATAGTTTCTTTGGTTATAAACAGAACTCACAACAGTATCTGGCACATAATAGGTGCTTAATAAGGATTTGTTGAAAGAAAGGATGAACTGCCATGATACTCA
The DNA here is from genome assembly GCF_028023285.1 of Balaenoptera ricei. Classification (NCBI taxonomy): domain Eukaryota; kingdom Metazoa; phylum Chordata; class Mammalia; order Artiodactyla; family Balaenopteridae; genus Balaenoptera; species Balaenoptera ricei. The sequence continues at coordinate 160,011,679 of NC_082640.1, forward strand.
GTGTTCATAGCCTTGTTGCTGGTCTAAGGTATAGTAAGAGCTTGGATTTGAGGGAGAGGAAGGATGGGCTTGTGCAAGTCACTTCTCTCTGAGCCTCAGTGTCCTCAGGACCTCTTCCGTTTTAAAGAAGCAGCCTAGCATCATGGATAAGAGCAAGACCCTGATGTCAGGCTGCCTGGGTCCAAATCTTGTTTCTGCCATCTGCTAGCTATGTGACTTTGGATAAATTGCTTAACCTCTCTGTGCCTTAGTTTACCCATTTATGGAATGGGTCCAGTGCATCTAACTCCTACAGTTATTGTGGAGATTAAATTAGCACTTGCAAGTGTTTAGAACAGTTCATGGCATATCTTACCCATATTTAATTTTTTATTATACTCATAGTTGTTAAAAATTGATAATCCTTAAAGGGAAAATATGATAACTTTTGATTACCTTGAATAGTCAGTTAAGCCAAAAACCCATTTCTCAACTCTTCAGGAGAACTGACAGTTTACTGACTACTTCTCCTGCCCCCATCCTTCCGCCCTCTGAGGCAGTCTGTGCTGGTATGGACATGCAGCAAATACCACTGTTGACTGCACAGACAATGGCCATTGAAGACCATTTGCTGCTGATAAGCAAGGGAGGGAAAGGTATTCTTTGTGACGCTGACAGGTTTCTGAGCTGAAGTTGAGCTTGGCATAAGCCTTGAGTCATCGTGCCTCGCTAGTCTTGGTGGTCCTAATATATTCTAAGCATCCATGGTATTCTAGTCACTGCACAGGAATGCTCCTCCCTGTTTTGCTCTGTCCTTCCCACCCCTGCCCCCAACCCTCCACTCCTATTCCAGTTGCTCCCTTTCCAGAGCTGAGCGAGGTCCACTGGGGCCTGGGGTCCCCGGGCAGCCTCTTCTCAGCGTCTTCCTCTCTGGGAGTCTATGGAGAACAGCCTGGCCTGACTCCACAGCCCGAGGCCTCAGGGTCAAGCAGGGCTAAAGGTCACATCCCAGGACCTTCCCAGATGCAGCCGAGCCAGCCCAAGCCAGCGGCTCCACACAAAGGAGCAGCTGAGAAGAGTCAAGTTGGAAAAGTCAGTGACTTGAGACTGAGTGGAAATGAGAAACACTGACTGCGGCCACTGGCAAAGCCCGGGGCAGGGCCAGGAGGGTACACAAGGGTCAGAACCAGAAGTGGTCTCTGAGGAATAGGGTGGCTCGTGGGAAAGCAGGCTCCCGAGAACTTCTTCCTTGGCTCCTGATCCCTTCCATCTGTCTCTGCTGCTGCTGCCTCCATCATCTTACTGCTGTCATCAGCCCTGCTTAGCCAAACCAGCTGGCCCAAAGGTCCTTCAAACCTGTAGCTATTGAGTATATTATGGTGCATTCACATAGTGAACTACTGTGCAGCCACTTAGTAGGTTTGCAGAGAGGTTACAGTATCACGGGAGAAATGATTTGTCATAAGAGTAAGTGAAAAGAGCAAGATTATAAGAATAGAAAGATTATTAAAAATTATAAATGCAGCACGATCTCCAGTATGTGGGGAAGGAAATAGACCAAGGTGGTAAGAGTGCTTGCTGCCTGGTTGGAGGATTTTGGGTAATTTTCATTTTCCTCTACGTTTTCCAAACTCTGTACAGAAGCATGTGTTGCTTCCATAATACAGGAAGAAAAAAACCTCTGGAGCTGGGTGTATAGGTATACAAGTGTTAAAATGCACTATCAGCCCAGCCTATCAACATGCATATGTGCGTGCATACACACACACACACACACACACACACACACACACTCAGTTCATTGATGACATTTGTTTATTGTAATGACGTTAGATCTTGTGTTTGAAAATGTCAATCTGTAAACCTTTAAGTATTTACTGAGCACCTGAAGCATCCAGCCCTGCCCTAGACTCTCTACTGCATCACATGTAATGTGGATAAAAACTACTTGTTCCCTAACCATACCCAGTCCCATGGCCCATCCCTCCTCATTACTCCATAGAGCCTTTGCTCTGGAACAGAAAAATCTTCACTCAGTAGGTGTTTGGTCAGAGTTGCAAAATAACTTTGTCCTCAGTCCATCCCTACACTGAGAAAAATATATCCACCTAATTTTGCTGTAGACTCTTTAGGCTGAATTTCCCCTAAAATTTGAATGCTGGGGCATGTAAAATACTACTTCATATATTGTGTTTGTGAGCGTTTCATTCTCTGCTTTCTTCCTGCTCACTTTCCCCTTCCCAACTGGGAGAGAAGGAAAAAAAGATGACTTAGGGGTCAGAGGAGTAGGCATGGATCAGGACAGAGCCTGGAGTGACACCCATATTTTCATCACAGGCAGCCAGACAGAGGAACTGCACCATCGAGAAAGGGAATGAAGTGTCTTTCCTGCAAGCTGGGATCTAAGGGACTCAAGGGATGTGTAGGAGGTGGTTCTCACCTTTATGGGCAGACAAGTGTGTATATAAAGTCAGTTTCTCTGTGAGATGAGATACAGAGTCATGGAACTGATAAAAGATGAAAGCATCAGGGCCAGAGGACATACAAAAATCATGGAGAAGAATGGACTTTGTCCCCGAGGAATGACTCATTCATCCCAGCCTCAGGAGGCTGGAATATACAAGCCCAGGCATCTGATTAGGCCTTGGAGGGTCCAAAGGAGTCTTGCTCCTCATTTTGCTTCAGCAGAAATAGATGTCATGATGAGAAAGAAAAATTTTGTGCCTGCCACACCCACTCCCTCCTCCACTTCACCAGTATGTGCACTTGTCCATCCTGTTTCCCAAAGAGGTGCTATTTTCTGTCCAGCTCAGGGTGCAAAACGAAGGGAAAGTGTCAGCCACGTGCAGCCCTGAATCCTGCCTAACCGTTCCGTTAGCTCTGGGGCTTTTAGCATGAGGAGCTGTGTCGGCCAGACCTGATCAGCCCTCTGAAGAAGAAGGGGAGAACTCCAGAACAGACAGCTGAAGCCGTTGTTACAACGTGAGGATTGCAGGGCAGGCAACACTTCACAACATCACCAAAGATTGATGCAAATTGGTTTGGTTCTGACCCTGTCACACCAGGAAGGATAATGATTCTAGCAGCGCCGGGCATGGGAGGGGGCACGTGGTGGGAGCCGGGAGAATTGGTGTCTCACTTTGCATCTTCATTAATGATCTGAAAGACAGGGGTAAACAGCATGCTAATGAAACCTGCAGATGATTGGTGTTACAAACCTCAGAGAGGACAGAGAAATAGGACGCCAAGACCCAGAGAGCTTAGAAATATGGGCAGGAGATTGTCAAATGAGATTCGCCCTAGGAAAATGAAAGTCGGCATGTCAGGAAGGGATGATGGAGGTGCCTCTGGGTGGGGGACCACAAACCTGGAAAGCAGAGATGGGTGGCAGGGTCAGGCGGCTGAGGGGATAAGGTTTGGGGTGTGTTGGAGAGACAGAGGAGCTGGCCTTGAGGACCCAGGGGACAAATACCCTGGTGTGTTCCTGGCAGGACTGACCACAGCAAGAAGTCTGAGGCCAACGGTGTGTGCAGCCTGGGGGCCATGCAGGTTGCTCTGGCCTGTTGACCTGTGTCAGCTCCTGGGCCTCCTGCAAGGCCGGGCTCTGACTTCACAGCCACACGCTGTGCCTATTTGCACTCGTCACTGAGGCTAAAAATGCCATTTTGACCTGAATGACTAAAAGGAAACAAGCCAAAACACATTTTTAAACTTTGCCCAAAATTATTGGGAACGGGATATTCAAAAGCAGAGGAAAGAAAATCTTACCCCATCTTCAGTGGTTTCCCATTCAATAAACATGGCTTGGAGGTATAACTCACTTATATTAAGTGCAAAAGTCTTAAGGATACATACATACAGTTCAATGATTTTTTTCCCTTGAGCAAATCACTTAACCTCACCAAGCCTGAGTATAACTGCGGTACGTATCTCATAGCTGTATTGAGAGGATTAAATGAGATAGAATATAAGGTAAGGCCTCTGGCACATAGTAAGTAAGCACTCAGAGGTGAGTGATTATTATTCCTGTTGGTTACCCTCTAATTTTATTCATTGTGTTTTCCTCTTAACTTCCCCAAGTAAATTATAAACTTCTTGAAGTCAGGGACTGTCTTAAAATTCTTTTTCAGTGCATGGATGCTGGGAAAAAACAACAACAACAACAAAAAAACAACCTTCTTTGGTGGATTGATATGCTAGAATTCTCTTTTAATATGAATAATTTTGTTTTTACCCAACCCAGATCTACTTTCAATGAAATCTTTCTTCAGAATGAATGGAACAAAACCAAAAAAAGAAACAAAGAAAACCAGGTAAAATCCTGATATCACAGAGGTTTTTTGAGACAAACATTCCCCATGAGATTGTGCTAACAGCACAGGCACTGTCTGGTGAAATCTTAAGCCAAAGGAAGAGAGCCCAGCCTGATGGTTAAGACTCCAATCAGGTTTGAACTAGGGTGGCTAACCGTCCCGGGGTTAGCCTGGGGTTTCCTGGGACAAGGGACAGTCAAGCTAATGTGATGGTTGGTCACTCTAGTTTGAATCCAGCCTCTGCTACTCGATAGCTTTGTGGCCTCGGGTAGGATTCTTAGCCTTGTTGAACTTGGTTTGTTCTCCAGTTAAAGGGGGAACATATTGACTTCACCAAGTTGTTAGAAGTATCAAATGAGGTACCCTTGCTAATACTAGCAATGGTAGTATTAGCAGTGTGTTTGACACATAATAAATGCCCAGTAGATGTTGACATAAACTGTCAGAATCCATGTAAAGAAAGTTTAAAAATAGGCACAAATGAGTTTATGATGATAGAAATCAGAAGAGTGGTTACTTGTGTCAGGAGACTTGCTAGGAAGGAAGTGGAGGGAGCCTTCTGCAGGGCTAGATATGTTCTAGCGGGCAAGTACTGAGCTTTATAGCCTGTTTGAGGCAAACATGATATTTGGGTTACCAAGGAGGAAATTAAAAGAAATTTATTTTCCATGGGGTAAATTAAACAAGAATCCTCTGGGACCTTTAGTTGTTCTTGCCTCTTCCTTATACCTGCTCCACCCTACAAAACAAAGACTTCTGTTTTCCTAGGCTCACCTGTCCTCCCAGCCTCCATTCATGTAGACACACTTTTGATGTCATTGTCATATGGCCTTGATTTGAAAACCATGTTGTGGTTCTTTGCTTGGCTTTCTCCCTGCCTCCTTCTTTTCTGATATGAGCTACTCTCCCCTCCACAGCCAGTGGGGGCACATAGTTTCCCAAGAGGACTCTCAAAGCTGACTCCCCACCCCAACCTCAGAGCCCCACTGCTGTGACTGTGGAGTCACCAAGTCCTTGTGACCTTCAGAAATACACAGGCTTTGTTAATTCCACTCCCAGGGATACATCCAACAGAAGTGAGTGCTGACTTCCACCAAAAGATGTGCAAGGATGTTGGCAGCGACTTTATTCATATGAGTCAAAAATTGGCAGAAATCCAAATGTCCATCAATAGGAGAATGAAGAAATAAATTGTCATATATTCCTACAATGGAATGCCATTGGCAATAAAGAACAAACTACTGTACTGCCTCAGAATAACATGGATGGATCTCGCAAACAAGAACGAGGAGACAATTAAGGCAGGCACAGAAGTGCATACTGTATGATTCCACTTGTATGAAGTTCTAGAACAGGTAAAACTAACCTAGGGTGGGAGAGGTCAGAATAGTGGTTACCTTGGGTATTGACTGGGAAGGGGCACAAGGAGCCTTCTAGGGTGTTGGAAATATTCTCTATTTGATCTGAGTAGTGGTTACACAGGAGTAGATATGTGAGTTTATGTGTGTGTGTGTGTGTGTGTGAACATTCATCAAGCTGTACATTTAATAGTTATGTGCTTGGGACTTCCCTGGTGGTGCAGAGGTTAAGAACCTGCCTGCCAATTCAGAGGACACGGGTTCGAGCCCTGGTTCAGGAAGATCCCACATGCCGCAGAGCAACTAAGCCCGTGTGCCACAGCTACTGAGCCTGCGCTCTAGAGCCTGCGAGCCACAACTACTGAGCCCGCTTGCCTAGAGCCCGTGCTCCGCAACAAGAGGAGCCACCGCAATGAGAAGCCCGCGCACCACAACGAAGAGTAGCCCCCGCTCGCCACAACTAAAGAAAGCCCGCACGCAGCAACAAAGACCCAACACAGCCAAAAATAAATAATTAATTAATTAATTAATTTTAAAAAGATAGTTATGTGCTTTACTGTGTGTAAACTATGCCTCAATTTAAACAAATGAATTTAGGGTCCTCTGAGCCTCTAAAGGGAAATTGACGAAAGCTACCACAGCCCCATGGAGGTGATTTGGGGCAATAACACAGGAAAATCATCTGGCTTCCGGGCTATGGTCAGAAGGAAGGATAGAGGATGGTCAACGTGTTGCTTTGGCAGCTACCTTCCACGCTCCACCAGCAACTGAGCATAAGGGCCTAGGGGCTGTGGTCTGGGCCCTCACTCTGTGACTTTGTTGTGGGGGCGGACTGTCAGTCAAGCTCCAAGGGTCCCTGACATCTCAATGCTTGGCTCTTGTGAGGGAGCATATTCTCTACACCCCGCTCTGTGAATTCAGTCCCGAGACTGTGGGCTGCTCCAGGGCCAGGAACTGGTCTGTGCTTCCCTGTTGCTCCAGAGCCTGACACGTCTTAGGCTCTCAGTGCACCACTGCCAACTGGATGCCTGAATCCATGGCCTCCTGTCACCTGCGGCATTATATAATTCTCCCCAACTGGAACTGACCACTGAGCTCAAAGCCAAAGATGTGCTTTTTGACACATGGGTTATTCAGGTGACCTTTCCTAAAAGAAATGGCATTCCAGGTCAGCTACTGGCATCCCTGACTTGCTTCCATCCAGTGCAGTTCCAATACTGCCAGAAAAGACCTCCAGTTGTCTCTATAACCAAGTTTCCTAGCACCATCCACTCCTAGCAAAGAGGCTGTGTCTATACTGTAGGTAACTGGAGTTATCAGTGCTGCTGATGGTAGTCTCTCTGGGTTTGGTAATTCCCTTAGATGGAGGCTGGGATGGCTGGACTGTTTGGTTCCTCGAAGAGATTTCTGTGCTATCCAAATAAGTAGCCATTAGCCACATAAATTCCATTTAACTTAAAAATAAATAAAACTTAAAATTCAGTTCATTACTCCAGTCACATTTAAAGAGCTCAGTAGCCACACATGGCTACTGACTACCATATTGGGCAGTGCAGAACTACATACATTTCCATCATCATAGAAAGTTGTATTTGGCACTAGACTGATCATCTTCAAACCCTCTTGGAACCATTGCGGGAGGGAAGGAAGGAACTAAGTAGGATTGGACTCCTACCCCCAGTTCAACGAGAGTCACTCTGCCTATGAATTTAGATTTCAAGTTAGAATTCATTTGGAAAAAAAAGTTCTATTGCTTTTTAATTTTACAATGCTTTTTGGAAAGATAACAAATACAAACCATACTTAAAATAAGCACACTCTAAAAATAAATAATTTTAAAATAATTAAAATAAAATAAGCACACTGTGAAAAATAACATCTTCTTCCCATCCTCTGACTCTCAGGCTACTGGTTACCAGCTTGTGGGAGCTACACCCTGTCCTACATCTTGTTTTCCCACTTAATTTTTCTTGGATCTTGTTCAGATTGGTACATACAGATTTCACAGCTACACATTATCCCACTGTATGGATGTACCATAATTCATTTAGCCAGTGCCTATGATGGACATTTAGGTTGCTTCCAACCTTCTGCTACTACAAACTATGTTGTGATGAACAAACATCCTTGTATCTAAATCTTTGTGCGTGTACAGATATATCCTTAGAATAGATGCCTGGTGAGGGAACTGCTTGCTCAAAGGCCATGTGCATTTTTAATTCTAATATTTTATATATATATATATAATGTAATATATATTACTGAATTGCCCCCTTAAAATGGTCTTTTCCCCACCACCTCAACAGTGCTGTTACCAGGCATACAGGTCTCCTGCAGAATAACAGTGGCTTCTCTTGGGAGGGGGCTCCATTGCCTCCCCACCACCCATCCCACCCACTTACCTTTCCTTCTTGTCACTCTTCTTGCTGCCAAGAGTGGTTGACATCTGCCCGAGCATTCACCAGGCCCCCAAGTACTGGCCTAAATCCTTTAATTCAATGTCTCATGCCTCATGGACTCTTTGCAACACTCTCGTGAGGTAGCTACTATTATTCCCATTTTACAGATGAGAAGCCTGAGACTTAGTGATTAACTAACTCATTCATGGTCACCTAGCTGGTTAGTAGCAGAGCTGGGATTTAGCCCCAGGTCTATCTCACTTCAAAGCCTGGACTTCTTGGGGAACCAGTAGGCTTCCCCACACCCCCCTCCCTTGCCCCTCCTCCCTGCATGGACACCAGGTGCTCCCCTCTCCCTGTTAATAGCCATCCACCTCTCTTCAGTGTCTTTGCCTCTGTTCCCGTGAGCCCTCTACTCCTGCTCACTCCCTCCTTCCTGGGGTCAAGGCCCACACCTCTCTCTGTGACCCTCCTTCACCAGGAAACCAGTGCCTTGATTTCCTCTATTTTTGGCCTTGGGACCGCCTCACCTGACCTGCTGGGTCGGCCCATCCCGCCCCCAGGTGATCACCTTGGCCTTCAGGGCTGGGGAGGGAGAAAACAACGGCTTCCATCACCTGACCCTGCTCAGCCAATTCACGAAGACAAGATGTCAAGTTAATGAGCCTGTGGGCCTCTAATTAGCTGTCAATTACCTCAAATTAATCAACTCCTCGCCTAATTAAGCATTGTCGGCAGGTGGGCACAAAGCAGACCATTGTGTGGGAGCCCTGAGAAAAGCCGGGCTGGCAAACTTGGTTAGGATCAGCGCTGTGCATCGCTCCTGTCTCCCCACCGTGCAGCACTGGGCCCCTCTGCCCACCGCTGTCCCTAGGCACCGGGACCCGGGGACCTCCTGGGCAGCGGGGTGGACGGCGCTTCGTGAACGGAGGTGCAGAGCTTGGAGGCAGGTGGGACTTCTTCAGGGAAGTGGGGCAGTGAGAGCTGTGTGGCCGGGCAGAGGAAGGTCGTGGCGAAGGGGACGGAGGCAGGTCCAAGGGACAAGCTCCTGGCGCTCATCGGAGCCGGGGCGGGGGCTGGGTTCAGAGCTGGGCAGAGTGGAGGCTAGGTCATGGCCGAGAGTTCAGGCCTGTGCAGACGGGCAGCCTGGCTTCCAATCCTGGCCCTGCCGCTTGTGAGCTCTGTGACCCCGGAAAGTGACTTCACTTCTGTGAGCCACACTTTCCATCATTGCAAACAATGAGAATAACTTCTTAAGAGCTCTTATCAGGCCTTTGTGAGGATTAAATGAGATTGTGCCTGTGAAGCACATGCCACGCTGTCAGTGTTCGGTGGATTTAGTAGTAATGGTGGAGGTGGGTGAACCGCTCAAGCTATGTACTTTGTCCCCAGATTCTGAGCCCCCAGGCTGCAGTGCCTCCCTGATAAATGTGAGTGCGCTGCTGAAGACATGCTGGGTGCTGGATTCTGAGATGTCCCGGCTACAACCTCCTCTCCACCCCTTCGCATCTCCCAACACCTTTGAGGCTGCATCCAACGAGCCCTGGGTGCCACATGGAGCTCAGATGAGGGGGACCACAAGTCTCTGACTAGCGACCAGGAAGAAGAGAGCACATAAGGACCCCTCTCCCCTTGGGTCTTGGGGCTGCAGAGCCTAGAGAAGAAGTTGTCTCCCGGCAGCCCCCAGGCACTGAACTCATGCCCTGGCCATGGTCCTGGAGGCTGAACTGGTACTCACTTTTCTTAGCACAGGGCAGGGTGAGGCTGGGGGCCGGCTGGGTAGATCTTTGCCCCCACTGATGGTCGAATGCCTCCACACACAGGCCTGGTCTGTCCCCTCCCCCACTCCAAACATTCCCTGTAATCAACCCACCAGATTTCTCATCTGTACCCCCCCATCTCAATCCTGGCACAGGACACCCTCTCCCTGCCTCCTGGGGCAATGGAGGTCCTCAGTCTCGCGTCTGAAAGCTTGGAAGTATCTTCCCTCTCCCTGTTTAAATCACTCAGTCATTTAGCAAACATTTATTGTGCCTACTAATTAAAGCTCTCAGTGTAAAGGGGAGATGGTTGGATAAACACAAATCATTAATGCATGCACTAGAGATGTGAGGAACAGAAGGGGGCTAGGATTTATTATGTACCTATGGTATGCTGGCAGAAGTGGCAAAGCTGGATGTGGGTGCCCGTACCTCTGACTCCTGTCCACGAGGAGAGATCAGGTCTGTGCCCTGGGATGGAGGTGGGGATGGGAAGGGGGGGGGGCCAGGTGTGTGCTACCTCCATCTGGGCCTGGGCAGGTGAGGCCTCCCAGGGAAAGGGAAACTGGAGCTGAGGCTTGAAAGAAGCAATGTATTCCAGATGAAGGGAACAGCATATGTGAAGGTCCAGAGGCATGCAAAGGATATGGAGAGTTCAGCAAATAGAGATTTCCTGAGTACTCGAGACCAGCCACAGCAAATGCTCACTGCGCAGTGAGGAAGAGCAGGATCTCAGAGGGCCTTCAAATAAGGCCTTTCTAGTAGGGATTTGGGGACCCCTGGGAAGACTTACCTAAACTCTGACCCCTCCTAGGGGAACTGAATTCCACAGCCATCGAATCCATAATTTAACCAAATGAAGTGCTTGTGTGGCTCCAGAAGGAAAGGGAAGTATCGGGGGAGTGGGCCTTCCTAAAACCAGTGAAATCATACCATTCTGTGGTCTACCTTCCCGGAGAACGGCCTGCTTCTCTCCCTCTGTACCCCAGAGCACCTAGACTGGAACAAGTGCCCAGCAAAGCTTGTGAAATAGTGCAGAATGTAATTTGTTTCTCCCTACCACATACTGACGTGTACATGGATGCAGGAACTTGCTTTAAGCTCAGACATATTTATCCCACTGGAAAATTTGGATCTGAGACTAAGAGTTCCACCTGGGCTTAAGTGGAGGAGACCTAAGTTTGGGAGCTGAAGGGTGGCCGTGGGACTGAGGATCATAGCCAGGCTGCAGGGGGGAGAAGGAAGCAGCAGCACTCAGGAGAAGCTGTGGTTCCCGTCTTTCTGGGGCCCGCCCTATCTCAGATCCCACAAGGCCCTCACATCCTTGTGGTCCTTTCTTACTTAAGCAAGTTCAGGTATCTGTACCTGCACCCCACCAAGAGTTCCCCACCCCAAAGCACCCTGATATATACCGGCCTGGAACAGCCAGAGGAGCCCCAGCACCCAGGTGGAAAGGCATCTTACAGACCAGCCAAGGCAGTGGTTCCAATGGAGTCACAGGAGCACCCAACTCCAGGGATATTCCCACAGAATTGGGGGCTGGTAGATGGTTTTATTACACAAACAGTGCAGAAGCCCAGTGTGTGAGAGAGACAATGAATACATTACACCTGTACGTACTGTTATGTTTAATGTTTACATTCATGTTTATCAAGCTAGAAAGTACATAAACACAGTTTTAAAACCAAACAAATACAAAGGGATATAGAATAAAATGTAGGCTTCCCTCACAACCCTGTTCTCCAGCCTTCTGATTTCCTTCCCCACAATCAGCCAGCAACCAGTTTTTCAGATACCCTTCCAGAGATTAAAAAAAATAGTTTCATATACCTATCTTTTCTCTTTCACAAGTGGCAGTAAAATATACTGTTCTGCAGCTTCCTTTCCATACTAATATTGTCTTGGAGATTGTTCCAGCTCAAAATGTGTAATAACAGCCCCATAGTATTCCATTGCCTGAATGTGTACTTTTTTTTTTTTTAAGTTATACAAAATCATCACAGCCAAAAGGAGGCTAACGAGACATGATGACTTGATGTCCTATGATCTTCTGGGACAGAAAAAAGATATAAAGTGAAAACAAAGGACATATGAATAAAGCACAGACTTTAGCTATTAAAGTATCAATCTTGGTTCATTAACAAGTTTACCATACTAGGGAGTTCCCTGGTGGCCTAGTGGTTAGGATTCCGGGCTTTTAATGCCAGGCAGGGTTCAATCCCTAGTCGGGGAACTGAGATCCCACAAGCCGTGCAGCGCAGCAACAAAACAAAACAAAACAGGTACACCATACTAATGTCAGATGTTGATAATGGGGGCATTTGGGTGTGGGGTTTATGAGAGCTCTGTACAATCTTCACAACTTTTCTGCACGTTTAAACCTGTTCTAAAAATGTTTATTTTAAAGTAATTTTAAAACATACAGATGTTGAGATGAACAAAGTATCACTTCATGCAAAAGCCTTACTGACTGCCTAATAGTGCTGGGTCATTATGTAGGTTCCTTAGTCAAACGAGGGAAGTAAAAGTACTTCCCTGAGGGAATATGTGAATTGTTTTACATTTTCAAAGGGTTGTTTGAGATGAAAATGGTGGAACCACTGGCCTAGTCCCACCCTGTCAGTTTACCAGGGGGCAACGGAGGCTAGAAAAGGTATGACTCGTGTCGGGTCACAGACTATCACCTCAGGTTCTTCCAAGCCCCACGCAGGCACCGGGCTGGTTGGCACTCGCTGCCCACACTGGGCGAATACCTCCCGGGTCCGCTGGGTCAGCAGTGGGTAAGACGTCCAGCCGTGTCCTCCCTCCTGGGAGGTAATTTCATTTTAACAGGCTGACATACAAGCTGAAGGAAAGACGTTCTAACGATGGATGTCAGGCACTGGTTAGCAGGGGAAGCCTCTTAGGACCCTTGGCATCCCTCCCCTTGATGCTTCCTAGGAAGGCGGACTGGGCGCGGGCTCTTAGGACCCCCGCGACCCCAGCGCTGCCTCCCACGTCGGCGGCCTTCCCAGGGCTATCCGCGCCTTCACCACTAGAGGGAGCCGCGAGCGGCCCCCCGGCGCCCGGCCGTTACTCCCAGGCCCGGCCCTTCACCGCAGATCAGGCTTCTCCAGGCGAGGCTCCGGCAAGCCCGGGCCCCTTCCAGTCCTGAGGCCTCAAGCCCGCTGCCCTCTGCCGCCCCGACCTCGTGCAGGTGCCCAGCACCCTGAACTTCACCGAGGGGCCCATGCTCAGCCCCCCTACCCAACCCTCTGAAAACCCTCGTGTGCTTCGGCTCCCATTTTATAAATTAGGACCAAAGAGGGTAACAGTCATGCCCAGGGTGACACAGCTAACGTTTGGCAGAACGAGATGCCCAGGGGGCCTGGTTCTGACCTCCTTGCCTCAGGGGTTCTCCCTCAAAGGGTCTCAAACCCCCTCACTGTAGCCTTCTATCCAGGTGGGAAAACCGAGGCACAGGGCAGTGCTAGGTAGGGTATATACACTGTGTGGGGGTGGCCCAGTCTGTCAAGGGTAGGCAGGAGGCTACACTGGGAGGCCAGCCCCTTGACAGACGAGCACAGCAGGAGAGCCTGGGCGGGGGGCGGAGGGTGCCAGCCTGCCCCGGGGGGGAGTGGGGGGGGGCAGATGCTGGTGACTCTCTCCTGTGGATGGGTGACAGCTGCAGCCTCGGGTGGGAGGCCAGAGACCCCACACGCTAAGAACTTTCACTCACTGCCTGAGGGCTAATCCCATTACTCTCCTGGACCCTCTGGGACCACCCTCCCTAATCCCCTGCCTCCCTCTGGGAACGGTCCAAGGCCCTACCATGGGCCCCTGCCAACCTCAGTCTCCTGCAGACCTCACCCCCTCAGGCCCTATCAGCTGCCTGTGCCCACCCATGCCCGATTCCTGTGGAGGTCCGACCTCCTCCACCTGCCTCCCCTGCCAGCCTTGCCCCTGTCTGCCTGTCCCTAAGCCGCCTTCCCAAAATGGCCTCCAGCTGGGCTCCAGGTTTTGTGAGCCTCCTTTCCCTTCCTAAGCAGGCTTCTGTTTTAGTTTCTGTTGAAGGAATCATCAGGTGAGAGCTTGGGTCCACAGTGTTTTCATCTGTAAGATGGTGTTGATCTGATGATACGGTGAGATGCCATATAATAAGTGTTTAGTGCAGCACCTGGCACGAGGGAAGCCCCCAAGGTGTCAGTTGCTGATGTAATTACCAGCAGTGGGACGGATATGTCAGCTATGCAAGGGGAGTGGATGTATTCTGTTACCAGAAGGCAGCTCCATGGCCTGGGGGCAGATGTTAGAGGGAGGTAGATACGACTCAGGTACTCTGTCCTCACACTAGTGATAGGAGCCACTGTGTACACTGGGTATTGGGCTCTTCCTGTATGCTAGGTTAAGCCTCTCCATCCCCTCATGAGGTAGGTACTATCCATACCCCCATTTTGCAGGTTGGAAACTAAAGTTAAGAGACAGCTGGGAATTCCCTGGCGGTCCAGTGGTTAGGTCTCTGAACTTTCACTGCTGAGGTAACGGGTTTGATCCCTGGTCGGAGAACTAAGATCCCATAAGCCGTGTGGGACAGCCAAAAAAACCCCAAAAAACAAAAGGCATCTATGAAGTGGTGGAGCTGGAATCAAACACAGCTCTGACTCCAGAATTCTTTGCGGTATTCTACTGCTTTTCAGGATCCACTTCAATGAGAGATGATGTTTGAGAGCTGCCCACCCCCCAAAAGGTAATGGGCTTCCCATTTGCCAGAAGCATTCAAGGCGATGCTAAGGGACAACCAGTCAGGAACCCTGAGGTTCCATTACAGGCCCCAATCCCCCCAATGTCCCCAGCCTCCTGTTTCCAGGGCAGGCCAGGCCAGGTCACTGCCCCCTCCCCAGCCTGGGCACAGGAGGGGCCCCCTTTGGCCCTCAGCCTCCCTCTCTCCTACCTTCTGCTGCTCCTCATTTACATAAATTATCTCTCCCCAATTATCCATCCAGCTGTCCCAACTGTGATCTGTGAATGAATTAAAAACGGGATATAATTTAATAATGGCTGATTAGAAGGAGATTAGTTGTTATATAAAAAGGAAAAGCCAAGAGCCAGCTAGTTGCCCTTAATCTGAGCCAATACCATCGTTATTCAGGAAGGGCTACCCTGGCCATCATCAGGCAAGGCAGGCATGAGGACGAGGGTTAGGGGAGAGCCCAGGTGGGACCAGACCACCCCAGAGAGATCAGGGCACTGGGAGCTGGGAATTTGAGTCCCAGGCAACTCCTGTTACTTCCCTGGGCCTTGCTCCGTCCTTCTAAGTGGGTTGGGTAGTTTCTGGGACCCCTTCTTGCTCTAAAGTCTAGACGCCCTGAAAGCAAACCACTGGGCTTTCCCAAGGCAGCCACTGCCTCCACAATAGAGCCTGCCCAGCCCCTGCTGGTGTAAGAACTGGGGGTTCAAGAGTCTGGTGCCTCCTAGGAACACACAGCAGCTGGGGATGCAGACCTCCCCAGAAGGGGACCTGGCTGTCTGGGGTAAGTGGTAGAGAAGGGACTGGGGTTGGTTGCACCAGGAAGGCTCCATGGAGGAGAGACTGGCTGAAACAAAGAGTGTGTGAGTGGCCAGCAGGATCTCTGGGCCCCTTTGCCCTCAGGTGAATGACTGGATGTAGTGGCAAGGACATGTCTCTGAGATTCACAGTCATCCGTTCAGCCTCAGCTCATGTACACCTCCTCCAGGAAGCCTGCCCTGATCTCCCCAGCTTTGGGGTCTCCCGAGTGCTCCCATATTTGTCCACCTGCTTATGGTGTCCATCTGCTTATGGGGCATTTGTGTTCCTGTTTGTGAGTTCCTCAAGGGCAGGGACCAGCTTTTTATCTTTACGCCACCAGTGCCAGGTACACAATTTTTGCTCAACAACATCATTGAATAAATAAAGATACCTCCTCCAGAAAGCCGTCTGTGATTGCCCTAGTGTGGGTTCTGTGCTCCCAAGGTACACTGTGATTATGCCTTTAAAAATAAGGTAAGTCGGGCTCAGGACAGACAGAAGCTACGGGAGGAGAGTGGGTCTGGCCTGGTGGGCGGGTGGGGGGGGGGACTAGAAACTTGGGGGAGGAGCTTGAGCGCCAGCCGCTGTCCCAGTTCTGCCAGCAATCGAGTGTAAGTGTCTGGTTATTACCCTACCGCAATACGAGCGTGGGCCGCGGTACTGGAGAGGCCAGTGGCTCGCTTGCCCGGCAGGAGTACTTGCGCGCGCTATCGGCAGCAGGGAATGGAAGCGGAGGACGCAGGCAGCTATTCCCTCCAGCAAGTGCAAGCTTTTTATATGTTTCCATTCCAACAAAAGATGACTGAAGTTCCTAATATGGCAGTTATGAATGAACAAGAAATGCCAGCAGAAGTTCCATCCCCAGCTCCTGCTCAGGAACCCACACAAGAGACTCCAAAAGGAAGGAAAGGAAAACCCAGAACAACAGAATCAAAAACACCAGTGGAACCCAAAAAACCTGCTGAGGCCAAAAAATCTGGCAAGTCCACAAAATCAAAAGAAAAGCAAGAAAAAATTACAGACACGTTTAAAGTGAAAAGTAGACCGGTTCAATAGTGTTTCAGAAGCTGAACTTTTGACCAAGACTCTACCGGACATTTTGACCTTCAATCTGGACATTGTGATTATTGGCATAAACCCAGGACTAATGGCTGCTTACAAAGGGCATCATTACCCTGGACCTGGAAACCATTTTTGGAAGTGTCTGTTTATATCAGGGCTGAGTGAGGTCCAACTGAATCACATGGATGATCATACTTCACCAGGGAAATAGGGTATTGGATTTACCAATATGGTGGAAAGGATAACACCAGGCAGCAAGGATCTTTCCGGTAAAGAATTTTGTGAAGGAGGACGTATTCTAGTGCAGAAATTACAGAAATATCAGCCACGAATAACAGTGTTTAATGGAAACTGTATTTATGAAATTTTTAGTAAGGAAGTTTTTGGAGTAAAAGTTAAGAACTTAGAATTTGGACTTCAACTGCATAAGATCCCAGACACAGAAACTCTCTGCTATATTATGCCAACATCCAGTGCAAGATGTGCTCAGTTTCCTCGAGCCCAGGACAAAGTTCATTACTACATTAAGCTGAAGGACTTAAGAGATCAGTTGAAAGGCATTGAACGAAACACAGACATTCAAGAGGTGCAAGATACATTTGACCTGCGGCTAGCCCAAGAGGATGCGAAGAAGATGGCTGTGAAGGAAGAAAAATATAATCTGGGTTATGAAGCAGCGTGCGGTGGTGCTTATAGTGAAAATCCGTGCAGTAGTGAACCTTGCAGCTTCTCTTCAAATGGGCTGACAGCTGACAGTGGAGAATCAACTTTCAGTGACATTCCAAATGGGCAGTGGATGACCCAGTCATTTACAGACCAGATTCCTTCCTTTAATAATCACTGTGCGATGCAAGAACAGGAAGAAGGAAACCATGCTTAAGAATGGTGTTTCTCAGCCCTGCTTAAATGCTGCAGTTTTAATGCAGTTGTCAAGAACTGGCCCTCGGTTTCTTAACTGAAGTATTTTATACATATTTTACTCTGGTGATGTAATCATGGTACAGTAGAATCAACTGTACAGACCTAAGTAGTTTGGAAGGAGAAAGTAGAGTTTTTTGTGTATGAGTTTTTGTATTGGAATTAATCATCATTCCAGCTTTTTATAAACTATCTTTCATTTATGAAGAAATTGATTTTCTTTTGGGAGTCACTTTTAACCTGTAATTTAAAAATGCAAGAGTCTGCATATTTACACTTGATTATTAACTGTGCATAAACTTAGATGCACCGTTATCCCTTTCATACGTTAAGAAGGGCATGCTAATGATAAGATTCCCATTGGTAAAGAGGCAAATGTGCTGATTTTCATCTGTGAGGTTAACCCTCAGTGGAGTCTCATTTGGTAGTTTTTAGTGGTGTTTGATGGGCTTCCTTAGTTGTATTCACACTCAGACCTCCTTGCTTTACCAGTGGTGAGCGTCTGTGAGAGTTGCTTGGTAGTAGAATTGGAGAGTATGGCCTTGCAGCAGCAAGGCTAACCCGGCCTTACATGTCAGGGCCATGAGCCCTGGCTTTGGCCCTCTCACCCACATGTGCTGGTCCTCTAGTAGGCAGAAACTATTCTGCTGGGATGGTAAGTTCCAGAGAGTGCAGAAGACCTTTCAAATTTTGCTACTTCATCTGTGTTTTACTTGAGAGACATACATTTGATAGGGAAGGAACTGAATTTCTCTCTCAGTATCTATCACCATTCAAATTTTATCCTCCTTGGCTTTAAGCATGTAACATGGAAATGATGAGAAATGAACTTTCAGGTTGAGTAACAAGATGCTGGAGGTGTTTGATAATCTTATTTAAACTGGTGCTTTATATACATGAGATGTACTAAAATAAATAATACAGGATTTTTCTTGCTAGGTAAATCGAATAAGCCAGTAATTAAAAAAACTTCTTTCTCTTCACCATTGCTATTTGTTACTGTGAACCTTGTGGCCAGGTTACTTTGAAGTAATGTATCTTTGTGATTTTCTAATGCATTTTCCATGGTGCTACAAATAGTCCAGACTACCAGGCCTGGTGGATATCAAAGCTGGGTATTTAGAAATGCCAGTTGTATTTACTTCTTTTTTTTTTTAATTTTTTTTTTTTTAATTGACAAATGTCCAGGACCTTTAATTTTTTCATGAAGTATGTGTTATAGTTGTTACCAAATTACAAGGGTTTTGTGTCTAAATAAAAGCATCAATTTTGGAACAGTTTTGCCTCAATCATTATACATGAATCCAAGTATGTTCTATTCAACCTGAAAAGTAAACAATTACTAAAACATATTGATAACACTTAATCTCCACATAATTAATCAGACTTCTCTTGCATTTACTTCTGATCACCTCTGAATATTCTGATTTTATACCTACCCAGGGAGCATGCTGTTTCTTGATATGAAAATATTTATGAGGTTTTGTTTTTTTTCTAAAAGGTTATATAGCCTGTTGTTTTTGTAATAAGAGATACAAATTATTGTTGTGAATCTTAACATGCTTTTTTAGCTGTAGCAATGATGGATTTTATTTTTCCTTTAGTCTAGGTAAAACTGTGCAAAAGTCATTCATGTTATTTAAATCGCATTCTGTACTGCTGTTTACATGGATGTTTTGTGCAGGTGCTTTGAAGTGCCTTGCATCAGGGATTAGGAACAATTTAATTATTTTTTCATAGGACTATGTAAAGCATGTAACTAGGTATTGCTTTGGTTCTTAACGATTATAGCCTTACATAGATTTTTTTTTTGAGTGGAGAAAATACCCTTTAAATTATGATGGACACTCACTAGAGAATGGGTTTGAAGATTTTTTTCAAGCATACAATAATGGTGTTTTTCATTAAATATGACAGATGAATAGTAAATGTTGATATACCCTATACACAACAATATGAGAAATTTTCATTAAATAATATTTTGAAAGTTTTTAAATTCATTTGAAACTCTGATGGTTTTTACAATAAAAAATATTGAAGATGAAAAAAAAAATAAGGTAAGTCACAGGATTTCCCTAGTGGCCTAGTGGTTAGGATTCTGGGCTTTCACTACCGTGGCCCGGGTTCAATCCCTGGTCAGGGAACTGAGATCCCGCAAGCAACACAGCGCGGCCAATAAATAAATAGATAGATAGATAAATAAATAAGGCAAGCCACTTATGGAGAAGTAATATACATAGACAAATAGTTATAGATTAAAATGGATGGATAGACAGAGAGCTCGGAGTCAGACTGCCTGTATATGAACCCCAGGTCCACTACTTCCGACTGCAGGACCTTGGGTTCTTCCCAAGGTGTCTTGTACTGTGCCTCAGTTTCCTCATCTATACAATGGATGTATTTAATATTTCCTACCTCATGGGTTTTTTTTTTTTTTAAATTGGTCACGCCATGCGGCATGTGAGATCTTAGTTTCCCGACCAGAGATCGAACCCGCGCCCCCTGCATTAGAAGCACGGAGTCTTAACCACTGGACTGCCAGGGAAGTCCCCCTCATAGGGTTTTTATGAGGATGACATGGGTGAATAGAGAAAAGCACTTACAACTGTACAGGGTACATAGTGAGCAATTAGTAAGCACTTGTGGGTGTTGCAGTGCATGTCACACTGTTTGGTTTTCTTGCCAGTGGTGGGATCTCTGAAAACAGGACTGGACTTCTCGTCTCTGTTGATGGGGTTGGATGGACAAACAGGCCTGCACTGCACGGGGCTATCTCAGCAGTCCTGGCTGCTGCTTTCACACTGAATGTTCCAAGGGGGCACACATTGGGCAGGACCAGCACATTTCTCCCACCATGGATGGAGGATCTGCTCAGTGTCAGACCCAGAGTCCTAGCCCTTCCCAAAGAGGCTCACAACTTTGCGGGGAGCAACACACCCATGAAAGGGGTCTGACCTCATGGGTCAGGTCTGGGCCATGTGTCCCACGTGGTCAACTTCAGAGGATGTCTGCCAGGCCTGAGCTTGCATGAAGGGGCCAAGCCCCTGGAGGAAACAGGCATGCTGACCAGGGAGGGAAAACTGAAGAGTCCTCTGCAGCAGCTGACTTATGGCCATCAAGGAGCAGATGACAGAGGGAGCATGGTCTGCAGTGCCAGAGGCTGGGAACGGATGGGGTAGATGCCAGAAAAGGTTGATTTCCTCAGAACATAAGGAGGCGTAAGGTGTATGCACAGTAAGTGTTTGCTGACTGGCTAACTGAGCTGCTCCAGAAATTTTCAAACATTCCCAGTTATGAATGTCTTGATTCCTTATGTGTGGGGAGGGGCCTGGGAATCTGTATATTTGACAAGACCTTAGGTAAGTCTCATGAACAGGTGGTTTCCACCGCCATTCCATCCTCCAGGCCTGGGAGCTGCAGTGCCCTCTGAGAACAGGGCTGACTGTGACCTCACCTTGCCCAGCACCCTCTGACATCCCATCGAGCCCCTACTCCACGCATCCCCAGCCCAGGACAACCTCCCTGGTGGAGCCCAGAGCATATCCGTCCATACTGCAGCAGGAGGCCTCCCAGGCCAGCCTGGGCTGTGGGATAATTTGATATTCAAATCCTGGCAAAGACCTGCTTCAAATTGCTGCAAATTAAGCTGATTTTGTCCCTCCGAATGAGGGATTTGCTCCTGTGGATCAACCCTTCCGAGGACTTGATGAGGTCAGGATTAGAGCTGGAGGGCCGGAGAGAAAAGCCTGAGGTGGGAGGCTGGAGGGCTGGTTGTTGGTGGGAGGGCGAGCCCGGCCTCTGTGTGTCTCTCCCCAGCCCCAGAGTTTAGGGAAGTTTCCCAGAGTCTCAAAACTCAGCTCTTCACAGTGATGCGGGGCCGCTGGGCCCCTGAGGGGCCAGCCTTGCCACCCCTGGCCCCATCCTCAGGAGAGCCCAGCCCTGTAAAATTCCCAAAGTGGACCACATCTCATCTTTCCAAGCATCTGAGAGCCAGGGCCCAACTGATCGCCCCCATTTCACTGATGAGGAAACGGAGGCGCCAAGAGGTGAGATGAGGCTCTTCTGACCAAAGACAACCTGGACTCAACCTCTGCCACCAACTTGCTGTGTGACCTTGAGCAAAGGGCCTCCGTGAGCCTCCTCGTAAGGATTACTGACAATGCATGCACAGCGCCAGACACATGGCAAGCACGCCATTAAGCATCGGCCAAGGTTACTGCCCACACAGCAAGCACCGGCCAAGGCCCTGAAGCTAGGAAGCGGCAGAACAGGGATTAGGACCCGGGCCTCTCCGGCCTGACTCAGAGTCATCCCCTGCCTTCTCCTGGAGGCCTGTGCCTGCTCCTGACGGCGCCCCTCCCTGGCAGAACCTCATTTCCCTCTGTTTTATCAAGGCCTGTACTGTATGTTGCAGCCATTTCGAATTGCACCATTAAAGATTTTTTGCTGGAGACGTTAAAATTAAAAAGATCTATGTGCAAAGAGTCACAACGAATTTAATCAACTTGATTTAATAGAAAACAGCAAATGGAATTTATGATGCTCCAAAAGACAAGGGAATTTTTTTTTTCAACAAAAAATAATAAAAAGCACTTTCTGGAAAACAGAAAGTGGAGTGGGACGGGGGTGGCTCCCCATCTGAGAGTTTATCAGAACCTAATCCGCGGCCAACAACCCCGGTCAGGGTGGTTTGCCCGCTAATCCCAGCTGCCATTAAAATATTAAAGATAAATCTAATCGTCTCTTTATCCAAAATAAGCGACTTTTGTGGGGGAGAAAACATATAACCCTTTGGGAGGAGAATTAGTCCTAATGCATCAAATGGAATTCGGTCCAGGCTGGGGCGAAATAGGGTTTAGAGTCAAATGAGATGGTAATAGAAATAAAACCCAGAATAACAAATTAAAAACCCTCATTTACACGAATTAAAAGGGCGCACAAAAGGGCTGGAAGCCCAGGCCTACACTCCTCATCCCCAGGCCCACTCCCCCCTCCCCTGGTCCCGCCTGCCCAGCTCTTCACCCACTCACCAGCCCCCAGGAGAGGAGCCACTGCCTGACCTCATCCTCTCAACTTGTGCCCCGCAGCTTCCTGCGGACTCCCCAGCTTCCCGCTCCGAGCCCAAGTCCAGGCTGGGTTCCTGAAGGCTGACTGAGCCTTTAGGCATCTTTCCACATCCCTGGGGTGGGCTCTGGGGTCAGACAGAACTGGGCTCCTGTCCCAGGACCGCCCCTCACTATGTGAGGTCTTGGTTTAATTTCTTAAACTCCCCAGGCCCCTGCTAAATTCACGGGAAAATGCGGATAATACTAGTCTCCACCCTTATGCAGCCTCTCTCCACGGCCTTGACCTCATTGCTGCCTGCCGCCCTAGCTCCCCTGGATTCAACAAGATGACATCAGGACAGCCCCAGGCAGCTTGGCCACTAAGGGACCCTGGGGAGGTCAGACCTGTGCCCCTGGAAGGCAGGAGAGCTCAGCAATGGGTCAGCCTGGAAGGCAGGGGGGCGGCCAGCAGCCATTTTAAGGAACTAGGTTGGGTCACCCCTAAGTTGTCACTCGAGAGGCCTGAGGCCACTCCAGATCTTCAGGCTTCTCACTAAGCAGCCCTGTGTCCCCTGAGGTTGCCTCAGGGCTGATCTGTGGCTCCTCCTTCATGTGGGATTTCGGGGGCTCTGACACATACCTCCCCCAACCCGGGAAACCCTCACCTTTGGGTCCAGGTCTGAATTCCCCACATTAAAATCACACTCTCTGCCTTAATAGCAGGATGCTTAGCAAAGGAGACACACTCAAATAACAAAAAAAGAAAACAGAAAAAAAGAAAAAGAAAAAGGAGACACACTCCCCTCCAGAGGATTCAAGGGCCCCTCCCTGAGCCATCACAAAGTTGACGGGTACAGACCAGTATGACAAACCCGCTCCTGTCTGGACGGCAGGCAGGAGAGGGTGAGGAGGGGCTCTCATGCCTGAGGCACCCCCTATACACACACATAGGAGGGCAGGAATACACCTCTGACCTCCCCCAGCCTACTTAACAAATCCACTTGAACGGGAAATTCATGCTGACAGCATTTTATTATAGGATATTAAGTGGAATTGGATGGCGGGGCTAAAGCTTTCCCTGGCTGACTTTCTGTGTTCTGTTGGCCTCCTCCCCTCTGCACCCACCAGAGTCCCTCCTCCCTCTAGGGAGTGCTGGGAGGGGGTCTCTCCTCTTACCTTCTTCAACACCTACCTGACCCCCACCTTTGGACTATGCCAAGTGGTAATTCTGGGAAATTGGGCTGGGCTGGAAAACATCTCTGGCCACGTGGGAGTGGGTGACCTTCCCCCCAGGATGACTGACCGGAAACATGAGGAGATGCTGGGTGGGATGGGGTTTTCCCAGAGAGGCGTCCTAAGCCTGAGCTTTGATGGGCAAGTGTTGAGGGAAGGTGGTCACAGGTAAAGGAACTGGGGCGGCCCGTTGCTGCAAGCTACCTTAGCACGTGGGGAAGGGGCTGGATTCCCAGAATAACACACAGTTCTGGGTTAGCAAATAGTTAGCACCATTATACAAGGTTGTTGTAAGGATTAAAAGGAAATATAACATTTGTGAGTGCCTACCATGTACCAGGCACCGTGGCAAGGGTTTTACATACATTCTCTCACTTAATCCTCACACCCCCATAATGTGGATTCTTTAATTATCCCCATTTTACAAAAGAGGAAACTGAGGCTCCCAGAGGTCAAGTAAATGCCAGGGTCTGATCCCAGCCATCTGACTCCAGAACTGTGCTCTTAGTCACTGCACCATAATAGCTCATATCAGGTGCTATACTAGCCACTTATGATAAAATGGTCAAGGTGTGAGCTTTGGTGCCAGATGGCTGGCCAGGTAGTACATGGGTTTGTCCACAATTCTTCCCTCCCTCTCTACCCTTGTCGTGCCTTCCCCGGTGGGGGAAGTTTATTGCCCCACTTCATTGCCTTTGGTCTTTTCTATGTGACCAGCTTCAGCTGATGGGATATGAGCAGGTATGACCCAAGCAGAGGTTTTAAATGGGTTTGTGTGGTTTGGCTGCCTCTGCTAGAAGAGCATGCCTTTGGTAGCCACAGTCCCAGAATGAGAGGTATGAGGCAGACCCAGAAGCAACCCACAGGTCACAACCAAGCCTAGCTGTGCCTGGGCCCTGGGACCCAGAGCGAGAGATAAACCGCCTGAGACGTGGACATTGTTGTTACACCTTATTTGTAGAAGCCGTGGAGTTGCCCTGCTCAGACACCCCTTCAGGAGAGAACTAGCTGTTCAGGTGCAAGAGTGCAGTTAGCAGACAGCCTCCAGCTGCAGCCTCTTCCAGATCCACTGCAGTGCTGTTTGATTTTTTTCCCAGCTTTACTGAGATATAATTGACAGATAACATTGTGTAAGTTTAAGGTGTATAGCATGTTGATTTGATACATTTATAATCTGCAAAATGATTACCACCATAGTATTAGTTATCACCTCCATCCCATCACATAGTTATCATTTCTTTTTTGTGATGAGAATATTTGAGATCTACTCTCTTAGTAACATTAAAGTATATGATCCAGAATTACTAGTTATAATCACTCACCCCAGTGTTTGAGTGACTGGGCATGGTGAGGGTCCTAGGGCCTGGCCATTTCTGCCCAACTCAAGGCTTCTTTAGTGGGCAGCCTTTGCTCCGGAGCTCCCCATTAGATTGGCTGAGACTTTGTCAGAGCTGCATTGTGGTTTGAGGCTCTCCTGTCCCATCCTGCTCCCCCTCCCCTTTACCTTTCACAGGGTTACCCCCACTCCCCCCCCCCAATAAACCACTTGCATTCCTAACCCTGTCTCATCATCTGCTTTCCTGAGTACTTGAACTGACACAGCCTTATTGCCACAAAACCTGCCTATGCAATTCACTAGCTGCCTGACTGTAACCATACAATGACTCAGTTTCCTCATCTGTAAAGAGAAGATAACAGAAACACCCATCTCATAGGTTTTTTGTTAGTATTGAGTAAGATAATCCAGGTACAGTGCTGAGCACTCGATAAATGTTAACTGAGATTGCCAGAGGTAGTTGTAAATCTCAATAAATAAATGCTAGCTATATATGAATGATATATGATAAAATATCAAGTCAACAGATATAAATCTAGGGCGGATCTTAAAAGACTGAAGTGTCAGAAGGGTGGGCAGATGAGCTGCAATTGTGGACAAGTAAGTATAAAGCAGAAAAAAATAACGAAAGCTTGCAAATGAGATGGTCGATATATTCTGAGCCATCATTTGTAACCAGAAAAAAGATTTCCAGACTTCTATATGATCTTTCACCTTCTAAATACTTTCATGCATATTTTCCTCCAAGAGGTCTCCAAGAAAGCCAGGAATGGCATCACCATCTCCGTTTTACAGGTAAAGGGACTGAGGCACAGAGATGCTAAAAGACTCACCCCACAGCACACAAGTAAGTATTGGAGGCAGAAGCAAAACCATGTTTGTAGCTCTCCGTGCGCAGAGAATACCGGGCATCATGGAAAAGCACCAAAACAAAAAACTAAGGGGCTTCCCTGCAGCAAAGTCAAGTTGGTGCTACCTAGACCACTACAAAAGCTATTCTAGGGGACACTGGAGAAGTTCTCTAGATAGCACAGAAAAGAAGAGAATCAAGTGAGCATCAAAGTCTATGAGGTTGGAGAGGAGAGACAGATCCAAGAGAGATTTCTAGCTGTCAGGACTTGGGGATAAGCCAGATCTCTGCTGTGATGGCAAGCCCTTCAATTTTCTCCCAGGTCAAAACATTTGATTTCAAATCCTTCTCCAAGGTATTAGTGAAGTGTCACTTATGGCCTCTAGTAACAGAGACCGGACACCAGTGGTTTAGACACTGTTGGGGGAAAAAAAAAAAGGAAATTTCTTTCTCTCTGTATAAAAAAAGCTCTTTGGGGCAGTCCAGGGCTGATATGGTGGCTCCTGGGTCTTCAGGCACCCAGATTCCTAATCTTCACTCCAATTTCCTAATGTTGGCTTCCATCCTCAAGGTCACCTCATAGCCCAAAACAACTGCTGAGGCACTAGCCATCATGTCTGTGTTCCAGACAGGAAGCTGGAAGAAAGGCAGAAAGATAAAAAAGGGTGTGTGCTAAATGTCTTAAGATTTCTGCTCATATTTCATTGGTTACACCTTTATCAAATTGACACTTTTAGCTGAAAAGGAGGTTGGGAAATGTAATCTTTTATCTATGGACATCACCACTCTGAATAAAATTAGACTTCTGATACTAAGGCAGAGGAGAGAATAGAAATTGAGTAGGCAACCATCAGTCTCAGCTGTGCCCATAAACATAGATTTTACTAAGACATCTCTCTCCAAAGCCCTTCTCTTTATTACCCCATATTATTCATAGCTCAATGGCCCAAATTAGATTATTAAGGGAAATTAAGGTTCCCAGGCTAAATTGTGTTGGGGAGTAGAGTTAGGTACTATACCCACAACTTTAAAAATTTGGTTTCAGGGTTATAAACAACTCTGTCTGATTTGACCCAAAAAGGAATTTACTAGAACGATACTGAGTAACTCAAAGATTCTCCAGTCTCCAGAAGGTTGGGAAACTAGAATCAAGGCCCAAAAGCTTGTCACTGTACTGGTCTCGTGAAGAAGCCACTGCAGTTACTGTCCCCTTTACTGGATCCTAAGTGCTGGATCTCCCACTGCTGCCACCAATAACCCTGAGCAAGGAATTCTGCTGCTAATCTGTCACTCTGCAAGTTGGGCTTTGCTGCAACCACACGGCTACCAGAGGAGGCTCTCCCAACAATTTCTGCTTCTTTGTGTCCTTGGCTCCCCATTCAAAGTCCAGGGTGGTTGCTTCTGATTGGTGGAGCCCAGGTCACATGTCATGTTCTAGCTGCAAGGGAAGCTGGGAAAGCAAGTGTCTGGCATTTCCAGTTTTGTTGCAGCATTGGGGCTCGGTCTTCCAAAGAGTCTTGGGACTCATAAGTTGGGAAATTCTCAACCTGATTCTCAAATAGGAATCAGGTTCAGATGATGGACAGCCCACAGAATAATAAATGACTATCATAGGACTTTGTAGATGTTCTTTCATGTAAACTGCACAACAACTCATTTTATGCACGATAAAGCTGAAGCCCAGAGAAGTGAAGTAACTTGCCTAAGGTCATGCAACTAGTAAGGACAAAGCTGCCCACCCCAGAGGGCCAATAAGTAAGGAATCAGGAAATTTGTGGGATCAGACCCTGGCGGTGCCTCTTTCCTTCCCTGACTGGATGCAGAATTGCCATGGTTCCCTTGCTCCCACCTGCCTCCTGGGTCTCTGGTAAAGCCACCCTCTAGGACATAGGCCCATTGCCTCCCTTCTGTGATCCTCCTCCAGGCCCCCCGACTTTCTTCCCATTTACAGTAGCTTAATATTAATGGCTTCTGCAGGCAGTTCTACTGACCACTGGGACCTGCCTGGATCTGAGCCTCCCTCCTGATTCTGATAAATAGATGGAGGCCGAACTTCTGAGCACAGGGAGATACCCTTGAGCCAGATCAGGATCCCATGGGAAAAGCTCTGGGCCTGATGAGAGGGCTGCTGGGACTCTAAGGATAACACAGAAGCAGCCATCAGAGAGACTTCTGGGCTCCAAGATCTCTGAGCTTTAAAAATTGCACTCTGCCTTAGGGATAGCGCTAGCTGCTTTCAATTTTTTTTTTTTTTTGTAGTAATCCCCAGTCCATCCTCTTCTCTCCCTCCCCACTGCCACCTTCAACTCCTAAATCAACCAATGCTGTCTCTGGCCTGGATCACATAGTCCACCTCCCGACTGGCCTCTTTGTTTCACAACTGCCAGCAGCTTCCCTTCACCCTGGGGATAACATCCAGTGTCCCATGAGGCCCTGCAGGCCCAGACCCCTGACGACTGGGTTCCCCTTAAAGGCTCGTCTGACTGTCAGCTCTCCCCTCTAGCCTCCCTTAACTCCTCGCTGTTCCTCAGAAATGCCTAGCTGGTTCTTCTCCAGAACATGGACACCTGCTGTCTCCCCAACCCTGCCACCTGCCCCAGCCCCCCACATGGCTGGCCTCTCACCACTCAGGTCTCTGCCCAAATGTTGATTCCCCAGAAACCCCTTCCTGTCCTGCGTCAAAAAGAGGCCCCTCCTGCTGTCAGTCTAAAACCCCTCACCCTGCTGTGTTTTTCCTTAGCACTTTGGATTCTTAAATTATCCTGTTTGTTTACTTACTTTGTTAACTGTCTCTCAAACTAGCATCTAAATTCCATGAAAGCAGGAGGCTTTGCTTTCTTTTACCCCACAGTATTCCCATTAAGAGTATCTGGCATACAGTAGGTGCTCAGTAAATACTTGTTGAAGGTTCTTGACTAAATTATCTTGCAACATTCCTGTGGGACAAAACAAAACAAACATCCTCTAAGGGCATCAGGGATGTGGTCACTGTGTCACTGGCTCTGGATTCAAAGTCCAGGGTGGTTGCTTCTGATTGGTGGAGCCCAGGACACATGACCATGTTCTAGCTGCAAGGGAGGCTGGGAAAGCACGTGTCTGGCCTCTCCAGTTTCATTGCAGAATTGGGGCTGTGAGACCCATCACTTGAGACTGCAGGGAGACTGGACACAGCCCAGAGGCATGCAGCAAGCTGGTAGTGGAGCAAGTCCTCTAAGCCTTGCTATTCTCCATTGTTCCACACTGCCCATAGGTGAACACTGGGGAAGAGACAAGGGCGATACATGTGGGATGTTTCTCTTTCCCCTTGAGTGGCTAAGGAATGGTTACTGCTGAGGGAGGGAGGGGACAGGGAGTTGTGGGCACCTGAAACCTGGTGGGTGGTGTTCTGCTGGGATAAGATTCTGAGCTGCAGATGGCACCTGGAACACCTACCTGGTGACAAGGTTTACAAGACTGGCTTGAAGGCAGTGCCAAGAGTCTATTCCTTCCTTCCCACTCCCTGGGGCCCTCCAAGAAAAGTCCAAAGGGTATAGATTATTCCTTGGAGAACTAGGAGAAGGAAACCAGCCCAGATGTTTGAGGTAAGGTGCTCTTAGTAGACTGAGGTTCTGGGGGTTCACCAGCCTTGACCTCAGTAGCCCTTCTCAATCCCTTCTGGTGTCCCTTCCTTTTCTCTCTGCCATTCTCGGCAGGGCAGGATGGTAGCTCAAGCATTGCTGGGGCATCAGTTGCCTCCCTATACCCAAGGTCCCTTCCTCTGTTTGAGGCTCTGGTTCCATCTTCAAGAAAACAAGAATGCAGTGGATTTGGACTCTGGTTGGCTCTTGGCAGCTGCATGTTCCTGAGGAGGTCACCTAGCCTCTCTGAGGTTGCTTCTTCATTTGAAAAATGATATACATCTTTCAGGTTAGTTGGGAGGATTTGTTGAGACAGTGTGAAAAAGTCCAGAACTTAATAAATGTTCATTGTGTATAACTTAAATGTGAATCAAAATCACTCCTGTTTTTCTCCTAGCATCAGCTACTTACTGAACAGAGGAGATGGGCTATCTGTTCCAATGTCTGATGCGAGGAGGATGAGAGAGCTGGAGCTCAGGGACTCTGCCAGGACACTCTCTCAGGACAACTGTCCAGCACAACAAAAGGCAAGGTTTACTCTCAAGGGGTAAGCCCAAAATACACAAGAGCATTAAAAAAAAAGTGAAACACATTCGTGGGTGACAGATTCATAATGGGATTATTGATTCAAACACAGATCCTTTCTCTTCCTTGCATTTTCCACCCTCCTCCCTCTAAAAATTGTTGCTGGCAGCTGGGAGGTGACTCAGGGAAGGAGCTAGCAAGAGACAATGACTTGGCTGCAGCTGGTGCTAAAAATGACCAGCATCACAGCAAAAGAAGGAGATGGCATCATCCCTCATCCCTAATCTCCCTCCCTGAGCCGTAGTATCTTATTTGTAACAAGGGGGAAAGAACTTGAGAAGCTGAGTGGATTAAATGCAATAAGGGGTCTGACACCCATTAATAATAGTAGTAAGAATCCTGATGTCTGGAGTCCCCAGGGCCAGGCACCATGTTAAATGCTTTAAAAATAGCAGCTCCTTCAATCGCTGGCCCAAACTCCATGAAGGCCGGGACTAGGTCTGTCTTGCTCCCTGCCATATTGTCAGTCCCAAGTATAGTATCCTCCTGCATAATGATAATAATAACCAACACTCCCAGGAACCTTATTTTGTAGTCTTATTTTGTATACTCACAGTATAGCCTTATTCACCATTTTCAGCACTGCACATTTCTAATCTTCATGACAGTTCTAAGGGGTAGGTACTACCATTATCCTCATTTTATGGATGAGGAAACTGAGGCACAGAAGGAAAAGAGAAGCTGGGTAACTTTCCCAAGGTCACCAAGCAAGTGATAGAACTGGAGTCTGAACCTAGAAAATCTGTCTCTAGAGCCCATGCCCTTGCCCCCTATGCTAACTCAGGGGGTCAGGGAATGCTCACAAGTCCAGTGTCAGGCTGTTTTATAGATAAAGCAATAGAAGCTAAGAGGGAAGTTAAATGATTGGCTCTAAGCCACAGAGCGATTAGGCGACAGACCCAGGATGTGAGTCCAAGGTGACCAAGCTAAATGCCTCTGAAAGGGTACAATTTACTCCCCCAGGCCAAGCCCTGGGGGCCAGCCTTTCCCTGTAGCCCCAGCCCTGCCCCCTGTGACCCCAAGTCCACAAATGTCCTCAGTTTTGGTCTGACCTCAGCTAGGCAGCTCAGAGACAGCCCTCCAACCAGGAGTCCTTCAGGAGTCCAGTTCCAAGGGTGGGACTGGCTGCAGGCTGACGCTGGGCCCTCCCTTCATCTGTAGCCTCTGGCAAGTGTGCCTCTCAGAGGGCCTGGGGTTGTCCCCATTCCCAACCTCCTAGGACAGGATGGAGACTCTCTCGCTGGGAGTGGGAACTGGCAGCTTCACATACAGTGTTTGGTCAAGAGATTTTTCATCCTCCTCTCCTGGCAAGAGCTGGGTTTCCATCACTCACTTCCTTGCCCATAGGCTGACATCTGGCTCATGGTGGATATCCCGTGATAAGTCAGGGATATGACAGCTGCCATTAACAAAACTTCCCCATTCAACTTCCCAGGGTAGGCTGGCATGGAGAGGAGTCCGAGAGAGGGATGGAATCAAAAGAAAAAAGCTTTTGACACCAGACTCATTTGAGGTTGAGTCTGGCCTCTGCTGCTTACAAGCTAGGTAGCTTGGGACAAGTCACCGAACCTCCCTAGGAACTTAAGTTTCCATATTCATAAAATGGTGATAGAAATTCTTACCTGGAAAGCAAAGCCACTGCTTTGCACAACTCTAGGGGGCATCATTGACATGGTTGTCTGTGTGAGTGGTGCCACATGGAACCCAACTCCATAGAATAAAGGTGAAAGATGCCCCGAGATTGCATATCCCTGAGTCTGTACCTTGCAAGTAAGAATAGGTATGTGAACTTTTGAATGTGGAACCAAGATACTAACAGGGTCCTTGTGAAGCCCTGATGTTATGCTATGTAAAGGGGCTGGGGAGCGTGGGTGCACAGTAGGCATGGTGCTATTGTGGGATGAGGAGGCGGCCCTTGGAGTGAACAGTGCCCCTCTCCCAGACACCTGCTGCACTGAGGGATGTCCCTGCCTAGTTCTGGATCTTGTGTGCACCAGCCCAGAGCAGATGAAGACCCGCCTCACAACAGCCCTTTAGGCAAGGCCTCAGCTTCCATGTCCTATAGGGTCTCTTCTTACTTCTCAGTTTGGCCTCACGGCAACCACAGAGGGCACTAGATACCCTGGCAGTGAGCTGGGAGAGTTAGGGGGTTTCAATCTATTTGGGGGTTTGCAGTTGACTGGCCCAGAAATTCTGAATGGAATTTCTCCCCAGCCTTGCTTTCCAGTCTCTGCCTAAAACAACTCACCCTGTCTTTATTTCCCCTCAGAGGGTGCCTTCCAGTCAAGACAGCTTTATTAAAAACCTACCACTGTATGCTATGCTAGGCACAGTGGAGAGGAAGGTGCCAAGGTAGATAGACAGTCCTTAGCCCCACAAAGCTCACAGAAGAATTAGCTGAGGAGGTGGAGTGCAGGGACTCCGGGGTCCATGGTGCACGTACGTGTGTGTGTGTGTGTGTGTGTGTGTGTGTGCGTGTATGTATAGAATCACCTTCACTTAACACTTGGACCCAAGGGAGCCATCCTCCCTGAAAGCAAGGAACCAGTAGCTCCACTGCCCACCTTTGGAATTCAGGCTTTTCTTGTTTCTCCAGGTGAGGGTTCTGCCTGCCCAGAGCAGTTCCCTGCAGCCTCTCACCACTTTTCAACTGGCCCAGCTGGCTGCACTTCTGCAGCTTCCAACACAGGAGTTAGTCAAGGGATCCCCATCGAATGGGCACAGAGGCTCACCTTTTAATTGCCTCTCACACTCTCCCTTCTCCCTCCTCCTTCCCTCCACTTCAACAATGCCATCCTCTTCATTTGTCTGTTTAGTGAACTCTGAGGTATAGCAGACCCCCTGACTTGTCTATCTGATTTACTGGGAACCCCTAGCTCCTTGCTCAGAGCTAGTAAGGGCTCAATACATATTACTTGAGTGAATGGTTAGAAGAGTAATGAAATCTTTCCATGGAAGTTGGCGACCCTTCATGCTTGTTCTAGGAAGATGTTCAGATGTCCACCGGTGTCCTCAAAAAGAAGTCGCCACCACTCTTCTTTCCCTCCAGGAACCCCTACTCCTGACTCCTTTATTCATTCATTCATTCATTGGGCGATATTTATTGAGTAGCTCTTCTGAACTAGGCATTGTATCCTGTGCTGGGGAGACAAGCTTTGAGCTCTCCCACCCCATCTCCCTCTTCAAACCCCCTTCTTTCTCCCCGTTGCCACCACACACCCTGCCCAGGACACTTGCCCCTTCCTCGTTCTGCCTTTTATGGAGTGGTCCCATATTTGGGCTTCTTTGACCCTACCAAACCTGTATAGGATTGAGGGATTGAGGGAGGGAGGGAGGGAGGCAGCAGGACTCCCAGTCTCTAGCACCTGCCCTCAGCCCATCCTTCCACCCCACCCCAGGGACTGTCCAAGCCGGCTCCGCCCAGAGTCCCTAGCCACCCAGCCTCCTGGAATGAACCTTGTTGTCTCATCTCAGCCTCTGGGGGCCCTGCCCATGGGCGTCCTGCAGAGCCCACCCGGTGCCTGGCCCCCAGCGCCCTGGCCCCTCGGTGCTGCCTGCGGCGGGAGCTGCCAGCTTTTTGGAATTCCTAATCGCTCCTGGCCCCGGTGATTGGCTGCTCAGCTCTGACCCCACTTGGGCTGCCGCCTGGTTGGATAAAAGGGGAATCTCCTTGGGGCTCCAGAGCATTAGACATCGGAGGGGGCACCTGGGACCAACTTCGTGAAGCGGGGAGCCCGGCGGGGGGGGGGTGGGGGGAGCAAAAGACCTGCGGCCTCAGCCCCTTTCAAAGAGCAGAGAGATGACGGGGAAAGCCGGGGAAGCGCTGAGCAAGCCCAAAGCCGAGACAGTGGCCAAGAGTACCTCGGGGGGCGCCCCGGGCAGGTGCACCGGGTTTGGCATCCAGGAGATCCTGGGCTTGAACAAGGAGCC
This sequence comes from Balaenoptera ricei, assembly GCF_028023285.1. Classification (NCBI taxonomy): domain Eukaryota; kingdom Metazoa; phylum Chordata; class Mammalia; order Artiodactyla; family Balaenopteridae; genus Balaenoptera; species Balaenoptera ricei. The sequence goes on from NC_082640.1 coordinate 160,045,591, forward strand.
CCCCAGCTCCCACCCGCGGGCTGCCCTCGACGGTCTGGCCCCCGGGCACTTGCTGGCTGCGCGCTCCGTGCTCAGTCCCGCAGGAGTGGGCGGCATGGGGCTACTGGGGCCCGGGGGGCTCCCCGGTTTCTATGCACAGCCCACCTTCCTGGAAGTGCTGTCCGACCCGCAGAGCGTCCACTTGCAGCCGCTGGGCAGAGCGTCGGGGCCGCTGGACACCAGCCAGACGGCCAGCTCGGGTAGGTGAGGGCGAGGCTGTGTGGCTGCCTGACTGGGGTGAGAGCCGGGAACCCCACGCCGTCGACTCTCGCTTGCACCGCAAGGCCTCCTCCGGGCGCAAAAGTTCGTGCCAGGCCGAGCGGTCGCAGCGCGGGCCTGGAGCCGGCGCGCCCGGGGCGGGGGCTCGGAGGATGCTCCCGGCTGCGGCCGCGTTTTGGCCTCCGTGTTTCCGGCGGCCGAGCTGTGCTCCGGTCCCCGCGTCGGGCCCGGCTCTGCCGCGGCGCCTGATTGGGGCCCCACTGGAAACAAGGCTTAGGGTGTCGGAGCGCGTGGGGCAGTCGGGGGTCCCCTTCCATTGCTCCACTTCGGCCCCGACCTCTCGGAGGACCCGCGCTTCTAGAGCCCGATTCCGTTCCGGGCGTTGGCGGCCCGGGAAGCAGGTGCCAGCTTCGGGCCCCGGCCCTGGTGTCCAAAGTTGTCTTTTCATTCCTCCTTTCCTCCGTTCCAAGCCTCCCGCATTGGTCAGCTGGGTTTTAATTTTCTCCTCACGAGCTTAGACAACCCGGCCACCGCGGCGGCCCAAGGGGTCGCAATCCGAGATGCCACCTAAGCGGCACAATATGTCGGATCCCGGCGCCTCGCGGGCTCGGGACCCCTGGACGACCCTGCCGCGCCCTCGGCGGGCAGTTTTCCCGGCCGCACGTCTCCGCCAGCTCGGCCCTCCGGCTCTGGTTCGCGCTCTGCGATTTCCCCGATTTTTCGCTCTCGTTTAATTAATTTATTTTTATTTGGAGGGGCAACGAAAAGTGGTGCGTCGCAGTCTCTCCAGTCCTGAGGGGGGGGCGCATGGTGCGGGCACTGGAAAGGGGGTTGTGCCCGGGAGCCCCCAGCCCTTCCCGGAGTCCAGCTCTCCGCGCCCAGGCTCCGCTCCTGGGGGCCACCTTCTGAACCCCGGTGCCACGGCTGCTAGTGCAGGGCAGGGCGCCGAGCCCGGGGCACCGCCGGGGGGCCCTGCGACCCGCGGAGGCTGTCGCGCTCCCCTGCTGTCCCTGCCCAGGCGTGTCTGGGCCTTTGCTTCTCAGAACGAAACAGAACGGAATGTGTTCACGACCTCCGGATTGCGGCGCCGGCGTGGGCAGAAACAGCCGCGGCTTAGGGATGGGGTAGACCTCGCGGAGGGCTCTCCGGGGAGACGGAGCAGGCCCGGCTGCTCCCGGAGGCCGCCGGGGGTGGGGCCCCCGCGGGTTTCGGGAGCCTGACGCGCCCGGGTGCTGCGGAGCGCGTCCCCCATTCTGCCGCACGTGCCTCCGCCCGCTTTTCAGATTCTGAAGATGTTTCCTCCAGCGACCGAAAAATGTCCAAATCGGCTTTAAACCAGACCAAGAAACGGAAGAAGCGGCGACACAGGTAAGGCCCCTGCAGCGTTTTCTGTCACCTTCCTGCTCACCTATCCCCTGCCGTCGTCCCCTGTTCGGGGGTAGGGTCGCTCGGACCCTAATTTCGCCGGCTCTAGATCTGAGGTCCGCTGCTGTGCCAGGACGGGGAGACCGGACGTTGTTTGGGGACATCCGCTCGGGGCCCTGCCGTCCGGCCGTGCCGGGTGAGGATCTTGATCGGCCGCCGGGGAAGCGGCACCGTTTCAGGCTTTCTCCTGCTTCTCTGGGAGAAAGGAAAGCCCCCAACTAGGGCTAAACCCGAGCCAGAGAGGAGCTGACGGCCCCCAGGTGCCAGCCCTGCATCGGCACATTCGGAGAGCCATGCACACCTCCGGGCGGGCAGATCGGCTCTCCCCTCCCGCCGGAGCCGGTTCCTCTGCCCTCTGCCCCGGCCCCTATTCCTCTCCCGCCGTCCCTGTCAGCGCCGCCAACCCCCTATCTTTCTGCGCCCACCGTTCGCAAAATCTCGAGCGTGATATCCGCATGGATGGCAAATTTTCCTTTGGCTTCTGCTCCTCTGTGATCCGTAAGCCTCAGTTTCCTTGTCTGTAAAATGCGGAGGGAGGAGTGCGTGCCCTCAAGGACCCCGCAAGCCCTCGCTGGAGTGGAGTGGGCTGCCTTGGAGGATACAGACTAAAGAGTGAGGGTTTTTTTGTTTTTGTTTTTCTTTAAGTATTTTAAAAATAGACATTACTTGCACAAAGTTAAAATACAGTAGGTGCTGAAAGGTATATCCTGAAAAGTAATTCCCCACCCCAGACCCGCATTCCCTTCCGCAGTTGCACCACCGCTACAAATTCCTTGTGCAAATGTATGAGGAGGTTTTCAACAAATAAAGGAGTGAGAACCAAAAATCGACCTGACTTCCTGCGGGTGCTGCTTGCCCCTGCGCTTACCCCGGCTCTGTTTTCCCAGATCTCTCTCCGCCCCAGTGCGGATGGAGCGCCCGCGGGGTTCCCGATCGCTGGGTGGACGTTTCCCCCTGCGGTGCTCTCCACCCCATCCTCTTCTCCCCAATCTGTTCTCAGCCTCTTTGCACCCTTTCTCTGGGTGCTTTTCTGCGTTCCTCTCTTCCTTCACCCCCGGAAATGACTCCCACGTTTTAAAAAGGCTCTTCCTCACCTCTCAGGCCCCAACAGGTTCTGGCTTGAATGGGGGTGAACTTTGACTTGGTTTCTTGGTGACCTCGGTTTGTTCCCTTCAGGCGGCTGCTTGTTTTTGTTTTGTTTGTTTTGTTTAATTGTAAACGGAAACGTTGTTTTTAGTCCTGATCCTGGGTCACTTTTTACATTCATCCGTCCAGCAAATATTCATTAAAACACTTCCGATGCATCCATATCATGCTGGTGGCAGGGTGGGGGTAATCCTGTCAGCCTCTGGAGCCTGGACAGGGACCTCCAGCAGGGACAGGGACCCGGAGGGCAGGTTGGAGTCCGGCTGACCGGCTTCTGTGCTGCTGGCCGAATAGGGGTGGGGGAGGGATTCCCACAGCCAGGAGAGCCCCGGACAAAGCACCCCCAGGAGCAGTGTTTCTGCATGGGGACATCTCCTTGTGCGGCGCTTGGAGCTGACTGACCCACGGCCGAAAGTCCATGCTTAAGTTTTCTAACCCTCTATCCTCACCTGATACCGTCTCCACCAGGGAAAATTTGGGTGCTCTGGAGGGTTCCCAGGGAGACAGGACAACAGCCCTAGGTTTCGGGCTGTTTCTGGTACACGAAGGGAACAGATTATTGGAGAGAGGAGAATGGCTGGTGCAATTTTTAATTAGTAAAAAATGTGTTTTACTGAGTGTCTCTCACTTGGGGAGTTCAGGTAAGAGACCCTGGAATATGGTGATGAGAGGCGAGCATCTCTTGATCACCCAGAAACACAAGGGGCTTAGCAGGGGTTAGAGAGGGGAGTGGGGATGAAGCAGCAGCCTTGGGAGTCTCTCAGATTTTGCTCTTCCCTTTTCCTGCAAGGCTCAGCTCTGGTAGACTGGTTACAATGGGAAACTGAAGGGTCTGGGGTTCTGCGTAAAGCCAGGAGCAGGGGTTGGGTCACGTTGTGCGGGGCGCAGGGAGACTTCCCTGGAGGGCACATCAGCATAAACTTGTGGATTAGCGCTGAGGCGGGAATGAGGGGAAGTTTGGGGGATTTGAGGCATTGTTTCATTTTGTTGCTTTCTTAATTCCTTTCTTTTTTGTTTTGTTTTTTTTTTTTGTCTGTTTTTTTGTTTTGGGTTTTTTTTTGTTTTTTGTTTTTTGTTTGTTTGTTTGTTTTTAATGAGAGCTCTCCCAAGCAGAGGCTGGCACTTGAATGGTTCTGAATGACCTGCCATCACCTTTCCTCTTTGGCTTTGGCCACGCCCCAATAGCTGTGTGCCTCAGTTTTCCTAGTTTTGAAAAAGACTTGCATGTTTTGGTTGTTTATTTTGACTGTCTGTTCAGGGACCCTTCAGTAAGTGGCAGGAGAGGAATAGAAAGCAGCAGATCTTCAAAATTCTGAAGAATTAACTTTCTGTATACATAAGCATTCTGTTCCCCCCAAGAGGATAGGAGAAACAATTTAGAATCAAACCAGTCATTTTCTATAAAGAGCAGAATGTTTCTTTCTCCCACATCCCCCGCATCATCCTCCAAGACGTTAAAGCCAACACCAGCACGAGGAGGATACGGGGCTGATATTTGTACTTTTTCCTTGTGTTGGGTGAGGCGAGGGCAGCAGCGAGGGATTTTAAACCACACACACCCCCATGCTGGTTCCAGGGTCCAAATCCCAGAGGCTCAAGCAGGGAATGTACCATTGTACAAGTGGAGTCTGTGAAAAAATCTGGACTATATTGCTCCCCAGCTTGTTGATGAGGGTGCAGGATAAAGGTCACCTAGAACCTGGTGAAATTCAGGTCTGAAAAAAGAATTTGTGTCTGTAAGTAGGTGTGTAGTGTATTTATTCAAGAAAGGGGGATATGAACCCCTTGGAGGTATAAAACTGTATGTACTGGAGCATATCCATTTGCTAGGGTGAGAGGATGTGGCTTTTACTGGATTCTTAAAGCAGTTTATGACTCAAAATAGGTCAATGTGAACCGCTCTGTGGGCGCTGGGGGAGTGTGTGGGAAGGCACTCTCGGGATGACCTGAATGAAACTCCCTTGAATGGGGCTCCCGCTGGGTGAGTGGCTGAGCCTGTGTGTGGGATGGCAGGGAGGTGGCCCTTGCCTTCTGAGCCCAGGAAGGGACAGAGCACCCCCTTTCCCATCTCCCTGCCCCCAAGACTCCGCGGGTGGCTCCTTAGAGCCTTTAGGTCTGGGCAGGTGAGGAGGGCGGGCGTGCTGAGGTAGGGTGAGGGGCTGGTAGAATCAGTTAGTTCTCTGCTGTACAGACGCTGGGGCTGGGGCGGCTGCTGCATTTGACCTTCTGGTGAATCTTTGAACTCTGAGTACAGTTTAAAAGATCAGCTCTCCTGTCTGTGAGAGGAGCCCAGGAAGCTGGTCCCAATGAGGCTGAGGCACTTATTTACCTGGTGAGCCCTCCACGCTGTGCCTGGAAGAAGAGGGGCGTTCTGCAGTTTTCTAAAATTTGTGTCTTAACACCCTTTCCCCCCAAGCACTTCCAGGAAGGTTCCCAGTATAACATGTCACTGAGGGCTGAAATAATACTCCTCACCACCAGAAGGGTAGTGTGGGCCCTCAGACTTGAATGAAGAAGAGTCCAGAGGATGGGGGTGGGGGGGCAGGCGGGGAGCGAGGTTGCATCCGATTGTGCCGGCCAAGCCTGGGTTTGGGGTCTGTCCAGGAGCCATGGGGGAAGGCCATTCTGTCCACTCTGGGACAGCTTTTTCCATTTTGGGGGTCCTGACTGACTTTTTTTGCTCCCCTCAGGACAATCTTTACCTCCTACCAGCTAGAGGAGCTGGAGAAGGCATTCAATGAGGCCCACTACCCAGACGTCTATGCCCGGGAGATGTTGGCCATGAAAACGGAGCTCCCCGAAGACAGGATACAGGTAACAGCTCTGAGACCCTCTCTCACACTTTCCTTACCCTCAGGGACATTGACTGCCCCAGGCTCCCAGACACCCATGTCCCAACCCGCAGCAGAGTGTGTGCTTGCCTGTAATCATGTCCTCATGCACAACAGTTCATTTAAGCAAGCAGGTGTTTGCTGAATGCCTACCATGTGAGATGGGCACTGCTGGGGGAACAAGAGACTTAGCAGAGGAGGCGAGGCCTGCTGCTGCACTGTGGGCTTCCTGAGGAGTATGTGAGACAAACCATGCACCTGGAGGTGGCCCCAGGCCTCTCTGGGTGCCTGGGGCTGGGGGAGCATCTGTCTCCCTTCCTTCCACTGCTTCCCCATGAAGAAGAGGTTGCCCCCTCCCTTCCTATCTACTCCCCACCACCTCCATCTACCTGAGCCTCCTTCCTCCTCACAACCCAACAGCTGGCCTTGCCCAGGGCTCTGGCTCCTTGACTTCTCCCAGATCTGGCCCACAATGTGCTCATTAAGCCCCTCCCCCTCGCTGGAGAGTTTTGTGGCGGAACCAGCCCTGACCTGGACTGGGCTGTCCTCAGCTCTGCTGGGCGCCCAGCCTCCTTTCATCAGTGGCAGGATCCTCCCAAGTCCAGGACGCCCCTAGCTGGGCAGGAGTGGGCTGCTTAATCATTTCTTCGGGAGGAGATGAAGTCTGATGATTCTCCAGACAGGGCCTCCAAGAGCAGGAAGAAGTGATGCGGTGGAGGAACACTTCCAGAAGCTTTGGGGTTGCCTTAGTTGGATCAAGACCTTTAATCAAAGCTGCTCCTATCGGGACACCTGAGTGGCCCGGAGTAGTTGACTGCCCAGGCTGGAAAAGGGCGGAGAGGGTCCCGACTTCCTGAAACCCCTTCTGCTCCGAATCTCCTCCTCCTTTGTGTCTCCACGTGTGATGTGAGTTGGTGGGGGGGGTAGGGGACAAGTCCAGAGGAACCAAGTAAGGTGTGTAGGTTCCTTGCGCTCCCTCACTGGAGAACCAGAGAATGGGAAACGAGGCTTGAGCTGCTTTTCCAGAAGAGCCTGCCTCTCCGCTGGAAGTCTATGGGGAATTTCAGCCAATGGCTTTAGACAGTGACACTAACAATAAGCTCAATTATTCATAAGCAGATTATCTGTTTGGCGCATTATCCGTGGTGGCCTGGATCCATCATCCCCCAGCCCCCCGCAACTGAGTTCCAGTGGGAAAAGGCTGGGTGTTGCTTCTGGATCTTGTGTGTGTGTGTTTGTGTGTGTGTGTGTGTGTGTGTGTGTGTGGTCATGACGAGCAGCGGGGGTGGGGTGAGGCTGCCCGATTTCCCCGCTGGTTGGTCCCACATTTGCGCTACTGACCAGCAGGAAAGAACAGCTTGTCTCTTGCGGTGGCTTGTCCTGAAATCCCTTTGGCTGTGGTGGTGGTGGTGGGTGGGAGTGTCTGAAAGATCTGGGGAAGCTCGCCCTCGGCTGTCACTGCATTGCTGTAAATGCCCAGCCGTCAGACTGTAGGCTTTTTAAAATTGCCGGGGGCATTGTCTACAGGGTGGTGTCTGAAGCCACCAGAACCAGCATGGAGGAGCCAAGAGTGTGGAGTACATTGATTCCCTGGATTGTGAGGACTGGCTGTGGAATTTGTGGTCATGGGAGAACCAAGGCAAGGATCTCTCCAACTCCTCCAGCACCGCCTGGTTCTTTGGCTAAATGATGCCCCCAGAAGGTGTTTGTGAGTTGTCAAATAGCTGTGCCCCCAACTGTTTTACCAAGTGGCCTGGGAAAGGTCTTAACATCTATTGGTGGCAGTCACAGCTCTATCCCACAGAGCAGTTCCCATGTGCCCAGTGTTCTAACCATGGGACATGCACAGGAGAGGCAGGGTGGTGCAGCGGTTAGGGACACCAACTCCGGAGCCAGACTGTCCTGGCCTCACCAGTTACCAGCTGAGTGACTGTGGACAAGTTACTTCACCAGCCCGAGCTTCCCATTGCTCATCTGTAAAATGGGGATGACAGTGGCAGCTGCAGGTGTGATGAGCCATGTGTGTGGTGTGTTCCAGTGGGTCCGGCATGGGCCCAGCTCACTTGGTTTGAGCTCTGATCTCATTAAATCCTGGCGACAGCCTGTGGGGGAGAGAACATTAGCCTCCTTTTATAACTGAGGAAAGTGAGGCCCAGCAACTGCCCAAGGCCAAGCAACTAGTAAGTGGGGGGACACAGGGACCCACCTAAGGTCCATTTAGGCTGCACCTAAAGCCCACTCATTCACTGCCTGCCTCTTGGGTTTGAAGCCTTTGCTTTGACTTGAAGCCGGAGGAACAGAGATGATTTGATGTCAGGTGGGAGGCCTGTATCAAATCTTCTTTTTTTAAAAAAAAAACCCGATATTTATTGAGTACTAGGTACTGTTCTAAAAACCCCCAAAACTCACTCATAAAAAAATTATTTTTTGAATGGGCAAATTCAGGTACATGGGTTCAAAAGGGTGAAACATGAGTCACCCTTGCCACTGTCCACCAGCAGTCCCTCCAGGGGCTACCAGTTTCCTTTGGTTCCTTCCAGAGATAGTTTATGTATATTCTTTTTAAAAAAAAATTTTTTTACTGGAGTATAATTGCTTTACAATGTTGTGTTAGTTTCTGTATTCTATTCCCAAAGAATCCTCAGAATGCCCGATGGACTAGGTACTATTACTATTCCCACTTTACAGGTGGGGAACCTGAGGCCCAGAGTTCAGACCTGAGTCCCTTTAGACTCTAGAACACTTACTTCACTACACTGCCACCCTTCCTCCTCATTTCCTCTCAGCATGTTGGTTCAGTGGAACCAGTGCATCTAAGGATGGACCCTACCACTCAGAGCCAGTCCCCTCCCCTCCCCCAGCTTTCAGGCCTCTGTCTATGTGTTGAGGCTTAAGGGGAAGGGCAGTCATTAGAGGCTCCAAGTCTGAAGTTAGACATTCTCAGGTGGAATGGAAGGGTTATTGGACTGGATATCCAGTCAGGGACCCAGATCTTAGTTCTGGCTCTGACACCCACCAGGCCTGGCAGAGGCCAAGCCATCTGTAAAGGGAAGAGGAGGCATCCCTCCCAGAGAGCAGCCTCCTCAGAATCGCCTCTCTCACTGGGCCCCTGGGCTGCCATTGGACACACACTTTTGCTGGGTCAACCCAAGTAAGCCCCTGGATGTGTCTGAGACCTACTGTCCAATGTCTAATGAGAACACAGTGTAGATGTGAAAAGTCAGACACACCTACTTCTAATCTTTGTTTCACGGCCAGCAAATCAAACTCTGAGCCTCAGATTACTCATTTGTGAACTAATAATAACAAAAATTATCTAAAATAATTTAACAAAAGTATTGTTATTGGCATTATTAGTACATAGCATTGTCCCAGATAGTAAGTGCTTTCCATGCCCTTTTTCATTACATCCTCACAAAAGCTGGATGAGTTAGATGCTATTCTTATCCCCATTTTCTGGATGAGGAAACTGAAGGGCTGAGAGGTGAAGTAAGTGGTGGACTGGGATTCAAACCCGGTACTCAAGTACTATCTCGGGAGAGCAAATGAGGGAAACGGGAGCACCCATCTACAGAAACTGGAATAATTAATGCGAATTGCAGTGATGAGGGACCAGCTGCCTCAGTAGTGGCGATTCCCTCTGCCTTTGTGCTTTGAGGGCAAGCACTTCCTCCCTCTACATCTCTCTGGGTTGGAGTGTAAAGGGATAAGGTGCATTGCTGGGGGAAGAAGGGATTTCCACTCTTCATATCAGACTCAGACACGAAGTCCTTTTTGTGTCTCTGAGAAATGCTAGGGTATGGCATTCTGGAAGCCCCTGCCGGACGTCAGCCCTGGGGAAGAGAAAATGGATTCCCAGATTGACTTTATTTCCTCTGTGTGGTCACTCATTCTCAGAGTTGTAAGATAGGAGAATATTAAGATATTCACTTATGTGTTTACTGTATTTTTTCTGACAAGAGTTGTATTTATTTAAAATGCCTCCATTGCAGAGATATGGATGCGCAAAGTGAACAGAGACATGTCACCTCCACTCTTAGCAGCCTGGTGTGTTTGGAAGGATGAGATTTGGACTCTCTGACTAGCACTGTTCCATTCTGCCTCTTTTAAAGTGGTCCCCTCCCAAGGGTAGGGAACAAAGTTTTAGGGGATTATATTCCAGAAGTTAGAAGATAGCTGCCTGGATGGGAAAGGGTTTCCGTGTGTCTCAGCCCGGGACGTTTATTAGATCACAGGGCAGCTTTTTAAAATTACCCGTGCCAGCCCCCCACACCTAGCAATGCTAGGTTTGGTTTGATGTGGAGCCTGGAAGTTTTTAAAGCTCTCCAGGTGATTGTGTGTAGCCAGTGTAAAAATGCTGGGTCAGAGGCTCAGGAAAAGAGTTTCTGTGTTTTCAGTGAGTTAATATCAGTGGAAGAAAGTGGAGTATTGGGTAACCTGGTGGGATGACCTGTCCAGAGGTTCAGGGAAGGATGCTGCATGGGGCTGCCAGGAAACATGGGCAGAGCTGCCCCTAGTGGACATCAGAGGCTACAGCAAGGCCAGGCTTCTTTGGGCCTGAAGCTGGGACTGGAAAGGGTGTGCTGAAATATGCTGTCAGAAGTGCTGAGTGGATGTGGAGTGTGAGGTCGTTAAATCACGCCAGCAATGAGCCCAGATTAATCAGCTTCCAGTCAGAGGAGAGGAGAGAAGCTAAGTGAATATGATGGAAAGTGCCACATGGCCAAAAAAGCCGGGCCCAATGGCCTGGGGCAAGATTGGAGGGCAGGGCCTGGGGTAGCCAAGGGGCCAGAAGGTGCAGAGCATCTATCATGCAAGATGTCTCCTTTAGTGGGGCGATCCTGGAGGGACTGCAGAGGGAAGGAGGCCTGGGCACATAGTCCTGTGGGGATACAAGGCTGGGAACTTGTGAATACAAGAGAAGCCCTGGTTACCCACAAAGGGAGAAAGACAGCTGACAATGTTGCCTGCCGGCTCGATGGGTGCCCTGCGGCAGAAGAGCATCCATTTGGCAAGAAGCCCTTTCCTGGGTCCAGTCCATCCTTGGAGGCACGAGCTCTTGGGACCCTCTCTGCCAGGTGTGGAGGCACCTGGCAGACCAGCTGTCGACAGCCAGAGGCCTCCTGTCTGGGCTCTCTGAGTGCTGCTGGGCACCACCTGTGAAGGGAAGTGTACCAGGAAACCCAGGCTCTTTCCTGAGCTAGAAGATCTTCCCCCTCTCCTTTCCCTGGGACTACCAAGTTGGTGACCCTTGATGTCCCTTGTAGGCCGCTTCTCAGGCACTTGGAGGCCCTGAAGTGGAAGGCAGGGCTCTGGTCCTTGCTGGGGCCTGCACGCAGGCTCTCCTGAAGAGTTCCAGACCCGACTTCCTTGAGAGTGGAGCAGTGTCTTCCAGAAAGTGCGCAGTCAGGAAAGTGAGAGAGAGATTGAAGGAATATTGTGGGCTTGCCAGAACCAAGAGACCAAGCAGGAAAGGGGGCCTAAATGCTGAAAAAACATGTCAAAGGTGGGAGATGGGAGGACCCGGCCTTATGGGGAAAGTGTCACCGAGCATTTGCTTGAAAGCAAATCCTCATCTCGTAGCACATTTGTCCCCAGAATTCGCCCAGCATCAGGCCAACGTTTTTCAGTTCTTACAACATGCCAGGCATTTCCCATGCACTATTCTGTTGAATTTTTACAACAAACCTGCAAGGAAGTGGTATCATAGGGCAGAGGAAGAATCGGAAGCTCAGAAAGGTTAAGAAATGCACCCAAAGTCACAAAGGCAGTTGGAGATAGAGCAGGGATCTCCAACCTAAGTCTTCTAGCTCCTGATCATAGCCAACTGCATGGATGGTCTCTTGCATTTGAGCCTCAAGGGTCTGGGAAACATTAGAAATGCGGGAGAGTTGCAGGGGCATCTGTTTGGCCCCTAGAGGGGAAACTCGAGGCTATCTGTATTAAAATCTTACAGCCTGAAGGTTAGCTCTGTCCCCCCATCACACCTCCTGGAGTTGTTACTGTTGTTATTGTTATTATTTGTCAGTCCAGCCTTGCTGCAGAGCACGTGGAGGGGGCCAGAAGGGCAGGTAATGCCATTGATTAAGCTGACCCCTGCACGACTCCCACTGACTTTCTGTGCCTCCACTGAAATAATAATTAGTTTTTATTGAGCACCTTCTGTGTGACAAACACTGATTTTAGGCACTTTCACTTATTTCATTAATTCCTGAAACAACCCAGAAAAGTAGGTATTCTTTTTTTTTTTTTTTGTATTCTTATTTTATGCTTGAAGGGACTGAGACTGAGAGAGAGCAAGTAACTTGCCCAGGATCACACAGCAATTTTTGTCACAGTTGGGAATTCCAGTTCAGGACTGGCTGCTTTCAGTGCTTCTTGCAAATGTTTAAGTTCTGCACACATGCTGGTTGCTTCCAGGAAGGGAAGAGAAAGGCAAATATGAAGAGTGGTTAGGGTTAATTCTAATTCCTTGTCCTCTTGCCTCCAAGGCACCAATGCCACAGCTTCCCTGCCAGCTGTCCTACAAAGAAATTGTTTTGGCTGTCCAGGTTTCCTCCATAAACTGGAGCAGCATCTGTTCTTCAAAGAGCCAGGCATTCCAGGAGCCCATAACCAAGGGTCTGGATGACTCCTGGTTTGAGCGACCAGCTGGCACCAACTCCCCTTGGAGCATCTGTGGGCAAAGTCTGATCTGCAGACCAGTTATTCATTTGTCCAAATTAGGAGACTGAGGAAAACGGTTCTGTTTACAGGCCCCGGAGATGATCTGAATCCCAAGTCTGCACCCCCTTCTTCAGTGTTCCAAGAAAGATGCTGTTTCCATCTGAGAGCCCTGCCCCCCTCTCAAGCTCATGGAATCCTGGGGAAGCCAGGGCAATGCACCTTTCCAGGCATCCACACTTGGGGGGGCGGGGGGAGCGGGAGTGGGTAGTGAGCATCTCTGCTTTTGTTTACTCCACAATCCCTTCTCCAGAATACCTGATTCTATTTATTTTTATTTATTTATTTTTTTGCTGTGCCATGCAGTATGTGGGATCTTAGTTCCCCGATCAGGGCTCGAACCCTCGCCCCCTGCATTGGGAGCTCGGAGTCTTAACCACTGGACCGCCAGGGAAGTCCCCAGAATACCTGACTCTAAACCGTACTGAAAAGAGACACTTCTTTCATCAGTTTGTCAACAGAACTCATTCTTGGCAAAAACCAGATCTGACCTCATGCTGTTTATTTGTCCCTTATGAATATGTGTATGTTTTGCTGCAGAAATCAAAGCTGGTTTGACTATGGGGTACTGCTGCTGCTGCAGGATGTTACATAACATGTAGTATATGCATCACATATTTTTTCTAAAATCCAAAACATTCTGGAGTCTGGTCCCAATGGGTTCCAGTTAAGGGCTTGTGGCCTTGTTGTTTTGTAATGCACCATATTTAATATTTAAGCAGGAAGGTCATCTGCCCAGGAGGTAGATGGCTTACTTAGATTCATAAAGATAACCTTCCCAACCCTCTGTGGTCAGACTTGGAATTCCACCTTGGAATTCCATCGCCAAGGGGTTCATTCTTTGCTGTCTTCTCTGTGAGGTGGATGAAACCAGAAGTCACTTACACCTTTCTGTGGCTTAGTCCTTTTAGATTTTTCCTCTGTGCAAAAAAGCTTGAGACGAGTACTTGTAGAGGACGACTAAGTGCTAATGGGAAGGAAGATAGAACAGGACAGAGGTCTCAGACAAACTTCAGGCTTTGGGTAGGGCAGAGGGCCTGCGGGACAGGCAGGGCCGCAGGGGAGAGATCTAAACACATCGCAGAGCCAGGCTAGGTCGATGGCCGAGTTAGCCCGAACTCGCATGGCGCACCGCTTTCCGCTCTTCAGTGCACGGAGCGCAGCCATCTAGTAGCCTTCAAATTACATAAACCCTTTCCTTGGCCCAGGTTCACTGAGTGAGGTCTGGGTCCAGACCAGAGGGAGGCCTTGCATTAGCTCCGCAGCTCTCCAGCAGGGACGGCAGGTGCCAAACCCGGTGGTGGCAACGGTGCGGCTCACCGGAGGCGGCGCCGCCCAGGGAGGGACGAGCGATCATTTTCTAACAGCGCGGGCGCGGGTCAGTGTGAGGATGGAGAGGCCCGGGGTGTCTGAGGCCGCATCTCTCCCATTTTTAGAGGTTCCCAGTTATTTACAAATGAAGAAATGCCAAAACAGGTTACACACATTTGGGTCAACTTAAAGATGTGCGAGGACCGTGCGGTCTGGAAGCAGCCCCACAGAACGTCTGTGACCGCGGGGCTCTGGGAGCCTTGGGGGTGCGGCCGGGGTGCCCCCTGCTGGATGTGGCCGGCCGCTCTCCACCGCAGACTCCGGGCTGTCGGGAGCTGCCAGGGAGCTCACTCCGCCACCTGGCGGCGGCGGCGGGAACCGCAGGGGCGCGCGGACTCCGAGCCCCCGCCGAGGCCTCCCCGAGCGAGACCGAGGCAGCAAAGGGTTAAGCTGTCAGCGGCGCGATGTTAAACAGGTGTCAAAGGCTCCCCATATATCTGCAGATTGAAATCAAATTCTTTGCCGTATAAAAAGATAAATTACCCAGGCGCTGCCGCGCGTCCCACTCATCACGCCAGCGCCAGACGGCAAGCAATTTTTTTTTTTTTAATGTGCTAACGACCTAATCAAGCAATCAAGTCGGAGAAGATTGCAGAGTGACCGGGGCAGCCATCTGCCGGCGAGCCCCGCATTCATTTCCCGCGCCCCCGCGTGGGGAGGGGGCCGGGGAGGGAGCTGCCGTGGGGGAAGAGGGGAAAAAATTCTAAACAAATTAACACCCAATTTTCCCCGTCTAATTAGTTAAATGAGAAGTGTTTGGGGTCCCCCGGGGAGGGGGAGCGGCTCGCGGCGCGGCTCGCTCTGCCTCCCCAGCATTAATTAGTGCAGGTCAATGCTGCGGCTCCCGAGAGAGCAGCCGCTTTAATTTCCCGTGATATTTCAGTGCTTGAGGCCCATCGATTCAAACGGAAATTAACTTATTTTTCAATCAGCCCAGGGCTGCCCCTGGGGGTGACTCTTCTTTTGCCGCCTCCTGAATAGAGCTGGAGCAATTTTTCATCAAAAGCTGAAACCTCCGCCGCCGGGGGCGGGGGAGGGGGCCCGGAGGGAAGGGCGGGGACCTGGCCGAGGTGAGGGAATGGAAATCACCCAGGAAACTAATAGATTTTCCCCGAACCCGCCTCTGCCCTCCCCCCATCCCCCCACTTCCCGGGGCGCTTGGATGACTCGCCGCCCCCGGGGTCAGGGCCTGGAGGGGCTGTGAGGGGACCAGAGGGGGCTGGCGGGCCTGAGGTCCTTCCAGAGACCCCCGGTCTGCCGTGGGCCTCTCACCTGCTTGAGGGACAGTGCAGCTGTCCCTGGCTCTGGCTCCTGTCATCTGGCGGAAGCGTCAGGAAAAATGCTTGGGGGGACCAAGAAATTCCCCCCTCCTCCATGCATGAAAGGGACCCTGGGATCTCCTCCAAAAACCAGGCTGGACTGTTGCTGATACCCCCAGCCCACCCCATGCTCTTTCAGACCCTGCACCAGTCAGCTTTGGGGCCAGAGAAGCATCCCCTAGAGTGTCTCCCACCGCACTCTCCTAGGTCCCTACCTTCACGTGCTCCTCACACCAGAAGAATTTTGTCTTCCTTCCCTGACTGAAGGATGGCTGCCCAGCTCCCCCAAATGTCATTCAGAGTTAGGTCCAAAATTGTGCACAGTGGGTGAATGGAGGACACCATGGCGGGGCAGGACTTGGCCAGGACAGGGCAGAGAAGGGAGGCTGACTCAGGCCTCTTGGGAGTGTCCCCTGCCGTGCTTTGCAGCTGTTCCCAGGCTTCCTGACACCTGGATGAAAAGCCCTGTGCTGCCTGAGTCCACATTGACCTCGCCTGCCGGGACTGCTCTGGCCTCTGCCGTTCGGGTGGAGAAAGAGCCCTGAACCAAAGGCACTGGAAAGGACTTTGTCCTCTGCGAGTCAGAAAAGGGATTCTGTTTGTATGCTGGAGGTGTGAATACTTGCAAGAGAGCTATGAGGGTCGGGCTTCTCGGCTGCAAACTGAGGACCACATGGGGAACTGCCCATCTGCTAGACCCTGTCCAGGAGGTGTCCGTACTCCATCACCTTAAACTGCTTTGATTTAAAAAAAAAAAAATTTTGCCCATCATATTCTCACAGGACTTGTATCTCATTCTGGACACCCTGAGCCTGGAGGAACCCCAGGGGTACTTCGGGGTAGGTGAGCTTAAATAAGGATGCCCTGCTGTAGAAAGCGAAGTCACAGGGGAATGGGGCCGTTGGCAGTCAAAGAGGCGGGTCCGTTAACTCCAAGCAGACACAGCGGGGTAGTGGCCTGGCCTCTGCCTGGTGGAGGACGCCCCTGACCTGTTCGTCTGCACTTACAGGTCTGGTTCCAGAACCGAAGAGCCAAGTGGAGGAAGCGGGAGAAGTGCTGGGGCCGGAGCAGCGTCATGGCGGAGTATGGGCTGTACGGGGCCATGGTGCGCCACTCCATCCCCCTGCCGGAGTCCATCCTCAAGTCCGCCAAAGATGGCATCATGGACTCCTGCGCCCCGTGGCTGCTGGGTAAGAGCCTGCACTCTCCCTGGGGCCCGGCCCCCGTGGTGAGGGGAGCGGGCTCCCTGGAGGAGGGGACAGAGCCCTGGAGCAGGGACGCCTGGCCACAACAGCCTGGCAGGAGAGAGGCCCTCCAAAGCCGGTCTCCCGGGCTCCCTTGGGGGGCTCAGAGGGCAGGCTGCACCCAGGGCTTGGTGCCTGTCCCTCGCACCCACCTACTGGGTGCCTAGGACTCTCATCCTGGACGGATGCCCCCTGTGGGTTCTTTTGTCCTGTGAGCAGGGGGTGGCTATTGCCCCAGGGTTGTATCCTCCTCTTCCCTTGGCTGGAGCTGGGGTTGTGGTGAATGAAACAGCCCCTCTTGGGGGTTGAGGGGACCTCTAGTCCCTTTGGCCACCATTCTGGCTTTGCCCAAAGGACTTCTTCCCCCTAAGTCTCTCCACCTGCCATCCTCCCCCATCTGCCATCTGGACCTGTGTCTGACAGCAGCGCCAGCTTATCTTGGAGTTCTGAGATCTGGAATCCCAAAAGGGAGGGCTCGGGGAGCAAGTGCTGTGCTCGGGAAGGGACAGAAAGGACTCCCGGGGGCCAGGTGCCCAGGGACTTGGCTGGGAGAAGCCCTCTGCAGGCCTGGTGCCCCGCTGCTGGTCCGCAGCCCCATCCCCAGCCCCCCTCCCGCTGCCCCGGCCCCGACCCCTGGGACTCGCGTGACTGCGGTGTATGAAAGTAAGGCTTTCTGCTCGTCCTTAATTCTGGCCTCTCTCTATCTTTGCCGTTTTCAGTTCAAGATGGCTTTCCCAGGCGCTTTTCTAAACCCGAATACCAACAATTCTTTTTAGGGATGCACAAAAAGTCGCTGGAGGCGGCAGCCGAGTCGGGGAGGAAGCCCGAGGCGGAGCGTCAGGCCCTGCCCAAGCTCGACAAGATGGAGCCGGAGGAGCGGGGTCCCGACCCCCCGGCCGCCATGTCCCAGGAGGAACTGAGGGAGAACAGCATCGCCGCGCTCCGAGCCAGAGCGCAGGAGCACAGCACCAAAGTGCTGGGGACTGTGTCCGGGCCCGACAGCCTGGCCCGGAACGGCGAGGAGCCGGCGCGGGAGGAGGCCACGGACGAAGACAGGCCAGCGGAGAAGCTGAGTCCGCCGCAGCTCGAGGACATGGCTTAGGTCAAGGGCGCGCAGACCCCGGAGCCCCAGGACTCTGCTCTGCTCGGGGCCTGTGGTGCTGGGAGGTGTTCTCAGAGGCGGGGCCCAGGCCTGGTTTCTGCCGCCCTCCCCCACCCCACAGGCCCTCTGTGACCCCCGGGGGACTTCAGGCACAACTCAGTCCTGGCTGAGGCTTTGGGCCACGCTGCGACATCCCTACCTAGTCCTGACCTGTCCAGCACCCTCCTCCTCCTCCTAACAGACCTGCCTCAGAAGCCTTCTTGCCGCCCCAGACCACCCCCTCAAGCTGCTTTCAACTCAGTCCTTTGGCGGCTCTCCGTGTCCGAATCCACCCCTTACTCTCTGTTCTCTTGCTCAAAAGCGCCCTCCTTCCCAGCGCCGCACCCCCTGTGGATTGTGCTCTGCCCAGACCCAAAGACCGCTGCTGCAAACACACTGCCCGCCACAGCGGCGACAGGGGTGGAGGACCTGCACTCCAGTGCCGGCGTCCTGAGCGCCCCAGCCCCCAGCGAAACTCTGCTCCCCTGCCTGCTCCTTCCTCAGTGTGGATGACGTACTGTCTTGAAGGCGCAGGCACAACCCCTGCCGGCCCCCGGCTCTGGGGCCCAGATTCCAGATTCAACTTGGAAAGTCTCAGCCTGGGCCCCTCGGCCAGCCTCCAAGTTCTGCCCTCCACAGTCAGCCTCAGGAACCCACCCTCCACACCCAGCCGGTCCCACCGTTCCTCCCCACACAGGTGCCAGCGCCGCAGGGGGCAGTGTACCGTACCTGCAGTGAGGCCAGGGTCTGCCTGCAGCCAGGGGGCACCTCTCACAGCTGCTGTGACTCACGGCACCTTTGGGAAGCCAAATCCTCCACCCAGGGCCCCTGGGTGTGTGTTCTGGAGCATCGTGACCGCACACCCCACCCCCACCCCCAGTATGCTGCCTGTGACCCTGACTTGCTGTGCAAGGCATCCTTCCCCTAGAGGTTCTTGCAAATTACTGGTTCGCATGTGCCCTGCCTTGGAGCAACCCAATCCAGCTGTAAAATGAACACATAGGAAACCACAGACCTTGACTCAACTTGATCCAGGCCATTCCTGGAGTGGGCCTGGGGCTATAAATAGCCGTCACAGTTGATCACAAGAAGAGTATGAGAAAAGGCTAGAAGGAGAGCAAGGGAGGAGCCAGTGTTAGACCCAAACTAAGCTACAGGCACACATACATTCCCGCTGGGTGTGAGCCGTGGTGCATGTTCTCTAGAGTCAGACAGTGATGGGGTAGGAATAGGGGACGAGGCTTCTTCCTGTCAGCTGATGGGAGGACCTGTCCATACTGATGGCCTCTCTGCAGCTGCCCCTTCCACCCCCAGGCCAGGCACATGTCCCCCTCACCTCCATAGCATTTTCCTCTACTGTCCCACCCACCCTTGCAGGGGATCCCTTGCAAGAGAAAGGCCTGAGACAGTGAGTTGGGATTTTAATTCCATATCAAAAGTTGATTTCTTCTTCATTCCGTTCATGGACCTTCCCCCCAGTTCTTCCTGTCTTTGTCTCCCGTTGGTTTGAAGTGTTAGATTGTAGCCCCTGGTGTGTAAATAATGTACATAGAATCAGAAGAAAGAAACTTGATATTGAAGTGTTTGAAATATGGAACTGTAATAACTTCTAGGTATTCGAAACCCGTGATTTCTGTGCCATTTTCTGTAAAGATACAAGTAAGAATAAAATTGATGTAAAAACGGCAGAGGAGGGATCCAGGAGTCCTCTGTGGTGAGCATAGCGTGTGTTTGTGTGTATGGGTAGCATAAAAAGTAAATCCATGAAGTCATGTTTAGGTCAAAATTACTAGATTCCTATTTTAAAATTATTCCAACTGTAGAGGCACAGTGGTCTGCCTTTCTCCACTAAGCTGATGTCACTATTTGTCACTGCAATATGGGACCCTCTTCCATTGCAGGCATAACTGAAATATCCCAGCCAGTGAGCCCCTAAGTTATTACCTGTGACTCCTTCCTGCTCCCCACACAACAAATTACATTGACCTTTCCCTCTGGTCCTTACTTATAAACAACCCTAGTTCCTTCGCATCTCAGGTGAAGCCCACAGCCCACCTTGGCCCCCGAGAGTACTGACGCCCTGCCTTTTGTGTACACATGTGCACTCGAATATCTCACCTACAACTCAAACACAGCAACAAATGGAAAAGGCAAAGTCATCT
This sequence comes from Balaenoptera ricei, assembly GCF_028023285.1. Classification (NCBI taxonomy): domain Eukaryota; kingdom Metazoa; phylum Chordata; class Mammalia; order Artiodactyla; family Balaenopteridae; genus Balaenoptera; species Balaenoptera ricei. Next base: position 160,065,211 of record NC_082640.1, read on the forward strand.
GGAACTGAAAGTCAGATAAACCTATGCTAAATCCCTGGGAAAGAGGAGAATAAACAAGAGAAACAGCGTAAGGGAGACCCCCTGAGATCACTTGAGGACAGCTGCGCCCCGCCGACTTGATGATGTGTTGGGTGGAATTACAAGATGACAGAGCAGACGGAATGGACTTAGATAGTTTATAGTTGAGCTTTTGGCTCAAGAAATCTCATAAGATTGTTTCAAATTGGCTCAGATATGGAACTCGTTGTCAGAGAGGTTTTTCTGGCGGCCAGTCATGAAACGAGAATGACAGGGGGTCAGTGGTCCCTGTACCCCAGACTGGGCCCAGGTACAACCCTCCTGGACCCAGAGCCTGGGGGATACACGTGGGAGATCTCCGACTTCTATGTGCCGAAAGGAAAGGCCCAAGAGCCTGCCTTCAAGTTCTGCCCACACAGGGCTCCCCCAGGCCACCCCTGAGCATGTCGGGTCCCTGCAGGACTCACTGTCACCGCCGGCTCTAGGAATGCCTTGCCCTCACCCTGCTCACCCCCGACACTCCAGCAAATGCACAGCCTCTCATCCTTCATGTCCCTTCCTACCTGGAGCCTTCCTGACCCTCCAGGCAGAGTCTACAACCTCTGTTCTCTCATATAGCACATGAGACATTCCTCCATTTCTGCACTCTATGCGTTGTGTTGTAACTTTTTATTTACAAGTTTATCTTCCCCACAAGACTGATTTCTTCAAGGGTGATGATGGTATCTTATTCGTCTTTTATCCCCAGGACCCATCAAAGGGTCACTCAAGCCACTGTTGAATGAATAAATGAATGAATGACTGAATGTTCTTTCTCTAACTCATCCATTTATTTAACAATTTCAAACATTTATTGAGCATCTACTGTGTACCAGGTAGTGGGGCAAGGCACTGGGGACAGAGTGGTGGGTACAGCAGTCCTATTTGGAGGGAAGTAAGATACAAAATTGCAAGTGTCCTAAGGCCTCAGAGGCTCTAGATGAGGGACCATGAAAGCATATCCATGGGACTTGGGTCAAGGTGTTTAACCTCTGAGCCTCTCCTGTGTTCTAAATCGAAATAATAACCCTGGGTCCTTCAGTCTCGTACTGTTGAGAGGAAGAAGCAAGGACAATGGCAAAGGTATCACATGAGCAGGAGAGAAAGGTGGCCACACCATGCAGCCTCCTCAAGCTGTGGGGGCGGGGTGGGGGGAGAGGGGCTGGCAGCTGCCCCGCCCTCAGTTAGATCTCGGGGACAAGTGGGACACTCAGAGGCTTGGGAGCTGCCAGAAATCCTCCTGGACGATCAACCCAGGGGATTTACCCTGGGAAGAGGCATGCAGCTCTCTGCAAAGGGACATACACATAGGCCTCTGGGCAATCAACGAGGGGAGAGGCTGTGGCCACAAGGGAAAAACAGGACAGGAAAGGAAGGGCCTGAACAGCCGGGGCCCTAGGGTACAGAACTAAGAGAAACCCTGCTAGGTGCTGACTGCACCCCAGGGGGGCCTTCTGTGGAACATGAAAGGGAGATTTTATTCCAGGCTCCGCAGGCCCAGCGGGCTGCCGATAGATGGCTGCGTGCACCAAGAATAGGCAGAGAGTGATAAAAGGACATGAGGGACTGATTTTTAGAATCAATTAATTAATTAATTGATTGATTTTTGGCTGCGTTGGGCTCCGTTGTTGTGCGCGGGCTTTCTCTAGTTGTAGCGAGCAGGGGCTACTCTTTGCTGCGGTGCTCAGGCTTCTCATTGCGGTGGCTTCTCTTGTTGCGGAGCACAGGCTCTAGGAACGTGGGCTTCAGTAGCTGTGGAACGTGGGCTCAGTAGCTGTGGCACGTGGGCTCAGTAGCTGTGGCTTGCGGGCTCTAGAGCGCAGGCTCAGTAGCTGTGGCGCACAGGCTTAGTTGCTCCGCGGCATGTGGGATCTTCCTGGACCAGGGCTCAAACCCGTGTCCCCTGCATTGGCAGGCGGATTCTTAACCACTGCGCCACCAGGGAAGTCCATCCAGGGCAGTTTTTACCTTCCCAGAAGTAGAAACAAATGATGAAAAGCCAATTCTGGGCTCAGCCAACAAAGCTTTGCAGTTGAGATGATGACACAAGAACTAAATAGATGGATATATTTATGAACAGGAGAATATTAAGTGCTGAGCTGAATGGCGATAGATACAGGGGAGTGTCTGGAGGACAAGAGCGTCCTCTAACAAGGGTGCCTCTTTCTCCTCCTTCATATGTTTGTCTTCCGCAGTGTCTTCTGTTCAGGAGTCAGTCCACCTGTGGTTTCCACGCAGGAGGAGCAAGAGCCCAGGAAGCGGGGGCAGACAGCACAAAAGGTGGGAACAGACTCGGGAGCCAGGCACATGGCCCTCCTTCATCTGGGGACTTAAGATGGCATGGTTACAAAGCAATTGACAAGAAACTTGGATATTTCTGTGACATACAACATTTTTACGTAATAACTAGAATTATGACTGATAACATTATACCAGGACAGATTAGATTTTTAGGAATTCCATATAAATTTTGGAATATCTGTATTAATGACATTTACTCATAAAATATAACCTGAAAAGGTTAGGGCCACGTATTGAACAATGTTTCCCATGTAATTTAACTTACCAAATAAATCTAATTAGTTTAATATCTCTCTTCAGGATGTTTTGAGGGTCTTTTGAAGCATCCCAAAGGTGGCTAGAGAGCAAAAGAACTTTATTTAGAATTTGACTTGGGGAAGTTTGTCAAAGATATCAAAAGTTTTTATTTATTTATTTATTTGGCCACACCACACGGCATGCGGGAGCTTAGTTCCCCGACCAGGGATCGAACCCATGCCCCCTGCAGTGGAAGTGCGTTCAGAGTCTTAAACACTGGACCACCAGGGAAGTCCCTCAAAAGGTTTTAAAACATAGTCAAATAGGATCCTTGGTCACTGTGAAACAATACTTGTTCATTCAACCGAAGTGACACTAAAAGATTTTTAAGGAAAATACAGATCATTTAGAAGGCAAAGAAACTCACAATCTATTATCAAAATTAGCTCAACATTTCAAGAAAACTTTGTTCTTTTTTTTTTAAACATTTTGTTAGTCTTTTTTTTTTTTTTTTAGATTTATTTTATTTATTTATTTTTTATTTTTGCCTGCTTTGGGTCTTCGTTGCCGCGTGCAGGCTTTCTCTAGTTGCAGCGAGCGGGGGCTACTCTTCGTTGCAGTGCACGGGCTTCTCTTGTTGTGGAGCACGAGCTCTGGGCGCACGGGCTCCAGTAGTTGTGGCACGTGGGCTCAGTGGTTGTGGCTCATGGACTCTAGAGCGCAGGCTCAGTAGTTGTGGTGCACAGGCTTAGTTGCTCCACGGCATGTGGGATCTTCCCGGATCAGGGCTCGAACCTGTGTCCCCTGCATTGGCAGGCAGATTCTTAACCACTGCGCCACCAGGGAAGCCCAAAACTTTGTTCTCTTAACACAGAGAGAAAACCAAACTCTAGTCCTGCACCAGCCCACCCTCAATAACAAAATTCATTTACCTAACTCAATTCAATTCCAATCCCAGCCTGACCATGAACAAAATTATTTCCTCAGGGTTCCCCATTCTACAAACCTTCCACAACTTTCTGTATCTATATTAGTTTAGCCCTTATTTTTCTTTCCCGTTTAAAAATAACCAGCTTTGGGACAAAATCACTTTCTTTCCCCTTAACAAAATGCATTTCCATTCCTCATACCTTCTTTTGCTGAAAACACACATCCTACTTTCCTTTCATACTAAAATGTTTCCCTTATTATCCCAGTAACTTTAGTTTTATATATATATATTACAATTTTAACCCTTAAAAACCTTAATCTCGGGCTTCCCTGGTGGTGCACTGGTTAAGAATCTGCCTGCCAATGCAGGGGACACGGGTTCGAGCCCTGGTCCGGGAAGATCCCACATGCCGTGGTGCGTGCAGCAACGAAGACCCAACGCAGCCAAAAATAAATAAATTAAAAACAAAAAACAAAAAAACCTTAATCTCTAGGGAAAACTGAGAAGCAAGTAATTGTGACCTGTTTGTCATACCAGCATTTCCTGATAGGCAAACTTAGGAACATTCCATAACCTCTAGAAACATACATCTTTTCATAGCATAATTTCTTTCCTCATGTGGTAGGTACATGTGTCTAATAAACCCAAACATCTTTAGTTTCCTGCTCGTAAGAAGACAAAGTAGGCGAACTGAGACCTGTTTAGCAGTCAATACTCCAGTATTTTATTTTATTTTGAAATGACCTGAATATTCAATGAATTCCATAATTTAACTTAACTTAGAAAAACTCTAAAGTTTCAAGTTACCAAAACTTTGAAGAAACTTTTTTTTTTTTTTTTTTTTGGCTGTGCCATGAGACCTGCGGGATCTTAGTTCCCTGACCAGGGATTGAACCCCCTGCTCCCTGAGTTGGAAGCTGCAGAGTCTTAAATACTCTACCACCAGGGAAGTCCCTGAAGAAACTATTTTTGATAGACATACCCAAAACATAATTATTCCTAAATAAACTCATCTCACTTACCTTTATTTTATAACTTATGAAAAAGTCATAAGGTTAATTTTTCTTGCTAAGTCTGCAACAGAAATAACATGAATTTATTGACCTTCAATAAACGTAGGTACAGTAAATGTACCATGCTCAATGTTGATGTCTCCAAAGACAATTAAAACAAGTCTAGGGGTTTCCCTGGTGGCGCAGTGGTTAAGAATCCGCCTGCCAATGCAGGGGACATAGGTTCGAGCCCTGGTCTGGGAAGATCCCACATGCCACGGAGCAACTAAGCCCGTGCGCCACAACTACTGAGCCCACGTGCCACAATTACTGAAGCCCGTGCATCTAGAGCCTGTGCTCCGCAACAAGAGAAGCCACTGCAATGAGAAGCCCTTGCACCACAACAAAGAGTAGCCCCCCCCCAACCCCGCTCGCCTCAACTAGACAAAGCCCGCTCGCAGCAACGAAGACCCAATGCAGCCAAAAATAAATAAATTTATATTAAAAAAAAGTCTAAACTAACTTTAATACCAGATATTGATTTAATACTTCATATTTCCCAGATCATGTGAACCTGAAATTCATTTTGGTCAGTTTCGTTTATATTTAGAAATATTTAATTTGTAAGCACTTACTTGTAAGTCAAATAGGGCTCTTTTATAATTTAATTTTCATAATACTATCTGGAGGTAGAGACATATCATACGTATAACACACACACAGATATATAAACAGAAATAACTAGAGATTTCATAGCTTCACTTTAAAACTTAGTTATGAATCAGGTATTACAATATAAACTTACTAGTTTATAAATAACAGTTGGAATACATTAAATTTATTTGCTCAGATGACTAAGGCTCTACTATTTGTGGAAAAGACTTTTAAGTTTTGTATTTGTCCTTGATGAATCCTCAAGGAGGCTATGAGGAGCTGTTACAGGGGTTTGAGCTTAAAAAGTCCTTTTTCCGTCCTTTTTTCCCCCTTTGGTTTTGGGTTCTACCTGGTAGAGCCAATTAGGCTCAGTCATTGTGGGCTGTATTTACATTTCTGATTTGTAGAGATTTGCAAGACAAAAACAGTTGCTTTTAATTCCCGAAAGAACTGGTCTGCCACCTAAATGATATTAAAAGATTGATTTGCCCAACTACATTTTCTTTAATTTGCTTTTTTTATATCAGTGAGAAGATTCCCAACTAAACTGAAAATCAAGAGATCTATGGTCTAGAACTTTAGGATTAAACTTATCATGTCTTCAAATGTTTGCACAAAGCATTCAATAAAGGCCCTCTTTCTGAGGGTACAAGTTAAACTCAGAGCAAATAAATCTCTATTATTGTTTTTATTAGTCCCTGAATATTAGCTCCCAGTTTTTATTTCACATTGTGTGGGCTCAAGTAACCCTATTGGTTTCCTTTAGCATGCTTAATATTGCCTGAGGGGCAGATTTATTATATGCCCTGTCTTATAATATCAGGCAGGGGAAGCATTCCCCCCAGAGACATAATTAGGCAAAAGAGGTGTAACCATCTTATTGTATAAAGCCCACTTAAGGGCTTCCCTGGTGGCGCAGTGGTTGAGAGTCTGCCTGCCAATGCAGGGGACATGGGTTCGAACCCTGGTCTGGGAAGATCCCACATGCCGCGGAGCAACTGGACCCGTGAGCCACAATTATTGAGCCTGCGCGTCTGGAGCCTGTGCTCCGCAACAAGAGAGGCCGCGATAGTAAGGCCCGCGCACCGCGATGAAGAGTGGCCCCGCTTGCCACAACTAGAGAAAGCCCTCGCACAGAAACGAAGACCCACCACAGCCATAAATAATTTTTTTTAAAAAAGCCCACTTAAATATACCAATTTTTAGAAACTTTCATCTCAACTCTATCATCTTTAATACCTTTAACTTTAGTTTACATCAGGACCCCATCAACCTGTCTTGGTTTTACAAGGAGTCCAGAAAACTTTCCTTTTTATCCTCCAGCCATTTTATCTATTTTTGTATAATGGCTTTGGGGTCCCCAGGGAGGGGTTGAGCCAAGGGACTCAGGCATTTTTGTCAATCTTTTTATTTATTTATTTAAGTTATTTATTTTTGGCTGTGTTGGGTCTTCCTTGTGCTGCGTGGGCTTCTCATTACGGTGACTTCTCTTGTTGCAGAGCACGGGCTCTAGGCGCCCGGGCTTCAGGAGTTGTGGCTCGCGGGCTCTGGAGCGCAGGCAGTAGTTCAGGTGCACGGGCTTAGTTGCTCTGCGGCATGTGGGATCTTCCCGGACAGGGCTCAAACCCGTGTCCCCTGCACTGGCAGGAGGATTCTTAACCACTGCGCCACCAGGGAAGCCCTTGTCTATCTTTTAACTTGATTAATTGGCCTAACTGTTGTCCCAAGCAATTGCTGGTCAAGTATCTCAGTGTAATTTTCTTCCAGCTTTATATATATGAGATATATATATATATATATAATGTTGTATCAAACCTTTGTTTTAATCCCATTAACATCTGTTTTATTTATCCCATTTCTTTTTTTTTTTTTTGGCCACGCTGAGAGGCATGTGAGATCTTAGTTCCCCAACCAGGGATCAAACCCGCACCCCCTGCAGTGGAAGTGTGGAGTCTTAACCATTGGACCACCAGGCAAGTCCCCTATTTATCTCATTTTAAAAAAAAATATTTATTTATTTTTATTTATTTATTTTCTTGGCTGCATCAGGTCTGAGTTGTGGCACGTGGGATCTTTGTTGTGGTGCTCGGGTTTCTCTCTAGCTGTGGCACACAAACTCAGTAGTTGTGGCACGAGAGCTTAGGTGCCCTGCAGCATGTGGGATCTTAGTTCCCTGACCAGGGATCGAACGTGCGTCCCCTGCATTGGAAGGCAGATTCTTTACCACTGGACCACCAGGGAAGTCCCTCTCATTTTTTAATAACCATCTAAAGATTTCTGTCCTGTTAGGATGAGTCCTTTTAAAATTTCCATCCTGTTGGGACTTCCCTGGTGGCACAGTGGTTAAGAATCCGCCTGCCAATGCAGGGCACACGGGTTCGGTCCCTGGTCTAGGAAGATCCCACATGCCATGGAGCAACTAAGTCCGCGTGCCACTACTACTGAAGCCCACGCATCTAGAGCCCGTGCTCCACAACAAGGGAAGCCACCGCAATGAGAAGCCCGTGCACCGCAATGAAGAGTAGCCCCCGCTTGACGCAACTAGAGAAAGCCCATGTGCAGCAACGAAGACCCAATGTAGCCAAAAATAAATAAATAAAAATAAAATAAGATAAAATTTCCATCCTGTTGGGAAAAAGTCTCTTGACTTTCCCCTCAGCTTTTCTTTTTTTTTCCTGTTGATCAACCTAATTAACATTAATTAACCTAATATTTTTATTAGCTTCTGTAAGACCCACTGAGGGGACGCTAAGACACAAATAAGGTTTCCCAAACTGGTTTTTGTTTGTTTGTTTTAAACTAAGAGAGTTTTTAGGTTAGCTGTTTTTTATATATATATATTTTTTAATCCACCTTCTAATTTGTTTTTTCATAGGTACCAATAAAACAGCTGTTTATAATGAGTACTCTCTAAAAATTTACCAGTTTAGAAGTTTTTCCAGTTTAAAGGATCCATTGTCTGCCCGTTGACGAGTAGTATCTTAGTAGGTACTCAAATCAATAAGATGCAAGAGGTGTCCCCACAAGAGAGTGCAAAGGATGCAGCCTGCGCAAGATCTAGGAAGTTTACTCCCCAAAATAGTCTAAGAAAGTAAAGGCCTTTGTTGTACAGGACACAATGAAGGTTAAGATGACAACAGCCCCTGAGAGTTGGTACAGTCAGACAAAAGACTGCTCAAAATCCCAGTTTATTTGACTGGCTGCCAAGTGTACACCTTATGTGTACCTTCCAGATGGGAGAGACAAAGCTCTCAAAATACAGGGGGGAAAAATGCCTAAGAAGATCAGGTAGAATACTTACATCTCAGAAACACAGGGAGAGACATGCAAGTTTCCCCCGAGAAGGGCTTTTGTTCCTTTAAGGTCAGAGTTCTGAAAAGATGTTTTATCAAGCCTTTTCTAGCTGTGCACACAAGCAAACAAAAAAGAAAGGTCAAAAGAACCCCAGTTTGGCCATTTTTAAGGTGAAAATTCCTTTAATTCCAATTAATAGGCAAGAAATTTATTCTGTGCGTACATAATAAAGTCTTCCCAGTGTCTTTCAACTGAGGATAACCAGGTACCTTTTCTTTTTTAAAAAAATTTTATTTATTTATTTATGGCTGTGTTGGGTCTTCGTTTCTGTGCGACGGCTTTCTCTAGTTGCGGCAAGTGGGGGCCACTCTTCATCGCGGTGCGCGGGCCTCTCACTATCGCGGCCTCTCTTGTTGCGGAGCACAGGCTCCAGACGCGCAGGCTCAATAATTGTGGCTCGTGGGCCTAGTTGCTCCACGGCATGTGGGATCTTCCCAGACCAGGGCTCGAACCCATATCCCCTGCATTGGCAGGCAGACTCTCAACCACTGCGCCACCAGGGAAGCCCCAGATACCTTTTCTTGAAACTAAGTTTCAAGGAAAACTTACTTCCCCAGTGAGGAGTTTAACACCACTGAATAAAACTTAGGATCATCAGTCAATAATGGGAGATCCAAGAACCAGGAGAGACTCACCCAAATTTGTCTGGACTCTCTGAGGAGGCAGAGTGGCTCAAGAGGTCTCTGCTGGTGCCAAAGCTCTGGTTTGTTGTAGAGTTCAGGCAAAGAACAGAAGTTGAAACCAAGCAGGAACCTGTGGGGTCCTCCTGGGTACAAAAGCCTATCTGTGTCCCCTGTTTCTTGTTTTTAGGAAAAAAGGCTTCAGCCTCCTAGACCTTCGCTGAGTACAAAAGGCAAATTCAAACAGTTTCTAATTAGGGAAGTAAGGGAATGTAGAAACAGAGGAGGAGCAATCAAGAAACAATAGTGCAGAGAACTTCCCTTTGGTCCAGTGGCTAAGACTCCACGCTCCCAATGCAGTGGGCCTGGGTTCAATCCCTGGTCAGGGAAGTGGATCCCACATGCTGCAACTAAGATCCCGCATACCAAAACTAAAAAAAAAAAAACCCCACATGCCACAAGGAAGATCCCGCATGCTGCAACTAAGGTCCAGTGCAGCTAAATAAATAAATATTAAAAATAAATTAATTAATTAAAAAAAAAGAAACAATAGTGTAGCAATTAAAGCAGGATCCTGGGTCCTCCTCAAGGGATATATATAACAATATCTTTGAGTTCTTCTACAGGAACTAAGGCCCCCACCCAGGTGGAGGATGGTAACTTCAGGCTGAGCACAAGATTCCTGGAACGTTGCCCTGTTACCTCACCACAAACCAATCAGAAGAAAGTCACACACACCCTGCAGCACTCACCCCAAATTTTGCCTATAAAAACTTTTCCCTGATAATTCTAGTTATTACTTTAAAATGTATATCTCAGAAATAACTAAATTAAAAACAAAAAAACAAACAAAAAAAACTTTTCCCTGAAAGCCATCAAGTAGTTTGGGGTTTTGAGCACGAGCTACCTGTTCTCCTTGCTTGACCCTGCAATAAACCTTTCTCTGCTCCAAACTCCGTGATGTTTTCATGTGTTTGGCCTCATTGTGTGTTGGACACATTAACTTGGATTTGGCAACAAAGTCTGCTCTGGATCCCTTTGCTGGTCACCCAAACTGGCAACTGAAAAGAAAAAGCACAACTTAATAGTTGAGAGAAATGTTTTATTCGGGAACTTTACTGAGGACTATAGACCAGGAGACAGCCTCTCAGATAGCTGTGGAACTCTTCAAAAGAAGTAAGGGAAGAGCCAGGATATAAAGGTGTTTTGCTTAAAAGAAAAAAGAAAAACAAATGTAGTCAAACGTCAAGATTACTTCTAATCACAAAAAACAGACATCTCAGGTTAATGATTTTAGTGACTTTCTATGTATGGGAAGATGCAAGAGCCTGGGCTCATTGAAATTATTCCTTTGATATGCATCTTAACTATCGAAGGCCAGTATCTTGTTTTGCTCCATCCTGAATTTCTCTCAGGGTGCACGGTCGGGGGCAGCTGCAGTGGTGAATAGCTTGATGGCAAGTAATATTTGTTGTTTACTGAAATGGCAGACACCATTCTTTGTCCACGTGATCATTCCAATAATGTCCTTTATAAGTGGTGGATCCAATCCAGAACCACACATTTATTTTTTTTATTTGGCTGCATCGGGTCTTAGTTGCGGCACACGGGATCTTTTCATTGCAGCGTGTGGGCTCCAGAGCACGCGGGCTCAGTAGTTGCGGCACGAGGGCTTAGTTGCCCTGTGGGATGTGGGATCTTAGTTCCCCAACCAGGAATCAAACTGTCCCTTGCATTGGAAGGCAGATTCTTAACGACTGGACCACCAGGGAAATCCCCAGAACCACACATTGGATTTAGTTGCTAAATCTCTGTAGTGTCTGCAATTGGGAAAAGCCCTCAGTCTTTCCTGGCCTTCCTTGACCTTGATATTTTTGAAGATTTCAGGATAGTTTCTTTATAGAATGTCCTTAATTTGAGTTTTTCTGGTATTTCCTCATGATTAGGTTGTATAACCTGAATCTAATCATAAGGAAATATCAGACATAGACTCACCACAGCCCCATCCCAGCTCTGCTTGTACCCCTGCCCCCTTCACCTGCGAGGATGGGGTGGGGGTCCCAGAACAGGAGGTGTGGTGGGCAACCTGCTTATGAGTCTGCCTTGAACCTTAGTTGTGCGTGCTCAGCGGCACATGGGACTAGGGCAGGCTGCTCCCCTGCCCTTCAGGTACCCAGTGTCATTGGGAAGATGTGACCACATGCGGTGTACAGAGAGTAAGGCAGCACCTCAGCACACAAGCTACAGGTTGAGGTGCCATGAGTGCCCTGGGAGTGTTACCCGAAAACTGGGTTCGCCTCTCGGTAGGTGTCAGATCAAAACACACAACCAAGCCAAAGCACAGGAGAAGGAAGGGTTTATTACTTGCAGCAAGTAAGAACACCAGGGAATCTTTCCCAAAGCAGTGTCTCCTAAAACAGCAAAATTGCTGAAATTTCAAGCTAAGGGTACATGCATATTCATGAAAAGGCTTGGGTGGTCGACAGAGTGTGAGCTTTAGTTGAAGTCAGGAGGGTCAGAAAAGGTCAACATCATTCCTCAGGTTCCAGTTGATCTGGTGGTTGAGCACTTCAGGCTAATCTTTACTACTGAAACAGAACTGGGAGTCTTTACAACTGATATGTTATCTTTGCCATTGTTACTTTTCTTGCCTGATAACAGTCATTTGTTTCTGCATTAAAAAAATTTTTTTTTATTGAAGTATAGTTGATTTACAATGTTGTGTTAGTTTCAGGTGTACAGCAAAGTGATTCAGTTTCATATCTATCCATCTCTATCTCTATCTATCATCTATCTATCTAACATCTATCTATCTATCTCTCTTCCTTTTCAGATGCTTTTCCATTGTAGGTTATTAAATGTTTCTGCATTCTTTTGTTTCCTTAAGATTATTAATTACTGAGACCTGCTCAAGGGCACGCATAGTGGTCAGGCTTAGATCACAAGATGGCCTAGGCCAAAAATGGCTTCTCTTATGTCAAAAAAGCCATGCCTGGTTCTTTCTCCAGGAACCCCCTACCCTATCTGGTTACAGGAAGACAGGGGCAAGAGGACAGACTCCACGTGTTTTCTCGCCCATTAGATATCTATGGAGCCCCTACTAGGTGCCAGCTCTGTGTAATGAACAGAGCAGACACAACCCCTCCCTGCCCTCATGGAGTTAAAATTCCAGTGGGCGGGGGCCAGGGAAGACAGACAGAGAAGTATGTCAGGCTTTCCTGAAGAAGGGGAGAGTTGGTCAATCATTTATTGAGAGCACCCTATGACCGAGGCTCTTTGCTAGCTCACTGCTTGGTGACAAGGCCTGCTATTGCCAGGATGGCCAGAGCGGGGCTGGGGATGGGATGGGGCAGGTCTTTGGAAGGGCAGGGCCAGGTGTAGGAACCTAGCTCCCTGAAAAGGTGCCGTAGTAGGCAGTGTGGAAGGAAAGGCCAGGGCTCTCACTCTGCTACCTGCCCTCCTACCTGAGTGCCATCCCCTCCATCTTAGGCACCGGGCTGGACAGTACTCAGAGGATTCCTGTCAGCCTCCAGACTTGCCCTGCATGAAGCAGCTTGTGGCCTTTGTGTATCATCTCAACTCGGCCAACTCGGACCTGGAGTGCTGTGCCCAACTTGTCCAGAGCCAGCTCCAGTGCCAGCTGTAACACCAGATCCACAGCTAGAGATGGCTCTGGCACCAGATCCAGCTGTAGACATATAGCCAGAGCCAACTCTAGAGCTAGAACAAGCTCCAGTACCAGCTCTAGAGCTAGAGTCAGCTCCAATGTCAGCTCCAAAGCTAGAGCCTGCACCAGCTCCAGGACAAGCGTCGGCCCTAGCACCAGTCCTAGTTCCAGCTCCAGAGCTAAAAACAGCTGTGGCACCTACTCCAACACCAGCTCTAGAGCTAGAGCCAGTGCCAGCTCCAGAGCAAGAGCTAGATGCGTTATCAGCTCTAGCACCTGCCGCCAACTGAGAGCCATATTGAGTGTCAGCTCCAGAGCTAGAGCATCTCCTGCATCAGAGCCAGAGCCAGAACCAGCTCTAGGACTAGAGTCAGATCCAGAGCTAGAGCCAGCACCAGCACTAGCTCTAGCACAAGGTCCAGACACAGAGCCAGTGATAGAGCCATTGGCATGTCCAGAGCCAGTGCCAGCTCCAGCCCCAGCTCTAATACCAAAGCCAGAGCTAGGGCCAGCTATAGGGCCAGAGCTAGTTCAGAGGTACAGCCAATTCCTGGACCAGCTCTCACACCAGTTGCAGGGTCACATCCAGCTGTAGCTCCAGCTCCAGCACCAGTGCCAATTACAGATGTAGAGCCAGTGCTAGCTGCCAGCTCTAACACCAGAGCCAAAGCTAGAACCAGCTCTAAGGTTTCCATTAGCTAGTTGAGCATATTTAAGACAGTTGATTTAAAGCCTTTGTTTAGAAAGTCCAACGTTTGAGCATCCTCAGGGATGGTTTCTGTCCATTTTTTCCCCTTTGAATGGACCATAGTACTGTTTCTTTGTATGATTTTTTTGTTGTTGAAAACTGAACATTTGAATATTATAATATGGTAACTCTGGAAATCAGTTTCTCTCCCTTTCCCAGAGTTTACTGTTTTTGATTATTGAAAACTGCAGTCATCTGTTCGTTTGATAACTTTCCCAAACTATTTTTGTAAAGACTGTCATCCTTGTCATGTGTGTTCATTTGAAGTCTCTGTTCAACTAGTATTTTCACAGAGATTTCCTTGAATACCAGGAGCTAAAAACAAACAAACACCCCATCTCTTCCAGTCTTTACAGACTGGCTCTTTTCCGGCCACTCCCTTAGCACTTAGCCAGTCAGTTTAAAACTCTGCCTTAGCCTTTATTTCCTGCTTGAACCAAGCCCAGTGACCTGCCAGAGGTGAAAGCTTAGGGTCTTCTCAGGTCTTTTCCAAACATGCATACTGTCCTAGCCATGCATGTGGCTTTCTAAATTCCATAGTACACAGGGTCACTTTAAATTTATTTATTTATTTTTATTTTTGACTGTGTTGGGTCTTCGCTTCTGTGCGAGGGCTTTCTCCAGTCGTGGCAAGCGGGGGCCACTCTTCATCGCGATGCGCGGGCCTCCCACCATCGCGGCCTCCCCCGTTGCGGAGCACAGGCTCCAGACGCGCAGGCTCAGCAATTGTGGCTCACGGGCCCAGTCGCTCCGCGGCATGCGGGATCCTCCCAGACCAGGGCCCGAACCCGTGTCCCCTGCATCGGCAGGCAGACTCTCAACCACTGCGCCACCAGGGAAGCCCCAGGGTCACTTTAGAATACCCCAATTTCCCAAAGAGACTCCCCAGTATTTTGGACTTTAATGTAGGGCACAGCTAATTTGCATTTTTAAGGTCCCTCAGGCTGCTTTGTGGAGGATGTGGGGCGTTGGGAGAAGCAGCAGGGAGACCAGGGACGAGGCTGCCACAGTTGTCCGGGTGGACTTGGTGGTGGCCTCGGGGGAGGGCAGAGGTGGACTTCAGATATATTTTGGAAGCAGAACCCATGGGATGTAGTGATGGATTGGATATGGGGAAGGAGGTCTGGAGGGTCTCAGGTCTCTAGCCTGAGCTCAGGGTGGACAGTGGAAGTGTCATTCCCTGAGATGGGCAAGATCAATGCAGCAGGTGGGGGTAGGTCAGAGGCTGAGGAGTTCTGTTTTGAACTTGAGATTCCTAAGCAAGTCATTTCAGGTCCTGGAGCTCAGACTCTTCAACTGGGGTAAAAAGGAAGGAAAAGGAAGCATCTTCCTCGCAGGGTTCTTAAGAGAATGTGGCAGGAGCTGGGCTTCCCTTAAGCATGCAAGCTCTGCACAAATCTCTCCGCCAGTTCAAGACTGAGACTTGCCTTTGTTTCCCCCTTCACTCCCTTGTGGGCTGGCAGTTCTGGGCCTGGGGTCAGGGTCTGATAGCATGTTAGGTAAAAGTCTCTGCCCTGTCTTTGGACTTTCCCAGGGAAACCTTCCCCAGAGGCATCTGACCCTCAGAACTCTTAACTACTTACAGATGGGCAAATCCACTGGCCAGTTGTCCAGCCTCACCCTGCCAGAGGCTTGAGGACAGTGTTCCCCAGCACATGTCCCCTGCCTGATGCCTGTCCACACTTTACCCTACTTCCTGGGAGGACAGTCTCCGCAGATCCCCAGTCCAGGCCTCCCTTTCAGCTGGCTTGTTCTCCAGGCACCAGTTCTCCTGACAACTCCGTGTCTCCAGGGGTTCCTTCCTGGCCCAGGGTTTAGCCCAGGGCCACCCATCATTCTGACACCTAGATAGGATGTCAGAAGGAAATAGCACTGACAAGACAATGTTTCTGGAAAGGCAGTCTTTACAGAGGGCAGCTGGCATTGCTCTTCTCTGGCTTCTTGGGAGACTGTCCTGGATGCAGAACACAGAGCACAGCTCCCTGTGGGCTGTGGCAGAACAGAGACTAGTTTGTTATGCTCCACCCCAAAATGACTGGGGTGGTACACAAGTTGATACAGTAGGTAAGCGGACACTTGATGGAGATAACAAAAGGTTGTTTTTCTGCCCTGCCCCACGGCTCCAGGACTCCTCAGAAGGGTGATGAGAGGGACATAAGGATAACATTTCTATGTATCATCCACGTGGGTCTGTGTAGATTCCTGGGTGGCAGAATGAGACTTAAGTTTGGGAAATTATTTGCCTGGCTTATTTTAAAACATTTAAAATAAACATTTTGGTCCTTGTCATACACTGAGGACACATAACCTGACTTCTCCTCATGCAGGTTTGTATCGATTCATCTAAAACTCTCAAGCAGCCACCATCTCTGAGATGAATGATGGATAAGGGTACAGTCTGCCTCTAAGAACGGCTTTCTCTTGGCAGAGTTTCTGCAAGGGAGGACGCTGAGTATTTGAGTATTAAGAACAGAAACAGCACTGGGAACATGTTTGAGGCAGAGGAAATAGCAAGTGCAAAGACTCTGAGTTAGGAACAAACTCGGTCTCTATAATAATCTGCTAGCAGCAGCCCTTGTGAAAAAGGCTTAGGAGTTGAAGGAGCTTGTGAGGATGAAGCAAGTCAGTGAGGCAATGCTATCACCAAAAAGGCTGAGGGGAGCTTCAGCTATATTGATGAAAGTACAGAAATTAAACCAGAGAGGGAGTCTTTCCACACCCGAACCCCACAATTTAAAACATGCCCAAGGGGTGGGAGTCAGGGGGATCCTGAGGGAGATACGTTTCCCCTTGGCCTAAGGAAGAGCTTTCCTCAGAGGGGTCTGAGGATGGATGGCCCCCAATGCTAGAGGTGTCTGAACAGAGGCCAGAAGAGCACTTGGCAGGATATAGTTGGGAGATTCAAGTATGGGAAGGCTCCTGAAGCAGATGCCGACCTTGACGGTCCCTTTCAGCCCCATGAGAAGGGCTGCCAAGGGCCTTCCCGATGCTGACATCCTGTAGGTCCCTAAGGAGGCTTCACCGGAGACTGGACACACCATCAGACCTGGTCAGGTGCCCACCCCAGAGTTCTCTCAGCTCAGCACCTGGATGCACTGCTTTAGCACCCGTATGGGGCAGAGCTGAGAATAGGCTTGAGGCCTCCATGCCAGCCATGCCATGGAGGGAGGGGGTTAGACATGTTACCCAGGGCAACATCTCTCCAAGTCTGGAGCTCCACCCCGCATGTGGGATCATTTTCAGTGGTATCAACAGGCATTAAATAATCAGGTCTTAGAGAGAGAGAAAATCACTTCCTTTGCGGTTCCCATTCCATTTCCCCAAATCTATTAAGATTCTCAGTTGGGTGCTAGTATGTCTAACTCCTCTGTAACATCCCTAACCTCTCTTTGTACAGAGAGCAAGCCTCAGGTGTAGTCTTTGAAGGTGCAGTACAGAGCTGCCATTTCATAACACTATTTGTATTAATTTTTACAGTTACTTTCTATTTATATCAAGTGTAAACTTTCCTTTAAAAATGCATTTAGGGGGCTTCTCTGGTGGCACAGTGGTTAAGAATCTGCCTGCCAATGCAGGGGACATGGGCTCGAGCCCTGGTCTAGGAAGATCCCACGTGCGACAGAGCAACTAAGCCCGTGAGCCACAACTACTGAAGCCCGCGTACCTAGAGCCCGTGCTCCGCAACGAGAAGCCACCGCAATGAGAAGCCCACGCACTGCAACGAAGAGTAGCCCCCGCTCACCACAACTAGAGAGAGCTCGCGCACAGCAACGAAGACCCAACGCAGCCAAAAATAAATAAATTTATATTTAAGAAAAATTCATTTAAGAAATGAATTAACTTAAAAATATTACGGGATTTATTTTCATCTGGGTTAAGAAAAGCAGAAGGGCCCTCGAGGTTAGTGGCTGAGGGACAACTGGCAATGGGGAAGTGGGAGATGCCAGTGAAGCGAAGAACCAATGGGCAGAAGGTTCCAGCACAGTCGAGAGTGCTGCTCTCACCCCCCAGGCTCTCAAAGACAAGCCTAGGGAGTCAATTAAAAAGATTATCTTAGGGGCTTCCCATGGGGTCCAGTGGTGAAGACTCCATGCTTTCACTGCAGGGGGCTCAGGTTTGATCCCTGGTTGGGGAACTAAGATCCCACATCTTGCATGGATCCTGGATCCTGCATCCCGCATGGCATGGCCAAAAAAAAAAAAAAAAAAAAAGATGGGCTTCCCTGGTGGCGCAGTGGTTGAGAATCTGCCTGCCAATGCAGGGGACACGGGTTCGAGCCCTGGTCTGGGAAGATCCCACATGCCGCGGAGCAACTAGGCCCGTGAGCCACAACTACTGAGCCTGCGCGTCTGGAGCCTGTGCTCTGCAACAAGAGAGGCTGCGATGGTGAGAGGCCCGCGCACCGCGATGAAGAGTGGCCCCCGCTTGCCGCAACTAGAGAAAGCCCTAGCACAGAAACGAAGACCCAACATAGCAATCAATCAATCAATAAAAAAAAAAAAAAAGATCATCTTATGATGAAGAAGAAAGAAAAAAGGGGAAAGCTGCAAGTTTAAAAACATGTTTATCTTTTCTTTTAAAAAAAGTTATAAAATTTAAATAGTTGATTAAAGTTAAAAATCTACTGTTGCAAAACTGATGTATTCCAAAAGATTTCTGGATCTCTTGACTCCAAGTCCAATACACTCTCCATTTTGACCCTTCATTTCTTATAGATCCCACACTGTCAGGTTTTCTTTAGAAAACACGATCCGAGGTTACACGTAAGTAATCAGCACTTCAAGTGCACGAAGCTCTGGCTGCGGCAGCAGGAGGCACCCTGGCAGGGTGGGCGTCCTGTGCGGGGCCACACGCGGGCCGAGCCCACTGCTGCTGGTGCTCCCCACACCGGACCTGTGAGGCAAACCTGGAGCTCCTTCCCTGCCCCATCAGCCCTCCTGGTCTCTCCTGGGGACTCGACCTCCTGGGCTCGGCTCTCCTGCCGGTGGCCAGCCTTGGCTTCATTCCACTTTGATTCTGGTCAGCTCCCACCTTCCTTCTCCACAGAGTTTCAGAACCAAGGAGTGAAACTACAAGAGACCACCACCACGCGGAGATCAGGCTGCCCTGGCTGTGATAGATCCCCTGCCCTCCCTGCCATCCCCACGCTCCATTTTGAGGGGCCTCTGGCCCCGGCCAGGCCCAGCCTTGGCATTCTTTCCCCTCCTCAGGCCATCCTGCGGGCACGGGTACCTTCTCAAGGCTGCGCCGATGGCCCACGCTGATGAATGTCATGCCCAGCTGCTGGCCGATGCGGTAGAGCTCGCTCTCCACCTCCTCGGTCAGGGCACTGGTGGCTTCATCAAGCACTGAGGACAGAACCCAGTGGGAAGAGATGGAGTCCTGCCCCAGACCCACCTCTGCTGCTCCTCCAACCCACACGCACCTTCGCTGGGACCTGGTGGGAGGCTGAAAGCTGTTCTGGCTTACAGGGGCCCTGCCTTAGGGAGAGCAGGGGCCAGAGGAGCGGAGGGCTAGGTGCCATCCGGGAAGCCTTCTGCCAGCTGCAGGACAAAATCCCTCAGCTTCCTATCCTATCCCTAATCCACCAGCCACTGCCTAGGACCACTCATTCCAGGGAATCCTAGTTCCCCCAAGGATGTCAGTCCTTAGAAAAGTTCACACCTCCGCCAGGCACAGCAGAGGGATGCCCATTCACTGATGGCAGAGCCTGACGACCATAACATCAGAAGCCCTCTCAAGGCTGGCTCCAGCAGCTGCACTGGCACAAAGGTTAAGAACTGGCAGTTTAACATATACGTGAGTATGCCAAGCACTGCTGCCTCATGGGCAGAGCCCTGCCATCCTCCTCTGCAGGGACAGAGATGCCTGGCCAGGCACAGGTGTGCTCTCCTACCCATACCAATGCCTCTCCAGGTGCACACGAACACACGCTGCTATACCTGTGAGCGCACACGTTACCTGGCTAGCATGTGTACCTACAGGGCGAACCTCACCTGCGTACTTCGGCTGCAGGTAGAAGAGCCGGGCAAAGGAGAGCCTCTGCATCTCTCCTGGGGACAGAACATCATACCTGAGAAAGGGGAACGAGAGAGGCCCACTGGAGGAAGGAGGTTATAGCTTGGCTTTTGCACAGAATGGTCTGGGCAGGAAGAGTCTCTCACCGCAGACAGGCTGCCCCAGGACGGATGGACGTCACCCCCCTTTCCACCACAGCCCCGCTGCCCACACAAGGCGAGGCCAAAATTCTGCACCACGGACATGAACCAGGTCCCCAGCAGCCCAGCAAACCCCTAGAATTTGGGGTCAGAAGTCACTTCATCCCTTGCCCAGGCCTCTGGGACCCACTGTCTTTGGGGGAGCTGGCTCTGGAGCACCCCAACCTCCTTCTTACCAGTTCCAATCGACCTGCTGGTCCAGACCCTCTGTCCTTGCCACCAAGCTGGACTGTAACACACCCAGAGGGAACGATGTCCATGAAAGGGCCCATCCCTGCTTCCTGCCATCCTGAGGACCTCCTCAGTCCCACCGCACACACCCGAGACAGAGCGACCCCTGGTCGCGTACCACGGTGGGGCTGGGGGAGCAGTCTGCCCCAGGCAGAGAGGAGCAGTCCGTCAGCCACACTGTTTAGACCTGCTGGAACGTGGTGACCAGAAAAAGCAGGCTGATATAGTCTTATTATTGTTTTAAAATTTGCTAGAGAGTGGACGCTGCCTGTTGCCACTACCTGGCTAACAGCTCCCACTGCCGATCTATACGCCCATCGCCCTGCCCCAGGCTCAGACTTCCAGTCCTGGGACAGGGACGGTAGGGCCAGCTCTGCTGGGCCAGCATCTGCGGTCAGTGCCACCGGGTGGGCTTGGACCTCAGGGTCCCTGCCCTCACTCACCAGGCCTGCCAACTCCAGGAACCTCATGATCCTCTCATCATCAGCAGCACCTGCAAAACACAGACGCCTTCTTCAAGAAGTCAGCTCCTCTGGGTAGCCAGAGTAGATGGGGCACATCATGGCCGGGGGCCCCAGAATGTGGGCCAAGGCTCTGAAGCGACAGGTTACAGCACCTAATAAACAAGGGAAGGACCCAGTGAAGGAAGTAATCCCTTCCTTTCCTCCAGTGGTGTCTCTCCTCCGGAGGGGGAGACGGAACAAGATGAGGTCAGGGTACAGACCCCAGAATAGTAAACAGTCAAAGGAGGAGGTGGAGGGGACCCCACCTGAAACCAGCAGCCTGGCTGGGGCCTCCCCCAAAAGGTACAGGTGAGGCCACAGTCAGGCAGAGAAGAGACGGTGGGATGGGAGGATGTGTCCTGAAGAGGCTCAGCTCACCTGAGTCCGGGTAGATCTCCTTCAAGGGATATATCACCTGATAAAAGAAAAACCACATGGGCCTAGGGCAAGGGCCCAGGAGAGGTGGGGCTGCACACAGCTACTCTCCCTCAGAAACAGCCCCAGGAACTGCCAGAGGCCAGGCTCCTCTCCACCTGAGGAGAGCAAGGAGCGTCCTGGCTGAGGGTCCGGTGGAAGAGGCGGGGCTGGCAGACAGCAGGGCAGGGCCCCCAGAATCCAAGCCGGTGTTCAACAAACACATGTGATATTTGGCTTATGGCCTCCACAGGTTAACCTGCCCCCAGAAGTTGCTCTGAGTACATGGTCTAATCCATAGAAGTGAATAAAAAGTCCTTAGAGCCAGGGAGTTCCTGGGCATGGTTCATTTTATACCCCACCTGCTGTCCCATAGCTCTCCAGGGCTGAGACCTGTCACACCACCAGGGTCCAGGTTGGGCGGAAGGGGTGGGAAGAGTGGGCCCCGGCTAACCTGCTCCCGAAGGGTCCCATCAGTGAAGAATGGCTTTTGTGGCAGGAAGAGCACCCCGTGGGGTCCAAAGTCCGTCAGCATCTGCACTGAGCCTACAGAAAACACCATTTTAAGATCTCCCAGAAAGGTAATTGCCCCTCACTCTACTTTCCCAACAAGAGGCTTGATTCTTACACACATACCCCCCACAGGCCAAGGCTGGCTCAGAGCAGGGAAGGCTGGTTCTCACCCCATGTGCTTGCCCAGAGGCCACCCAGAACCCGGAGCAAGGAGGTCTTGCCGGTGCCCGTGTTGCCTGTGATAAGCAAGCTCTGTCCCTCAGAGATCTTCAGGCTCAGATCCTTGATTAAGGGTTTGTTAGAGGAGGGGGCGGAGATGCAGACCCGCTCAAGGAGAAAAGCTGTATCTGTTCGCTCTGTTGCTGGCCATCCCGGGGCCCTAGGGTGCAAGAAGGGAAGAGATGTTGGGAAGATAAGCGGTGTCAGTATTGCTGGGGGCAGGGGGGTAGTTCTTTCTCCTTGGGGGCATCACCTCTGGACTGGAGGGTTGCCATGGGCTGAATTGTGGCCTCAAAAATCATATGCTGAAGTCCCAACGCCTAGTACCTCAGAAGGTAACTGCATTTGGAGACAGGGTCTTTAAAGAGGTGATTACCTTAAAATGAGGCCTTTAGGGTAGGGCCCCAATCCAGTATGACTGGTGTCCTTTTAAGAAGAGGGAGAGACACCAGGGGTGCACAAGCATAGAGAAAAGGCCATGTAAGGACACTGAGAAAGTGGCCATCTGCAAGCCAAGGAGCAAGGCCTCAGGAGAAATCAACCCTGCTGACACCTTGATCTTGGACTTCTAACCTGTAGAACTATGAGAAAACAAACTTTGTTCTTTAAGCTACCCAGTTTATGGTACTCTGTCACGGCAACCCTAGCAAACTGATAAGAGATGGATTGGGTACCTGCTCTGCGGCAGGCTGAGCAAAGTCCTGCCCATGACTGATCTTAATCAGTCTTATCAGCCATGAACCACAGCTATTATCTCCATTGGGCAGATGAGGAAGCTGAGTCAGGTGGCTGAGTAACCTGCTCAGGGGCACAGAGCTGCATCTGTCCAATTCTAATGTTGGTGGCATTACATGCATTTTCATGGCATCACCGTGTGACTGATGGTAAGAATGGGAGCGGAAATACTAACACAGTTTTGGAGTTTCTGGCTCTCCACGGATGCCCATCTCCCCCACAGAAGAGCATCTCCAGTTCCCTACAGTCCCTGCACCACCAGCCCCGCCCCACATCTGGGCTCAGAGCTGCATGAAGCTTTAATTCTGAACAGAGGCAACAGTTAAGGCATTAGCTCCTAAGAAGACAGTTGAGTGTAGACCCTGAAATTCAGCCTGTTTCCATTTTTGAAAGCTTACTCTGTGGCCTCCGTCCAAGCACTTTCTATGAACTATGATATCTAATCCCCACAACAACCCTAAGACGAAGGTTCCATTAACGTCTTCTTTATAGAGACGAAGAAATTGAGACACAAAACAGTTAAGTAGTTTGCTCAAGAAAAGTGAGGACATGAACAAATCCTTGATGCACAGAAAGGTCAGAAACATCACGGAGCCTGCAAAGATACCGGAACAAAGACACCTCTGGACCTGAGTGGGGACAAAGAATAGACCTGCCCCAAGGAAGGGGACTCGCGGCAGGGCTTAGCGAGAGGAGGAGGGAATAAAGGAAGAGGAGGGATACAATCCAGATTTTTGTTAACTCAGGCCCAGGCAGATTGTACTTTGTTTCCATCAGCTGGGGGATGGTGTAAATAAACACAGATGCCAGAACAGCAACATTGATGGTGAACATTTACAACGTGCCTGGCATAAGACAGAGCTTTCCTCATTTGCTCTGCCTAACTCTGCTGCCCAGCTGGGAATGGGCTGGGCCCCAGGGCGGTTCCAGTGCCTGCATTCTCCACCACCGAGCTGCACCGCCAGCCCAGCGCTCACCTGGCCAAGTCCCACTCGCTCTCGTCCAGGACCTCCCCATCCTGCGACTTCAGGGTCATGTCCAGCAGGGTCTCCTGAAGTTCCCCGATCCTGGGCGAGAAGTGAAAACCTGAGGAGGGTCTGGGCGCCCCGGTGAAGGCGTTACTCCTTTTTCTCTCTCATGCCCACTAGTATATGGTGAGCTTTTCTGCTCCTTTTTTCACTCTCCTACTTCTCCCTGAGGTACACGCTTTGCTCAGGACCCAGAGGGGCCAGACGCAGCCTCACCTGTGGGCGTGCCTAGAGGGGCCGGACGCAGCCTCACCTGTGTGTGTAGCCTGCCACATCGGAGAGCGTGGTGGAGAGATCGATGAGCCGGGTGAAGCAGCTGATGAGGTACATGCACACAAAGGCGTTCTGGACAGGACAGAGGGCAGTGAGCGCGGGCCTTGACTCCAAGGCCCTGGGTGCTGGGCCAAAGGGCAGGGGGGATGGCATGAGGGGGTCCCCAGAAGGGATTCTCACCTTGCTGACCAGGGTGCTGAGCTCTGTGGGGCTCAGGTCTCCGTAGACACCGCTGAAAATGGGGATTGAGATCACGACGTAACTCAGGATGCTGCCCAGATAGTCAAACATGTTGACGCCGACTGCGGAAGACAGAAAGACCTAGGGTGAGAGACCTGGGAAGCAATCCTGCGCCCCAAGGGGAACGGGAAGCCAAGCAGGGTCAAGCTATTCCGGGGATCCTCACTCTCCTGAGGTCACTCATGGCAAAGGCAAGCTGATCAGCGCAGAGAGGGAGGAGGGAGTTGTGGGGAGGGAAGGAGACTACCCCCCCCGCCATGCTTCCTGCCTCCCGGGGCTCCCTGCACCTACTGTACAGCCAGAGCTCCTTGGACATCAGCTCCCTCTGGGTCTGAAGGAGTCTCTGCAGCCTGCGGTCTGTCCTCATGTGCTCCACATGCCCAGCTCTGATGAGAAAGGCCGGGATGTCCACGGCGCCTGGAGAGCCTGAGCCCGCCTCCCCACACTCCCCTTTAGGGACCAAGCCCACCCAAGTGATCTTCCCCTCAGACCCTTTCGGCCACTAGCAGCCAGCCATTGCTTCATTCATTCAACATGGTATTGTCTGCGGAAAGACCATGAACTCTAGACTGGGCAGACCGGATTCAAATCCTGGCTCTGGCCAGTTACTAGCTGGGTAACACTGACAGGTTATTAAGCCTCTGAGTCTCAGTTTGCTCATCTATAAAATAGAGCTTATAATACCTACGTAATAGGCTAGAGTGAGAATTTCTGAATTTAAAGCGCCAAGCACATGAGGGGCTCCCAATAAAAAAGAGCTGCTATTATTAAACAAATATACACGCAGCAGTCACTAGGCGGCAGGCTTGGTGTTAGTTAGCCAGCGAAACAGTTTTGGACAAAAGAGCCCCTGTCCTCGAGGAGTTCCCAGTTCAGGGGGGCAGGCAGACGCGCTGCATTCTTCACCTGGAACATGGAAAGTGTTACGTAAGCCGTGTGTCTTCAGGGCTATGGAAGCAAATAGGCGTGACCCCTAAGGGAGTCTGGAAAAGCGCCCAGGAGGAGGTGACTTGGAGCTTCAAGGATGGACAGAAATTCTCCAGGCAGAAAGGTTGGGGAAGGACAGAGGAAACGTTTCAGACTTTGCATGAAGAAGGACAGAGAGGCTGCAGGAAAACACATTCGGAGCTCCAAGAATCAACCTGCTTTTCCCAGGGCCCAAAACTTCATGAGCAGTGACTGCAGAATCCAAAAAAAAACTAGCGCAGGCCCAGCCCTACCTGGCCCCCACGACCAGCCCCACTCATAGATCCCTGGTACCCTTGGTGCCCCCAAGTGGTGGCAGCTACAAACTACAGCAGAGACGGACAGAAGAGCAAAGTCCCAGGGCTATTAGATCCAGGTGATCCAAGGAGTAACTTCTACTCCTTAAACACAAACCTCTGGGCCCTTACTGTCAATCCAAATACTGAATCCAGAGTCCTCATAGGAGGCAGAGTGCAGGGACCTACCCTGGCCCCGGGGGAAGGAACGGGATTTCACAATGCTGCTGTCAGGAGACCACTTTGCTCCACTAGGACAGTGTCTGTGGGGAGCAGGTCTTCTGACCTGAGAGGCTCCATTCCCTCCCATGCTACAGAGACAAAGGATCAGCCTTGGACGTCAGGCACTGGCAGAAAGCCATTTTACAGACAGAAAAGCAGAGGCAGAGGCAATGCCTTACAGTCATCAGTAAGATGATGAAGCATTCACTCATTTCATTCTTAGAACAAATTTAGGCCCCACGCTAGGTCACGAAAAGGAAGAACCAGTTTCAGAAGCAAATCCATGGACCTAAGGATGAGGCAGACGAGGACGGTGAGAGATAAGGGGAGAGGGTCACAGCCAAGTGTGAGGACGCCTGGCCCCTGGCCTTGGTGATGGTGGGAGGGTTGTTTCCTTCTCCACCATCTCCACTATCAGCTCTGACAAGGCAGAAGGGGAACTATCCCCACTAGACTCACCTGAAAAAAGCAGCAGCCTCAGCATTCACCCGGATCTGCATGTGCTTGAACCTGGGAAGACCAAAGGCAAAGGTGTGCTGACAGTGGGCAGGACTGGCCCGTCTCCTTTCAGAGTCCTGGATCAAGAAGACCTCCAGGCAAAGAGGAGCCTGACTCCACTCCAAGACTGTGGCTGCCTCAGCCCAACCTCTCCCTGGACTGTCACAGGGTGGGAAATTCCAGGCCTGGGAGGGATGGCAGGAGACCTGCAGACAGGGCAGCCACTTGCCTCTCTCCAAAGAGGACAGGTGCATGCCTGCCACAGCTCCTCTTCTTCCCAGGGCCGGGTCTGAAGGAGGAGGCCAAGAAGCACAGAGTAGGGGCTGGACCCATCGGCTGACCAGAATAAGGGAGGTTGGAACAGAAGCATGTGAGGAGGCCAAGGGATGATGATGATGATGATGATGATGATGATGGCCAACCAGTCACCGTTCTCAGTGCTTCTCATGTATGATCTCATTAATCCTCCTTACAATTCTGTCAGTACCATCCCCATTGTAGAGATGGGAAAACTGAAGTTTAGAGAGGTTCAAGACTCCGCCCGAGACCATATGGCTAGTGGCTGGCCTAACTGGGGTTTACACTTAGGCAGCCTTTCTCCAGATCCCATTCCTTAACCACTACGCCTGGCCCAGAAACCTCAAGCAAGGGAGACACACCTGAAATCCCCCTCCAGCTTCTCCTGCTGCACCAGCTTTGCCACAATGGGACCCATCAACATTTTGTTCACCACGGTTCCCAGAATGAAATACCCAAAGATGCTCACAGGCCCGAGCCAGCCGGTGCTGAAAGGCAGAGAGAGGGAGGGTGTGGGGAGCGACATATACCCACAGGCCTCTGCTCTGACTCCTGCCCCCTTTTGGGCAGCCCCTGTCCCATCTCAGAGCCCTGTGCGGCTTCTGCTCCTGTGCGGGGGCATCTGGTGCCTTGACACTGACACACCACAGGGCCACAGGGAGGGCAGGGGCCCAAGCATGCAAGACAGGAAGACTTCCTGGGGTGCGGGTGGGAGGGAGGGGAGACCAGCCTCTCGTGGACGCTGACCAGGGAGAGCTGACTCCCGCCCAATGTGTGAGTGAGGGACTCTGGGGAATCACCAGGCAGGGGAGGAGGAAGGGCGCCGGCAGGAAGAGAGCCTTCACCTCTGGAAGCACTGATAGGTGTAGTAGACGAGGGTGAAGGGGGAGATGATCAGCTTGCTGGCCATGCTGCTGAGCTGCCGGCAGAACCGCTCCACGTCCTGGCTGATGCGCTGGTCCCTGGAGCCAATGACACGGAGTGACTAGGCCCGGGGAGCTGGGCTGGAGGGTTGAGAGAGCTAAGACAGTTCCAGGTTACCTCTTATTCTGACCTTGCCTTTCAGTGCTGTCAGCAATGACCCCGTGGGAAGATGGACCCAGACAAGGGCTGGTTTCCTAGAGGCAACGAGACCCTAAGGACTTTCGAACAGGGTTCTGAAGAGTTGCTTCCTATGGTGCCTCAGTCTACCCCTCAGAAAAAATGGCAACTGAAAGATCCAGCACACAAGGGTCCTGAGCCAGCTCTGAGCAGAGCCAATGAAAAACCCGAGGGTAGAGGATCCGAGTTACCGGATGATCAGGAAAGCTACCTCATTTACCTCACTCCTCCTGACCTCTCTCTCACGAGCCTGAGCCTGCCCCCATGTGAGCTATCTGGCTGTGGAAGTGCTGTATGGGTTGAGTCATAGAGAAGAGGCCTAGAAGAGAAGCTTAAGAAGCAGCAGCAGCCTCCCAAGAGTCTTTGCTGCAAAGCTCCACTTGAGCTGAGGAGAGGTTACCTCAGGCAACAAAGTGCTTGGGACGGTGCGGAGCGGGGAGGGAATGAGGGTGAAGAGAGACCCCATATGTCCCATCCCACCACCAAGGCCACAACGACTCCTACTCTCAGTGAGACGTGAGCTTTGGCAAGTCACTTGCATTCTCTGGGCTTCAGTTTCCTCACCTGTAAGGGAACCTGGGGCTTAGTGAACCTAAGAGAGGTGATAGAATGGTGACTGGAATCCCAGACTGAGTCCTAGACAGCAGTAGTTTTTTACTGCTGAAAATTGGAGCGCTGCTTTTCTAGCTATTTCTAGCAAGGACAGTGTCTTCAGAGGGTGCCTTATTTGGAAGCCCAGGATATGAAGTGGACAAAAGGCAGCTGCTCTTGGCCTCTTCCTTTTAGCTCCCTGTCCTCAGCCCTGCAGCCTCTCCGGGGTCCTCTGCAGGGCACCCTTCCCCCTCGGCTCTGGGCAGCAACATTTGCAGATAACTGTGGATGACCTCACGGGGTCTGCCGCTGGGGCTCTCCAGGGCTGTGTCAGCCCAGGTGGACGAACCACGCAGAGGGTGGCAAGGACTGAGAGGGGGCGCCTACGGGTTATCGATGTCATCCCGCAGCACGTTGAGGGTGTAGTACACGCGGCCCCGGAAGTAGAGGCGGTGGAGGTGCTCGGTGAGGTCCTTCCTCCAGCTCACATACAGCAGGTTGCAGGTGAACTGGTCAAAGCTCTTCAGCTGTGCAGCGGGGGAGACAAGGGGAAGGGAGAGATGCAAGTCTCTTTCTAACAAGTCTCAGCTCCAAGCTCAGGCTGGCGGAAAGCCTCTGCTGACCAGTCCCAGCCCATTCGGCTGTCCACTCAGCACTTGAGCCTATTAGAGCGTCAAGTCATGGGATTCATCCCTTCCTCATTCACTCATGTGTTTATTGACTTGCACCAAATATTGAAGGGCTTACCAAAGGCAAGGCCTTCTAGCCTCCTCTACAGTGTATTGTCTTACATCTCCAGAGCACATGGGCTTCTGGAGATTGGGAACAATATCTTCTATTCCACTTATGTTCTTACTTTTCTGTCCTCCAAAACTTGGAACAGGGTCTGAATACATAGGTGCTTACTGACCGAAGACCCATCAAAAGTGCCAAAGTGTGATGAGAAGTGGCTTCCCCAACAAAACAGGTAGTGCAGCCTGACAGAGAGCATTAGGCTTGAGTCCAAAAGGAGCCCTGACTCTCATCATTCCGTCTATGGAGCCCCTGTATGCTAAGCACGAGGGAAGTAGCAATGAGCTCACAGGCTAGTGAGGACACAGACAATCACAAGGGTGTAAGGGTTGTTAGAGCAGAGCTGAACTCAAAGGATCAGTAGTCGAAGGGGCAGAGTTTGGTGGAGGAAACATGAAGGAAAAGTTGAGGAGGACTTGAAGGAGGTGACAGCGGAGGAATCGTGAAAAGTGAGCAGGTGTTAAGCAAGTGAACAAGGGGTGGGGGAAGGAGGCCATTTGGCAAGAAAGCAGCAGGTGCAAAGGCTGGGAGATGTGACAAGTGCCAGGCTCAGGCACAGCCTCAGCCCTGCCAGAGGACAGCAGTAGCTCTGGCTGCTGAGCCCAGTTTTCAAGTGCACTGAGCTCCCTGAAGCAAGAGTTCTGGGAATGGAAGGGACAAGGATCATTTCCACCAAATGCTAGATTAAACCAGAATCCTGTGGCCAAGCCCTAGGAGCTCGAAACACTCTGGGAATTGGTCCCATGTGGGCCAACAGCAAGATCAATGCCCTGCCTAGAGTTTTGACCCCAGGTTCCCAGAAGAGGGAGGGAACACACACCCACAGCTTGGTTCCTGCTTCCTGATGGCTAAGTCCCACTGGGCACTGGAGAGGCATCACACTAGGCTGGAGAGGAAGAGAGACACAGGGAGAAGACCTTACCATGGAGTTGAGGACGATGAGCACAACAGCCAGGAACGTCAGGGTCTTAAACCCATTTAAATCTTTGTTTCCTAGGACCCCAAAGTACTGACTGGGAATCAAGCCAACCCGGTAGATCACCAGTTGTTCTGAGGGGAAGGAGAGGAGTCAGGAATCAGTGATGAGGGGTGAGAAAAGACAGAGGGAGGCTTCCTCTTGAGTCCTTGCCTCATCAACACCCCACGAAAGGAAAAGGGCCTCAAACCAGGGCTGCCCTCCCCCCACCGGCCTGGGCTCATTCACTCACCCAGTAGGGCCACACACAAAAGGGTCAGGAACATCAAGGCATTCTGTGATGACCAAGAGGGAAACAAAACCTTCTGTATCTGCAGGAACCGCTGGAAAAATTGCAGATCTAACCTGGGCCTGAAGAAGAGAAGCAGGAGAAGCAGAGAGAGTCCTAAAAGGACAACAGAGCCTTAGAGAGCAGTTACCAAGCTTATCTACAGCTGTTGGTGGGCAGGGCGCAGGCCATGCAGAAAGAACGGTTTACGAATGCTGAAGATGGTAGGGGGGAAACAGACCAGGGGATAAAAAGGAATTTAAATTGATAAATGCTATGAAAGGTTATTTACCAAAAACCTATAGCTAAATTAATAAAGAAACTTTAGCCACATCCTCTTTTTTGGTCACAAACAAGACAAGGAAACCCACTACATCAAGGATTTTAAGATCCTGGCTAAAGCAATAAAGAAAAAAAAGAAATGAGGTAAAAGGAATGAAAGAAGAGATTAAATTGTCATTATTTTCAGATGATGTGATCATTTACATAGGAAACACAGCAAAGCAATAGACAAAATGTTAGCGGGACTTCCCTGGTGGTCCAGTGGCTAAGACTCCATGCTCCCAATGCTGGGGGCCTCGGTTCGATCCCTGGTCGGGGAACTAGATCCCACAGGCATGCTGCAACTAAAGATCCCGCACGCCGCAACTAAAGGTCCCGCACGCCGCAATAAAGATCCCGCACGCAGCAATGAAGATCCTGCATGCCGCAACTAAGACCCAGCACACCAAAATAAATATTTTTTAAAAAATAGACAAAATGTGAGAAATAAAAGGAGTACAGCAATGTTGCTAGATACAGGGTTAACACACGAGTATCAATAACCAACAATAACCAACTAGCAAATATAAAGAAAATAAGATGTCATTTACAGAAGTAAGAAAAGTACAGAAAAACCATAAAATATCCAGGAATTAACTTTAAAAAAGAATGTAGAAGACATTTTGGAGGAAAAACCGAAAGCTCTATTATAGGATGTGAAAGAAGACTTAAATAGAAAGACTTCATTTCTAATAGAAGTCTGTAACTGCAATGCAATACCAGTCAAAACCAGGAGTTCTTTAAGGAACTGTATATGGAAATATAAAGGTCCATGAATAGGTTAGGAAAACTGTGAGGAACAGGAAAGGAGGAGGAAGAAACCCACCTAAACCATCAGGTTATTAAGACATATCATATTACAGGGTTGGAGTAATAACAAAGTGTGGTATGAATACAGGAACAAAAAGACCATGGAACAGAAAGACCAAAAAGAAAAAATTCACCTATGTTTACGTGGGCACGTAATAGAGATTATATCACAAGAAAGGGCATATTAAACACACATTATATGCCAAACCCATACTATGTGCCCAGTACTGTTCTACACATTTTATGTGTATTAATTCATTTAATAATCACAACCATAAAGATGAGGAACTGAGGGTAAAAAGGTTAAGTAACTTGCCTTGTCACCCACCTGATAATTGGCAGCCTTAGGGTTTGAACACAGGCAGCCTGGCTCTGTGCTCTTAACTATGCTATACAGCTTCTCTAATTTTTAATTATTAATTAATTTGTCATTAATTGAAGAAGGTAGGGGAAAATTTAGGTCATTACCTCAAACCATGTATAAAAATAAACTTTAAAAACTCCAAATGGATTAAAAATCTAAATGTGAAAAGTAACATTACTTAGTTAATAGAATGTAGAAATATCTTAATGAAAATATAATGGAAGGTATTTCTCAAATAAGACCCCCAAACCACAAACTATAAAGCAGAAAAACTAACAGATTTAACTTAGAATTAAGTATTTTTGTTCAACATAGTGCCACAGATTAAAAGACTTGGAGAAGTTACTTGCAGAGTGGAAAATAACCAAGGTAATAAAATCTAGTCCATATAAGGAATGACTGCATCAGGAAGACAGCAAATCCATAGAAAGTGGGAAAAGTATATAAATAAGGGGAAACCCAAGTGCTTAATAGAGGAAAATTAACACAATGGGACACCACCTTACACTAATCAGGTCGATAAACATTAGAAAACCAAACAATACCAAACAATACCAAACATTGGGCGGGGGGATGGGGCGTCGGTGGTTAAGGAGAAACAGGAACCTTTAGGCAATGCTGTCGAGAAGTTGGGTTTGACCATTCCAGAGAACAAATTTAGCAGAATTAAGTGACCTAGCATCCTACCCTGGGATGGATACTCCAAAGAAGATCACCCATATCCACAAAGGAGGCAAGTGGTGCTTAAAAACTGGAAGCAATCTAAGTGTCCGTCACTAGGGTAATGTATAAGTAAACTGGGGTCTAACGCACTTAGGTAGCACCATGCAGCACTCAGAAGTGAAAACTAGATTATTATAGAATGGATGATCTCAAAAACACCATGTTGAGTCAAAAGTTAAAAAAAAAAAAATCACAGTATGTTATGAGGGCGGAAGGTGCTCCTTCCCCACACAGCCCCGAGTAGGACGCCCCGAGGCCCGGTCCTCCTCCCCAGCCGCCGTACTCACCGGGCGCCAGCCCGGGGCGCGGGCCCCCGGACCGCCATGACCCGGGATCCGACCGACGCGAGAGCCCGGTAGCCCCCGGGTCCGCTCAGGGTAGAGTCCGAAGAACTCGCGGCCGCCGAAAAGGGGCGGGGGACGGGGCCCCGGCACCCGGCTACCACAGAGATGGGCGGATAGAGAGGAAGGCGCAGGGAGACGCAGCCGCTCCCGGAAGCGACCGACTTCTCGAAAAGAACCACAGTGCTGAGTCTGTTGACCCGGCGCCTAGAGCGCCCCCTCCTGGATATGGGAAGTTTCCCCTTTGGCAAGAAGTAGCCGAGAATGTGACTGAAGTATTTTAAACTCTGAATATAGATGTTTCATACATTCTCCCAAAGAAGTCAGAGTGATCTTTTAACAACATGTCAGGCTTCCAATTTCAGTTAGAATAAAATCCAAACGTTTCCATGGCGCAAGTGATCCGGCCCTCTCCCCTTGGTCTTCATTGAACAGGCCACTCTATTTTGGCCTCACAGTCTTTGCCTGGATCAGTCTTCTCCCTAGCCTAGAGCTTTCAATGGCTGGCTCATTCTCATCATTAGTTCAAATGTCAGCTGCTCACCCTACCTAGGCTCTGCCGTCCTTGCCCCATCATTCACTGTTGCACTATACTTTTATTTTCTTCATAATATTTATCACTGTCTGAAATCATCTTGTTTCGTTGCTTATTGTTTGTCTTCCTTTATAAGAATAAATTTCATTGAGCAGGGACTCTGTCTTGCTCATTGTTGTATTCCCAGCATCAAACGCTGCTGGTACATAGTAAGTGCTTAATAAATATGTTAAATGTTGAATGAATGAAATGCTTATCAAGTGGCTGATCACAAACAGCATGATCTCACAGGGCCCTAAATTTGAACCTGGATGTACCTTCCCACCTTCTTTCAATCCTTATTAAGTGTCAACTATATTCCAAACACTCAACAAGATACATGTATCACCTGTCTTCTTGGAGTTGACAGTCTAGCTGGGAAGGCCAACCAGTTGACAGTTTTGGTTGTCTTTATGAAGTGCTATGACAAAGTGCTATACAGCAGGGTTTCTCAGCCTTGGCACTATTGACTTTTTGGGCCTGATAATTCTTTCTTTGGCGAGTGGAGAGACTGTCCTGTGTATGGTAGGACGTTGAGCCATATCCCTGGCATCTACCCACTAGATTCCAGCAGCACTACCCCAGATCCAGTTGTGCCAACCAAAAATATCTCCAGACATTGCCAAATGTCCCTTGGTGGGCGGGGGTGGGGAGGAGCAAAATCCTAGCCTTGTCCCACCCCCCAGCACTGAAAACCACTGTCGCAGAGCCGTAGAGAGGGCCATCCAACTCAGGATGGGGAAAAGGAGAGAGAAGATAACTGAGTGATTCCCCGACATGGCAAGAGCTTAACTATTCCCAAGTGTGATTTCCTAAGTATGTCTTTGTTACTTTGAAAATCAAACAAATAAATACATCAGGATACAATTTCCGAAAAATTAAATAAGGCAACAAAAGTATCAAAGTGAACAACCTCACCTTGGTAGGGAAATCCAGGTTTGTAGCTCTTGTTGACTTTCACTCTCAATAGTGTTCTGCTTTGGGGTTTGTCCCAGGGCTCTTAATGCTGTATATTACTTTAAACTTTACAAAATGCTATATATATCATATTGTTCATTAATATTTCAGTTTATATTTCTAAATAATTTCCAACACTTTAATCCTGAAGCGGAGTAATGGGAAACCTAATGAAACACCTAAAAAAAAAAAAAAAAAAAAAAAAAAAAATTATTGGGACTTCCCTGGCGGTCCAATGGTTAAGAGTTTGCCTTCCAGTGCAGGGGGTGTGGGTTTGATCCCTGGTTGGGGAGCTAAGATTCCCCATGTCTCACGGCCAAAAAACGAAACCATAAAACAGAAGCAATATTGTAACAAATTCAATAAAGACTTTAAAAATGGTCCACATCAAAAAAATCTTTAAAAAAATTTCTTAATATCAAATATCCTGTTAAAATTTCCAATTGTAACTCTGATATTTTCCTTTTTTTTTTTTTTTTTTTACTTTAAAAAAAAAAAATCAGGATCTAAATAAGGTCCACCCATTGCAGTCAATCAATATGTCTTTTGAGACCCTTTTAATCTATAGGTTCCTCCCCCATCACCTTAGATTAACCACTGTCATCGCTCTCCTGTCTTGCAAAAACCTCCTAATTGGTTTCCCCACTTGAATTCTTGCTACTGTTCTAATGCAGTTCCTACACAACAGCCAGGGAGACTGCAAAAATCAGATCAACACCTCGCTTAAAACCCTTCAGTGGTACCAAAGGCTCTAGTGCCCTCACTCCACCAACCACAACCTTTTTAGGTGCCGGGAAACAACCTTGTGCCCTCCACTCTTCTGTTCATTTCTACTCTTCCTTCATCTCCAGTGTAATGTCCCTTCCCCAGAAAGCCCTCTCCTGACCACTTTCTCTAAAGAAGGACACTATTATTCCTTCCCATAGCACCCCATTTTTTCTCTTCATGGCACTTATCAAAGCTTGTTATTATATTTTCATTTTGTGTGCTTACTTTATTAATGCCTCTCTCTCCACAGACTATCAGCTGCATGAGGGCAGGGACCATGTCCATTATATTCATCATTGTCCAGAAGCACTTAGTAAGGGCACAATAAATATTTGTTGAACAAAGATGAGCAAGACAATCCCTAACCTCACAAAACACACAGGCCATTGTCTCTGCTCATACTGTTTAATACTAGGACTGAAATTCCCCTTTTCCAGCTGCCAGACTTGGGGCTACTTCCTCTCTCATACAAAGACAAAGGGTTTTTTTTTTTGTTTTTGTTTTTTGTTTTTTTGTTTTTTTTTATAAATTTATTTATTTATTTATTTGTGGATGCGTTGGGTCTTAGTTTCTGTGCAAGGGCTTTCTCCAGTTGCGGCGAGCGGGGGCTACTCTTCATCGCGGTGCGCGGGCCTCTCACTGTCACGGCCTCTCCCGTTGCAGAGCACAGGCTACAGACGCGCAGGCTCAGTAGTTGTGGCTCACGGGCCTAGTTGCTCCGCGGCATGTGGGATCTTCCCAGACCAGGGCTCGAACCCGTGTCCCCTGCATTGGCAGGCAGATTCTCAACCACTGTGCCACCAGGGAAGCCCGACAAAGGGTTTTTTTTTCGGTTAAAGAAAAAAAAAAAGGAAAGTAATTTGATAATAACTATCAAGCTTTAGATGATGCCATAGTTTCACTTCCAGGTCTTCTCTTATAAATATATTTACACAAGAGCACAAAGGTTAATCACGAGGGTGTTTCTGCAGTGTGGTAGGTAGGTAATAGCAAAACCCTAGAAACAACCAGAATTTCTATCAAAGGAGGAAAGCGTAAAAAAGTATGACACAATCACTTTATGGAATACACTTTGCACCCCTTAACAAGAATGAGAGAGGCTGCATGGCCATAGTGGTTCAGAGTATGGGCTTCAGAGCCAGATTGCACGGGTTCAAATCCCTGCTCTACCGCTTAGTATCTGTGTGACCTTGGGCAAGTTGCCTCAGGTTCCTTATCAAGGAGCTGTGGGAAGTATCTAAACAGCACCTGGCAATGATCAGGGCGAAATGGTGTACTATATAGTAGCATGGGAGAAATGCCTATGTTGTATTGTCTCATTCATTTTTAATTAACTAGTTTAATGGAAACATTTAAAAACACATGATAAAAAAATTCACACAGGATCATTAGGCATATAGTGAAAAATAAGTGTGTCTCCTGCTCCAGAGACAACTACTGTTCACAGCTTCTTAGGAATCTTTACAAAAATGTTTCATGTAAATGCAAACTTATATGTGTGATTATTTTTCACATACACACACACACACACACAAACACACAGCCCTACCTATTCCTTTTAAACACTCTGCCTTGAAGCTTGCTTTTTAGATTTTATAGTATATCTTGGAGATACTTCCATATCACACAGACCCACCTCATTTTTCCCCACTGCATAGTACTCCACTGTATAGAGAAACTTTTTTTTTTTAATTTCTTGGCTGCATGGCATGAGGGATCTTAGTTCCCCAGCCAGGGACCAAACCAGTGCCCCCTGCAGTGGAAGTGAAGAGTCTTAACCACTGGACTACCAGGGAAGTCCCTAGAGAAACTATCCAGTTCCCTATTGCTGGACATTTTAGTGGTTTATAGTCGCTTGCTATTACATAGAATGTTGAAATGAATATCCTCGGATATAGCCAAAATATGATTAATTTTAAAAGATGGCATACTCCATATTTTATTTGAAAAAAAAGCATATTTATGTGTGCATGAGCATATACCTATTTAAAATGATTGGAATCTGTAGGAATTAGGAATGCAAGGAATGGAGAGAGCAAAACACAGTTTGAACGAAAGAGCCTGTGTGTTTAGATTGTTTTTTTTTTTTTTTTTTAAACGTGACCTGCACAGTAAAACCTTCCCAGAGGTTGTCTCTTAATAAGAAAAAATTACTCCATCTTCTGACCCTCCCAGCTCCTGGTTCACGCCTCAGTAATAGACAGAGTTCTTCCTTCTCATCTCTCCTGCTAGCCTGCCTGTCATCCTCATGCCTTGTAATACTCAGCCCAGTGCCTGGCACGTAGGTGTTCACTAAACAGTTCTGGAATGAATGAAGCTACTCCTCTGACCCCAGTTTGCCTGCATATAAAATTAGGATGGTAAAGTAGACCCACAACTCATGGCCGTCATGGGAAATTACTGAGCAATGTGAATGCTCTTGAAAAAGATGAAACAGTGTGTAAAAATACTCAAGAATAGCCACTGAATCTGAAACTTATCCTATGGGCTGACCAGGTCAAAACACCTGCAGTGTAGCTGGTCCAAAGACTCCTGGCAGCTTCCCCACAAGACCAGCCTGTTAAGTTTATTTTCAGACGAAAGGAGGACAGAGCAGGAGGGATCACGTTGTTAGCCAAGCAGAGCCCTGATGTCAGGTCTTTTAGATCTGAAATCATCTGGGCCTGTTCCACTCCAGAAGTAAATCATTTTGGAAAGATTTGCCCCCTGAGCTGTACATCTGTTAAAAAGTTGAAGCTTTCATATTAGAAATCACCCAAGGGCTGATTTGATTTCACCCAAGGACAACTCCTTGATTGTAGAGTAATCTTAGAGGAGTGAGGAGCTGAGGTTGACGAAAATAATTCACTCAACTTTCAATAAATGTTTACTGAGCACCTACTCTCTATGTGCCAGGCATTGTTCTAGGTGCTAGTGATACAGCAGTTTCAAAACAAAGTCCCTGCCTTCAAGACCTTAAGCAGATACAGGGACTTCCCTGGTAGTCCAGTGGTTAAGACTTCACCTTCCAATGCAGGGGGTACGGGTTCCATCACTGGTTGGGGAGCTCAGATCCCACATGCCTCACAGCCAAAAAACCAAAATATAAAAAAAACCTAGAAGCAATATTGTAACAAATTCAATAAAGACTTAAAAAATGGTCCACATCAAAAAATCTTTAAAAACAAAAGAAGACCTTGAGAAGATACATATAATAAACCAAAAAAAATGATATGAAATGTAAGTCATAATGTTAAGAAAACTATAGCGGGTGTCCCAGGTTAAA
Source organism: Balaenoptera ricei (assembly GCF_028023285.1). Lineage (NCBI taxonomy): Eukaryota > Metazoa > Chordata > Mammalia > Artiodactyla > Balaenopteridae > Balaenoptera > Balaenoptera ricei. Next base: position 160,103,276 of record NC_082640.1, read on the forward strand.
TCCTTTGGGATGCACACCCTGAGATGTTTAGCACCTCAGTGTCGAGAGAGAACATTCTAGGATCACATGTGTGGAAGGGTGGGGAAGGAAGCAGGATTGGGCACAGGGAGAAATCAAGCTGAGAGGCGGCTCGGATGACAGCCTCAGCAGAGTCCATGGGGAGCTCCAGAGCTAAAATGGCCCATCTGAGTTGCCTCCTTTCTGCTGAGCCCCACTCAGTTCTTGGATGCGGGCTGCCTAGGGAAGGTCATGACCTTGGGCAAGTCCGCTCTGTGGCTGAGGCAATCCCTGAAGGGGCTGACAGCTGAAGGCTGTCTGCTTACTACACTCCGAGCAGCTGGGGTGACAATCTTTCCTCAAGGAAGGAACTCTGGGCTGCACATCTCTGTGTGTGTCACACAGCCTGCGGGGAGAGAGAGGGATCGGGGTGGCAGTGCTCCTCGGGAGAGAGTGATCAAGGAAGGTCTCTCTGGTTGGGTTTAAACAGCAACCCTGAGTGAAATGAGGGAAGGAGCCATGCGGATTCTGAGGGAGCTGGAATGCAAGTAGGGAAACCAGTTAGGAGGCAATTCTGGTATTTCAGGTAAGGGATAGTAATTGTTGAGATTACAGAGCAGAAGCTGTAGAGAAGTGTTTCCCAACCAGGGTGATTTTGTCCCACCCTCTCCACCCCACACTACCCAGGCCAGGAACTTTTGGCAATATCTGGAGATATTTTTGGTTGTCACCACCAGGGATATGCTCCTGGCATCTACTGGGTAAGGCTAGGGATGTTGGTAAGCATCCTACAATAATGCACAGGACAGCTCCCCAGAGCAAAGAATTACCTGTTCCAAAAATGTCCAAAGTGCAGAAGCTGAGGAATCTTGCTTTAGGGAAAGTGACAAGTGTTGAATTAGGGATGTACTTTGAAAGCAGAGCCAACAGGATTTGCGTTTGGATGTGGGGAATGAGAGAAAGAGGAGTCGAGGGATTCCAAGGTTTTTCGTCTGAGCAATGGAGTGAATGATGGTAGCGTTTACTGAGATGGGGAGCTCTGGGGGAAGAACAGATTCTGGGTGGGGAACAGGTGGTAAATCAAGTGTGTGTTTATCAACAGGTTAAATCTGAGATGCCTATTGGTGATGTTACTTAGGCAATCGGCTGTTTGAGTCTGGAGCTCAGGAAAGATGTCTGAGCGGGAGCTGTAGATGTGGGGTCATCAGAAGAAAGGTGGGATTTTAAATCAGTAGCTCGTAAGAGATCACCTAAGGAGTAAAGGCAGGTAGAGAGGCAAAGAGGTCAGAAGACTGAGCCCTTTGGGAATCCAACATCTAGTTGGAGAGGAGGAAGGAGAGCCAGCAAAGGAGATGGAGAAGGAGTAGCAGGGAGGTAGGAGGAGAAACACATGAGTGTGGTGTCCTGGAAGCCAAGGAAAGCAAGCACTTCAAGAAGCATGGCTGGATCAGCTATGTTGAATACTGCTGAGGGGATGCAGGTGAGACAAGAATTGCCCACTGGGATTGCATCGTGGAGCTTGTCAGTGACCTTGACAAAAGCAGGCTCCATGGAGTGGGTTTGGGAGAGAGAAAGAGGTGATAAAATGGAAGTAGGGGCTATAGGCAATTCTTTCGAAGAGTTATGCCAGCTTTAAGAGGGGAACAGATAATATGCCAGTAGTTAGAGGAAGATATGGGGTCAAAGAAAGATATTACAACACATTTGTAGGCTGAAGGGAAGATCTAGTGGAGAGGGGAAAATCGTTGATGTTAATCTCTGTTGCATACTTACTACATCTCAGGAGCTGCATTAGACATTTCATATGGAATTTTTTTTTTTTTTTGGCCACGCTGTGTGGCTTACGGGATCTTAGTTCCCACACCAGGGATTAGGCCTGGCCCTTGGCAGTGAAAGTGCAGAGTCCTAACCACTGGACCGCCAGGGAATTCCCTATATGTATTATTTAATTTAACCTGTACATCAAACCAATGAGGTAGACTATAGTGTTTTCCCCATTTCACAGAAGTTAAAACTGAGGCATGGAGATGATCGGTTGGTTACATGGCCACGGTCACATGGCTAGTAAGTGGGGGAAGTTGGATGTAACCAGGATGTCTGGCTCTGGAGCCCAAGTTCTCACTTTCTTCTTCATCTGAATTCACTTCTTATTGCAGATTGTACCCACCGGCTAAAGTTTATTATCATTTGTTTCCCCCTTCAGAAGAAAACAAAACTATTGACCCTTCAATACTCAGCTGAAGCTGATCTCCTGGGTTTTGTGTCTGACTGCTCCCACCGTGAGCCCCTCTGCTTCTGGAGCAAACCTCGATCTATCATAGTCTCTAACACAGCCCACCCAAACCATCACCTACTTAATTGTGTCTGTTTACTTGTCAGTCTCCTGCAGTGGAGCAGGAGCCCCTCAAGGACAGGGGCTGTGTCTAATTTGTCTAATTCATCTTTCTATTCTTAGTTGGCAGGACAAGCCCTCAAACAATAAGTATTTGTCAAGGAGTTGAATGGATGGATGATCGAACGAATGTAAAAACTTATTCAGAATATTGGAAGCCATAAGACAGCTGAGTATGGGCATCTAAATGTACAAGCTGGATACATACAAAAGTGCTCTCAGTTCAGAGGAGTGGGGGCTTAAGGGTGAAGATGCTTGTTAAGAAGTCCTCACGTCCATACTAGTCAGTATGTCGAGATGGAGTCCAGGAGTTAGCACAGGAGGTTTCTTCCCTTTTCAAAGAATTCCATGGTCTTACCACTGGAAGCCCAGAGAATCAGGAAACTTGGATTCCAGTCCACAGTCACCCCTTACCATCTGGATGGGATTGCCAGATAAAATATTGCATGAAATATTTGATATTTGTGATACTAAAAAAATATTCATTATTTATATGAAATTTAAATTTAACTGGGCTCCTATATGTGTATTTGCTCAATCTGGCAAACTTCCAGCTGGTAACCTTGGCCAAGCTGCATAAAGAAGCTTCAGTCTCTGTATCTATAAAATGGAGAAATTTGAGCTTTCCTTATTGGCATGAGAATTAAATAAGGTCTTCAAGTAGAGTACTTAATACAGCAAACGGCACATGGTAAGTGCCCAGTAAATGAGATAGTCGGCTACATAACATTTATTTTAATTTCCTTCTCTTCTAGAGCATTAACGTATAATCCATCAAATTAGACTTACGCAGAGCTTCTCAGAAATGCATCAGCTAAGTGGTCAGTTAATGTGAGTTTGGGCAGCTAGGATGGTGAAGTATAGAGAGTTTGAGACTCAGTCCTGGGCCCCAAAGAGGGTTAATGGAGGATCCGAATTCTCATTGAGCCACTAATTTCTCAGTCAGATCTTGGAGTTTCCCCATATCAGCACACCAGTAAAAGAAAGATGTGATCCTTCCAGAAACCAGTAGAGGGGGGAGTGTGTGCATTTTGGGATAAAACTGGGATACAGCAGGACCAGTCAAGAGCACCAGCAGCAGGTTTTCACGTTCCTTTAGAGAACAGCGGAGGGCCCGAGAAAGCTCTGAGGAGGATACTGGCCAAAGGCAGTCAGTGAGACCCCCAAACCGCCAAGTAAATCAGCCTATAGAGGACCAGCCCCTAAGGGCGGTTTTGGGCATACACTGTGTAGAAAGAAAAAGAGACTCTGTATGTTGAAAGATACCAAAAAGCCAAAAGCAGGTGACAGCCAAGAGAAAAAATTGCAAATTGTGTAACAAAGAATTCCAGAATGCATAAAGGTGTCCCATCAATCGTTAAACCAAAGACAAAACCAAAAACAAACAAACAAAAAAACACACCAAAAAAAGATTAATCTCTCTAGCAACAGGGAAATAAAAATTGAAACAACATTGCAGGGAGTTTCTGTCTTATTTTCCTATGGTTATTAAAGGAAATAACCTAATATTCATTGAATACCTATTCTGTGCCAGGCATTGTGCTAAGAATTTCCTAAACATTAACTCAGCACTTAATTTGTCAAAAACCTTTAGAAGCAGAAACACAGTATTCCCATTTTACCTATAGAAAACTGCTGCTCAGAAAGGTTAGTAACTTGCCTGGAATTCACTCAGCTGGGAAGGGCAGAGCAGGGTTCGGACCCAGGTTTGCATGCTTCCAAGTCCTTCCTCTCCTCACACTGTTTTTTTTTAGGACTTCGGTTCAAGCACTATCTAATGCTTGAATATGGTGCTTTGTGAACCCCAAGCAGCCATATAGGAATGGAAAAGTAAAAACAAACAGAAACCTCAGAAAATCCAACAGCCTTACGAGCAGGCCTGGGGAAACCGATTGGAAAGTGGGGATTTGGGGAATGGACGAGATGGGAGTTCGGAAGCCCAGTTGGGGGGGGGGGGCAGGGAACCAGTTGATGGCCTCAATTTTAAGCGAGATGGAGTCTGGCTGGCCTGAAGGTTCACAGCCTTAGAGGCTGGAACCCAAGGAATCTGTTTGTCGTCCACTGCATGCTGAGTTGTAAATTCTCATTTCTAAACCTTCCAGGCCGGAGTCTGCAGCTCCCTCCCCCATCTCGCACCTGCGGGCAGCGGGGGCTCCAATGAATGGACAAGTTCCACGAATTCTTGCCCCTTCCCCCACCTTTTACATAGCCAAGCCCTGGGACAAAAGGCGCCCGGGGCCTGGGGCTCCTTCCCTGGGCTCCTGCCAGCTCCGGGGAGTGTCAGACGGCTGGAGCCGCTCCACACCGCACCATTTACATTTTTTACAGCCTCCCTCCCACCCCCCACTCCCCTCTCCCTTAGGGCCATGGCCAGGGCCACAGGTCCTCTAGGCTCCGGGACTCTCCTTATAGTTCCCTGGAGGTTGAGGGCAGTTGCCTGTGAAGCAGAGAGCCAGGGCAGCAGGAATACAGATGGGGCTCCATGCTGGGTCCACATCCTAGAATCTAGGGCTGAAGGTGCAGACCCTTTGTTCGGGACAATTTATTCCACCCGCCCAGCAGCAGCAGCCAGAATTTGCTTCCCTGTTCCTTGTAAGCCTGATTCCAGGCCCCACGGAGTGACTTCCTTGTAGGATATGGGTCCCTATCTTTCTTGCATAGCTCCCGAATCCACTGATAAATGCAGCTACTATTTATTGAGCACCTACTGCGTGCCAGGGACAGTGCGAAATGCCTGTGCATCTGTTCCTTCATTTAATTCTCACAACAACCCCAGGTGAAATAAGTGTGGACCCTATTTTCCAGATGAGGAAAGAGGTTCAGACAGGAGAGGTGTGTCCCCCCCCGGGCCTCCACGCAGTCAGCGGCCTATCAGTTGTCAGCAGTAGTGCCAGGATATGAACCCAGGTCTCCTCATACCCCCCCACCTTGACTGTGAGTCTGAGGACCGACTGGACAACTCCTTCCTCAAACTCTCTTGCACAATCCCTCAGTCCCTGCTGTTTACTTGTTTACCAGCTGGCTCTAAAATCAGACAGCCCATCATCCTGATCTTTCCTGATCCTTAGGGCTGGCCCCACCTGGGCTCCCCTTGCCCTCCTAGGTAGCCTCCTACAGAAGCCCACATTTTGTTTCAAATAGTAGTTCAGTAGGACAGGCCAGGAAAAGGGACAGTTATTCCTCACTTCTGTGAAAAGCCCTGTGGAGATTCAGGCCTGGCTCAGATTTGCTGCTCCCTGACCCTCCTCCATCTCTTGCAGGCCCTGCCCTTGCGGACTGAGGCCAAGCTTCAGACAAAATGAGGGCTGGTTGATTCTAACTGGCATGTTCCACATCTTCTGATAGCCCCCCAAAGCGCCTGCAACTTCCTAGGATATGGGCCAACACATCAAAAGGCACCCTGCAGGGAGAGGAATGAAAACTCTGGAACCTGGCCACATCCTGCCTTAGAGAGGAAAGCTGAAATACAGCCACGGAGGTGATCATGGTTTCAGTCAGCCCAGCCAGCCCTTGGTGTCCTCAAAGGGCCCAGCAGTCCCATCCCTTAAAGGGCTCAGAAGCCACTTTAGCCACAATAATTCTATGCACTGCACGTACCCAGCAAATGACAACACAAAGTGCTTCCTTCATTCATTTACCAAAACACAGAAATAAATACGTAAGTATCTAAATACTTCTCTGCATATTACCTTCTTTGACTAAGCATTTCCGCTTTGTGAATCTTACAGAAATGCTTGTACAATGTGTGCAAATATGTCTTTTCACATTGTTTGTAACAGGGAAAAAGTGGAAACAACCTAAATGTCCAACTGCAAAGAGTTGATTAAATACATTATTGTGCATCCCTACAATAAAATATTCTGCAGCTGCTAAAAGGTGTGAGCTAATTTTATATGTACTAACAAGGAACGTAATCCATGACGTACTGTTGGGTGAAAAGAAGCAAGTAGTAGAACAATATATAAATGTCATTCCTTTTTGTTAAAAAAAATGTATTTATTAAGGTAGAAGGTAGATAGATAATTTTTTTAACCTGAGGATTTAGGACAGCGGTTGTTACCTTAACTGCACATTGGCGTACCCAGGAATTAAAAAGATCCAGAGGCCCAGGCCCACTCCAGACCATGTATCAATATATCACAATCTCTTGGGGTGGGAGGGAGGGAGTTTTTTAACTTCCCCAGGTGATCCCAATGAGCAGCCAACTTGGGAAACACTACCTTAAAGAAACAGAAGGAAGGAAAGGTTGACTCAGAAAGGAAAATCAAGTTGTAACCTCTTTACATGAAATCTAAACAGACATTACCTACTCTGCTCTTTCTGGGAAAAGAAAGGGGCTGGATCGCCTTGAATTATCACTAGACTTCTGTAAGCACTGAGTTAGTTGAGTTTAGCTCTGAGCAATGCCAAACTTTTTGATGACACCTGAGGGGTTCTAGAAGTTGACCACTTGACTTCAGGAGATGAAGTCTCCAAGGGCAGCAGGAAGGTTAAGAGCCCGCATTGCTGTGCCTTCTGAAGGACAGGACGTGGGCCACCACCTTATTAGTAAATGGGAACACAAATGAAGCACTTTGCACAGCGCCTGACACAGTGGCGGTGCTTAACATGTGGTAGCTTATTTATTTTCAGGAATGGAAAGAGCTCAGAGATAATCTTAGTGCCTGCTGAGTTCCAGGCACATATATATCGTGTCCTGTAATCCAAACAAGCCTGAGGCCAACATTCATATGCCCATTTTACAGATGAGGAACCTGGGGCGTACCGGGGATGGCATCTTGTCAGAAACCAGAATTAAAAGCCGGTTCTGTCCAACTCTATATTTTGTACTTTGCTTACCACACTCTGTCCCTTCTTAGGGACCTTTTGGGCAGGGATTTAACTCTGATTAGGGCTCTCATTATTTTAGATTCACTCTTCATTTGCCTTCAGAGGAAGGGAATGTGTGGCTGAAGTTACCTGGGATCACTCTGCTTAGAGATGATAGGACACCTTAAAAGACTGTGCCCAAAAGTGGTCTGGAAGGCCTGAAGTTGAAGCCACACCATGAAAGGAAAGGAAAGTTCTATCTCTGAGCCCAAAAGGAAACGTTATGGGCTTTGGGCATTTGTTCTGCACAGCAGATGGATGCAGGCAGAAGACCCCTCCAATCTCCCATCCCAAAATTTCCATTCCCTCCTCCCTCAAAGCAACTGCTTGAGCCTGGTTTTTACATTTGTGTTTCCTGGCCTGGCTGGCAAGTTTATCTTCCCGCCTCAGAGGATTTGGTTCTGCTCCTGTTCTTTTTCACTTCCCTTGAAAAAGGGAGGTGCTCTTGGGCTTTGTCCTGTTGTCTCTTCCTCCTCTTTTTCACACCACTTGAATCAAGTACAGCAGTCAAAAACAGGGACTTATTGAGTATCCACCTTAACCAGCACTGTGGGTAGCACATCGGTCCTGGAGAGTCTGCCTTAGATCACCAGGACTCCCTCCACCTGGGATCTCTGCTCTATCATCTCTGTTTCCTGGGCAGTGCAACCCCTATGCCACCTCCTCTAGGAAGCTTTCACGGATCTCATCTACTCCGTGTCCTTATGGCACTTGCACACCTCTCCTGCATGGTTTTCCATATCCTGTACTTGGTTTATGGCTATTTGTATGTATGTCTTCCCCACTAGACTGAACATTTCCTTGAAGGCAGAAACAATCTTTTCTTTTTTTCTTTTTGGCCGAGCTGCGCAGTTTTTGCGATTTTAGTTCCCCGACTAGGGACTGAACCCGGGCCCTTGGCAGGGTGCGGAGTCCTAACCACTGGACCGCCAGGGAATTTCCACAATCTTTTCTTTATCTTTGTATTCTTCAAGAACCTAACTCAGTGCCTGGCATATTAAGAAAAAAAAAAAATTCATACGGTTGTTTGCTTAAACTCTTTCCAAAAAAGGATTTTAAGTGCCTTACTGAAATACATAAAGAGTAGCAGAAAAGGGACTGAAGAAAAGCACGGGTAAAGAAATCATGGAATGAGAGTGCTCGCTTCGGCAGCACATATACTAAAATTGGAGCGATACAGAGAAGATTAGCATGGCCCCTGCGCAAGGATGACATGCAAATTTGTGAGTGTTCCATATTTTAAAGCAACTATACGCCAATAAAAATTTTTTAAAAAAAGAAAGAAATCATGGAATGAGAGCCCATAATAACAACAAAAATAATATTTGAGTTCTTACTAATGCTGAGCACTGTTCTAATTGATTTACATGCATCACCTCATTTAATCTTTATAATAATCCTGGGAGGTGATTATTGTTATAATTATTTTACATTTGAGGAAACGGAGGCACAGAGAGGTTAAGTCACTTGCCCAAGTTCACACAGTGGGATGTGAACACAGGCAATGTGGTTTCAGAAGCTGTGCTCATAACCACAGCCCTCAGGATACCAGCCATAGACATTCTGTGTGTAGAGCTGGGTTATGAATCTGGCTCTGAGGTTTCTAGCAGTCAAAGCCAAGAAGAAAAGGCATTTAATGACAGGAGTGATTGTATTTATTAGAAACGATAAACCAAATCCTTGGGAGAAATGCAGCTTTTTGTAACCTTGAGTCTGAGAGAACTCATCAAGAAGACACTGCTTTTCAAACTTTATAAGTTAATCTTCCGTGGGTAAAAATTGTTAAACTCCCCAATACAGGTATATTTGTTTATATTTATACATATGCACTGATGAACTAATATATTATGTGCATTGTAAAACACAAAAATAGAAATTGAAAAGAATGAGAGAAACTATAAAAACACATGGAAATTCTGCTGAGGACCATCTTGTACGCTCCCTGGGTAGACACAGGCCCCTCCTGAGTTCCCTGGTACTATGGGACTATGGGATGGATCCTGGCAATAGATAACAGTGGCTGACTTCACATCACCATTTATTTATTTATTTATTAAAATACATTTATTTATTTATTTATTTATTTTTGGCTGTGTTGGGTCTTAGTTTCTGTGCGAGGGCTTTCTCTAGTTGCGGCGAGCAGGGGCCACTCTTCATCGCGGTGCGTGGACTTCTCACTGTCGTGGCCTCTCCCGTTGCGGAGCACAGGCTCCAGACGCACAGGCTCAGTAGTTGTGGCTCACAGGCTTAGTTGCTCCGCGGCATGTGGGATCTTCCCAGACCAGGGCTCGAACCCGTGTGCCCTGCATTGGCAGGCAGATTCTTAACCACTGCGCCACCAGGGAAGCCCATCACCATTTCTTATAACAACCAAAGCATGACACAGAAAATGCATTTCAGTGACAGCAGTTCTAGAGGGACCAAAATAATGTTGTCCAAATGAGTACATCTCTGATTGGCTGGTTTGATCTAGTAATAGCTATTTTATTTACTACATATATAAAACTAATATTATAATATATAACTTATATATGTATTATATATGTATAACTAATATCAATTGAACCTTTTCTGTATGACAGTCATTGTACTAGATGCTCTACTCATGCTCCCCATTTAATCCTTATTGCAATCCTTTGAAGTAATTATCAGTATAATCACCATTTTACAGATGAGGAAACTGAGGCTCAGAGAGATTAACTGGTTCATGGAGTTGAGCTGGGTTTTAGACTCACGTTTATTAGATTCTGAAGCCAACGTTCTTAATCACCTTCTCTACTCCACAGAAAATTTGAATATAGGTGGTTTTAAACAGTAGTTTCCCCCCTTTACAAATCTTTTTTATTTACCAAAAGAATGCATTCTTGTGGTAAAAAATGCAAACAAAACTGAAGTGTGCAAAGTAAAAAGGCCACCTTTTCCCACAAACAAGCTCACCAGGGTTTCCCCTGTTAGTCTGCTCTTTCTAAAGTCTTCTAGACTTCTTTCTACTCACTGAACATGTGTGTATACATATCAATTTTGCAAAAGTAGGATCATAACATATATTTAACTTTGAACTCCCTCTTTAACATGGCTATCTTTCAAGGGTGGTTCATGCAGATCTATTCACATATTAGGAGCAGATAACACAATTGACTACTTATCCCCCTCTTCTTAAAATATTCTCTCTGGGTTTTTCTTTCTGCCTTTTTTTTTTTGGAACTTTGCAAATACTGTTTACTTCACTAAAACCTGGAGATGGGGAAAAGGTATGTGAAAGTCTGGGACACCAAGCCTAGGAGTGCATATTGACAAGGGCGACATACAGGGCCAGGGTGCTGAGGGCCAGCAGTGCCATCCAGCTGCCCGGGGAACAGAGGTGGACAAACATCTCCATGACAAAGGCCTTGTAGATACTAAGGAACATCAGTAGGAGGACTGCTGGCTGGAAAGTGTGGTATAGGTCATAGCATGTGATCATCCACACCTGGGCAGATGTGATGACGTAATGGACCAGACAGATGTTGGAGTCAATGCTCATCTGGATGTATTTCCAGCCAAACTCAGTGCCCGAGCTCCAACCCAGAGGGGGATGTAGCAGGACATAATGAACTTGGCGGTGGCCCAGCCCAGGGTAGCAACCATGATCTTGTATTCCCCCTTGCCGGCATTCTGGGACATGACAAGGTTTAGGCCTATCAGGTCTGCCACAACCACGCTGGCCTTCGTGAACTCCCCAATGAAGTCATAGATGCCGCCTTCCCAGCTGGGAAAGAAAGTGGCCAGGAACAGCATCTTGCACAGCTGCACGAACAGGCAGGTGACCCCGGCCTGGACGCACTTCCAGAAGGCGCTGTACTCGGACAGCCTGCTGCACTTGTAGGTGATGAAGTAGGGGGGAAGTAGGCCAGGGCGAAGCAGTTCCCAAAGTGGAATAGTGTCATGGCGCCGGCTGCCCAGTCCGTCGGAGCGCGCCTCTCTGCCTCGGAGGCCTGGCGCCTGAGCCTGGGCCTGGCACCTACCTTCCTTCTGCCTCTTTTTGCTTTTCCTCTGGGTGACTCTAAAGTTTAGTCCCTTTTCTTTCTCCCTTCTTTTCCTTCTTCTATTCCCTTGCCTCTAGAGCTTATCCATCTATATGCTAACAACTCCCAGACTTACTTCACTCTTTACCTGGAACACCGCAATTTTCTCTATTTTCAATTTGCTTTGTTGTTAGTTTTAAGCCTATTGGAGGATGTATATTTGCATTTTACTTATACTTACAAAAAGAAAGTCTGGAAGGAAACTAATGAAAGGGGTTACCTGTGTGTGGTGGTGGGGAGTGGAGGGAATTGGGAATAAGCTAACCAAGATCAAAGGCACCAGGCTTGAGATAACGAACAGAGTAATTGGGAGAACTTGGGTTTGGCCTGTGGTCTTGTCTCTCCTTTACGGATGAAATAGAGGTGACAGAAGAAATGTAATGAACTTGGGGGGGAGGACCACAAGGCCTTAAAACCTGGTCTGAGGCCTAGCTGTTCCAGTGGGGTACCTGTGCCTGTTTCCTTGGGGCAGGGGAGGGGTAAGTTATCCACAAGCCTTCTTCCCTGTCCAGGTGAATTCCCCAAGGGCACCTGCAAAGGTCCTGTAAATAAAGCAGGTGTCAATCTAATGACATAGCCCACCCTTTGCAAGCTCTCCTCCTGGCTAAGGATAGGGCTGCCTGTCCTCCGCCTAAATGGGAATGCTGCATGCGGGTAAGTTTCCTTCCCCTTCGCTTCCATAAAGTGATCCTCCCATTCATCAAAAATAGATATTCAACCTTCCTATTATAAAACTTATCAAACACATCAGAACTGAGAGAATGGCATAATGAACCACCTTGAATGAATGGTAAAATGAACCCCTGATTCAATAATTATTGACATTTTGCCATATATGCTTTACCCTTTCTTTCTTCCTCCTTCCCTTCCTTTCTTTCTTTCTTCCTTCCTTCCTTCCTTTCTCTCTCTTCCTTTTTTTTAAAATCAGGTAACAAAAGATAAGTGTTTAATGGCAAACAGTCGTGGGGGGGGCACTTTTTCTTCTTCTTTTCCTCTGATTTTTAAAGAGCAAATACCTAAAGTCCTACCATTTCAACCCTAAATTCTTACAAACATCTGAAAATTTAGGACCTTTTCTTACTATTATCACCTCTAACAAATTTAACATTAATTCCTTAGAATATTATTAATTCCTTAGAATACGCTAATACCCAGTCTATATTCAAATTTACCACAAAATTAAATGACTTTAAAGCCATACAGAATGCCAGATTGGAGTTGCAAATGAAACCAGAGAAGCTAGCATCAGTCCAGCAGCCCTCTCAGCACAGGTCTCTGAGAAATGCCAGTGTCCAGGAGTGAGGGGCGTTCCTTGGGAAAAGCAAATAATAGTAGCTCTTATTGAGCACTTACTGTGGACCCCCCTGGGCGATGGCTTCTGACTGGAAGAGATGACATTAGCTCTTTTTTTTTTTTTTAATTTATTTATTTTATTTATTTATTTTTGGCTGCGTTGGGTCTTCGTTGCTGTGAGCAGGCTTTCTCTAGTTGCGGCGAGCGAGGGCTACTCTTTGTTGTTTCGGTGGCTTCTCTTGTTGTGGAGCACGGGCACTAGGCACGCGGGATCCAGTAGTTGTGGCATACGGGCGCAGTAGTTATGGCTCGTGGGCTCTAGAACACAGGCTCAGTAGTTGTGGCTCACGGGCCTAGTTGCTCCGCGGCATGTTGGATCTTCCCGGGCCAGGGCTCGAACCCGTGTCCCCTGCATTGGCAGGCGGATTCTTAACCACTGCGCCACCAGGGAAGCCCGACATTAGCTCATTGTGTGTCTTCATAGTACTGAACATAATGCCTACATAGAGTAGACACTCAACTAATTGAGATGTGAATTGATCAGCATACCTCCCTGGTGTTAAGTGTTTCTTTGCAGTGAAGGAGTGACTTCATTGTTTAATTCAATCATTCGAATAAAGTGGATATTATTATCCCTATTTTACAGAGGAGGAAACTGAGGGTCAGACTTGTCTAAGTTCCCTAAACTAGGAAGTAGAGGAGCTGAGCTTCAACTCAGGTTAGTCTGACTCAGAGTCTGAGTGGTCATCTGTCTTGGTAATCGCCAAGGGACTCTGATAGTGGTAGTAAAGGCCTGAGTCCGGGGTAGAGTCCTGGGCAAAGAGAGGGTAAAAGGGCGGGGTGTGGGGGGGGAAGAAGAGAAAGGGACAAAGAAAGGAAGCCAGGAGATTATGTTGTCATGGAATTAAAACTAGCAGCCATTGGATAAAGAGCCATGGCATACAGTGAACACAGGTATTTGTTCTGCTGTGGAGTGAATGAGAAGCTTTTGAACCTCAACCCTCAAACTCTTGAGTCAGGTCCATGGACATCACTATGTACTCAGAGCTAGCCCAGGATCTGGCCCATACTAGGAGCTCAAATATCTGTTGAATGAATGACAGTGCATGAGTGAATGTGTGAGTAAATGAATAACTGAATAAATGATGGACTAATATGTAAATTATTTAATAAGGCATTGAGTGGCTGCATTAATTGAATGACAAATGGATGAATTCTTTAAATATCTATAGAAGAAGAATGAGGTGGGAAGACAGCTAAATCTAACAGCAGCAACATGTCCAGAGCATTTTATCATGAGACCTGTGCTAAGAACTTCATAAGCAGTTTTTCATTTAATTCTCAGAGCAAACTCTCCGGTATTATTATCATTCTTTAAGTGAGGAATTAGGTCTGGAGATGTGAGAAAACTTGTTCAAGGGCACATAGGCATAGAGCTGGAATTTTAACCCTGCCATTATGCTCCAAAGCTCAGGCTTTTCACTATACAGTCAGTGTTCAATCAATATTACTTCACTCAATACCGGACTTGTTTTTTGTAGCTGATCCAAATACAGGTGAAGCACCACTTATACAACCCCTGGAAAGCTGTAAATTTAAACACAGTTAATTACTTATCTCAGCTCATTATGTAAAGGAAGCTGTCCTATTGTATGCCCCTTTATAAGTGAAGGATTACCCTGAACTCATCTGCTTCCTAAATCTGAATTTTGTTCAAAGCAAGGTATATATTAACTAAAGATATCTACTTGTAGGAGTTCGTTTAATTATTGCTGGGAATCTGGGATTTTTGATGTTTGGACAGCTTATGACGAGGCCCTTAATTTTGTGACACCTCATCTTAATGGTTTAAATAAAGGTAGATTAAAATGTACCAAATCCAGAATCCATTAAAGACAAGATATGTTCAATATATGTAAAAATAAGCAGATTTCTTCATGATAAAAAAACCACCGTGAGCCAAGTCCAATTATAAACCACAAACTCAGAAAAAAGTATTTCTAGTTCCTGTCGTAGACCAAGGGCTGTCTTTATATAAAACTCTCTTTAATCAATAAGAAAAGGTCTATAACCAAATAGCAAAATGGGGCAAAGGATATTCACAGGAAAGGAAATATAAATGGCTCTTAAATGGATGAAAAATGCTCTCCTTTACTCGTAATGAAAATTGTAAATTAAAACCACACTGAGAGACTAAGTTTTCACCTATTAGATTGTCAAAGATAAAAAAAAATGTGATGACACACTATGCTGGCTTAGGGGTAGGAAGACTACACTCATACTTTGTTTTGGGGGGAATAAACTGGTACAACTTCTACGAAGAGAAACTTGGCAAAATCTATCTAAATTACTATACGCATACACTTTGAAGGTATAGTTACACCTACACATGTGCAAAATTATGTGTGTGCAAAGTTACCAATTGTAGCATGGTTTAAGAGCAAAAGAAGGAAATGACCTTAAGGTTCATCAATAGAGGACTGGATAGGGACTTCCCTGGTGGTGCAGTGGTTAGGAGTCTGCCTGCCAATGCAGGGGACGTGGGTTAGATCTCTGGTCCGGGAAGATCCCACATGCTGCAGAGCAACTAAGCCCTTGCGCCACAACTACTGAGCCTGTGCTCTAGAGCCTGCGAGCCACAACTACTGAAGCCTGTGTGCCTAGAGCCCATGCTCCACAACAAGAGAAGACACCGCAATGAGAAGCCCACCCACGCACTGCTACGAAGATTAGCCCCTGCTCGCCGCAACTAGAGAAAGCCCACGTGCAGCAACGAAGACCCAACACAGCCACATAAATAACTAACTAAATAAATAAATAACGTAAAAAAATAGAGGACTGGATAGTACATTATGTTGATTTATAAAATGGAGTTCATGCTACATCTAGACATGTGCTAATATATCTGCCACCATCCACATGAGTAAATAGAACATTTGAAATGTGTCTAGTTCTGAGATATGCTTTAAATGGAAAATGCACACTGGATTTTGAAGACTTGGTACAAAAAAAAATGAATGAGCTATCTCATTAATAATTTTTTACATTGATTTCCTGTCAAAATGATAATATTTCAGATATATTGGTTTAAATAAAATCTATTGTTAAAATTAATTTCACCTGTTCCTTTTAATGTTTCGAATGTGGCTACTAGAAAGTGTAAAAGTAATGTGTGCCTGTCATTATTTTATTGAACAGTGGTGGCTCTGGGTAAAAAATTAAAGTATAAAAAGCAAGGTGGGGAGAATTCCCTGGTGGCGCAGTTGTTTAGAATCCACCTGCCAATGCAGGGGACATGGGTTCGAGCCCTGGTCCAGGAAGATCCCATGTGTCGTGGAGCAACTAAGCCCGTGTGCCACAACTACTGAGCCCGCGTGCCACAACTACTGAGCCTGTGTGCCACAACTACTGAGTCCACGTGCCACAACTACTGAGCCCGCATGCCACAACTACTGAAGCCCGCGCACCTAGAGCCCACGCTCCGCAACAAAAGAAGCCACTGCAATGAGAAGCCTGCGCACCGCAATGAAGAGTAGCCCCCACTTGCCACAACTAGAGAAAGCCCACGCGCAGCAACGAAGACCCAATGCAACCAAAAATAAATAAATAAATAAATTTATTTTAAAAAGCAAGGTACATAAGAGTAGTATATTACATTTATGCTTTAAAGAAAGGACAAAATGCTCTCTGAGAGATTTGCTTCTTTATACATAACAGATCTCTGGCATGATACCTTAGAAACGATGTTGGTTGCTTTTTTTTTCCTTAATACATCTTTATTGGAGTGTAATTGCTTCACAATACTGTGTTAGTTTCTGTTGCACAACATAGCGAATCAGCCATATGCATACACATGTCCCCATGTCCCTTCCCTCTTTTTAAAATTTATTTATTTAATTTATTTAATTTTGGCTGCATTGGGTCTTCATTGCTGTGCGGAGGCTACTCTTGTTCCAGTGCGCGGGCTTCTCATTGCGGTGGCTTCTCTTGTTGTGGAGCATGGGCTCTAGAGTGCAGGCTCAGTAGTTGTAGCACATGGGCTCAGTAGTTGTGGTGCACGGGCTTAGTTGCTCTGCAGCATGTGGGCTCTTCCCGGATGAGGGCTCAAACCCATGTCCCCTGCATTGGCAGGAGGATTCTTAACCACTGTGCCACCAGGGAAGCCCTCCCCTCCCTGTTGAGCCTCCCTCCCATCCTCCCTATCCCACCCCTCTAGGTCATCGCAAAGCACGGAGCTGATCTCCCTGTGCTATGCTTCTGCTTCCCACCAGCCAACTATTTTACATTCGGTAGTGTATATACATCGATGCTACTCTCACTTTGCCCCAGCTTCGCCCTCCCACCCCATGTCATCAAGTCCATTCTCTATGTCTACCTCTTTATTCCTGCCCTGCAACTAGGTTCATCAGTACCTTCTTCTTTTTTTTTTTTAAGATTCCATATATGCGCGTTAGCATATGGTATTTGTTCTTCTCTTTCTGACTTACTTCACTCTGTATGACAGACTCTAGGTCCACCCACCTCACTACAAATAATAACTCAATTTCGTTTCTTTTTATGGCTGAGTAATATTGCATTGTATATATGTGCCACATCTTCTTTATCCATTCATCTGTTGATGGACATTTAGGTTGGTTCCATGTCCTGGCTATTGTAAATAGTGCTGCAATGAACATTGTGGTGCATGTCTCTTTTTGAATTATGATAGTGGTTGCTTCTGAAAAGAGAAACTGTAGAAAGGGAACAGGGCTGAAATTTGAATCTTGAATACTTTAGTAAATTCCTGAACCAATATTTACAAGCATTTTGAATAATATACAGTGGTACTGTGGTCCCTCCCTACTTCAGCCCCCCCAACCCCATCCTAAGAACCCCAGTGGATGCCTGAAACCGCGGAGAGTACCGAACCCTATATATACTATGTTTTCCCCTATACTAACTAGTTGGGTAGTGTCTACAGCGTGGATAGGCTGATGGGAGGGATGATTCACTCACTTCCCAGGTGGGACAGAGCCGGGGGGATGAGAGATTTCATCACGCTACTCAGAACAGCGAGCAATTTAAAACTCATGAATATTTGCTTCTGGAATTTTTCATTTAATATTTTTCCACTGCAGTTGACTGCAGGTTAACTGAAACCAAGGAAAGCAAAACTGCAGATAAGGAAGGACTACTGTATTATTATTTAGATATCATTTATGTATATAATACATATGCACATATATAATATATATTAGTCAAAAGTAAAGTATTTAACACAGAATAAAAATATGCACAGAGAGACTAGAAAAATATACATGTGTATATGCACAGAAAAAGCTGAAAATATACAGAAAAAGAACTGGGCAGTTGTTTTAGTTCTCATAATGAGGAGAATGGGTTTGGGACTAAAAGGGAGGACTGGCTCAATTTACTCTATTTTTTACTCTGTACCATTTGGGTCTTTTGTAAAGACAAAGTTTAATTTGTGTAGTCTAAGAAAAGAAACTAGATTAGAAAGAAATGTACCAAGATGTTCACAATAGCTGTCTTTAGATAATGAGATTATAGGTGATTTTTCCTTCTTACTACTTTACTTTTAAAATTCTCCCAATTATTCATTTTCCCAATTAGTCTATAAATAAGACTCTTACTTTGGTAATGGGAGCGCCAACAAACCTTTTTATCACTAGGGTTTCTTTTTAAAAAATACTTTAAAAGAGTCTATTAGCCTTTTAAAGAATTTTAAATTATCTTCATTGCCTTTTTTAAATGATAGCAAGTAATGCGGACTCCTTATAAAATGTCAAAAGACACAGAAAGCTATGTGGAAAGAAAAAGTATCTCGTAATTCCATCTCCTTCTACAAAATCACCACTATTGTCTGAAACTTTTAAAATATTGCATTTATATTAAGAACTTAAAAATAATTTCAAATTCACTGGAGAGCCTGAGAACTGGAATATACTTGCTTTGTGCCAAGCACAGTCCTAAAGGCTTACGTTTATCTTACTGAATCCACCCAACAA
The DNA here is from genome assembly GCF_028023285.1 of Balaenoptera ricei. NCBI lineage: Eukaryota > Metazoa > Chordata > Mammalia > Artiodactyla > Balaenopteridae > Balaenoptera > Balaenoptera ricei. The sequence continues at coordinate 160,121,899 of NC_082640.1, forward strand.
CTCTGGGGGTAAACGAACTCTCTGGCGTAAATGTTAGGCCCCAGTAACCAATAAATCAGGGCTCTGAGGTTTAAACAATTTGCCTAAAGCCATACTCTAGTATGGGGCAGGGTTGGCATTCAAATCCAAGTCCAGGAGGCGTCTAAACCACTGCCTCAGGCGACTGCCATCATGGTGGGTGGGGCTGGTGTGCTTAAGATGCAGGGACTGGACTTGAGTTCACTTCTGGTGGCCCCCTCATCCAGCTTTCCTGAGGATGGATGTTTGATAAAGGAGTTTTGACTTAGGTGATAAGTGTAGGGTTCATGATCGGCAGAGGAGTAGATGATTAGTGGAACTGGGGCATAACCGACACTGGGGGGCATTTTACAGTGGTAGCGAGGGGTAAGGCGATAAAGAGGAGAGGTGGGTGGAACTGAAGCCCGGGAGAAGCTGTTAGCCCCAGCACTCCAAAGGGTTAAGGCTGGGCAGGAAAGCCCCTGGGGGGAGCTACCACCAAAGGCTGCAATCTGCCAGCCCTCACCTCCCCCACCAGCGGGGAACTGGACGGGCGGATAGGACTAGTTCCTCCGGGATTATCTGAGGCCTCTGGGCTGAGGTGAGCTGCGGGGAGGGACGGAAGCCCCAGGTACCACATGTCCTTACCTTTCTGCTGGGCTCAGAAAACCAGGTGTCCTGGGATAGGTGCCCTGGACCCAGACAGAAGCATCTTTGGCCCAGGCACACTTTGGGAGTGAGAGGTGTTGCGCCTCAAGCCTGGGGGATGCTCAGGGAAAGGTGGGGATGGAGGCCTTTCTGGAAGGGAAGGGGGCCTGCACCAAGGTGGGGGCAGTGAGTGCTCCAGCCTCCCTGTCTCTTGGGAGCCAGGGATGGGGGAGCTGCCTCAGGAAGAGATGCACCTTGGGGGTTCAGAGAGCCCCAAGTCCTCTAACCAATCACCCAAGGCTAGTTTCCCGGCTCCAGCTTCGCTCTCGCCACCCCCTCCCCGTCTTAGCCTGGCCATAGACTTTCCTTAGGTCTTTCTATCTAAACCTCCTCCCCTCCCTTTCCCCTCCCCCCAAATTCTTCGGAAATCTTTCGACTTTCTTTCAAGTTTTCCCTGGGCAGTTTGGGGTCCGTTTCAGAGCTAGGTCAGGGCGCTTTAACACCCCCAGCTGGGTAGAGTGGACGAGACAATAGCTGCTATCACTTTACCATTGGAAGTGACCCCCGAATTTGCACTTCTTTCATCTTGGGACCAGAGCACTTGAGGGTGGGCGATTTCCTGGGGGGAGTGGCTTAAGCCGCTTCTCCACCGGCCAGTTGGCTGTAGACGGTCCATGCTCAATGGTCCACCACAGATATGAAACCAGTTCTGGAGTGAGAGTGGCGCTCAGCTGGGGACACTGCCCACAGGGTGACTTAAATGTCCCAAGCTGGAAGGTGGAGAGAGAAGCGGACGCCCCCTGGGCTCTGGGCCACCCTCGAGGTCAGTAAACTAGGAAGTTTCCTCAAAATTAGGAAGGGTGGGTGCCTCGAGCAGTTTGGAGACCCCAGGGGAACGAGGGGGTGGCCTTGGGACACTAAAGGACTCAAGGGTCATAGAGTGACTCTGAAGATGCCGCGTGTGTGTGTGTGTGTGTGTGTGTGTGTGTGTGTGTAGAGGGGACGCATTGTTTCAAGTTCTCCTTCTCCCCACCCCCACCCCCAGCCCCTTCCCCATCCCCACCCCCCGCTCGCCCGCCTATCTCCCCTCCCCACCCTACACAATGGTCTGGCCTTAGCCCTTCCCCAGACTCCCGGTGTTTCCCCAGTTGGGTCCCTTGTCTCAGATACCCCCAGCCAGCCAGCTCTCTCCCCAGCTATCCAGGGCCTCCTGGCGGCTCGCTCCGCTTCCCCTCGTGGGCCTCGCTGCCCATTCTTCTTCCCTTCCAGGCGCGTGGTCCCCTAGAGCTACTCAGCTTGGGAACTACCGAGGCATGATTGACTGGGTGGCCTCAGGTCCACCCTGGTGCCCCCAGGCCCTCCTGCTGCCCTTGGTTGGTGGGAGGTTCCTTGGGAAGTCACAGCCAAGGGACTTGCCTGCCACCAGCCAGGACCTGTGGCCGCCCATGCCCCGCGAGGCCTCCTGGCCACCGGGGAAGAAGCCAAGATGGCTGGCGCTCCCTCGAGCCAGAGGCGCAGCCTGGGCAGCTGGGCCGGCGTGACTGGGGGACTGGAGGGCAGGCCAGAGAGGTGTGGAGCCAGGCCGGGTGAGATGCCAGCCATGCCTCCACGGTCTTAGCCAGTCTTACTGAGGGCTGAGGCCAGGGTGGCCCTCCCTCATGCTTGTAGGGCCTGGCTGGCTACTGAGACTGCAGGACCTGCTTTATGAGGGATGGGGAGAACACGGGGTCCTTGGTGAGCGAATACGGGGTCCTTGGTGAGCGAATACGGGGTCCTTGGTGAGCGAATGCGGAGCCCAGGATGAGCCTGGCAGGGAGGGTGTTTGTTCTAGAGGCCAGAGACTTACCAACACTGTCAGCAGATTCTTTGGCCCTTTCTTCCCTTGCCCTGCCCAGAGCGCTTGGCTCACCCCTTTTAAAATGCAAGGGACAGAGGCCAGACCTGGGCTCCGAGACCCCATCTGCTTGAAATAAGGAGACTGGGGGAGGAGGAAAGTGGGCCTTGGTGAAGGTGAGGCTTTGAATTGCCTGCAGAGTTGCCCGTGTCCATTCATTCATTCCTGGGCTCCAGAGCCCTTCTTAGGTGCCAAGATGCTGGCTGGATGCTTTCTGGATGTCCTATTTCCTCCCTTCCAACCTCAAGCCGGGGAGCCTGTGTCGCCTTGAGGGGCCCTACCTCCTCGGTTTCATGTTTTTTCAGGTCCCTTCTAAGAGTGGTGGGGCCAGGGGAGGCCAGCTGGGCAAGACCCCTAGATTAGCTCTCACTTTCTGCACCTTATTCCACGCATGCACCTGGTAATCGTCAGATCTGCTTTGCTTTGCGTTTCCAGGGAGCTATCACCAAAAAGACTGTTGCACCTGAACCCCATCAACCAATTGTCTACTTAAGTATGATTAGCTTCCCCGTACAGCCTCTGGCCTTTCCCCGCTGCCCCATTCTCTCCTGGTCCAGACCCACCTGAGTTGAAGCGAGGTGCAGAGCCTCTCCAGGGAGCTACTTTTTCTCAGCAAGCTTTTGAGGAAAAAAGAAGTAGGGTATTACCTACTCACACCTCCTCTTACCTCTTTGGGGAAGAGGAAGGAATGAGTTAGGGTGGGGTGGGGTGGGACTGGGATGGGAAGAGTAGGTAGGGTGGGACAGGGAAGGGGAGGGAGGAGGGTGGGGTTTGCGCAGGAAGACGTGTGGTCTATCTGGACGTGTTGGCAGGTATCTGGATACTACAGCGGGAATTCAGGCAAGTCAACTTTACCTTTCTGGACCTCAATTTCCTAATCTGTAAAATGGCCAGCTTTGTCTCAAAACCCCAAGAATCCATGTGTTTCTGCATCCTTTGGATAATGAGCATTTTGGGCCCTGTATTTCCCTGTATGGTGGAATTACAGGGGTTAGGAGGGGAGCTCTGGAGTCAGATTGCTTACGTTTTGTAGTTTTAATAGCTTGTGGTCTTGGGAATGTTATTTAACCCCCAAGCCTCCATTTCTCTAGGTGTGAACTAGAAGTAGCTATCCTAGTGAAGGTGCAGGTGTGATGGAGTTGTAATTCATGTAGAAGGAAAGTGAGAACCACATATAAATATTACCTCTGAAAAGCCTGAAGTCCAAACGCTCACCCAATGCAAAGCCCACAGAAACTTGTAATCGTTTAAGGGAACATTGTGCCCTGCTCCTGGTGTGGAAGGGCAGGAAGAATCACCCACACAATTTAATTATCCCTTCTTATTTTTTTTGAGATTTTGGTTGAATTACCTAAATGCACATAGTAAGCAGTAGGTGAATGGTGGTTATTTTCATAATTTTGTTTGCGAAGTATCTAGCAGAGCAGAGCTCTCATTTATATGCATCCGTATAGCAGCGTTTACAGGTGACATGCAAGAAAAACAAAACCCCCGGCATCTTTGTTGTCTGCCAGAATGAAAAAGCTCTTCTGTGTATACAGTTTGTTCCTCAGGGCTCAACTTTTTATCGCATATGGAAGTGCTCTCGGTGAAGTTTATCTCCTGAGTCCAAAAAACTAAGTTTTTAAAAAAGTAAATATGAAGTATATAAAAGATGAACAGATTAAAAGCCCAATTCCAGGGTCAGATAATGTGGGACAAATAGAAATCTAGTGAGAGGTTAGACCAGGTTTGTCACGGTAAACACATTTAAAAAAAAATCTACAAGCAAGAAAGTTTTATCCAAAGGTGATTCTGATTACCAGTTTTTAAAAAGCTTTCTTTTTTATGGTTACCAAGTAAAATTCTGGTGGTAAGCCTTTGGTTCTTTAAAAACTTGTTTTCAACTTTACTGAACCATAATTTACACCCAAATGCATCCCTTGTAAGTGCGCAAAACCCTTTCCTTTTAGGTGTGCAGTTTGATGAGTTGACAAATGTATACACCCAAACACAATTTTTAAACCTAAGGCTAATCTAAAGGAATTTATTAAAATCAAAGATCTGAGAAAGGATAATGGTCTCCTTTTTAATTTAAAAACAATGTCCACAAAGGAATATTACTCTGCTTTGCAACACAACACAGAAAACCTACCAGTAATTAGGGTGATTAGTTTGAATTGAAAGGTGGCTGGCATTTTAAACAGGAGTAGATGAATCACAGGCCCTAAAGAGCATCTGGTTTCAACTACTGGCTGCACCACTTATGTGGCCTGGGGCAAATTGGGCAAATGAGCCTAAATTTGATTGTCTCAGTTTTTTCACCTGTAAATTGGGGATAATGTTAGTACCCACCTTAAAGTTCCGCTGCCAGGATTGGGAAGGTGCATGGCAAATAGTAAACCTTAGTTATTAGATCTGTGTCAGCACAGTGGCTAGGCTGCTGCTACCTCTTTGAAAAGACTAACTTTATCCCAGGGCAGCAGTTCTCAAATGTTTTGGTCTCAGGACACCTGTATGCTCTTAAAAATTGAAGACCCTGAAGAGCTTTTGTTTATATAGGTTACATCTGTCAACATGTTACATTCAAAATTAAAATTTAGACATTTAGAAAAGATTTCTTTATTAAAAAAGAACAAACCTGTTACATGGTAAGAAATAATAGTTTTTGTGAAAAATAACTTTTCCAGGACAAAAAAAGTTTAGTGAGAACAGTGCATCTTTAAAAATTTTCAAATCTCTGTAATATCTGGTTATCAGAAGACAAGTAGATTCTTATCTGCCTCTGTGTTCAATCTGTTGTGATACATTATTTTGGTAGAAGTACATGAAGAAAATCCAACTTCATCCAGACGCATAGATGGACAGAGGAAGAATATTTTTATTTTTTTTTTCCTTTGGCTTTGCCACCATGGGGCTTGCAGGATCTTAGTTCCCCAACCAGGGATCGATCCTGGGCCACGGCAGTGAAAGTGTGAAGTCCTAACCACTGGACTGCCAGAGAGTTCCCAGAGGAAGTGTATTTTGGTAGCATTTTCAGTGGATATTCTTTGACAGCTACACTGAAACTCGACAGGTGGTAGTTCCTCAAAGCTTAGTTATAATGCAGAATCTGAAATAATATCCAGGAACCTCTGTACCCTATTATATTAAAAATCCGTTGCTTTCTTTTATACTTTGAATGGATCTTTTACCCGTGCCATCCCATTGGTTATTTGGGAAATACAGTTCATTGAGTGATGCAAATCTTCAAATGTTGAACATTCCATTATATAGTATAAAAAGTTACATGTGTTAGTGTCACCACTGGTCCCATCAGAAAAATCTTTTAAGTATTGGGAAGCTGTCAAGCTCACTGTAGTGGATACAAGTTTTCCAAAATTCTAATTTTCAAATGAAAGCACAAAAATTTTCACTGGCCATAAATAGTAGTAGTTTTCCTTGAAGTGACAGCCTCACCTTATTCATTTTTGAGAAAATGTCTGTCAAATATATCCAAGTCTAAATGACTAATGCCACTCAATTTTTCTTTCAAGTAAAAATGGTATTCCATGAAAAAGTGGCTAGTTCATCATGCAACCCAAACAATTGTCACTCATTCATTATGCACCAGTGTGCGGCAGAAATCCTCTATGAGTACTCCCCGTTTTGTCACTCCCAACGTTGAAGTCATGTATTTAAGGGTTATGATTTAAAAAAATAATGATCTTTGTTGCTGCATCAAGGACATTTTGGAGTGATACTAGCTTTCTTTTTCCCAACTGTGGCTACATGATGGGGTAGAACACAGTGATTTCTAGTTTAATTCATGCTGAGGTACTAGCTGTACTCCAATGTTAACACAATGAAAAAGGCAAATCATATCTTAGTGTTGTTATCTTAGTATTATTATGAAAACAGTTTAACTTGCAGCCCCTCAGAAAACCCCAAGGGTCCATGGACCATACTTTTTTTTTTTTGACTGCGCTGGGTCTTTGTTGCTGCACGCGGGCTTTCTCTTGTGGTAAGCGGGGCTACTCTTCATTGCGGTGCCGGCTTCTCATTGTGGTGGCTTCTCTTGTTGCGGAGCATGGGCTCTAGGCACACAGGCTCAGTAGTTGTGGCTCGCGGGCTCTAGAGCGCAGGCTCAGTAGTTGTGGCGCACGGGCTTAGTTGCTCCGCGGCATGTGAAATCTTCCAGGACCAGGGCTCGAACCCGTGTCCCCTGCATTGGCAGGCGGATTCTCAACCACTGCACCACCAGGGAAGTCCTCATGGACCATACTTTGAGAATCACTGTTTTAGGAAAAAGGAGACCAATTTAGGTTATGTGTGATTGTCTGTCTGTCTTTAACAGGTGTAGAGGTACAGCTTTTATACCTGCACTATATAATATGTATAGTACTAGATAATACTCTAATATATAATAGCTAATGCTTCTTCAGTACTTTACTATGTGCCAGGCACTTTTCTAAGGATGAATATATATATATATGTGTGTGTGTATGTGTGTGTACACTTATAAATATACACTTACATATCTCCGTCCTTTACTTTCATTGTCTCATTTATATCCACAACAGTCCTATAAGGTAGATACTTTTATTATGTCCCCATTTTAACAGAAAAGGAACCAGAAACACAGAGAGGTTGAGTGACTTACTCAAGCTAATATCAGAACCAGGATTCAAAGCCATTCTCCAAGGCCAAGCTCTTCCTTTGTACCACTGAGTAATTAAACAAACCCCAGGAGGCACGTAGCCATTACCTGCTATGGAAGGATGGGAATAGCTAGGCGTCATCTTGAGGGAGAAGGCAGAGGCGTGGAGAAGCCGCCATTGCTGGGTATCATCTGGGTGCCTTGGCTGACCTCTGCCCTCTGTCCTTTGCCCTGGTAGGATGACATCCCGGGAGCAGCTGGTGCAGCAGGTGCTGCAGGAGCTGCAGGAGGCGGTGGAGTCCGAGGGCCTGGAGGGTCTCGTTGGTGCTGCTCTGGAGGCCAAGCAGGTCCTGTCTTCCTTCGCGCTCCCCACCAGCCGGGAGGGAGGCCCCGGCCCCCAGGTGCTGGAGGTGGACTCGGTGGCCCTGAGCCTGTACCCAGAGGACGCTCCCCGGAACATGTTGCCGCTGGTGTGCAAGGGCGAGGGCAGCCTGCTGTTCGAGGCGGCCAGCATGCTGCTGTGGGGCGACGCGGGCCTCAGCCTGGAGCTGCGGGCCCGCACAGTGGTAGAGATGCTGCTGCACCGGCACTACTACCTCCAGGGCATGATTGACTCCAAGGTGATGCTGCAGGCCGTGCGCTACTCCCTGTGCTCTGAGGAGTCCCCGGAGATGACCAGCCTGCCGTCCGCCACGCTAGAGGCCATCTTTGATGCGGACGTCAAGGCCACCTGCTTTCCTAGCAGCTTCTCCAACGTGTGGCACTTGTACGCCCTCGCCTCCGTCCTTCAGCGCAACATCTACTCCATCTACCCCTTGCGCAACGTCAAGATCCGGCCATACTTCAACCGCGTCATCCGGCCCCGCCGCTGCGACCACATGCCCGCCACGCTGCACATCATGTGGGCCGGCCAGCCCCTCACCAGCCAGCTCTTCCGCCACCAGTACTTTGCCCCTGTGGTGGGGCTGGAGGAGGTGGAGGCTGAAAGTGCCAGCCCCGGCCTGGCCCCGACTCCCGCTGCCCTGGCCCCGCTGCCGCCGCCCGCCAAGACCCTGGAGCTGCTCAACCGGGAACCTGGCCTCAGCTACTCCCACCTCGGTGAGCGCTACAGCGTCACCAAGAGCACCTTCTACCGCTGGCGGCGGCAGTCCCAGGAGCACCGGCAGAGGGTGGCCACCCGCTTCTCGGCCAAGCACTTCCTGCAGGACAGCTTCCACCGCGGGGGTGTCGTGCCGCTGCAGCAGTTCCTCCAGAGGTTCCCCGAGATCTCCCGCTCCACCTATTACGCCTGGAAGCACGAGCTCCTGGGCTCTGGCGCCTGCCGAGCCCTGGCCCCCAAGGAGGAGCTGGCCATGGAGGAGCTGGAGAAGCTGCCGGCGGAGCAGGCTGCCAAGGGGCTGGGGTGCTCCTCGTCGGCCATGTCAAGCCCTGGAATGGTCTTAATGCAGCGGGCCAAGTTGTACCTGGAGCACTGCATCTCCCTGAATACGCTGGTACCCTATCGCTGCTTCAAACGCAGGTTCCCTGGCATCTCCCGGTCCACCTACTACAATTGGCGCCGAAAGGCTCTCCGAAGGAACCCCAGCTTCAAGCCTGCGCCAGCCCTCTCGGTAGCCGGGGCTTCCCAGCCAGCATCTGTTGGGGAAAAGGCCTTGCTCCCTTGGAAGGGTGAGGCAGGAGAAGGGGCAGGGAAAGCAACGGGTGGGGGGTCACCTGCCCCCCGGGAGTTCCTACCCCTGAGGATGCCCCTGTCCCGTTGGCAGAGGCGCCTGCGCAGGGCAGCCCGCAAGCAGGTGCTCAGTGGGCACCTCCCCTTCTGTCGCTTCCGCCTCCGCTACCCGAGCCTGTCTCCCTCCACCTTTTGGGTCTGGAAGAGTCTTGCCCGGGGCTGGCCCAGAAGTCTGTCCAAGCTCCAGATACAGGCCCCCAGCTTGGGCAAAGGGGGCATGAAGGAGGCGGAGGAGAAACGGGAGAAAGAAGCTGGCAGGAATGTGACAGCTGCCATGGTCCCACCTGCAGGGACCCTGCAGATGGCGGCTTCTCCAGGAGAGGATCCAGGGAAGGCCCAGGGAGGGCCTTCCAGAGAGGGGGCCCTGCAAGAGGGGTCCACGGCCCAGGGCCGGCCCCCCAGTGGGTCCCTGTCCAGCCACCCTGTGGTGGCAGCAGCGGCGGGTGGCAGGGACGGCCAGGTGCTGGTGATGGACATGCTCGCCACCACGAAGTTCAAGGCCCAGGCCAAGCTGTTCCTGCAGAAGCGCTTCCAGTCCAAGAGCTTCCCCTCCTACAAGGAGTTCAGTGCCCTCTTCCCCCTCACCGCCCGCTCTACCTACTACATGTGGAAGCGTGCCCTCTACGATGGCCTCACCCTGGTGGATGGCTGACGGGGAGGTATGAAAGGGGCTGGGAGGAAGGAGGACCACTTTGGAGAAGGTCAGAGACCTGAGTTGCGCCCCCCCCCCCCCCCCCCCCGGCTTGGCCAGGATCCCTTTTGCTCTCATAGCATCAACCCTGAATCCAAGGGCAGCTTCGTGTTGTTTCCCAGCTCCAGGGCAGAGAGAGCCAGAGAGCAGCCATCTGGCCCCCTGCAGAGAGCTACAGGACCGGAGATATTCTCTTCAGTTGTTTACCATTCTTATTTTTATTATTGTGTCTTGGTTTTAGTCTTTTGTTTTGATTTAAGTGCATTGGCTGGGCCCCCTTGCTGGTATTGGAAGCTGTATGTATGTGGGGACCCGAAGCGGGGTTGGTTAGCTAAAGCTGCTTTCAGCTTTTCCCGGGGACAAAAGGAGTATTGTAGCATGGCCGTCTGTCCCATTGGGAAGAATATATGTCTTCAGTTCCTTTTGGGGGTTGGCACGCCCCTTACTCAAATGTGTTTCCCAGAGGAACATTAAGAGATCAGATGTGGAGCAGGTCATGGCTTCTGCCTGGTGCCCCTAAGGGAGAGGGTGCCAGGCTCAGTGTGAGCAGAAGCAGGGATGTAGAGAAAGAATCAAAGTTGGCCTCTAGGGGACCACTGAAGGCTGGCCTGTCCATTGTGAGGAGTGTGGTAAAGGACTCAGGGAGAGGGCCTTGGGTCTCTACTTGCTGCTGCTTGGTGCATCTGCTGTGGACCCCGCAGTCCTCGGCCAGCCCGGCTGGCTCTTGGGGACTCCAGTTTTTCTGTTGAGCTCCTCCTCAGAGCCTGTGCCCCATCTCCAGTGAGAGACCACACAGTGGCCAGGCAGGCAAGAGACTGAATTTTCATTGTCCAAGAGTGAAGTTGGAAAACCAAAGAAATAAAGTGATGTGGTGATCACAGCCCTTGGTCTCTGGTATTTGTTTTGTCCTATGTGACTGCCTGTTCCCACGTTCCCTTTTGGTTTAAGGAGCTGAGAATGACCATTTCTCTCCCTTGATGTTCCCAGGTCCAGGACTTGGAGGATGGAGGGGATTACTCTGGGGTTTCTGCTTAGAACTGGTTATTGACCTTGGGTGTTCTTCCCGCTGGGGGCAGGGCTATGGCTGCCTGGAAAGATACTTCCCAACAATGGGAGAAAACTGGCCAACTCAGTGTGCTCAGAGGCCGGGCCAGCATGAGGGCCAAGTCTGTGTCAGGCTTCTATTTAGTCCTTGCGATGCACCCCAGCAGGCTAAGCCCAGCCACAGGTAAGGAAACTGAGCTTCAGTGTGGTTCACTCACATGCCCCCTCCAGCAGGGCTGAGTATTAAGGCCAGGCCTTTGCTTGTTGGGATGCCACATCCTTGGGGAAGACGTTCCCTTAGGCCCTTTCTCCCTGTGTCTAGGTATTCTGCAGTAGCTGTCATCCTCATGGTCTTGGGGAGTCATTCTTGGTTCTGCTATTTTTTCACCCCACATCCAATCCATCAGGGAGTCCTGTTGACTCTGACTTTAAAGTATGCCCAGAATCCTCCCCTTCACGCTGCTGCCACCACCATCTCTCCTGGCCCACATCTCAGGTTCTACCTGCCTCCTCCTTCCACTCTTGTCCCACACAATCCATTCTCCAAGGGCAGCCAGAGAGATCTTTAAGCGAAATCTGATTCTGTCACTTTCCTTTCTGAAAGGTGTCAGTGGCTTCCCTTCACTCTTAGAATTCCTTGCACTGCCTTACAAAGTCCTTCATAAACTGGCCCCTGACTATCTTTCCTGCCTCTGGTCCCTCTGTTGCCTTTACCCACCACATCCAGCCACATTGGCTGCCTCTGATCTTGAATGTGCTATGCTTACTTTGGCCTAGAGTGCTTTTCCCTGTTATCTTTACAGGGCAGGCTCCTTAACATTCAGATATGAGTCACTGCCGCATATCCCTTCTACATTCTCTACATGGTGCCTATTCCCATCTGTTTTTGTTGTTTATTTGCTTATTTGATTATGTTACCCCCCCACCCCCACCCCCACCTCCTTAGGGCATAACTCCATGAAAAGCAGGGCTCTTCCCTGACTGGCTTACAACACTGTATTCCCAGCAGGTAGATTAGTTTCTGACACACAGTTGGTGCTACAATTTGTTGAAAGAAGGAATGAATGAAATGGGACCACTGTGATGTCCTGCTGTTATTCTTTGACATTTGTTCTTTTTTAAAAAATCAAACCTAATCCTAACTATTTCTCATTGTCCGTATTTCTCCATCCCTGCAGCTACCACCTCATCTAGGCCAGCAGCTGCTCTCATCTCTGATACTTGAATGGTTTCCAAATTGACTCTGCCTCCACTCAAACTATTCCAGCCCCCCCGACAAAGTCCAGAATGATCTCACTGAAACCTAAATCTGACTTGTTACTGGATTTCCCATTACCCTTAGCACAAAATCCAAACGCTAATGAGGCTCCCCAGCTTGATCCCTATCAACCTCTAGGCTTATTTTTCCCCACTGACCCCTCATGCCGTAGCCCTCATCCAGACTGACCTTGCCTCCTACCTGCTTTTCCAGGAATCATGCAGCATTGTTATGGCATCGTCTCTGCCTGCCTTTCTCTGTGGGGTCTCCACTGAACCCCCAGCGCCGATGTGGTCGCTTGGTAGTCCCTTAACGTTCAGTGAAGAGATTGGACAAATGATGTTCCTGCCTGGCCTGCGATGGCTACCTACAGCCAGCAGGTGGCACTCTGGTGCAGCAGGAGACAAAGTCTCTGGGTTCCCAGTAGGAAACAGTATCACGCTGTTTCCAGCCACAGCCTACCACCCTTACTGCCTTAGCTGTCAGAGGGTGGCAGCATCTTCCGTCCTGTGAAATGCCCTGGTTGGAGCTCAGATTCTCCTGTTTGCTCCCTTCCTGCACCCTCAGAACCAGAGCAGATCTGATGCCTGGAGCAATGTCTCACAATAGGGTCTAAAAACCACCTGGATCTCAGTCCCTGGGGGAGCTTGTTAGGAGTGTGGATTCCAGGGCTCCACCTGGACCTACTGATTTAGACTTTGGAGAAGCAGTATGTGCACAGGAGTGAGCTAGTCAACCTTGCTGTGCCTCACTTTCTCCATCTATAAATGGGATTATAATAACGCCTATAGTATAGTATGTTGCACGTAGTAATGCTCGGTGAGGATTTACTGTTGGTAACAATGATGTCCAGTCTGAGAACCCCTGGGAATCTAATTCCTGTTTTCTAGGAGGAAGCTAATGCCTAAGGAGATTCTTGCTCAAGGTTACTCTCTAGATTAAAAACACTCCTGTCCCAAGATGTAAAATTCCTTTTGTCAGAGGCCAGCACTGAGCCCAAATCCACAGGGAGATACTTTAGCTTCTGTTGGAAGAGAATTAAGAAAAATGATAGGTCAATATTTATTGATTTGGAAAAGGTTTTATAAGTATGGTTATATTATTCTTCTGTAGAAAGCTGTTTCCTTTATAACCTGCTTAGAAAGACAGAAATACCTAAGCAGTGACCATATTTGCTAAGAATACTTCATGCTGATTTTGAAGTTGACATTTGTTGAAATTATTTGTATTTTTTTGTGCCACTTCTATCTCAGATGCAAATGTGGAAAGAAATTCCAGTGAAGTGAACAATGTTTGAATAAAGGGAGAAGACAGAATATGTGAGGTTAGCTTTTCACATTTGGTACTGTTGTAAGGTAAAAACGAGTTCTAAAATTTTGAATATAAAAGCTTCACTCTAAAAAAACAATCAGGTGAAACATGAATAATTAAAAAAATTTCAGTATCCATATATTTATCATCTGGGGCAGGGATCCTCTATTTTGGTGGAGATCATCTTGTCTACCTTGATGCATGGGTTTTCTCCGCAAATATTTCTGAAGTCCAGCACTCAGACCCTTGGGTGACTCTTGGGCTCTGAGCATCACCTCATATCTCACCTGCCTCTCCTGGCTGTTCCACCCTTACCTCAGTCTCACTAACCACCAATCTGGGCTCACCCCCCAACACCCACCAATCTGCTCTTCTCTCAGTGTTTTTTTTTTTTTTTTTACCATGGTTGCTGCCAGAGTCAGCGTATCAGATGAACTGGCCAGAAAGCTGGGTGTCATCCTAGTATTTTCTCTCCTCCACATCTCCATCACAGCAGGACCATAGGAACACTGCAGGCTTCCAGTGTTTCCACATTGCTGGATTATCACAAGGAAGAGAATTTGATTGGTCCAGGCCATTCTCATCCTTTCATCTGAGCACAGCTCTCATGCCAGGTCGCATCTCAAGTCTGGTCCAATCGTTTGTGGCTGAGGTGTTGGATCAGCCTTGCTCACCAAAGGGGTCTGGCAGATGTAATAGGCTCCTATCCAGCAACCCATGATAGGCTGAGCCCTGTGCTGTAAGGTGAGGATACAGAACCATCTGACCTCAACTCTTGTCCTCGTAAAGGCCTCGGTTTACTGGCACCTGAGATCTGATTCAATACGACAGAGGCGTTCATACAGAATGCACAAAAAGTGCAGTGGGGTCACAAGGAAGCATATGCTGGCTTTGGCATCTCATAGCTCATCCTGATCCCCTCCCAACTTGTAGCTTCCTAGGGCCACCTCTTCTCTGAGAAATGTAGGCTGCCTGGGGGTCTCGGAAATGCCTCAGTTGCTCCTCAAATGACTCTGGATGCTGGTTGTAAAAACTCACCCCAGTTTGGTGGCTGTCATGGGAGGATGGGAAGCTGAGGGACAGGCACCCTGACACAAGGCAGTTGTTAAGGTGGGGCTGGAAGGCCCAGGGGGTGTGGGCGAGGGGAACCTGCTCTGGCCCTGGGTGCTGTCTGCTCATCTCACTGGTCTGACTTCCAGCAAGAAGGTTCTAGTATGATTTCCCCTCCCCAACCGAGGATGCCAGTAGGTTGTCACTAGCAGGTTCCTAAATATTGCCATGGTTTATCTCATGGAAGGGGAGGAGGAAGCTTTCAGGGAGATGAGAAGCAGCAGAAAGTAGGTTTAACGGTACAAAAAAAATTTCCATGGGAAATGACTTTGAAAATAGCATGAAATCCGCTTAACTCTAGCGGCTCTGCCAGGCAGAGAGCTGGAGGGGGACCTAGATCAGAGGGCAGCAGGAAGAGATGGGGCAGACAGCTGCTCACGGATGGCCCTCCACCTGAGGAAACCGCAGGGATGGCGGAGGGCGGAAGGCTGCAGGTGATCCGCCCCATGCCTCACCTGGGCTAGATTGCAGCTCCCAGCATGCCGCCTGGTGGGAGGCCAGCATCAGGGAGGAGGGAAAGCACAGGCTGTGGGGAGTCAGGGAGGTATTTGGGGAGCACCTGAGTGCCTTTGCGTTCTGCCTGTCCCCAGCCGAGTCCGGCTCAGAAGGGTCAGTGCCGTTTTATGGCTCGTCCGTGTTGACAGTCAGCCAAGCTCAGTTTCTAGACCCCTTGACTTTGGGCAGAGTTATCTGTTGTCATTTAAGACAGAATTAGGGGACAGCGAGGGGGTATAGCTAGGCTGCATTGCAGTTCCCAGGACAGGGGCTGGTGGCTGTGGAGTCCTTCGCTCCTCAGACGTCACCTTCGTGGGGACAGGAGGGAGGCTGGTATCTTTGGGATATTCAGTACTTAAAAAAAAAAAAATTAATTTATTTATTTTTGGCTGCGTTGGGTCCTTGCTGCTGTGTGCAGGCTTTCTCTAGTTACGGCAAACAGGGGCTACTCTTCGTTGCGGTGCGCGGGCTTCTCATTTTGGTGGCTTCTCTTGTTGCGGAGCACGGGCTCTAGGCACGCGGGCTTCAGTAGTTGTGGCTCGTGGCCTCTAGAGTGCAGGCTCAGTAGTTGTGGCGCATGGGCTTAAGTTGCTCCGCGGCATGTGGGATCTTCCCAGACCAGGGCTTGAACCGTGTCCCCTGCATTGGCAGGCAGGTTCTTAACCACTGTGCCACCAGGGAAGTCCAAGGGATATTCAGTACTTCATTCATTCATTCATTCATTCAGTCCACATTTGTTGAGGCCTAGAGGTGAGGGAGAGGAAGTATACAAAGCTTGATAAGACCTAGCGCCCCTTGGAGTGGTTTAGAAACATTGACTATATAACCGGTTCTCAATCCTAAATCCAGAGGTTCTCAGGGGTCCAGTAAGCATAGTTCGTAATTTTATGTCTTTGTTCAGGATCTTAGATGATAATCTGAAATCATGTTATTAGAGAGATAAAGACAGAGGCCTTTTACAATGATAACTTGCCATTGAATGACATCTCAATGCAATAAGGCTTTGGTTTTTAAAGTCAGTCTCTTGAACCAGGGACTTGTTTTTTTTTTTTTTTTTTAATTATTTATTTATTTATTTTTGGCTGTGTTGGGTCTTCGTTTCTATGCGAGGGCTTTCTCTAGTTGCGGCAAGTGGGGGCCACTCTTCATCGCGGTGCGCGGGCTCTTATTGCGGAGCACAGGCTCCAGACGCGCAGGCTCAGTAGTTGTGGCTCACGGGCCTAATTGCTCCGCGGCATGTGGGATCTTCCCAGACCAGGGCTCGAACCCGTGTCCCCTGCATTGGCAGGCAGATTCTCAACCACTGCGCCACCAGGAAAGCCCTAGGGACTTGTTTTATGTTATGAGCTATAACAGAGGGAGACAATGATGCTATGGGGTACAAGGGAGCAAACCTGCCTCTGCTTGAGGATTGGGGAAAGATTTCTGGAAAAGCGTCTTAAAAGGCTCATAGGATCACCCTGTGGGGGTGAGTGGGGAAGGAAGGAACTGAGGAGAATGAAAGGCCTGGAGCTGGAAAAACCCCCAAGAGAGCAGGATTTTGCTACAGCCATTTGGCCCCGGCACCTTGATGAGGCCCCAAATCATCTAAAATATCAGCTTCTTAAAAATTACCAGGTCATGTTGGTAGCTTGAAAATGGCCACGATGGAGTATTTCCACTACAGAACTGGCAAATCCTACAAATCAGCCAGATGTGCTGGAGCGCCCTCAGATGTCCTGTGACATCCCTTGTGGTCTTTCCTCTCCCTGGAACACTCTTCCCTAGATCTTTACAAAACTGGCTCTTGTTAGTCCCTTAAGCCAAAGTCATGTCACCTGTTCAGAGAGGCCCTCCCTGAGCCCTCCACCTCACCTGGGCCCTGGTCACTATTACCACATCCTTTCATGGCCGTCATCACCATCTGAAACAGTTGTTTTCTGCGTCACTGTCCATCTCCCCCACTGGAATGCAAGCCCCCAGAGAGCGGGAACTCATCTGACGTGTTCATTGCTTTATGCCTCTGACCAGAACAGGGCCTGGCCCATGGTAGGTGCGCAAAAATATTTATTGAACTGCAAAAAGAGCGGGTTTGGAGTGGGAGGCTGTTTCCTCCTGGGCCCTGTGCCAGGGACCCCCTGTGGCTTGCAGTGGAAAGGCTGATGCCAGGTACTGGCCTGCTCTTGGCCAGGCCACACTGGGGATGATAGAGGAGAGGGAGCGGGAAGGGGAGGGGGAGGAGGAGGAAAGTCTCTATTGCTTTAGAAGCTCCTGCACTAGATGGGAATGGGCAAACCCATCAGATCCTTGCCTTGGGAATAGTGTTGCCAGATTCAGCAGATAGAAACAGGAGATGCTCAATTAAATGTTAATTTCAGGTAAACAAATAATGCTTTAGTATAAGTATGTTCTGTGCGATATTTGAGACATACACTAAAAAATTATTCATTGTTTATCTGAAATTAAGATTGAACTGGGTGTCCTATATTTTATCTGGCAGCCCTACTCAGAGAGTCAGCAGTGATGTGCTGGCAGGCGCTCCTTGAGCCCTCTGGGCTTAGTAACATCCTCTCCCCTCCCAGCCAAGAGCTGTTGCCAGCTCTCTCTGGGCTGTGGGAGGATGGCAGGGGCCCCCCACCTCCATCTTTCTCCCCATGTATCCAGAGAGATACTGAGCAGCTTGACTTTGACCACTCTGAGTGGCTTTCACCTGAAGCCCATCTGGAGCAAGCCGTGGGCTGGCCGTGGACCTCAATGTGGTTAAACATTACAATCACCTGGGTGCTTTTATTTTTTATTTTTATTTTTGGCCACGTTGTGCAGCTTGTGGGATCTTAATTCCCCGACCAGGGATTGAACTCGTGCCCCCTGCAGTGGAAGCGTGGAGTCCTAACCACTGGACTGCCTGGGAATTCCCACCTGAGTGTTTTTAAACTGGCTTTGCCCAAGCTCAAGTGCAGGCCAATTCTATCAGAACCTCTGCATGATCTCATTAACCTGCCTTATGATTTTACCTTCTGAATATCTCTAAAATCTGCCCACTTCTCCCCACTTCCGTCATCATATATTGGACTGTATTATACCCCGAACCAACCTTCCCCAGGTACATTCTAGCCCCTTCTAGTCTGTTCTTCATGCTGCCACAAAGAGGGCTTTTTTGAAACACACGTCACTGAACACGTCATGTCCCTTGCTTAAAATCCTTCCATGCCATCCCTTTTTTCTTAGGAAAAAGATCAAAGCAATAAATTTACAGTGGAGAAACGTGACAGACACCAATGAAATCAAGTGATTGAGGTTAGCAATACCAGTAATAAGACATACAACGTCTATGCAATTCTTGCCAGAAATTCATAACCTTGATCTAACCCTGAGAAAACATCAGACAAACTGAAATTGAGAGACATTGTACATAATAAATGATGAGTACTCTTCAAAAGTCTGAAGCTTATAAAGAATAAAACTGGAACTGTTACAGATTGGAGGAGACTAAGGAGACACAAACAAATGTAATGTGGACTCTGGATTGGATCCTGGAACAGAAAAATGAGATTAGGGGAAATCTGGGTGAAATTTGAATAAGTGCTGTAGTTTAGTTAGTAGTATCGTACCAATGTTATTTTCCTGGTTATGATAACTGTACATACCCATGCAAGCTGTTCATCTAAGGAGGAATTAGGTGAAGGGTAGATGGGAATTCTCTGTACTATTTTTGCAACTTTTCTATAGGTTTAAAATGATTTCAAAATAAAAAGTTAAAAAGAAAATCCTTTAAGTCTTGTCAAGGTATAAGACTGCTAGAAAATGGATTTGGGGCTTCTGGAAGACCAAGAAAGAGGGAGGTTTGGGGACAGGCCAGTCATGTGGTACCTCTCAATGATACCAGGTAGATGGTCCCTGCTCTCCTTCCTGGTCTATTCTTCAGCAAAATTTTATATAGGAGCTATTCTCTCTAAAGTATTGGACTGGGGAATATATGGTGTCAAGCCTACTGGGGGTCTGACTGTGGTCAGCATTTTCAAATTCCAAGAATTTGATTTTACAAAGTTAGATAGTAAATTCTTGGTAGTCAGTATTGAAACTTAGAACCCCTGGCCTTGTGTCCTGTGGGAATAAACATATCTTTGCAGCCAACAAATGAGGATTCAACAAACTTACTGAGTAACTGCTGTGTGTAAGGTTCTATACTAGGCATCAGATTTGCAAAGATGCATACATGTTCTTACAGCTGATAAGAAAATGTGCTAAAGACATGAACTAGAAATTCACAAAAGAAAATTTCAAATGGTCAATAAACATTTAAATGTGTGGGGGAAAAAAAAGTATTAGCAGCCTGGAGTATCTTTCATTATGTGAAAATTTCAAGCTCATCTCACTTCACTAGATTTCTTTTCATAGATATTGTTATCTAGATGTAAATACCTGTATGCAGGGGCAAGATGGCAGAAGAGTAAGACGCGGAGATCACCTTCCTTCCCACAGATACAGTAGAAACACATCTACACGTGGAACTGCTCCTACAGAACACCTACTGAACGCTGGCAGAAGACGTCAGACCTCCCAAAAGATGAAAGGCTCTTGGTGCTCCAGCCAGGCATCAGGGCTGTGCCTCTGAGGTGGGAGAGCCAACTTCAGGACACTGGTCCACAAGAGACCTCCCAGCTCCACGTAATACCAAACGGTGAAAATCTCTCAGAGATCTCCATCTCAACATCAAGACCCAGCTTCACTCAACGACCAGCAAGCTACAGTGCTGGACACCCTATGCCAAACAACTAGCAAGACAGGAACATAGCCCCATCCATTAGCAGAGAGGCTGCCTAAAATCATAATAAGGCCACAGACACTCCAAAACACACCACCAGACGTGGACGTGCCCACCAGAAAGACAAGATCCAACCTCATCCACCAGAACACAGGCACTAGTCCCCTCCACCAGGAAGCCTACACAACCCACTGAACCAACCTTAGCCACTGGGGACAGATACCAAAAACAATGGGAACTACGAACCTGCAGCCTGTGAAAAGGAGATCCCAAACACAGTAAGATAAGCAAAATGAGAAGACAAAAAAACACACAGCAGATGAAGGAGCAGGGTCAAAACACACCAGACCTAACAAATGAAGAGGAAGTAGGCAATCTACCTGAAAAAGAATTCAGAATAATGATAGTAAAGATGATCCAAAATCTTGGAAATAGAATAGACAAAATGCAAGAAACATTTAACAAGGATGTAGAAGAACTAAAGAGGAACCAAGCAACGATGAAAAACACAATAAATGAAATTAAAAATACTCTAGACGGGATCAATAGCAGAATAACTGAGGCAGAAGAACGGATAAGTGACCTGGAAGATAAAATAGTGGAAATAACTACTGCAGAGCAGAATAAAGAAAAAAGAATGAAAAGAACTGAGGACAGTCTCAGAGACCTCTGGGACAACATTAAACGCACCAACATTCGAATTATAGGGGTCCCAGAAGAAGAAGAGAAAAAGAAAGGGACTGAGAAAATATTTGAAGAGATTATAGTTGAAAACTTCCCTAATATGGGAAAGGAAATAGTTAATCAAGTCCTGGAAGCACAGAGAGTCCCATACAGGATAAATCCAAGGAGAAACACGCCAAGACACATATTAATCAAACTTAAATCAAAATTAAATATAAAGAAAACATATTAAAAGCAGCAAGGGAAAAACAACAAATAACACACAAGGGAATCCCCATAAGGTTAACAGCTGACCTTTCAGCAGAAACTCTGCAAGCCAGAAGGGAGTGGCAGGATATACTTAAAGTGATGAAGGAGAAAAACCTACAACCAAGGTTACTCTACCCAGCAAGGATCTCATTTAGATTTGATGGAGAAATTAAAATCTTTACAGACAAACAAAAGCTGAGAGAGTTCAGTACCACCAAACCAGCTCTACAACAAATGCTAAAGGAACGTCTCTAGGCAAGAAACACAAGAGAAGGAAAACACTTACAACAACAAACCCAAAACATTTAAGAAAATGGGAATAGGAACATACATATCAATAATTACCTTAAATGTAAATGGATTAAATGCTCCCACCAAAAGACACAGACTGGCTGAATGGATACAAAAACAAGACCCATATATATGCTGTCTACAAGAGACCCACTTCGGACCTAGAGACACATACAGACTGAAAGTGAGGGGATGGAAAACGATATTCCATGCAAATGGAAATCAAAAGAAAGCTGGAGTAGCAATTCTCATATCAGACAAAATAGACTTTAAAATAAAGACTATTACAAGAGACAAAGAAGGACACTATATAATGATCAAGGGATCGATCCAAGAGGAAGATATAACAATTGTAAATATTTATGCACCCAACATAGGAGCACCTCAATACATAAAGCAAATACTAACAGCCATAAAAGGGGAAATCGACAGTAACACAATCACAGTAGGGGACTTTAACACCCCACTTTCACCAATGGACAGATCATCCAAAATGAAAATAAATAAGGAAACACAAGCTTTAAATGATACATTAAACAAGATGGACTTAATTGATATTTATAGGACATTCCACCCAAAAACAACAGACTACACATTTTTCTCAAGTGCTCATGGAACATTCTCCAGGATAGATCATATCTTGGGTCACAAATCAAGCCTTGGTAAATTTAAGAAAATTGAAATTGTATCAAGTATCTTTTCCGACCACAATGCTATGAGACTAGATATCAATTACAGGAAAAGATCTGTAAAAAATACAAACACATGGAGGCTACACAATACACTACTTAATAACGAAGTGATCATTGAAGAAATCAAAGGGGAAATCAAAAAATACCTAGAGGGGCTTCCCTGGTGGCGCAGTGGTTGGGAGTCTGCCTGCCAATGCTGGGGGACAGGGGTTCGAGCCCTGGTCTGGGAGGATCCCACATGCCGTGCAGTGGCTAGGCCCGTGAGCCACGACTACTGAGCCTGCGCGTCTGGAGCCTGTGCTCTGCAATGGGAGAGGCCAGCGCACCGTGATGAAGAGTGGCCGCCGCTCGCCGGAACTGGAGAAAGCCCTCGCACAGAAACGAAGACCCAACACAGCCAAATATAATAAATAAGTAAATTTATAAAAAAAAAAAAAAAAAAACAACCTAGAAACAAATGACAATGGAGACACGACGACCCAAAACCTATGGGATGCAGCAAAAGCAGTTCTAAAAGGGAAGTTTATAGCAATACAAGCCTACATCAAGAAACAGGAAACATCTCGAATAAACAACCTAACCTTGCACCTAAAGCAATTAGAGAAAGAAGAACAAAAAAACCCCAAAGCTAGCAGAAGGAAAGAAATCATAAAGATCAGATCAGAAATAAATGAAAAAGAAATGAAGGAAACAATACAAAAATCAATGAAACTAAAAGCTGGTTCTCTGAGAAGATAAAGAAAATTGACAAACCATTAGCCAGACTCATCAAGAGAAAAAGGGAGAAGACTCAAATCAACAGAATTAGAAATGAAAAAGGAGAAGTAACCACTGACACTGCAGAAATACAAACGATCATGAGAGATTACTACAAGCAACTCTATGCCAATAAAATGGACAACTTGGAAGAAATGGACAGATTCTTAGAAATGCACAACCTACCGAGACTGAACCAGGAAGAAATAGAAAATATGAACAGACCAATCACAAGCACTGAAATTGAAACTGTGATTAAAAATCTTCCAACAGACAAAAGCCCAGGACCAGATGGCTTCACTGGCGAATTCTATCAAACATTTAGAGAAGAGCTAACACCTATCCTTCTCAAACTCTTCCAAAATATTGCAGAGGGAGGAACACTCCCCAACTTATTCTACAAGGCCATCATCACCCTGATACCAAAACCAGACAAAGATGTCACAAAGAAAGAAAACTACAGGCCAATATCACTGATGAACATAGATGCAAAAATCCTCAACAAAATACTAGCAAACAGAATCCAACAGCACATTAAAAGGATTATACACCATGATCAAGTGGGGTTTATTCCAGGAATGCAAGGATTCTTCAATATACGCAAATCAATCAACGTGATACATCATATTAACAAACTGAAGGAGAAAAACCATATGATCATCTCAATAGATGCAGAGAAAGCTTTCGACAAAATTCAACACCCATTTATGATAAAAGCCCTGCAGAAAGTAGGCATAGAGGGAACTTTCCTCAACATAATAAAGGCCATATATGACAAACCCACAGCCAACATTGTCCTCAATGGTGAAAAACTGAAACCATTTCCACTAAGATCAGGAACAAGACAAGGTTGCCCACTCTCACCACTATTATTCAACATAGTTTTGGAAGTGTTAGCCACAACAATCAGAGAAGACAAAGAAATAAAAGGAATCCAAATCGGAAAAGAAGAAATAAAGCTGTCACTGTTTGCAGATGACATGATACTATACATAGAGAATTCTAAAACTGCCACTAGAAAACTACTAGAGCTAATCAATGAATTTGGTAAAGTAGCAGGATACAAAATTAATGCACAGAAATCTCTTGCATTCCTATATACTAATGATGAAAAATCTGAAAGTGAAATTAAGAAAACACTCCCGTTTACCATTGCAACAAAAAGAATAAAATATCTAGGAATAAACCTACCTAAGGAGACAAAAGACCTGTATGCAGAAAATTATAAGACACTGATGAAAGAAATTAAAGATGATACAAATAGATGGAGAGATATACCATGTTCTTGGATTGGAAGAATCAACATTGTGAAAATGACTCTACTACCCAAAGCAATCTACAGATTCAATGCAATCTCTATCAAACTACCACAGGCATTTTTCACAGAACTAGAACAAAAAATTTCACAATTTGTATGGAGACACAAAAGACCCCGAATAGCCAAAGCAATCTTGAGAACGAAAAATGGAGCTGGAGGAATCAGGCTCCCTGACTTCAGACTATATTACAAAGCTACAGTAATCAAGACAGTTTGGTACTGGCACAAAAACAGAAATATAGATCAATGGAACAGGATAGAAAGCCCAGAGATAAACCCATGCACATATGGTCACCTTATCTTTGATAAAGGAGGCAAGCATATACAGTGGAGAAAAGACAGCCTCTTCAATAAGTGGTGCTGGGAAAATTGGACAGGTACATGTAAAAGTATGAAACTAGAACACTCCTTGACACCATACACAAAAATAAACTCAAAATGGATTAAAGACCTAAATGTTAAGCCAGACACTATCAAACTCTTAGAGGAAAACATAGGCAGAACACTCTATGACATAAATCGCAGTAAGATCCTTTTTGACCCAGCTCCTAGAGAAATGGAAATAAAAACACAAATAAACAAATGGGACCTAATGAAACTTAAAAGCTTTTGCACAGCAAAGGAAACCATAAACAAGACCAAAAGACGACCATCAGAATGGGAGAAAATATTTGCAAATGAAGCAACTGACAAAGGATTAATCTCCAAGATTTACAAGCAGCTCATACAGCTCAATAACAAAAAAACAAACAACCCAATCCAAAAATGGGCAGAAGACCTAAATAGACATTTCTCCAAAGAAGATATACAGATGGCCAACAGACACATGAAAGAATGCTCAACATCACTAATCATTAGAGAAATGCAAATCAAAACTACAATGAGGTATCATCTCACACCGGTCAGAATGGCCATCATCAAAAAATCTAGAAACAATAAATGCTGGAGAGGGTGTGGAGAAAAGGGAACCCTCTTGCCCTGTTGGTGGGAATGTAAATTGATACAGCCACTATGGAGAACAGTATGGAGGTTCCTTAAAAAACTACAAATAGAACTACCATACGACCCAGCAATCCCACTACTGGGCATATACCCTGAGAAAACCATAGTTCAAAAAGAGTCATGTACCAAAATGTTCATTGCAGCTCTATTTGCAATAGCCAGGACATGGAAGCAACCTAAGTGTCCATCATCGGATGAATGGATAAAGAAGATGTGGCACATATATACAATGGAATATTACTCAGCCATAAAAAGAAATGAAATGGAGGTATTTGTAATGAGGTGGATGGAGTTGGAGTTAGAGTCTGTCATACAGAGTGAAATAAGTCAGAAAGAGAAAAACAAATACAGTATGCTAACACATATGTATGGAATCTAAGGAAAAAAAAAAAAAGGTCATGAAGAACCTAGTGGCAAGATGGGAATAAAGACACAGACCTACTAAAGAATGGACTTGAGGATATGGGGAGAGGGAGGGGTGAGATGTGACAGGGTGAGAGAGTGTCATGGACATATATACACTACCAAATGTAAAATAGATAGCTAGTGGGAAGCAGCCGCATAGCACAGGGAGATCAGCTCGGTGCTTTGTGACCACCTAGAGGGGTGGGATAGGGAGGGTGGGAGGGAGGGAGATGCAAGAGGGAAGAGATATGGGAACATATGTATATGTATAACTGATTCACTTTGTTTTAAAGCAGAAACTAACACACCATTGTAAAGCAATTATACTTCAATAAAGATGTTAAAAAAAAATAAAATAAAAATAAAATAAAACAGAAAAAAATACAAAAAAGAGAAAAAAATAAAAAAAGAAAAAAGAAAATGGATAAATAAACTCTTGTTTATACAAAGGACACTATTCAACAATAAAAAGGAACAGACTACTGACACACACGACATGGATAAATATCAAAAACACTATGCTGAGTGAAAGAAGCCTAACATAAACAAGTTTATGCTGTATGATTCCATTTCTGTGAAGTTCTAGAACAGGCAAATCCAATCTATTTTAGGGGGAAAAAAAAAACCCAGCAAAGAGATTGCCTCTGCAGGGGGTGGGGATGGGATAGGGTGAGGATTAGCAGGGAAGGAGAATAAGGGAACTTTCTGGAGTGACTGTAATGTTCTATATCTTGATAGGGGTTTGGATTACACAGGTATATGCCATTGTCAAAATTTGACAAATGTACACTTGAGATTTTTGCAGTTCATTGTAATATAAATTTTATGTAGAAAGTAAAAAATAATACTGTAACCAAATATTGAACTCTAGTTGATAATATACATGTTGAAGTATTTAGGGAGAAGTGGATAGATGTCTATGATATATTTTGAAATACATTTAAAAAATTAGAAGGGATTGATAGAAGGATAGAGTAATAATGGGAGATTCTAGGTGGGCGTTTACTGTAAAATTCTTCCAGTTTTTCTGTATGTTTGAAAATTTTGTTATAATAAAATTTTGGGAGATATAAAATGTCCTGATGAAGTCTCTTCCAAGAAGTACTGGGTCTTGCTTAAAATATACCACTTTTAAACATTTAATATCAAAGATGGTGTTTAAATGTTAAAGAGGAAGATGACTGGTCTGTCCTCTTTAACCCAGCTAGCTATGGCATTGTCTATGTTGGATACATAGGAAATAAGTGGCAAATGAAACAACAAATCAATCTAGCAACAGAAAATACATTGATGTGTTGGTCCTACGCCTGCCCCCGCCCAATTCTAATCATTCATCTGGGGCATGGCTGGGAATCAGGATTTTAAAAACTTCTCTATGTGGTCATAATGCATAGTCAGGGTTAAGAACCACTGCTGGAAGGCCAGTGTTTTGGCTTAGTCACAGGGCCCAACATAGTCCCTGGCACATAGTAGGTGCTCAAGAAATACAACAAATATTAGTTGAATGAATGGTTGAATGATTCAATGAGAGAATGAATGTAAATGTGCTACAAGCAATGTGTGGATCTTCCACCATCAATAATAATGATGCTACGATATAAAAAATAAAAACAATAAAACAGGCATCACTGGTGTTAAGTTTGGGGATGGGGAGGGAGGCAAAAAGAGAGGCCCTGGGGGTGAAGGGTAGGTAAACTGGATTACTGGTGAGGCACAAGTAATGAGGCTCATTTTCCAGTTAGATGCACATGGACTTTGCTCTGCCTCCCCAGTCACCCTGGAATTTGGGGTGAAGAGATGGGTGGGGTGCCTTGGGGAGGGAAGGGGTTTGATATGGTCCAGATCAAGTTGAGGGCTGGTCTTCCTGCAGCTCTGTGGTTATTAGGCTTGGGGGTCAAAATCCCACTCTGTTCCATCCTGGAGGGCGCTGAGCTTGGTGGGGCTCAGAGGCCTGGCACAGGCCCTGCTCCTTAGAGGGTTGGTCAGCTGTGTGGCTTCGGGCAGTCATTTCAGCTCTCGGTACGCAATCTCCCTAGTCGTGAACTGAGGGCAATAGTAGCGGCCCTGCTTTCCTCAGGGAATGTTGGGAAGATCAATCAGAAAAACATGTGGGAATAATCTTTCAGGAGTTAGAAAGCCCTAGGCATTCACTCTGTCCTCAGGATTCTTCCATCCTAACCCAAACCTCTGGACTAAGCTTAAACACCTTTCTCCTCAGGGTCCCAGCATCTGGCCATATTGTAATGGTGGCTTAGGCTTTGTCTTCCTAGCTTCTCCCAAATCTGACCCACACCTCTGCTGGTTGAGAGCAGGAGTGAAAAGAAAGCAGTTATTTTGATCCACCTTCTTAGTGCCCAGCACCCTGGGGATCAGAGTTGGGGTTTAGACAAAGCTGTTCCTGGCATCCAGGCTTCCTAAAGGGCAGGGCAAGTGTGTCAAGAGCCTTGGAGGTCATGGGAAGGGTGAAGGATTGGCAGGCAGTGCAGGCACTTATGGGACCATTCCCTGGACTCTCCCAGATAAAATTCAGGACATCCAGTTAAATTTAAATTTCAGATAGACAGTGAATAATTGTTTAGTATAAATATGTCCCAAATATTGTATGGAGTCCTGTATTTTTATTTGCTAAATCTGGCAGCACCAATGCTGCTATTCAACAATGTATTGGAAGTCCCAGCCAAAGAAATTAGGCAAGAATAAAAAAGGCATCCTAACTGGAAAGGAAGGAATTCCCTGGTGGTCCAGTGGTTAGGACTCCACAGGGGGCATAGGTTTGATCCCTGGTCAGGGAACAAAAATTCTGCAAGCCGCATAGTACAGCTGGGAAAAAAAAAAAAAAAAAAAAAGGCAAGTTGGAAAGGAAGGAGTAGTTTATTTACTTATTTGCAGATGACATGATTTTGTATGTAGAAAATGCCAAAGAATCCACAAAAAAACTATTAGCCCTAATAAAAAAATTTAGCAAAGTTTCAGGGTATAATATCAATCACAAAATAAGTTTTGTTTCTATATACCAACAATGAAATTAAGATTTCAGATTCAGCAATCTGAAAAGGAAATTAAGAAAACAATTCCATTTACAATAACATCGAAAAGAATAAAATACTGTGGAGTAAATTCAACCAGGGAATGAAAGACTTGCACACTGGAAGCTATAAAACATTGCTGAAAGAAATTAAAGAAGACCTAAATAAATAGAAAGATATCCCATATTCATGGATTAGAAAACTTAATATTAAGAATAACAATACTCCCAAAGTGATCTATGGATTCAGTGCAATCCCTATCAAAATTCCAGTGGACTTTTTTTCTTTTCAGAGGTGGAGAAGCTGATTCTCACATTTATACGTAATTTCAAGGAAACCTGAATAGCCAAAACAACACTGAAAAGGAAACACAAGGAAAAACAAAGTTGGATGACTCACATTTCCAAATTTCAAACTTATTACACAGTTACCGTAATTATAACAGCGTGGTGCTGGGATAAGGATAGACAGACCAATAGAACAGAACTGAGATTCCAGAAATAAACTCCAAATATCTATGGCTAGTTGACTTTCAACAAAGGCGCCAAGAACATTTAATGGGGAAAGAATCCTCTCTTCAAGAAATAGTGCCTCACTCTATACACAAAAATTAACTCAATATGGATCAACAATTTAAGTATATGGGCTAAAACTATAAAACTACTGGAAGAAAACATATGGGTAAATCTTTATGACCTCAGATATGGCAATGGCTTCTTAAAGTTGACATCAAAACATGAGCAACAAAAGAAAAAATAGATGCATTGTTCTCCATAAAAATTAAAAACTTGTGCATCAAAGGCCATTATCAAGAAAGTGAAAAGACAAACAGAATGGGGGAAATATTTTAAAATCATATATCTAAAAACATTCAGTATCTGATGTACATAGAGAAATCTTACAACTCAACAGCAAAGAGACAAACAACTGAGTTTTAGAAAGGGACATTTGAACAGACATCTTCCCAAAGAAGAAATACAAACAGCCAATAAGCACATGAAAACATGTTCAACATCATTGGTCATTAAGGAAGTGCAAATAAAAGACCACGATGAGGTATCACTTCCCAGCCACTAGGATGGCTATAAATAACAAAAAGAAAACAAACAGAAAATAACGTGTTGTTTGGGATGTGAAGAAACCAGAACCCTTGTACATTGCTGGTGGGAATATACAGTGGTGTAACTACCATGGAAAACAGTTTGGTGGTTCTTCGAAAAGTTAAGAACTACCATATGTCTTAGTCAGTTTGGACTGCTATAACAATAGCCATGTTCTGAGTGGCTTAAACAACAGACATTTATTTCTACCAGTTCTGGAGGCTGAGAAGTCTGAGATCAGGGTGTCAGAATGGCCAAATTCTGGCGAGAAGCCTCCTTCTGGCTTGCCTCCTTGCTGTATCCTCACTTAGCAGCGAGAGGAGAGAGATCTCTCCCATGTGTCTTCTTATAGGGGCACTAATCCCATCATGAGACTCCATTCTCTCTCATGACCTAATTACTTCCCAAAGGCCCCAACTTTACATACCATCACAGTGGGGGCTAGGGCTTCAGCATATGAATCTGGGGGGACACAATTCAGTCCATAATACCATATGACCCAGAAAATCCACTTCCAGGTATAATCTCCCCAAACTGAAAATATACTTAAACAGATACTTGCGTGTGAATGTTCATAGCAATATTATTCACAATAGCTGAAAGGTGGAAGCAATCCAAATATCTATCAACAAATGACTGGATAAACAAGATGTGGTATATCCCTACAATATTCATCAGTAAAAAGGAATGAAGTTCTGACACATGCAACAACACGGTTGAACCTTGAAAATATGCTAAGTGAAATAAGCCAGTCACCAAAGGGACAAATATTGTATGACTCCACTTCTATGAGGTACCTAGAACAGGCAAATTCATAGAGACAGCAAGTAGATTCGAAGTTATCAGGGGGCTGGGTAGGTGGGGATAACAGGCAGTTATTGCTTAATGGTTACAGAGTTTCTGTTTGGGGTGATGAAGAAATTTTGGAAACAGCGGTGATGGTGGCACAACATTGTGAGTGTAATTAATGCCATTGAATTGTACACTTAAAAATGGTTAAAGTGGCAAATATTGCATTATATACATTTTACCAGTAATAAATAAATAATCTTTGTAAAAAAGAAATTAAATACTGATACATGCTACAACTTGGATGTGCCCCAAAAACATTATGCTAAGTGACAGAAGCCATACACAAAATTTTATATATTGTGTGATTCCTTTTATATAAAATATCCAGAATAGGTAAATCCATAGAGACAGAAAGCAGGTGGATGGTTGCCAGGGGAGAGGAGGAGGGGGAAACAGGGAGTGATTGCTTAGTGGGTACTGGGTGTTCTAGAGGGATGAAAAACTTTCGCACCTAGAAAGAGATGGTAGTTGCACAACATTGTTGAATATACTACATGCCACTAGATTGGACACTTTAAAATGGTCAGTTGTATGTTGTGTGAATTTCACCTCAATTAAAGAAGATATCTGGGGCTTCCCTGGTGGTGCAGTGGTTAAGAATCCACCTGCCAATGCACGGGACACGGGTTCAAGCCCTGGTTCAGGAAGATCCCACATGCCGCGGAGCAACTAAGCCCACGCGCCACAACTACTGAGCCTGCACTCTAGAGTCCGTGAGCCACAACTACTGAGCCCACGTGCCACAACTACTGAAGCCCGCGCACCTAGAGCCCGTGCTTCACAACAAGAGAAGCGAAGACAATGAGAAGCCCATGCACCGCAACGAAGAGTAGCTCCCACTCGCTGCAACTGGAGAAAGCCCATGTGCAGCAACGAAGACCCAACGCAGCCAAAATAAATAAATAAATAATTAATTAATTTAAAAAAGATACCTGGCAACCCTACATGTGGCCCCTCCCCAACCCTGTGCCTTGTCCTTCCCCGGTTCCACGGACTTCTATGCATGAACTACAGA
Organism: Balaenoptera ricei; assembly: GCF_028023285.1. Classification (NCBI taxonomy): domain Eukaryota; kingdom Metazoa; phylum Chordata; class Mammalia; order Artiodactyla; family Balaenopteridae; genus Balaenoptera; species Balaenoptera ricei. The sequence continues at coordinate 160,152,828 of NC_082640.1, forward strand.
ATCAGATTCAATTCTTATTCCTAAGAACATGGCCCATCACCAACCACAGCCCTTAAAAACCCTTCTCTGGGCCCTCAGGGGCTGCTGGGAAACAGGACCTCCTGGCAGCTCTGCCCCAATTCAGTGATATTTGGGTTCATTCATTTAGTACATACCTGCTATGGATCAGATTAGGTCCTGGCCCTCCGGTTGCACAAAACCTGTGTGGGTGAGGGGATGGGAACAGATCAGATATGCAAACAGACAATAAAGATATGCAACATTGACCCTGGAAGACCGTGCTAAGTAGGAGATATGATTAAACATGCCTGGAGGAGAGAGGCAGCTTCTGAATGGTGAGGAGGAGGAGGAGGAGGAGGAGAAGTTCCTGAGGGGAAAGTGTACCCTAGGATCAAAAACGCCTGGAACAAAGAGCCGTTGCACAGGGATCTTGAAAATGGGGGTGTCGTGGGCAGTGGATAAGGCCACAGTAGGCGTGGGGCCAGACTGCGAGGGGCGGTGAGGGCTTTGGGCACATCTTGGGGGCCACAGTGAACAGTTTCAGCAGGTTTTGTGCTCTGGGGTGGCCGTAGGGGCTCTGGGTGTGCCTGAGGCTGTGTATAAAATTGCGCGTGCAGGTGTGCATCTTTCTGGGGCAAGTCTTCAGCTGCCAGTGCATCCTCAAAGGGGTCTGTGTCTCCAAGGAGGTTAAGAAGTTAACTGTTAGCCAAGCTGATTATTGTTGCTTTCCTCCGGCCCCCTGCGTTCCAGCCGGGCCTGATTCCTCTCCACTCCCCAGCACGGTGCTGGTTCCAGGCTGTGTTTACTGCCTGAACCTGCTCTCCACCTGCCTCCTATCACACCCTCTCCCCTCGAGGTTTCCAGGAGCCGTCCGCAGCAGCCTTTACTGCCTGGGCCACCTCTGAGTTAGTCACGGTTGTTTGGCTCCCATGTTGGAGTCTGTGGGTCTCTCTCCATAGAGAGCCTCACTTATTGCCTCCCCTCCTAACAACCTGCTTTGGGCCTGTTCCACCCCTTCCCTCTCCTGACACAGCTCTCAAATGTCACCAGTGAGTGACGAGCGATGTCCCAGGTGCCAAATCTGAAGTCACCTCAGGGTACTGCTTTTTCTTCCACCCCCTCCTCCTCCTCATCTTCTGAAAAGCTCTCCTCTCTTGACCTCCCTGACGTTGCACCTGCCTGTCTGGAATCACCTCCTACTTCTAAGATCACTGCTTTTCTGTGTCTCTTTCTGGATTTTCTGTTTTTCCTTACCTTTAAAACTGTGAGTTAAAAAATAGAGCTAATTCACACACTTGGGGGAAAAAGTCAAAACAGAACAAAAGAACATATAGTGAAAGTAACTTCTTCCTACCGTGATTTTCAATTCTCCAAAATCTCTCTCCGGGGCAAATGTGAAGTCCTTCCAGAACTGTGCCGTCCCATACAATAGCCATTAACTATACATAACTATTGAGCACTTAAAACGTGGTTAATTTGAATTGAGATATTTTGTAAGTATAAGATACATGCCATATTTCAATGACTTAGTACAAAGAAAAATACAAAATATCTCATCAATAATTTAAAAACATAATTATAATTCAATAAAGCTGGAAAAATAACTAAAATATTGATTAAATGTTAAAATGATACAATTTGGGATAGAGGTGAAAAATATATTAAAATTAATTTTACCTGTTTTTTTTAAATCTTCTAATGGGGATACTGAAAAAATGTAAATATCATATATGGCTTGCACTTGTAGCTAACATTATAATTTATTGGACAGCACTGTTCTAGAGCTAGACTCTGCATTTATAAGTATACATGTACATATGTATTCCTTTAAAAACACAATATGTACACAAATAGCAGACTTCTGTAAATTTCTTTTTGCCCTCAACCATCTTTCTCAGAGATTACGACCTATTAGTTGAACTAGGCCTTACAAAGTCATTCTTTATAATGTCTGCAGAGCATCCATGAGATGACTGTACCAGCATTTAGGTAGCCAGCCCTCTACTGATGGGAATTTAGGCTGTTTGTAATCTTTTAATGCTATCGTAACACAATGAGTCAGTGACTATCCTTGAACCTACACCTTTGGGCATATGCGCAAGGATATCTGTAGCCTGAATTCCTAAGAGTGGATTCACTAAAAGTGAATGTTCTTGGAGTACTGTTGTTGGCTTACCTCTGTGTGTCCTGCAGCGTGTACTGAGTGTACTGTGCTCAGGCCAGTACATGGTAGATTATTAGTTGAACAGAAAGCTCAAATGTGGAGAAGTTCTGAGCGGGAAAGGGAAAGAGTTCACTATTTATTATTTCACAAATGTCTATGGTGGGTTACCAGATGAGCAGATGGGGTCTCTACCCTTGAGGAGCTCACAGAAGAATAAGGAGACATGTGTGCAAACAAATGATTCAAGCCAGTCAGGTGATTTAATGAGGGTACGTGTGAAACGCAATAGGAGCGTTTCATAGATGATGAAACTGAAGCTCACAAGCCCAAGTGACTGTACGGTGGGCACTGGTGTGGATCTCTTTTCCCCTTTAGAGCACACACTTCTGAGAGTCAGGATCCATCACAACTGTTTTACATCTGTTGTGAGATTGAGCTCCCCTCCCTCTGCAGTCAATATATATTAGTCATTATGACATAACAGCCTTGAGATTTGTATTTTCATACTTGATCTCATTTAAATATCTCAACAGCCCTTAAGTTAGGTTGCTGCCACTTGATGTCAGAGTTCCGCCTGACCTACTGCCTCCCCCGGAGCCCACGCCTGCTCCACTCTGGCCCTTAGCTGGCAGTACTGCTCGGTGAGGTGTGACCAGGAAGGCTGCCTGAGTGCCCCAGGCAGACAGTGTACCAGGTGGTTAAGGGTTCATCCTCTGGATCCAGGATCAGGGCTCAGATGCCAACTCCATCACTCTTACCTGTGTGACCCTCAGCAGTGGATTTTGCCTCATCTGCATGAGTCATCATGACAGTCCCTACCGCAGAGAGCTTGAGGGTGAGGGTGAAAGAAAGCCATCAGTGCTTAGACTGGTCCAGAGATGGAGGCTGTGTTCGTGGGCCCAGCTACATTACTTTATGTAGAGTTGTGGAATGAGGGCCTGGAACCTGCAAGCACCTCTTTTATTGTACTGTCCATATTTTATAAACTTTTGTCTACTAAACATACTTTAGTCAGATGGTATGGTCTTATCACAGATTTGGAAAAGCTTTTAAAAATAGCTCATGTTATCAATGGACAAATGGATAAACAAATTGTATATCCACACAATGGAATATTATTCAGCCATAAAAAGAAATAAGCACTGAAAAGTGCTACAATGTGGATGTACCTCAAAAACATTATGCTAAGCGAAAGAAGCCAGACACAAAAGGTCACGTATTGTATGATTCCATTTATATGAAATATTCTTCATAGGTAAATCCATAGAGACAGAACTCAGATTGGTGGTTGCCAGGGGCTGGGGGGAGGGGGAACGGAGAGCAGCTAGTTAATGGATATAAGGGTATGAGGTTCTGGGAAAATGTTTTTCACAGGGAAGTCCTTCTATGGCTCGGAGCAAGTAGGAGAAGAGTGAGGAAGGAATCTGAGGGCCAGCAGGACTTTGCCCAGGACTGGTGCAGAGTCGTATTTCAATCCACCAAATGATAATGAGGCAGGAGATAGATGGGCCCCGGCTGAGCAGCTGGAGTTTGTCCCCCACTGTGGACAGATAGTCCAGGATGAAGACAATAGCAGGAGGATAATAGGAGAGGCTGGGCCCTGCCCAGATGAAAGAGAACACGTATTCCTCATTGTCGAAGTCAAGGAGACCTTCCTGACTGTACATGTACAGAAATGCTCCTTGGAGGTCAAAAAGGGAGTGATGTCAACCTACCCATAGGCCTCTTTGCTAGAATCCATCTTGGCTAAGAGATATGCACACACACAAGGGAGGACCCTGAGATAAACCAAATACAGACTCAGAGCCAGGCAAACAAGATGACTGGCCAAAGGAAACCCAGAAGAAATGCCCCATGTAAGTGATTAAAACTACCATGAAGGTGCGACTTTTTCTCTGAGCCGGCCTGTGTGTGCCTGTTCACATGTACTCTTTTTCCTCCTAATAAACATTTGTTTCACTAAAAAAAAAAAGGGTATGAGGTTCATTTTGGGGGAGATGACAATGTTTGAAACTAGATATAGGTGGTGGTTGCACAACATTATAAATGTGCTAATTGCCACTGAATTATTCACTTAAAATGGTTAATTTTATAACAAAAGCTGGAGAGGTTGTGGAGAAAACGGAACCCTCCTACACTGTTGGTGGGAATGTAAGTTGGTGCAGCCACTGTGGAAAACAGTATGGAGGTTCCTCAGAAAACTAAAAATAATCCCACTCCTGTGCATATATTCAGACAAAACTATAATTCAAAAAGATACAGACACCCCTATATTCATAGCAGTACTATTCACAATAGCCAAGACATGGAAACAACCTAAATGTCCATTGACAGATGAATGGATAAAGAAGATGTGGTACATATATACAATGGAATAGTACTCAGCCATAAAAAAGAACAAAATAATGCCATTTGTAGCAACATGGATGCAACTAGAGATTATCATACTAAGTGAAATAAGCCAGAAAGAAAAAGACAAATGCCATATGATATCACTTATATGTAGAATCTCAACTATGACACAAATGAACCTATCTCTGAAACAGAAACAGAATCAGGGACATACAGAGCAGACTTGTGGTTGCCAAGGGGGAAGGGGTTGGGGGAGGGATGGAGTGGGAGGTTGGGGTCAGCAGACGTAAGCTTTTATATATAGGGTGGATAAACAGCAAGGTCCTACTCTAGCATGGAGAACTATATTCAGTATCCTATGATAAACCATAATGGAAAAGAATATTAAAAACAGAATGTGTATATATGTATAACTGAATCTCTTTGATGTACAGTAGTAACTAACTCAACATTGTAAATCAACTATACTTCAATAAAAAGTAAAAATAAATGGTTAATTTTATGTTATGAGAATTTCACCTCAATAAAAAAGTAGCCCACCTCCATTCTCCCTTTGATGCCATTAGGGACTCCAGTTAAGACCCCAGTTAGAAACCACAAATCCTTTCACATTATAAAGGAGAAGCCTTGGGAGGTGGGATGGGGAGCAGCTCACCAGGGGTCACAGAGCTGGTCCCAGCTGGAATAGAGCCAGAACCCAGGTCCCATTCACAGAACAGATCTTTATTGAGAACCAGTCCCTGTTCTAAGCACTGAGGATTCAGCCAGCCATGAATGAGACCCAGGAGTCCCTTTTCATGGAGGTTGCATTCTGATGGGGGAAGGCTGACAAACACACAGGTAGTAAAATATCAAGCAGGGAGAGAGCTATGAAGGAAAACAAAGCAGGTAAATGGTAGGTGGGAGGCAGCTAGGGAGGGCCTCTAAGATGAGGTGACATTTGAGCAAGCAATGCAGAGCAGATATCTGGAGAAAGGTGTTTCTAGCGGAAGGACCAGGACCAGCAGGTACAAAGGCAGAAGCGGGGCAAGATCATGCTTGGTGTTTTCAAGGACCAGCAAGGAGGCCGTCTCTACTTGCCTCACTCCTGAGAAAGAGAGACTCATTTTGCCCTGGAGAGCATGGTAGACCATTCCTGCTTATTAGTTACTTAGTCAATATTTAATTGATGCTCAAGGATGGAGGAAGTTGAGAGTTTGAGCAGAGTCTGGGGTGGGTGTTGAAGCTACACAGGTTTTTGCCTGGCGGAGAGGTCAGGGCAGCTGCCATCTACCCAGCCTGGCCCCTGGCCCCTGTGAGGGGAGCTCCCTGAGGCTTCCTGGGTGGACTCCTGGGGGGTGGGGCAGAGGGGTTCAAGCAGCTCTGAGTCAGCAGCTCCGCCAGGATGACGGTCCTTAATTGGCTGCTCTGAGTGTGGAATCCTCTATGCACCACCCCAGGGAGACCGTGCAGCTGGAGAGAGCCGCTCATCACCTCTCCACCTGCAGACTTTGGGGGGGGGGCATGGAAAGAGGGGGACTGGAGCTGGTGTGGGTGCTGGCAGGGGCTCTGAGTTAAGGTCCGGTATCCATGCTGGGCAAAGAGCTAGTGAGTTCTGAGATGTTTTCTTGCTTGAATAACCAGACACAACTGCTGCCCAAATTGGGGTAAAGAAGAAAATAAGAGTTGTTTCAGGCAAGAGTGGAACCTGACCCCTGCTCGCTCATTTTTATTTTACTTTCTGACTCACCTTGCTGGATCAATGGGGTTTGAGGTACAGACATTTAATTTAAAGACTGAAAACTCGGCAATTAATTTTAAGGCTCCCCAGCTTCCCAGCTAGTTGGGCAATTTAACTTATCTCTCTGAGCCTCAGTTTTCCTGTCTATAAAATATGGGTTGATATTAAAAAGGAAGGAGCCCAGTAACCAGCATACGGTGGCACTCGACAATCCAAGCCTAAAACCCTGAAGTTGCCTTTCATTTTCTGTCTGAGGTTGAGAAGATCCCTGCTTCATCTCACTTGAGCAGCAGCTCTCCATGGGGACTTATGACTCTATCGCCATCCATCCCAGCTCCCCTTGGCAACATATGGGTCACTTCCATGGGCAGGGTGACAGCTGACCTGTTCCCTGGGCACTGGGTCAGCATTTGGGGGAAGGATATGGAAGCAAGGACCTGCCTTCCTGTCAAAGAGTCATGCTTCCTGTGTCTCTGGCTGGATACCAGCCACCACACCCACCTTTGCACGACCCCCCTCCCCAGGTCCTGGTGGTCTTGTTTCCCAAGATTCCTGCTCCTCCTCTAGGGATCCGTTCTGGATCACAGCTAGATGGGCTGTGGATGCCTATGACTCTGTCCTTGCTTCTCTTTGGCCTCTCAGAAGAGACCTAGAGGCTGTTCTTGGTCTTCACCATCCACCAGGGGACTCGACAGGTGCTGGGCAGGTTTGCTGGGCTTCTTGGGTTACAGTGAACAAATATTCCTTAAAATACGTTGGGGGTAAAACATGTGGTCCTCTCTCCATGACCCTAACCCCTGCTCAGTATCATTTAGGGAAGGGAAGAGGAAAGAATCAATGGGAGAAGTTAGGGGGGGTGCAGATATATATATATATCTGTGATTCTGGTGGCATCAGGCTTGGGCAAGGTGGGGTAATGGCCCTGGCATGTGGACAGTGGAGCCAGATGGCCTGGGTTCAAATTCCAGCTACTATCCTACTAGCTGTGTGACCAAGGGCAGGTTATTTTACCTCTCTGGACCTCAGTTTCTTTATCCCTAAAATAGGGATAAAATACTAATAGAATCAGCCTTCTAGGGATGTTGCAAGGTTTCACTGATTAATATTTGTAAAGTGCTTAGTATAGGCTTGGCGCAGAGTAAGTACTCAATATCTTCTTATTTTGTTTCAGCTTATGTAATTGATTTTACGTATTTGACAGTGAATTTTTTAAATTGAAGTATAGTTGGTTTACAATATTATATTAGTTTCAGGTGTACAACACAGTGATCCAATATTTTAATAGATTATGCTTCATTTAAAGTTATTATACAATATTGGCTATATTCCCTGTGCTGTACAATATATCCTTGTAGCTTATTTATTTTATACATAGTAGTTTGTAACTCTTAATCCCCTACCCTATCCCCCTTACCTCTCCCCACTGGTAACCACTAGTTTGTTTTTTATATCTGTAAGTCTGTTTCTGTTTTGTTATATTCATTCATTTGTTTTATTATATTCATTTGTTTTATTTTTTAGACTCTACATATAAGTGATAACATACAGTGTTTGTCTTTCTCTGTCTGACTTATTTCACTAAACATAATACCCTCCAGGTCCATCGATGTTGTTGCAAATGGCAAAAATTTCATTCTTTTTTATGTCTGAGTAATATTCCATTGCATATATGTACCACATCTTCTTTATTCATTCATCTGTTGATAGACACATAGGTTATTTCCACATCTTGGCTATTGTAAATAATGCTGCTATGAACATTGGGGTGCATGTATCTTTTGCAATTAGTGTTTTCATTTTCTTCGGATAAATACCCAGGAGTAGAATTGCTGCATCATATAGTATTTCTATTTTTAGACTTTTAAGGAACCTCCATACTGTTTTCCATAGTGGCTGCACCAATTTATATTCCCACCAACTGTGTACTAGGGTTCCCTTTTCTCCACATCCTTGCCAATATTTGTTATTTGTGGCCTTTTGATGATAGCCATTCTGACAGGTGTGAGGTGATATTTCATTGTGGTTTTGACTTGCGTGACAGTGAATTTGTTTTTGTTTGCTTAAGTTGTCATCTATCTGGGCATTGGGGTTACAATGGAGGGAGACAGACATTAATCCAATATTCAGAAATAAATGTACAGTTGCAATGGGGATCTGGGCTTTGAAAATGGGAACATGGGGCTCAGAGAATGCACAATGATGGGAATAGATCCAGCCAGGCGGGTGAGGGAGGGTTTCCTGGAGGAAGTGACTTTAGAACCAAGATTTGAAGCGTGAATAGGAGTTAATTAGTCCAAGAAGGGAAGGAAAAATATTTCAGTCAGAGGAAATAGCAAAGACCCTGCAAGTATGAAGGGCTGACTCGACCAGATTTGCCTTTAGAAAAGTGCACTTCAGCAAAGGGGAGGCCATTTAGGAGGGTTTTATGTTTTCATTAAAATCATCTTTGAAAAGAGACTGAACAGATTTATAATAGTATTAGAATATTTCTTTATAATAATAATTATTACTTTCCCCCAGTCTTTTAAAAAATTATGGTAAAAAACAATATAAAATTTACCATTTTATCCATTTTTAAGTGTACAGTTCAGTAGCATTAAGTATATTCACAACATAGTGCAACTGATCTCCAGAACATTTTCATCTTACAAAACTGAAACTCTGTCCCATTAAATAACTCCCCATTTCCCCTTCCCCACAGCCCCTGGGAACCACCACTCTACTTTCTGTTTCTGTGAATTTGACTCTTCTACATACCTCACAGAAGTGGAATCATGCAGTACTTGTCTTTTTGTGACTGGCTTATTTCACTTAGCATAATGTCCTCAAGGTCATCCATGTTGTAGCCAGTGACAGGTCATTTCGGAGGCTTTTGCAGGAGCCCGAGTGCGAGCTGATGGGGGCTGGCACTAGGACTTGGCAACGGAGGAGGGAGAAGGAGATGGGATCAGGGAGATTGGGGGGAGGCGGAGTCACAGGATTTGGTGAAGCGTGGGAAGGTGATGAAGTCGGGTGAGGCAGGGCTCCCGCTTCTGGCCTTGGCCTTCAGAGGAGGCTATGGACAGGCCAGTGTCACTCAGACTTGTGGGCTCCTATGGAGGATGTGGGTGACCAAGGGGCTGAGTTGCGAGTAGAGGAAACTGAGAAAGAACCTCTTCTCTGTCTTCAGCCCAGAGTCTTGCAGAGATCAGAGAGGACAAGGAGAGAGCAGCTGCCCTGGCTTCTTTGCCCCCTTGTTTGTATCCTCCTACAGAGCACAGACCTTGCTGCACGGGAAAGGTGGGTCTTTATGGCAACCCAGATGAAAAGTAGGAGGAGGCACCTAAGAGTTCTGTGCTCTGCCCCTTCCTATTCAGATACTACCAGGCTGGGCACCGCAAGGGTCCACCCTGCTGTCCCTGGTCTGTTTTGTTCTCCTTGGAATTGTAAAGCCCCTCTCACCTAGAGACTCTCCTCCCAGCTCTCATCTCCCCGAAGAAGTGGGTGATTCTCCCCTCTGAGAGAGAAATCACAGACGAAAGAATCCTAACCCCGACCTTCTCCAGCTGTGTGGCAAGTCACTTCTTTCCCAGCGATGTGCCCAGACAGCCCGTGTTGAACGTCTACAGAGAGCAGGCCCCACACCAGACCTAGTGAGGCCGAGACAGACACGGGTCCCACCCTCGGAGGAGCAAAGGGCTGTAGATGTGGCAGAGATATCAGTGTGAACAGGTGTGGCGACGGCTCATGAAGGAAGGTGGTTTGTTCCACTTGGTTTTGGGTGGGGCGGTGGGGAAGAGTTGTCAGAAAGTGCTAGAGATGGGATTTTCTAGAACTGTGTCTTGGAAGATTTCTATCAGCTTGGAGGGAAAGGTCAGGCAGTAGGGCAGACAGGGGAATTCTTGGCAGGGGGACACGAGAAACAGGCTCGTGCCTTTAGCTTGTTATCAGCAGATGTCTGCCTGGAGAAGTCAGCAGGGTCTCCGTACACCAGGATCTGGCTTTAGTCTCTCTGGCGGTGGGAGGTGTCGGGGTGGAGGAAGGTGAGGAGCTTCTGGCAGGGAAGCCATTTAGGGTGGTGGTCCCTTGGAGATAGTTAAAAACATTCTCCAGGGAATTCCCTGGCAGTCCAGCAGTTAAGACTCTGCACTTTCACTGCTGAGGGCCCCGGTTCAATCCCTGGTCGGGGAACTAAGATCCCACAAGCGGCGCGGTGCGGCAAAAAAAAAAAAATTCCACATAGCACTTACTAGACACCTAATGCTGTTGGAGAAGCCATACAAGTGTTAATGTATGTAATAGTCGCACCAACCCTTTGCAGTAGTCACCATCATGGTGCCCCTTTTCCACACAGGAAAACACCCAAGGTTGCACAGAGCAGAGCAGCCTGGTTCCAGACTCTGTGCTTTCAGCCACTGTGTTAGGCTGCGTCTCTCAGCCAGCTCTGAGCAGAAGTGTTAGGACAGGGCTGGAGGGGATGAAGGAGGGGAAAATGACCAGGAGCTGGGCTCAGATGGGATGAGGGTGGGGGGTGAGGGTGGAGCCATGTCAGCTGCTCAGACACCACGATGGTACCATTCACTGAGCTGTGGCACCAGGAGGAAAGAGAGCCTTGCTGGCCTCGTTCTCCCAGTCTGTAAAATGGGGACAGGAACACTTGCCTCAGTGCAGAGGGAGCCCGAGTGGCGGTCTTTTGTGCACCAGAGGTGCTCTGTCAGCTTGGCCTGCCCCTGCCGCCTCACCGCTAGCCCTGCCCTCTGCTGCCAACATGCCTGCTGTCCCCTCTGTCCCCCTCCTGGCCGCCTCTGGGGGCACCCGGCCCTCTGGGAATTCCTTTCTCTGTCATTTCCTCGTGGAGCTACAAGTGGCTTTGAAGTCTGCCCGGCCCTTTAGAGGGAGGGAGGTGAGAGCAGTTCAAGGGATGTAGGTGGGAAGTATTTGGAAATGCAGATGGGCTACACGAGCACCTTTTATTTTCGTTCAGAACATCTGAGTGTCTCTGTGGGTCCCCCACGTTCCAGAGCAGTGCCTCCCGCCCCCGTTGCCGAGAGGATGTGAGAGCGCCCATGGTGGTGGCGGGGACTGCTGAGAGCTTGGAGCAGCTAGGCTAAGCAAAGCTCTCAACTTCCCACCCCACCCTGCCACACCACCAAAACAGAAGGGCTGAGGTACCAGCCCCAGGGAGGGGCTGCCTGGGACAGCCTTCGAAGCAGGAAACAGCCCAGGAGGAAGGCTCAGGGAAGTAGTCTGTTAATATTCACAGCAGAGGCAACAGTCTTCCCTGGGTTTTCAGCGTTTCCACAGCAGGCAGCGATATCACCAGCCTAGCTCAGCAACTCCAGGGCCTGGGAGGCGAGGCCCGGGTTTGGCTCATAAATCGCTGTGTGACATTGGGCCACTCACTTCCCTCTCTGGGCCTTGGTTGTCTCTTCTGTAGCATCAGGCACTGTGATTAGATCACCTCCAGGTTTCCTTCCCGCTGCAGCATTCAGGATTCATACCCTTGACAACTTGGCCACGGGCCCCTGCCTCAGCACACCCGCTTCCTCTCCTCCGGGTGGGGTTCAGGCCTGGCTAGACCCAGGAAATGTGCTGGGACTGTCTCTTGGAAGAAGCAGGGATGCAAGGGCAGACTGAGGAGTGGTGGGTTTGCCTAGAGCCCACTCCCCGGGAACATCCTTAGGAGAGGAGAGAGGCCGTGGCACACAGATGATGTCTTTGCGGGCAGGGGTGACATCTGAGATATTTAAGAGTCACTTGGGGGAGGGGGGCTGCTGTGCCCACCGTTAACCCTTTAGTTCCTGGGGGCGTCTGGGGGTCCTGGGGGAGGGACCAGGAAGGCAGGAAAGGGAAATATTTGGGGGGCTTGGGACAGGGCCTGTTTATCAACTGGTGAGGAAATGTTTCAGCATTTTGACAACCCGTGTGACTGTGTCAGCGACCTGCTGTCTATCAACCCTGTTTGTGGGGAGGGAGGGAGGGAAAGGGAAGGCTGCTGGGCCCCTCGGGGAGCTGGTTTCTAGCCATTTCCACTATCAAAAAAATTCCTTTCATTCAGAGTGGGTGGCAGGTCACTGTTCTCACTTGGCCCAGAGTCCCAAGGCCCCTGGCCTGCCACCTGAGGGTCCCCCTCCTTCCCCTGCCCTTGGGTACAGTGAAGGGAGGCTTCCTCCCCCCAGCTCCTTTCCACACAGCATTTTAGCCCAGCTGCCCTGAACCACTGGCTCCTTTTTCCTTTGTGTCTGCCCCTCTCAGCCATCCTCCCTCCCCTGCACAGGGCCCATTGGGCCCCCATCCTCCTATCCCCCATCCCCCAGGTGATGACCTTTCCAATCTCATTCTGCCTGGCCTTTGGAGGAGAAAGTTGAGGTGGGGTTGCAGGGTTGGGGTAGGGGGAGCAGGTGCACTTTAAGGGCAGTTGGTGGGGGAGACCCCAGATTCCTGGTACACGGCCCCTTCTCTGCCTGCTGCCCTGACTTCCCTGGGCAGCAATTTCGGTTTCTATTTTAAACAATTTGAGTTGTTTGCTTCCCTGCCTTCCTGCTGGGTGTTTATAGTGAGGAAAATAATTGGTAATATTTGCACAGATGTGCTGGCACTGCAGCTCGTCATGGGCACCTATACCCAGGGGACCCTCCCCGCCCCCAGCTTCTCTGCCAGCCTGAGGAACCAGCCGGAAGTGGGGTAACTGCAAGCCCCCTGCTTCCCAGGAGCCTCAGGCTGTGAGACACAGGCAGAGCTGGGAAGCAGGAGGCCTAAAGTGCCCCAGGCATGCCCAGAGGCTCGGCGTGACAGGGGAGGGGGCCCTGCCAGCGTGGCAGGGGCTGATCAGGATGAGCCCAGGCTCCACAGAATGGGCCCTTCCAAGGGGGCTGGGAGCGAAGTCCCTAGGGGCTATGTTTCTGATTCCATTTTCTTTTGCAGAGCCTGAATTTGCAGCTGAGGGAAGGGGATGGGGTGAGGACGGTGGGGAGCAGGACCAGGGCTGAACATAGGAAATCATTCGGCGGCTTCTCCTTTGTCTCCAGGCCTGGAGCAGTGTTCTGCAGGGCTGGGAAGGAGGTGGGAGCTGTCAGGGCTGTGAGGCAGCATGCCCAGCCCGAGCACGGCCTGGACTGGAGTCCGTGCTGCCTGCTGCCCAGGCCGGGGCCCAGCGGGACCGGGGACAGGGACACTGCAGACCAGACGGGGCCGGGAGGGGCTCCTCAGCCACCACGTCTCCTGCTTCACCCCTGGCATGTGCGCGTGCTGTACGTGTGGGCACACGTGAGCGTGGGCACGAAGCATTTGTGCCTGTGTGGGCTGTGCCCGTGTGCGCGCGTGCACGAAGGGGTGCGTGGCTGCATGCCCGCGCCTGTGTGTGTGAGCACGCACACGCTGTGTGTATATGTGCGTGTGTGCGTGCATGTCTGTGTTTTGGTTTGGGTTCCCCTGGGGCCCTCTGAGACAAGGATTCGATCGTAGGTAGTTTATTGGGAGCTGATCCCAGGAAGCGCGGCAGGGGAGTGAGGAAGAAGATGGGGGCAGGAAGGCAGCCAGTGAGGGACATGCTTTTAAGCAAATTGCCACCGCAGGCAACTGAAGCTCAGTCCTGCTGGGGAACCCTGAGAGCGTGTAGAATATGACTAGTGTCCTCCCTTCCAGATGCCGGGAAATCTGGGGTTATTGGTCCACCGGCTTCCATCTGTCAGTGGTTGAAGTCACTTTCGGCTTATCCTGCCTGTGGGCCCAGGATCACAGAGTTCCCAGGAAGCAGACTTCGCTGTGGGGAGGTAAATGCCGAGGGGGTCTCGGTGGCAGCACCGGGTCTGCTGCTGCTTGGTGGGCGCGGTGGATGCGGTGATGTGCTGCTCGGGGCCCCGCAGGAATGATGGGCTTAGACCTCCAGCTGCTGCAGGTGCTGTCAGCAATCAGCCTTCAGGGCAAACCCCGCTTCGGGAGCAGCTCCAGCTGAAGGGATCCGCCTCACCTGAGTCACAGCCCTTTTCTGGGTGGCCCACATCCGATGACTGATTGATAAGCAGATATAAAGGCCTGGCCCTTCGTCCTACCTTGGGTCAACTCTGAAGGGCATCCTGGATCCAGACCCCACCTTGGGTTGGCCCAGACAGTCATTTGGGCCAGCATCGCAGCCTGGCCTCCCCGCCGTTCAGATCGGCCTCTGCTCCCTTCCTCAAATGTTATCCCAAGAGCGTCTCCTAATGTACATCGTGCGCTAATCTCTGTCTCAGGGGTACCCAGCCTGTGCAACATGTGTGTGTGTGTCCATAGCTGTGTCTTGCAAGTAGGCGCATGTGGGTGCAAGTATGCCAGCACCCTCCATGCAGTGACCTAGAGGACAGGCTGGTCTCTCTGCCAGTGCAGGCAGGTTCCTGGGGGCCTGGGACCGAGAGCATTTGGTGCTGAGGCTGTGGTCTGAGGCAGACAGAGATGGTTTCCTCCCCATACCACCCGTGAGCAGCCCCCACTAGGGAGGTATGAGGGACTCTAGAGAGGGCATCGGGGGAATGAGGCTCCTTGGTGACCCCGTACCTTGTGTCCACCTTTGATAGCTCCAGGCAGCTCAGTGGAGCCTCAGTCACCCTGGCTCGCATCCCTTCCGCCTGATCTCCAAGGCCTTCGAGTCTAGAAGGGATTTTTCTTCAGCATGGACCTCGTCTTATCTCGCAGAGTCAAATGCACGCCATCACCCTGCACCCAGGCTACCCTGAGCAGAGAAGTCCTCCAAGCCAGAGTGCCTCCCCCTTCTCCTAAGGCCTGGGTGTGGGCATGTCCTCTCAAGAACATGCTGCTAGGGGCCAGGAGCAGTAGACTTGGGGATGGAGGTCAGTCTTGGGGAAGAAATGGACGCAGGCAAAGGTGGAGGCAGGCGAGGACAGTAAGAGGCCCAGAGGGCACCAGGTGTTACAGAAATGTTTATTACAAGGATAATTATATACAATAATGGGACATTAAAACTGCTGATCCTGGGCCTGTGAGACTTCAGGGGATGCAGGGAATGGAGGGCTGCGTAACGCCTGGGATTAGGGAGGATGGTGGGACAAGTTGGTGGATTCATAGCCCCGAGCTCTGGATGGGGGACGGGAATGACCAGGTCTGCAGATTGTGCACAGTGAGGTCCATAGATTGAACTCTGAAAGGCCTGCCCTCACAATGTGCTCCTCCTGCCTGTCTGGATGTCTCTAGAATTCTGGAGGATTCCTAGAGGTTGAGGGTGTTAAGAGCAGCTCTGAGCCAGGGTGCCAGTGAAGAAGCTCCAAGGCTGACCAGGGGTCCAGCATTCAGAGGTGGGAAAACATTACTGGCCTTTGAGACACAGGCCTGACCTTCCTCTTCCTTGAGTTGGTGGAGCCCGCAGTTTGGCTCCAGCCTGGATGTTCTAGGCATAATCCAAACAGCTTTGAACCCTCCTTGGGAGGCTCCTGCCACATCCCTGCCCATGAATACTAAGGGTCATCCCTTAGTATCCCTTAGATACATTCTCCTCATCCATCTAGACCTTGCTCACCTCCTCTAGGAAGCCTTCCTGGGCTGCTCAGCTGCCATGCCAGGCCTGTGTCCCTCCCCTCATCTCACTCACTACTCAGGGTCTCCTCGCTATGTTCCTACAGGGCTGGATCTAGGGTCCTGCGCTCAGTGGCTGCTGGGCTGATGGCACTCTCTCTCCGTCTACTTGGGATGGTGCCAGCTCAGAGCCTCCCGGGAGGAGCCTAGGAAAGGATGTTGGGGGAACAGGGGCAACACTATTCCGAGGCCCTCCAGGCTTTGTGTCATCTCATCTGCCTTTCGTTCCTGCACAGAGATGCTCCAAGAACCTGCCCTCAGTACAGAGTTTATACACCCGAGATGTCCCTTCTCTACCTAGAATCTACACTGTCTTACAAGTCCACAGGAGAGGTAAGCACCCTCCAGAACCAGAAAGACCAAGGGGTCCCTATGTCTCTATGTATTTCCCTCTTGGCTGGCTGAGGTCTGGGCATCATGAGCCAGAGAGTGGAGTTGGGGAAGGTCAGGGTGTCCCAGGTGGAGATTCCTGTGGGCTGCAAGGACTGGCTCAGCTCCTCTTCTCCCCAGGCATTCCTTTCCCTCCCTGTAATCTGTTCTTTCTCTGTGGAGAGGTTAACAGAGTCGGGTAGTGGGGTGCTTGCAGGGCAGGAGACCCTTTAGGAAATAAGCAGAATGGGGAGAGCTCCCAGCTAGAGGGAGGCCCTGCCTGGATGGCCAGGTGGGCAGCCCTACCCTCTCCTGCTTCCCAACATAGCCTGGGCTGGAGAGTGATGCTTCCAGCCCTGCTTTAGGCTGGTTGCAACAGGCAGGAAGAAGTGAAGGTTGCACCCCTCAGGCTGCAGCCTGGGAGGCCTCCTCCCGATAAGCCACCCTCATGAGTTGTCTTCAGGGGCCAGGACTCCCCATAGAGTCTGCTACCCCAAGCCCCCCTGCCTCCTCAGGTGGAGCAGGGGAGTCGGGACGCCAGGACTTCTTGGCCACTAGCTGTGGCCATTCTGGGACATGTAAGCTGCCAGGGCTACCACCACGGCCACATAGAGACCAGCCCCGATGGCGATGGAGAGTGTGGCCAGGAATAGGGCCCGGCGGGAGGTGGTGCTGGCCAGGCGGAAGTCCCCCTTGGAGATGGCCTTGCTGGTCTAGGGAGAGAGAGGCGCTGATGAAAGGGAGCATCCCCACGCCCAGCAAAACAGCCCCAGCCCGCCAGGCCCTGACCCCAGGCCCCCCAGAGGAGCGAGGTGGCTAGAGCAGAAGCCCTGGGCCCCATGGGCTCTTACCCCCTGGGAGAAGTAGAAGGCAGCTATGCCCAGTGGCCAGAAGCAGCAGAGCATGGAGAAGATAGTGAGACCCAGGTGGTCCCTGGGAGGCAGCGTAAGGAAGTTGTCTTCACTTTCACTCTCTGTCGAGGTTGCATCACTCTGCAAAACATGAGTGGGCTCTTGTGACCTGGCCTAGGATCACCCATTGGCAGTGATGTGGGGCAACGGGCAGACCAATTGTTGTTAGTGGGAGTGTGGGTTGGGCTCGGTACTCTCTACCAAAAGCTTTGACAGTGAATGGCCCAGTGATTCCACCCTTAGGAATTTATCACTAGGAAAGAATACAGATATACACGTACCGGAATGTTCATCATAGGATAGTAATTGTGAAAGATTAGAAACAATCTCAACACCCAATGACCAGGAAATTGGGTTAATAAATGATGGAAGAACCTACAATGGGATACCATGTAACCCTTAAAAATCACCTTGTAGAAAATATTAGATTATGTGGAGCAAAACTGAAATATGTTCCTTAGAGAGGAAAGTTTCTGTTATAGAACTGTGTATATAGCAAGATCTCTTTTGGGGAGCAGGGTAGGAAAAAAACACATAAGTAAAAAAGACTGGAAGATCATCCACTAAAATAATAGTTATCTTTGAATGGTTTTCTATATTGACTTTAAATTACTTATATAATTAAGAAAACAAGAACAAGGTGAACTTTCCTCAAAGTCTAAAAGTCCATAGATGGATGGATGAATGGATAAAGACAATGTTATCTATCTATCTATCTATCTATCTATCTATATCTATATGTACAATGGAATATTATTCAGCCATAAAAAGAAGGAAATCCTGCCATTTGGGACAACATGAATCTTGATGCATTATGCTAAGTGAAATAAGTCAGATAAAGAAAGACATATACCATATGATCTCACTTATATGTAGGATCTAAAAAAGTTGAACTCATAGAAACAGTGAGTAGATTGGTGGTTGCCAGGGGCTGGGGAGTGGGGGAAATGAGGAGATGTTGGTTAAAGAGTACAAACTTCCAGTTATAAGAGGAATAAGTTCTGGGGATCTAATACAGCGTGGTGACTGTAGTTAACAATAACGTATCATACAATTGAAAGTTCTAAGAAAGTAGATCTTAAATGTTCTCACTATAACAACAACAGCAAAATGGTAATTATGTGAGATGAAGGATGTGTTAACTAACCTTATTGTGGTAAACATTTTGCAATACGTACATGAATCAAATCATGGCATTATACACCTTAAACTTAAACAATGTTATATACCAATTATCTCTCGATTGAGCTAGAAAAAAACAAGAACAAAAAATGCTATTAAAAAATTAAATATTCATAACCCTTAAAAATTGTGAATTGCTATGTTGTACACCTACTTACATAATATTGTAAATCAACTATACTTCAATTAAAAAGATACCCTAATGCAGTTAATCTTAAAAAATAGCCCAAGCTAGTGTTTCTCAAAGTGTAGATAGCACCTGTGTCAGAAGTGCCTTTTCTTTGGTAACATACAGATTCCTGGCCCCCAAGCCAGGCCTACAGAATCTCAACACCTGGAGGTGAACCCAAGAACCTGCATTTTGAACACACATACTCACCTCCTCCTCCTCCTCCTCCTGGTCGTCCTCTTGGCCTTGGAGCTCCTCTTGAACCCCGTAGGACACAGTCTGGATGGTGACATCCTCTTCCGCTTGGCCAGGTTCTGTGGACTGCTCCGTAGGCCCAGCGGGGGGCTCCCTGCTCTCTGTGAAGCTGGTTTCGCAGCTGCCTGCCCTGGGCTCCTTGACCTTGTCCCTCCCCAGGCGGCAGTTGGGCCTGTACCAGGTCTCCACGGCCAGCTGCAGGGATCCTGGGTCCAGGAGCTGGTGGGCGTGAGCAGGGCCAGCACCACCCAGGAGGTAGGAGTAGATCTTCTCCCGGCACGGCCAGGCGGGAGAAGCCTCGGGGTAGGGATAGGGGCCATGGAGGTGTGCGGGGTTCCGAGGCAGCAGTGGGTTCTGTAGCTCACTCAGACTCTCCATGGTTCTGGGGGCAGCTCTGGGGAGGAGAGTCCCAGAGCCCCAGGACTTGGTGGCCAGCTGAGCAGTCCTCAGAAAGCCTGCTGGGAGAGCAAGACAGACACTGAGGCCGGCATTCTAGATGCAGGACCAGAAGTGGTGAAGAGCACAGACTCTGCAGTCTGACTTGCTCTAGACCCTTCCTGTACCACCGGCCAGCCGCAGGACCTTGAGTTGGCCACTCAACTCCTCAGAATCTCCGTTTCTTTGTCTGCAGATTGGGGATAGCAGCAGTACTTACCTCATAGAGTTGGTTCATTCATTTATCCATTCAGCACATAGCTATTGAGCATCAGCGATGGCCAGGCACTGGACAGATGCTGGGGATGCGATGGTGAGAAGGGCGGGAAGCGGGGAGAGGAAGAAAGATGCACACTTTGTCTTCCAGAGCTTACAACTGGTGGAGAAAACGCCTGCCCTGAAGGAGAAGTACAGCAGAGGGTGTGAGAATGTACGATGGATAGAACTGACACAGAGGCGCAGGGGAGGCTTTTGAACTGAGATCTGAAGGAAGAAGATGAGCTGACAAGGTGAGGGGAGGGGGGACACGTTTCACGCAGAGGCCAAATAAAGGATGGTAGGCAAGGGAGCTGAGAGAAGGCTGGTGTGGCTCAGGGTAAAGAGAAAGGTGTGAGATGGAGTGCAGGCCCAGACCGTGCAACCCCGTTTAGGTCTAAGGGGCCTTCAGGGGTCTTGGCAGGGGTGATAGGATGAGATTTGGGTCCTGAAGCCTTCCTGGGGGCTGTGTGTGGGGGGTGGCTTGGACTGACTGTGACACCAATAGGAGGCTTTGCCATGGCTTCAGGTAAGTTGAGGACAACTGGGACTCAACGGTGAGGAGATGGAGAAAAGGGGGCCGGCCTTGGGAGATACTGACAGGACTTGGTGGCAGGTGGGATGTTGGGTTGACAGAGGATTTGTTCTAGGGTTGGGTGGGACCACCGTTAGCTCAGAGCTCGCTACATACCATGTGCTCACAGAGGTCAGTTCTTCCTGAGGAAGGATGCTTCTCCCCAGGTATGGTCTTAGGGGGATGCACCTTAGGCTAACCTCCCTTATAAGGCAAATTGTGGGATCTGGGGCAGGGCTTCCTGGGTGCTAAGGTCTGGACTTGCACATCCCAGCTGGAAATGTAGACACCCTCAGGGGCTGCCTCTTCGTCTTTCAGCCAGCCCTGAGCACCTACTGTGCATTTGGGAAGGGCGCATAGTGGGTGCTCAGGACTGGCTGAAGGAGAAAAAGGCAACTTTTGGGTGTGTCTACAGCAAATCCATACACACTCTGGGGTGTGGCAGGTAGAAGTGGGGTCTGGAGAGAGAGGAGGGGCACGCCAGGTGGCCTCAGGAGGCTTGCTGTCTCCCTCCCAGGCACATCATGAAGCTGGTGGGGGCCAGGGTCATGTCTTGCCCTGGATTTATAACCTGGAGGTTGGAGACTCAGTCCTGGCCCTGACACTTTGGGTAACTTTCATGCCCTTCTGGTTTCCTCACCTGTACAGTGCAGATGATAATCCCTGCCCACCACACGAGGTTGTTTTGAGGATCCAGAGCTGGCCGAGATGCAAGTATGTTGTAGATTATAAGTGGGAGGGGCTGCTATGCTCATTTCTGGGCTTTAGAACTTGTCTTCACCCCCATCCCTGGCCAGGGCCTTTTTTGGCCTTCTAGCTGGTGCTCTGCTAATGGTAAAGGGTGAGATATTTTTGCCCTCCGGGCTGAGTTTATCTTCCCCAGTCCTATTCCCCACCAAGAATTCACAGCCAAAGCCTTGCAAAGGACATTTCTTCTGCCCCAAGAGAAGTGGCTGAATTCTAGAAAGCTGGTTCTTGGGGAACCCTAAAGACAGAGCATGGCCCCAGTAATAATGCCCAGGGAATGGGACAGAGCGAGGGGAGGAAGAGGGCCAGGCAAGATTGGGGGAGGGCAGCGAGGGAGTGTCCTTAGGGGGCCAGGCTCTCCTGGCTGGGTTGCTATGAGGGCAGAGGGTGGGCTGTTGCCTGCCTTGGGGCAAAGGATCAAGGAGAGACTGCCCCTGGCTCAGAGGCTCTGAGCCCCCGAGAGGTGTGGCCTTGGAGCTGGGGTTCCAAGAATGTCTAACAAAGAATCCCGGAAGGGCGCGAAGAAGAGCATGTGGTCCAGGTGCCCAGCTCTTCACCCAGGGAGGGCACGAATGGTGCTGGAGACACTGGACTGCTATGTGCCTGGAGGCCCTGTGGGTGCGTTAACCAGCTGTGGCAGAACTTTCTCCACATACAGAGACTGGGGAAGGGGGGGAGCTTAGGTCACTGCTTTCGGGGCTGCTCACAAATGCAGGGGCCTCACTACTTCTCTCTCCTTCCTCTCCAGAGGGCAAACATGCAGGGAGAGAGCCCTTGGACTGTAGTGACGTGGAAGGGCTCCTTCCTGCTGGTGGGGAGCTGGGCACCCAAGGCAGAGGCCTCACAGGGCCACGCTCACACCTGGGCTCCTTGGGGCAGATTCCCAGCAGGGCTAGTCTCTCTAACCCCCAAGGGCAGCTTTGGAGCCCCTGTCACAGCCTCCCCCCACCAGCAGATGTGACCCACAGATGTGGAGCTAAAGGACATGTGACCACAGGCACATGTACTCAGTTAGGTACGCTGAGTTTCCATTCCTGCTCCACCCCCATTAGCTTTTTGACCTGGCACAGTTACTGTCAGTTTCTCCATCTGTAACAAGAGGGGTTGGATTAAACAGCCATTGATGTGATGGTGGCACTAATATACTGTGATCCCATAGCTTCAAGGAGCCCCTCAGAAGTGAAATCCCCCCACTCCCTACCTTCTTCAATAGTCAGGAAGAGATGAGCACATTCAGCCCCCAGTGAGTGCAGTTGTCACCTTCCCCACTACGGCCCCTCCAGCAGGTTGAGGGAGGCAAAGGAAAGGCAACACGTCTATTTGCCAAATGGGCCGTGGAGCCAAGGAGTTATTGCCCAGCTTCCCGCTCCCCCTGGGCTGCCCCCGTCCCGGCCCTGCCCCTCCACCTGGCCCCTGCCCCTGCTCACCTCGCCCACCCTCTGCGCTTCCATCCAGGTGGGCAGAGGTATGCAGGGGCCTTTCTGAGGGAGTAGGGCTGGGGAGACCAGCCCTAGGGCCCTCGGAACAGATTAATGCACCAAATTCACCCCTGCTTTGTGCTCTGCCTCACCAAGAGGCCAAGTTCTAATCCCCCAGAAGCAAAGGAGGGATACTTATGTCCAAGAATCAGGCCCTGGAGCTCTGAAGACCATAGGGGCATTTGCAGGGCGCTTGTCCAGGGCAGGCAGGAGTGGCTGTGTCCCAGCTCACCCCCCTGCTCCCACCAGCCACCCTCTCTTGGTCAAAGTACACCCAGCTGAGCCTCGGAAACCTAAGCCACACAGCCTCGCCTGGATCACTGCTCTCCAACCCCCCAACACACACATACCCTGATGGCACCTTCAGCAGAACTTCTCAGCACTTCATGCACAGACACGAAGTGTGCATTCACCCCGGGTTTTCCACAGTAGGGACAAACTGGAAGCCACCCGAACGTCCAACATTTGGGGACAAGTTAAGTAAATTATGGTGCAACAACACAACAGTACAAGGCCTTCAAACAGGTTTGCAAAGAGGAATAACATGAGAAAATGCTCTCTGCAGATTCAGCAAGAGGGGAGCAAAGAACACCGTATGTGCACGTAATCTCAACTCTGCCAAAATGTCAACAGTGATTATCTCCAGGGGTGGGAGCACAGGTGCTTTTCATATTTTTTTTTTTTTTGACACCATGTTTTTTCTGTTTTCCACATTCACTTTTTTACGATGAGCATGCACTACTTTTAAACCAGGCAAAAATTAATGGATTTCTTCTGAGCCAAATTATCTAAAATCAGTTTATAACCTCCCCAGGGGGCTTCCCTGGTGGCGCAGTGGTTGGGAGTCTCCCTGCTGATGCGGGGGACACGGGTTCGAGCCCTGGTCTGGGAGGATCCCACATGCCGCGGAGCAACTGGGCCCGTGAGCCACAACTGCTGAGCCTGCGCGTCTGGAGCCTGTGCTCTGCAACGGGAGAGGCCGCGATGGTGAGAGGCCCGCGCACCGCGATGAGGAGTGGCCCCCGCTCGCCACAACTAGACAAGGCCCTCGCACAGAAATGAAGACCCAACACAGCCAAAAATAAATGAATAAAAAAATAAAAATTAAAAAAAAAAAAACCAAACCCTCCCCAGGCTGGGGCATTCCTTCTGAGTTTGGAGGCTGAGCACAGCATCAAAACCTGCCCCCCGCTCCCCCAAGTATGCACAGAGAGGCACGTCACACACACATGCACATACATGCACTCACGCAAGTGCATACTCACACCCACACCTCCAACCAAGTCAGGGGCTGCAGTACCTGCTCACAGTCAAGCCAAGGGTCATGGTTCTCTAACAGGTCATGTTCTTTCCATAATCTGCTAGGGCCACACAGGAGTTCACCGAGCTGACCCTGGGGACCCAGCACCGAGTCCTGGCCAGCAGGAGGTGGTGGCTGGGCTCCAGGTCCAGCCTTCTCTGCCCTTGGCCTGGCCTGACCTTTGGCCTGTTGCTTAGGGCTGCCTCTCTCTCTCTGTTCCCTGGAATAAGGGACCAGCATTCAATGCAGAGCAATTTTCATCTCCACCTCTGCTGCCTGGTCTCACCTGGACTGCGTGTCCTTCCAAACTGTGTATGGTACTGGGTACATGCACACTTGCTGGTGAACATGTTCGTGTGTGTGTGTGTGTGTGTGTGTGTGTGTGTGCACATGCGCACGCGCACGTGTGCACTTAGCTCCAGAGGAAAACATGAGATGTCTGGGATTCTGAATGTAAGAAGATTGCTCCAAACGTGTGGTCATGGCTGGAGGTCTGGGCCCCGCAAGAGGAGAGGGAGAAAGGTGCGTCTGTGAAGCCACAGTCCCTGGCTTGTTTCCTTTTGAGCTGAGAAGTGAACTGGGCCCTAAGGTTTTCCATGCCCTGATTTGGGAAAGGAGAGCACAATGACACCTCCCAGACTAGGGACAGGAAACCATCCAGGAATCCACCGGAGTCCAAATACAGCCTCCCACGGGAGTCTGATTGCACTGGAGTCCAGTCATACAGTGTGACATTAGTTTGTTTATCTATAAAATGTATGGAAAGGGTAGAAGGAGTGGAAGGGGTTGATTTTTAACAGCTCAGCTCAACATGACCCTGGGATTCTACTGGGAGAAGAAGAAGAAGAACTTACTTATTGAGCTTTTTGCAATGTGCCAGGAACTGAACTGTTCTAAACACTCATTTTGACACTATAATTCTAGTGGGAGAATAACAATAGGACAGAGGGCTTCCTTTCCAGCAGTTGCAGACTAACTTGTGTTACACCGAACTAGCCAATGATAGCTAGAAAAGCTAGGGGAAAATATGAAGGCATTGAAGAATCACCAAGGGAGCAAGAACTTGAGGGGTCAAGGTGCCAAGATTCCACAGAAGAGAGAAACATGGTAGTGGTTACATGACTGCAGGTATTTCACAAAACTCACTGAATTGTACACCTGAAATTAGTGACTATTATTGTATGTATATTATACCTCAAAGCTGATTTTTTTAAAAATACAAAGACTAAATTTTTAAAACAACACAATCCAACTACATCCTACTAATAATCAATGTACCCTAAATATAGAAATACAAAAAAATTCAGATTTAAAGGATGAAATAATAACACCTCAACACTTACTAAATTCTTACTGTGTTCCAGGCACTGTTCCAAATTTGATGTATTATCTCATTTAATCCTTACAGTAACTCTATGAATCATTATCTCCATTTTAAAGATAAAGACATTGAGGCATAAGAAAGTTATAAGTGCCCACAGGCACACAGCTGGTGAGTGGTAAGTTGGGCATGGACCCTGGAAGTCTGACTCAAGAGCGACTGTGCTCTGGTGTCCTTACATGTCAGCTGCCATCTATTGAGTGCTTGCTTTGTTTGAACACCATGCCAAGTGCTTCAAATGCAGTTATCTCATTGAATCCATCCTCTTTCACATGGGTGGGGAGGATGCAACTCAGAGAGGTTAAATAGGTTTTCTGAGAACACACAGCTGGAGAGTGACAGAGCCCCATTTGACCCAGGTTTGTCTGATCAGAGCTCATGCTGGCCTGAACAGCATCAAGTTCAGGATTAGCTGTGGGCATCGGGCTTAGAGGAAGTTTTTTGCATGCACTGCCTGGTGGGCTCTGAAATGTCTGGGAAGAGGCACCATGAATACTGTTAAAAAGAGACCACAGGCGCAGTGGTTAAGAATCCGCCTGCCAGTGCAGGGGACACGGGTTCGAGCCCTGGTCCGGGAAGATCCCACATGCCGCGGAGCAACTAAGCCAGTGCGCCACACCTACTGAGCCTGTGCTCTAGAGCCCGCGAGCCACAATTACTGAAGCCCGCGCGCCTAGAGCCCGTGCTCTGCAACAAGAGAAGCCACCTCAATGAGAAGCCAGTGCACTACAACGAAGAGTAGCCCCCACTCACCACAACTAGAGAAAGCCTGCGTGCAGCAACAAAGAACCAACACAACCATAAATAAATAAATAAATAAATAAAAGAGAGAGACCACAGGGACAGTGTGATGTGGGACCAGGAAGATGGGGTCAGTCCTCATCAGAAGCCTGTAAAATTATAACAGCTACTATTTACTGCATCCTCACACGAGCCCCGTGTTTCACACACTTTATCTCAAAACTGTACAATTCATGAAATTGGCTATTATTATTTCTCATTTTTCAGATGAGGAAACTGAGGCTCAGAAAAGTTAAGTAACTTGCCCAAGATTAAACAGTGACAGACCCTGGATTTGAACCTAGGTTTAACTGAGTCCAAATCCTGGCCTTTCATTTACTACACCTTTCAGAGCCTACCCGTGTGTAGAGGGTTGTGATAAATGGTGTGGGTGTGAGCATAGTGAAGACTTGGTCTTGAATGGGTTAAAACCAGCGCCTTAGTGAAGGGAATGGGAAATGGGAGCTTTAAGAAAAGATTAAGAGATTTGCGGTGATTTAGCAGCCCAGAGATGGCTGCCTAGATAACCTTAAGGTCCGGATTCAAATAAATACAGAGCTATTGTGAGGGAGCTCAACCTCTGACCACTATCTCTCAGTGCAACAGGAGAGATTGCTTCTAAGCTGTAAGATAAAAGCCAGAACTTCCTAGCAGGGCAGAAGATTAAATAGAAATGATTACAATCCAGGGAAGAGGTGCTGTCTTTAAGAATAGGTGCTAGACCATCTTCCAGGCAGATAATATGTAAACTGTTCTGTAAACTGTGAAGTGCTGTGACTTTGGTGGCTGTTTGTAGATGGCTTAGGGCTGGATTTGATGATTTCTGGCCTGTAAGCAAGAGAGCCCCCAAGCCAGCTTTGGAGTCATGGTTGCAGCTTGTTGCATCTCACAGTAAAGAGAGCAAGAGTCAGGGGTTGGGGTTAGGTTGGAAGGCAGCAGAGTTGAGGGAAAATGGGGAATTCAGCTCTCTTTGCTTCAGCTGCCTGCTCAGGAAGCTAACGCAATGGATTATCCTTTCTCTCTCCTCTGTCTTCAAAGGCTCCAAACTCCTGATCCTTCCTAATGGCACTTAAACATATTGTTATTCGCCTGGCTTAAAAAAGTGATAACTGTAAAACTCAACTGCCAATCCTTTCCTCCCATCGAGAGGCAGGGGTCTATGTCCCTCCTGTCTAATCTGAGTGGGCTTGTGACTGCTTCCACCACAGAGCACAGCAAAAGTGACGCTATGAGACTTCAGAGGCCAGGTTATAAAAGGCCATGAAGCCTTCACCTTGTTTGCTAGACTACTCACTCTTGGGACCCTGAGCTGCTGTGGATTACTCTGAGGCCGTCATGCTGGAGGGGCTATGTGTGTAATGCTCTGGTCGGTGGAGCCTGCTGAGCCCAGCCTTCTGGTCATCCCCAAGATGCCAGACATGAGTGAAGCCATCTTGGACTTTTCAAACCAGTCCATCTGTCCTCTGAATACCACAGGGTGACCTCTGTCCATGCCACATGGAGTGGAATAATCACATAGCTCAAACCTGCATGAATTTCTGACCCTAAACATTGTGAGATATAATAAAATGTCCATTGTTTTAGCCACTAAATTTTGGGGTAGTTAGGCAGGAACAGATAACTGGAACATCTGTCCTCAGTGCCACTTCCCCGCTTCAGCTCCTGTCCTCTCCCTCTCCTTTACCTCACAGCTGCACTGCTCAGAAGCACTGTCTCCATGCACATCAGAATACTTCAGCTCTCAGCTCAAAAGTCACCTCCTTAGGGAGGTCACCCGTCCATCCTCAGCCTGGATTTAGGTTGCCTGGTTATCTGCTCTCCAGGCTCCAGCTCTTCCTCTCCAAGAGCTTATCACGGTCTCTATATACGTGTGATTCATTGATTAGTGTCTTTCTCCCTCACCAGAGCTCGTGAGCTTCGAGAGGGTGGGGACTGTGTCTGCTCCCTCATACTTGCAGCCCCTTGCCTGGCACATAGTAGGCATTCCATAAACAGTTGATTTCATGAATGAGTGAATGAATTAGTGAATGAGTGAGCTAGGTGTGCTGAATCTCCTCCTTAAGAAAGTACTTTCCAGGACTGGGATGGGTGGAGCACATCTGGCTGGGGCACATTTAGCTCTGCACAACAAACATTTCTTAAGCAATTCAGACCAGTTCTTGGAATGCAAAAACAAACCAGAAGTGGTACCTGTTTTGAGGAGGAGTGGAGAATACACACTAGCAAATACAAAGTTTCAATGCCATGGAGTAAGTTGTGCTAGCCGTCCATGGAGTGTTATGTGTGCCCTGATGTGGGACTCCTGTCCTGAGATGGAAGTGGAGGTGATGGTGGGAACTAGGAAAAGGCTTTCACAGCAGGTGACATGTGAACTGAGTCTTGAAGAAAAAAATGAGTCATTAGGTAAGACAATGAGAGAAGAGCATTTCCAGCAGAGGAAACAGCACAGAGGCATGGGGTGGTGTTATAGAGGGGAAACCAGGTGGCTTGGTATTGATGGAATCAAGCAAGAGAGGTGGGAAGGCTTCCTATTCCTTGCAGAGAAGCTTTTTCCTTTGGGCAGTGGGGAGCCAATGATGGTTGTAGCAAGGAAGTGATATGGTCATACCCATGTTTTAGGCAGAGCACTCTGGGTGGCAGCAGAAAGGATTTGAAGAGTGTGAAAATAGAAGTTCTGTTAAGAGAATATTGTAAAAATGCGGGCAGGAGAGGATGAGGATCTGAACCTGATCTATAGCAAAATGGATGGAGATGAAGAGTTATACCTGAGGAGTAGTTAGGAGGCTAAATGAATAGGACTTTGAGACTAACTATAAGTGAGGGAGAGGTAGGAGCAAGAATGACTTCCAGGTTCTGGGGTTTTTTTTTGACTAAGTAGAAGGTGATGCCACCAACTTAGGCAAAAAATCTAGGGGGAAGCTGTTGGTTCAAGAAGGCAGCCTGAGCACAAATGACCACCTCTTCTCCCTCTTAAGTTTCCATTAAAATGACAGGACATATATTTTCAAAAGAATAAAACCACAATAAAACTGGAAAACAGAAAAGAATGATATCAGTGGATCAGAAACACAGAGGAATTTCTAGGAGATAAAGAACAGATAAGATTCCCTGGTGAAGAAATCAGTATAGAGACACTCACAGTCCCAAACACCAGAAGTAAGAACAATTCCTGTTCAAAGGAGAGGCCTGTTAGGGAAACAAACTTACCCAACTTCAGAGGATTATGAAAAACAGCTACATGAAAATAAAAGAGAAAGATTAAATAAACAAATAGAAAATTGACCCAATAAGGTTCCCAAATCATTCAAGTTATAGAAAAGATATTAAAAATTTTTTTCAATTCATGTCCTTAGAGAGATGTAAGAGGACGTTGCATCCATAAGAGAAGAACAGGCTGCTATGAAAAAGGAGCAGTCAAAGAACAAAAGAGTATTTTTGAAA
Source organism: Balaenoptera ricei (assembly GCF_028023285.1). Classification (NCBI taxonomy): domain Eukaryota; kingdom Metazoa; phylum Chordata; class Mammalia; order Artiodactyla; family Balaenopteridae; genus Balaenoptera; species Balaenoptera ricei. The sequence goes on from NC_082640.1 coordinate 160,181,884, forward strand.
TTGAAAATAATTGTCTAAATTTTCAAAAATTCAATGGAGAAGCTGGATAATAGAATGGTCACAGTTAAAGACTAACTTTTTCATGTAAAAGAAAAAGTTAATGAAATTTCCCAAGACATAGAGCAAAAAGACAAAAAGATGGAAGATATGCAAGTTAAGAGACATGGAGGAGAGTCCCAGGAGATCGAACATCCATCTAACAGGATTGTCAGAAAGACAGAACAGAGACACTGGAGGAGAAAAATAGTAAATAAAGAAGTAAAAGCAGAACGTGTTTCCTGAGCTGAAAAAAAAAAAAAAAAAGAATATTTAGATTGAAACGGGTCATCAAGTACCAAGCTGGAAAAATGAAACACACACACACACACACACACACATGCAAACGAAAGAGCAGAATGAGAATACGTGTTTGAGTTTGGTTTTAAAGTGCCTTTGTGATATAAGAGTAGAAACTCCACCTGGCAATTGATGTATAGTGTTGAAGCCCTGGGTGATGGTCAGGGCTGGAGAGAGATTTGAGAATGATTGAAGGACCTATGAAGAGTGAGGAGAAGAGGGCTGAGGGGGAAACCCAGGAAAGAGAGAGAAACAGCTGGAACACTTCTCAGCTCCAATGGGAAGCTTCTCAGTTGCTCTTTTCCCAGGAACATCAGTCCACCCTCTTTTTTATCCACTGCCACCCTGGGCTCCTATAGGCTGGACTGGCTTCTCCTTCAGAGCAAAATCCGCTTGCCTGTGGGGTGGGTTTGTGGCTGACAGAGGTGAAAATTGCTGGGAGAATTGGGATGGTGACAGCACTACTCAAATTAGTCCATTTTCAGGTGGAAATCAAATCTTTATTCTTGCTGAAACAACCTGTCTCCCCACTGAAGCAGCTCATTCTCAACCACTTAGAATCAAATAGTGCATCTAATGGTGGAAGATAACACATCTAGCATCGGGCCCTCACTCCCTGCTTGGTTTGCTTGGGGCAGGGGGGTGAGGTTGGGAGGGGGCAGGGTGGTAGAGGAGCTGCAGGGAGGAGGGAGAGAGAATAAAGGAGGAGGCAAGAGAAGAGAGGACCTGGATACAAGGAGCAGGAATGAGATCAGTCCTTAGTGTCCCCTGGCTTGTAGCAGAGGGGGCCCTGCTCCAGGCAGGCTGTCCACCGAGCTCCTAAGAAGGGAAGGAGGTTGTAAAGTGCCAAAGGTTTAGAGATCTGGGATGTTTCTTCTTCCCAAATTGAAGTCTGTTCCTTCTGCTTTTTTCTCCCTGGAATGGTGTACTTTAGGGCTGGAAGTCCCTTGAGGATGCACAGATGAATTGGCCTTTTGAACCTGAAGGTAATTAATAATGTACAGATTTCTCCAGATATTCTCTGCCTCTGTCACTTTGTATGTGCTACCAGGGAAAGGGGCCTGCATGTGAGTATTTCAGTTTCAATCTCTTTCTTCACACACACATACACACACACACACCATTTCTGAATGACCATGTCACACTGATTTCTTCCTCTTCCTCAGATCTCCCTGCCACCCATCCCCCCCTCCACCCCCAGCTCCAGATAACTGAGATCAACCAGTCACGTGCCAGGGGTGACTCTCTTCTTCCCTTTGAGGCCTTGTGAAGAGGGTCAGAATGGGAGCCTCAGTAGGGAGGGGGCTGGAGGGGAAGATAAGAAGTAGCCAGTGGGTAGTTTTCCCTGGCTGGGAGAGGAGCCAGATGTGTCTGCCTGGGTGACCAGAGGTGCCCTGCACCCTGACAGCTCTGGGGGTGGGAAGTCTATCCAGACAGCTGCAGAAGGAGGGGTGCTGCACTGTTCTAGTCCCCGCAGCAGGCCAGCACCCCGACAGACCAGTCTCGCAGAAAATAAAGCCCCTTTCTATGCCTTCTGCTGCCACCGTTGCCGTCACTTTGTTAGGAGGGTTAGTGACTGTCCATTAACTCCGGAGAGCTGAGAGCTGATTCTCGCCAGCGCTGCACCAACAGCTGGGAGCCAGAAAGTGCTGACATGGGGGAGGGGCTGATTCCCCCACCCTGGCTGGGCGTTTGCAGGGTAAGTCGGGGAGGTCACTGGCATGGCTTGCTCAGCTCTACCCAAGTGCCAATTAGCTAAGGTTTTTCTGAGCATCACTGGGCCTGCCGCAGTTGAGGAAAATTATTGTCAGAGAAGATCATTTTGTTTTTAAATTTAAAAACTCTCCCCAGGGATGGATCTTTCCTGACTGTGCCCTTCTCTAGTCTTCTTAGAAGGGGGATCCCTACCAGGAAGCATCCCTGGGAGGAAATGGCCTAGGACTGGGTCCCTGGCCCTTGGCTACTCACAGTGATGTTCTGGGGGGAGTGCTTTCCTGGCCTCTTGGCTTGGAGGCAGGGACCCTCCCAGCTCAGCAACTCTGTACACCCTCATGACTTTCTCAGGGAAATAAGGAAGAGAGGGAAATCTGAAGAAAACACCAAAACCATACATGGCCTTTTCTGGTTCCTTTGTTCCCTTCTACTCCATTAATAAAATCTAATTCTTTACTGAGCGGGCATAACTTACTCCCCAAACCAGGTTAATAAAGCTGGTATTCTGTGTTCAAGGAGAACTGAGGGATCTGTGGGCTTGGCCCTCAGAGAGCCCCACAGAACATCAAGGCTTAGAATCTTAAAATTCATCTAGCTCAACCCTCTTCTTTTACAGATGAGAAAACTGAAGCCCACAGAGGGGAAGGGAGCTGCCTGAGACAGTCAGTGGCAGATCTGGGACCAGAACACAGGGCTGTTGACTTCCAGTCAAATGCTTTTATTCTGAGATATTTTAAAACTTCATTCTCTTATTTTACACCCAATTACTGAGTCCTTACTATCTTCCAGGTGCTATGGGGGAGGGGAGGTGTGGAGGAAAGCAAAGAGATGAAAACAACACAATCCTTGCCTTCAAGGAGCTGTTTCGCTAGATCTGTGATTCTTGGGAAAAAACAAAACAAAACAAAACAAAACTGTGAGTCAGACTCTCACCTTATATTGTCTTCTATAGGTGATGATGGAAGAGGAGAAGGGGAGGGAACCCTTTGGGCTCCTCAAGATTTATAAGTTGAGCTTCACTTACTCTGGTGCCCCAGGAAGGCCAAGGACAAAGAAAGCCATGGCCGGGCTGGGAGAAAATGGGGTAAGGGTGGCAATGATCAGGTCTCCGTCAGCAGGCCTGACTGGTGGATGGGGACAGTGACAGCAGCTCACACTTGTATGGTGGCACACAGCTGACAAGCCTTCAATCATGGGCATTGTTTCATTGACTCCTAAGGCAGTTCCCTGAGGTGAACAGAGCAGCTACCTTATCGCCGCTTAGGTATGAGGAAACTTGAGGTTCAGAGAGCTCAGGTAACTGCCCTAAAGCCAGTAAATGCCAGCGCCCAGCTAGGAACTCCTCGTTTAGTGCTCTTTCTACGACTGACAGTGGAGAAGTTGTGCTGGGTCGAGAGGATGGGGATAAAGCAGTGGTCAGCCACAGCGATAGGCCAGACTTCCTCTACGCAGTTTTATCTTGATCACTACATTCTGCCACTCAGAGAACTCTGTCCTGAAGAACTGGAAGCACTTTGCAGGCCTGAATGAGCTCATTCAGCATGCTCTTGCCAGACAGAGGGAGGACTCCAAATGGAGGCTCTGTCGAGGGTCACCAGTATTCAGTCACATAATAGAAAATGGGACTCAGGTTCCCCAGCTCTGCCCTCATGCACCAAGCAGCGTGTTGCAAAACCAGCCTCCTTCCATGAGAGTCCAGAGGGCCCCAGGAAAAAAACTGAGGTATCTTCTGGTACCTCCCTCCTTCTCTGGAGAAATGGGCCTGGCCCATCCCTTGGCCCAAGGGCCATTTGAGGGCAAAGAAATGTTGAGGCAGGAGGGACCAGAGCCACCCCAGTCACCCTTATGAACAGGCTTGGAGGAGGAGACGGGAGCTTAGTGAAGCTGGCTCAGATTTCCCTAGTGTCGCAGAGCCCTGGTGGACACTGGGGTACCCGGAGTCCAAGAGACTCTCATCAGTTCCTTGTGAGCAGGGTGTCTCAGAGCTGCCCGAGGTCGGGGTCAAGGCCTGGTGGTGTAGGGTCAGGGTACCCAGGTGCCTGGCTGGGCCCCAGTCCCTCAGGACCCTCCCAGCTTCTCCAGCCTGTAGGGGGAAGGGTAAGGATGGACTTGGCGCTATCTCAGGCCGCCAGCAGGAAGTCAGAGCCCCCATCGCTGAGAGGGGTCCCACTGCCCTCCCCAGCTCAATATCCCCTAGGCGCCTAGCTGTGCGCTCCCGCTGCGCCCCCAGACGGCTCCTTACCTGTCCCCGCAGAGGGCAGTCCCACCTCCTCCGCGGGGCTTGGGGGGCCCGGCATGAGCCGGTGAGCGACGGCGCCCCCGCCTCGCGGCTTCGGTGAAGCTCCCAGAAGGGCGCCTCTGCTCCCGGCCCCGGGTCCCTGCCGCCTCCGCCGCCGCCGCCGCCGCCTCTTCAGCACCGCGGACAGCTTCCTCCCGCCACCCGCCGCCGCCGCCGCCGCAGCCCGCCCAGCCCGGCGTGGTCCCGGGAGCCCCTCATCCTGACTCGGCCCCGCCGCCGCCGCGCAGCCCTCAGCCCGGCCCGAGGCGGCTCCGCGCCGACTAGGGAGAGCAGCGAGCAGGGTCCCCCGCCTCCCCGCCTCCCTCCGCCGCCGCCGCCTCTCTCTCGCCTCCGTGCTCCGTGCTCCCTTCTACGCTCCGGAATCAGCCCACCAGGCACTCCGGACCCGCTCTGGGGCGGGGCGGGGCGGGGCGGGGCGGGAAGTCGGGGGAGCCCAGAGGAGGCAGCGGAGCGATGGGCGCGCAGCTGGAACTGGCGTCTCTGGTTCCTGGAGCCGAGCCCCCTTTCCCGGCCCTTTTCCTCACCCTACTCCCGCATTCCCCCAGAAGCGATGGGCGGTACTCCCATTTTGGAGCCCCTAGGCACCCAAGCCCGGAGTTTTAACATTGATCTGCCCTAAAAAGAAAAACAAGCAAACAAAAACCACTTATTGAGCACCTACTATGTACCAGACACTACTCCGGGTTTTAATGTTTTTAACCACTATTATCTTACATTTAATTTTCTTAACAACTCTATGAGGCTGTATGTATATATATACATTTTTTTTTTTCTTTTTCTATTTTACACATGAAGACGCCAGGCTCATAGAGATTAAATCTCTCGATTTAGAGGTAACAGTGCTGTGCTGGGAAGTGCACAGGCTTTAAAGACTGTGGGCCTAAGATTTGGTCCTAGTGTCTCTCTTATTAACTATATAACTTTGAATAAGTTACTTAACTTATCAAGGCCTTGAGTTTCTCCTTACCAAATTGAGGAGCTGAATCACCTCATAGGGGTCATATGAGGACAAAGTGAGATGGCATGTGTGACACATTGGCCCCAAATAGGCCCTCAGTGGGTGAGTGTTCCCCTCAGTTCTCCCAGAGTGGTACCTGATACCCTCAGATATCAGCCAGAGTTTCCAGCTGCTTTGTCTCTCTGACTGTGTTGCTCTTTATCACCGCCCCCCACTCCCCCACCATCAGTTTCCATTTTTAAAGTACGGAGGTATCCTCATCTTGAGTGTTAGGAGTGGATGAGGCTATTTTTTTTTACAAGGTTGAGTCTCACCATAGTACCAGGAGGTTGGGAAAGGAGAGGAGTCTCATTTTCTGAAGGTAAATATGGGCCTGCAAAGTAAACCCCGGAGCAAGCTGAAGCTGGGACTGGGGATGGAAGGAGGCCCTGAGAACCAGGCTCTGGCAGTGGGAGTCCTCCCTCCCCCATCCAAAGATACCATAGCACACTGAATGGTGGTCTCTGGGACACCCTCACTCCCACACGACACGGAGTATCTGGACCAGTTCCATTTAGCTCCTAGCATGCACTATAAGAGCCAAGAGACCCCGTCATGGAGCTTGGGTCTCCTTCTCTTCAGGGCTGGGCAGAGAACTCCCTAAGCCTTGTGGTCTGTCTCAGAGTTGATATTGGTGTTTAACCTGCTGGGTGTTGAAGATATTCTTGCTTTTCTTGTCCCTGCCCCATCAGAGTAGAAACCCCAAGAAAGGCTCTTGGACCACTCAACCTGAGGCCCATATAGCATCTGTACAGACATCCCCCACCCCCGCACAAGACACTGTCCCTTGAGTCTATGTGCCCTCTTGCACCTTTACTCCCCTCTGTCCTCCCTTTCACAGGGGATCATGGTCCCCTACTTGGCCTTAGCCTCCCTCTGCTTTTCCCCTCCCTAACCTGGTTTTGCTCCACATCTGGGCTGCATACCGAATTACTAATCAAAAGGATAATAAAAAAGCCAGTGAAGCAAAAGCTGCCTATAAATTCTAAATACTAATGTTGACAATTATATGCTGTCGCCTGGAGGGAAAACTGAAGTGAGGCCACTGGTGTTGTGTCAAGGGCCCTGGTCTCTGGCCCACCAAGAGCCCTGAGTTCTAGTCTGCTCTTTGTCACAAATTGGCTGTGAGAACTTAGGCAGTTGCCTAATCTCCCTGGGCCGTTTCTTCTTTAGGACTATAAGCCTCTTCAGCAGCTTTGAAGCAAGTGTAAGGGCCATCAGCACCATGTGAAACTTGTGACAGAGAATGGTGGGCCAATGCACCAGTATGAGTTTGTTTTAAGGAAATTACCTTTTATCCTTCACAAGATATAGGAGGCAGCTCAGGAACTGAAGCATCTACAGCTGTGCGAAGTTTCCATTCCATTCACCATTCCCTTCCTTTCTTTCTCCCTTCCTTTCTCCATTGAGCATTTTCTGCTATGTAATGAAAGTCAGCTCCCCTGCTAGACTCTGAAAATACAAAGTAAAAGCCAAAGTCTGTGTCCCTGGAGGAGCTGCCATGAAGGGTGGTGGGGTAGCTAGACATGTTAACCAGCAATTCCAACACATCAAGATAAATACTATCATGAGGTAAGTGAAAAGTACACAGAGAAGGAAATGATTAGCTCTATCTGGGGAAGTCCCAGGAGGCTTCCTGGAGGAGGTGACATTTGAGCTGAGTTTTATTAAAGCATGAGACATTCCTCAGGCAGGCCAGGAGAGGAGGAAGTTCGGTGTAGAAAGGCTGGAGTGAAGAGATGAGGCTGGAGGACTGATGAGGAAGCTATAGCAGAGTCCAGGAAAGAAATGGTGAGAACATGAATAAGGCAGAGTCAGCAGGATGGGGAGCAGGGGATGGGGTTGAGACACTTCTGGGGGAGAATACAGTGGAGAGATTGGTTGTGGGGAAGGGAGTAGGGCATCAAGGATAATGCTGAGGCCTCCTGCTTCTGGGAAGCTGATGCTACCTACAAGAGGGCCCTGGGAGGGAAACAAGCAAACTCTGCTTACCCTGGGTAATGCTACTGAGTGCCATAAATCCCTCAGTTTCTAGGCTTTTATACTGTCTGTTTCAATTTTATTCTTTTTTTAGTTCCTAGGAAATTTTCTTAACCCCCGCCCCCCAAATCCCATCTTATCTTGATTGTCCTAGTGGAAAAGGGAAAGGTTCAGGCTTGGAACAGGAGAGGTGAGTGAGGCAGAGCAACCCTGGAAGCCTTCCTGGAGGAAGCAGCAGGTAACTTAGCTGGGACCAGAGCAAGATCCACAGATAAGGGGTAGAGTAGGCACTGGGTGAAAACCTTGGGAGAGATGCCTTCGTGTCCTGTTCACCTCTCTGACATTCCCCAAACAGAAAAGCATGATGGGCTCCATTTCTGTTGGAATTAGCTCTGGTTGCTAATCTCTTTCCACCTGGGGACTTTTCCTTCATAAGCTCTGTCACGCACAAACTCTTAGCTCTTTCTACAAGGGGTTGATTTGCTCACAGCGTTCCCTAAGGAATGTAAGTGTGGGGAGATCTGCTTTGTTCGCTACATCAATAGGCTGTGTATTGGAAGAGATGCTCCCCATAAGGAAGAAGGCAAACTCCACCCCCATCCCAGTGAGCTCAGTCCAAGTCAAGCTCACATTCAAGGCTACATGGCTGAGACCCACAAACCCTGGGTTGGGGTGGGGTGGTGATAGGGAGACAAGCTGGCAGAGTGCAGGGTCAAGTAGGCCTTTGGGCTGCTCATCAGCCAAATCCTGTTCCCATGGACATGGCTCCAAGGATGGGTTCATTTCTGGGTATAAGCATAACTCTGAACTCAAGAGAGAATACTGGAGATCTTCATTGCTTCTGAATCAGACCCTTTGTTAGAGGCAGACCTTCCTCCCCCTCCCTCACCACCAACAGGGTCTGTAGTCTCTTCCTTAAACTTCTTTGGGGGCTCTGGATTTCATTACCACAGCTGCCCACTTCTCTCCATAGGAGACTGCAAAACTGAATTGCAAAGCCAATTTTTTTTTTTTTAGCAACACACCCATTCATGCCAGAGAAATAAGATGAGGAGAGTTCTCAGCGCCACTCCTGCGGAACTCCCTGCTCTCCCGCCAGGCACAGGCTCACTCAAGTCTGGGAAGGAGAATGGGTGAGTTACTGCAACTTTGAGAGGCAGAACCAGAGCATAAGGTGGAGGAACACAGCAACTGCGGACTGCACAGCTCAGAACTCCATCAACATCAAGTCTGGCATCTGCAGGCTGCCTTGGGGGCATGTGAGCATTGGCTCACTGGCAGAGGAACCTGCAGTGTTGACACTTCCACACTTTTCCGGAGCAGGGATGTGTGAGCGTATATGTGTGAGGGTCTGGGGGGGGTGGGCGTGGGAATTAGCAGCAGCAGCAAGCAGGCTGACTGGGTTATTCACCTGACGCAATAATGAAAATGAGAATGAGTGGAAGAATAAGAATGCTTGATATTTGCCTTGCACGCTACAGTCTCTGAAGCTCAGAAATCTGCTCAGCCATTATCTCATATGTTCCTCATAAATGTGTATCATTCCCAGGTTACAGTTGGGAAAAATGAGTCCCAGAGAAGTTAAGCAACTTCCAACTTGGAAAAAGATGTCAGAGTTCAATAGTAGGCCAAAGGAAAGTTGCATTGTCACTGCTCCTTCCCCCTACGTTCCCTCTTGGGTCCCCTTAGCTCAGCTGAGTTAAGCCGGGATCTTCAAAAGGAACATCAGAAAAATTAAGGAAAAACAAAAGGGAAATAAACCCCCCAAAAGCACATGAAAATCCTTAGCCTTTGAGTTTGGCAAATACAGGTTCCTGACCTAGCCCAGAACGTGGGGCCTTGTGCCATTCTAATTCCACCGAGAGGGAACTTTTTTTCTTTCTGAGGAGATAAACCAATTTTATGGTCTATCATTATGTTATACAAAAGATCTAGAAATAACAGGTTTGTAGAGAAGAAATAAATGAATGGTAAATATGAGGCAACAGAAATAAGTTAAAATTGAATTATTTTCCATGATATTGGGATGAAAAGCATTTCAAAGCATGTAGGTGTGGCTTTAGAGTAGGTTTTGTCCACTGGCCAAAGCCTGTCATAAAGTTAAGGTGTTCAGCACCTTCTCTGCTCTACTGGCTTTTGACAAAACTGATGCATTATCCTGCCTTTCCCCTGCCCTGGAAGCTATAGTCAGCCAGGTGGGGTCTCCAGGAGGAGGACTTTTATGCCTTCACCCTGAACTGAGACAATGTAGAGTGGGCCCCGAACTCTTGCCAGGTCCTGCCCTCAAGGAATCTTCTGAAGAGCTACATCCAGGACCTGGTACTACTCCCATCTGTGTGTGTGTGTGTGTGTTACTGTGTGCCTGCCCCAGGGGTGAATTTCTAAGCTGGGAAGGGAAAGACTTTTCTTCCTCTGTGTGTAGGAAGACACTTTCTTATGCCTCCCTGCTACATGTGTCTGTGTGTCTAATGTGCTGATGAGAGAAATGACCTTTCACTCCTCGCCAGATCAGGGTCTGGGGAGGCAGGGAGCTGAATGGTGAAAGAGCTACTGATGCTAAGAAAATGTTCTTAGAGAAGCTGAGTACTTGTTACATCCTTCAGCTCAGGGTGAGCAAGAGAGATCCATTCTGGGTCCCTACTCTGTGTTAAATGCTTTTATCTTTTAATCCTCAGAATAATTTAAATCAAGGCTCATGGAGGTTAAGTTAATGTGCCAGATTCATACATTCAGCAAACAACAGGCAAGGTTTGAAGCCAAGTCTCTCTGATGCCAAAGCTGAGTCGTTTCCACTCTCTTCCCCAGCAACCCTATTCATCTCCATCATGGTCCGAGGGATTGGGACATTTAATGAGGGAGCAGGAAAAAAAACAAGTAGAAACAACCTCAAAATGTAAGAAGAGCCTCTCTGGATGTACATTCTCTCTCAGGTGGAATTGGGATGCCACAAGGTCCCACGTTCTCTGCTGGGTCAGGAACCTGTACTTGCCAAACTCAAAGGCTAAGGATTTTCATGTGCTTTTTGGGAGTTTATTTCCCTTTTGTTATTCTTTGATTTTTCTGACGTTCTTTTTGAAGATCCTGGCCTGACTCAGCTGGGCTAAGGGGACCCAAGAGGGAATGGGGGCGGAGGAGGAGGGAGCAGTGGCAACGCAACCCTGGGGGCGAGCAGGGTGTGCCAGCTGAGAGGAAAGTGACAAATTCCAGAATGAAACACTCAGGCTGCTGTTTCCCTCTTCCAGAACACCCACTCCCAAGAGCTCTTCTCTTCGCTTGTCTTGGAAGAGATGTGTGTGTGTGTGTGTGTGTGTGTGTGTGTGTGAGAGAGAAAGGGACAGGGATTAAGTCCTCAGAGACCAAGCTACTTGCTGTTGTCAGTGTCTTGATTCCTGGTCCCCCGTGGTCCCAGCAGCATTCGGGGCACCCACATAAGCCCTGCCTCTTAGTGAGCACATATTTGGTTCCACTGCAGCCTATGTCCCATCTCTCATCTAATCCTGGTATTCAATCCTTTCCCTCTGGCTCCCAAACCTACTATTCCAGTACAAACTTTGGACCCTGACTACACCACAACAACAGGGTTCTGCTGTGTCAATGAGAATGTTTAACAACGAGGATAGTGAAGGCACACCTTGCCAGGTTGGGCACTGGAGAACTAAGGAGAGAGAAGTACAATAGACAACAGGGAGATGGACAGATGGATGGATGGATAGATAGATGACTGACTTTTTTGAGTGTCTGCCTTTGTGCCAGGAACTGGGCTAAGAGCTTGAGTATTATCTTAATGAATCATCTTTTAAATCTATGAAGTAAGAATACACTATACAATATAAGTTGTATTCATTCTCAAATAATTTAATAGGTGCCAGGCATTGTGCTGAATGTTTCACTTAGTCTTAACAGTAATCCATTTCCTTTGCATTAAGAGAATAATTAATACAGGGATTCCTAGCCCTTCCCTGAGGGGATACTGGAGGGGCGTGGCAAGTAGAAAGAACAGGATCCTTGGCATCAGGCAGGCCCGAGTTCAAATCATGATAGGTTTGTCAATATGGGTGTGTTCTTTTTTGGAAAGCAATTAGGCGCTATGTATCAAGGACCAAATTAAATCCACTACTGGGAATCTACCATAAAGCAACACTAATAGGTAACATTTATAACTACTCATGCCAGGCACTGTTCTAACTGCTTTAGATGAGTCATCTTATTTATTTATTTATTTTTTATTTATTTAGTTTTTTGGCTGCGTTGGGTCTTCGTTGCTGCACATGGGCTTTCTCTAGTTGCAGAGAACAGGGGATACTCTTCGTTGTGGTGCGCGGGCTTCTCATTGCGGTGGCTTCTCTTGTTGCGGAGCACAGGCTCTAGGGGAGCGGGCTTCAGTAGTTGTAGCTCGCGGGCTCTAGAGCGCAGGCTTAATAGTTGTGGCCCATGGGCTTAGTTGCTCCGCGGCATGTATGTTCCCAGACCAGGGATTGAACCCGTGTTCCCTGCGTTGGCAGGTGGATTCTTAACCACTGCGCCACCAGGGAAGTCCCGAGTCATCTTATTTAACTCTAACAACAACCCCATGAAAAAGTTACTTTTATCATCCCTCTTATACAGAAGTGAAAACTGAGACGCATAATTTACCCAAGGTTATATGACTTGTAAGGGTGGAGCCCAGATTCCAAGCTTGGCAGCCAGGCTCCAAGGCCTCACTCTTCAACTCTACACCACACTGACTGTATGAACTTTGCACATAAAACTGGCTAAACTGATAGCTGAAACTGGCTATCACACACACACAAAAAAAGGGACTTCTCTGGCCATCCAGTGGTTAAGACTCTGTGCTTCCAATGCAGGGGGCACGGGTTTAAGCCCTTGTCCGGGAACTAAGATCCCACATGCTGTGCAGTGTGGTCAAAAAAACAAAAACAAAACCAAACAAACAAACCAAAAACAAAATTAAAAAATGGCTATCACAGTATTGATTATTGTTATAGAAAATTTGGAACACATATAAATGTCCCAAAAACAGGGCACAGGGTAAGCAAATTTAAATAATGTTTTTAAAGAGTTTACAATACCAATAGGGAAATGCTTATGTTATAATATGAAGTGGAAAAAAGTAGGTTACAAAATTGTACATACAGTATAACCACAAGTATGCAAAAAAGACTAGAAAAACATCCTAGGAGGAATTAAAGCAAAGTGCTATTAAGGGTTGTCTCTGGATGGAGGCAACCATGGTTCATTTAAATGTTCCTCTTTTTTCTTTTCTGTATTTTCTAAATTCTCTGTAATGTACATGCTTTACCTTAAAATTATTTTAAAACTTAAATAAAAACAGGTATTTACTGTATTGTATGTTGGGTGCCCTTTGAAGACTCATCTCCTCTCTCAATTTCATCACTTCCAGCAAGGATAATGGAGGGGCTGGAGGCGGGGGTGACCTCTCCCCCTGGCCTGTGCGGTGGGAGAATTATAGTAAATGAGGTCACCTTTCTAAAGGGTTATGTTCTCCTTACAGCTGGGTGGACTGAAGCCCTAGTGATTCTCACAGAAAAAAGGAAGGCAAAGAAGAAAGCAGCAGGGAGGATGCAGAGGTTGGGAAACATAAGGTTAGGAGAGAAGGAGGGGGCAGAGGAGACATCTTGGGGAAGAAGGGGGAAATGAGGAAGGAGAGCTGGAGCCCCAAGATGGGTCAGGGAGCTGCGATGGAAGAAAGTGAATCAGTGATGAGGCAAGATAAAGAGTGGGCAGAAAAGAGGACGACAGAGATTGAGAGAGAGAGAGAACGCAGCAACCTGTAAGAGACTTAATTCTTTTCAATGCCAAGGTTCCTGTTAAGCTGCAGTGGATTGCCCCAATGTTACAGAAACCATTTTCTGCAGTTAAATGTTGCTTACATCTAGGGGAAGCCTTTCCTTGGGCTTGCAACTTGAATCTCTCTCCCAGCTGCCTGGCCACTCCCCAGTCCTCGAGTCTCCAGCAAAAAAAGACCTTTCTGGACTGTAGCCACTGCAGTTTGCCAGGGACAACTAGACTTATGCCTGCTGCCAATTCATCCAGCCAATGCTGGGAACTTTGGTACCAACAGACAGGAGTTATGACATGAACACAGGATTAACACCCAGCTGTCCCAGAACAGAGTTTGCAAAGGCTGCCTAAGGCTTTTAGTTTATAGGCACTAAAAAAAAAAAAAAAATCATGGAACAATGTGAGATCTGCAAGGGTCATCTATAGAATCTACCACAGGGAAGGAAATGAGGTCCAGAGAGAGAAAAAGAATTAGCTAAGACCAACAGCTGGTTGGCAGCAGGGGAGTTTGGGCTTTCTGATTTCTTATGGGTAGAACATCGTTTATAACCTGAGTGAGTGATGTTTTATGTTTTCAAAGGGCTCGCCGTGAATCTAACTACCCTTCTTTTTCCCTCATAATATGCCCCTAAGACAGGTAACCCAGGAACAAGCTTGATATTTGTGGGTAGAAAAGCAGCAGCTCAGGGAGGCCATGGAATTCTCTCAGTGTTAATGGGCTGATTAATAAGGTGCTGGGGCTCAAAATGAAATCTTCTTGAGAATGAGAGTATGGGGTCACACACTTTCCTGAGGAACTTTCAGCCATGGGAAGTCGGGAGCAATTTCAATGTCTGCAGTTTGCTGGAGACTTCAGGTCAAAGTTCCTGCTTGGGGCAGCTTATCAAGGGTTAGAGGCAGAGAGTGAGCATGTCCAAATTTCTACTGTCACATTCTGATTTCTACTGTGACATCATCTGCCTGGCACAGTTCTGATGTGTGTGGCCTTAAAGCCATTATCACTGATAACCACTGATGGAGCACTTATTGTATACAGGGAATGGAACAGGTTCTGGGGATACATGGAGATACAAGACATGGCTTTGGTCATCAGAGACAAGATGATTTTAGCTGTGGAATAAGGTCAAATACATACAAATACAAAGAGGTGACGAGTCTGACTTCTTGAACAGTGCCCCTCCCTTGCTTGTGCTATTCTATTTTCTTGAAATCCTCTCCTGCACATCCCTAAAATCTCAGCTCAGGTGTTTCCTCCTCAGGCATCTTTTCCCAGACTCCTCAGCCTGGGTTGGATTCCCTTCCACTGGCTTCCTGTTAAGTCCCTCCATGTTCCCTACTATAGCACTCAGCACTCTGTACTTCTAAATATTACTTGTCTCTCTCTCCCACCTGACTCTGATTTCGGGGAGAAAGATGGGGCTGTATTTTTCATCCCTGGTAACTAGGCTGTGCCTGACATAACTAGACAATTAATAGATATTTGTTGACTAGACAAAAGCAACCATTCTGCTTCTACCGCCTCCAGCATAGACTCTCTAAGGACCCTTGCAGCTCTAACTTACTGTCACTTTATACTTGCCAGTTGAGGCATTGTTTCCTTTGAGGCTGGATGTGACTGCACTTGGTAGTGATGGAAACCACCTCACTGTTGCCCCTCTTTTCCTCCTCAGGGACCTAATGATAATCTGAGCATGGACAACATTGGGAACCTGTGGTTTACTTCACCTCCCTTTTATTAGAGTGGCCAGGGCTGGCAGGAGTCCACTAGGAACTTCCTTTCCATGTCTAACAAGGTCTCCACCTAGTTACCTGGTTGCTGGGTAGATGAGGCTGGGAAAATCCAGTGGCTAAGCAACACAGAACACTCAGGAAAGAAAACTAGCCAGAATTATTTGTAGATTAGAAAAGCAAGGAAACTTAATGGAAACAAACATTCAGAGTACCTGCCAGGCTGTTAATGTCAGAGGAGAAGAGCTTGGAACCAGCTGGAGGAGAAAGATAAGAAACACATTTATTTCCTCTGCCCAGACCACATCAGCTGTCCCCCACCCCCGTCCCTATACCTTGTGTTTTACTGTTAGAAAACAATGGTTGCATTTCTCTGGCATGCTGCACTGCGTCACTCTCTTTCTACATGTAGGAAAATCAAGTCCAAGATGTTAGCAAATTTGTTTGGCAGCAACAATGGGGTGTGTTACTGTCCATGGTGCTGAGTTCCCAGTGGGGCCTTGAGGCCTCTGAGTCTTAGCCAGGTTTGTCTGCCCTCACAGATGACCCAGCTGATGAATGATAGGAATCAGTTGGGCTGTGGACAAGGCAGACTTGAGAGCCTGTCTGGAAAGACAGGCCTACAATAAATTATCTGAAACCCTTGGAGCCAGATGTTTTTCAGAATTTAGAATTTTTCAGATTTTAACAAGGTAATACGGTACATCTACTGCCTATTATGTAAAATCCTTAGTGAGGTCCAGGGCAGCACCACTTAATCAAGCACATCCATATTTCCTCAGAAAAACGTATGACTACTCATCCCAAGTGTGATCAATAAAGATGTTAAATAGCCTCATGGCAGTTCAGGGTCTTCCTGCAAATGAGTTTGTTTGCCTTAGACTTATGAAAAAGCTTTTGATCTTAGAGTGTTTTGAATTTCAGAATTTTGGTTAAGGGATGTGGTCCCATCCTTGGATTCCACCTTGGGTCAAACTGACCTGCAAAAATTCCTGTGGTTGATCAAATTTCTTCAGCTTGTAAATGTCCTGATTGGGGGTTGGAGGCAGGGGATGGATGAGGAATGAAACTAAACCAAAGAAAAGTAGCTTAAAGTATAGTCCTCAAACCTCCCCACCCACAAAGATTCACAAGCATAATTTTCTCCTGAGGACAAATAGTTAATAATTCTTAAAGTATAGCTGGAGATCCTGGAAGCACACAGATTGAAAAATAGAAGCCCAGTAGTCCGTTTTTCTACACGCAAGCCTGACTGCCCCTGGACTCTGGGCAACCTCTCATCTCCTATCACACAAGCATGAGCATAGCTGGAATTCCTTTGATGGGGGAAGAATGCTTTGTCATCAATGCATAACAATGGCTACCAGTCCTATTGACTGCTGACTACCTGTCAAGCTCTGTACTAAGTGTTTAACATTCATTATCTCTCTTATCCTTACCACTATCCCGTGAGGCAGGATTGTGCCCATTTCACAGATGAGGAAACTGAGGTTCATAGAGGTTAGATAACCTATCTGAAATCATAAGCAAGTAAATGGTGGAATCAGGGATTTGAACTCTGATCAGATTCCAGTGCTTGCATTGCTTTACCGCTCTTTGCCTTCATTGTCATGGGTGTTGGTTTGAATGTGAAAAGGGGGATTACATTACTGCTAGTTTTGAATCAGTTTAGTTTCTGGTGGCTTTTTAGTTAAATATACTGTGAAAAGATGTTTATTTACATTTACAGTACATGTTTCAAGTTTAAAAATTATACAAATAATAATTGCTCATAAAGTAAATAGTAAAAGGTTGCTTCCTTATGGCCTCCCCAGGCTCACTCCTAATAGATTAATAGTTTACTGTGTATCCTTCCAGAAGTATATATATACTTTTTAGTGCAGATAGGAGATCAGACATAGTCTACCATGGCTGGGTGTTTTTTTTTTTTGCCTTTAATATATCTTTCCATATCTGAACATATTTGCATTTAATATATCTTTCCATATCTGGACACCTCATGTTTGTTTATATTAAACTAGTTTTTAGAATGAAATGATACTAGGCAAACAGTAGTGAAAGAAATGAAGTTCCAATTACTAGACTTTAAGACATATACGCATGGCTGTTTTTTTTTTTTTTTTTCAATATTTATTTATTTGGCTGCGCCAGGTCTTGCAGCACATGGGATCTTTGTTGCCACGTGCAAGATCCTCCTTGTGGCATGCAGGATCTTTTTAGTTGTGGCACGTGGGATCTTTTTAGTTGTGGCATGCGGGATCTAGTTCCTTGACCAGAGATGGAACCCAGGCCCCCCCCCCGCATTGGGAGTGTGGAGTCTTAATCACTGGACCACCAGGGAAGTCCCCATGGCTATTTGTTTTTGAAGGAGCTTAGTATGGTGGTTAAGAGCCTAGACCTAGAACATTTGGATTTAAGTTCCCACTCTGTCCCTCAAAATCTTTGTAATTTTGGATAAATTACTCAATCTCTCTAAACTTCAGTTTCTTTATCTTTAAAGTAGGCTTAATCATGGTACCTCCCTCACGGAGTTGTATACACTAGAACAGATAATGCCGTTAATGGGTTTAGCAGTTTAGTACAGTTGTCTGGGGCAGACCAAGTAATGTAGTTCAAATCTGAAGCAGCCACACTCCTACTGCTACAGCAGATGTATAAGGATCTCCCTAAATTTGCTTGTAGGATAGCCCCTAATTGATGGCACTGAGTTCTTTTTTTTCTTTTTTTATAAATTTATTTATTTATTTATTTATTTTATTTTTGGCTGCGTTGGGTCTTCGTTTCTGTGCGAGGGCTTTCTCCAGCTGTGGCGAGCGGGGGCCACTCTTCATCGCGGTGCGCAGGCCTCTCACTATCGTGGCCTCTCTTGTTGCGGAGCACAGGCTCCAGACGCGCAGGCTCAGTAATTGTGGCTCACGGGCCTAGTTGCTCCGCGGCATGTGGGATCTTCCCGGACCAGGGCTCGAACCCGTGTCCCCTGCATTGGCAGGCAGATTCTTAACCGCTGCGCCACCAGGGAAGCCCGGCACTGAGTTCTTTTATCTTGGAAAGTGAGAATAAGTGGATCCAGGGATCTGTTGCCTTTTGCTCCCCCTCCCCCATCACAAATTGACTACAGTCAAAAAAGTTGGGAGGCCATTGCTCTTGGCAGATTGAACTTTGGACCTTGGACACTAAGCTCCTGCCCTGGAAAAAGAGGCAGGGTGGATATATAGAATTCAGGGTATAGAGCACCGAGTTTGGAGTTAGAAGTTCTAACCCTAAATCTGCCACCACTTTGCTGTGTGGCTTTCTACAGATTGTGTCTTCTCAACAGAGGATTTCTAAATCCCATCCAACTCCAGGATTCTAGGATTCTGTTCTGATTTGCAGGATTCTGCTTTTGATGCAGATGTGGCTATAGAGAACTGGTGTCCTTAAAAAGCTGCTGGTTAGTCCAGTTTTGTCCAGACTGGTGTTCTGTTAGTCTGGTGTTTGGTCCACTTGGGAAAGCAGAGTGCTGCTTAAGCATTGCAGGCTCTGGAATCAGAAAGACAGGCTCAAATTTTGCCTCAGTTACTTCTTAGCTTAGTAATGTACTTAACCTGTCTGAGCCTCAATTTCTTCATTATGTAACATGGGGTTAATAATAGCACCTATCTTAAATATATTACCTATCTTTTTGATCTTTCATCCTACAAATATTTGTTGCACTCTCACTGTGAGCCAGGCACTGTGTTAGGCACTGGGATATAATTATGAGAAATACCAGATGGAACACAGACAATGACTAGGTAATCATACTAACGAATATAAAATTGTAACTGTGAAAAGTGCAACTGAGAATAGCAGCAGTTATAAGAACCTATAAAAAGGGGATCTGATGTGATAAGAAATTTTCAGTAAGGTTTTCCTGGGAAGGTTATACTTGCATTGAGCACTTAAGAATGAGGATAGCTAACTGGATAAGAAGGGAAACAGGATGTGCAAAAGTCCTGTGGTGGCAGATAAGGAAGAAGACCAGTGAGGCTGGAGGGAAGAGAATAAAAGGAAACTAGGTGAGGGTGAAGAGATAAGAAGGGTTTCACAATGTTTTGTTTTTATCTTAAAATCAGTGGGAGGCCATTGAGGGTTTAATCAGGGAGCTGCTATTATCAGATTTTCCTTTAGAAGAGATCTCTTAATAAGAATAGGTTTGGAGGAAGGTGGTAAAATTAGTTTAGGCACACCTGCTAGGAGGCCACTACTGTAGTCCAGATGAAATAAGATGGTAGTTTACAAAGGGGTGGGAATAAAGGGAGTTAGAGCGAAGTAAACAGATCAGACAACTATTTAGGAAATAAAAATAAACAGGACTTGGTAATAGATTAGGTGGGATGGAGTAGGAGGGGAGTAGCGAGGGAGAGGAATTTGTCACGGATGATGCTCAGGTTTCTGGTTTGGATGGCTAACGTTGCCAATCTGTAGGAGAGGTACTCCCAGGGGAGTAGCAGGTGTTGGGGAAGGAGCCTGAGTGATTTTGGACCTGTTGGCTTGTGGTGCCCTTGAGACATTCAAGTTTAGTTGTCCAGCAGGCAGCTCGATCTGAACTGGAAATACAATTTGGTGAATATTAGCAGAGACCAGAGACATTGAAACTGTGCATGTGAATGAGATGCCCCAGGAATCAAGTATAATGTAAAGAGAGGAGAGGGCCTGGGTCTCAACCTCAAGGAAACCCAACATTTATTTTTGGATAAGAAGAATGAGCCTGAAAAGGTGACAAGGGTGTAGGGGAGGTGAAACCAAGCTTAAAAATCGTGGGTCACAGAAGTGAAGGCAAGACTGATTCATGAAAGCATTGCTCAGCCATGTGGAAAGATGATGAAAGGTCAAGTAAAATAGGACTGAAGGATGCTCATTGCATTTAACAGCACAGAAATCATTGGTGACCTTAGCCAGAGTGGTAGATATGGAGTGACGGAGTGGATGCCAGGGTTGAGGAGAGAGTGGGAAGTGAGGAAATGATCACAGTGAGTATAGAACAGTGTTTTACAACTGTGAAGGGGAGGAGAGAAATTGGACCGTAGCCTGAGATTCTTGGAAGGTGTAAATTATATGATGGGTATAAAATACTTAGGACAGTGCTTCACCCAGAGTAAACTGGGGACTGAGGGTGTTTGTCTTAGAGAAAAAGATATGAGTTGTTTGAAAGACCCAAGGACCCTGACTTTAGTGCTTCCACGTGTCATTAGTGAAACTTATATTCTAGAACTACAAAGTGGACTCAGCTCTCTTGAAAGGGAACCTGGAGGACAGCTGGGATAGGAAGAGATTAAAGCTGCTTTTTTCAGGAATCACATGGTCCCAGGGTCAGGGAGGGCAAGCAGAATCAACAACTGCGGTTAAGGGTGAGGCATGGGGAGAGAAGATTTCCCTCTGGACATCCAAACCTCCAGAGCATCTCTCCTTCAGTGTAATTCAGTCAAAATCCATGAAACTTTGATCAGCTACTTCAACTCACTGGTATCAACTCCTGTAGCACTGAGGACCCTATATAATTTATCAGTTGTTTATATGAGACTCTAATAAATCAAACAGATAAAATGATATCTATTAGAAGGAACTTATTTTATAAGTTCAATATTTATTTATTATAAGATCAATAAATGAGAAAAATGAGGCTGTTCTGATGATGTTAAAAAAAAAAAAAGAAAGAAAATTAGGAGTTCTATTGGCTTCAGAAACCAATTTGTTCCTTTATTTTGTTTCAACTATAAAAGAACCTTCAAATTCTGATTCATTCAGATTAGTAGTTGCAAATAATAACAATTTTACCTAACAATGTCAGGATATTCTCTAATTAATCAAAGATGGCAGAAGGATATTTATTCTAAGGTTTGCACAAAAATGAGCTAGTCCAGAGAACAAGAGGCTTCCAATGTTTAAAAAAAAAAAAAAAAAAAATATATATATATATACATATATACACACACATATATGTTATATACATATAAATTTGACAAACTATTTTTTGAATACTGTATTAACTGCTTTAGTATATTTTAATTTATTCCTCAAAACAACCCTATAAGGTAATTATTATTATTATCCCCATTAAATGTAAGGCTCAGAGAGATTAGGCAGACTTCTATTTCTGGAAGCATGAAAGTCTAGATACATTAAACAACCCTTCCATTAAAAACAACTAAATTATCTGGATAAAATATTTTTAATGCATCAATGATTGGCATTAAGAAAGGAAGCAAGAATCTCAGAACGAAAGAAGGAATCCCTGAGGATGTCTTTTCAACCTTAGTAAACTTAGGCTTGAGATTTTATAGACTCCCAGTGCTCAGAAGACAGAGCCTAGGTGTTCCAAGATTCTTGTAATGTTTGAGAAGAGGGTAAAAATACTAATTTACATTAGATTTCAATAATTTAAGCATGTAGACTTTTTCTAAGATAATCTCCAAAAGAATAATATCTTCTAAACTAGTATCAGAAGCAGATAGAGTGAAAAAAATTCAATTAATGTGAAAAAAAATCAAGAAGGGGTGCAGGGAGAACTATGAAAGGATAAAACAAATGGAATGTACAAAATACAATGTAGGAAGAAATCTAAATATTGTTTATTGTAATTAAAATAAATATACATGGGTTAAATTCTACTGTAAAAGATTCATACTAGATTAAAAAACAAAATCCAGCTATACGCTATTTAAAAGAGACACATCCAAAACACAATACAAAAACAAATGGAAAATTATATACTAGGAAAACACTCACTTAAAAAACTCTGCTGTAGCTATATTAATAACAGTCAAAATGAAATTTAAGGCAAAAAGGAAAAAGTATAATCATAGAGGGTTAATCATAATAATTAAAAGTTTACCAGTCAAACAACAGCAAAAATTCCAAACTTATATGTTCTTAATAACATATCCTCAAAAAAAGAAGAGTTGCAAAATTGCAAGGAAAAACTAGACAAATCCACTATCATAGTGGGAGATTTTAACACTTCTTTCAATAATTATTTAATAAATTAAGCAGACAAAAAGGTCAGGAGAATATAGGAAATTTGAGAAATACAAATAACCAGCTTGGTCTAATGGTAAAATATAGAAGATTTCATCCAAAAGTGGAGAATGAAACCATAATAAAAATATATTGTGTTGGGGCTTCCCTGGTGGCGCAGTGGTTGAGAATCTGCCTGCCAATGCAGGGGACATGTGTTAGAGCCCTGGTCTGGGAAGATCCCACATGCCGTGGAGCAGCTGGGCCCATGAGCCACAATCACTGAGCCTGCGCATCTGGAGCCTGGGCTCCGCAACAAGAGAGGCCGCGATAGTGAGAAGCCCGTGCACCGCGACGAAGAGTGGCCCCCACTTGCCACAACTAGAGAAAGCCCTCACACAGAAACGAAGACCCAACACAGCCATAAATAAATAAATAAATAAATAAAAAAAAATTTAAAAAAAGAAAAAAATATATATTGTGTGATTTATAACATATGTATAAGTAAAATACATGACAATAATAGTATAAAGGCCAGGAGTTGGAAAATACAAGTATACTTATGTATACTATATATCGTAAGGTTCTTATACTCTATGTAAAGTGGTATAATATCACTTGGAGGTAGACTATGATAAGTTTAAAATGTAAAGTATAGGGGCTTCCCTGGTGGCGCAGTGGTTGAGAATCTGCCTGCTAATGCAGGGGACACGGGTTCGAGCCCTGGTCTGGGAAGATCCCACATGCCACGGAGTGGCTGGGCCTGTGAGCCACAACTACTGAGCCTGAGCGTCTGGAGCCTGTGCCCCGCAATGGGAGGGGCCGCGATAGTGAAAGGCCCGCGCACCGCGATGAAGAGCAGTCCCCGCACCGCGATGAGGAGTGGCCCCCGCTTGCCGCAACTGGAGAAAGCCCTCGCACGAACCGAAGACCCAACACAACCAAAAATAAATAATAAATAAATAAATAAAGTAGCTATAAATACAGGCAAAAAAAAAAAAATGTAAAGTATAAATCTTAGAGCAAGCACTAAAGTAACAAAACAAATACTTATAGCTAACAAAGAGACAAAACAGAATCATAAAAATAATCAATTAATCCATAAAAAGACAGAAAAGAGTTTCTGGAGATCTTCTGGAAACATAGAAGAGATGGGACAAATGGAAAATAAATACTAAGATAATAGGTCAAACCTAATCATATCAATAATCATTAAATATAAATGATCTAAACACTCCAATTAAAAGTCAGAGATTGTCAGATTAGACAAAAAAACCCAAAACAAACAAACAAACAAAAACCCCAAGGGCTTCCCTGGTGGTGCAGTGGTTAAGAATCTGCCTGCCAATGCAGGGGACACGGGTTCAAGCCCTGGTCTGGGAAGGTCCCACATGCCCCGGAGCAACTAAGCCCGTGAGCCACAACTACTGAGCCCACGAGCTGCAACTACTGAAGCCTGCGTGCCTAGAGCTGGTGCTCTGCAACAAGAGAAGCCACCGCAATGAGGAGCCCGCGCACCACAACGAAGAGTAGCCCTCGCTCACCACAACTAGAGAAAGCCCGTGGGCAGCAATGAAGGCCCAAGGCAGACAAAAATAAATAAATAAATAAATAAACCTAAAAAAAAAAGAAAAGGCCAATAACATACCAAAAAATTCTAAATAAAGTTTTAGCAAATCAAATCCAACAATATATAAACAGGATAATACATCATGGACCAAGTAGAGTTTATCCAGGAATACAAAATTGGTTTAACTTTCAAAAATCAACCAATGCAATCCATCATATTAATAATCTAAAAAAGAAAAACCATAAGATGTTCTTAATAGATGCAGAAAAAATATTTAACAAAATCCAACACCCATTTCTGATAAAAACTCTCAGCAAACTACGTAGGAATAGAGGGGAACTCCCTCAACTAGGAAAAAAAAAAAAAAGCATCCATGGAAAATCTATGGCAACATCACTCTTAATCAAAGACAGAACATTTTTCCCCAAAGATCAGGGTAAGAGGAAAATGTCTGCTCTCACCACTTCTATTCAACATTGTATAAGCTTCTAGCCAGTGAAATATAGCAAGAAAAAAGATATAAGAGACATTTATTTATATTGGAAAAGAAGAAGTAAAACTATCTTTATTTACCGAGAAGATGACTGGTAAAAAATCTGATGGAATCTACAAAAATGTACATTCAAGTGGTCTTAGCAAGATTATAAGATAGAAGATACAAAAAGCAATAGTATTTTTATTACCATCAATGAAAATTAGAAACCGAAATTTTAAAAACCTGTACCAATTATAATAGCACCAAAAAAATGAAGTTCTTAAGGGTAAATCTGACTAAAAGTGTGCAAGACCTGTACACTGGAAACTACAAAATGTTACTTAGGGAAATTAAAGAGGACGTAAAAAAACCGAACGTTATTCCTAGTTCATGGATCAGAAGACTGTTTAGATGCCAATTGTCTGCAAATCTATCTGTAGAGTCATTGGCTTTCCAATGAAAATCCCTGCCCTTATTTTTTTTTGTAGAAATCACTAGCCATTCTACTCTAGGTATTTACCCATGAGAAAAAAAAAGCATAAGCCCACACAAAGACTTGTACATTAATGTTCAAAGCAACTTTATTTGTAATAGCCCCGGACCAGAAACGACCTAAAATCTATCAACTAATGAATGGATGAGTGAAATGTGATATATCCATGCAATGGAGAACTACCCAGAAATAAGATGGAATTAAGCATAGATACACATGGATGAATTTCAAAATAATTACGCTGAGTGAAAGAACCAGATGAAAAAAGACTATACACTGTATTACTCCATTTATGTAAAACTCTAGATAACGAAAACTATAGTGACAGGAAGCAGATCAGTTGTTGCCTGGGTGGAGAGGGAAGGGTGGGGAAAAACAGAAAGAAAGGTTTACAAAGGAATAGGAGGAGACTTTTAGTAGTGATGGGTATGTTCGCTATTTTGCATATGGTGATTGTTTCATGGATATATATATCAAAAAATATCACACGGTACACTTGAAATATATGCATTTTATTGTATGTTAGTTATATCTCAATAAAACTCATTTAAAAAGAAGTTAGAAAGAGAACTGAATAAAAAACACAAAGAAGGAAATGACAAATAAGTTAATAAAATAAAATAAGTAACTTATCCAAGTTCACACAGTTACAGAATGGCAGAATTGGTCCAAATTCAGATTTGTCTGACTCCAAAACCTGTTTTCTTAACATAATTAAAACATCATCATTGTTTTCCCAATTTTGGTCATGCGGTATCACCGTCAAGATTTTTGTCAAGTACCACCTACTATTGTTAACTTAATATTTTTCTTTAAATTGACTCACTTTTTAAACTTAGCCTCGTTCTAGGCAATAATAGCTGTGAATAGGTTTTCATAAGCAGTTGGAATTTTCCTGATACACATGAAAATAAATACATATCTATTCAAAGGAAAAAAATTTAACCATTGTGATGGTTGGTTTTATGTGTCATGTCTAGGCTATAGTATCTAGTTACTCAATCAAACACTACTAACCTGTTTCTGTGAAGGTATTTTGTATTTGTGATCAACATCTACAACCAGCTGACTTTAAGAAGATTATCTTTGATAATGTGGGTAAGACTCATCTAATCAGTAGGAAGGCCTTAAAAGCAAAACTGAGGTTTCCCTGAGGAGGAAGAAATTCTGTCTCAACACTGCAGCATCACCTCCTGCCTGAGATTTTCCAGACTGTGGACCTTCCCTACAGATTTCAGACTTGTCAGTTTCCACCACCGCATAAGCCGATTCCTTGAAATAAATCTCTTAACATATATGTATCCTCCTGTTCTGTTTCTCTGGAGGACCCTGACGGATACACCCACGTATCACTCATTTCTTCCACTCTTCTTCTTAAAGCAAGGTGAGAAGGAAATAAGTGGGTGGGGAGGAGGGGAGTGAGAGGTGGTGGGCCAAGTGGGGCCAGATGAAGAACCCTCCCTTTGTGACGTGGGGAATGGAAATGCAGGAAGCAGCATGGGCAAGCCTCCCCACCTCTCTGGGACTCACCTATCACCTTGGAGGGGTGGGGACAAGAAAGGAAAGGAATGCAGTCCCCACAAGGTAGGTCGTTCTTAGCATTATAGCCCAAGACTTGTCCAAGGCCATTGGGAATCACTCCCCCCCACAACGGTCCACCCTCTTTTTAAGTAGATGAAGCCTGAGCAACAAAGTCTCTTGCCTAAGGACACAGCAGGTGAGGGGCAGAGCCACTGGATTCCCAGTTTAGCTGTGAATCTCCTCTGCGTGCCTATCAGGGATCCTGGAGCTGTCCATGGTGACACTCCACCCACTCGTGGTCTCTGTGGAAGGCCACACCAGGGACCGAGAGACACAAAGGACCCATCTGTCCCCCACATCCTCTCTCGACTCTGGCTGCACATTAGAATACTCTGGGGAGTTTTTTAGAAGTTCCAGTATCTGAGGTCTACCCCAAACCACTGTGGTGGACGAGCTTGAGCATCAGTACTGTTTGAAAGTGCTCCCAGGTGATTCTAATGTGCAGCTGGGCTGAGAGCGGCTGGTCTCGACAGCACAGGGGTCACTCAACTGCTGCATTTCACTTCCCATTTTTCACCTCACGTTTTACTCCCCTCCGTCCCTACTGGGGGGCTGTCCATTCTTATTATTTTTTGTGATCTGCTTAGAAGGGGAGAACCAGGGAGGAGGCTGGCCTGGCCGGGAACACTTTCTCTGTCCCTGTGCTGCCCTGGAGTCTGGCACACCTGACCCCGCTCAATGCCATCCCATCCGGAGCTGCTGCCCCGCCGAAGCAGAAAATGCTAGTATCCCTCTCTCTTCCCCAATCTGACATGACCTCTGAGACTTCCTGTTCTCTCTTCAGCCTCTCCTCCCCTCAGACTTCCAACCCCCTTTCCTTTTTCAGTTCTTCTTTACCAGAAGTTCTGAGCCCCCTTCTTGGCTACCTCCCTCCCCACCCCTGCTGTTCTCTCTCCTGCATCCGTGGCTGATTTGAGTCCCTCTGTGGTGCCTTTCTCCAGGAGAGGGGTGCGCCTCCCTTCAGCAGATGCCCTGGCTGCCCTAAACCCCACGTCTGCAGGGAATGCCTCCCAGATGTCCATTGCGGCCGTGTCGTTGACTTCAGGGTGCAAGCAGGGAGTGTGTCTGCCTCATACCCTTTTCTCTTCCCTCTCTGTGCTGCCTGAGAAAATTCCTGCTGAGAAAACTGCAGCAAGAGCTGCCGAGACAGACAAAGGACTGCTTTGCGGTGTTTTCCCAGTATTGCAGAATCTTCTCTTGAGGCCCTACTATGTGCCAGGTGCCAGGATTACAAAAGATGAATAAAGCAGTCCTTTCCCTCGAGGAATTTATAATTAAATAAAAGGTAGAATTTCTCATGGAACAGGGGAGAAAGGAGGGCAGGAGAGGGGTGTGGGGAAAAATGATTAGTACCTGTTACACGCCAGGCAAATGCCTTCTTCTCCATTTTATATGGAGTTTTATGGGCAAACTCCAAATAAAAGGTACTGTTTTCCCCATTATATAGATGAGGATACTGAGGCAAACAAGGTTAAATAACTTGCCAAAGGTTATATAGCTCTTAAGGGACAAGGTCAGGGTTTGGACCCAGGTCTTTGGACTCTAGTTCCAGCACTTTCTAGGAGTCTGATGGTTATTCCATAGCCGACCCAGTGCTCTTCACCAGACTGAGCCATGGGGAGAGCAGAAACCCTGGAGCTGGGGGTTTGGCTTCCTGCCCTGGCTTTACGGCTAACGAGCTGTGTGACACTGGGCAGTCACATTCCCTCTCTGGGCCTTGGTTTTTTCTTCTTTTACATATAAAGTGAGGGAGATAAGAGTAGGTAATTTTAAAGATCTTTTTCAACCCTATGATTTTCTTGATTGCATTTCCTTTTCCCAGTCAGTTATATATTTATTTTGTTTCCATCTTAAAAGAAGGGTCACTGGAGCTTGGGGGAGGGTCACACGGTCAATCCTGCAAAGTCGGAGCTGGCACCCACAGTCCAGCAGCCTGGCACACTGCAGTGGCCATCAGTCGGGGCTGGATGCATGCAATTAGACTTCCCAGGGAGGCACTGAGAGTGCCTGTGAGGATTCCAGCAGCTGGGGCAGCGCCCCTGCAAAAGCCACCAAGAGAGATCACTCAGTTCATGGAATCAGGCCGAGGGGGAGAAGAGGACAGCCCAGAACCAGTCATTGTGAAGCCTCCCCAGGCATTTCATGCTTTTGAAAATGGCCCTGAGAGAGATGCTATCAGGAGGCATATTTAATAGGTTTGGGAAATTGGCTAATTTTGTCGTAATCATCTGCATGTTGTCCGATGCATGCTAAGCATCTAGGACCAGCGTGGGCGTGTGAGTGGGGCCAGGGTGTCCAAGGGAGAGATGTGGCATGGGGAGGGCAGGGCAGAGTTGCTGGTGATTTCTAGTTGCCCGAAAACCCCCCGCTGACTTCAGGCCACCAAGCTGGGTGTTGGGTCAATGCCCTCTGTTGCTCCGCAAGGAAGGAGTCATCCCCACCCACCTTCTCCACCCCTCCCTCTTTCACATCGGTCCTCCCTCTCCTCTCTCCTGGGGCCTCCCTTCCCACCCTTGCCCATGGCCCCGTTTCCCTACTCCCCCCAGTCAGCCCTGAGCAGAGTTCTTCCTGCAGCCACACTTCTCCCATGCTCCGGGTCAATAGCCATCAATAGCCCATGCTGAGAAGGAACACACAGCCCCTTGCACGCCTGATTCACCAAGAGCTGCTCTCCCAGCCCCTCCCTGAGCCTCTGGCATGCTCCCTCCATCCTCTGGGCCCTGCTTCTCCTCCTCCAGAGACACTGCTATCCATCAGCCATCTGCCTCGCTGGTCACAGTTACTTTCGCTGGCTGTCTTCAGCTTGGTTGTTTATTTTCTCTCTCTCCCCTCCTCCTACTCCTTTTTCCTCCACTTGTTCCTGGATTTGGGTTTGCTATGGGTTGCTTTTCAGGGCTGTCCTGCAGAGGGGGGCAGAAAAGATGTCCAAAGCAGTGCACTCATGTCCCCTTCCAGGTGACTCTCTCTCCTCTCCAAAGTTTAGGATCTTCGAGGAAAGAAGGCTACCGTCTCCCACAGAGGCACACGATGCCATTTAAAGGGCCCAAGATTTGGAATCAGGGGACTCTAGTTTGGGAACTAATTCTGAGAGAACTTTGGGTAGGTTCCTTAACCTCTCTAAGCCTCAGTTCTCTCATTTATAAAACAGAGCCGTGATGACTGAGTGAGAAAATCACAGCTATCATTTATTGAGTAAATTCTCTATGTCAGGCTCCATGCTAGGTACTTTCGAATAGGATTGCATTTAAGCATGTTTGTGAAAGTGCTTTGTAAACTAGAAAGTGCTGTGCAAATGCCTGTTATTATAGAAAAGCAGAAAGCCACTATTGGCATCTACATGGCTCTCCTTTGTACCCAGAAAATAATTCAATGGGTACTTTTGACCAGTTCGGTTACAAAATTTCATACATACATCATCTCATTGAGCTTCACGTGGCTGCTCTGTAGTAAGTAAGCAAATATGATCGGCCCCACCCCATAGATAAGGAGGCCAAGACCCAGAAAACGGAGTCTGGGGAATTCTGCCTGTTTTCTCCACTTCCCCCAGTGCCCTCCTGTCCTCCCTGCCCTCCATCCCCCTGCAGTGGGCTGGGAAGTATACCTGTTCCATCTCATCTGATGGAAGGTGGGGGGCAATGTGTGAGTGTGCCTGGGCATGGGCAGCATCTACAAAGATGCAGTGATGTGCCAGGCAGAGGAGCTATTTGGAACAGGCGGGGTGGAGCTCTGAGAGTGGCAGAGTGCCCAGGTGGCTGAGGTGGCACAAGCGGTGCTGTCTCCAGAGCGAAAGGGCATGGTGGGACTAGAAACCAGCAGGAAATGGGGCTGCCTAAGAGAAGGCATGGTGTGTCACGTGACCAAGATTCTGAACGTGGGGCTCGGAGCCCAAGAGTCTAGCAAGGACTTGTTCTTATTCTCTGCTAACCTTGGGCCAATCAGATCACCACCCACATATACCTGGTACCCCACATCCTCAGGCCATGGGACCGGACTCTGGTCCAGGATCTTGTGTCTGAACCTGCAGTCCCTTCCAGGCAGCCAGTGTAATTATCCAGGCCTTGGCTACCTCTTTACCCCCAGCCACCAAGGGCCACAGCTCATTCCCACACAGGCTGAGTCATGGCACCAGCCGGCACACGCAGACCAGGGCTCCCTCAGAACCATGAAGAGTAATCAGGGCTGCTGCTGACCCCTTCAGAGAGGCTCCAGTTCTCCCAACCCCAATAACTCACTGCCTGGGCAGATTCCTTTAAAAACTGCAGCCAGGGCCTTCCCTGGTGGTGCAGTGGTTGAGAATCTGCCTGCCAATGCAGGGGACACGGGTTCGAGCCCTGGTCTGGGAAGATCCCACATGCCGCGGAGCAACTAGACCCGTGCGCCACACCTACTGAGCCTGCGCGTCTGGAGCCTGTGCTCCGCAACAAGAGAGGCCGCGACAGTGAGAGGCCCGCGCAGCGCGATGAAGAGTGGCCCCCACTTGCCGCAAATAGAGAAAGCCCTTGCACAGAAACGAAGACCCAACACAGCCAAAAATAATAAATAAATAAATTAAAAAATTAAAAAAAAAAAAACCTGCAGCCAGTTAAAGGCGTCGAGCCCAAGGATGCAGCCCCTTCTGCCAGCCAGGCTCTTCCTTACACTCACCCCCGAGTCCTTCTGAGCTTCCCTTTTTCACCTTCCAAGGCCCTCTCTCCTCCAAAATTTTCTTTGGGCTTCTGGGTTCTCCCTTTCCTGCCCCACCATGGACTGGTGCGCTGTGGCTCTCCCCTCAGAGCGCGGTTTCCCTTTGGGCCGTCTCAGGTGGAAGCTGCCCTTCTCAGCCCCTGGGCTCAGGAGGTGGGATGGTGACTCTAGCTCAACAAACCATTAAACCCAGCCCTCTTCGGTGAAAACCGGCCCCAGTGGGTTCCCGCCGCCTGCTTTGCACTCCACTCTTCCTTGGTGCTGTCCTGAGGCCACCTCATTCAAGGAAGACATCGCTCTTCCTCTTCTGGGGACAACTTTGGTTTTCCGTGCACTACTCCCATCTTGTGTTTCTTCCTCTCTACCGGCTTCTTCTCATTAGCATTTAAACATGTTTGAGATTCACTGTTTAAAAACAAAACAAAACAAAACAAAACGATCCTCTCCCTTAAACCCACCTTCTTTTTTTTTTTTTTAAACATCTTTATTGAAGTATAATTGCTTTACAATGGTGTGTTAGTTTCTGCTTTATAACAAAGTGAATCAGTTATACATATACATATGTTCCCATATCTCTTCCCTCTTGCATCTCCCTCCCTCCCACCCTCCCCATCCCACCCTTCTAGGTTAAACCCACCTTCTTATCTCAATACCCCTGTGTTCATTATTGCTCGTGTAACAGTTTCATCCCAATATTTCGAAGCTTAAAACAACCAACACAAAACAATAAACATTACCTCATTCAGTTTCTGAGGGTCCAGAACCTCGATTCAGCTAAGCAAGATGGCTTGCGTGTCTCCTGAGGCTACAGTCAAGATGGGACAGCAATTATGTGAAGGTTAGACCAAGGCTGGAGGACCTGCTCCCAGTATGGCTCACATACGGCTGTTGGCCAGTGGCCTCTGTTTCTCATCACGTTGGCCTCATGACGTGGCAGCCATCTTCCCCTAGAGTGAGTGATCCGAGAGAAAGTGGCTAAAATGGAAGTTGTAATATCTTTTGTAAAAGGAAAATCAAAATGGAGTTGGTATTGCTCACAGAGCTCTCTAAAATGGAGCCGGGAGGCCAGTGAGGAAGTGTGACTCATACACATCTCAGCTTGGAAGGAATCTGAGCTTTTGACCACTTATTGTCTTAACAAAGACATCCAGGACATCTGCCAGAAACTCAAGATACTTATCGGACTCTTACCTTAAAATAACTCGTGACAATCTGTCTACTTATCGGACCCTTACCGTAAAACCACTCTTGAGAGCCTATTCCTTAAGGACAAATAATTCTTTTCTTGTATCAGAGTACAGCCTCATGGCTTTTGCCTTTCTATGAGCCTCTGACTCTTTCTCTTCCCTGGAACATGCTTCTGGTTTTACCTGAATCGGTTATCTCCTGAATTGCAATTCTTAAGACCCCAAATAAAGCTCTTTGTTCTTTGCAGCCTTGATACTGATTATTGTTTGACCCTTTTGAAATGTCCTCACTTCGTTATATTTCTTTGGTCACACAGAAGAACCCTGATATGATGTGGGAGGTGAGAACCCCAGGAGGTGGGGATCATCAGGGGCCATCTCGGAGGCTGGCTACCACACCCCACTTTGTAGCCAGACCTGTTCAAAGAGGTGTTCACCTTGGGTGTCTCCAGATTTTGCTCTTCACTCAGACTGCTCTCACTGAGTCCCCAGTGACTTCCTTATTTTGAAATCCAAATGCTACTTCTCAGTCCTTATCTCAGGTGGCCTCTCCGCAGCATTCCATCATGTTGAGTCCCTCCTTCACAAACACTTCCTTCCTTGGTTCCTGTGATATCACAGGCTCCTGGATTTCCTTCACCTTTCGGCCCCTCCTTGGTTTCGGTCACAAGCTTCTTTCCTCCCATCTCTCTATCTCTTAGGGTTGCTGCACCTCAGGGTTCTGACCTCAGGGTTCCCTTCTGTGAACATCATCTGGCCTCTGCTAACCTGATCTCCTGGCACTCCCTGCACCCCTGCAGAATGTCTCCTGGCTCCGGCCCTCCTCCCATTGTCATCAGTTCAGATCAGCACCTCTGGGCTACTCTTTGTCCAGTCCTGAATTCCTCAACTAAAGGAGGAGGGAAGAGGCCTGAAGGAAGTAAGGATAACGGCACAAATTAATGCAGGGAGTAACCAAAATTCATCAACCTCAGATGGAGAAGCCTGCGGGGTGGTTTGATTATTGTTTTCAAGTCTACAGAGTCCCCTTGCTTTGAGAAATATGACCAATTGCCCTGTCTCTTCCAAAAACCAAATAGGGAAAGGTAAAGTTTTAGTAATGACAGATCCAGGTTAAAATAGAGAAGCGTTAAATGCCAGGAATTAGCTAGAGCAAAGTGGAGTCTGATCAGCAAATTCTTAAAAGTAGGTTAGGTTTTTGCACATTTGAGATGATTCCTGGGTAGACTGAGCTAAGGGTGGGCAGGTGGGTTAGGTAACTCACCACATCTTCCATGGCCGCATGAGGGGAAGTCCAGGGTGGCACTGAACTCAGAACACAATCTCTTGTCCATTTCCAGCAGTGGAGTGTGAGAAAGACTGTGCTCAGCAACGAAGACCCAACGCAGCCAAAAATAAATAAATTAAATAATTAAAAAAAAAAAAAAAGAGACTTCCCTCGTGAAGCAGTGGTTGAGAATCCGCCTGCCAATGCAGGGGACACGAGTTCGAGCCCTGGTCTGGGTGGATCCCACATGCCGCGGAGCAACCAGGCCCATGTGCCGCAACTGCTGAGCCTGTGCTGTACAGCCCACGAGCCACAACTATGGAGCCCGTGCACCTAGAGCCTGTGCTCCGCAACGGGAGAAGCCACTGGGCTGCAAAATGGGTTCATTCTGGTCTGCAGGGTCAGGGCAGTCTAACCGCTGCTGCTTGGCTGCATCAGTCCTGAAACTGGCCAGAGCCTGGGGTTATAGGTAGGGAGGAGTGGTGTGAAGACAAGCATGAATTGGTATTGAGACGAGGAGCACAACCAGAGAGAATAACCTTGGCTAAGGAGCTGGTTGGTGTATCACCTCCTCCAGGAAGCCCCCTCTGATACCACCAGACTGGCTTCACCTCTGTGCTCTCACAATGCCCTGTGCTCCCTTGGTCCTCAAATGGACACTGTGGCACTGAGATGGTCTAAGGGTTTGTCTCTATACTCATCAAGCCGTGAGCTCCTTGATGGCAAGAAACATGTGTTGTTGACGGCTGTCTCTGGGATCTGGCACAGCATGTGGACCATGCAAAGTGCTGAGTAAATCAGTCTTAACTAATTGACCTAGGGAACAAAGGCCTTGGAGGACTTTGTATCACATCATCCCCAGAGGTAACTTCAGTACGGCCTAGCAGAAAGCCCTGGCTTTTCAGAAGCCCATTCCAATGGGACAGCTGAAGAAATGACCCAAGAAAATCTGGGTTCTGGTACCTGCTCAGCCACTTATTAGCAGAATGACCTGGTTAGCACATGACAATCCCTTTCCCATGCCTCAGTTTCCTCATCTTTGAAATGGAGGATGATGACCCCACAGATTCACAGAGTTGCCTTGCAAATCAAATGAGATAATGGGTGTGGAGGTGGTGAAAACATCTAGAGAAAGGTCTTTAAGACTTATACAGAGGTAAGAAGTTATTAATAGCCTCATTAATATTCTTACCCAGAATGCCCATGGAGAAGCAGTCTGTGGCAGCTCCAGCCCCCGCACCCCACCCTTCCATACTATTTCTGTCCCTGGAAAGCAGGTTCTTGGAATGGGAGTCCCCATTCTGCCACTGTGCGGGAAGGGGGTGAATGTCGGACGGAGACGCCCGCCCCCACAGCTCTCCAGCCTGCTCCTCCTTGGGGGTTCTCACCAAACCCTTTGATTTAGAAAGAATGGCCGACACCAGCACACCAGCCATCTGGAGGATGGCAGGCGGCATCTTGTCTCTGTCACTTCATTTGATGCTGAGGTGCTGAGGTGACCCCCCCAGTCAGGCCCAGGTACAAGGGGAAGCAGCTTCCACTTGTCTCCTGCATTTCTGGGGAGGCGTGAGCTGCTCCAGGTGGCTGGTCCTTTCTCTCTTCCTGCTTTTCTTCCCAGGACTGTTCAGCTGCCTGCAGCCCACCTTGCCTGCAGAGTGGAGAGCTGTGGCCTGGAGTGGGAACAAACCCAGGGTTTTCTCCTCCCCCACATTATTCACTTTCCTGCTTGCCAGCATCAGCTGGCCCATTACTAGGGAGCAGCAAAGAGAAGTAGGTGGCCCCAAGGTGGGGAGAGGAAATCCAGATGGGTGGGGTCTGATGGTGACCTCATCCTCCAGAGAGTTCTGGAGATGACATCCAGGTCCTGCCAGCCGGCAGAATCCCCCAGGAGGTAAGCCCTGAGGGCTCCAGGCAGAACTCCTGACCTCCCCAGCCCTGGGCCTCACCTCCCAGTTTCCCCTGGCCATACCATAACCTGCGAACATCAGCATGAGGGCAGAGCAGATCTGTAGAAGTGGGGTCTTCACTGGCTTTGCGAATAATCAAAGCCCAGGGTCAGGAAAACAGTGGATACGAAAGAAAGAAAGCCAGGAGAATATATCTGAGGTCCAGCGAAGGCTGGCATCTGGAGTGAGGTGTCAGACGGAGGCTCTGCCGGCCCCGCCCAGGGCTGTGTCCACAGGGGGAGGAAGACCAGCAGTGGTTGTTACCAGTCTCGTGGGAATGGGCCACTACCAGAAATGCAGCCGCCTGCTCAGAGGAGGTCTCCTAGCTCGGCCTAGCTCCCCTTCCCCACCGGGCCAGCCAGGTCTGCCGCTGCTGACTTAAAACGCTGCCCTCAATTTTATTTTTAGCTCTGGCTGCTGGGAGCCTGAGTGACAGGCATGCTGGGGGCTTGTGCCGGGGTGGGAAAAATTTGCAGCTACCTGGTTTGCTGAGGTGGCACGATTGCAAGGAGCAGGGCCTGTGTGGTGTTCATTGCTGCATCTGTGGCTGGCGCGGTGGTAGGCACGGAGCTCCCCTAATACTGGTTGAATGGATGGGTGGATGCAGCCAAGCACGGATGGAGCAGAGGGCCCCAGAGGAGAGGATGAGAGCAGGGCCAACTGGTCCACAGACCAAGTCACGGACCCGGAAGGAACTCCGTGTGGTCTTGGGCGAGTGACTTCCCCTCCTGGCCTCAGTTTCTTCATTTGTAAAAGGGGACTAGATAAGCAGTTTTCAGACCACCTCCGTGGACCACTGCCACTACATCCACCTCCGCCTCTAATCCCCCACCCCACCTCCATAAACAAGGTGCTGCTGCTGGGCACTTGAGTTGGAAGGAAGGGAAATGATGGACTACAACGCTCTCCTACCTCTTCCATCGGGATTGAGTCACTTTTATCAATTCTGAATATTGAGCTTCCTGGAAAGAATTCTTTTATTTTTATTTATTTATTTTTTAAATAATTACTTAAACTACCCACAATAGTGGATGTTTTGGTTTGGGAAGCAGAGACTGGTATTTTTTTTTTTTTAACATAAATTTATTTATTTTTGGCTGCATTGGGTCTTCGTTGCTGTGCGCGGGCTTTCTCTAGTTGCGGCGAGCGGGGGCTACTCCTGGTTGCAGTGCACAGGCTTCTCATTGCAGTGGCTTCTCTTGTTGCGGAGCACGGGCTCTAGGCACACGGGCTTCAGTAGTTGTGGCTCGCAGGCTCTAGAGTGCAGGCTCAGTCGTTGTGGCGCACAGGCTTAGTTGCTCCGCAGCATGTGGGATCTTCCCGGTCCAGGGCTCAAACCTGTGTCCCCTGCACTGGCAGGCGGATTCTTAACCACTGCGCCACCAGGGAAGTCCAAGAATTCTTTTAGACAAAGGGCAGCTCAGTTCCCCAAACACATGCAGACTTGAGGAGCCAGAATGAAATTGCCTCTTGGAGCAGGTGGCAAGTATAGCCCCTCCACTGTTTCTCTTCAGGACTGATATGAAAACCCCTTATCTGAGCAGTAAAAAAAGTGAAGTGCCCAAGAAAGGATGAGGAAGGGCCAAGGAGAGACCCTTGCAGGGCAGTAGGAGGGTGGATTGGAAGGGGCTGACCAGGGGTTGATCCAAACCCACAGCTAGACCTCGAGGAGAAGCAAGGAGACTTGAGGCAGCAAGAGTTCCGAAGAGAGAGCCAGAAGAGGGACTTGAAGCCAGGATCCAGCCACCCCCGACTGTCCTGAGGTGGGAAGGCTCGACAGACCCTTGAGGTCCCAAGAGGGGGATCCAGCAGCCTGGTGTGCTGGGACCAGGATGCCAGCTTGGGTGCTGACCCCGTGGAGCCCAGGGAACAAGGTTACCGGCAAGGCAGGAGGGCCTGCGGGGAAAGGGAAGCCTGGCCCAGGGAACTCCTCGCCCTTCCTCTTGGTCTGCCTTGCGAAAGGAACGAGGTGTGACCGGGACCTCGGGCAAGTTATTTTAATCATATGTGCCTCCATTTCTTCCCTTGTTATAGGGAGATGACCTCTGACCCTGCCTATATCACAGAGGTATTCTGATCAAAACAGATTATAGATGTGAAAGTCTTTCTTACTACATATTGAAACTGCTTTACAGGTATTACTCAATGGCCAGAGGGCTGGGGTCTAGCTGGCAGGACTCTGTTTCTTCCAGGCTCTTCTTCCTCCTGCTCTTATAAACTTGCTCCAGTGAAGCCCAGGGCCTACTTCTCTTTCTCCTTTGAACTTCCTTCCGCCTTCCTCCTCAAAGGCATTCTCCTGCCATCCCCTTTCTTTCTCCAGCCCTTACCTTTGTCCAGCCTCTGATGCTGAGCTCCCAATAAGGCAAAGTTCCTGTTTGGACCCCTTGCTCCAACCTCCCAATTCCAGTTCATCCCACACACTCGGCTGGCCTCATTATCCCCTCCCCCTGCTTGGAAACCTGCTGTGTGTTCAGTGTGCAACCCACACTGAGCCCGAGTTACTCATCAAGCGAGTCACCTGGGCCACTCACTTCTTACTGACCCAACCCCACCCTGCCAAACACCACCTGACATGGCCCCCTGCAGACACTCAGCTTCCTACTTCCTCCTGCCTCCAAGCCATCTCCTCAACCACCATCTGAAAGGCCCTCCCCTTTCTTTCTGCTAAATCAAGAAGAAAATACCCCTTGAATAAGTGGTCAAACATCTCCTCCCGTCCAGGAAACCTTTCCCAAATAATCTCACTGAAATCTTGCCTTTCCGTCACTTGAATACTTTCTAGAATAGAACAGGATTGGCATCTCTGTAGTGTGTGTACCTGTGAGGTATGTGTCTGTGGGTTCTGGTAAGTCCTGTGGCAGTCATCTTTCCCAAAGTCACCACACCCACTTGTTCCCCATGGTGGGATTGGTACAGACAGCTGACCAACTGGTAAGACTCATTATGTAGGAAGATGACCAGGCCAGGTCTGATGTTGGGGAAGATGGCAGGATAGCATTGCATGCAGAGGCCACAGTGACCTTTATGACAATGAGACTTCCAGAGCCTTTTCCTTTTTTTTTTTAAGATTTTTGTTGTTGTTGTTGATGTGGACCATTTTTAAAGTCTTTATTGGGACTTCCCTGGTGGTGCAGTGGTTAAGAATCTGCCTGCCAATGCAGGGGACACGGGTTCGATCGCTGGTCTGGGAAGATCCCACATGTCACGGAGCAACTAAGCCCGTGCACCACAGCTACTGAGCTTGTGCTCTAGAGCCCGTGAGCCACAACTACTGAGCCTGCGTGCCACAACTACTGAAGCCTGCGCACCTAGAGCCCGGCTCCGCAACGAGAAGCTACCGCAATGAGAAGCCCTCACGCCACATCGAAGAGTAGTCCCAGCTCGCTGCAACTAGAGAAAGCCCGCGCACAGCAATGAAGACCCAACACAGCCAAAAATAAATAACTTTTAATAAATAAATAAATAAAGTCTTTATTGAATTTGTTACAATATTACTTCTGTTTTATGTTTTGGTTTTTTGGCCTTGAGGCATGTGGGATCTTAGCTCCCTGACCAGGGATCGAATCTGCACTCCCTGCGTTGGAAGGCGAAGTCTTAACCACTGGACCACCAGGGAAGTCCCAGCCCTTTTCCCTAAGACATGGCCACAGGCTGTCCTCCTCCAATGCCACCTGAAGCACTCATCACCTGTGGCAGGAATTGTAGATGAGGCACAGACATTGTCACCCATCCCCAGGATGGCAGGCTGGTTTGTTTTGGTTGCCTGCACATTGCTAAAGGGTAAAGGCTCAGGGGCTGCTTATGTGCACACGTCGGGCTCAGCACACAGTCCTGGCCTATTTTGTGGTTTTATATCCAGAGATGCCAAGGACAGTCTGTGTTTGCTGCTCAGGCTGGCGATTTAACCCAGAATACCCTTTAGGTGCTTTCCAACCCTGCAGTCTTCTTTTGTATCGTTTGGGTTGGAAAATGAAAAGCTCTCTCTGCCAGCAATTAATTTACCAAAATAAACAAAAATTCTGCTTTTCGTGACAAAGACAGTCCCTGAATGCCAATCTTCGGGCTGCCAGATTGCAATTTCAAGTGGGTGCAGCTTGCGCGGTTACAATTTACAGGTGATTTATAGGGGAGGTTATGCGAAAAGGAGAAAATGCAGTCAGGAAGGAGAGGAGAAAAGTGTCGCGCATCTCTTGCCCTCATCCCCGACTTCTCTGGCAACAAGTCTCGTGTCCTTGACTCTAGCTTCCCGTTTTTATTTTTATTTTTTTTAAGAACTGCAGATGATTCTTGTTTTTCCATTCTGTTCTGTTTGGCTTATTTCCAACCCTCTCCTGACAAGGGTGCAGCCTGGCGCCCTGCTTTCAAACCACGTCACTGGCTGCGGGCACCTCCCGTGCATTCACCATCCAAGACCTTCAGCTTGCTACATTTTACGGGAGGGTCTGGTCCCTTCATCAGAGAGCTGCTTCTGGGGGTAGTTGATTTGATACACTCTGGAAACAGTATCCAGACTGCGAGCTGCAAACTCCCTCCACTTCCCTAAACGCTGAATGAATAGGGACAGGGATGCGTTGCATTGGAAAGGGAGGTGGCAACCGTGGATTTGAGATACAGAGTTGCTGAGAAGCTGGGAAGAATTTGCTCAGGTAGGCAGAGTGGGGTGTCTGGGGGTGGATGCTCTGAGTGGCACCAGCCAGGGACCATTAGAGATTACGCTGGGGGAGTTAAAAGCAATGATTTAAGTCTGAGAACATTGTCTCCTTCATCTCAGCGCCTGCTGAGAATCAATCCCAGTAATCACCACTCTCATCCCCACTGCTGCTCGCCAAGGCTCAGCTCACTCGTAAGGACCCACCAGCCTTCCTCACACACCTACTCTACCAACTTCCTGCTTCCTACCACCTACCTCTGAGAACTCTGCTCTTCGTGGCTTTGCAATCTGGATGGTTATCTTTGCCAAGATTCTATCGACTCTGATCCTGGGGATTCCCTGGGCCAGACTGTGGACAAGTATTTATTGTGCATGGTTTTCAGGTGCTTTGTGTGAAAAACAGACACAGCCCTGACTTCAAAAAGCTCACAGTTCCTCCTGGAGTCAAGGTAAACACAGAAAACCAAGGAAACATGCAGAGAAACTAGAGAATAATTTCCTTATAGGCAATGGCAGGAAGTTGAATCCTCTTCAAACTTTTCTGCTTGCATCTCACTCTTGCTTCCTCTCCATTGTCTCCCGCACAATTCCGTCCTGGAATAGTTTGGACACAACACCCCATGGAGCCTCTTTATTTAGCTCCTGTCCAGAGAGACACAGAAGTGACCCCAACTCTCTCTGGAGGAGTGGGTAGGCAGAGCAACCTTGATAATAAAATCCAGTGAACAATTTACTGACCAGACTAACAGTGAGTGGTTTGCTGTGGATTCCATTCAACACTTCATGCACAACTACTGTTGTGTTAGGTCTTCGAGGGAGGGGTGAGCGCTACAAAAATGAACAAGAAAAATCTTGCCTCGAAAGAGCGTATTCTTCATGTATATCTAATATTTGCTTTATAAAACTTCAACCATACGGAATCCTTTGGAATATAGTACTTTGAGGTATTAATGCTTTTCAGACTCTTTCACTGATCTACCACTGAAGTCATAGCATCAATGTCTTTGAAATCTTGTGTTTTTATCATCATATGAAATTTATACTCCACTTTATATCAGTACTGGTTTTAATATAAAATGATCTTCCTCCCCCTCAATCCCACACTCCTCAAAGTCTAGTTATAACTGAAGCAGTAGGAGAATGGGACACTTATCCTGTTTTTTGTACCCCAGCACATTATCTTACACCCAAGGAACACCAGTACCCTGTGAGAAAATCAGGGTAATAGCTCAATACCTACCTATTGATTCTCCCTCCTTCCCAACCCACCTCCTAGGTCTGACCTTGCCAGGGGGCTCCAGACTTTCCATTTTTCCTACCTTGGCCCTCCACTCCTACAAGCCAGGAGCCCCCTAGTTCTGGGACATCTCGCCCCTGGTTTACCTTCTTTTTGTGCCTCTCTTAGAGGAGGTTCCCTGTTCAGTTCTGGTCCTTGATTTTATGTTTGGGATTGTTTTTGGTTTTGGACACACAGCCATTTAGGCCCAAGGCAAATAGTGGCAAAAAAAGTCATTAATCATTCCATTAATTAATTCTTTCAAAAAATATTTATTGGCCACCTGCTCCTCAGACTGAGCTGTGCTAGACACTGTACATATAGTGATGAGCAAAATAGAAATGTTTTCTCTCCTGATGATGGTTAAAAGTTATTGAGAGAAATGACATTAATCAAATAATCCTACCAGCGTGTAACTTTGAACAGTGCCTGGAAGGGAGGAACTAGGGTGCTATGAGAATGTAGAGCAAAGTACGGACTTGCTCTGATCTGGGGGAGGTGGCCAGGGCAGGCTTCCAGGAGGAAGAGGTATTTCAGCAGAAATGTGGAGGATGACTAAGAGTTAACTAAATGAATGTTAACTAAGTGAGGGGGAGCATTCCAGGCAGAGGGAACAGCATGTGTAAGTGTCCCGTGGCTGGGGGAGGGGAGCAGAGCCAACTTGAGGAACTGAAAGGAGACCAGTGTGGCTGGAGCATAGACAGAGAAAGGAGAAGTGGGTCAGATGGGGGCCAGAAGTCTAAAATCCAAATTGATAACTTTAGCTGGAGATACACATATGTGTACTAGGTACATAGGACATAACCAAGTATGCTTACTTAGTTCCAGAGTAAACAGAGGAGGAGGAACTTAAAGTGAAAACAAATTAACCAAGACGAGAAGTTCAGGAGAAGGTAAATTCACTACAATAAATATTCCAGAAAACCTCAGAAGACAAAGAGCAGGGACATGTTTGTTGAATGACGGAAGGAAGGATAAATGATGGACGAATAAAGATCTAGTACCATATTAGACATCTCCATTTGCAGCCATGCTCCCAGCAGAAGACTGACCTGGTTCTGCCTCTTCCAGGCCAAATCGCCCTCAGTGCTCTTCCCTCTGGATGCCATGGCCTTCTGTACATGTGACTGTCACAGCATTGTCCCATTGTATCACCGTGATGGGTTGCCACTTGCCTCTACCACTAGACTCTGAGCTCCTTGAAGGCAGGGACCTTGCCCTACTCATTTTTTTCATCCCTAGGGCCCAGCAGAGTGTCTGGCACACAGTAGGTGCTCAGTAAGCGTTGGTGGAAGTAATGCACAGAGTCCTGCCCACATAAATTCTGCAAGGGAATGAGGATGATGGAAATGAGCAGTTGCCTTAGCTGCATACACCCTTAGGACTAACAGCAAACATTTCAGAAGAGTCAGCTGCCTTAGACATCCGTTTTGTGGGGAAATCTTAAACTTGCTCTTACAGTGATCAAATCCAGGACCTTGTTTTTCTTGTGGGTTTTTCTGTGGGTATGTCCAGCTCATCAAGTCATCAGCAACTAAGCAGGAAAATCTACAGGATGAATTGCCAGTCCTCTCCACTAGCCTATGATATCAATACTCTGAGTATGAGTAGCCTTTGTATTTCCAAGCTATGTGTGCACATCCACCGTTTCCTTTTGTCCATACAACACCTCTGTAACGTATTTAACTAAAAGAGGTTAAATGATTCGTCCAAAGATCCTACGGCAAATCGGTCCAGCCTAGAGTCTTTTCTCTTACATCCATTCCGCTGCCTTACTCCCTACCCCAGCGCTTTCCTTTACCCACCTTGAAAGGAGATGGTTCTCAGCAGCCACACTCTTGGAGATGCTCTGGATAGCTCTATGGGCCTTGTTCCTGCTGAGCCGAGCACCGGCAAGCTCTGGAGGGAAGCCGAAAGGCTGCAGAGATTCAGCGTACCAGAGAGGGGATAGAGTTGCATAAGCCAGATCCACTTTCTCTCGAACTCTCAGAAGCAACCTGATACAACATGCAGCTACAGAGCTGGCATTGTGACCCAGACAGGAGCAGCCAAGAGCAGCCTGGAGGCTGGGAGAACAGAACTGAAGACAGACAGCTGCCAGGAAGGGAGGGGGAGACATTTCCTCCTGAGCCCAAGGCCAGGGAACCTGCAGGCTGGAGACAAGCTAGTGTTGTCAATGAGCCCCGGACACAGATGACAACTGACTTCTACAAGATGGGAGCCTGAGTCCTGCTCTAGAGCTACCCACCCAGGATAGGGCGCTACCATGCCCTTCTTTCTGAGAATGAAACCAAATCCACTGTTACTCTTCCCAGCCCTTTGGAGACCAAGGCTACTGTAGGGTTAAATGGTCAGATTCAAAACTTAAAGAATCATGACATTTTTTTCCACATTAAAAAAATTTGCTAAATGGGAATTCCCTGGTGGTCCAGTGGTTAGGACTTGGCGCTTTCACAGCGCTGATCTGGGTTCAACCCCAGATCGGGGCACTAAGATCCCGAAAGACCTGTGGAGTGGCAAAAAAAAAAAAAACAGAAAAAACAAAAGAAAAAAAATTCCTAAATAATTGCTGAGTGCTGAGTTTTAGGCATTTACTTAGAGAGGAAAGGGCAGTCTCTATTCTCAAGATGTTTACAGTCTAGTAGGAAGGTAAGCTGACACAATAATTACAAATTACACATGAAAAAGAATGTGGTTAAGTGTCATAAAGAGAGGATTAGAATCTGCCTTAATGAAGGCAAACCACAGGGAGGCCATCAGGAGGCCACTGGTCTTGAATGGCACCTGAAATGAAGTCTAGAAGACAAATTCATGGCAAATGCCTGCGATTCTAGGCCACTGAGCAGTTTCCATGGATGCAAGCTTCTTTTCTTATCTAGAAGGATAATAAAAATCAGGTACTTATTAGAGTCAGGCATTGAGCTGAATGCTTTGCATACACCACCTCGGGTCATCATTAGAACCACCCCCAGGTGGACCCTCTTATCCTCCTGTTTTACAGCTGAGGAAATTGAAGCCTTAAGGGTAAGTTAAATAACTCATCCAAAGTCAATCAGCTGGGGAAAGAGTTGGAGCTGGGATAGAAACCCAGTATGTATTTAAAAATTTAAACAGTGTAGAAATCTAAACAACTACTGTGTTCCAAAAGTGAAAACCTCCCCTACGAGCCTGGGGAAATGCTCAATGGTCCTGTGGAGTGGTTCAGATTGCAGTTGGCATCTCTCTCTGGTGCCCGGCTCCTAGACTCTAAAGCTCCCCAGGAGGGGCCAAGACCAGCACCTGCAGGCAGGAGAAGGCGAGATGAGGAGAGCAGATCAAGACCACCCATCTCAGAATTCTGGAGAATTGGGTGAAAGTCCCCAGGGACAAACCTATCTGAGATGGCCTCTAAATCAAATATCTTGGCCTTAGTCTCTGTCCTAAGCCCCTCTGGACTCCGGGAATTGTCCTTGTTCTCACAGGTGTGACTAGTCTGCATCCGCTTGCCCGTGGTGCTTGAGCTTCCCTTCAGTGTCTTGATGAATCATAAGCTGTTAGTTCTGACAGAGACATTAGAGATTATCTAGCCCAATTCCTTCCATTTTTATATGACACATTGACAGTAATTCATGGCAGAGCCACTAGGATGTTTTGTCTTTGTTTCAGTAAAAGGTCAGCTTACCACTAAACACTGATGTAAGCTATTTCCCTTGATTGCAAAACCCAGAAAAGAATCTCATAACTGTTGTGCACATCCATTGAGAACCTCTGCAAAACCCCATCTTTAATATTTTGCTCCACCTGCAGTACCCCTTTTTTTGTGGTAGAGGCCTGTGGGTGGGTAGGGGAGAGCAGAGTAATGCATTTCTCTAACGCTGAG
Source organism: Balaenoptera ricei (assembly GCF_028023285.1). Taxonomy (NCBI): domain Eukaryota; kingdom Metazoa; phylum Chordata; class Mammalia; order Artiodactyla; family Balaenopteridae; genus Balaenoptera; species Balaenoptera ricei. The sequence continues at coordinate 160,226,702 of NC_082640.1, forward strand.
AACAGAAGCCCTTCTGCTTCCTCACGTGGAACCCCCAGCATCTCTGCCATGTTCAAGGCCAGCAGTCATCCATTTTGTCTGCCAGGATCCTTATCGGCTTAACCCACCGACAGGCAGAGCTAAGCTCATCCTTTCTCTGCTGGCTGCTTATCTGGGACACACAACGTGTGGAGAACAGCCTGCCAGGCAGAGAGGAGCCAAGACTTTTCCTCTCAGAGCCCCAGCAGATGAGGGGAGCAGCGCTGATGGGCTAGGTCTGCCCCAGGGTCTCATGCCTTTCCCCAATTTGGGACAGCAAACATCTGCACTCTCTGGCGTCACGGGGCAAGGAGCCGAGAACAGGCAGGGAATGCCTGCAGCAAGTGGGAGACGCCACTGCTCCTCTTCCACCCCAGTCACTAAGGAGCTAGCCATGTGCGCTCACCACTTTGCCACCTTCTCCAAGGACCCTCAAGCCACCTCTGCAGCCCATCTCCTGGGCCTCATCCACCACCCTCCCCTCCACTCCTTTTTAGAAACCAAATCCCTGGTTTGGAGAGCATGGTAGGTTCCCATAGCGATGGGCCTTTTAGCTGTTTCCATGGCAACCAACACCCAGACCATTTAGTTGCTAGTCAACTGACAGCTGTAACTGAATAGGATTCAGTTTAGAATCTGAGGGATAGGCCAGGGGATTCTCTTCATAGAAGAAAACACAACAACCCAAAATGACTCAACTCTTCTAAAGACTTTTTTAGGCAACATCTGTGGAGATCCTGTGCCACTTTCTACCGCAGGTCACACAAGACTGCCTCTCCCATTCCCAACACACACACACACACCCTCACCCTCCTCAACTGAGTATCTCAGGCCTTTAAATCCCCCAAGTTCTATTTCCTGATCTGTCTCTTTCCCAAGGGCCCCTGGGAAAAAACTTATTCAAGGTAACTATCACCTTGGCGACATTTTTCACACATAACCCTTTCCTCTGTGTCAATGCTCTTCCTATGCACCATGACCCTGTCCTCACACCAACCCAGTCATTTAAGCAATATTTGCTTTTTGGATTGTCTGATGTAAATGGCTAATCCCAGATCACCTTCCCTTAGCCTGGACCCCACCTATGTCAAGCCACTTTCCTACGTCCGTGGGTGTTCTTAGAGAACAGACTGTTTTATCAACCTTCGCAAAGCATAATTAAGATCAATCTGTTGCTTTTAAAAAGTCAACTAAAATTTCAAACCAAACATAGGGGATTAGAAATTACTCCATGCTCATTGCTTTTCATTAGCCTAAAGATTTGACTAAATGCCAGACCTCCCATCTAACACTCCCAAACTGGGGATACTGGGTATTGGATTCCCTTTATTCTGTAAACAGGGGTCTGCATCATGTTTTTTTAACCACTGGAGTCTGGGGTTTCTCTACTCTGGAACTCACGCAAGAGAGAAGCTGTCTAAGCCTCCATGGCTTGCTCAGCAGACTACAAAAGCGTGAGAGCGTCACAGGAAAGAGCATGACCTTTTTGAGGGGGCTGCCCGCAAACCCTCTGTACAGAAGACGACCTTTCAAACTAATCCCCCCATGGGAGCCCTACCCAGCTCACTGCTGCAGGCTCCACGGAGCCTCACAATGGCTGGTAAACAGTTCTAAGCTGTTGCATGACCCTTGTGCTCTAACGGAAGGGTATACACTAGTGGAACTGCTTTTTTTCTGTCTTCCTTCAACATCTGAGGGCAGAAGTACAAAATGCAGGGCAGGCAGCTGTTAGCCTCAAAGGAGCTCAATGACATGAGAGTCTTCTGGGATTAGGGAGAGAGCGGATGCATATGAGAACTGAGGTTTTCCAGGCACATGAGAAAGTTCCCGTGCATAGAGGATTGCCTCATTTTTGAGGTGACGTATCATCACACATCAGATTGAACCTTCTGATTTTCCTGCTATACCTAGATGAGGGACAATGTCTGTCTCTTGGAATGTAGCTAACATTTACTGATTGTGTACTACGTGCCAGGGGTCATTCTAAATGCTTTACATGCATCGCTTCATTTAATCCTCACAGCTCTACTGTTATTATCTCTAGTTAACAGATAAGGAAACTGACACACAGAAAAGTTAAGGGATTTAAAGATCATACTGGTTATCCTACTGATTGAAGTAGGATCCAACTATCGGCAGGATCCAACTACCGGCAGTCTGAAGCCAGAAACCACAGCAGTTAACCACCTTTGGAATCCATATAAGTTTGATATACCCAGGGTTCAGCATGCGGAGACAGAGTGGGCTGTCCCTCTAGACACAATGTGATAGGATACACAAAACATCTTAGCTAGAGTACAGTGGTTGAGTGGCTCCAGGAATTAACTAGGGAATCTTGGCCGTTGATAACATTATTCCCAATCTATTGCTGTCCCCTGGTGGTTTTCCTGGGAAACTCACAAGCCAAAGAAATCCAAGAAATCTAGTGAAATCAGTAGGATGAAAAGAACTGGACCAAATGACTTATTTGCTGCATAAGCACCCCAGCCTAAAAGAGATGACCTTCCACATTACCCAACTCCTTCGTGAATAGGGCTGTAATCTCTGTGACAGCTAAAACCTGACTGATAGTACATTGATTCAAAACAGCAAAATATATGCCCCATGATTATACTTGTACTTCAAGAGTAGGACACCCCAAGATTTAAATAATCTAGCCATTACTTCCTGCAACTTCACATTTCATCTTTAAAGCTTCTAAGCTTTCTTCAAGGCAGGAGGTTCCCAAAGATTGCCATGCTTATGCCAACTTGTAACTTCCTACTCCCCGCCTCAACCCCAAATTCAGTTGCCCTGACCTTGCAGATGTTGTTATTCAACTAGGTGATGTTTGCTTTCACTGTTTCTTTCAAGCACACTTGGTGGCATAAGACTGTGCAAAGTGAAGCAAACAAGGTCATTTTGTGTAAGGCAGAGAGGTGAGGCCTAACTGTGTGAAGGGGAGAAACGGCAGTTTCTGAAAGTCATGTCTTTACAGTACTGCACTCTGGGACCATGGGACCGGGTGTCCACCTCCCATGGATCTGGGGGAACATACTCTGTGAAAGAAGCAGGTGTCCACAGCCCAAATGCAGAAGAAAAGATTGACGAGTTTTTATTTATTCAAAGGGACATTCCCAGGTGCGTAAAGAAGCCACAAGTTAGTGTTGTTAAAAAAAAAAAAAAATCAAACATCTGCTAATCAAGTGATGCATTTAATGAAAACCACCTAAGATAGTAAAGGAGACATGAGCTAACTGCAGAGAATTTCTGTCGTAGAATACCTCCCCTCCACTACCGCGCTGGACACCACTGCAGAGCAAGTCATGGCCGGTGAAGCAGCGGAGCTGGAGGTGAGGAAGCTCATTGGCCAGATGCACTGAACTCAGCGAGGCACGTGGAGATGAGGAACCTGCAGATGTAATATCCCACCTAGATGGATGTGGTTTGGAACCCATGCTTTGCTGCAAGGGCTGGTAACCCTAGGGCAAGTTATCCAATATCCCCCAAGCAGCCTCATTTGGATCATGTCTGGTTAGACCCTCCTTATTCCAAAAGCAAAAACCAAACCAAACCAAAACAAACAAACAAACCCCCCCCCCCCGAAGACAATTAAATCAATCCCTACAGTCTCACTTTCTCCTCTTTCCTTCAACCCTTTTACAAAGGATAATACAGGGGCGACAGTTCTGAGCTCTCAGGAAATACGGTCTTAGATGCTTTTGGAGGTTGAGAAGCTAGAACGGCAGTCTAGAAATTCCTTTCATCTTATGGTACTGATTTAGTTTAGACTTTATTTCTCCTCCTCTCCCTCCACCCGTGCTCTCTCACCCCCAGACAGACATATTGGCATCAAATAGCTCTAGCTTTCAATCTGTACTGGGATTTGCCAGCAGAAGAGACGTTGGTCGTTGTCATCCTTAAGTTCCCACTCCACCACCAGTTTTATCTGGAGAAAGAGAAAAAGAATTGGGAAAAATGAAACTAGAACCTCACCTCAATCCAGAATGGGTTTAACTATGAATCCTAAATGTAAATTGTAACAAACTGCCTAAGTCCTCATCCTTTTCTTAAGTCATGCCATCATGAAGGCTGCTTGGGATGTGGGCACAGCCCGTGTCCTTAAGCTTAGAAGGGCAAACCAAGTTACACCTAGGACTTGGTGTTAGCAGTGCCACATCCTAGTCTAGTTAGCTTCTCAAATACATTTTCTAAAGCGTTCTTTTCCCTCTGAGATCAATGGTACATAAATGAAGCCAGGACTTCCCTGGTGGCGCAGTGGTTAAGAATCCGCCTCCCAACGCGGGGGACACAGGTTTGAGCCCTGGTCGGGGAAGATCCCACATGCCGTGGAGCAACTAAGCCTGTGTGTCACAACTACTGAACCCCGTGTGCCTAAAGCCCATGCTTCACAACAAGAGAAGCCACTGCGATGAGAGGCCCACGCACCACAACGGAGAGTAGCCCCTGCTCGCTGCAACTAGAGAAAGCCCGCGCGCAGCAACAAAGACCCAATGCAGCCAAAATAAAAAAAATGAATGAATTAATTAATTAAAAAAAAAAATGAAGCCATCCATGAAAAATAATTTTACATTTAAACAATTTCACATGCATCTTGACAACCTGATCCAGCTTTTTTCAACTTTACCTATGAAGTATGAAGAGTAAAAAGTTAGATTCCTAGGTCTCAGGAAACTTACTTGTTAGCTGGAAAAGGAAATGTCAAAGCACAAAGGATGTTCAAAGAAGTTTAGGGTTGTGTGAATACTTTCAGGGACAATGACCTTTGTGGCAATACAGTTTTGATTAATGCCCTTAAACTGTTTTTTTTTTCCAACAATGTACCCCCTCAGAGATCTCTGCCTTGACTTGTTACACTCATACTATGAGCTGTCTCTTCTAATTCTTAATAAATCACTGGCACTTTGCCAGTCCTTTCTTTTTTTTTTTTGCCAGTCCTTTCTTAAGCTTACTTGCTTTTAGTTACAACCTCTCTTTTGTACTCAAAATGTTTCTTCAGAATGCAACATTTGAGTGACAGTGATACCCAGCTTCTTGAAACTTGTTTGATAAGTTTTTCAAGACTAGTACACATTAACTACTGTTTCACTTAGTGCACACATTAACATAGTTTAAGCTGGTTTTCAAATGAAATGTCACTTAAGCTGCGTGGCATGGCAAAACCAACAAAAACAACCACCAACAAACAAAAAACAAATGAAATGTCACTTAACAATAGCTACCATATATTAAGTGCCTACTCGGTATCAGGCCCTAACTAGACACTCTGAGTTACTGAGGCTCAGATATGCCCACGATTACATGACTGCTCTGCAAATTAATCTACAAATCTTTTCCCGACCTTTAGGGTCTCTGATACCTCTTAAGCACTGACTCCCTATATTTGAGTCTTTTTAGAATGTCTTTTAATTACTTGCTGTTTCTAGGAAATAAATGGCCAGATTGCTCCTGGTTCTACTTGATCTCCTTTTAAGAAATACAGCTCTTTTTCTTCATGGAAAAAAAGTAATCCCTTTACTTCCTCCATTCTTATCAAGATTCATATTGTTAACACAGGCTCATTCCAGCAGGCTCTATCTCACATGTGTTTGGTAGAAAAAGAAGTAGGTACAGCAGGGCGAGTCAGAGGTGAAGGTTGGGGGTGGTGGTGGTGGCAGAGGAGAGAAAGCAGAGGAAAAAGCCACCGCTCTGCTACGGACCTAACAAATTACTGCTTTCTTGTTAAGAGATTAATGGAGAAACCAGGTTTTCCTGATGACAATGCTCTGGCTACTTGAAATCTTGAACTATTTGGTACCTAGCTAAAATCTTGTAACACTGCACAGGTTTTGGAATCATGAGACCTGGGTCTCAATCTAGGCTGTAATTCTTGGCAGAATGGACTCTGTTCATACTGCATAGCATTGGAGGCTAACATCTCTTCATCTGTAAAATGGGAATAGTATCACCTCTACGTAGGTGGTCACAAGAATCCAGTGAAATACTGTATATAAAAAAGGCATCGTTAGGCCCAGGATGACCATTAAGCAAGAGACAAAGAACAAAGGGACACAGTGAAAACTCTCGGCCCCAGCTCAAGATTCCTACACTCCTTTCTCCCAGGTGTCCGACTCTTCCTCATAGAGATGAAGGATTCCTATTCTAATCTTTTCTTCCTGCCCCCTCTCCTCAGATTTCCAATCTAGTCACAGGACCTTCGGTGTCCTCAACTACAATGTCACTTACAGAGGGGTATTCACTCTTCACGGGTAGTTTATTCAGGTAGCTATAGGTCTTGTCTTTTTCAATGGGGCAGCTGATTCCACTCTTACAACCATCAGGCTCAGGAATAGGAAAGGGAATTGCGACGCCCATCACAATGCCATGCACCACGGCTTTGCTACTTTGAGACTGAGTGCCTAAGAGGAAAAAAAAAGAGAATAAGATGGTGAAGGAAACAGCCTATTTCCAAACTCTAAATAAAAAATTCAGACATATTCTCAAGCAACGGCATTGCTGTGATAGCAAACCAAATCCTGTACCTCTTAATTCCTAGGGTCTATTTCTATTTGGAGTTATACTTAGTACCTCCATGAATGCTATACAGCAAGCATTCACTCTGAAATTTGAAAAATGACTGAATTATACAAAAAAAAAAAAAAAAAAGCAGTCAGCGGGGGCTGTTTTCTTTGCTGCTGACCCCACCTTGCTCTTCACTGCCTTCATAGTTTCGCAGGAGAATCAGAGCCACCTGGATGGATAAATAACTTTATCGAACAAGCTAACTGATTTTTGGTGGTAAACTTTGTTTACTATTTACATCAGATTCTGTCAGTGTATTGCGTATCTTAAAGGGTTTGGGGAGACTGGTCTCTGAATTCTCAAATACCCTGTCCAAAGGATTCCGATAGAAATTAAGAATAAAATGGGGGCTTCGCTGGTGGCGCAGTGGTTGAGAATCTGCCTGCCAATGCAGGGGACACGGGTTCGAGCCCTGGTCTGGGAAGATCCCACATGCCACGGAGCAACTGGGCCCGTGAGCCACAATTACTGAGCCTGCGCGTCTGGAGCCTGTGCTCCGCAACAAGAGAGGCCACGATGGTGAGAGGCCCGCGCACCGCGATGAAGAGTGGTCCCCACTTGCTGCAACTAGAGAAAGCCCTCGCACAGAAACGAAGACTCAACACAGTCATAAATAAATAAATAAATAAATAAAAAAGAACGTGAATTTCTTTAAAAAAAAAAAAAAAGAATAAAATGGAAGACAATGTGGAAAGAGGGAAGAGGAGTCTCCATAGAAATGCCACGGGCTGTAACAGTAGTGAAAGCGGTAACCCTTTAGAAACTGGGTGAAAGAAAGAGGAACATTTCTTGCTAACCTCTACCCTCCAATACTGCAAGTTGGGCAGGAGGAATAAATATACTAAAATTAGGGCAATTGGAGTTATGCGCTATTAGATTCTTCTGGAGATCCAGAGCATTGGCTCTGCTTCTTTCTTTCTGTCTGGGTTGGGAATTACTTTTGTTTAGAAGGTACTTTTTTGGTTTGGAACAATAGAGGGGACAGGGTATTGTCCAGGAGAGATAACAACTCTAGGACTTAGAGCTGTCTTTAGGCTTACAAAGAAGAGATGATAGAAATCTCAAAGTTCCTAATTAGTCTGTCTAGTCTAGTTCCATAGGATAGAAAATGAGGGAAAGATTCAAGGTAGATGCTCTTTCTAGAAACAGAGATTTTCACATTGTCTAGATTCCTGGGAATCTGAAGGAAATGAATGTGGTACCAGAAAGAAACAAGTTCCAATAACATGTTTTCAAGTTGAAGAAGAAAGCTTCTTGATTGTTTCTTGGGTCACCAGTGAGCTCCCCAAACCTTACAGAGGCTAAATATTAATTGTTCCTATATTTTCAGGCAGAATATAGACTTAACAGCCGGAAGATATATTGCTTGAAATAACACTTTGGAGGCGTTCCAGAGTCTACAGGGTTGGGTTCTGTACTAACACTCTGCAGTCAGTAGCTAAGCAGAGTTGACATTCCCATGAAATCCACTGTGCAATACGGACCAAAATAGGGCACAGAGAAGCCAAGCTGTCTTCTTTGACCTGTGAAAACATGGAAATCCCCCTGTTTGCTCGAAGGGAGTCTGGCAACTATGGATTCCGAGAAACAGGCATACAGGAACCCAGTATGAGAAGGGAGCATAGTGTAAGAGCATAGTGAATCCAAGCTTTGCCCATTGAGAGGGAGGTCACAGAATTCCTGACTGCAATTCCCCTCCCTCATATTCCCACACTTATTCCAATATTTGAGATTGATGTTACGCTTTAAGATGAATTTGAAGGTAAGAGCCACTTTTACTCACTACTGGTGAACGTGACATTGACACTGTAAGACTGTCCTTTGTGCAGTTGGCAGGGCTGGGTGGAGCATGGGTTCACATTCACTTCCTTTATAACTCCGACGCCAGAACCTGCAAAAGAAGAAAAATTTATTGAAATGGGTGGGAAAACAAACCACCTAGGCTGTCTCTTACCTAACGGGAAGGTGCTCTGCCTTCCCAATGGGGATGAGTTCTTTCTCCGACCATCCGTGGTCCCCGGGAAACTGTTCACATTTGACAGGTGAAAGGGAATTAAAGAAATTATTGTGTATACCTAGTCAGCTCCCCTGCTCTATATCCTGGGAGGGCTATTCCAGGGAAAGTCATCCCCACCCTTCCTTCCATCCTGTCACAGGATTTTAAAGCAGCACACAGGGCATAAGCGATGGCTCAGGTTGCACGGCTACTGTTTCTATTTGGAATCTTGAGACTGGCTGCTCCCTAACTGCCCTTCCCTACCATCTTTCAATCCTGTCCTGGTAGCTCGCCAAATCAGTGGTCTCTGAGCTTTGTATACTCCTACCGATGAGAACAATTTTAAGCATGCACCTGTCGTACACTCTACTCTGGAACCTGTGTTCTTCAGAATAAGTGTCTTTGAGGCAGGGTGTGTGTTTTTTTTTCAGTCTAAACAAGGACAAAAATACCTTGACCAAAAAAGGTTAAGTACAAATCTTTAAGAATCTCCTTAGTTCATCCAGGCCCCTGAAACCAGACAGCTGAATGGCAGAGAATGCAAGTAAACAACAGGGTAAGCTTAAGCTCCGCCACTCATATACCACTGCTGACAGCTAGACTCTGGGATCCGACAACTGGCTTTGAAATCTCACTGGCTCCATTACTTACTATGGAACCTTAAGGCAAGATACTTAGCCTCTCTGGGGGCTAATAATGGTACCTACCTCATAGGGTAGGTGAGCTAATACACATATAGCTCTGAAATAAGTGCTTGGAACATAGTAATGCTATATAGGTATTCATTATTACTATCATATTGGGATTTAGTCCATGAATTCAATCTAGAGTAGCTGCTCCTGGGTGGGTTAGCAAGTTTCCCTTTCATACAAAAGGTGAGCCTCTCACCTCAAATTTACTTTGTGGGTAGAAATTATGGATCTAGACAATATGGACTCTGTCTCAGAAGTAGAACGCATGAAGACAGAAAGGAAATGGCAGGTTGAGAGCACATTATCTGCCTGCTCTTGGGTGGAAGAGTTGTGTCGTATTGACTAACACTGCTCCAGCTAGGTCTGTAAATCATACTTTGCAGTTCCCTATCCCCAACTTGCTTCTCCATCATGGCAAAGTTCTCAAACAATAAGTACAAGATTCTCTTCTTTAAGCACTCTCTTCCACTCTGTCCTATCGTCTATGGCCAGGAAAAAAAATATCCGGAATTTTAGTCAACAGCTTATTGAAAATCAGTGCTTATGCTGAAGCTTTCAACTTCTAGTTTCTTTCAAGGCTGGGTCACATGATCTAGTAGGAACTGAGTAGAGGGCAGTACTTGTAGCTCCTTCATCCAGTTTTATTTTTGCTGACAAGACGTTCCTGGATTTCCAATGTCAATAGAGCAAACTTCTCAGTCCTAACCTGCAAAAATTGCAAAACTAGTTCGCTTGGCCCCATTTCTCACTTGAGGAAATACCACTTCGGGGAAAGGGGGCATAGAGTGGGACTCAAAAAACCTTTTGATGTGGGCACTGAAGTTTTTACACTGTATTTCCCAATTCAAAAGTAAATTGAAAGTCTGTAACTGAAACTCTCCTTCCCTTAAGAGGTTTTTGCCATAGGTCTAACAGCTGCTTTTTTCACATGAGCAGAACAATGTCAGGATTTAGTTTCTTTAGTTGTTTTTCTTTTTTTAATTTTTAATTTTTTTGGCCGTGCCGCGCGGCTTGCAGGATCTTAGTTTCCTGACCAGGGATCAAACCTGTGCCCCCTGCAGTGTAAGCGTGGAGCCTTAACCACTGGACGAACAGGCGAGTCCCCCCCCCCTTTTTAGTGTTAATGTTACTGTTGAAACATTGTTAAAGTGACTCACAAACACCCACTAGTTTCATACTGCTTACTAGGAACCTGGTTCCTTACTGCTGTAAGAACTTGAGCAAGTACCTTTATGTGCCTGTTTCCTCATCTGTAAAATAGATTGTGAGAGTTGAGTGACAATAAAGTTAACAGTGTCTTCATCCAAATGTTGGCCACTACGTTTAATGGAGGGAAAGGCAGTAATTTGAGGTGATAATAGGATCTTTCAAATGCCAGTCTCCTAGTTCAGTGGAACAGCATTTGTTAAGTATAAATAGGCCAGCAATTTTTATTCCTTAATCACACCTGTCTCCTAGCCCCCAACTTTGCTTTTGCCTCAACATGAATTTTGGAGATATAGTGGAAAGAGTATTTCTTCCCTCATTTACTTTTCCAACAAATATTTATTAAGCAGTTACTATTATCTGGGCACTGGATACGAAGGAGCAAATTTATTCTGGTTGCCATTCTGCTATGTGACTGGGTAAGTAACCTAACATCTCTGGAATTCAATGATTGACTATAGGAACTCTAAGTTTCCTTCCAGCTCATAAATTTTATAAAATCCGTTTCATGCCTCTTGCATTTATTACTACACCCCTCCACTTCAGAAAAGTTCTGCTCAAACAATTTGATAGACTTGACTGAAGGAACTCACAGTTTCTACCCCCTGTTGTGTTTCTCAACAAAGATTCCAACCACAGTTGCATGAGAGGGTTATGCATCACAAGTTGTGACCCGAAACATGAGTTCTATAAATAGGAGGGGAAAACTGGTAAGAATCACAAAATTCCATAGCCCAAAGGACGCCCTAACGGAATAACTCATGAAAAGGAGAACTGACTTTCGACTTGTCAGCAAAAGGGAAATTTAAAAAAGCAAAAGGAGTGGAGAGGCAGAGGACATCCAAGACACAAGGCATAAATAAAAAGCAGTTTTGCGCCTCACCCCTTACGCCCAACGCTGCACATGGACCTTCGGTTGTTTGCCCTACAATCTTTAGGAAACTTCAGCAAAAGGCCCACCTCCAGGAATGTGCTGGGATCCCAAACACAAGTTCCAAGGAAGGAGAAAAGTTGTGAGTGGTCGGGTTTCATCCAGGCCAGCAACCTGTCCCCTACCCCAACCCACTCCAGCCCACTCCACGAGGGGTCCGAGGCTGAGCCTGGCCACCCGCGGGACCCACCCAACCTAGCTCGGAGATCTTAGCACCGGGTTCTGTCGGGGGCTCCCGCAGAGGGTGAGGGAACCTCAGGCTGGCCCCGGGGCTCACCGCAGTCCTTGAAATGCACCGGCTCGGCCAGGGCGGAGGCGCTGAGTGCCAGGAACAGGAACGCGGCGCACAAGAAACGCATCGCAGCTAAGACCGCAAGCTCAAGGAAAGAAGAACCAGACTCCGCGGTCACAAGATAAACCTTCAGGGGCGGGCCGGGGGAGGAGCCCCGTCAGGCGACCGGTCACCAGCAACCGGGTCCGAGGCCTGCCCGCGCCCCGCCCCCGGCTCCAGGGAGCCAGACACGGTGTCCCAGACATTCGCAAACTCCGCCCATCCGGTCCGCTCTGCTGCCGGGCCAGCCGGCTTCCATCTCCCTCCGGCCCGGCCCCTCTCTCCAATGCTCCGTCCGCGCTTTGTGGGTGCGTCCCCGCTTCCGCAATGGGAGCATTTCTAGCCAATCAAATCCCCCCTCCTCCTGCACCACCCAATAGGTGTGCTCAGAGGCGGGGTCTCTGTGGATCCCGCCTCCCGAGGCCCAGAAGCAGAAGGGGATTGGGACAATCCGAGGGGCGGTGCTTGTGGAAGAAAATGGCGGCCGTCAGAGGGTTGTGTCTAACCGCTGCGGCTCTGAGAGCAGTCACTCCCTGGTAAGGGGGCAGGTACCAAGCCTAGAAAAGCACCTGGGAAGGGTGTTTGGTTCTGTGCCTCCAGGACTAAAGGGAAGCTAAGGCTCGCGGGGGAGGTGAAGGTTTGGCGTGAGGCTGTCCAGCTGGAGGGACTTGAGGTTTGGCTTGAGGCTGTCCAGCTGGAGGGCGCCAGCTGCCTCTCTGCTCCCAGGCTCACCCTCCCCCCTTGCGCAGCAGGCTCCTCGCGGCCTCCCGCGGACCTCGGGCGCTTCGGGAACTGTCGTCCTCCAGCCCCGAAGCTGGCGAAGGGCAGATCCACCTCACCGACAGCTGCGTCCAGGTAAGAGGCCGGACGCGGGGCAGCGGTGGCGGGCGAGGGCCGGGAGTGGGGGGATCTCCCCGTGGCCCACCTTTCTCTCTCGCCACGCCTGGCATTCTTGACCCCCCTTCCTGCATTTCAGAGGCTTCTGGAAATCACCGAAGGGTCAGAATTCCTCAGGCTGGAGGTGGAGGGAGGTGGATGCTCCGGATTCCAATACAAATTTTCACTGGATACAGTTATCAACCCCGACGACAGGCAAGGAGAAAGGGGTGGGTTCCCAGAGAATGTGCAGGAGGGATAAAAGTGTCTCCAGTTTAAGGTGCACTTTTATTCCACATTTAAAACGTTTGCTAAGGATAATTTAACATCACCCTTCTCACACAGTGGGGATACAGTGAAGATTTGTTGTCTTGATTCAAAATAACTAAGTCATAGGAGGAAAACTGGCCCGTCTAGGTGCATAGGGTAGTTGGTAGAGGGTCAGGCTGGACTAGAAAGATTCCAGGCTTAAATCACTAAACATTTCCTAGTATTCATTCCGTTGAATCTTTTTGCCTCAAAGAAGATCAGCACCTGTTAGGGGTAATAAGGGAAGCTTCCTCTAGTATTTCAGAAAACAGAGGATGTGCATCTCTGGGCTCAGAGGGTGTTATGTTTTTGGTGTGTATGATATTCATTAATGCCTTCCTCCCATCTTTTCAGGGTATTTGAACAGGGTGGGGCAAGAGTGGTGGTTGACTCTGATAGCTTGGCCTTCGTGAAAGGGGCCCATGTGGACTTCAGCCAAGAACTGATCCGAAGCTCATTTCAAGTGTTGAACAATCCTCAAGCACAGCAAGGCTGCTCCTGTGGGTCATCCTTCTCTGTCAAACTTTGATGTGATGACAGGTGACCCAGAGATTACTATCATCGCTACGGATTTGAGGAACCTGGGATTAGAAGAATTCTAGAGGTTTCCTTCCAATCATGTCCCTCTCACAGTTTGATTTCCCTCAATCCAGGAATGCTGTGTTTCACCACTATTTATTTTCAGAATGTGAAGCTTTTACTCTTGAGTTAATTTCTCCCACACAGTTGTAAGGCCAAGCCTGTAGATGCTAAGACTTAGCATATTACCTAAGATTTAGTAACTTGTTGAAACCAGTATCATCTGTAGAGCCTCCAAGGTTCCAGAATTTGGAATTCTCTGGCCTTCAGAGCTACTTGTACATATGTGTATAGCTATGTACAAAAGCTTCATTTTAAAGAAAGTCCTTAATTACTTGTGTTGTGGATCAGGGTCACAGATTGGGTAGGTTGAACACTGGTTACTAGGCCAGAGAGGATGAAAAAGGCAAATGAAATGTTATCTTTTTCACCTCATCCTTCCTGAATGTGCTAGTTGACTTACCCTTATTTTCTCTGCAGCCCATTCTCTGCTACCCATTTGTTACAGCAGATACATTTTCCTCTCATATTCATGAATCTGCTAGATTCACAAAACCAATCGCCCATCACCCAGAAAACTTGGACCTAAACCTCACTGATACTTGAATTGTTTGACAAATAGCCTCCATACTCCATATTCACACAGACATTTTAAGCTTCTTTGATCATTTAGTGACTGACTCTTTTTAGAATATGTTGCTTCGCTTACCTTGTCGTGTAAAATGTTTCTGGTCTCATTGCATAGCAGGAATTGGTCCCTTTCTTGGCATAGATAATAGATACTTGGGGATTTTTTTTTTTTTTTTTTTTTTTTTTTTTAGTTTGGACTACCAGATAAAATGCAGGATGCCCATTTAAATATGAATTTCAGATAAATAGCAAATAATTTTTAGTATAAGTGTGTCTAAATACTAGAAATTATTTGTTGTTTATCTGAGATTCAAATTTAACTGGGTATCCTGTATATTTATTTGTTAAACTTGGTAATCTTAACTTTAGAGTCACTGAAAGAAGAGCTTTTTAGCCACAAATTCCAATGAATTTTAAAATACTTGTTTGGTATAGCACTTAAATAGGCTAAAGAGCTAGAAATAATCGTGGTTTGTGTGTGACGGAGCTGGGGCAGCCAGAACTGCATGGACAGACAACTAAAACAAGATAAAAACACCACCACCACCATGACAAATGATTAATGAATGCTAATGCTGGGGAAACCACAACCAAGTTGATTCTGTCAGGATTATTGGTTAAACCCATCTTTTCCTCGAGAGCCTAAAAGCTCATGTCAGCAAATCTTGTATTTCTGGACTGGACTGAAACTTTTATAGACTGGATTGGAATTAAGGTCATTCAATAAAGAATTTACCATTAGAAAAATAGAAATACAGAATTTAGAGACAAAATATCTGAGACAGAAACTTCATACTTACATTTTCAATATGGGAAAACCTAGGACTTAGAGAAGACAAACCTATCGTGTGTGCAGCGTGTACAAAGATGAAAGAAGGGGACACTCAGAAACCTAAGCAGTTTTTTTTTTTAGCAGATATGCATGGAAGGGGGCAGAAAGCAGCATACTGTGGAAGTGTCTGTGTGTAACTCTGCTAAGCCATTGAAAGTTGCTGCCAATACCTGGGCCTAATAAGATTTTCAGCTCAGACTAAGTCATTTCATCCTCCTTAGAAGGAGATTTTGTTAATTTTAGGTGTTAAACCTCTTCTTCCATGATATTTTTGTGGGTTATTTATATGGTGGTCTTAGCACAGGCATAATAGCTTTAGTTGTTCAATAAAAAATTAAATTCCAGTGGTCAGTTAGGCAGGAACAGGGTCTCTTTGATTGACCATGTGTAAATACCTCCTATTAACGGAAGAATTGGAATTTTGTGTTTCCAAAGGGTGGGTTAGGGAGGAATCACCTTATCACACTGGAAAAGCTTCATAGGGAAACCTGAGGTGGTGACAAGAGGTCCCCATTGGAGGAGGGCAATGTAGAAATTTTAAGAACACAGGGCAGGGGGAGTTGATAGCATCAAGGGGACAGGGCAGTTGGCTTGGAATAATAGTAAGTGGTGGTAAAATAGGTTTAAGATCTTCTGCAGGCTCTTCTGACCAGATGCCCTCTTCCTGGCAGGCCGTAAAAGCCAGCAGACGTTTTCACAAATTTTCCTCACTGTGCAGTTCATTTAGGAAAATGTTATACTCTTCCAGTATCAGCTGGAAGATTTTTTTTGCCTCCCTATTACTTTGAGGGGAGGTTATCAAGACGCTATTTATTGCAGAATTGGTTTTATTTAACTTCATAAGCTAGTGACTGCCTGGGGCAACATGCCCCACCATTGCCATAGCCAAACATAATTGTGTACGAACTGAAGGCACAGGAGCCCTCCCTCTGCTTTATGTGTGAATCTTTATGTTGTCGGCTCAAAAAGAGGGGGCTTCTTGGTCAACATCCAGATCTTTCCTTGTTGCGGAATCATACTCTTCAGTTACATGATTGATAGTGACCAGTGGTATATAAACTATAGGTGTCCCACCCACCCTTAGTTTCTTTGGGAATGTTGACCAGTTACAAGGGATTCAGAAGTAAGAGATTAGGAAGGACTACTAAGGTAGGTGTCCAAGAAGATACTCTTCTTTCTCTAACTTTTCTTCTGAGAATTGCGCCCCATTCTTTTGGTCTTTTGTCATAAAGCATGAGCGGAGGGTCAACATTTGGCAGGAGCATCCTATACAGAGAAGTGGGCAGCACTGACTGTCATGGGGTAGCCCTCCCATGAACTCTGGCCCTGAACTGACACCCTGCAGTGGGCAGAGCCTAACACTGTCCCTTGCAACATTATCATGGCCTTGCATGTTTGTCTCAAAAGCAGGAAACTCCTCTACTTTTCTAGATATCTTGCATTGATGTCTATGATTGCTCTTTTAAAATCCTTGTTTGCCATTTCTCCACAGAAATGCCGCAGGGCTGTTTAAAGGAAGTTTGCTTTAAGAAGTTTTGAAATAATTAGCATCTGGCTTTAATTGTAAAATATAGTCAGATAAGTATATAAAGAGAGGGAGCATTTAAGCAGTCTATGTCCAGCAGCTGTATTTAAAAATATTTTATTTTTGAATAGGTAAGACATATGGTACAAAATTCAAAAAGACACAAAAGGGAATACAGTGAAAAGTCTCCCAATCCTGTGCCCATCCACTCTGTTGCCCTCCCCATCAACTACCCTTGTTTCTAAGAATTTAGCCCACAGGTACAATTCCGTAGATATAATGTGAAATAACATATGCACAAGAATGTTCATTACACCATTATTTTTAATAGCAAAAGATAGGAAACAATGGAAATATCCATTAATAGGGGACTGATTAAATAAATTATGATTTATCCGTTCAATGGAGAAGTATACAGTTATAAAATAGAATGAGACAGCCATTTATGTGCAAGTATGTATTAAGTAAAAAAAGTGCAGAACAGCATGCACAGTGTGCCATTTGTGTTTCTAATACAAGGAAGTATGTGTAATGCATGAAATATCTTGGGAAGGGCGAACAGGAAGGTGAGGGGTGAGAGGAGGAGCAGTGGGGACAGCATTTAAGAAAGTGCAGTGTCCGAAGGCTATATTGAGGAATGGTGAGTTCTCTGAAATATGGCGTGTGAGGTGGAGTGGCAAGGATGAGGTTAGCAGATATCCAATTCTTTTCCCCCTCTGTTTTAGACAAATAGCAATAGCAGCGTAGGCTTCCCTTTGTTGTATAACCTTCCTTTTTCCCTTAATCTATTTTGGAAATCTTACCCAGGCATTTAGAGACACTTTTTTTTTTCTTATTAGGGCTCCATAGCAATTAATTGCTTTTAACCTTTTGCTATTACAAATAATGCTATAATAAATAACCTCTTACATATGTCAGTTTACATTTGGTGAGAATATATCTGAAGGTTAAATTCCGAGAAGTGGAACTACTGATTTGAAGAGTAAGTGCTTTTATAATTTTGAAAGACATTGCCGTATTATCCTCTTCAGAAGTTTTGTCAATATATACTCTTGTCAGCTATGTACGTGAGTACCTCTTTCCCCAGGTGCTTGCCAACTAGGAGTTTTAACAAACTTAAATCTTTGCCAATCTGACAGTTTAAAAAAGTGTCTCAGTGTAGTTTTAACTTGTATTTCTTTTTATTATGAATGAAGGTCAGAATATTTTCATATGTTTAAGAACTATATATTTTTGTCTGCTGAGAACATTCTCAACTAGTATAGTGACCTAGAACAAATTATTTAAGCTTTGTAAGTCCAAGTTCCTCATCTGTAAATTGGGAGTAAAAATAGTAAGTAGGATTGTTGGATGATTAAATGAAATTTG
Source organism: Balaenoptera ricei (assembly GCF_028023285.1). Classification (NCBI taxonomy): domain Eukaryota; kingdom Metazoa; phylum Chordata; class Mammalia; order Artiodactyla; family Balaenopteridae; genus Balaenoptera; species Balaenoptera ricei. The sequence goes on from NC_082640.1 coordinate 160,244,556, forward strand.
TGTACAGCATTCAACACAGGCCTGGCACATAGCAAGCATTCAATAAGTTATTTTGTGATGGCTGACAGAGCAGCAGGTAGGACAGGACAGATTAAGAAAAGAGCATTCATCTCCGTGTCTTCAGGCGCACAGAGCCTTGTTCATTTACATTGCCATTCATCAGAGAAATGCAAAGTCAGAGCTTTCTTTGTCTTGGAAGAGGAAAGAACCTTTTCCTATTGGATATTGGAACCCAATCATAGGCTGTCGGCAGAGCTGGCGAGGGGGTAGCACAGCCTCATCTCTAACATTTAGACTCAGCCAAGAAATTTGGTTTATAAATTTGGTTTAATATGAAATAAAAACAAAAACAGAAGAGCCCAGATGTACATTTCTTTATTCCACCGTGGTTTTAAACTCCCAGCTAGCCAAGGTTGGAGTGAGTCTCTACTTGTAAACTCAGTGGGATGCCAGCCAGCCGTTTTATGAAGGGCAAGAGGACAGAGGCCTCTGAGTAGAGAGAAGAAACAACATAGGAAATCTCGCTTCCCCTAAACAAGATTACGCTGTATTTCATAAACTAGAAAATAGACCTCTTTATTTTTAGCACATCAAACTGGTGTCCACAAAAGGAGAGCCCAGGAGAGATTTGCTTCCTGTAAGAAGCAGTATGTATTTAACAGAGGTCTTTGGAGGTGGGCACCCTGCTTTGTGGCAGCCCCTGCTGTGGTGTACAGGAGCTATTGCTGGGTAGATTCTGAATGTTTATTTACCTGAAGCTACTGAATATTTTCTTTAGACTTGTATAAAGCCCTGGCTCCCCCTTTTTTTTATCAACTCCCCATATTTTTTTACATTGCCTTTTTGCTGCTTTCTCAGGCTCCTTGCTCCCCTTCATCTGTGTCTCTTACTAGCAATATAGTATCAGTCTTGCTTCTCTGAGATGAGGGGATCTTCTGCCCTTCCCCGGGGCCACAGAACTGGCAACAGGGTGGAGATGTGGCACAACTGGCCCAGACCAGATTGGCTGAGTGGTGGTGATGGTTCTTGGGAGGAGGCATTGGAGTCACTCCCCAAACTCCCCCCAATCCTTTTTGGCTTGATAGATTCTGAAGGACCATCCCAGGGCAGATAATAGCCTCTGATCCAGGTGTGGAATCATCAGGATGATACGTGGATCATGGCTGGAAAAGGGTGTGTGCAGTGTGAGGCCGAAGGACCTTGCATGTTTGCACAGCTTGAGGGGCTGGTTCAGGGCCATCCTTTGGTAAGCATACCATAGCAAGGCCAGGACAGATGGCAGACTGGGCCTCACGGCCAGTGGTTGAAGCATTAAAGCATTTGGTGGTGTTTGAGCCAAGCAAGGGCATGGCGGTGTGGAGTTGGTGACAGAAGCTCACAGCCAGAGCCGAAGCTGGGGCAGATGAAAAGCAGGTGAGGCTGGCTGGGAGCTGGCTGCAGGGCCAGCTGCCCGGTGTCTTCATGTCGTCTCCCCAACTAGGAAAGCTTCCTCAAGGCCCCGCCTGTGGCCAGGGCCCATTTCCAGGTAACTGCCTGCACTGACCCCTCGCTGCTACTCCTTGGCGGTGCAGCGTGGGGGGCCTGCCTCGGCAACATAACCTGGGGGGCAGTGGCAGCGGTAGGAGCCCTCCGTGTTCTCGCAGTGACCATGGACACAGAGTGCTGCAGGCCCGTTCAAGTCATCACATTCATTCACATCTAAGAGGAGGAGAGGGAAGAGAGAGCTGTAGGGAGCCCACATGCCTCCGGCCTGCTGCCTCTGTCCCTCTGGCCACTAAGCCCTGACCCCTGCCCTGCAGTGGAATCCTAGATGTGGCGGCCGGAGGATAAAGTCACTGCCCAAAAGGAAGCAACTCACGGACACAAAGCCGGTGATAGTGAGCCCATACTGTGACCATGCTATCTTGTCCCTGCCTTTCTTCTATCTGGGAACCTCCATGGAAAGGGCTTTCTAAACACAGCGTAGACCTTTGGAGCTCTCACCGCTCGGCCTGGATCCCCGCAGGCCTGCTAGGGGGCAGCAGTGGATCTCCCAGCTAGGCTCAGTCCTGTACCCTCAGTGAGCAGTGGGCCAGTCTGACTTTTCCACATGGAGCCAGCAGGGCCGTCCTGCTCCCTGGGCGTTGCCTCTGTGATTCCAAACCTACCCACACAGGCCATGTTGGCCATGTCCAGCTGGAAGCCCTCGAAGCAGTCACAGGTGTAGCCCTCCTGCACGCGCACGCAGCGGCCATTGTCACAGCCGTTCAGGATGCCGCACTCCTCTGCCTGAAGCCCTTCAAAGCCGGCCTGGTGCTCTGGTAGGAGGGAGTCAGAGAGAGAAGGGGTCTAAGGCCTTGTACTCCACCCTGGGGCCCTCGCCCTCCGTTCAGAGGGTTTCCTCTAATGAACTCCTGGGGTCGGGGTGGGGAGGATCATAACACTCTCACAGAAAGATGCTGAGACAAAAAGCAATACTCTTAAAAATAAGTACGTGTCCTTTTAGATGGGGAGACATGCTTACTTTAAATGAGGGCTCTGGGGAGGTTGGGACTCACTGCTTTCACAACGCCAGGGTTCCTGAGCGCTTGGGTGTCCCTGTACAGTTTTGATTTTGTTGTGGTTGGCGGCAGGGTATTTTGTTAAAATCTTTACATAGTTTTTTTGGGGCGGATACGATTGGTAGCAAAAGGGAATTACCCTCACTCACCACAAAGCAAAACTCCTCCAAGATCTGCCTAACCCTCTTCTTTCTCTAAGCAACCCCCCCTCCCCTGGAAAAGACCCTGTCCCTAATCTCAGTGCAGTTTTGATCAGTCTGATGCAGTGGCTGTCCCCATGGCAGGTACTGCGTCCACTGCACAGATGCCAGGCCCGACTTCCTCATTAGAATCCAAGTCCTGAGTGCTGGGGTCATTGCCACTTACAAACTGGGTCACCACAGTGGACCTTTAAAGTGATTAGAAATCCTTGATTCCCATTTCAGGTCACGAGTGTGAACCTGTAGAGCAGGGTATCCTGCGTACTGTAAGCGGCGTGGCGGGACATGCTGCTGTCCCCCTCTTCAACTCCCACAGGCAGCTTTTGAGGTTAGGATGATGCCCTGTACCTCTGTGTGTCCCCTGTGCTAGTCCGTCAGAGGGAGGTGTTAGTGTGTGACCCGGGCGTTTGGAGTTTTCCCTTGAGTGACCCATGAGGGGCCTTGGTGGTCTTTTCCCTTCCCTGTCCTCACCCTGCTGACAGTGATGAGCACATGGAGGAGATGGAAGTGAAACAGCTTCAGAGCCCACCTCTTCCCCATTTTTGCGGCAACACAGACCTGGATGGCTGGCCACGTAGTGGGGCTGGAGTTCTGAGGGCTGCAGGGGAGGCTCGAGGACCGGTGTGCGGTCCCCTGGGCGGCTGGCTATGTTGGGGAAGAGCGGCTCGGGGATGGTGTCCTCGGGGCCCAGGTAGTTGTAGAAGGGGACCCCGTCTGGGCCATAGAGGCTGTAGTGCAGGTCCTCGGGCCCTGGGCCATACTCATAGCCGGGCCGGAAGTGGACCCCGGCCTCCCGCTCCGCTTCAATGCGGGCCACGTTGCACAGCTGAGCGTAGACCTCTGTCAGGGAGGAGGGAGAGAGGAAGCTGGGCCTGGCTCCTGGTAGCTGAAGCCTGGAGTGCTGTTTCCCCAGCTCACGCTCACCACCCCACGGAGAGAGGGAGCGTGCTGGGACTGCCGTCCTCTCCCCCGCCACTCCCTGCCCCGCTCTGTCCCCAAACAACAGGGACGGAAGACAGGGCCTTGACTTGCCCTACTCCGTTCTAAATCCACCCTTCCAAGGTGAGGACATCCCCTACCCTGGGGCCCCGCCCAGCTCTGCAGGTGTCCCCGCTTCCCTTCTTCAGGCACAGGCCGCCCTTCTCACCAGAGCTCCTGGGGGGGCACAGAGCACACTGCTGGCTCCAGGCCTCGCCGTCCTGGCAGCAGCACTCAGTGTAGGTGGTGTGGCGCCCGTGCAGGGGATGGCTGCACACGTAATTGGTGACTTTTTTCCAGCAGATGTCCGTGTGGATGTCATGGTCAGGCAGGTCCTCTGGTGGCACAGGGCACGGAGGCATGTGAGATCCCCCAGCCCAGGTCCGCTCCCCCTGCTGCCCCACCGCCCCATGGCCCCCCCCCCCCACACTGACCCGCACCGCTGGTGCTGTTCACGCAACGCTGCTGGCTGAGGTCCAGGGTGAGGGGCGGGCTGCAGAAGCAGTGGAAAGAGCCTTCTGTGTTCATACACCCGCCATTCTCACAGGCCATGTCCTGGCACTCGTCGTGATCTGGGAGGCAGGGAGATGGGAGGAAGGTCAGGGGCAGTGCCAACGTGGCCTGCCCACAGGCCACCTTCAGGGAAGGGGGTTTTCTTGTAACTGCGTCCCCTCCTCACCCCCTTCCCAGGGATGCCTTTCCAGTAGGTTCCCTCACCTCAGACCTGCCCGCTGTGGCGGGTGTCTTCCCCGGGAAGTGGAACTCCCAGCAAGAGTTGGGCTGGCTGGCAGGGGTGGGTGAGCGTTCAGCTCTGGGCCCGGGGGGGGGAGGGGTGGCAGGTGTCTCACCCTCACACTTCCTGCGGGCAGCATCGTAGTGGTAGCCAGGATCGCACAGGCAGATGTAGCCAGGCACCGTGTTGAGGCACCGGCCGTTCTGGCAGAGACCGGGCCCAAACATCACACACTCGTCGGCATCTGTGGGAGGGCAGAGCTGAGGCGAGGGGAAGGCGAGAAGCAGGATGGGGCAGTTCTTAGGACTAGGGGTTCCAAAGCCGAACTGGCTGGGGTCGAATTCCGGCCTTGCCACTTGCCAGGTGGGTGACTTTGGGCAAATTGCTTAAGTTCTCCTTGCCTCAGTTTCCTACCTAGAAAATATGGATACCACTACTTAACCTCTTAGAGTTATTATGAGGATTAAAAGGTTAATACACGTAAGGTGCTTAAAACGGTGCTCGGCACGTAGCAAGCATTCAAGGGGAACTACTTCCGTTTCTGTTATTTCCTTTTGCAGTTTCAGGTGTGAGCCCACACCTGAACCACCCTTTCTGAGTGTGAGTTCCCCAAAGTTTCGGGCTTCGTAAGTGGCGCCAGGGAGACCAGCAGCTGCCTCCGGCCTGTGTCCCTGTGCCCTGTGACTGGGTTAGTCAAGGCATCATAGTTTGTTCCTTGGAGGGTTCAGCCTCGAGTGAGCAGAGAAACCGAAGTGGGGTTGTATAGACACTCCAGGAGGAGCTCAGGTCAGAACTTCCAGCTAAATATCTGTAGCCCTGGGACAGGAACGTTGGAAGCGCCCTGAGAGGCAGGGACTGCATGCAGAGCTTCCCTGGGGGCTTCCTGGAGGACCAGGCCGGGCCTAGTCAGGTGAGTGGCGTTCGGGAAGGAGGGTCTGTAGGGAGGTTACCTGTGTACGTGGTCTGTCCAAACATCCAGGCTCCTTCCACAGGGATGTAGCCTTTCCCACTAGGGCAGATCTCGCTGAATTCAACTGTGCAGGGAGGCATCCAAGCTCAGAGGGAGAAGGGTTCTGCCACCCCCCCTTCCTCTCCCCCCTTCTTTCAGTGTCACCCTGCAGAGCTGCCCCTGAGAGGATTTGGGACCCTTGGGGGCCTTACCTGAGTCCTCGGCTGGGCACAGCTCACAGGCATCTCCCCAGCCGGTGCCCTGGGTGCAGCAGCACTCGGCCTGCGTGGTGTTCCGGCCCAGAAGGCTGGAGCAGGGCGGCTGGCCCTTTTGCCCAGAGTAGCATCCCATGCGGATGGGGCCTGGGGGCTGTTCCCCTGGCGGGGCCTCAGGGATCCTCTGGCCTATTCGCGATAGAAGCCCCTTATTATTGTCTGTTCATGGCCCCCTGGGGCACCCTAGCCTTTGAATTTATTTTAAAAGCTAACCATTTATATAGCGCTTTACAGTGTGTGAAATGCTTCCATCGTCTCGCCTGATGCTCTTCACACCCTTCGGAGAGCTTACCCTCAGCCCTCTGTCGCAGAAGAGGCAGCTGAGGCTTTGAGAAGCTAGGTGACTTGACACAGCCGCCTAGTGGCTTAGCAGAGAGTTGACCCCCGTTCCTCTGGTGCCAAACCCCCGCTCCTTCCAGCGTACCATCCTGCCTCCCTCCACTGCAGTGGGGCACCCCCAGTCCCTGGCATACCGTATGGGCAGCCCTCTCTGCCCATTCCTCTGCTTCACACTGTACCCCTGCCCCTCCCACCCTTCCTTGTCCTGAGTCCTGCTTGCTTTTCCCAAGTCAGAGAAGTCCAGCTGAGCCCTAGTCCAGCCGGGGCTGAGAGGCTGAACCCAGCAGCAGCTCTCGGTGGAGTGGGACGGGGAGAGTCGAGCTTAGCTCAGCTTCAGACTCTCCCTCGGCCAAGAGCTCCTCGGGGTTGGATTGAGGGTCCCTCCAAGGCTCAATCTGAGATCCCTGGGGCCCCCCTAAGTTGGCACTATAGCTTCTTGAGCCTCCTGTAGGGTCATCACAACCCTGCAGCCTCCTGGAAGTTCCCTGGCCTGGAGCAGACTCGGCACCCCACTCTCAGACTCCCCACCCCTCGGCGCTCCATCCCTGCGCTGCAGTCCGGCCCGGCCCAGGTCCCTCTCAAGAGCTGGAGCAGTGGAAGCGCTCTGTGAGCCATGGAGTGGTGGTGCGCAACGACGGGGTGGGGTCCGGGGCTCACCTCCAGCCACCCGCGGTCGGCAGCGCCCCTCCTGAGCGTCGTACTCCTCCAGGTCGCTGGCGCAGAGGCACAGGAAGGAGCCCTCCACGTTCTCGCAGAGTGCCGCCCCGCACACCGCCAGCATGAGCTCGCACTCATTCACATCTGCCAGGCAGGAGGACGGGCTCGTGGGCGGAGGAGAGGCAGCCCAGGCCCCCGCCCCGGCCTCAGGCCCAGCGGGCAGATCCTTGTCTCATCCTCCCCAAAGAAACAGGCTAGGCCTTGGGGCAAGAGTGGAAGTGGCTATGAGTTAGCAGGAAGGAGGAACAGATGAGCAGAGGGCATGGGAAGGAAGAGGAAGAAGGATAAGGGTGGCAGAAAAGAGTCCGTAAATGGACAAAGAGGAAGGGTTCCTCCCTCTGCACGGTCCCCAAATGTGCCTCTTGAGACCTTAGGGTCTCTGCGGAAGGGTGGTGACTTCACTAGTGTGCTTGCTTCCCCTGCTGGTTGAAGGTGGCCTCGCTTCCTTGACCAACCTGGCCAAGGTGCCCCTCTAGGGTGGAGCTGAAATCTCCCTCCCTTGCCACTCTATGAGGACCCCTTATGGAGCCGTGTTAGACCCTGATCATTTCAGGAGGAGGGCCGTAGGGCCCCTTTATGCAGGGCAGCCAAGATCTGTGGAGATGGGATCAAGGGCCCAGGGGCCTTCCCCTCCCTGGCTCAGAGCTGGCTAGCCCACAGGCTTCTCACCAACGCAGTCCCAGCCGGAGGGCGAGGTCTCGAAGCCCTGGTCACAGAGGCAGCGGAAGGAGCCATCGGTGTTGTCGCAGAAGCCGTGGCTCCCACACATGGTGTCGTTGGCACACTCGTCTATGTCTGTGGGACAGTGGAGGCTACAGTGTAGGGTGTGCTCTCTATTCGCTGGGAATTCTTATTTATTTGGTCTATTAACACCAAGATTTCTGAAAGCTAACTTCTGAATACAGGAAAGGAAAACTCTAACACTGATATTCCTCTTCAATTTTTGTGTAAGCACTGCTGTTTGGAAAATACACAAACTTCAAACAGCTGCAAAAAATAGTTTCTAGCTGGATACGTTAAAAATAGGTGTCCTCAGGCTTCTCACCCTGGACACCCCCTCCCGACTCACCAGCGCAGTCTCCAGTCGGGGCCACGTGGTAGCCGGGCTGGCAGCCCGGGACACAGCGGTAGGAGCCGGGGCTGTTCTCACACCTCCAGGCCCCACACGCCGAGTCTCCGAAGTCCTCACACTCATCAGTGTCTGTCCCCAGAGTCATGAGAGGGGACAGAAGTGGCCGGGTCACTACTCTGGCTCCACCTCTCTGGCATTAAAAGGTCATGCCCCACAACCTCTGGGGTCCTTGATCTGTTCCAAACTACTGTGCTCATGTCAACCCCCAAACATCAAGTTCAGGATCATTTCCCCTGACCCGCAGGGCGGAGCGTCTAGGAGGTGAGCGCTCTGCTATCTAGGAGAGCGCTGAGCTCTCAGCCTCTGTGACACTCCTGTTCCCCACACCCTGCTCTCTACAGCAGAGCACTTTCTACTTCTCTTTATAGAAAACCTTCCCCAAAGTGTATTATGGAGAGTCGTCCTCATATCTGTCTCCCTTGGTCAATTTCAAGATTGTCCATAACTGTCTATTTGTTCCAGCAGAAGACACTGAACCCAGGTGGTGTTTAATAAATATCTATTGCACCAGTTTGGCTTTAAAAACTAGATTGTGTGCTCTGCTAGCACAAGGACATCCTGAGACAGTCCCTGAGTCAGCAGAGGCTCAATAAATTCATTGGATGATTAACCTGTGGAAAGTTCTCTGCTTCCCGGAAGCTGGGGTTCCAGGTCCCAGGGAGCTGAGGAGCAGGCAGAGTGGAGGGGACAGACGTGGGGAGGAGCCCCGTTCGCTCCCCCCAGAGACCTTACCCACACACTCCCCGCTCTCTGGGGAGGGCTGGAAGCCAGTCTTGCACAGACAGTTGAAGGAGCCCTCAGTGTTGACACATTGCCCCCCGAGACACCGGTCAGTGACTGCACACTCGTCCACATCTAGAATAGAGACATCCGTCAGCAGGACCAGCCGTGGGTCCCCAGGGCCCTGTGCAGCTTCCTCTGGGCCCTGAGGAGCCCATAGGAGGGCCAGGGAGTGGCTCAAAGTAGGAAAGTGCTGGAAGGTCCGAGGGAGAGTCCAGAGCTGGAAGCCAGAGGCCCGACTGGGGGGCAGAGCCCTGGAACTGGGGCTGTGTCAAGGGGAGAGGGGGTGAGGGCACCTGCCATAGACACCATGGAGAGGCCCTGGAGGAAGACTGAGTCCCTCCTGACACCTGGCTCCCATCTCATCACTCAGCCTCCTATCTTCCCGTCCTGGGTGGGACCGTGAGCATTTTATTTCAGTATTCTAGATAGCCTCTAGTGCCCCCTGCTGCTGGCTCCTCACCCTGGCAGCTGGCGCCCCCCTCTGCGCTGGCAAAGCCGGGGGCGCAGAGACAGAAAAAGGACCCGTGGCTGTTGAGACACTCGCCGCGCGGTGCGCAGTACTCCTCTCCCACGCACTCGTCCACGTCTGCAGGGAGAAGATGGGCTGTGCTGTGTCCCGGGGTTGCTCCCGCCTCCCCGCACACTCTGCCCCCATTCCTGTCCCCGGTGGGGAGACCGGAGCCACTCACCCTCACACACGGTGCCATTGGCCAGCTGGAACCCCGGGGGACAGAGGCACTCGTAGGAGCCAGCCGTGTTCTTGCACTCGCCTCCCAGGCAGCTGCTCTGGGGGTCTTCACACTCATCCACATCTGCAGGGTCACACAGGGAGGGAGGCAGCCAATGGCAGCACCTCCCAAGGGCAGGAGCCAACGGGCAGGTCTCCAGAGGACCTGGCACCTGCCTGAGGAGACTGGACCCATAGGGGTATCGTTCCCTTGTAAAGCAGCACAGCTGGGAGAAGCTGGCGAGGGAGCCTTTGGGGAGCAGGACGACTGCAGCTCCCTCCTTCTGTCCCAGCTCCCCCTGCCTCTGGCAGCTCACACAGTGCCCACCTTGGGGACACTTGGCCTCTCCCAGCAACCCTGGCCTAGGGTGGCCGAACCCCACTGCCCTCATCATGGCTGAGATTTCACTGAGAAACAGTGGGAAGGCAAATGAGAAATAAGCCGAGGAAGCAGATACAGAGAACCTGAGAAGGTAACAGAAACTAGATTATTTAAATTGGCCTACAGATTGCCTGGTACAGGCTAAGGTTTTTCAGAATATGGTCCCAGCACCCACCCTTACAAGGAACCCTTGAGGACCCTGTTAGATGACAGATCCCAAGGGCCCCCAACAGAGGTGGATTTAGTAGGTCTGGGGCAAGGCCCCGGGAAGCTGCCTGTTGAACAAACTCCCCCAGCGATTCTGACACGCGCTGAAGCTTGTGATCCAGTGGCTCAGTGGTCCCCTAGACCCAGATCTGCAGTCGCCTTTCCGACTACTGTTGGGCGAGGGGCAAGAATAGGTGTCCCCAGCTGGCCCACCATCTGAGGTGAGCGCCCTTCTCTAAGGGTGATGGGTTAGTCTCCCGCTCCCCGTCTGCGCTCTTCTCCCCCAGGGGGGGGCCTCTCACTTCACAGGTGCGGCCCAGGGCGCCCCGCTCGCAGCCCCTGCAGGAGAAGGAGCCGGCAGTGTTGGTGCAGACTCCCGAGGGGCAGACTCCCAGAAGGGCACACTCGTCTAGGTCTGGGGCAGACAGCCAGCCAGTCACCCGGGGGCCTAGGAGGCCTCCCTCCACCTGGTGAGGCAGGAACCACCCCACGCCTCTGGTTCCCTCTCTGAGCTTGTAGGACTTTCTGGGGGTCCCTGGGGAAGGGGAGGCCCTGGCTGTGGGCCTTCTGTAGGGCAACCCCAGTACCCTCTCCCCAGGATGCTCCCGGGGCAGCTCTGCCATCAGCTTCCCTCTTGCCTCAGTGACTCTCTTTTCCTCCTGTCCTCATGGAGGAGGAAATAGAAGCTGTCACTGGGGCCAAGTCCATTCACAGGGTCCTCTAGCCTAGCCTGGAGACCCTCAGCATCAGCCCCAAGCTGGGGGACAAATGGAGTGTTCTTTGAGAGGTAAGAGGGCCTGTGTTCTCGGTCCCTCTCTGCCAACCCCCCTCCCCCGGGTTACCTTCGCAGGCGGTGCCGTCCTCGTTCACCCAGTACCCACTCTCGCAGGCCGAGCAGGTGAAGGAGCCCTCCGTGTTGAGGCAGAGGCCCGCGGGGCACGAGGCCCGGCTGGCACACTCGTCAACATCTGAAACAGGCCATTGAGCTCTGTGTGGGGCTCTGCAGGACAGACACGCCAGGCTAGCCAGAGACCAGTGGGGCGGGAGTGGGGCAGGGTGGGGGAAAGGACGGGTCTCGCAGCCACATGTTGGGTCAGCATGCTCAGGGATGCGGGGCCAGAGGGAAGGAGCTGTAGTCTGACTCGAGGTGGACAAAGCGTGCTTCAGATCTTCTTTGTACCTTGGCAGCCCTTCTCGTCTGAGGTGACCTCGTAGCCCGGCTCACAAGAGCATTTAAAGGAGCCCTCCAGGTTGATGCACGTTCCATGGGTGCAGACCCCAGGGGTCAGACACTCATTCACATCTGCGGGAGAGAAGTCCAGGATGGCGGGCTGGCCTCATCTCCCTCACGCAGCCTCCATCATCAGGCTGAGAGCATCTCAATTACGAGGCCAGGGAATCAGCATTCAGAGGGGCCATAGGCACCCTGGGAAGGACACGAGGTCCTTCCTGCTCCTGGCCCCACCTACTTAGACAGGGTACCCTTCTCCCCTGAGCTCACTGCCCCCCTGAGCTCACTTCAGCTCTATCTAGTGACACAGAACATCCTGCAAATTCCTAGAAAAGGGGGCCAGGTCGCCCAGCCCTGGGACTGGTTTGGCCCATCTGAGGACACCTGGGGTCAAGTGTCTAAGACCCCTGACTCCCCTTATAGTGAGTCTGAACCTCTCTGGTCTCCTACCCGCCAACCAGACTGGCATTATCTCATGTTCCCAGCCCACCCACCAGGTTCAATAGGTGAGTGGGCAACGCAGAGAGAGGGCACGTTATGCCTGGGTGGCTGAGTGGCAGTCTCAAGGGCCTGGGAAATGTCTGCCCTCTCCAGAGCCTCAAAGCGTCTATTCACAACCAGTCCCTCCTGGCATGCTGAACCCTGGGTCCTTCTTCCTGTGGGAGCTGAGGGGAAAGAGCATTCCTCCTACAGATGACATGTAGCGCCCTTCCTCCTGGAGGGAGAAGGGCACCCGGTGTTCAGGTAGGCATTGCTGTTAGACACTGAGACATTGAGATGCAGAAGAGCAGAAGACCACCCCTCCCTAGGAAACACACCACCGGTGTCAGCCTCTTCCAAAGACGCTTGGTACCTCACTCTACCTAGCAGGATCCAGCCACAGAAGCCGCTGGGACCTTGGGCTGTAGCTCCTGGACGGATATGGCCAAGGAGCTGATGGCACCCACCCCCGCCGCCCCGCCCCGGCTGATTCAGAGGGCAGAGCACCAGTAACTGAAGCACACCCATCTCATCCCCAGCGTCATCTGGGAACCCAGCCAGGTCATGGAGGACAATAGCCTCCAAGCCACTTCCCTCTGCCCACCCCTTCCCCTTCCTGTTGTGGGCTCATCCAGGGGTCCCAAGGCCAAACAGCCTCCTCAGTGCCTTGGCAAGCAGCCCTCACCTACACAGCTCCCACTCTGGCCCTTGTAGCCCTCCTCGCAGGGCAGGCAAGTGTAGGAGCCGGGGGAGTTGATGCATCTCCCGTCAGGGCAGGTGCCAGGGTGATGGCATTCGTTGATATCTGCAAAATAACAGCCCCCCCCACCTTGGTTATCTCTGCAAACCACAGCACATGGGTGGGCTGTGAAGAAGCAAATCCTTGACCCTGCCCTTGGCTGGGGAGAAGGAGGGATGTCAGTTTCCATACTGATGGAAACTAGGAAAAAGTGAGTGCTGTCCTGTGTTCCCAACCCCACCTCCCATCCACTGTCCTGGACAAAAGAGAGATGGAAGACCTTTAGGAAGGGAGACTCCCTGGTGAAGGACGCTGCCCTTCCACTAGCTAGGGGAGGGTGAGAGAGCTTGACTTCATGAGCTGGACTCTTGGGAAGGGCCCTCCTATCTCCCTTGCTCCTTTACAAGGGGTGACAATGACGTGTTTGGACGTGCTTGGCAGATCCCAGAGGCCCCAGAATAGATCCTAGCTGGGCAATGAAGGCCAAATGGGCTTCCCTGCACCAGGAAATGAGGACTGAGGATGACCCCACAATCTTAGATGTGGCCAAGACCAGCCCTGAGGCTGATGCAGAGTGAAGGGTGGAGGCTGGCAAGGCTTCTCGGCTGGAAAGGAGACTTTTCTTCTAGCTGAGAACCACATAGAGCTCCAGCACCCACTCTGGTGACATCCAGGAAAGTCAGCCAGAAAGGATGAGTCTGAGCACCAACCGGACAAGTAGGGGAAGGGGTGATCCATGGAGAGAGAGAGCAGCCAGTCCTGGGACAGTGACAAGCAGCGGGCGGGTGAGCTTTCTCCCAGGAACTGCATGCAGGGCTCTTCCCAGTGTGAAGCTTGCATACTGGGGAGTCCACCATCCAAGGCGCCCAGGCGACCTGGGCTGAGTTAGGGAGGTTGTAACACAGGGATTGAACTCGGGGTCAGGACTGCAGGAGGACATTCTGCTCCTCCGGCCCAGTGTCGAGGCTCTCAGTCACTCTTCATGACAGACAGATTGACCGAGTGCCAGATTTACCCTCCCTATGTGGATAATTGTCATTCTCCTGCAGGAAGGCCACCAGTTCATGTAGATTCAGAGGCCCTACTGCCCAGGAGGAAGACCTACTCAGCACCCATGGAGGAAAGAAAGGCAGGAGGCAGGGCCAAGGGTCAGAACACAGGCTTTCTGCAAAGGGACTCAAGCCAGCGGCTGTCATTATAGAACAGGACATGGGCCCGGAAGTGGAGGGTGAATATGAATCTCCTCTGAGGTTGTTTGGTCTACAGAAGACCGGGTACATCAAAGCCCTCTGTCCCAGGGAGCCAGGTACCTCTCAAGGTCAAAACTTCACCCTGAGGGTCCACATGAGGAAGACATACACAGCGCAGGTGGTTTTTCAGGTGGTGCGTGTAAGGAGATACCCAGAACTCCCGGGCAATCTTGGGGACACTGAGATAAGGCTCACCTCTGGAAAGAGGGCAGCCAAGAGCCCCTAGTTGGGCTGTGGTGACACCAGGCTAAACTATTCTAAGGGCTTCTGTAAAGACAGAGATGGAGAGAATGAGACAGAGGTGGAGGAAATGAAGGTCCTAGGGCCACCAACTTTGGCCAGCACCATGGCCTGCTGGTCTTGGCTGAGGTACCGAAAGAAAATGGGCAAAGCCATTGGGAATTATCCACAATTCCTGCTTCAGGGATGCGAGACTCTGGGATGAAGAGAAAGAGAATGAGGCAAGGATCCTCCTCTAAGACCACACTGAGGAAAAATGGAGTCTTTGGACCTCTCCTGCAGGGATCAGGCAGGATAGGAAGGAGATTAGATTTACCAGGAGCAAAGGGCCCTGAGGTCTGCCCTGCCCCAAATGTTCTGGGCACATCTGTGGAGGTGGTGCCCGAACTGCTTCACACTGGGCATGAGGAGACTTGCAGGATGAATGCTGTTCACTAAGAATTCCAGCTCTTCACTTCTGGGCCATGGTGGGCTTGTGCCTCCTGGTCCCTTGTGGTTGGACGGGGCCAGGGGACTAGTGCTGGCCAATAGCTATAACGTGTGTAATTCATGGGCCCAAACATTTATTTGTGTGCAAACCTGCAGAGTGTTCTTTCTTTCCTCCATGAACACTGGCCATGTTCAAGATGCTGGCTATTCCTTAAGCCAGGTTCTAGGGTGAGGAAACGTGGGGCAGGATGTTTCCTCATGATGGACATGTGGCCTTGGTCAGATATCAAGTTTGTGGTGTCCTAAATCACTAAGGTTGAGGTTGGTTGTTAATGTAGTATAACCTGGCCTATCCTGGCACACCACCACTGGCACACCTGCCACACCTTCCTCAGACCAGAGCCCCAGCCAGCGATGATCATGTGTGAGAGGTCTGTCAGCAGGTGACAGAGGGAGGGCAGAGGGTCAAAGCAGCCCACAGTCTCTACCTGAGCCAGGGCAGGCCTCTTCTAAGTGGGGTTGGATATAATGGAGACACTAGCCTAGCCGATTAAAGGAGCCAGATAAAGATTCTGGATGAAGTGGGTTCCATGTTAAAGGCACAGGCTCTGATGTCACCAGATATCTTGAGGCTGTTCCACCAACCTCTTGGTGCCTGGAGCCAGATTTTTCTGCCTAGTCTAGGGTTTGAATTTTAATCTAAGCTTATGGTATGTTTTGGTAGCTTTTACCCTGGTCCTCGGGGGCAGGAGCTATCTGTCTTTTTATTGCTATGTTCCTAGCCCATGGCTGGGACCCAGCTGGCACTCAACAAGTGTTTGCTGACCAAAGAATGAGACCATGTGACTAACTAAACCTTCACATCCTCTTGGTATGAGGCTGCTGAAGAGATCCCAGAAGACCCAAGGAGACAGTCACCCCAGGGACCAGCTTGCCAGCCTGCTGTCTGTACACTGGGAGGATCCTGGAGCTTCTCTAAGCAGCACTGCAGCCTCTGCGTGAGGAAATGTGAAGGTGCTGCCTCTGTTCCTGTGAGAGCACAGGGTGGGGAGGGTGCTCACTCAGGGGCCAGACGCTCAGGTGACCTTGGACGTGGGTGGGGACAGCAGAGCCCTGGCAGTCTGCAGGGGAATCTAACCCCTTTCCATGGGAGCCCAGAGTCCTGGTACGATGGAAATGCCATCGAGACTTTGGATGGGCTGCTGTCCAGACCACTCGGGCCTTTCACCAGAGACTTTGAGTTTAAGTGGAGAGAGTGGTTTCTTAGTTGGAAGAAGAAGAAAGAAGGAGAGGAAATTCACTGGGCTCTCGGGGTGATGGGCCGGGTCTGTGGTTATAGGTGGAAACCTGGAGAAGTGTGCAGGCTACGTCCGTTTTTCTCTCAGCAGACTCAGAGTGTCTGCCCTGGGCCAGGAACTCAGCCTGACCTCCCAGCCGAGGTGTGTGTCTGGAACCTTTCCTCCGGAAGGGAAGGGGACAATCCAGGGGCACGGACTCGGGTGTTGTGGGGAGATTAGACGTGAGAGAGAATGGGTCCTCAGACAGTAGTGCCGCCCCTTACTTGCTGAGGGGCTGCATGTGCGCTTTGTATGTGGCAGGTTATTCAGTCCTCACAAGAGCCCCTAAGATGGGCATTATGGTTTCCATTTTCAGACATTGAGACAAGAGCCAAACCCAGGCCTGTCTCCGCCAGAGCCTGTGCTCTTACATGGACTGGTTAGTATAAATTTGATATTTCTAATGTCCTGGTATTTTTCTTAGTTCATTTCCTTTAGTTTTGCTTTACTTTTTAACAAAGTCTAATGCCAAATTAATAATGTTCGATGCTTAAATGAGGCAGTCTATCAGATCCCTAGCACAGCACCTGGCACATAGCAGGCACACATCAAATGCTAACTCCCTTCACTCTCCCTTCTCCTGGAACATGCCAGGCTGTCTGTCCCCAGTAAGTTAGTGAGGATAAGGGAAGTGGGTTCAGGCTTTATCATAAGTGGGCCTGAGTTTAAAGGGGGAGGCATTGAGAGGGGAAAGTAACACGCCAGGGATGCAGACAGAGCATTGTCTGTCCTACACCCCTAGTGACCTCTCCCCTTTGCCAAGACCTGCCAGGGCTCTGGACTCTGCTTCTGTGGTAGTGGCATTGGGAAGGGGGTGGGTTCCCTTCACCAGACACACAAGCTCATCTCTCACCTCTAGGACCCTCTGAATCCTGGCCCAGGGAAACCTGGAGGCAGGGAGGCATCTGGGCCTAACCTTGGATCCAGGGCAGGACTTCTTTCCAGAGAGAGCCTGGATTCCCCCTCACCCCTTCCTGTCTCAGCCAGTCTTGGGAGCACATGACCCAGGCCTCTTGCAAGCATCTGAGACCCCCAGCCTGGCAGGGGGGTGCAAGTGGCAGGGCTACCAGGAGCTGACATGATGGTGGCAGTCTGCCACCATCAAGCCAGTCTGTGAGGACATCAGTTGGCAATGACACAGCCAACTTATGGCAGGGCCTGGGAAAGGGGGCCAGGATGAAGGCTCGTTTGTTCATTTATTCCACTAGCATTTGTTGGGGTGTCCAACACATGGACATTTGTCAGGTGTCCATGCATGGTCATCTAAGGATATGGTCCAGCTCTGAGGAACTCACAGCCTTAAAGCTTTAGCAAGTAGGCCAAGCCCAAGGCCCCAGGCACCTCCCAGATAGATCAACCTTCCCTCTGCCGCATGACTCAAGGTGAGGGGCAGAGGTGCATGGAGGAGTGCTCCCGGGATCTCATGTACATAAAGTTACTGTGCTCCGTGCTGCCGGGACAGACAGGATGCCAAAATCCCACTGAGGGGACAGAAGGGATCCAGAATCCACAGATAGGTCTCTCTGTGCACAGGAGGGGGCTCGGCATCAAGGGGCCCAGTCGGGGATAAGCTGGAAGGGGAGCTGGTGGTGGGCAGTGCACAGGGAGGGACCAGGAGAGGGTGGAGCGGCACCCCATTCCTTACCTTGGCAATGTCCCTTCCTGACCATCACGTAGCCCTGGTCACACTCGCAGTGGTAGGAACCTTCCGTGTTGGTGCACTGCCCCCCGCTGCACACCTCGGGCTGCTCACACTCGTCTATGTCTGTGAACACACAGAAAAGTCCTGAGTTGGGGCCAGCCCTGCAGGGGGTCCTGGGACATCCGTTCAGAGGCCAAGGCCAAGGACACCCATGCTGAGGCCCAGGCAGGGAAGGCATCCTTGCTGCAGCCATGAAGGGCAGGGTCTGAGACTGACCTAGCTCAGGCCCCTGCAAACTCCTGAGTTCTTTTCTCCTGGAGGGGATGGCTACTTTGGGGGCCCACGGGGACTCTCCCAGCTGTCTCCTTACCCCAGTGCAAGGGCTGGTCTTGAGGTCAGGTGGCTGTGCCTATGGCACTATCTGAGGAAGCCAACAAAGTCCCCCTCTTGACCCCAATAAATCCCCCAGAAGTCTGCTCCTAGAGTTCCTAGGGTCCTTCCTAAAGGTTAGGGATTGGAATTCCCTGGCAGTCCAGTGGTTAGGACCAGGATGGCGCTTTCACTGCCGGGGCCCTGGTTCGATCCCTGGTCAGGGGAGCTAAGATTCCACAAGCCATGTGGCATGCCCCCCCCCCCCCAGCCAAAAAATAATAAGTTTAGGGATTAAGCAGCCAGTGAGAGACAGCATCTTAGGCAGCTATGGATTTGTCCATTTGGTTTCTGCCATTGTCCCAAAGCATAATGGTGCCCTGTGATGGCTTGAAAACCCAAGCCTGGTCATGCCCCTCCCCTGCTGGGTTCCCTGCTGCTCAGCCTGCCTCACAAGGCCTCACCCCAGCCTTGCTGTGTATGCTGATCCCCACTGGTCCAGCCACCAAGCCTTTGTTCACACAAATGCCTCTGCTTGGTTTGATGGCCAGCAGAGCCCTACTCCCATTCCAAGGATGGGTTCAGGGCTTCCCTGGTGGTGCAGTGGTTAAGAATCCGCCTGCCAATGCAGTGGACACGGGTTCAATCCCTGTTCCGGGAAGATCCCACATGCCGCAGAACAACTAAGCCCGTGTGCCACAACTACTGAGCCTGCATGCCACAACTACTGAAGCCCGCATGCCTAGAGCCCGTGCTCCGCAACAAGAGAAGCCACTGCAATGAGAAGCCCGCACACCGCAACGAAGAGTAGCCCCCCCGTTCACCGCAACTAGAGAAAGCCCGCGCACAGCAACGAAGACCCAACGCAGCCAAAAATAAAGTAAATATAATAAAGATAAATTAAAAAAAAAAAGGGTGGGTTCAATTTATCAACTCTAGGTCACTCTGGCCACTCCCCATTCCCTGCCCCCCACAGTCAAATTAATGGAGGACTCACCCTTGCCCCCACCCGTAGCAATGGTTCAAACACTTCACAGAGGCTTTGTGCAGATGAAATGAGATAATCCACGTAAAGGGCTTAGCACAGTGCCTGCCTGACACAAGGTGAGCACTGAAGAAATGTTAGCTATTATTATTTTTATTCTAGCATTAAACCTACTCTATAAAATCCAAGCTCCTCAGCCTGGCATGTGAGATCTTTTGTGACCTAGCCCCCGCCTGGTTCTCTCACCTTGGTTGCTGCTTCCCACATGCCTCCTTCTTTTTCTTTTATGGTCAAAATTTTAATATCAAAAACTTATAAATGTTTGGTATTAGTCCACATACAATTCAGTTTTTGGTGTAAAGTTCTTTGGCCGCAAGAAAAAACACTTGGTTTACTTCACTAATAGGAATATCTCTTAATGCTGAGATGGCCTCTTCTTGGTATTTCTTCTGCTGTTGATTTCTGGCATAGTTATCTGTGATTGCATGAATGGAGTTGAGTGGAGAGGTTCTCATCATGTTTATCCCAAATAAGAGCACATATAGTAATCACATGATTACTATAGTAATGAGGAGGTACACAGGCAATACAGCTGCTCGATATTTTTGAGGCCAATAGGATAAGCCTAAGGAGTTTAGCCTAAGGAGCTTCTGCATGTGCTGTTCCCTTGCCTGGAGTGGCTTCCCACCCACCAGCTTGGCTGTTTCCTTCTCATCTCCCAGTGAGGCTGCCCTCGCCCCTCCAACCCATATGGCCCTTCCCAGGGTTCCCTTAGGAATCAGCCCTTATATTGAATAGTAACTGCTTTTTTTTCTCCCTGACTGCTGAGAATGTGCCTTATTATCCTAGTGTCCTTAGTACCTAGCCCAGAACCCCCAAAAGTACTTACTACATGAATGGAATAATAAGCATTTGTTTATAGACGTGAGCAATACTTCATGACACTTTAGTGCACAGTGGAGTCACTGGCAGATGGTATAAAATGTACACTCCCAGGCCCGCGTCCAGAGATTCTGATGCAGCAGTACTGGGCGGGCCCAGGAACCTGCAGTTTAATAACTCTCCAGGCAATTCTGAAATAACTGGTCCTCCCTTTGGGAAGCTAAAGAGAACCTGATAAAGGACCCACAAACTGGTAGGGCCAGGATGACTGCCTGATAAATAAGCCTGGGAAAACTGACTTGTTCTATGGAGAAAAATGGAAATGGAAAAGACCCAATCTTAACACCCATGCAAGGATGGACTCCAGATGGATTAAAACATGTCATGAAAGGCAAAACTGTAACTTGAATGAAAGAAGGTGTAGGAGAATATCTTTGTGAATTAAGAGTGGGGAAGGACTTGTTAAATAAAGCTCCCAAAGCATAAAAAATACGGCAAAAAGGTGAATTTCAATACATCAGAATTAATGATTTCTGTTAAAAAAAGGACATGTGGATAAGGTCAATGGACAGAGGACAAGGTGGAAGAGTTGTCATATCTAAACCCAGGCAAGTATCTGGAATCTATAAGGAACTCGTAAAGAGCCACAAGAAAAAGTAGCAAAGACCACTGGAAAAGAGAGCAAACAATAAGAACGAGATATTTCTAGATAAGGAAACCCAAAGGCTCATAGGTACTAGTAAAGTAAATGTTATTTTAAATATTTAATATTCAAATAATTTATCTTAATCAATTATTTATATTTATATTAATTTCAATTCTAGAAATTGTAATGCCTTCTATTAATTAATTATATAAATTAATGAAATAATTTATAAATAAGAATAAAGTAAATATTTAAAATAAGGAGATATTGTTTTACCAGAGCAGCAAAATTTAGAAAGTGCATGTTATCCTGGATGAGGCCTCATCACACCGCAGCCAGACCCCACTGGGAGAAGCTCTGACAGCTGACCTTGACCTTCCTGCCTCCTTCCCCAGCTGTCGGGTTGGCAGAGACATCCGGACACCCAGGCTGGCACGAGGCAGGACCCTTTGTCTGGGCCAGTCCTGGCGACACCCTTCCCTGCAGCAGCCACTGCTTGTCTCAGGCCAGCATCGCGGGCTGGTCCTGCAGGGACCAGTGCCTCTGGCCCACAACACTTGCCAAGGCTGTGAAGCCCAGAGAAGCCCCTTGCTCCCAGCCTCTGCCGTTGATAACTCCAGACTGTTCTGAGCACTGCTGCCTGAGTCATCTCCCTGAAAGCTGGCTGACCGCATCGCCACCTCTGCTTACAAACCTCTGTTGGCTGCCACTGTCTGCGGGACAGCAACCAAACACTTCAGCCTGGCACTCAAGACACTTCGCAAACTGGCGTCGGCTCCTGACACTTCCTCTGCATACCCCGCGCTCCCATCACACTGGATTTATCATTATTCCCAGAGCACTCCAGGCTTGTTCATTGCTCTGCCCTCTGCAGAAATGGTTCACTTTCCCTGAAGTACCCTCTGCTCCCTCCTTTCCTTCACCGTGTGTGTAAGGGAAGGTGTTGGAAGCAAACCATGTTTTGGGGCCAGGGTGACTTTGATTCTGTTTCCAGCTCTGCCACGGCTCTAGGTGTGAGGTCTCTGGGTGGTTCAATTCACCTCTCTGAGCCTCAGTTTGCTAAACTGTAAAATGGGGATAGGGATTTGTGTTGCATGGGGTTGGGATGATGAGCTTCATAAATAAAGGGCTTAGGACGGTGCTGCCGTATGAGAAGTGCTCATTAAATGGTAGCTGTTATTATTCTGTCCCCGCTCAAACACCCCTTTGGGAAACCTTCCCACATTCCTCCATACAGAACCAGTGCTTCCTCATCCCACAGTGCCACCATTCACACCTTACTCATTGCAGTAACCCTAGAGCTCACACAGCGCCCAGGCCAGAACCAGCAACGTGAGCCCCAAGAACAGCAGTGTCATTCTCTAGGTGAAGGATTCCAACTGGGTTATGAATCTTACGGCACTGCTCGGAAAGCGCTGCACCCTATTCTCTGTAGTTCATAAAAAAGTATGTGGAGTGTTTCGTATGCGGTATAAATGCCGCATATTAAAGGGCCTTTGTTGGAAGCATCTTTGTCCAGCAGCTCCATGCAGAGCTTCCCAGGGAAGCTTAAAGCCTTGCAGGCATTTCCCAGCAAAGGCAAGCCTGCTCCCAAGGCTGCCCGGAGTCCCAGTTGGTGTCCTCACGCGTCACCCTCTTTATCCAATAGGAAAGAAGCCCCTTGTCACCCAGGATTTGGGGACCTGGTTTTTCGTCTTCATCTCCAGCCATGTCCCCAGTCCCCTCACACTCTTGGCTCCAGTCACAGTTCCTTGGAGCGTTGGTGCATTTTGCTGCCTTTCAGGTTCCTACCCCTCCATCTGGTCTCAGCGACCTCAGCCTCAGTGCAGGGTCTGCTTCCTCCCAGGTCCAGGTTAGAGCCCTGGTCTTGGTTCCTGCGGCCCCCGTACTCCCCACACTCTGCAGCTCTGTCATTGGGTGCTGTGAATGCCTGGATCCTCTTCCACCCCAACACTACCTGTGGGGTCCTGTGCCCCTCCCAGGGGCAAAGGTGGCTCACCTTACCTTGGCATTCCTGTGTGGCCCCCGAGGTGGCCAGCGTGTAGCCAGGGTAGCAGAAGCAGGAGTAGGAGCCCACGTGGTTGACACAGCGCCCCCTTCCCTTGCAGGGGTCCCTCAGACACTCATCGTCATCTGAGCGGAGGGAGGTGAGAAGGACAGTCAGGGAGGCCTTCCTTCGGGCACCTGCCAGCAACCTGCCATGCTAAGGACTGGCCAGGGAATGGTGCTGTGGGGCAAGGAGGGGATGAGGGAGCAGAGGAGGCTGGGGAGTTGAAAAATCTCTAAGGCTGAGGGCCATGAAGTCGGTTCATTGGGCCCATTCAAGAACCAAGGGCCTGGGGCAGTGGCCTCGCACCTCCTCCCTGCCCCGTGTCCCCCCTCCCCCAGTGGCCCGGTGATAACTTCCTTTCTCCTTCAAGGCACAGTGGATGTGTCTCCCTTGTATAAAAATATTGGGGGAGTGGATTAGGCCCACACTGGATGATTTATGTGTTGTGCCTCCGAACCTCTCCCCCAGGGATGGCCGTGGCTTCAGTCTGCTATGCAGACAGCAAGATGGCCAGTTTGAGGGGTGGGCTGATCTCAGAGCTGAAGGCTCCAAGTACCAGTCAGGGGACCCTGGGGTGGCTTCCCATTCTCCTGAAGCCCTGGGGACTCATCAGATGGTGCTCCCAGAGACCGACCTCCCCAAGGTTAAGGTTAGCTTTGTCCATAGGGATTGCTCTCCTCAGTCCATCCACCACACAGCACTGCTCGGACTTTCGGCTGCCTGGACTCTGGACTGTCCTCCAGCCCTGCCTCCACCCACCCCAGCCACTGAGTGAGCCCAGGCTGCCCACGTGGATACCTGCGCAGTAGGCCTGGCTGGGGTGCAGCCGGTAGCCGGGGCTGCAGATGCATCTGTATCCATCAGGGAGGTTCACACAGGTTCCCGGGCCACAGATGTTGGTGGCTCCAGCAGCACATCTGTCAATGCCTGTGGATGACGGAGCAAAGGGGAGGTTATGGTGGGGTGCGGATGGGTGAAGGCAGTGGAGTGGGGTGGGGGCAGGGCACACGGGCCTCAGAGGACCACAGAAGCCTCACCCCAGCCTTAGCTGGGCCCTCCCACATCCACGTATAGCATGGCCTGTGTAAGAACCCACGGCACCTCCTCCCAGGGCCCTGAGCCCTACCAGGATGGAGCTTGCAGCACTGCATCCCTCTGACCGAGACCCCGGGGGTTCCAGTAACCTGGAACAGTGTCCCGTGTCCCAGCAAAGGGGCTCCCCTGCTGAGGCCTCCAGCCTGACCTCACCCTGAATACGGGGACAGCTCTCATCCACAGCGAGTGCTTCCCTTCCCTGGCAACTCCTGACCAGTTTTTCCTAGGCAGACAGACAGATCTGGTGAGGGGGGTCTTGGGACAACTGCCAGGGGAAGAGGGGAGAGGTGGGCGCGGGCTAACTGAGCAGGGCCTTGAGTGCCACGTTGAGACAGGCTTGTAAGCAAGGGGGTCATGGGAGGTGGGGTGTGATCAGAACTGTCTCAGAAAGACCACGCATCTTGCATGTCATCTTGTTCAGAAAGGCAGCAAGATGGCAGATGGACTGGGGTGGGAGGGGAGGCACAGAGGGCCCCTAGAAACCTGTTGAAATGAATTAAACAAGGACTGCCTTGGGTGGTGGTAATGGGTAAAAATGGGAGATGGAAACTGAATTCAGAAACAGTTTGGAGACTCGCCAGGACTCAGGGCTGAGGCTGCATAGAGAGCAAGAGATTATTGCTCTTTTCAACTGCGTCCGTAATACCAGAAAAGTACCTGGCACTTAAAACATGCTGAATGAACAAATGACTGAATGAATGAGTCATGCTTTCGCTCCAGGTCTCAGCCGGAAGCCCACACACCCAGGCTCCCAGCCCTGCCCCACAGCACTGAGGGAACCCCAGAGACCCAAGGAAATGGGTCAGGATGTGGCCTGTAGTGGTGCACAGCGGGGCTTCACAGCGTTTGCTAAATTGGACTGAATTGAATGTGCACACCGGCCTGTTTGTCGGGCTACCCTGCCCCTGGCCTGGCTCCAAGTTTGTGTCAGCCTGGGGGCTCAGGAGGACCTCCAGCCAGGTTCTAAATGTCCTCCCAGAGGGGTGAGGTTGGGGGATGGCAAGGGGGAAGGGGGATCAGGAGAAAGTCTATAGATAGTGGGAGGGATTCTGTCCCCACATCTCTGAATCCCCAGCTGAGCCCCTTAACCCAGCTCATCTTGCCTGCCGAGCAGAGGGGGGTCCGAGGGCACTCCTTGGAGCAGCGCACTGAGCCCAGAGAAGAGGGGTCCTGGGAGAAGGCAGCAGGGACGCCCTGGTTCAGGCCTAGGAAGGCCAAGCTCCCAGCCCCTCCCACACTCTCTGGACTGTTCCACCAACCTGCAGGGTCTCTCCCTCTACTGGAGGGGATCTGGAAATACCCCTCACCCCAAGGTGACCTCAGTCTATGAGGTTACAAGCAGCAAGGCCCTGATGAGGACACTCGTGGGGGCACACACACGAGCACACACACGTGAGCACACACGTGAGCAGGGAACAGCTGCAGCAACACCGGCCCTGCTTCTCTTGGACCAAGTCCCCAGACAACGAGCTTTTGAGGAGGGCGCGTTCCAGAGCAAGGTGGATGTGCCAGGGATCTCCCCCATACCACCCCCCAACCACTGCCGTGGCCAGAGCCTGGGGAACGCAGGCTCCAGGGCAGCTAAACAACTTTGAGAAATAGAACCATTTTCCTTCCCTAAAGTTGGCCCTCCCTGTGGGCAGGAGGCTGCCCACCGCCGGGGTACTCAGCTGACTCAGGGTCAACAGCCTGGAAGAGCCAGGCTCCCGGAGGTCCCACGTGCTCGCCTTCCTTGAGAAGGCCCCGTGGATTCTTCTGGAAGGCACCCCTTCTCTTTCTCCTGCCTGGCTTGACCGGTGCTCCAGACGGGACTCCCCCGATCACTAGGGGCACCCTGTGCTCTCTGCGGAATGCGGCCGGGGCCACTGACCCCGGCGGGAGTTCACTGGACACTGTACATCTGGTGGGAGAGCCCTGGAGTTGGCTCTGGCCGCCCACACCTCATGGGGCTGCTGCAGGTACCTGACGGGGCCGGGGTCACCAGCACATCGGTGGGGGCGGTCACTTGCTCTTCTTCCCGGGCCTCTGGGCTCCCCTGTCCAGGCAGTGGCGGCGTTGTTCCTATGGCATCTCCTGCGGAGGGGAGAGGGGTGGGGGGAGCGAGTGGGCCTCAGCCCCTTGGCTGCCCACTTTCCCACCCCCTGGACAACATCCCCTCCAGAGGTGCACTGCCCTTCCCTCCTCCCTGCCCTCTGGTCCATCTGGCTCCGAGAACCAGGGGTGGGGCCTAGGGCGGGTCATCCCCCCTGCCTCTTAGTCTCCTGAAACTTAACCTGGCCCCAAACAGAGTCAGAGAATCTGAGAGCCCTGACGGGGCTCAGAGCACATCTGGTCTCCCCGCTCCACTCCGCAGGGAAGGAGGTGGAGGCTCGTGGGAATGGCCACTTGTCCAAGGCCGCTGGCTTGTTGGGAATGGAGCCGAAGCCCGGGTCTCCTGACTCCTACTTCAGCACTCTCCTTCTGTCTGCAGAGTTCTTTACAGTTTACAGAGCTCTGCCTCGACCACCAGTGTCTCATCTGCCTTAAGAGGCAGGCATTAGTGTCCACGTCATAGTAGAGGAAGCTGAAGCTGACTTCTGAACAGTGCCCTGTCCCCAGCCCCAGGGACCGGCAAGCTGGGCTCTGTGGAGCTCTAACCATTTCCTGAGGGAAGACAGGCTGGGGGCAGGGCTCTGGGTACCTGACCTGCCCCTGCTTCAGCCAGCCCTTCCTCTTTGGTCTTGTTTATTTGCTGAGTGGCACCATGAAGGGCAGAAAGAGTGCTGTGGCTGGGGAGGTATTTGTAAGGCATCGCGGTGCCTTTCACTGACCTATAACACCTTCGGTATACAGAGCTCCCAGGAAAAGTGTTCACACGTCACATCATCCACAGCCTCATCTGATTTGAGCCTGTGCACCAGCTCCCGTGTACTATCTCCACTCCTAGATTAAGGTCTCTCCTTCCCTCCCTTTGTTTGCTGGGCACCACTAGGAGGAGGCACTCACCTGGGACCCAGGCAGATAGCTGGGTAACACTGGTTGTGACCTGCACAGAAACGGGAGGAGGTCACTGGTGGCTTCCCTGTCACCTCCATGATGTGCTTCCTTCCTCCACACTCACCCCTGCCTCCAGGTTCCCCGTCCAACTAACTCCCTCGTTCAGTCTTTCATTCATTCCAGGTGTTGATGAGTTCTTACTACACCCTGGCATTCTGCTAGGCACTTTATGTCTACTGTCTTAATGAATCTTCTCAACTATCCTCCAGTAGAAGGCTGTGATGATCAAATGAGCCGATGTACATAATGTGCCAGTTCAGTGTTACAGCAACAAATATCATATCAGTGCTATGATCTCCACATCTCAGACAGAGCAACAGAAGCTTTAGAGGTTAACCAGTCCACCGAGGGTCACAGGGCCAGTGTGGTGAAGCTGGGACCCCAGGCCACACCTGGCGTCCCTCACCATAGCCCACGGACAGAGGTAGATGAGCTGTGGGGAGCAGGGGAAAGAAAAATGGGCAGGGGATGGCAGAGGGCCAGGAGCATGGCTGGGGCTGTGAGGACACGCAAGAACTTTGGTCTGGGAGGACAATGCATGCCTCTCCAGGGAGAGAAGAAGCTCCCTGGGGAAACAATATTTGGGGAGAGTCAGGGATGCAGGTTGGAGGGGCAAGGGATAGGGTAGGGATTGGCAGACTGATGAGGGAAGAAGCAGCTTCACTCTTCTGGAATGTTTTTCTAGGAGGACACTCAGTTCTTTACAGGGAAATCCTGGGCTCAGGAGACGGGGTGGGATCCCCCTTTCTCAATGAAGTGGTTTGAGGCTATTCACAGCTCTGCTTCTACTTCCCCACGAGCCACTCACAGAGGAGACCTGAGACCTTAAGCAAGTCAGGCTCAGAAAGTGCTGAATCCAGAATTAATCTGGAACCAGTTCTAGACCTCATCTGCTGTGGTGAAAGCCTGAGTGACAGCCAGGACTAACAGGACACGTTCCTACTTCCTTTCTGAAGGGGGCCCCAGACCTTCCCGAATGAGAGTACTTGCACAGCAGCTGCTGGAAAAACAGGAGCTGTTGTTATTACTTCCTTTAGGGTAAAACTGGGTCTTTGGATCAACTCTCCCACCGCGGCTTCTCTGCAAGTAAAATCCTACGTACACTCCATCTTTCTCCCCTCCCTCCCTCACGGGACGCTGCCCTGTGGCCTCAGTGCTACTGGGTCCTGCTCTCTGCCACCCTTGCCCGACTTGCTGGTGGGAGGACTCACTTACCTGGCCAGCCTGAGAGTCACCTGGGAAGGAAAGGTGAGAGCGTGAGCTCAGGGAGGAGAGTCTGGCTGCCTTCTCCCTCCCACCCACGGCCAGGGCTGGTTCAGTCCGTGACCTCCTGACCTTGTCCCCAGCAGGCTCAGTGGTAGAGAGAGCTCAGACTCTTCTTACCTGCCTCTGCCCCTGCCACCCTTCTGGCACTGGCCAGCCCAGATCCCAGAATCCCAGGTCTGGAAGGCCTACAAAGCGGTCAGTTGGTGAGAGGAAACCTCTGGGGTTCCTTTGATGACCCCGGTGACAGGAGTCCCACCCGCTCCGGGCCAGTCCACCCCACGGGTGGACTGCCACCCCATCCTCGCTGTAACCCTCCTTGCACTGCCACCTCCTCCGTCCCAACCACATCGGGTCACTCCGCCCCTGCCCCAGGCTACAAGCCAGGGCAACAGTTCTAGGAAGGGGAGGAGTTGCTCCTGGCCTGGCCTGTGTCTGGTTACCGTGATGACTGGGGCTCTGCCTGACTTCCGTGTCTGTCTGTTTGGTTACCATGATGACTGGGGCTCTGCCTGACTTCCGCGTCTGTCTGTTCCCAATTCCTGGAGCACTTTGGCCATCACTTAGTTCTCCTGGTCCTAATACGTCCTTGGCCTCCTGCACTCTGTGCTACCAGTAACCCGGGCTTGCCTTCTGGTACCTGCCAGTGGTGCCTCGAGCCCAGTCTCTTTCCAGCCCCACGCCTCCTGGGCCCAAGGCAATTGAGCTGGAGCCAGTGCTCTGACTCTAAGGCCACGGGAGGGGATCTAAAGCCCCCAGATTCCCCAGGATCCACCTGCCGACTCTTCAGGCTTGGCAGCAAGCACCAGCCCCAGAAGCTGCATGGCCGGGGGCAAGGGATGGAAAGGCCTGGTCAGCTGGAGTGGAGGATGCGGTGGACCTCTCCCACCCCCACCAGCAGCTCCCTGGGACATGGGTACCTCTTGATCCTATATGGGAGAAAGAGGAGGTGAGGCCATGTCATCAGGCCAGGCCATGAGAGCAGGTTCCCAGGGCTGTGCTGCTACTCTGAACTCTGGAGCCCCAGAGATGGAATGCCATGGGTCCAGTGGCTCTTTGAGGTGCTGTAACCCGAGGGGAGGGGGAATCTCTCAGGCATCTTCCCCAACCCAGATACCTTTGTCAGGGATGGTCCCGGCCTCCAGCCAGGTGCCGGTGGCCTCCCGGAGTGGTTGCCTCTCTGCTGGCCTGGGCAGGGTCCCATTGCCCTTCCGCCCCTGCTCCCTCGAGGGCCTGGTCAGTTCCTCTTCCTCGGCTTTCCTCATGGACAGACGGATGTCTGAGCTTGAGTAGGTGTAGCCGTGGCCGGCAGGGCAGATCTCCCTGAAGGCCTCTGCAAGTTCAACAGTCAGAGCACAAGCTGAGGGACGCTGTTCCCGCAGGAACCCAGGGCCCTCCTTTTTCCTGCCTTTTGAGGGACAGGGCAATTGTGGCAGCAAGGAGGGAGGGGCCCCAGGTTGGGTTAAGGAGTTGAACAGGAAGGAAAATTAAGAGTCTTCTGGCCTGACGTTAGGTCAGGTAGGGGAAACTGGCCACTGGCTTGGAGGAAGGCCTTCGGTGGCTGAGGCTGAGATGCGGACGGAGGGTTACCTGTGCCAGGCAGGGGGCACTTCTCACACTTGCTGCCCCAGGCTTTGCCCACTCGGCTGCAGCAGCATATCTGCTTGGTGATCCGCTGGGCCAAAGGCAGGGTGCAGGTGCCGGGCCCCAGCAACCGGTAGCACAGCCCCTGCTGCATGGAGACGGCCTTGTCCGCTGCAACAGACACGGCAGGTGGGGATGGGCAGGTGGCCAGCGGGAGGGGAAAGGCAGTGGGTGGAGGAGTGGCCGGCCACGTGCGTTCAGATTGGCTTGGCCTGCATCTCAATGTAGAAGTTGGGGCCCTGAAAATGCTCACAGAACATTAGGAAGAGTAGCTGCAGGAATGCTTTTAGCACCTCCTCATGTTATCTGTTTGACTCTCATCCTCATGTGGGGAAGCTGAGAGCAGGAAATGCGGATGTGTCTGCTTGTCTCCAGATTCTGAGTCTATACGTGTTTACAAAAGCCCATCCTGGGGAGCACGAGGGAGGAGCGGTGTGCTCTGAGGGCCACAGCCTCCCTGAGGAGACGAGACGAGGCGAGAAGCACAGGCCTGATGGGGAGCTTTGAGGACCAGGCCCTGTCTTGGTCGTCTTTGCAGCCCAGGCACCCTGGGCAATGTCTGGTGCATGTAGATACTCAGTAAATGCTCTCTAGATTGATGGCTGGCTGGCTGGATCCATGAATCAAAATCCCGTGGGCTGCAGTGAGTGTGAGCCACGCTGGGTTTAGAAAATAACAACACCAAGGGCCATCTCTGCCTCCCTGCAGGAAGGGTCTCTTTCCAGAACTAATAAATAAGTCATCATGAACTCTTCCTGAGAGTGGCCAGCTGGGTTCTCCCCATTCTGGGTTCCCTCGTTCTCTGCTGTCCCTTTAAGGCTCTTACTATCTAAGGCTCTTACTATCTCCTTGCCCTGGGATGCTGGGTCCAGTCTTTCCCTCACATGGGTGCTCCCTCTGGGTGGTGCTGGAGTCAGTTCATCTCGTGGCCTCCCCAGACCCAGTACCTGGCGGTTCACAGACTGAGGGCTTGGCCGGCCACAGGGAACTCTGCTGAGCCTTGGGCGGCCCACCTGACCTGGGTGGTTACTTTGCAGAGGCCAGTCGGGACTGGTTTTATTCAGTACTGGTCAGGCCTCCCTGCTCTGGCTGTGCCGTCAGCTCTGCCATGGGGAGTGGCGGGTGGAGGGGGGCACTGCCAGCCTGGGCCTCTCCCAGCTGGAAACCACAGAGGCCACTGGAAACAGCTGTCTGGGTATTCACGCATGCACACACATGGACACGATGTTGCTACGACTAGTGACACGTACGCGCTCATGGACACACGGGGACCGCAGGATTACGGAAAGGCCCCGGGGCCGGCAGCAGTGCCGCTCCTGCTATGGGCAGGCTCCTTGAGAAAAGTCTGCAGTGAAAGGACCAGGCTGCTAAGCACAGGCACTGGAAGAGGCAGCCACAGCTCAGCAGGGGCAACACACATCCTCCCAAAGCAGATGAGGCAACAGATGGGACAGTAATGATGAGAGAAAAAACAGAGGAGGTAGAAAATCCCAAACTGCAAAGCCCTCAAAGAAATGCCTACAGAAAACAGAGAAGCAGTGACTGTCTCCGTCCCAGCAGGACTGGGGATCAGGTTTGGTACTTGGGGCCCAGTTCCAGGTGGAGGAGCAGCCCCTGGACCCTGCGATAGGGTCTAGGGGCATTTCTGCTCTCAGTCTGGCCCATGGACCTCGAGGGTTCCATCTCGCCTCTCAGCGTCCCCACCCTGGGTCCCGCCTGCACTCACACACACAGCGACTCCTGGACGGATCCAGCAGGAGGCCGGGTCTGCAGGTGCACAGGTAGCTGCCCCTGGTGTTCACGCACTCCGAGTCCTCGCACAGGCCCAGGGTCAGGCACTCGTTGATATCTGCAGGGTTGGCGGAGATGACCAAGCGCCCCCCGACCCAGGCCTGATGGAGGGGAGGGGTCGGGGCAGAGTTCTCCTATGATTCTCCAAATAGAAGGACAGCAATAAGAGAGCTGCCGTTTACTAAGTGTGATCCCTCTCTCTGGGCCTCAGTTTCTCATTTGTAAAGTGGGGATAATAATAGTAACGATGATGTAGTCCTGTTAGCGGGATAAAATGAGATAAAAATTGCAAATTGCTGGGTCCAGGAACTGGTAATAATGGTCATAATATTAAGAGCTAATGTTTATTGAGTGCCTCGTGTCAGGTAGTATGCCATGTGGTTTGCCTATGATACCTTATTTAATTCTCACAGTTTTATCAAGTAGGTCCACACGGCCTCATTTTATAAGTGAGGAAACTGAGGCTCCAGGAGTAACTTGCCCAAAGTCACTCAACTAGTAAGCGGCATCCTGGGAAGTAACAGGGGGAGTAGATGAGGGGAGAGTTTGAGTTGGAGGGTGGAGAACAGGCTGCCCAATCCCTCCTATTCAGTCTTCCTTGAGAGACCCTGAAGCATCTCTGCGGGACCCAAGATCCAGGGACCATGTCCACAGTGAGAAGCTGCAGGATGGAGGGACCCCGGCAAGGAAGAGGAGGCGGGAGGATGGAGGCAGGGGCTGGGAGGTGGCGCAGAGTTTTAAGAGGGCAGGGGAAATCACAATGCTCACACTCTGAGCTCCAAGAAGTCAGGGGCCCTCTTAGCGATGGCACCTTTGCTGATGATGGCGAGCATGGAAGATTTGTGATGGCCACCCACATCCAGTGCCAGGAGATGACACATGGCAGCCCACTGTCATCAGAGCCGCCTGCTGATTCACAGGCTTTGGGGAAATTGGCACTGAGTACAGGAATAAAGGGCCTGAAGGATGACTCAGCTTGGGCACCAAGGGGAACTACTGCTTAGCAGGATGTTCTATTGGGAGGGAGAGCTGGAAAGGGGAACTGATCTGTTTGCCTCCAGTCTATGGCCAGAGTGATGTCTAAACACAAATCTGACTTGCTTCCTGTCTACTTGAGAAGCTTCTGGGCTCCCCATCACCTCCTAGAGGGAGCTTCTAAACCCTCACGTGGTATCCAATGCCCTCCACCATTTTCCAAAAGACTGCGGGTGGGCCGGTGGCTCTGATGAGACCCTGGGATGCCCTTGTTGTCTCCTGTGGGTGCACTGGCTGTACTCCAGCCAGCCCAAACTGCTCCTTTGCTCATACTGGTCCCTCGGCCTGGAATGCCCGCATCCCCTTTTAGCTGGCCAACTCTATTCATTTTTTAAGTCTAGGTCAGGTATCACCTGAAACCTTCCCTGATCCTCCAGTCTGGGAAGGGATCCCACCGTAGGATCCCATAGCACCCAGTGCCTCTTTCTCTCGAGAGCACTTCTCTCATAGTGTGTAATTGTTAAGGCATCTGTCTTCACCTGGGGCAGCGGCTGTGTCTTATCCATCACTGTGAACTAACACCTAGCACAGTGTATGCAGCTCATAGCAATACCCCAAAATTAGCCTGTGGAAGTAGGAGAGAAGGATGGAGAGAGGAGGGATGGTGCCTGCACGTGCAGAGATGAGCGGGTCCCATCCCAGACAGGGAGACCACAGCTACAGACATGGGAAGGGGGAGGTTTCAGGGGCAGGGCCTCCTGGGGAGGGCGCCTTGGCATCCTGAATCCTGTGGGCTTGGTGGAGGGAGGACAGAGAGCACATTCGAGATCCTGGGAATAATTTTAACACTGCACACTGGGAAACCTGCCAGGCAGAGAGGCCACTGAGAACAGTTTAGATACGAGCAGCCCCATTGCGCTCTCTAAGGGCAAAAATACCAACTTCTCTCCACGCCACTGTCCGTGAGGTCCTTGCCTCATTGTCCTGGAGGGAGGCTAAGCCTGGGCTGGGCTGGGTCAGAGGCCTGCCCTTTTGCCTGGTCCAAACACCTGTTCTTATCCATGGGCCAGAAATCCCCACAGGCAGATAGCTCAGCCACCCCAGACCCCTCTCTCCTGAAGCCTCCAGGGGGAGGGGACCTAGGAGACCATCTGAGTGAATCCCCTGTCTCTAACCTAGCTTCAACCAAAGCGAACTGTACAGACAGCGATTTGTCCAGTTCCCAAAGCTCTCCAAAGGGGCAGCTGCCTCAACCCCAGCAGCCTCCCACTGGTTGGAAGGCCCAGCTCATATCTCACCTATTGCCAGGTCCACAGCCAGCAAGGGATCCCTGCTCAGAGCCATGGCTGAGCCCCCCCTTCCTACTCTTCTGTCCCCAGGTGCCCCTGGGCCTTGCCCCTCTGGGGGCCTCTACTGCAGAGCACCTGGGCCTCAGCTGGCCTTACAGAGCCTACCAGCCAGGCCAGCAAGGCCAAGGACTGTGCTTTATGGTCCCCCTCCCCCACTCCCCCTCCATCCCCTCCACCTGTGCCCTCCCCACTCCCGGCTGCGGGAAGGAGGCCTGAGCAGCTGAGGTGCTTTGCTGGGAAGAGTCCATAGTGGTCCCCACCAACTCAGGCTGACTTGATCTCCCACCCTGGAGTCAAAAGTCTTCCCATTCCAGGGAGAACAGCCCAGGAGGTGAGTGGATATGCGGGGACCGTGGGGCACCTTGAGATACAGCACAACACAGCCCTACAGAAGCACACACCCACATCTGGGTGGGGGTGGGTAGAGATGGGGAGGAGGGGAGGGCTTGGCTCCCAGGCCCTTTCTCAGCTTGCTCTATCACTATCCTCTGACTTCCTTGGGCCCCTGGAAGCAGCAGCCCCCATAGCTCCCCCAAGCTGGTGCTTAGAGGTGCCCAATGGAGACCACTCAGACAGTGGCAGCTGCTCCTTCTATCATGGGGGTGATAGATAGAAGGGATGGGGGTGTCTCCCCGCATCATCAAGCCTCTATTATTTCTGCTCCCCAAGTCCAGCCCTGTTCCTGGTCATTCTTACCTTGGCAGTGAGTGAGGTTCAGTCTCTTGTACCCCTGGGGACACTCCAGCTGGCCATTTTCAATCACTGGCGAGGCTAAGGAGTGAGGATACAGACAGGTTTCACTGGAGGGCCCTTGGGCTCCTCTGTCACCCATGCTGGGAAGTGGGGTGCAGTCTGGAGGTCCAGCCCACTCTGCAGCTGTGAGGCCCCATCCCCCCAAGCCGTTGACCTGGATAGCTGCACCTCCTTAGCCGAAATCCCTTCCCTGGCTCTCACCAGGCTACTCTCAGCCCACCTTGCTATTACTAAAAATGATACCTGGTGACTATATATCTTGTATATATAGTTATAATAATATATAGTCATATAGTTATTAGATACAGTATATATTATATGATATCAATGTTATACAATATAACATGTGATTGAACAAATTTGTTTGTTTTTTTGTTTGTTTTTACTTTTTGTTTTTGAAGTAATTATGGATTTGCAGAAAATTGCAAAAAATAGTACAGTGAGGTCCTGTGCATCCATCACCCACTTTCTCCCAGTGGCTGCATCTTACACAACTCTAGTTGTTTTGTTAGTTTTTAAACATCTGAATATGACAATTCACAGTCTGGTTCTAAGTTCAGTTTATTCTGATACTTGGTCTGAATGCCACCCTAGCTGACAAATTCCCCCGATCCTAGAAGAAGCTCACTGTCGATCGCACTTATAAATCCATGATATCCATTCACTCACATTCAGCAACCATGGGATGCTGTTGTTCAAGTTTGGTTAGTAGATTTTCACGTTCCCTGAGGTCAGTTAGTTGTTTTTACAAATTCAAAAAGAGTTAGAAAATCCCAGTTCTTGAGTTTTTCAAGTAGGCAAGTGGAGAGGATTTATAGCAGCAAATCACAGGATGATGGAATTTATTCCAAACATTCATTTTCAAAAGGCTCTGTCCCACCACAACTTCCTTGAAAAGCAGCCCTGCTTAAAGTTTATAACAAAACTGGGCAGTGGTCTGAGTCCAGATGGGCCAATAAGGCAATAACTGTCAGTATTTTGGTGCTGGTACATGTCCTATCTTGATTTCACACCATTCCTCTTACTTTAAAGAGAGAGAGAGAGAGAAAGTGTGCTTAAAAACAAAAACAAACAAGGAAACAAAAACAAATGACATTCAGTAAAAACAGGGAAAACATCTCCACTACCTTGGAGGGACAGACTCGTATGTCAACCTCCAAAGAAGTGCTTTGAAGGTGTTTTTTTTTTGAAGATTTTTTTTCTTGAAAAGCGCTAGCAGGTAGTATACTATTGACAGCTACCTGTGATCACAGAAAAAGGCAGCAAATGTGGAACACCCATCTTTTTGTTTAAAAAAAATGAAGAAGAACTGCTCTTTCAGTTTGATGATTCCTTTGCCAAGACATAGCCAGTAATTCTCAAGGGGCACAGGCATTTCCACAGACACTATTCCAATATGAAGCTCCGTAAAGATACCTTTATACTTTAAAGGTCTTGTTTTATAAAGTTAACCGCATGATGACTTCCTGTGACAGCTTGTCTTCTCCCAGCTTTGACTTCTTTGTGGCAATACCTTGCCTATGAAGGGTACGGGAAGGGTCTTTCCATTTAGCATTCCCCAGCTCCATTGCCTTGCTGGTCCTAACATCAGCTGCTGTACTTATAGAGTTATTGGGTAAACCTTATTTTTATTCAAGAAGTCATTTACTGTTGAGAATATAGGTCTTCTATCTTCTATATAGGTTCAAGCTTTAGTGGTTTACGCAATAGATAGTTCTTCATATATTTTATTGCTGAAATAGATTCTTGCAAATACCAAGAGACATGTTAATAATACCTATACCTTCATCCAGTTATACAGCAAAATGTGAGTGTCTCAGTGTTTTAAAATGTTTTATTTTTTTTGATTCTTTTTTTTTTGAACATTTATTTGTTTTTTTTTTTTTTTTTTTTTTTTTTTTTTTTTTTTTTTAAAGAAAGCTGCGTTCTATAGCTACTTTATTTATTTATTTATTTTTGGCTGTGTTGGGTCTTCGGTTCATGCGAGGGCCTTCTCCAGTTGCGGCAAGCGGGGGCCACTCTTCATCGCGGTGCGGGGACCGCTCTTCATCGCGGTGCGGGGACCGCTCTTCATCGCGGTGCGCGGGCCTTTCACTATCGCGGCCCCTCCCGTTGCGGGGCACAGGCTCCAGACGCGCAGGCTCAGTAGTTGTGGCTCACGGGCCCAGCCACTCCGTGGCATGTGGGATCTTCCCAGACCAGGGCCCGAACCCGTGTCCCCCGCATTAGCAGGCAGACCCTCAACCACTGCGCCACCAGGGAAGCCCTATTTGTTTATTTATTTGGCTGCATCGGGTCTTAGTTGGGGCACATGGGATCTTCGTTGCCACGTGCGAGATATTCGTTGTGGCATGCAGGATCTTTAGTTGTGGCATTCATGCGGGATCCAGTTCCCTGACCAGGGATCGAACCTGGGCCCCCTGCATTGG
Source organism: Balaenoptera ricei (assembly GCF_028023285.1). Lineage (NCBI taxonomy): Eukaryota > Metazoa > Chordata > Mammalia > Artiodactyla > Balaenopteridae > Balaenoptera > Balaenoptera ricei. Next base: position 160,281,133 of record NC_082640.1, read on the forward strand.
AAGCGGAGTCTTAGCCACTGGACTGCCAGGGAAGTTCTTAAAATGTTTTTCTAATCAAGATAGCTTTTACTCTATCATTAGCTGTTATCTCTGGGCACATTATACACTGAAGGCAAGGTCTGGTATTAACGATAGTAGATATAAGCTGTATTTTATATAGACTTCTTTTTTTTTAAAAATTAATTAATTATTTATTTATTTATTTTTGGCTGTGTTGGGTCTTCGTTTCTGTGCGAGGGCTTTCTCCAGTTGCGGCAAGTGGGGGCCACTCTTCATCGCGGTGCGCGGGCCTCTCACTGTTGTGGCCTCTCGTTGCGGAGCACAAGCTCCAGACGTGCAGGCTCAGTAGTCGTGGCTCATGGGCCTAGTTGCTCTGCGGCATGTGGGATCTTCGCGGACCAGGGCTCGAACCCGTGTCCCCTGCATTGGCAGGCGGACTCTTAACCACTGAGCCACCAGGGAAGCCCCTCTTATTATTTTAAATCCTGTTTCTCAGCAAGAATTTTTTAGAGTCATTTCTCCACTTGGTGAGGGCTGCTTTAGTTAAAACTAGACAACCTAACTGAAAAACCCCACAAACAGAGCATCGTCGTGCATTACATGTTGTGATACCAAAGACAAACATGAGGAGGTGCCGTGTTTCCCTGGAAGCCCCACACTTCCCTGAGGACACTTGCAACAGTCTGACATAGAGATCAAGTGAAGACATAAATTAGTAAAGCTTAATTTTTTTTTTAAGATTAAAGAACTGTAAATTGAAGTTGTAATTTTTTTTTTTTTGCCACGGGAGACCCTGGTCTTCCCCAGGGTTTGCATGTTCTTCCACATGGGGACTAGGCTTCAGCCTAAAAGGCCGCTGTGTGGCGATAAGTGAGTATTCTGAAAATGCTGACATTGAGAAGTAGGATGGGGTGAGGCCGGGAAATGTGAGCGCCTGGCCCGGGGCCTGGTGGCATGAACTGAAGACAGGGAGGAAGAAAGAAAGAGGGGAAGTTGTTTGGAGAAACTCAGAAAGCAAGCTGATTAGATGCAGGAGCAGAAGGTGGGAAGGAATATCTTGAGGCTGATGCCAGGGGCCGGGAGAACTGAGACAAGGGGACATCTGGACAGGCCTTCGGAGGCGTGAGGGCTTTGGTGCATATTGTCCTGTCTGTTTCTCATAATAACCCTGCAAGCAGGGGTCATTATCCCCATTTAACAGGTTAGGAAGGAAGGTGAAGCTCAGAGGGGGCCGAGTCGGGGTTGCAACCAAGCTTCTGGCTGCGAAGGGCACATCCCTCCTGCACCCAGAGAGGAAGGGAGGGGGGAGCCAGGAGGCCAGGGCAGCAAGGTGGTGCCAGGAGGGAGGAGGTAGGCAGAAGGACCTTGCTTCTTTACGGAGCAGGAGAGGGGTGGCAGAGAGCTGGGTTCAGAGTAAGGCTGGGAACCAGCTGTGGCACCTGCAGGGTACCCCGAGCTGAGCAATGTGTGAACTGAGAAGAGCGGGGCTCATCCGTTAGTCTGGAAACATGTGCTTTTTCTAGAAAGTGATTTCCTCCTGAGAGGACTCTGCCTTCTCACTGGCCTGAAGAGAAATTGTCGGCTGGACAGCCCTTGGTGAGGGCAGGCTTCTAGAGAGAAAGAAGTGTCAAAGCCAGCGTCCCTGGTGAGATGCCCATTTTTGCCAGCACCCCGCACCCCACCCGCCCCGAACCAGGGCCCTCAGCGCCCTTCCTCAAACCTCACAGAGGCCGCCTATAGGGGGCTGGGTCCCAGCTTCTGTAAGACCAAGTGCAGCAGCCAATCCAGAAAAATCTGCTTATATCTCTTTGGGGGAAAGAAAGTCGAAGTTGAGATGACCACATGGAAGGGAGAAACCTTGGCTTGGGGTGAGAACTCAGCACCCACCCACGGCTCTGGGTGAGATTTCGGCAGTGATGGGGGAGGGCGGGTATCACCAGGCGCACCTCTCAAGTGCTCCCACCACACGTAGGCCTTCCCTTGCTGTAGTGCTTAATGGACTGTGCTGTGGCTGCCTGTTTGCTTGTCCATCTCCCCTGCTAGCGCATAAGCTCTGTGAGGACAGGGACCTTGCCTTCTTTGTCATTGCTATGTCTCTGGAGTCAAGCACAGCACACGGAATAGTATAGGCAATCAAAAGGGAATGAGTAATAATAGCAGACACTAAAATAGCTCATACTATGGGCTAGGTCCTATTATAAAGGCTTTACAGGTAGTAACTTATTTAATCCTCATAACAGGCCTTGGAGATACTTACTAATATTATCCCCATTTTACAGATGAGCAAACTGAGGTACAGAGAGGTTAGGAAACATGCCCAAGGTCACCCAGCTGGTGGATTGAGCTGGGATTATGCGTCTGCTTCCAGAGGATAAATTCTGAACTATTCCTCTCTACTGCCTACAAATAAATAAATGAATGAACGAATTCATGACGAGCCTTAGGAGTTGTCTAGGCCAAGAATCTTAGGGTCCAGAGGCCACAGGGAGATGCCTGCCCAGCAGGAAGCATATCACCCTTCCTGGGAACTCCTCCTCTCCCTTTTTTAAAACAAGGGATCAGGAGAGTGAGTGGGGAAAAAAAGGCAGGGACACCCAGAAGGAGGTCAGAAGAAGTAATCAGATGCTGGGCAAATGCTCCGTAATGTGTACAACCAAAGCATCATGTAGAATCGGTAAAGGAAATAGTGAAGAACCTGTACTCCTCCCATGGCCCCTCAGCCAGATCAAGGATAAATCAAGGGTCAGAGAGCAGAGGACTTGTGGATCTGGAAAAAGAGAGTGGCTGATCTGGGATTCCTGTGGATGCTTCAAAGAGGCTCTTGGGAAGTGGTCTTGCAGCTTGGACTTTGACCTGAGGAGCCAAAGCAGCTCCTGAGGGGTCAGCTGGACTCAACCTCAACTCCAAGGAGTCCGAACGTCACCAAATGCCCGTGAAGCACGTAGGGCAGACATGCATGACTTTCCTGGTCAGGAAACCTGGGCCATGCAGGCCTGGAGCTCAGGTCTTCTGGCCCCGGCCCCCGGCCCTGTCCACTCACTGCTGCACCTTGGTTGCTCACAGATGGGGAAGGAAGCAGAGGGTCCCCTGGCTGCAGCCTGCCCCCACCCTGCTGATTCTCACCCTTGGCTGCTGGAATTCCCAAGGAGGCCTCAACAAGAGCAAACTGATTGCTGGAGACAGTTTTGGCCCTGACTCCGAGACAGAGCTTGGGGAGGAGACGGTGGAGACATATGTCTGGCCACAGGGCTGTTTACAAGTCACGCTGATCTCAATCTGTGATGACAGATGGCTGCAGCAGGGAGATGTGGAGGGTCCCTTGCCACACACCCTTCTGCCCAGAGAACAGATAACACACACACACACACACACACACACACACACACTGGACGAGGCTAAGTTTGATGCCCAGGGGCACGTGAGCAGGCTGGAGCTGAACCCTTGATCTGCAAACTTCAGGTGGGTAAGCTGGAAAGAAACTTTGACTCCCTGGGAGCAGTGGAAAAAGTGTGGGTGCTGGGGTAGCCAGACTCACATCTAATTCCTGGCTCCACTCTGACTAGCTGTGTGACCTGGGCACATTTCTTAACCTCCTTCAGTCTTAAATTTTTCACCTGTAGAAGTGGGGACAGAAACTCAGTTCGTGGGTTGTTGTGAGGATTAACTTTACTGAAACAACCAATGTCAGACTGAAACTAGCATAATGCCTGGCACAGTCCCTGTAGATGTTCCTCAGGCCTCCCTCCCTCTCTTCCTTCCTCCCTCCCTCCCTCCCTTCCTTCCTTTCTCCCTCCCTCCCTCCCTCCCTTCCTTCCTTCCTTCCTTCCTTCCAGAAACACAGTTTCAAGGAAAGCAAGCTGGCCTGCTGCCCCTCACTGGCTGGAGAGACTTGGGCAAGTTACTCTCTGAGCCTTGGTTTTCTTATCAGCAAAATGGGGATGCCTTTTCCTTTCTCAGAGGGTTATTGTGAACACTAACCAGGCATGCAAAACTCTGAGCATGATGCTTATCACATATTGGTAATTATAATAATGTCCATTATTCCAGATTTTCCTCCTTGGTGAAGTCCTAATGGATCCCCCAATGATTGTGGAAATGCCACCCAAAGACAGGTTCTGACTGCTTCCTTGGGAGGCTCTGGAGCCAAAGTGGGTGTCTTGGTCACCATGAACAGTGAGGTGGAGATGGGTCTGGTCAGACCCCTGGCTCAGACAGGTGCCACTCCAGCCACCGCAACCTTATCCCTCCCCAGGGCTCTCCAGGCCAGAGATGCCACGTGTCAGTGACACCCCTGCTAGGGTAGGGAGGGTGCTAACTTGAGCTGAGGCACAATTCCCAGGAGGCTTCGAGTCCCTTGGAAGCTCTCAGAACAACCCCGAGCCAAAGAATCATGGCTTTTATCAGCCCAACAACTGGAATCCTGAAAATCTCATTTCTTTAGGGCAGGAGACTGGGCGTCTGACCCAGAGTTACAGAGAACAGGAGCTCCACCCCGGCACAGCTGTTCCCCCAGCCGGGGTCCTCTAGCTCAGCGAATGCCTAAGCCAAGAAGCAGAGGAAGGGGATTACAGAGCGATTAGAAGCAGGGCTCTGGGGTCACATAGACCTGGAGTTTCAGGCCCAATTTCCTCATCTGTAAAACGAAGATAGTAACACCCACCTAGAGATGTTGTTAGGATGCAACGAAATGAGAATGAACTTAACGTGGTGCTTGGCGCGTATTACATCCTCTGAATAAAGGGCCGCTAATGAGGACGTGATGAGAGCGAGGCTGCCGTGACTCGCCCTAGGGTTCTCTGCTCCAGCCTCCTCAGACATCACCTTCACATGCCCACTCTCCCCGGGGGCTGGCATCACAGACTTACACCTGGAGCACTCCTTGTGGGCAAGGGCCATGGCAAAACCCAGCCAAACCAAGGCTTTCCTCCTATTGAGAGTTTCAAATAAATTTTCAGATGTATATATAAACCTACATTCCCTCAAAAATCAATTTCCTTCCCCCACGCCTTCCACACACCTGATCTTGGTAGGCATGCTCGTCGTGGCGGGGAGTTCAGTACTTCTGGAAACATCCCATTATATTGCTGGGCAGCTGCAGTTTTTAATAAGTTGTCCCTACTGCTCAGTTTCCAGTTGAGTTCTGCCTACTAGAAACATCCACACATCGGCTTTTGCCCACCCCCTGAAACCACACGGAACAAGCCTACCCACTTCCCCCCAACCCCTGGATGTTTCTTTCAACACATCTCTGTTAATACAGGCCTGTACTGCAGGTTGCTGCCCTGCCTGTCTGTTCAATCCAATCTTCTGGCAGGATGTTGTCCTTCATGTATACGTGGAATACAGTCCTGGGATGCACCCTCTTGACTGTAAAATCCTTGTCTAGCATCCTGATTTGTATTGTCTTCAGGTTGCCCAATGCCCCCCTCCTCAGAATGATTAGGGAGATCCTGGTCCCCTAAGAATCAGACACACTGTGGTTTGAATCCTAGTTCCCCTGTCCTACCTGTGTGACCTTGGACGAGTTCCTCAGCCCTCTCTGAGCTACATTTTTCTCCTCCGTCAAATGGGGATAAAGATCCTTAGCTTGCTGCTGGTTGTGACAATGAAATGAAATCATGTAGGTGCAAAGCACGGCATAGCGTAAAACTTCGGTACCTGGCAGCTATTATTGTTTTTAAGAGAGAAAGATGCAGAATTCCTTGAAGGGGAAGAGCAAGAGAATCAGCTCTCCCTGGAGACACAGGGAGGGGCCTGGATTCTGCGGTGAACTCATCCTACGCCGGGCAGTAGGAGAGATGGTCTCGTGGCAAACAGCCGCGACCCACCACTGCGGGCCGCGCGCCGTGTGCCAGCCCGGCCTGCCCCAGCAAAGGGGCCTTGGGGTTGACACAGCCAGTGCCAAGCCAGATGGGGCAGCGGCCAACTTTCCAGTCAACCCAGATGTCTGTCTTTCTCGGATGAAAACTCAAAAATGTGGCCTCAGTCAAAGTGGCTTTGGAGAGCTGTGTGCTCTCCAGACCCTGCAGAAGCTCTGAGCTGCGACTTTTGATAACTCCCCAGGGGTCAGGATGATGTGGCTCAGGCCAGGTCCTGGCAGGTCAGCTGCATCTGTCACTCAGAGTGAAGGGAGAAAGGTGGGGGGACCAGAGGCTGGCCTAGATTGACTCTCTGAGCCATTTCCCTGAGAAAGAAGGCACTGAGGAATTTTTCTGGAAGAAAAGGGATTTGTCTGTGCCATGTAACTGAGACTTCAAGGCAGTCCTTTCCCATGTCAGAAACAGCAGCACTCTGCAGGGACCTTCTTCAAGTCCTGTACAGCCTCAGAAGCCAAAGGTGATTTAGCGGAAGCCATGAAGTCACGTGGTTCCCCCCCCACACACACACCGCTGCTGGCTTCATTACTCCCCTCACACCCTGATCCTACTAGACCACCTTGTTGGGGATGACAAAGCCCTTCCCTGAGGGGCACAGCCTTATTTTATCAGAAGAGAAATAGAGGTTCAGAGGGGCAGAACCACCAGGGCTGAGAATGTTCCAGAACTCAGGAGTACGCCTGTCTTGCTAACCATTCCCAAACCTACCCCAGCAGCTCGCCTTTTTTTCCAGAGTCTGGCGCAGTAGCTTGCCTGTCTTGCCTACTTAAAGAAACATTCCCCACCCCGGCCCCAGGCTTGGGCCTGTAGCTAGGTGTCTGGCACCTGTCAACACAAACAAGTTTCCCCAGCATCTTGCCCCTTCTCTCTACAATGCCCAGCTGCACTTTAATGCATTTTAAATGTTTACATTGCCCTTTGTAATTTCTTGCTCAGTGTGGGGAATGCCTAACATTCCAGGGTCTGCACCCTGGTGCCCAGCTTGCTGAGGTATGCTGCACACAGTGAGGGGTGGTGCTAGGAGGGGACAGGGAAGGGGTGGGGGGATGGGTGCTCAGCCTTGGGTGTGCTGTGCTCCAGGAAATGTTCTCACTCTCTCCATCTCACCTGCCTGTGCAATTTCCTTGGGTTGTTAAGCTCTTTCCCATCTCTTTGGCCCACTCTAATAATTCTATTTTTTTAAAATAAATTATTTATTTATTTAATTTTTGGCTGCATTGGGTCTTTGTAGCCCCGCGGGCTTTCTTTAGCTGTAGTGAGCAGGGCCTTCTCATTGCAGTGGCTTCCGTTGTTGTGGAACACGGGCTCTAGGCGCACGGGCTCAGTAGTTGTGCCTCGTGGGCTCTAGAGCGCAGGCTCAGTAGTTGTGGTGCATGGGCTTAGTTGCTCCACGGCATGTGGGATCTTCCCGGACCGGGGCTTGAACCCATGTCCCCTGCATTGGCAGATGGATTCTTAACCACTGCGCCACCAGGGAAGCCCTACTCTAATAATTCTTCAGACCTCATCCTGGATGTCACCTCTACAAGAAGCTTTCCCTGATCCACCAGTTTGGGGAAGGATCTCCTACCCCTCAGTGTACAGATGTGCAGGTTGTGCACTGCACAAAAGCACCACATCTAACAGAATCATTGGCATCCTGGATTTGTCTAATTATAAAGACTATTTTGAACACGTGGAAGGGGCACCTTTCTCTAATTTGCACAAAGGTGGTCCCAGTTCTGCTGTCTGCGCCCCCCTCCACCACCAGCCTGTAAGCTTGGAGAGGGGAGGCACTGTTTCTACCTTGTTCTCCACTGTTAAGGCCTACACACTATGGGTACTTCAAATGGGTACTTCATCGATGAAAATACTTGTTGGCTGAGTGGAGTGTGGGATATGGAAGTCTCAAGGGTGGGTCTGACCAGGAGGAAGAAAAGTGGTGAAAACACCTTTGGCCTGCAGGGGGAGATGCTGAGCAGCTCCACACACTCCTCCCAATGGGGCAGTGGGTCCAGTCTCTCTTCCCTTCTTGGAGGGATACTTCTAACAGTAATTATAACAGCTACCACTTACTGACCTAATGCTAAGTACAGGTGCCATCTCATTTACTCTCCACAGCTGCCTTACGAGGCTGGCACTATTACTGTCTCCATCTCACAGATGGGAGATGGGGCAGAGAGAGGTCAGCAGGCAGAGCTGGGACTGGTACCTGCCATGTATTGGATGCTCAAGCCTGAAAGCTTAATACTACCCTTTGGTGCTTCACCAAAAAATTCTATCACACTGAGAAACTGTCCACATTTATTTTTAGTTTGGAGAATATGGTCACTGTTCCACAGCTGAGTCTGAAGTTAGGAACAGCCCTGCCACTCCCCACTTCGGGCTCTGGGCCAGGCCCCCCACAAAGCTGACTCACCAAGTTGACTTTTGACAGGCAAAAGAAACACATGCCAGGCCCAGACCCAAGCCCAGGAGTGAGACCTGCAAGAGGAAGACAGGCTGAGCAGGCAGGAGCCACACTCAGGCATAGGTACCTTGCCACCTGCCTCCCAACTTTAAGATCAATGCCTTTGAGAGTGGCATTTTGCTCACTCCTGAATTCTCAGTGCTCAGTATAGGCGAGGCACCTGGTGAGTATTTGCTGAATGAATGAATGAATATGTTAGGTTTTCCCACCACAAAAAAGAGGGCTGGGAGCTGAGTTTCCCATACCCCAAGGCCAAGGACATTCTGGGACAGATGCCCAACACTGATTCAAAGGCTGAAAGGCAGGAAACAGGAGGTGAGGAGGAGGCCTAGGGGTCCCTCCAGGGAGAGAATGAGGGAAACACAGAGTCACTAAATCAAGACCTCTGGGCCCCTGGTACCTGGGCAGGAGGTATGTGGAAGGGGGTTGAGGAGTAGAAGAGGGCCCAGCATGGGATGTAATTCCTAAAATCTGAGCAAGAACAACTGGCAAAAGAGAGTAACCCATTCCAGGCCATCAGACCGAGCAGGCAGGCCACGCTGCACCTGGCAATGGGTCTGAGCCGTCAGGAGCCTCCGCCACCAGCCAAAAGCACACTCAAGGCAGATTTGGAAAGTTTTCCTAGTTTACCAGCCTGTTCTACCTGCCTGGCCTCTGAGGCCCTGGTGGGAAACGCAGGGGGTGGTGCCTGCAGCAGAGGCCAGGCCTTGGGAGAGCTTTGCTGACAACCCTGGACCCTGGCACCCAGCACTCACCTGGTCTGGGTGGACACGGGGCACAGGAGGTCACTCCCCAGAAGGCTCCCACACTGCCACAGCAGTCCTCTTGGGCAGTCAGCTCCAGCAGGGGGTTGGCACACTGGAAAAAAGGCCATGGCCACTCCTCACCTGCTTCCCTCCCCTGCTGTGCACAGAGATGTCGCAGGAAAGCCTGAGACATGAGCTCACCACTCACATCCTGCAGAGAATGCCCCCACCCAAGGGAGGGGAGGAGAGGGGAGGAGTTGTCCCGGAAGGAAGCAGTGAAACCCAAAGTCCACTCTGCCAGACCCTAAACTTGGGAGGGGCGTGGCAGGGACACATCCAGATAAGATCTTCTCTGTGAAGTCTGCAAACTGCCCCCATCCATGTTCCCAGCCCACAGAGGTTGGGCTTTCCTCCATCAAACTCCAGGGAATGCCAAGGCCACCTCCCGTGAGCAGGGTCCATGCCCAGCGACACCACAGCTGAGAGGTCCCTATCCCTTGGCTACTCCCTACCTCCCCCAGTTCCCAGGAGGGGTTTCCGGAAACGCCAAACTGCAATCCTAGGAAAAACCATCCTGGGTCTGGCTTAGCCCCTATCCTTAGGTGCCTGGACTCAGAAAAGCACACATGATTTCCCATCACTGACTGAGGATGCCACCGGAGGTAGGGGGGATGGAGTGTCTTATCTTTGCACCGCCAAGGCTTTGGGGTTTAACCTGCATTTGCTAATTTCACATCTCTGTGACTCCACCCTTAACTGGAGACCAAACTCCTTCTCACCAGATCTAATAGCCCCACTACCCACGCACCGGGAGTCCTACACTCAGCTCCAGGAGAGCCCAGGATTTGCTGGGACACAAGGACGATTGTTCCCCTCCAGAGGGGGCCTCTCTTGGGTCCTCTTCTGTGTGCCTGGCACTGACAGGTACCCAGTGTCGACCAAGTAGGAGGCTCAACCCCTCTACACTCAGGCAATTTTATGCCCTGAGTTTTCCCATGTGGGGAATGGGAGGCCCTGTAGATTCACATTCCCTCAGAACAAGGAGGAGAGCGGGAAGGAGGAGGGGCACCGCAGGGAGCAGTCGTGGTCCCAGAAGACCCCGGGGCTGGGGCAGGAGCTGCTTTCTCACCTGTCCGTTCATAGCACTCAGGTAGCACCGGCCCAGCAGTGCCGGAGGCCTGGGCACCACTAGGGGTGGTGGCCGAGGAACCTCTCCAGACCGAGCCGGGATGCTGTTGCTGTCCCAGTGGCCATGGCCGGGGCTGGCGGGGAGCCAGGGCGAGGGTCTGGTCTCCACGCTGTTCTCCTCTGGGGCCTCCTCGACCTCGCCCCGTACCCGAGCCACCTGGTGGACCTGCACGGAGGCCTCAGGCGGGTGGTGGATGTGCACCTTCACCAAGGAGGGGTTCGCAGAGGCTGGGCACAGGGGCTGGGGTCAGAGGTGGGGAAACAGGGCCCTACCCTCTGAGGAGTGGCAGCAGCCCTGGGCCAGGCGAGCCACTGGCTGTGTCTCCCCAAAACTCGTCTCCATTTCTTCACTCTCTACTCAAAACCCAGAACAATAGCCCAGGGAGGACAGGACCAAGCACAGACTCCTCCCCTCCACACCTTTTCTTGAAAAACCTTCATTACCAACTTCCAAACTACCTTCCTGATTCCACCTCCCCCCATGATCCTGCACAACCTTCGAGCTCCAGCCCAACAGACCCTGCATGGTCCCCACTACATGCCTTTGTTCACACCACTCCCTCTGCCCAGGAAGCCCTCCACTCCCCTCTGCTTAACCAAAGCCTACCCATTGTTTAAGGCCTAAGTGAAGTCCACCTCCCCCATGCAGCCTTCCCTGAACTCCCCAGGCTTGGGGCTTTCCATCCCCTGATCTCCTACAAAATTCTGTATTTTTTGTACCCTTTATTTGCCACCTAATAATGGAAGGCAGAGGAAAGGAAATGTTTTATGATGCCATTCTTTCTCATCCATCCTCCCTCTATTGTTCAGAACCATAGGTTCCTTGAAATCAGGACCCTACCCTTATACTCTTTTGTCTCCCCCATCGCACCCAGTAGGGGATAAGAGCAAAAAAAAAAAAAAAAAAAAAAAAGGGCAGAGAAAAACTTAGGGAATGAAACTGAGCGCTAAGGGTAGAGGAGAAGGAAGGGCTGGAGGCAGCTTCCCATCCCCTCCACCAAGATGCCAGCACCCACCCTACGCGGTTACCCAGGTCGCCTCCCAGCCCCACACTCACCCAGCTGGTTGGAGAGAGGCAGCGTGAAGGTGGACTGCTTCAAGGGGCCCGGTGGCGAGGCCCTGTGGTGGACCCCCTTCTCTGGAGGCTCCCTGTCCAGATTGGGGGAGGGCAGGTGGCAGAACTTCCCAGTGGAGTTGGTGGGGCACCAGCATTCGTCCCTACCAATGCAGCGGCCTCCATTCAGGCAGGGGATCTGGCAGAAATCTACAACATTGACCTCAAGGTGACGTGGTGGAAGAACACAGCAGCACCTACTATGTGGCCGCTGGGTGACAACAGGGAAGCAGGGGGAACAAGACCCCCAAATCTGGATGGCTTTGGGAACCGGGCACCCCCTGAAATGCAGGGACTTTCCAGGAGGCCTGGGAGGATGAAGGAGGATGGATAATAACAGGCCTTGCCTTTCCTCCACCCTGCAGTAACCTGAGGGATGGGACGGGAGTGGGGGGCTGGCGGGGAGTGGCACTGTTAACGCCTTCACTTTTCTGTGGAGGAAACTTGGATTCAGAGAGGTTGTGTGACTTGCTCAGAGTCACATGTGACAGAGCTGGGTGAGGACTCAGCATTGTGTGATTGGAGACAACTCACAGGAGCCACGGTATGAGAGCACCCGGCCTCCTTCCTGCAGAAGAGCTGGGCTCCAGCCCAAGGCAGGCCTGTCCTTCTGGCCACCCCTGCACCCAGCTCCAGGGCCAGCCAGGAACCATGTGAGCGGGGAATGGACTCACAGATTCGGAAACCAGACTTGGGGTCATGCCCGTGGCCGCTCTGGCTGTACAGGGTGGTGGTGTCGCCACGCTCGCAGCTGCTGGCACAGCGCCCATGGGCACAGGTCTGCTTGCAGATGGTGGGAGTGAAGACGATCTTGATCTTCTTGATTTTCTCCGTGAGATTCAGCCCTGCAGAGAGAGGGCTTGGGTCCAGGGGGCAAGGCTGAGAGGCACAGCTGTGACCTCCAGGGGCTGGTTAGAAAGGCCCACGGGACTGGGTTGAATCCATCCCAAGGGCATTTGCTAAGTACCTCCTGGATGCAAGGTTCCATAGTGGGGGCCGAGTAATAGCTCACAGCCCAACATCTACTGAGAGATGCCAACAGGCCAGTACCTGAGATCATGCTTTATGCACAATAACTCTCAACCCTCTTGAGTATTATTTTAGGTTGAACCACTAGAAATTGCCATTTTTGTAGGTTAAAATGGTTGAATATTGGCAATGTTCTTATATCTGACCAAATATTTCCATCTGACAGTTAAGGAAACTGAGGCTCAGAGAAGGATGGGTTGCATCTCAAGTCACACAGCTAGCAAGGGCTGCAGCTGGGCTTTGCACCAAAGGGCAGAGAACAGAATGTAGCTCAGACTTGCCAGAGAAGAGAGTTTTCCAAGAGAACACCTGAAAGAATGATTAGAGTCGGGTTTTGGAGGCCCTAATGGCCAGAACAAGGATAGAGCACTTTATTCAGTTGGCGGTGGGAAATCATTGAAAATTTTCAGTGAGAGATCAAAGAGGAAGTGGGGGGAGGGTAATGCCATCTGAGCTGGGGTATGCAGGTGGATGGAGAGACAGGGTGACTGGTTGGGAGGTCATTGAAGCAGCGTGAGCTGAGGTCGCTTCATTTAACACAAGTGGTGGCAGTGGAAACACAAAGGAGGGGTATTCATTCTGTATAGGGGGCCCAGCGGGGAAGCCAGGAGGCGGAGGGGTTGAGAAGGGAAGTATAAAAGGTCTATGGAGACTTGACTGTGAAGGGAGGAGAGATAGAAAGGAAGGCAGAGGGAAGTGGAGAAATAGCCATGCGTGTATGTGTGTGTGTGTGTGTGTGTGTGTGTGTGTGTGTGTGAATGGGAGAGTTGTAAGTAACTGTATATGCTCTAGGGAAAGGGCTGAGTGGGGGACAGGTTGAAGGGGGAGGAGAACCGGGGGAGGGGGAGGGCAAGTGACAGCCTAGGGTTCCAGAAGAGTCAAGAAACAGTGGGATGTGCCTTAGACAAGAAGAGGGGCACTTCCTTTTCAAGATGGCAAGAAAGGTCATCAGCTATAAAAGGGACACTGCTGCCTGCTATCCACGACATGGATAAACCTCAAAAACATTACACTAAGTGAAAGAGCCAGACACAAAAGGCCACGTATTGCATGATCCCATTTATATGAAATGTCCAGGATACGCAAATCTATAAGGACAGGGAGTAGATTAGTGGGACCAGGGGCCGAGGCGAGGGTGGGAGCGGGGAAGGGAGTGACTGCTTAATGGGTGTGGGGCTTCTTCTTGCAGTGATGGCAATGTCCTGTAATTAGATAGCGGTTGCACAAAATTGTGGATATGCTAAACATCACTGATGTGCACACTTTAAAATGGGCAGGAAGGTGAGGACTCTGGGGAGTGGAAAGCATGGCCATGGGATGGGGCTGGGGAAGGTGGGGGCAGCTTGGAGTAGCTGCTCTGAGGAATGAGAGAAAGTGTCCAGGCTCGCCGGGAAGGATTGCTGGGCAACGAGCAGGAATGTGCAGAGGCTTGAATCCTCAGGAATGCTCAGCTCTCTCCTCTGGGAAGCAGAGGCCCCGCTATAGGTAACAAGGGGTTTGCAGGAAGGATGAGGTGGAAGGACCAGCGCCAGGGAGGGTGAGGTTCACAACTGGATATGAAGGAAGCAAAGGCAGGACAGGTGACAGATGGGGCAGAAATGGAGCAATCAAGGTCTAGGTGCCTCAAAGGGGCAAAGTCTCCAACAGCTGGTTTAGGACCCCTGGAGCCCGACGCAAAGCAGATGCTTGACAACTGTTTTGTACATTGGCTGAAAAGATAAGAGACAGGGTGACAACTCAGCCCTTCTGAGAGGGTGAAGGGGGAAGCAAAGGTGGGGAGAAGGAGGTCCAAGATTTAGATGTCCTGCTCTTTGAGGACCTGGAGGCAGGGTGTCCTTACCCCAGGAGGATGACGGGTGGTCCAGATATGCTGCCTGCTGGGCACCATGCTTCCGCTCAGGGCCTGGCCCCATGGGCAGGGCATTGGAGGTCAGCTGGCCATTGGCCGCAGTGGCCAGATAAAGTCGGACAGTCTGGGACAGCCCCACGTGCTGCTGGGTGGCGTGTGTCTGGCTGAGACCACTCAGGGTCCTGTGGAGACAACCGGGGCGTGGGGTTTGCATCCCGGGAACAGTGTCTCTGTGCCCTTCCTGTTCAGGACGTCCACCCCCGCCTCTGCGCTAGAAGAGTGTTCTCTGTTTGGCTACCTTCTTGCCAACTCCAGGAAAATGGAGGTGCCCTGAGACAGGGGAAGAGGGCTAAGGCCAGCTGGCTAGTTCGGTGGGAGTGCCTACCCCTATGTAGAATTGCCAGGCTTTGGCTGGGTATTCTGGGCAAGTCACTGAGCCTCCCTGGGCCTCAGGGCCCTCGACTGCAAAATAAAGGTGTTAGATTGGTCCCATGTAGCTCTGACATTTGAAGAGTTTGAGACTCTTATGGACCAGCCCTTGCCCTAAAACTGAGTCCTGTGCCTGCTTCTTGCCACTTCTTAATACAACCTTTCATACAAATTGCTTGTGGAACAGGTGCCCAGCAAATACACGTTAACAGATTGATTCAGGGACGGAGCCCTGAATATCCCTCTGATTAATGTTATTGTAAAAATAATATAACAACAATATTCAAGGAGAAAAAAATCAATTCATCATCCTCCCACCCCAACATGGCAAATACTTTGGCATATTTCCTTTCAACCTTTGCTCAAGTTCTTACACTATTGTCATCACTTGCAGATACCATTTAAATTCTGATTTTTCACTTAACATTAGATCGTACTTTATACAGTTCCACAATTTTCATATTGATCATCTTAATTGCTACAAGGTAGTCTATCTGAAGATGAATCACAATTTATTCAGACATTCTCCTGTTACATACTTAGATTGTTTTTTTAATTTTTAACTGTGGACATCCTGACTCATATGGCTTTTTTTCTTCAGTTAAAATATTCCTTTAGTATAGGGGGATTCATTAAACTGTTTTTATTCTGTATATTTGAAAAATATTTATAAGAAACATTTTGAAAAGGCTTATTATTTTAGGATTAATTCTGTGGACTAGAATGACCATATCAGAGGTTACATTTATGGCTCTAGGTATACACTGGAGGACTGCTCTCCGAAAGGCTGTATAAATGCACCACTCGGAGTGCAGCCTCGCCAGCACAGTGTATTATTAATTTTTCATAATAATCATCATCATCATCATAAATGATACTTCAATGTTGCTTTAGCTACCTTTTTAAATCATTTCTGAGGTTGAATTTTTTTCATACATCTATTTACCACTTGTGAAAATTTTCTGCTCATGTCCTTTGATATCTTAACTATTTGAGTTGTTTGCTCATAAACTTGAACGGTTCTTTATATGTTTATTATAAGGCAGGTCATTCTACAAGGCAGCCTTGTTGTAAACACTCTGTCACTGTCAAAATGTATATGAACCACTGTATACCTGACAGTGTCTGGACTGTGGTGGGTGTGAGCACATTGTAGACATTGAAGCTGAGAGAGTAATTACTTGCCCAAGGTTACACAACAGGTAAATCAGGCCCCAGGACTCCAACCCAGCAGAGCTTGACTCCTGTGCCACCCAACAGAGCAGCCCAGACCATGACAGAAACTCAGCCTAGAAGCCTCTGCTCAGGCCTGGGGTGGCGCTCTTTCCTCCAGTAGGTCCCACCCCTAGCCTCTCCACTGGATTCTTTGCCCAAGTGGGTCCTGGGACCCTCTCCCTCCATCATCCCTACTCCTGTTCTGTTGGCCCCGGGTGTCCAGGCCATGAGCAATCTCCCTCTCATCCTTTCCTGGCAGGAGCCAGACCAGCACAGGTGTCAGAGTTGGGCACCTTCCAGCCCTTCCCCAGCCCTGTTGGCCTGGGACTTGGCTCCCGTGAGCTTCACCGTTGCTCTTCTTCCAGCGCGACCAGCAGCAAATACTCACCCTGACAGCCCCAAACATGCCCCAGCCTGCTCCCCAAGTTTGAGGGCTGGAGTGAGAGAGAGGGCCCGTTAGCCACCCCAGAAGCTCTGGGAGCTGTAATGGACCAGATTTGGGGGCCCCACCCTCAGGCACCTGCTCCTAACTCTGAAGAGAAGGTCAGCACAACCAGCTGCAGCAGAAAACACAATCCTTCCAATGGCTTCCAAGAGTTCGCCAAAGAGTGAGAGGTAAGTGAGCTGGTGGGTCGGTGGAAGTCTCCTCCTGGTGGCACCAAGCTGGTGCCATGGCTCAGCTTAGTGTCAGCATCACAGAGCCCCCAGGGAGCTAAAGGGAGTAGTTCAGGTTCTGCCCAGACCATCTGGGACATTTCTGAACTTGATGCTGACAAAGAGCTCTCCAATCTGGTCAAGGTGGAAACTCAAAGGGTTCTTTCTTGGTGGTTTGCTGTCACTGTTGTTACTGTTGCCATCACTTGTTTCTCTAATTGGAACTCAAAGCTAATGGCCCCAAGATTCCTGAGTTCAAATCCCTTAAGGGTCAAAGGTTTAACTTTGCAGAGAAGAAAAAAAATGTCTTCCCTAGTTGTAGAAAGGACCTGTCTGTACAGCGAAGAGAGGACAGGCAGATGTCAGTTCTGCCTCCTACTTGACCAGTCACTGAGATCCCCTGAAACTCAGATTCCTAATCAGTAAAACAGGAATAGTGACACCCACCTCACCGGGCTATGGTGAGGACCAAGAGGAACAGTGACACCATGTGATTATTTTGAAAATACAAATAAGTGGTCACAAGTTGAAAACTATGCCAGAACTTTAAAATCACATGAACAAAGAAAAGAAAGTGCTAGCTGTAGTTCAGACAAAATACCTCTCCCCAAGCCACTAAAAATTCTTCTTCATCTAAGAGGAATACAAGACACCCCAAATATCTTGTTATACTGCCCAAGCATCCTTACATATAAAAGGCCAAGTAACTAATCTGGTGTCAATACGTTTTTAACAACCACAGCCTTCTGAGCTCAATCCATTGTCATCTACTGCTGTGATGGGGATTTCGGATTAAACAATAGAAATCAAAAAGTCCTACCTTCTGAGACGCTCAGAGCCAAGTAAAGAAGGAAGCCTTGGTTCTTTGATAGGTCCTATGTCTTACACTGAAAACACCCCTCTAAAGAGTCAGCTATCTCCCTTCATAAACCCCAGACCAGTCCTTGGAGGTGGACAGGGAGGGAGGCCCCCCCACCCCATGTGTGAAGGGCTTCAGGCCCTCAGCTCAGCTCTGGCTCCTAGAGAGTGGTAGCAACAGAGGCAAGTGAGAGCTTCACTGGGAAGGTGACTTTCTTTGACTAAAGTGCCCAGAGCAGGGCTCTGTCCACTCTCAGCCTTGGAAGAACTGCTTCAATTTCATTAAAGGATAGCGGTTCTCAGACTCGCCTAGCCCAAGATTATCTCTCTGGGATTGTTCCAAGGAGGTCTTGGCAGAGCTGCCACAATGGACTGCAACATCCATCTCTCTAGACTTCAGGATTTCATGGATCAGTAAAATTTTGAAACAAATGTAGGGGACCAACATAAAGTTGCCAACTTTTTATTTAGGTAAGACATTAAAACACACACACAAACGCACAACTGCCAATTATTACCACCATAACTTTATCAAAGAAAAGACATTTCAATGCTAATAAGAAATATTTGAATAAGCTTAACTTCGTGGAAATCTCACCTCATTGACTTTATTTTTTTCATTTCTTCATGGACCAATGAAAACTCCATCACAGACCAGCATGGAGCCAAGGAAGAGCCACTGGGTATGATCCACCAAGATGTGCTCTGGCCTGAGGACTCTCCGGCTCTTTCAACCAATTTGGGAAGAAAACCTTGCATCCCAGCTGGCTGTGATCTTCAGACCTGAGTGGAAACTCCCTGGACAGTGCATACCCATGATAATGCCACTCAGCTGAACATGGTGCCCCCATATTCTGCCCAACTCACTAATGTTCTCAAACAGTGATGGGGAGATGAGTGGGTGAGGGGCTCCGTGCCCTCCATCCCACCCACTTCCACCTTAGCCTGGTGGCTCCACTCTATCTAATTGATAACCGGGCTTCCACATACTATTTTGTTTGCTAAGTGTTCTGCTGCCAAAAGAAAGTTTAAAAACATCACTGCAAGGTGCATAGAATAGTTACAGCTCCCATGGATAGTGCACTGAAGCATGTACTTCAAATGCATCATCTTATTCATGTTATTTTATTGAATGAAAAAAGTAAGTTGCAGAATAATATGGGCAGTAATACTTCCAGGTTTTTGTTTGAAGAAAAACCTCTCTCTCTCCCCCTACAGGTATGTATATAAGCATAGGAAAGGTCTGGAAGGATCTGTAAACAGTGGCTGCCCCTTGGGGATGAAAATGCCTATGTATGTGTAACTACTGTTTTAAACTTTATGTTTCCATATTTTTAGATTTTTTTCAGTAAAAGATTTTTTTTTTTACAGTTTTACAGTAAACATGCATTATTTTGTAATAAAAATAAACCTCTATTTTCCCCAGCAACTCCAATTTATAGATAAGGAAATTGAGGCTCAGGAAAAGCATGATCAATGTGTGTATATTACTAGGATCCAAGGCGGACTCTGATGGCTAACAGAGGTACAGGAGTTCAGATGTAAGCAGCACCATGACATTTGAGCTGGGGCTTAAGAGATGGGGAGGAATTTCACAGTCCAAAATGAGGAGGAAGACATTCCAGATAAGAAAAGTAACATAAGATAACGCGTGAAGGTGGGAAGCATGGGCCATATTTAAGGAAGGATAATGAGCACAGTTGGATAAAGCATAGAAAGGAGGGGAAGGGAGGGAAGGAAAATAACATCCATTCGGTGCCTACCAAGTAGTGGATATCATTCTAGGTGTTTTACATAACATATCATTTACTTGTCCAAACAACCAACCCTATGATCAAAAACCTCTGCTTGGCCAAAACCACTTTAAACAAAGTAAAAAGACAAAAGACAAAATGGTAAAAATAAGTGCAATTCATATCACGATAAAGAACCAATCTCCATAATATTTAAAGAGCACCTAGAAACAGAAAAGACAGACCAATAGCCCTAGAAGAAAAGTCAGCAAAGGAATATGAACAGTTTACAGAAAAAAAAAAACCCAAATGTTTCCTTTTTTTTTCAAGATCAAAATTTTAAAAAATTAATGTTTCATTGCTTCATCAAGTACATTCTCAAGTATAATTTTTGTTGTTTACTATAAATATATGGTGACAAAGAGCACAGTTTGAAGGAATTGCACTGATTTTTCCTAAGGCACCAGCAGTTTTCCCCACCATCCCTTATGAACCATAGTGCAATTGTCAACACAATGAAAAAGGAACTTAGTATTATTATTAAAATAGTTTTAACCCTTAAAGGGTCTTGGGCTCAACAGATAGCACTTTGAGAACTACTGTTTTACTAGAACAAAAATATATTTCTCATTTTTGTTACGTTGACTTTGGGTTGGTTACAGGTATCTTCTTCATTCTGGAATCCTGGCAAAAGAAAAAGCCTTTATCTGGCACCTGTTTTTCTTGTGGCAGAGGAAAATGAGCAAAAGTAAATTCATGCATTGGCTTCCAAAGCTTCTTCTTAGACATGACCTATATCACTTCTCATCTTCCATTGACTTTGGTCAAGTCCCATGGCCAAGCTTGATGTCAATGGAAAGAAGGAAGTACTCCTCCCATAGGTAGGGACCCTGGAAACCATGGCCTCCGATGCCGCTCCCCCCTCCCGGGAAAGGAGACACAAGGAAATTCCCTTCCTCGCCTCCGCTGCCACCTCCAACCACCCCCAAAATAACCCCTCGGGGGGTGAGAGGCAATTATAACCCCGTCGAGCAGAGGGCGCGGGGGATGGGCGCCGGGCGGGCGGGGTCGGGGAGCGCGGCGCGGGTCCCCAGGTGGCGAGCTGAGGTGCTCCCACCGCCCCAAATGTTTCTTAAACACATGAAAATAGGCTCAACTTTTCTCATTCGAAGGGATGTGCAAATGAAAACTACTTTGAGATAGCATTTTTCAGTCCATCAGATTAGCAAAAAATCCAAAAGTTTAATAATAGACTAATTTGGTGAGATTGTGCAGAAACAGACACTCTCAGATGTTGCTGGTAGGAATGTAAGTCGACACAGCCCATATGGAGAGCAATTTGGCAATGTCTATCCACACCGCAATGCATCAATGCTTTGCCCCTGCAGGTCCACCTCCGAGGCTGTGCTGCAGATACACCTGCTGTGGTAGGCGCTGCTGCCGCCCTGCCCAGTCTCCTTTGCGGCCAGTGCACCCCACACTGTCTTCTCCTGAGCTGTGCTCTGGCCGGAAGGCAACCACCTGACAAGCTCCTCCCACCATCATGACCACGAAGCCAATGACTGCCTGAACCGGAAGTTTAAAAGCCCCGCCTCCCTGCTTCAAGGTGGGACAACTGTCCAAGCTCCGCCCTCTGTTAGGCTTTGGCTTGATTTTCCCGGGACCAATCCTTGTTTGGCTCTTTCTGCCTTTCCATTCTGCTTCCCTCCCGCGCTTAGCCCTCCCCCAGTAAATCACACACACACCTGAATTCACGTCCCAGCTCCACCTCTAGGGGAATCTGACCTAAGACACTTGTAAACGTCCACAATGATGGATGAACAAGATTATTCATAGTAGCACTGTCTTGTAATAGCAAAATATTTTGTAAAGAATAGAAACAGGGCTTCCCAGGTGGCGCAGTGGTTGAGAATCTGCCTGCCAATGCAGGGGACACGGGTTCGAGCCCTGGTCTGGGAAGATCCCACATGCCGCGGAGCAACTGGGCCCGTGAGCCACAACTACTGAGCCTGCGCGTCTGGAGCTTGTGCTCCGCAACAAGAGAAGCCGCGACAGTGAGAGGCCCGCGCATCGCGATGAAGAGGGGCCCCCCCGCTCGCCACAACTAGAGAAAGCCCTCGCACAGAAACGAAGACCCAACACAGCCAAAAAATAAATAAATAAGTAAATAAATAAACTATGCACATCCTCCTGTACACTTTAAAAATCATCTCTAGATTACTTACAACATCTAATACAATGTAAATGCTATGTAAATAATTGCCAGCATATGGCAAATTCAAGTCTTAAAAAAGAAAAAAAAAAAAAAGAATAGAAACAATGTAAGTGTCCCTTAGTAGGGGACTGGTTAAACAAACTAAGAGACATCCACGGGATGGAGTCCTATGCCCTCAAAACAGAAAGATTCAGCTCTGTTTACATCCACAGGAAAAGCTCTCCAAGATATATAGAAAAGTGAAAAAACAGCCCAAATCTGGCCCACCGACTGTTTTTGTACAGACTGTGACCTAACAATGGTTTTTTATATTTTTTAATGGTTGGAAAAAATCAAACGAAGAATAATATTTCATGACATGAGAAAGCAATATGAAATTCAAATTTGTTTCCATGAATACAGTTTAACTGGAACACAGTCACACTCATTGTCTAAAACTGCTTTTGCTCTACAGTGGCAGAGCTGAGTAGCTGCAGACACCATATGTTGTACAAAGCCTAAAATATTTACTATCTGGCTTTTTATGGAAGAAGTTTGCTGACTCCTGATGTGGGGCATGTAAACTTTTGTGTAAAAATAGAGAAAATAAGCATGAATTTATTTGCATATTCATAAAGCAACCTTGGAAGGATACCCTGAGAATTAATAAGTGGTTTCCTGTGTGTGTGTGTGTGTGTGTGTGTGTGTGTTGGGGGGGGGGAGTAGGAAGTGGATGGATGGGGAAGAAACTGGTGCTACAATTCAATGAATGCTTGTACTGTGCCAGGCTGCATGCCAACAACGCATGTCACATGCATTATCTCATGAAAGCCTCTCCATAACCCTAAGAGTTAGATATACATTATCCCCCATTTTACAGTCAAGAAAACAGAGGGTAGGGAGGTTCTATACCTTGCTGAAGGTCACAGAACTCCTAAGTGCAGAAGCCAGGTTACCAAACCAAGTAAGTTCATCCTCAAGCCACCCCACCGTTTGTCATTTCTCTATCGCCATTTCACTGAGGCTGTGAGGCATTAAAGAAGAATAGGTTCTGGTCCATATCGTGGAGGACTTGAAATATCAGGGAGGCATCTGGGCTGTACTGAATGGGTAAAAGGGAGTCCCTAGAGATTTTGGAGCAGCCCACCCTCTTTCACGCATTCAAGAAGCACTTACTGAATGCCTGCCACGTGCCAGGCATTCAGGTCCAAGGGTGGCAAAGACTCTCTTACCCTCTCTGCTCCAGTGGAGACTGAGCAAAGGAACCAGCATCTCAGCACATGTGTGGAGGTACGAGGAGAGCCATACATTAGCCTTGAGATGCTGGTGGTCTTCAAGCAGGTCTAGGACATGATGGGATGGGCCTTTTCAAATGTTTATTACTTTGATGAAAGATTACCTGGTGGTGGATAGACCAGAGAGGGGAGGGCTGGAGGCCAGCTGGAAGGCTTTGGCTGTGCTCTAGGCTAGCAGGGACCAAGGATGGGACCAAGAAGAGGATAGGGATTCAAGGGATATTTAATACATAGAGAGTTCCCAGCTGTGGCTTAGACAAATGGGTGGAGGGCATTCCAAGAGCCAAGATCTCAAGGAGTGATCCAAGAAGTGACTCAGTTTGGGACATAGTGAGTGCTGGTGCCTCAGGATGGATCTCCAGATAGAAATACCCAGGAGGTAGCACTGAGGAGAGAGGCTGGGACTGCAGACACAGTCAAGGGAGTCCTGGTGGGGAGGTGGGGCTGCAGGGATGATATTACTCGGGGAGAGTATTCATAACAAACCACGACTCAGAGTTCCACTGCTGGACTCTGCTCTGGACACTTGCCAGTTTCAAAGAGGGAAATGTGTTAACGAACAGACTGGTCTCCGTGTTAGGCTTTGCTCCCATAAATTTGTCTCCAACCTTTGGTGCCGCTTGCCTGCTAGCGTGCGATAAAGCAAATGGCAAGCCAAAAAGGAATACTGACGGGAAAACGTGGCAACAGCCCATCACACTTCACTTGACAGCTTGCTCTCTACACGGCTACGTGCGTGTGCCTATAGCGGGTTTTTATTTTGCACACACAGACGATCATCATAGTTTCTGCTAGTAAAACTGTTCCCAGCTCTAATCATGGAATTAATTACATTGATAGTTCATGGTATTCCTTATGACTGCCAGATGCTCTGACACCGAAACACTTTGAGAAATACAGGAGTAAAGAGAGAATAAATAAGGGCAGAGGAGGGGGTCTGGGGAGCAACAACGCTTGAGGGGCAGACCAAGGAAGAGGCTGTGGAGATGTCAGAGAGGTAGGAGGGGACAGGGAGAGAGCACCAAGACAGGAGGGCGTTCCTTGAACTCCATCCCTGCTCCTGGCCTTCCCGTGACTGCAGGCCCAGCTCATTACAGGTGAACACACCTTGGCGCCTCCCAAGTGGCTCAGTCTCCCCTGAGAATCTGGGTCCTGGAGAGGCAGGGGGAAGCCTTCGCAGAGCTCTGCTCCCTCTCTCCTCCTCGCTGGCCAGGCAGGCCTCACGCCCAGACCACGGTCAGGTGGCCCTTGTGCCTAATCCCCAGGGACCCAAGGTAGTGTTTCCAGACATCACGCTCCAGCCCCCGCTGCAAACCTGTCCTGCCCCGGCAGGGAACAAGGGGGCACCCAGCTTTGGTGGGCGAAGAGGAGGGGACACCATGGCCTTGGCACAAAGCGAGGAGCCTGCTGATTCTAGGTGATGCATAGTTTGGGGGCCTGAGCAGGTGTGGCCCAGGCTGGGCTAAGACAGCAGCCATCACTCCCCGGCCTCTGGGTATCAGAGGTGCCAGGTTGGTGGGTTCCCAGGTGTCACCGTAAGGAGGGGACGACTTGAACTCTGCCCCTCTTGTCCTAGACAGTAAAAATGAACATTTATTGAGCACTAACTCTGTGCTGTATATTAATTGTTCTATTTGCATATGTTATCTAATCTTCGCAGCCACCTTAGGGGCTAGGTACTGTTATTAACCCCATTTTTTCAGAAAATAAAACTGAGGCACAGAGAGGTTAAGGACTTGCCCAAGGTCATTCATCTAGAATCGCACTGTCCAATAGAACTTCCTGTGACGATGGAAACGCTCTATAGTCTGTCCCATCCAATATGCTACCTGCTAGCCACTGTGGCTTGGAAGCACTTGGAAATGCAGCTGGTGTGACTGAGTTTTACATTAAATTAAATTTAAATAGTCCCTTTGTGGCTGATGGCTACTGCGTTGGACAGCACAGCATAGAAAATGGAGGAGTCTGGATTTGAACCCGGAAAGTCTATCTTGGCTATGTGGTCAAAAGTTTCCCCTGGCTACCCTCAGTGCATTCTTTGCCCCCAGGCACGTGGGTTCCCTGACTGTCCTGGCCCAGGGGAATCAGCACCCTTTTAAACCTTGCTGTCCTGAGGATGTGGCAGGAAAGAGACTGGATTTCCAGAAGACATGGACCCAGGACCAGGTCACAGGGGAGCAGGTTTCAGCATGGCCTGAGGAAGGATGTCGAAAAAGCCAGGGTTGCCTGGAGACATGGTGGTCTCTGGAGAGGCCTGAGCACCTTGTCCTTGGGATCGAGGAGCTGGGTCCCCGCCTCTAACCCCCCACCCCCCCACCCCGTGCCAGAAAGGAAGCAGCAGACATTCCTGCTCAGGGCGGGGCTCTGGGCCCGTGACATCTGAGAGACAAGTGGGGTGGCATGCTCAGTGGGGCGGTCCTGGGGGACCCAGCCCCTTCCCGCTGCCTGGCACACAGTTGCGTCATCCCCAACACTGGGACCCTCATACCCTGCTGCCCTCCCGGAAGGGCGGAGAGCTGGCCTCCCCTACGTGTCTCAAGACCTCTCCTGCTGCCGGTCCTGCTGTGCCCACTTGCCCGACCCCCTCGGCCTCCCCGGTCTGCCTGAGGTCCCCCCAAAACTGCCCCCGCCGGCCACCTGTGAGTCATATCCCCCTGCTCTGAGGTCTGTGCCTTTAGCTTTTTTCTGTGGCCACACCCAGGTCTGAGAGGTCCGGAGCTCGGGCTTACAGACCCCAGGGGACGCCCCTGCCAGGCTGAGGGGTGGGGAGGGGGCAGAACCCGGGAGCCTCGCCTGCCCAGAACCGCACCCTGCTCTGCTCGCCCAGCAGCTGGGGACAGAACACAGCACCCCGCTTCCTTGCAGGCAGATAAGAGGCGGAGGCTGGTGGAGCTCTGCACGTCCGGGGCATTGTCTGTGGGACGCCGAGCCCGGGCCTGAGGCCTGGCCCCCACCTCTAGAGCAGCATTACGTAGGTGCTGCCTCAGTGTCCCAAGTGTCCAGAGACCCCTCTGAGCCTCGTCATGCTTCTCCACCCTCCAGAGCCCTCATGCCTTGGTCAACTGCGAACGCTTTTCCACTGAGCGGCCTGCCTCACGGGCCGCCAAGCCCTTGCTCCTTGAGACTCTGCATTGCCTTTTTTCTCTCCTGGATGGGCCAGGGTGCTGGGCGGGAAGCTGGAGTGGGCTGTCTAGGCACTGGGATCACACCTAGGGCAACTCAGGGGGCAGAGAGGGGAGGAGAAGGTGCCCTGAAGGGCTGCCCAGGGCCCCAGGAAATGCCCCTCATTTTCTACGTAAGTGTCATTTTGTCCAAGTGTCAAACCACCGAGCAATCGCCCTCTCCCTCCAGCCAGGAAGGAGACAAAGAAAGGGCCCCTCCAGGAGCTCCTCTGACTCCTTCTGGGCCCAGCAAGACCACCCAAAGGGCTGCAGGATGGCCAGGGATACAGACCCCCAGAGGGGAAAGGAGGGGACTGGATCTTACCCTCTTTATATCCTTCACGGAGTCATCACAGCGCTGGGCAGACAGCTGCCGCCCCCCAGATAGTCATCACGTCGAACATTGAACTCTGTGGCTCCCAGCGCTCTGGCCTCACTGGAGCCGTCTCCCCAGCCCAGGCCAGGTCCCACTCCACAGCCATCCAGGGCCAATGAGCAGTCTGAAGCCTTTGGCCCCAAGTTCCCCCAGGAAGACTTGTCAGCTTGTGGGGGAACCTGGATGTCATGAATTCATCATCTAACCACTTCCAAGGTCCACTTGTGAGCACCTAGATGGTGCGTGGTCCCACATGGGCACGGAGGGAAAAGCCTCTGGCCCACCGAGGGCTTACAGTCCAGGCAGGGAGGCAGGAAGCAGGGGAGGGCTAGCACACCTGGTTCCTTTGTGTGGATTAGAAAAGGGGCCCTGGGCAGCCAGTTTACAGAGGCTGCCCTGCTTCCTTCAGGCTGATGTAGCATGGTGCCAGGGCTGGGCAAGCGGAACGTAGGCTAGAGTTTAGCCCCATTCATCTCCTGACCTTTGTGTAGGGTGCAACACACCCCCCCCCTCCCATGCACAGTAGTCCTGGGAGAAGACCCTGCACGTGAGTGTTTCCTACAGTCCAAGAGTGGAAAAGCAGCAGGTAGTCAGGTGAGCTGCCTGGTCAAGATGCTCCAGGCCTCCCTACGCAGGTGTAGCCCTGGGTCTGGATGCCTGGGGAAGACTTTCTAGAAGTTGTGTGATGTTAGCTGGAGGAAGGCATGGGGAGGACAGAGTCCTCCCATGTCCGAGAGAACCATGAGTGCAAAGGGACAAATCCAAGAACGTGCTGGTGATGGTGTTCAGGGGGTAAGGAGGTGTATCTGGTTAAAGGGAAAAAAGGAGGGGCCAAGGATGACAATAAATAACAGCAAATAGCTACATTTGTTTGCCGGGTACTGTTCTAAGCACTTTATGTATATAAACTAATTTAATCATCATTATATGAGGAAGTAGGTATTATGATTATACTCATTTTACAGGTGAGGCACAGAGTTGCTAGGTAACTTGCTTATGGTCACAGAGCCAATGACTAACAGAGCTGGGAATCCAACACAGGAGGCCTGCATCTGCATCTCGTTCCCGAGCCTGTACTCTAAACCCCTACACTATATCGTGGCTTGAGAGCTATGCTTTGGGTCTGAGCTTTAGAGCCTTATCCTTTGGGTCTCATGTATAAAAGGGAAGCCTTGAAGGAAGGTGTTTTTACCAGGAAGGAACAAGGTTAAAATTGGTCTCTTAGGAAGGCGAGCATGGACAACTCCTCCCTGGAGCTCCCACCCACCCTGACCGCCCGGCTGCCTGGCCAAGAGTGCTCTCCTCCCCCACCCCTGCCCCCCAGACGTTTTCTCGGGGCATCTGTGGTCCCCAGGGTGAGGCAGAGGTGAGGCAGTGAAGTCTGTGGAGCCACAGTACTCCACACACACCCACTGGTTCAAGTAACTGCTCTGTTTACGGAAACTCAGGCACAGAACAAACATCACTTTAGAAAGGTCCCCAGTGCCCTGCAAGGCGGCTCTCACTATCCCCACAGCACCTGTGAGGCACTTGCGGTGCAGAGACAGTAAGTCTCTGGCCCTAGCTCACATGTCTCACGAATGGCAAAACCCAGGATTCGAACCAGGTCTATCACACTCCTCCCAGCACTGCACCCTCACTCTCGCCACAAGCTGCTGCTGCATGAGTTACAAAGAAGCAGGTGAAAAAAGGAAGTGGTTGGAGAGGTGAAGAGGTGAAGGGAAAGAAAACACGAGTCAGGGCGTGTGGGCACCTGGAAAGTGCTACAGATCAGAGGAGAGAACTTTAGGCTGAGGGGATTGAGTTTGGACCACTTCCCAAAGCCATGAAGAACTTGGTACGTCTCACCGCCACCAAATGGGCCATGAGACGCCCACCTCTTGAACCCCGAGTTCCCAGCCTGTGGTCTTTGGGACCCATCTTCCTTCCATGCATGTTCCCCCAACCCCTGGCGGGCGGGCGTGCCCATGCACACACACACACACACACACACACACACACACACACACACCTTAGCTGGCCTGCCTTATAGGATGGCAAACACAGGCCTGTGACTTCAGATGAGTTTACCCGACCCGGACAGGCCCATTGTAGACAAAGGCAGCTGGTGCCTGGGTCAAGGATATACTTCTCAGGGGCTGGTCAAAGTCTTGGCAGCCTTCAGCCAGCCTGCTCTTCCAGGGCCTGGAACTCTTCCCCAGGACCATAAACAAAAGGAGATTTCTAAAAGACCTGGGGGCCCAATCTGAGAAGGCTTCGTTCATCCTAAACCTACCAACCAATTATGTGCCATATACCTGCTACAGGCACTTCATTTAAAAATTTTTACTAGGCTCTTTACGCTTGAGAGTGTGATTTTTTTATGCTTTACTTGATTAGTGCAAACCTATGCTATAAAAACTATCATTCCCCATTTTACAGAAGAGAAAACTGAGGCACAGAGAAGCTGTTTACTTGCCCACTATCACCACCGGGCAGGGAGGTGCTGGGATGGGGTCTCAAGGCCTGAGCTCTGTACCTCTGGTGGATGACATTCCCCAACATGCTGCTCACCCTTGGTTAAGATAGGAAACCTCACCAGAGCCAGAAACACCTTCAAGTGGTCTGGGGAAACTCTCAGAGTTTCCAGTTACCGCTGTTGCTATAAACAAAGGGCTCAAGTAACCCCAGAGTCTAGGGACAAATAAGAGTTGGTGCCATTCATAGGACACCTAAAAGGTGTGTATATGCATTTACATATGTTAGTAAATCCTCCCGACAATTCTATTAGTGGCGGGCATCCCCATCTTACAGATGAGAAAACTGAGGCTCGTGAGGTTAAATCACTTGCTCTGGGCAGCATAACTATTAAATGGCAGAGCTGAGATTCAAACCCAGACTTATCTAACAATAAGACATCAATTATGCCATAGTTGCTCCCTCACACACTATTGCCTGCTGTATGGGCTCTGACCTTGACCCAAGAACCTCCAAAAAAAAGAAAGAAATGTGGAATCAGTTTGTTCCTCAAGGGTGTGGCTTGGCTGGGGTCTCAAGAGGATACCCCCGCCCCTTGGAGTACCAGATTCCCTCCAGAGGCCTCTGATGCAACCCCTCCCGCCACCCCCCCCCCCCCCCGCTGGCTGGGTGCACCCTGGGGTGGACACCGTAGGTAGCAGTGAGGATCCCAGGCTCCGGAAGGAAACTGAGCGTGGGCGACTGGCTGGAAGCAGAAATATGGTATCTCCAGAGGTTTTGATTTGCGATCTTCATTTTGCAAGGAATGGGGATTTCTTTTCTTTTCAAAAAGCAGTGGACTTCCTTGAATTTTAGACCTTTCATAAATATTTTTTTAGGAGAAAAAAGAAGGAAAAAAACCCCCACAAAATGCCTGTCGCAGCTACTCACTTCCACATTGAATCACGGACACAAAACCACAGCTATGTGGCTAACAAAGGAACTATGTGTTTTCATATCTTGTTATTGGAAATCATTTAGCAATCTTCACTATGTCATCTGCAGACAGACAGACAAATAGACGCGCAGACACACCCCTCTGGGTCCTAAGCCGCCAATCTTACAACCTCAGTCATCAGATAACTTTGCATTTCACCCATTTTCCCTTTCTAATCCTTTTCTGGGAGATTACACTGCAAGGCTTAAATCTTCCTCCTTAGCCCCTCTCCAGAGGTGGGGTGTGTGTGTGCACATGTGTGCATGCCAGTGATTGGAGGAGGAATGCTGAGACATTGATTCAGTTAATTCCACAAGTGGAAACAAGTATACATTTCACAGTCCCTTTTTTATTAATATTATCATAATAGCACTTTACTTTGGTAAAGTGATTTTCACCTGGGAAGCTTACAGTGCCTTTTCTGACAGTGGCAAATTAATTAACTGATGGCAGATTTACAGATTGCATAACTGGAAAAACTACCGGACCCATAAATCAGACACTTCCTCTGCATCCCAGACAAGGGGTGAAACCTGATACATATTTGAAAACCTTGAGCTCAAAAGGAGAATTCACAGGGCCTGAAAAATCTCCATTATGATTTTTGAGGCATGTTCTCTCTGCACAGCTTTCCACCCTCTCTCTCTCTCTCTCTCTCTCTCTCTCTCTCCCACACACACACACACACACACCCCACCCCAGAGGGCTACATTCACTGAGCAGTCACAGTTCCGTACAAAGCAACCGGATGGGATGGGCATCCCCCTGGGGCATCTGAAAAAGAGCATTGACTGTCTTTCCGTTACCTTCTGGCTTCATCTCTCCCTAACCTTTCCTTTCAAACAAAAATCCTAGAGGACTTAGGTCAGTACAGCCACAAGCTCAAAATGTTCATTGTTACTACTTTTTTTTGTCGGATGCTGGAAACTGTATACATTAACGTTTTAATGCCCCAACAACTCCTCCAGGCTCTCGCCAGCTTTCTGGAGTTTCCTGAAAAGACACAAGATGCGTTGCCTGACCCAGTCCTCAGCAGCTCCCACGCCAAGCTTGCTGCTCTGCACTGGCCTGAGCTCACATGCTCTCGGGGCTACTTAGCAAAATGGCTACAAGCACAGGTTCCAGAGTTTTGAGTGGAGCTGGGCTAGAATGGCCCTTCCTGTCAGTTTCCTCCTGGTGGAGTATCCTCCTCATAGGATCCTTGTGAGGATTGGTTAAGGTGCTGGAGATCTTCCACTTGCCTCTGTGGACCTTTCTCTGCCCCATTCTGGGCCTTAGGAGGCTCCTTCGCCCTCTGTCTTCCAGTCCTGTTCAGCCCACAGGGGACCCCAGCAAGAGGGCAGAGGGCAGCAGACGGAGTGGAGGTATTGATCCTCCAGTTCCCTCCTGATGGGCCACTGTGGGTAGTGGTGGCTCTATTCCTCTGCCAGAGGTCACAGCCCTGTTGTGGTCCTCTCTTGTGGCTGGAGCTACTCTGGGTTCCAGTAACCGCTGACCCCTTGTCTCTTAGACCTGCAGGGCTAAGGGCTTCGCTATACTCTGCTTCCCTTGTTGTTTCCTTTGACCCTGTCCACACCTTTGCAAATAGACCCTTTATCAAATTGTCCTCACTGAGTGTGCCATCTGTTTCCTGCTGGAACCCTGACTGATACAGAAAGGAAAGAGTCTCAGCTATCAAGTATTGAGCCCTTAGCTATGTGACTCAGCGCTTTATCCACTTTGACTCATGGAAGTGAAGAGATTCACACAACGTCAAGCGGCTGGGGAGCATCAGAATCAGATGAAGCTGAGGTCTGACTCATGACCACTATGCCGTATGGTCCCCAGTATCAAGTGAGGTGGTGCCTGTAAAGTGCTTTGCACAGTAGGGCCGGCTGACTCAATAAAGCTCCATCAATGGTAGGTTAAAATAACAACTATACCACACTCAGAAATCCCACGGTCCTAAATTCTACTCCAGCGTAACACTAGCCCCGCCCTAACCACAGTCCTAAGGTTGAACCCTCGTTCTAACACCACACTAAACTTACACTCCAATCTAACCGAACCACCACCCTATTGTGAACTAGAAAGTCACCTCGACCACAACCTTCATCCCACCCATCGTAAGCCAAACATTCCTCACTGTAACCACCGGGGGAGGCTAAGATCAGGGCTGTGGGGAGAATGGGGAGCCCCTCTGCCCTCCGCACCTGGGAGCTTGCCCCCTCCCAGCGGCAGGAACATCCCACATCCCACTCCATCTGTCCTCCCCTCGTTGGACTCAACACAACTGGCCAGAGGCATTTGTGCAACATCCACTTGCCTCATGTAACTGAGCTGGTGACTTTGGTGTGGGGTGAACCAGGAGGGCAGAGCGCCTACACGAGGCCTAGAGCCAATAAATCCTGTTGGTGGTGATGATGAGAAAGGAGAATTAGAAGACGAAGCTACTCCTGGCTTCTCCATCACTTGGCTGCCGGCTCTGGGCAAATAGGAGGTGAACAGCTCTCATCTCAGAGATCTGTAGAGGGCTGGGGCCAGGCCTGGGCTGGGAGGGAGGCCCTCTCTGGAACCCAACCTAGGGAGGGTCCTGAGAATCCTCAGTTCTGGGATGATCTTAGAAAAGGGAGTCAGGCAGTCTTCATCAGAGATTTCGGGGCCACCTCAGGCCAGATGTCCACTTTCAAGCTTCAATACGAGAGGGAAGAAGAGAAGAGAAGTATGTAGCAAGCAGACACCATTTCCCTGGAATCTGCCCACTTGCCCTGCGTGGGGAGTGGAGAGGTGTTAGAAGGCCCTGGGCCCCCTTCTCCCTTGAGCATGAAGAGGCGTGAGCTTGGCCTCTTCTTCGACCCAGAAGTGTCTGCCCTGGGCCAAGCATGGTGGAAGGAAGAGGCTTGCAGGCTCCGCTGCTTGGAGAGACGGCACACCGGCCCCTCCCTCCTCACAGCCTTTGTCAGGCACTCTCGGCCTAGAGCAAAAGCAAAAGCATTGCAAGACTGCATCCACCCAGAACCTGTGTCTTTTTGTTTTCACACACAAGTACCCTAAGGCCAGCTGTGGCCCTGAGCTCCGAGGGCCTCAGGTATTTGTGTGGTTTGGAGAGGTGCATGTTAATGCTCTACAAAGTCCAGAGGTCCACGTCCCTTTCAGAGAAACCTAGGAGGGGCCTCAGCAGCCAAACCCAGCTGGAGAGGACTGCCTGAAGCAACATGCTTTGCGGGGGAAATGGGAGACATTTCCCTCTTGCGAAGAAGCCAGGTCCAGGGTCACCACATACAGCTGCACAGGTTGTGCACTGCACAATTCTTGGAGTACCTGTCATAGAGACTATGAATGTGACAGACATCTCCTGGTGTGTGTCCGGGGACCGAAAGGTCCAGCACACACAGCCTGCCTCCTTCTCCTCCTCGGTGGAAATGGAATGCTTCAGACCCACCCCGTGACTCCAAGCAGTCTCTGCTGGGCAGGGATGGGTGGGGCTGGCAGGGGTTAAGTGCCAAGGAACCCTACACAAACCTTAAAGTGGCCATGTTTCTAGAACCCTCTGCAAACAGCAGGGAGGGGGACATGGTGGTGAAGGAAGCTCTCAGCTGAGACACAGTTCTCTTCTACTGTCTTCAGAAAGCAGCAGCAGGGCTTCTGTGACTTCAGACTTGGGAAAACAAAACCCTTTCCATTTGTTCTGGCTGGAGGCCCATGAGTGAGCCTCTGACTACTCCCTCTGACTACTCCCCTTTGAGCCCTCCCTCTTCCAAACCCGCAGCCCCAGGGAAGAGCAGGCATGGGACTCTTCTAAGGCCCAAGAGATAGAAGAAACTGGGAGGAGACCCCTTTACAGCTGTTGCATCCCCTGACAGACTCCTGGAACTCCTAAGGGTCTGCTAAGCCCTGCTCTGGCTGTGCTCCAGTCACCCTCAGGAGAGAAGCATTGCTCTCCGCCTGCCTGGCTCCAGACCCCCGAGACCAAGGGGCACAGGGTAAGCAGGTACCCACCTGTTGGGAGGATTGGGACAGCCCCTTCCTGATCAACAACATGCCAGGGGATGGGCTGAGTGTCAGCTCAGAAGGGAAGGGACCTGAGACCAGCTTTCTTTGCTCCAGGCAGCAACAGAGGATACATGGTGACAGGGATGCTCATTCAGTAGATAGTTGTTTATTTATTTATTGAGTGCCTACCATTATTTATTGAGTACTATTCTAGGAGCTAGGGATATGTCAGTGAACAAATCAGCTCACACTGTACTTGGGGAAAAACAGACAATACACAATAAACGTAATAATTTAATTATACGTTATGTTAGGAAGCGGAAAATAGAAAGCACTGTGGAGATTAAAAAGTGAACCAGATGAGGGCACCCTCAAGTTGGGGGTTTATAATATTAACTGATAGGAAAATAGGAGACATCTCCCTCCTGGGAAAGAGCCAGATTCAGGGTCACCACATACAGTGGCACGGGTTGTGCACTGCACAACTGCGGTGTACCCGTCCCAGAGACTATGATGTGAAGCACATCCCCTAGTGTTGTGGTCAGTGGCTTAGGCTAACTCTAAGGTTAAAACCTTACAAAGGTGGTCAGGGAAGGCCTCAGTGAGGAGCTGCTCCTGAAAGTGACCCAGGCATGTACAGAAGGCATAAGTAAGTATCCCAGGCCCCTGTCAGGACTGCAAAATAACAGCAATAACCAGCATTTGCAAGGCACATTACAGTTCACAAAGCAATCTTTCACCCACATTGTTTTAGTGGGTGAAACCTCCCAGAGAGGAAAGAATGATTCTTCCCTTTCTACAAATAGAGACATTAAGGCTTAGTGAAGTTAAGTGGCTTGCCCAAGGTCACGAGGCTAGTTAGTGGCCTAGCTTGGAAACCAAATTGGATATCCTGATGCTAAATCTTTTCAAAATAGTATAGTGAAGATCCTGAGGGTTGGGGAATTCCAGAAAAACCCCAGGGGGCAAGCTTGGGGCTCAGAGTTATAAAAACAAATCAGAAAAATACAAGATTAAAAAAAGAAAGAAAAGAAAATGAAGGAAGGCATTCAACCCCCGGAGGTCCTGAAAGCTTGACTCAGTCAGGATTGTAGGGTTGAGTCAACCCAACATAGAGGCACCACTTGGTGGCCCTGAGGAAGGGGGTGACGCAGGATGAAAGATGTAGGCTGATTAACCCCACTGCAGCCTTGCCAAGGGACTTGAGGCTTACCATCAGGGAGAGCTAAGGTCTGCCCTGGTGAAAGGCATCACGTGTCCTTGTAATGACCTTGGAAGTGGGTAAAGGGGGAGTAAGCACATTCCACCATCGGGGATGGAAAATGGCCAGGCTGGAGGCCAGAGTCTGAGACCATTAACTCTCGACCTCAGAGAAGATCCACTTGTTGCTTCTGATTTACAAATATAGAAACTGAGGCCCAGGGAGGACAAGGGACTTTTCCAAGATTTGCTAGCATGAGTTGGTCTCTCATCAGGTGCCAGGTGTATCGGAGAATAGCCTTGGGTCCGAGGGACTGGAATGAGGAGGAGGGAGGGCCTACAGGGGGTTACGTGGCCCAGAGGCGCGAGCAAAGGCGTGTGGCAGCATGCTGGAGCCCAGGGCGGAGGAAGGGAGTGGGAGGGAGGTGGCCGCAGCTGGAGCAAGGCTCAGAGGACCCCGGCAAGCCTTCAGACCGGCCCAGAGTCAGGATCTCCTGGGTTCCCAGGGCAGGCCCACCATCTAGCTGCCAACCTTCATCCTGCCTCAGTTTCCCCATCTATAAGCCCAGATTGTGGGTTGGAGAAGAAAATCCCTTCTGGCAAACGGGGCATCTCACTGATTTGTCATAGGCATGGGGGAGTAGGCAGGTACGGGAAGACATTTCACATTTTTCAGACACCCCACTAACCTCTCTCTGTGCGTTATTTCAGGGAATTCTCGCAACCACCCTCTGAGATGAGCATCAGCTTTCCCACTTCAGAGAACCTGAGTTTCAGTGAGGCGAAGCGACTTGCACGACTAGTTTGTGAGGACACGGAGGGTTTAAATGCTGCCTGATTCCAAAGCCCAGCGCTTCCCCGGCACACACGCCGGGGTCGCCTCCTTGCACCTGCTGCCCTCTCCCCAGGTACCTCATTTGATTCTAGGTCATCCATCTCCTGGGCAAATGGCTTGCCCTTCTGTCAGGAAGGATGCCTGGGTCCCCCCTGCGGTGGCTCCCGGTGCAGACTGGCAGAGACCACCCCTCGGGGCAGAGTCCCCGCACCCCCTGTAGGTGGCCTGGCAAGGCCTGGGGGTGAGGGGAGGCCGCACTCCCGCAGGAAAACTGCGGCCTCACCCTCTGCCACAGCAGGTTAAAGGTCACACGTTGGGAAGCCCACGAGGGCCCGAGTGGCGACGACGTGGGGCTGAACGATGCTGGGTCCTGCTGGGGAGGCGAGTCCTATGCCACCCACCCGCACCCAGTGGCCCGGCGCCCACCCCCGAGGCCAGGCCTGCGACGGGAGCTGCACTAGTGCCCCTGCCCTTCCTCCTTCTCCCTACTGACAAAGGCCCCCCGAGGGGCCGGCCACTCCCACCTCGGAGCCTTGTCAGCAGAGTGGGGACATTGGGAACCCACTGCAGGGCTTGTGAGAGTAAAGGAGAGACCGCGGGGAGAGGGCCAAGCTGCCCTCAGCCGGCTTGACTCCACTCTACTCTGGGCCCGTCGTGTTCGAGGTGCTGGAGATACATTGACAAAGAAAACAGATTACAGCCCTGTCCTCCTGGGCCTGAGGTTTTACTGAGGTAAGAAATAAATACATAAGTAAAATTCATAAGACGTTAGTGCTATGGAGCAAAATAGTTGGATAGGAGTAGGGAGTGTTTGCGGGTGTGCGGTGTAAAATCAGGTGAGCATAGGTGGGGTTCCCACTGAGAAGCGAAGACCTGGAGGGGGAGGGAAGCAAGCCATGTGTGTATCTGGGAAGAGGGTTTAATGTAGGTTGAATTGGGTCCCCGATCCCCCAAAAGGTTTCTTGAAGTCCTAACTGCCAACCTATGAATATGAACTTATTTGGACATAGGGTCTTTGCAGATGTAATTAGTTAGGGTTAGAGGAGATTATACTGGATTAGGGTGGACCCTAAACCCAATGACTGGTGTCCTTATAGAAAGAATACCCCCCCAACACACACACACACACGATATGTGACGACAGAGGCAGAGATTAGGGTGATGCAGCTACAAGCCAAGGGACACCAAGGATTTCAGGGAGCCATCAAATGCTAGGGCAGAGGCATAGGACAGATTCTCCCTCGGAGCTTCCAGAAGGAACAATCCTACCAACACTTTAATTTTGGGCTCTGCCCTCCTGAACTGTGAGAGAATACATTTCTGTTGTTTTAAGCCGTTCTGTTTGTGGTCATTCGTTATGGCAGCCCTAGGAAAGGAACACAGGGCTCCAGGGAGGGGGGACAGCAGGCCCTGAGGTGGGAGCATCTCTAGCATATCTGAGGAAAAACCAGTTGTCCAGTGTGGCAGAAGCAGAGTGAATGAGGGGAGCGAGTGGTGAGAGCTGATGTTGGAGATGTCAGAAAGGTTTTGGGGGCCATATAGGGCCGCCCTTGTGGCAAGCCCTTGATAAGAGGAGCTATTACACTGCAGATGGAGGGTCCCAGCTGGCGTGGGCTGCAGTGTGTGGATGTGGCTGACCCCCATGATCTTTGTCCCCCGGTATTATGCCTTTGAATATGTATATAAATGGCAAAAGGAAATCAAGGTTGCAGGTGGAATTACAGTTGCTAATTAGCTGACCTTAAAATAGGGGAGAGTGTCCTGGGTTATCAGGGGGCCCATGTAATCATATAGGCCCTTAAAAGTGGAAGAAGGCAGAAGAGTCAGTGAGAGATTCAGCCGAAGAGGGAGGCAGAGGGCAGAGTTAAAACATGAAGAGTTCACCTTCTGCTGCTGGCTTTGAAGAGAGGAAGGTGGCCACAAGCCAAGGTATGTGGGTGGCTTCTAGATGTGATGGCCCTCAGGTGACAGTCAGCAAGGAAGTGAGGCCCTCGGTCCTACAACTGCAAGGAAGTGAATTCTGCCAACAAACAACCTGAATGAGCAAGAAAACAGATTCTCCCTAGAGCCTCCGGGAACTCAGCCCTGCTGATACCTTGACTTTAGCCTGGTGAGCCCCGTGTCAGACGTTTGACCTATAGAACTGTGGGATAATACATGTGCATTGTTTTAAGCAGCTAAATTTGTGGGGTGTGCAGGGAGGAGGAGATCGAGAAGAAGAGGGAGAGACCGACGGGGACAGTAAAAAGAAGGCTGACGCCAGCTGCCTTCTCAGGGAACAGCCCGCTAAGAGCCACGATCATGGGGCCCACAGCTTCCCAGACATCTCCCTCCCAGCCCCGCTTGTCCACCGCAACACTGTCCTCCAGGCCCCTTGTTGTCCAAGCGCTGATCAAGCCCGCTGAGGATGTCCCCGGGGCTCCACCTCTAGGTCCTCCTTAGTCCTAGAGTAAACCCAGTGGAGGTCCCTCCCATTCGGAGAATTGTTGTGACACCTCCCTCCCCCCCTCCCCCATAGGGCTGGTGAGATGGTCTTGGTGGAACAGCCAAGCCAGCCAAAAACCACTATTGGTGCTACTGCTGGATCACACCACCCCTGAGACTGGGCCTGGGCTCTAACTTCTCCCCAGAGCAGGTCTGCACACACACACACACACACACACACACACACACACACACACCCACACACACAGGCACCCCAGTTTTCTGTCTGCTTTTTGCCACACAAGTCCTCATGGCAAAGAGAACCAGCCTGCTGATGGCTAACACGTATTGAGCACTAACCCATATCAGGCACCCTACTAAGTGTCCTACTCAAATGGTCTCATTTCATCCTCGCTGCAATCCTACCAGGTGGAGACTATTGACTCAGAGATGTTAGGATATTTTGCACATGTTAGGATGTTTTGCCTGATGTCACACAGCTGGTAAATCCAGACTTGGACTCCAGGATTCTCTGAATCCGAAGCCCAGGCTCAGAACCTCACTCCTCCAGGGGTGGTCCACGGGCCAGCAGCATCGGCATCACCAGAGACCATGCTAGAGACGCTCACCCCAGACCTGCCAAATCAGAAGCCGCCTGTTAACACGTTCCCAGGTGACTCGCAGGCCTGTTTCAGTCTGAGAAGCACGGGTGTAAAGCACTGTTTTCCAAGGCCTGCTGGTCCTCGACTGTCGTAACCACCTCCTCCTCCAGTCTCTCCAGGCCCTTCCCCAGCTGCCTCGCTCTTGCTCCACAGGTGGGGTAGGCTGTCTGCCCAGCCTGGGGAAGAAGTCTGAACCCCGGGCTCGGAGGGAGTCTGCAGGCCCCCGCGGCCAGTCCAGGCTGCAGCTGGACAACATCAATCCACGTCTGGCTCTCTGTAGGGCGTGCTGCCTGCTGCCCGAGACTCTCCTGACCCCTCCCTCTCGTCTTCCTTCTGAGACACAAGTCTCTTGGCCTCTGTCTAGTGCTCTCCTGAAGATGGCCTCTGGCCATCACCAGTCCCTGCAATGAATGTCTCTCCTCCCTGAACATTTTGCACCGTCCCCGCCCCCGCCAAGAATGCCCTCTGCATTTATGTCACTCCCTTATCTGGACACCAAGGGCCTGTCCAAGTTGCCATCAGGAGAGAGTCCAGCGGCTGCTTGGGAAAGCTGGCCAAGTTCACAGGAAATGTCTGACACCACCAGGCAAGTGGGATTTGGCCTCCCAAAGCAAAACACAGCTGGGCCAACAGTGGGCCGCTTGGACTTTCCCAGATTTCATGGCATTGAGGCGCCAAGGCAGAGAGAGAGAGAGAGAGACATGGAGAGAGAGAGAGAGAGAGAGACTGGGCTGGCCTGGAGGCTGCAGCTCATTAAAAACATCACAGTAGCCCCTGGCCAGGGAGTCTGTGAAGCTCAAAAAGGACAGCCCTGCTGTGGGCCGGAGACCTCACCCCAGGCCTTCCTCCTCCCCTGCCTCTCGCACACAGCAGACCTTCGCCGGGGGACTGAAGCCTCACAGAGCTGGTCCTCCTTCCCTCCCAGCCTCCTCCCCACCAGCATCGAGCCTCGTCCATTTCTTCACTCAACTTGTGTTGACTGAGCACCTACAGGGTACCAGGTGCGGTATTAGGTGCCAGGGACACGTTCATGAAAGAGGAGGACACAGTAGTCCCTGCTCTCAGGGAGCTCCTGGTCCAGTGAGCAAATGCACAGACTGTCCCGAGGCAGAGTGAAAAGCGTGACACTGGGGAAGCACGGAGCCTCCCGTCCTCCCGCACTCGGAGCACCACTGAGGGTGGTGCCCTTGGTTCCAGGGCAGGGTGAGGGTTCGGGGCCAAATGGGCCCTTGGTTAGGTAAGTCTTCCGTTGGGAGCGAGCGACAGAAAGCAATGCAGATTGAGCACTTCCTGCAAGCTGGGACTGCAGGAGGCACTGTGGGGAAATCCAGTGTGAGACGGAGGCGCTGCCTTCCAGGGCGCGGGCCACACTGTCTGATTGCAGACTCAGCGATGTGTGAGCCACGTGTGCGCTGCAGGGGGTCAGAGCCTGGCGGATATGAGGGAGGGGGTGCTTTTTGGAGGAAGCAGGACTGGGCCTTGAAAAATACAAGCGGGATAGGCTGGGAAGATGGGGCAGGGGATGTCAAAAGAGTTCTGGCTCAAGGGTACAAGGAACAGAATGACCTGCCAAGCAACCACCCCCAACACTCACTTGTGCACGCACACAGGGGATAAATGCACTATAAAACGAATGAATCCCACAAGCCAAAAAAAGAGCTTGCAGGGGGAAAGCCAGGCTGGAAGGACTCTGCTCCCACCCTGCCCCGGGGCTGGCCCTGGAGCTGCCACCTCTGGGGCTCCTCCAAGTGCCTTCACACCAGGCCCACCCACCTTGGACCCAGAGCCGGGACCAATGAGAACAAGGCTCAGGCCCTGCCCAACTGGTCACAGCCAATTCCAGGCAGTTCACCCTGCCCCCTGCATTGTCCACCTGGCCCTTAGCTCTGCCCCCCCATCTCTGCCCCAGCATCCTAAGGCCTTGGCTAAAGAGTTTGGCTCTTCTGGTTTTAACTTTGGGGGCTCCCTAGGCCTTGGCCCAAGTTCATCTTTCTGTTCTTTCTGCTCCTGGCTGCTCCCGGAAACCACCTGCTTGTTTGGGTGGCCAGGGCCCTGGAAACCCCCTTACCAAGACCCTGGTCTGCCCCGGCCCCCATCGCCCCTCCCCCTTCAGAGTTGCTGGACAACCTTGAGCTCCTTTCCTTTCTCTCCTGAGCTTTCCCCACTGGGGACCTGGCCTCGAGGTCAGCCTCTTCTCCCTGATTCTCCCAGCTTCCTCTGGGAGGGCAAATCCTTTTTTCCCCCCGAGTTCAGCAAGACAAGGTTCAAACATTTCAGAAAGAACTTCCTAAGTAGGAAGCGAATGGAAAAACTACCTGAAAAACCAAAAGGAAAACACAGCCCCCAGAAATGGACCAGTTTACAAAGTTCAGATTTCCTGTCCTGAGCTAGGAAATGTCTAGCCAGGTTGGCTGGCAAGCGGGCCAGGGAATCCTGCCCATGAACACACCCCTTCCCACTTTTTAATCTTCTCCCTTCCCCTACATGCTCCAGCTGCCCCTCCGAGGAGAGAGGTTAGCACTGGGGGTGACCGAACTGAAGGGGCTTTTTCTGGCAGAGGAGTCCTTCCTGCATCACAGGGACCACAGGCAGAGAAGGGGGAGGCGGAGGAGAAACATTTATAGAGTTCACTATGTGCCAGGCACTGTTCTAAGCATTTTCCTCATATTAATTAACTTAACCCTTACAATACCATGATTATGATTATCACCATTTTCCCCAACTTACTGATGAGGAATCAGAGAGATAAGTAACTTGCCCAAGGTCACCCACCTAGGAAGTGGCAACACCAGGATTCGAAACAAGAGAGCCTGGTGCCAGGGATGTGCCCTCCTCAGCTCTCTGCCGGGGTCTGGAGAGTAAAGATTTTCCCTCCCACCTCCACTGTGCACCCTGCCCGAGCCTGTGTCAACCCCCCGTACCTGCTCCCCTGCTCGCCGCCCCTCTGGTGGGTTCAGGGGAAGGGGAGGAGAGCAGGAGGGGGAAAAGGAGGACTCTCTGGCCTTCTCCACCAGGGTCTTCACCAAACGGGCCGCAGGGAGAAGCCCCTCCAGAGAGGCTGCGCCCCCTGACCGGAGGCCCCACTGAGGAGGGCACTCACCTGGCCAGCGGCCGCTGTGGTGCTGGTGGCCGCGCCCTGGCTGTGGTGCTTTCTCTGGCCGCGCTGCTCCTGCGCAGGTTGGGAGACCCCTCGGCTGAGCGTCGGGGTGCCGGCCTGGAGTTCTGGGGGTCGAATTCCTCCTCAGGAATGACCTCTTCACAGCGGGCTCCGCGGAAGCCGGAGCGGCACACGCAGAGCTGGGGCCGGCTGCAGGAGCCCCTGTTCTGGCAGGGCGGCTGGCACACGGCTGGAGAGACAGGGAGAGGGTGAGGGTCGCCTGTCAGCGTCGGACAACCCATCACGGACTGAGTGACCCGTCACACCGGCACCCCCGGCAGAACACCCAACATTGTGCTGTACGTATACTTAAGCGCTCCCTTTTTGTTGTCTGTCCAGCTGGGGACCTGGCCTGCTGGTGTGGCTTCCTCTTCTCTCTGCCTTTGTGTGTGCTGCTTCCCCTCCCTGGAGCTGTTTCCCTTTCCTCTCCACTTACCTAAGTCCTACTGTTCCCTCAAGGCCCCCTCGCCATCCCTGATGACCCACCTCCAGCAACTGCTCCCTCCTCTGAACAACTAGGACGAGTGCTCACCTTGCACAGCGTCAGTGTGACGGGTTTGTTATGTATGTGTCTCAACTCCCTAACTAATATGGTCAGCACCCTCAAGTGCAGCGACTGTTCCTTACACCTCTTTGCCTCCTTAACTCCTAGCATATGCCTAACAATGACACAATCAATATTGTTTTTATTATGGCAGCTACTATCTGTTCGGTGCTACAACATGCGAGGAACTGTGCTCTGCATACACTGTCTCATTTAAGCTTGAAACAATCCTATACAGCAAGTGTGATTATGATTCTCATTTTACAAATAATGACTCTGAAGCTCGGAGTGGTTAAAAGATGTGCCTGAGGTCACCCAGCTAGGCAATGGTGGATCGAGGATCCAATCCAGGTCTGTTTGATGGAAAAGCCCAAGCTCTTTCCACCCCACCACCTCCCAGCAGGGCTGAACCATCTCTAAACCTTGGCCTGGAGCTGATGATGAAGCAAAAGGGATCTGTTGGCTTCAAGTCAGCCTCCGAATGCACCCTTGGCCTGGGAAGCTGCACATCCCAGGTTGGCTCTGGTGGTGGAGACCACAGACCCTCAAACCCATCTCTCTCCAAAGCCCATACAGTCAATCTTAGATTGAGGGAGGATGTTTACCAGCTCCTGCATTCATTCAGTGAACATTAACCGAGCACTCACTAGGTGTGAGGCTTGTGGTAAAGAGGAGCCCTCTCTCAAGGAGTGTCCTATTTCACATGGAAGCCAGGACATAGGTCATGTGATAAGTGTCGGCCAGAGTCTCTAACCCAGGCTGAGGTAAGAAGGGAAAGTCAGGGAAGGCTTCCTGGAGGTGGTGATGCTGACCAGAGACAGCAAGGATGAGTAGATTGGGCATCGTGTCAAACAAGGGCAGCCTGTCTACTCAGGGGAGAGTGGGGAAATCATAGGTCTCGCTGCAGGATTCCAACCATGAGCTAGATCCTGAGGCTAGAGCATTTTCCTCAGTGCTTGGGCATCCCTTCCTGGCAGCCCCAGGCCTCCAGGTAAGCAGACTGTGTGAGAGAATTGTAAACCTGAGCACTTCCCCAAACACAAACTGCCACCTTGGCAGGATTTTGGCCTATCACCTGGCTGCCACTCCACCTGCCCAAGCGGAGTCAGCCCCCATCTGACCACCCGCCAGGCCACTGTCACCACCACCACCAGAGACACGGTCTGCTGGGGCCAGCCCTGTAGCCAAACCAGGGCCAGCGAACACTGGGGAAGCAGGTTTGCCCAGGACAGGTGTCAGCCCTGGTTTATTTTAGGGAGGGAGTAGAAAGGGAGGGCCTGAGTGGTCTCCCATATGGACCACAGATGCTACATCACTCCCAGCCCCTCAGATCCACACCTCTCTGCCAGCAAAGCCTGGCATGGGCAAGGGGAAGGTCACACAGCCCCTCCCAGTCTCCGTGTCTCTTCTACCTCTGCGTGGGTGGTCCCTGCCCTTAAGACAGCCTTCAAAACCAGTTTAGCTTCTGTCCTTCCCCTCCTGGGCCCCAAGGATGGCCCATCCTTGACTTCAACAGTAAGATCTTTCTCTCTCTAGAAACCCAAGACCCCAAATCCTGCAAGCCGAGCCCATGTCTTCCTGAGACTCGCTTACTTCTGGTTCTGCCTTATTCGCCAATACACCCGCAAACATTTAGTGAGCACCCTCTCTCGGTCAGACTGGGTGCCGGACGTACAAAGACAACAAGGCTGGTCCCTGGGTGGAGGAAACTCTGCCAGGTGGGGGGGTTCTCAGAATCATGGAAGCCCCTTGCCCTCAGGCGGTTAGGTCCTCAATGAGGACAAGGGTTGGCAGACTTTGGCTGGTATGATGAATAGCTCACAGAAAGTGGGTGTTTGGGGGG
The DNA here is from genome assembly GCF_028023285.1 of Balaenoptera ricei. Taxonomy (NCBI): domain Eukaryota; kingdom Metazoa; phylum Chordata; class Mammalia; order Artiodactyla; family Balaenopteridae; genus Balaenoptera; species Balaenoptera ricei. The sequence goes on from NC_082640.1 coordinate 160,325,369, forward strand.
AAACTATAAAATTGGCATTTACATATGCACGTAATATTGTGGTTGATAAAAGTTCTAAAAGGCTTCCAAACCAGTCAGACTTGTTGGCAGAAATAAACCCGTTTGGGAAGATAAGCTTTCTGGACCAATCGTTTATGAAACTGCACAGAGGCCAGGTCTGCTAAGAAAGGGCCTCCAAGTGCTGGGTTTTCAGAGCCAGCTCTCACCAACTTCATTTGTATCCTCCTCTGTGTTGTCTTCATAAGTCTCAGCAGGAAGTGATTTCCTCACTACAGTGTTCAAGCGTTTTGTTCTGAGCCAAGCATCTGCATTATGGGATTGGAGCATAAACTCCTCTCCTCTCTCTCCACTCCCCCAAAAGCCACCCCGCAAATGGCCCCAAATGGTGGCTCCAAGTGCCTATCTATGAAAGGCACCATTCTTAGGACAGTTTTTACTGGTCTGCCATGAAACAAGAAAAATAAAAACAGTTTTCTGTGTTTCTTGTAATGCTATTTTTTCCCCACTTAAAAAGTGTTTTTTATTTTGAGATTATTATTTTATTACTTTTCTGGTGTTAAAATGTTCTTTTAAAATTAAAGGTGATGGCAAATGGTAGTTTGTTTTTCTAACATCCTCACTTAGCAAAAGGAAAAGCTGGCTACTGTACTTTGGTACCTAAGATGTTTGGGGATATTTACTGGTGCGTGAAATCCAAAAGAACCCTTTGGGAAGGAGGGGCGGGGCGATAGTGGTCATGTGCCTTTTGTTAAAGGAAACTGCAGCAAAATATTCCTAAGTCAAATGAGCACAGATTTCAAAACTGAAGTATCAGAAAGGGGATCAGCCATCGCAGAATCGCCCCATGGCAGGGGTATTGCATAAAGCAAGGAAGGAAATGCCGAGGCACCCCGGAGAGGCAGTTTCATGCAGTGCTGTGGGAATTTTAAGAGAGAAAATTCCCAACCATGGCAGGCTGGGCAGTCTTCATGTTTTGCTCTTGGAGCCTCATTCCTCCCATTTTCCCACAAGGGCAGAGGTCATGCCTTATACTTGAGAAATCAACACAGGATGGGGTATATGGCTTTAATGAGTCTTCGGTGATTGATGATTGGTGACAGGTTAGCAAGCGTGATGCCACGAGGTCCATGTTTAGCCATCGAGGACACACCCAGCCCCTCCCTGTCAGGGGCTGGCATCCTCAGAGCCCGAAGGTGATGCTGCTCCCAGCCTCCCTGTGCCCGCTCGCCAATGCCAGCCTTTAGCCATTCATAATTTGGGCTCCACCTGAGCCCTGGCTTCTCCACACTCCCCTGGCACTATCTTTCTCACTGAGGATTGGACATGTGGAAAGTTTCAGCTTTGGGAGTTCAGCTCTGTGGAGGTAGCAGTATGCCAAAAGAGAGGGGAATAAAAAGAAATCTCCCGAAATTACTTTGAAACAAGAAATAGAAGGCATCATTCTCCCCAACTCCCCCACTCCTGGCTGTGCCCCTTCTACCTTCACTCTGCTCCAAAACAGTCAAGCAGAGGTTTGCTCAGATTTTCCGAACAAAACCTCTGCCTTTGGGAGGAGACCGAATGCACAATGGGCAGGCCTGGGGGAGAGTCTGGAAACAGCTCCCACAATGCAGGCTGCTCCTACCATCCACTCAGAGCCCTTGTGACCAGCGACTTGGTAGCAAAAAGAACATGGGGTCGGGAGTCAGAAAGATTTGGCTTGACCCCCTCTCAGCCACATCCCAGCTGCGTGACCTTGGGCGCGTCTCGTCTCACTGAGACACCTCAACCAGTGCCTCAGCTGTCTCATCCATAAAATGGGTCTGACAATTCCTGCCTCAAAGAGTTGTGTGAGTCTCAGCAGAGATCATGGAAGTACTTTGTACTCTCTAAAGCTGTGCTGTCCAATGCTGTCTAATGCTGTAGCCATGAGCTATATATGGCTGTTGAAATGGAAATTGATTAAATAAAATTTAAAATTCCGTTCCTCAGTTGCACCACACACATTTCAAGGGCTCAAGAGCCACATGCGGCTCGTGGCTACCATGTTGGATGGCAAGACATAGAACATTTCCACAGAAAGTTTCCACAGAAAGTTGTATAGGACATCAATGCTAAGTTAAAAAACAAAAAAACAAAAAAACCACACACCTAGTGGCAGAAGCAAGAGGGCTTCTGAACTTCTCTGCCATGACGTTTTTCCCAGGAAAAGGCAATGACAAGGCAGGCCCTGGTTAGAGAGACACCCCAAGCACTGTGGTGCAGAGGCAGGGCTGCTCTTCAGGTGTTAAATACAGCCCGGTCCCCTCTCTACCTCCTTCCACCCCAGCCAGGTAGGGCTTTTGTCATCAGCTCTCTCTCCTGGGATCTAGAGGTGCCGTCTCCCTCCGTCAATTCCATTAGGTGAGGCACCGACTTTAGGGTGGGCCCCTTAAGCCTGTGCCCTCCTCCGAGGCCTCCAGTACCAGGCCCTCCTGTCTGGGAGATGAACCTACCTTCCAGATTAGACTCTGGGCCCCGCACCCCCATACCTGAAGCTCAGCTGCTCCTCAGATTAAACCTCCGTCTTTCCTAAACTCTGTGTCAGTGGGACACTAAGGACCTCCCCACTGAGTACCTGATCCCTCCCTCAGGATGGGGCCCTGTCCCTTCCACACCCAGAGACCTTTCTAGGCAGGACGGTCACCTACCACCCTCAGTGCTGCCCTCCCCCGGGCCCCCCCTCACCTTAGAACCCTACCTGGAGGCCTCAGCTTGCCCTTGGAATTCACTTAACTGGGGGTCTACCTGTGACCCTGAGCTGTTTCTCCACAGCCTTGACCTTTGGTTTCCACAGAAAGGGGACCCTGATGTCAGAGCTCCCCGAGGCCAGGAAATCCCTCACTGGCCTTCACACACCCTCAGAATCCACCGAGGACTCATCCTCTCCACACCCAAGCTCTGCCCAGGGGCTGTGTCCCCCAAGCCCCGACCTCAGCCCCAAGCCCCCAGGCTGTGGGAGAAGTCAGGTCCTCAAGGATTCGGCCCATTCCCACCACAGCTGTGCTGGGGTCGCAGCTCAGGATGGCTGGAAACAGCACTGGGGCTCAGGGGCCAGCCAAGCGCCCTGCTCCAAAATAGCAGTTGTGTTCACATAAAAGCCTTTAATGAGAGAAAGATGCCGTTCTTGGCCCCTTGCGCACGCTCTGCAGACGCCGTCTGGCAGGCCGAGAGGGCCTCTACCGTTTGGCGGCCGGAGGGGAGGAAGGAGGGTTGTGAGTCAGACCTTGGCCCCAGCCCCTCAGCATGGACCGCCCTGCTAATTGCATTAACAAACACCGAGATGCTGGGCCAGCTGGGGGCCAGGGGCTGGGGATAGAGAGCAGCCCCAATTCCCACCGGCTCCAGCAGGCATGAGGAGGGGACCACTGGGCAGGGCTCGTGGCCCAGGGCAGAGGCCTGGGTTTGCCTCTAGCTCCTGCCCTAGAGCAGACGAGTCACCTGTCCATCCCCATCACAGCCCTGAGGGCTTTGTCTGGGAGGAGGCAGGGATTTAAAGGCCTCAGTGCCAGAGAGGCCGGGGAGATGAGAGAAGATGGGGTCCTGGAGCAGCCCCCATCAGGGACAAGCCGGGGGACCCAGTCTTTTCCAGGGGAGCAGCTCCAGGGCATGGAAGACAGTTCTGTGGCTGGCATGGAGCCATCCAAGCCCTTCTGCAGCCACACCAGCTCCGTGCCCAGGACCCATGAAGGTTGAGAGGGAAGGAATACACCATTCCCATTTACAACTCAATGAAGGCGAGGGCAGAAGTGTGGAGGAGAGAGCAGCCTTATAGTCAAAGAGACCTGCATTTGAATTCCAACCCCACGACCTCAGGCAAGTTCCTTCACCTCTGTGAGTCTCAGCGTCTAGAAAATGGTCCTGCGTCCAACAGTTACTATTTGCTTAGGATGGTAAGCAAGACAGACAGTGTCTTTTTCTTCATGGAGCCTCCAACTTAGAGAAATTCATAAAACAAGCAAAAAAACAAGCAGAGGAAGAGAAATTGGGATATGAATGATGGAAGAAACAATTAAGGGGCTGGGATCCAGAATAACAAGGCTGCTGGGGGCAGCTCTAGACAGAGTGGTTAGGGGGAGCTGGAAATGAAGACAGGGAGCAGCCACATAAAGAGACAGGAAAAGCAAACAGAGAGGGCAGCATGTGCAACAGCCCGGGGGCAGCACATTCCAGGAACCCAGGCTGGATCTGGTGAGCGAGGGGCTGACAGACGAGGCTGGACACACCACCACAGGAAGGTTTCAATAGGGATGTGTTATGATCTAATTTACAGAGAAAGAACTGGAGAGCAAGGGGGACAGTGGGAGCAGTCAGCCAGCTGCAGCAGTCACCCAGGAGAGCGTGCTGGTGCCCAGGACTAGAGAAGCAGCCAGCGGGGGGGAGGGGGTGGGGGGGGCCGGAAGCAAACAGACTCTCAAGAGATTTAGGAAGTAAAGCAAACAGTGCTCAGGGATGGACTGGATAGAAGCCTGAGCAAGAGGAGGTGTCCTGAATGGTCTGGCTTAAGCATTCACACAGATGGAGATGCCTTTAACAGGATGGGTAAGACCTGGGCAGGGATATTGGCTCAGAGGGAGGGAAACGATGCGCTCGCTTGGGACAAGTTGGGGTGGGGGTGGCTGGGAGGCATCAAGAGCAGATGTCGAGGAGGCGGCAGGACGAAAGGAGCCTGGAGGTTGGAGGAGAGATCTGGCTGAAGATGTATATAAATCTGAGTGTCATCAGCCCAGAGACGATGTTTACATCCTTGGGAATGCATTAAATCATTCCAGGAGCAGTGCAGTGAGAAAGAAAAGAAGAGGACCCAGAACTCAGTCCTGGGAAACCCACTGTTTAGTAGCTGGGTAAAGGAGAAGCAGCAGCCAGGGACACAGGAGGGGGCCAGGACAGAGAGTGATGTGATGGCCACTCACAGGGTGAAGGGAGTTGAAGGGTTTAGCGTGGTCCCTGGCACAGAGTGAGCACTGCCACTCTTATTGTTGCGTGTTAATTGTCTGGCACAGTGTCTACTGGTACCCAATAATGGTGGGGGGGGGGGTTGATTAATGCTGTGCTTGCTTCATATGGCCCCCTCTTTGCGTGGGGGATTTGGAAGATCTGGGGTAAGTCCTGAGGCAGCCCAACATCAAGATGTTAGGTAGAAGAGGAGAAGCCAACCAAGGAGGTGAGAAGAGGCAGCTGAGGATGGCAGAAGAAAACCTCCAGGTCACCTGTGAAATCATTCACCCACTCAGTCCTTTAACAAACATGTATCCAATAGGCACTCTGCTGGTATCAACAGGATACAGCCCCTGGCTTCAGGATCCCCTGGATAAAAGCATCTCCTAAATACTCCTTTAAGCAAAAAGCCTTGGGGGCATACACCTGCTTACCAGGAAGATCTAAGGTACCTCTACATGGTCAGGGGAGAGATGGGCAGTGTCTCTTGCTAGGTCTGTACCCTTCATGTTAGTTGGGTCTCCACTGAAGTCATGTGATTATTCCCCTTAACACCTTCCACTTTCCTCTCCACCACTCCCACCAACTATTGAGTTTCATCGGATGGTTCATCCAGAGATGAGCCATATGTAGACTCAAGCCTCTGGTTCCTGGCAGTTCCTAACCAGTCAGTAAAGAACCTGCAAATCCCACCCCTGCCCTGACCCTTTTCCTCAACATTTGTTCAGCACTTCCCATTATGAGGTCGATTTCTTTGCATATATCTCCTCTGTAGATTCTTATAACTACTACAGGTGCTATTCTGATCCTCATTTGACATATGGAGAAACTGAGGCTTAGAGCAGTCCAGCAACGTGCCTGAGATCACCATGCTAGTAAGTGATGGAGCAAGGCTCTGAACTCAGGGATTCTGGCTCCAAAGTTGGTTGGCTATAGTCTTGCCCTTTGGGATGGGGTCATTTACCGGGCTGGAATGGGTGGGCCAGGGGAACTCCCTCAGGGAAGCCCAGGAGAAGCCCAGATCAGGAGGGATGAGGGTCTTCACAGCGCTGAGATGTGGCCCAGAAGGCATGTGGTTCTAATGGCCCCATGCGCACACAGGCTTGGGACTAAAAGGCAAGCACAAATGCCTAGGCCATTCCAGGGTCTCCTGAGCACCGTGGGGAGTTTTCCAAAAGGGCTGATGAATCCGGGGCTGCAGAAGGGGACTTCTCTGCACAGGCCTGGGAAAGGCCCTGTGTTATTCAGTACATTCTTGTTGAGCCTTTACCTTGTATCCAATGAACACTTGCCACTGTGCTGCATGTTGTGGGCTGTTAGACAGTCCCTGCTCTCAACATCAAGGCCAGACATGTACAGAACACACAGAACATGCCAGGCCTTGAACTAAACACTTGCCCTAAGTTATCTCATTTGTTCCTTAGAATTCTCTGAGGCAGGGACTAATATTAGTCATATTTCACAGGAAAAGAAACTGAGGCACAGGAAGCTTAAGCATCTTGCCCGGGGTCCTGTAGCTAAGTGATGGAGTCGGCATTTAAACCCAGGCAGGTAGCACAGCCTCCTGGATTTAGGCTAAAATAACAACTAAACTTACCATGTTCCAGGCTCTCTACACACACTTGCTCGTTTCCCAGGAGCACGGTGTTAAGCCCTATCCTCTGGAGCGGGCTACCTGGATTCACACCCAGGCTCTACTGATTGCCAGCTGCACGACTTGGACAAATAGTTAACCTCATCTGTAAATGGGGATAAAGATCAAGTCTAGTTTACAGGGTTGTTGTGAGGATGAAAAATTAATAATAAAGTTCTGACGCACAGTAAGAGCTACAGTGTGTTATTATTATTAATTCTCAAAAACAGCTCTATAAAGATTGTCATAGCCACTTAATAGGTGAGGCGCTATGGCTGGAAGAGGGCCAGGCACTTGCCTGAGAACACAGAGCTGGGATTCAAATCCATGACTCCTTGAATCTGGCACCAGAATCTAAAGCACATGCTCTTAACTTGGAGCCTTACTGCTGGGGTGGAGGGGAAGATGGTAATCCACCTAGCCCCCTCCTCAATAGCCTTCTCCCCAGAACAGCCCCAGTCCCCATGCATCGAAGTCGAGATAAAATGAGAAGCCAAAGAATTCTTCAAATCCTCTTCCAGTGTGAGCCTTCAGAAGCCTCCCAAAGGCTGTGTGTGCATTGGGGCGAGCCAGTCTGGGAAGACTGGACAGTCTTCCAAAAGCCCTAACTGTAAACAGGACCCAAGCACCCCACACCCTGCAGTGCTTCCCCTCAGCTGAGCGGGCTGGCAGGCCCCAGTCAGCTGCCTCCCCAAATACATAAACACATAAATTGTGTGCCAGAGCTGGCAAAGCCACAGAAGAAAAGGCAGATACCAAGACCAGAGGAGGAGATGGGGGCGCAGCTCCAGACCCCTCCAGGGTGCAGAGAGCAGCTGGGCTTCTAGCGGTGGACACCTGCAGACACAGTGGGTCCCCAAGGTCCAGTGACTGGACAGGGATGAAAAAAGGGGCCTGCCAAGGAGATGGCTGGTATGTTACAGCAACCTCGGAGTCTGTGAGAGGGGCAAGTGGGAGTCGGGAGTGGTCCAGGGGACAAAGACCATCACTCGCTATGCATGGGCAGTGAGTTGGACCCACAGATATCTGGGAGAGACCAGGGGATGGATTGAGTCCCCACACTGTTCTGGGACTAGACTTTATTCTTGGCAGTTGGGGGGATGTCACACACCCCTCCCTGTCACTACCCACCTGCGGCCAGGCCAGGAGAGGCACCCCACATATGGGAAACCACTAGGCCAGAGTCATGAGCGTGCCCCGGCGTTGGCAGCCTCTTCTTCAGCCAGGAGGGCAGCTGTGGGGAGGGGATAGGGAGACGCAAACCACGGGGGAAGCAGGAGAGCCAGCTGACAGGGCGTGGAACCAAGAGCCCCATATTTGACAGAGCTCAGGACCTAGCCATCCAGGGCCAACACCCCACTGCCCACGTGGTTCTCATCAGGCTCATTAGCAGCAAAATAGCAACAAGCAAACAGCGCTGGGCCCAGCTAATTAGCACACAGACCTTCAGTGGGCAAGCCAACTTCGTGTGGGAAAGGCTAACGCCCACTGGCAATTCCTCCAGAAGCGCTGCCAGCCTGTGTGCCAGGGTCACAGGTATGACCAGGGGAGCAGCGGAGGGCCGGGGAGAGAAACAATGGGGCTGAGGCCCCCGGGGTGGAGTGGCTACTGACAGCCGGCTGGAGCAGCACCCCCTGCTCAGGGCACGAGGGTGCACACGCACGGCAACTCTGACAATCTGCAGACTCACCCAACCTCGAGTTTCCAGTGTTGAAACTCCAGATTGGCAGAGAATGATGCTGGAAAGTCATGAGAAAGTTAGGAAACTGAGAACCTTCAGGGCTGAAGGGCCAGAGCAAGGCCCATGCCCAGACCCCTTGGGCAGCTGTGGAGAAGCCCACCCACTCTGAAGCCACCCTTCCCAACTTCAGCTCAAACCTCAGCAACACTCTCTGCTAAGCTCAATAGAACTTATGGGCCCTCCTCTTCATCTCCAGCCCCAAATCCCACCCCAGGCCTCAGCTCCAGGACTCGGAGTAGTACTGTCTCCTCGGGCACGTTTCCTAACCAAACTGAGCCTCAGTTTCCTCGACTATAGGTAGGATAGATGATCAGTAAATACTCATGTTATAGGATTGGGAGACTTAACTAAGATGATGTATGTGAAGAGCTTAGCACAGTGTGGGGCATATAGTAAATCCTCGGCTGTTAGCTAGTAGTAGTAGTAGTTGTTGTTATAGTAGTAATGGTGGTAGCAGTAGTAATGGTAGTAGTAGTGGTAGCAGCAGCAGCAGCTGTAGTAGTAATGATGGTAGTAGAGGTAGTAGTAGTAGTAGTAGTGGTGATGGTGGTAGTAGTAGTAATGGTGGTAGTAGTGGTAGTAGTAATGGTGGTAGTAGTGGTAGTAGCAGCAGCAGCAGCTGTAGTAGTAGTAATGGTAGTAGTAGTAGTAATGGTAGTGGTGATGGTGGTAGTAGTAGTAGTAATAATGGTGGTAGTAGTAGTAATGGTGGTAGTGGTGGTAGTAGCAGCAGCAGCAGCTGTAGTCGTAATGATGGTAGTAGAGGTAGTAGTAGTAGTGGTAGTGGTGATGGTGGTAGTAGTAGTAATGGTGGTAGTAGTGGTAGTAGTAATGGTGGTAGTAGTGGTAGTAGCAGCAGCAGCAGCTGTAGTAGTAGTGATGGTAGTAGAGGTAGTAGTAGTAGTAGCAGTAGTGGTAGTGGTGACGGTGGTAGTAGTAGTAGTAATAATGGTGGTAGTAGTAGTAATGGTGGTAGTAGTGGTAGTAGCAGCAGCAGCAGCTGTAGTAGTAGTGATGGTAGTAGTAGTAGTAATGGTAGTGGTGATGGTGGTAGTAGTAGTAGTAATAATGGTGGTAGTAGTAGTAATGGTGGTAGTAGTGGTAGTAGCAGCAGCAGCTGTAGTAATAGTGATGGTAGTAGTAGTAGTAGGGGTAGTGGTGATGGTGGTAGTAGTAGTAGTAATAATGGTGGTAGTAGTAGTAATGGTGGTAGTAGTGGTAGCAGCAGCAGCAGCAGCTGTAGTCATAGTGATGGTAGTAGAGGTAGTAGTAGTAGTAGTAATGGTAGAGGTGATGGTGGTAGTAGTAATAGGAGGTAGAGGAGGAGTAACAAAGGAAACAGTAGTACACGGCCATCCCCAGTTCACAGATGCAGAAAGTGAGGCCCAGAAAGATGAGGTAAGATATCTGGCAGCAGAGTGTGGAGATTAAGAAGAGGGACCCTAGAGTCAGGTTACCTGAGTTCAAATCCTGCCATTTCCAGGCCATGTGACCTTGAGCACGTGACTTGTCTGTGCCCCAGTTTCCTCACATGCCAAAAGGTGAGTGGCTCTCCCCGCCCCACAGGACGTGTGAAGTGAGTCTTGCACAGAGCGAGTGCTGCGTAGCTACTGGCTCTCGTGTTGCTGTCACCTCCTCCGAGGGCGCCACCAGTGGAGGCTAGGGCACAGAGCCCGGCTCTTCCTACCTCACTGCTTGGTCTCCACATAACTAAGATGACTACCCTCTTTTTTCTCATCTGGGCCAGGCTGCCAGGCTCTGGAGTGGTCCAAAGGAAGACTGCTCCAGATGCAGGATCAAAGCCTCATCTGACCGTCCTGGTAGGATGCCCGCCAGGGGCCAGGGGCCAGAGCAGAGGTGGATTCCCCTAGCACAGCGCTAGGAGTGGTCCCCCCAGGAATGTGCGATGCAGAGGCTCTGGGGCCAGGTGTGTTCCGCAGACCACAGGGGTATGTGAGCACCACAGGGCAAGTTGGGGAGGAGCCCCAACACAGTGGAGAAGCAGGTGGGGAATATAGGAAGCTTTACAAACAAGAGCGGGGATTTTATTTGAAAAGTCATCTTCAGTTGGAGCCTTTTTTTTTTTCGCCATGCCATGCAGCTTGTGGGATCTTAGTTCCCCAACCAGGGATTGAACCCAGGCCCTTGGCAGTGAAAGCGCCAGTCCTAACCACCATACCACCAGGGAATGCCCTGGAGGCATTTTTCAATCTCCTCTCTTCCACTGCCTCCCCCCTGGAGAGGGGCTACCTGCTCAGGAGGCAGATTGGGGAAGACGCTTGTGCTCCCCACACAGGTTCTGGAGTCCCCATGCCCCGCCCAGCTCAAGGAAGAGAGAGGGAGAGGGTGGATGCGGTGGAGGCACTCACGTTTGATACAGTGGTTGGTACTGTTTGCCGTTGTCCATCCTGGGCAGCACTGTCCCCCGCAGACATTCCTCCTGCGGGGTCACCAAAACAGGGTCAGCATAGGGTGCTCAGAGCGGGACTATTCACAGAGCCCTTCTGATGGTCCCACCCTCTACAGGCAGGGCCTGGGGGAACTCTGCCAGGCCGGGCACTGTCCCCCTTCTCTAGGGAGGCCGCATGGCCCATGGGCGGGTGCTTTGGGATCCTTCACATCTAAGATTGAATCCTGACTCTGCCATTCTCTGCATGAGCTTGGGAAGCCTCATTCTTTTCGTCTGTACAATGGAGATAATAATACCTGCTTAATGTTGTTGTGAGGATTAAATGAGATAGGATGTATAGCCCCTGACACACTGGCACAGGGATCACGAAGATGATCAAAAAGCAAGTTCAGAGTGGCTCAGTCACTTGCTAAGACTAAACAATAAGTAAACGCCAGAGCCAGAGTCAAACCTCAGCTGACCCAACTCTAAGTCACGCTCCAACTCCACATGGTCTCTCACCAAAAAATTATCACCATGGCCCTTGCCAACAAATTCTGATAATCCAAGGGAAGCTGGAAAACACACACAAAACAGCCTTAAGGACATACATATGCATCACCTACCAACAAATGCACACTGGGAGGAGCCTTAGCCCTCTGGCAGGCTGGTGCCCGGTCCCACGGAGCGCTGGGTGGGACAGAAGGAGCCGGAGCTCCAGAATTTCTCTTTAAGAGGAGCTGAGGAAGTGGCAAGCTGGGAGGAAGATGGGGCTGGGGACTCGGGGTAAGCTGCTCTGCATGGCGAGCACATTTTTTACTTGGGCAGGCTGATGGAACTTACTTGGTGGGAGATAGTCCTTCCCCCAGCTACTCCTTGGTGCTGGCACCGAGACACCTACAGGAGACACTGACCAGCAGTTGCCACCGGGGCCACTCACCCAACTCACCCAAACTCTGCCCTCAGGTGTTGAGCGAGGCCCCTGCAGCACCAGTATCCTTCACCTACCCTGACTGTCAGTCTAAAGACCCAAATGCCTGGACAGAGGTGACTTCCCGAGAAGGGCTCTATTTGGAGAAGACCTCTGGGGCCCTGACTCCTCAGCTCAGGCTGGGCCTGGCTCTGCTTCACAGACCCCATCATTACCATCAGAAATTGTCTACTGAGCACTCGCTGAAACTCAGGGTGAGCGGGGCAGCAGAGGTACGGAGCCCAAGAGTGAGGTGAAGGACAGACCGGGGGCCATTCCTGTGACCTTTGTGGCCGGCATGGTGGGCATCTGGTCCCACTTAGGAGTTTGTTTGACATTTGTGTGGCCCCCAAAGCTTGTGTGGTTTTTGAAACCTTACGAAACATTCAAAATAAATTCCTTCAGCTTGAAAAAGCTGAGGCCCATTCCTGGCCCTTTGGCCCAAAGCTGTGGGGAGCTGCCTCCCAGGGAGGCCCCAGAATGTCCTCCCAGCCAAGGGTTGTGCCATTTCAGCCACCTAGAAGCCTCTCTGGACCGCTGCATTCATCGGTTTCCTGGTTCCCCGAAGGCCTCTTCCCCATCAGGGCCCAAGTCACTGGGTTCTGGGGAAGGGGCTGGTCCTCACAGCCAGGGCTTCTGAGTGTGTGCTCTGGCGGGAGTGGGGACTACCCACCCATTGGTGAGTCATTACCCCTCTGGTGGTGACAAGGCCTCTTAGATGCCTGAGAGGTCTTTGAGAGGGAAGCAGACAGCATGCCCTGGGAGTTTTCTAAAAACTAGGGTCTGTGGGAGTCCAGAGAGCACGGACTGAGGGGCCCACCTGGCTGAGAGGTCATGCAGTGGATCCCAGCTCAAGGAGGCCCACTGAGCCTGCTGGTACCCTAGATGCCTTCAGAATGGCTACGGAGCTGACTGTAGGAAGGCAGCAGCTCGTCCTGCCCTGCCCGACCACGGTAGAGCCCTCAAGGCCGTCAGGGCCCTGGTGAGAACTGGTCAGAATCAAAGCTGCCAAGCAGGGGGGCAGGGCTTGGCTAAGCGGGCACTCGAGAGGGCTACAGAAGCCCAGCCGGAGTCTTGGGTACAGGCTCAGGGAGGTGCCCGATGGGAGATGACCACTCCGTGGGCTCTGGCTAGTTGGAGAGAGCAAATGAGCCTGACTAGCTGGGGCCAACGACTCAGTGGCTCTGACTGTCTGGAAGATGCCACTCAGAGATTATATAAGCCCAGCCTTCCAGGCCACACCACTCAGCAAACATTAGCCCAGGATCCAGCATCATTGCCCAACCCCTCTGGCTAACAGCCTAGGACAGCTGCTGTTCCACCTGGAACAAATCTGGTCATACTGGTCCTTTGTTATAGATGCCTCAAGGCTCTCCACTGGCCTCTACAAAGCCAACCGGACCCCTCCTGCCTGTGGAGTCTAATTGCCCCCCTTCCCCCCTTATCTCCATGGCCACCTACAACCAAAACTATGATCCTCCAAGTATACGAAGTTTGTTGTCCCCCAGCTGCACTGTATGTGGGCACATTTTGATGCCTTTGCTTAAGCTGCTCTCTCTGCCTAGACTGCCTTCCCTCTCTTCTTTGCCGACTGAAATCCGTGGCACGCTCCAAGACTTCCAGATCAAATGTCACCTCCTTTGTGTAAAACCTCCCCTGACATCTACCCAGCCTTCCCCATTCTCCAGCCGCCACACCATTTAGCGCTGATTATCTCAGGCTGTTGGTGTATGTCTCCATCTTGAGTACCTTGAGGGTTCTTTCTTATTCCTCTTTGTGCCCCTAGAGTCTAACATAGTGCCTGACATGTGGTGTACTTTTAATACCTCTTTGTTTCACTTAATCCAATGTTTCCCAACACACTTCTGGTAGGAAAGGGAGTTTGACGGTTCCGTATTTGACGTTTCCATAATCACAACATGCAACAATGCTGAATCACACAGCGAGAAAGTGATTCCCTTATTTTTTTATTTTATTTTATTTTTTTTAGTGATTCCCTTTTTAGTGATCGTTCTAGTCTGATTAGATCAGTGGGAAAAAATCCCTGTCGGAGGTTGGGTCTTCATGCCTGGTTCTCTCTCCAGCACTTGCCAATTGCCCTTTCCAATAGGGAGAACTACAGGGCTGAACTTCCTATGATAATGGTATTTGACTAGACTTTGAGAACATTTTGTTTTCATTTCAGTTTCCCTACAGTTTTCTCTTTATGACAAGTGGTACTATTTTCAGCTTATGATAGTGATATAAAGTGTCCTTGAAAATGGATTTATGTAGAAAAATGCCAAGCACTGTTTGTAATACCAAAATATGTAACTCATCTAAGTGTCCAAAAACAGAAGGATGGATAAATAAACTGTGGTATATTCAGACAATGGCATAATAACCAACAATTAAAATGAATAAACTTGGGCTTCCCTGGTGGCGCAGTGGTTGAGAATCTGCCTGCCAATGCAGGGGACACAGGTTCGAGCCCTGGTCTGGGAAGATCCCACATGCCGCGGAGCAACTGGGCCCGTGAGCCATAACTACTGAGCCTGCGCGTCTGAAGCCTGTGCTCCTCAATAAGAGAGGCCGCGATGGTGAGAAGCCCACGCACCCCGATGAAGAGTGGCCCCCGCTTGCCGCAACTAGAGAAAGCCCTCGCACAGAAACGAAGACCCAACACAGACAAAAATAAATAAATGAATAAATATTAAAAAAAAAAAAAAAAGAATAAACTTGGGCTGATTATATTAATGTAGTTAAATTTCAAACATCTAATGAGGATTGGAGAAAGCAAATTGTAGAGGGATAATGCAGCATAGTACCACTTATCTAAGTTTAAAATATGCAAAACAATATTGTGTATGTTATGGATGCATGCATCTGTAGTAATGGTATAAAAACATAGATTGGAATCATGGGTAAATTCAAGGTAGTGGTTAACTCTGGGGAGAGAGAGAGACAAATTTATAGAAGATATTTTGACTAAAAAAATCAGAAGCAAAATAGGCCCAAATATTAAGGTTTGAAAAAGCTGGATTGTTAGTTGTATTATTTCCAATACTTTTGTAGGTTTGTATAAAACTTCATAATATAAAATACTTAAAAATAAATAAAACACAAAATCCTGTTATTTTAATAGTTTATAAATTTAAGAAAATAATAGAACAAGGAGGAAAAGATAGAGGAAAATATTATGAAGGTGGTATGCTGTGAGGCTAAGCTTAAGAAACACTGAATGCTGGGAAACAACGGCTTAAAAAGTTTCCTGTGGACTGTGAATTTCAATAGTGCAAGAATTGTTTCTGCTCTGGTTACACTGTGTCCCAGACACCTAGCACTGTGCCTGGTGCACACTTAAAATCTTCATTGTGTGCAATAAAACCCCACTAACATTGCAAGTTCCACGGAGACAGAGGCTGTCTTGGCCACTGCTGTATCCCCATGGTCCAGCAAAGTGCCGGGCATATAGGAGACCTTCCAAACGTTTGTTGAATGAAGAATCCCCAGTAGTGGTGATGCAATTCCAAGCTTTACCAGCAGGTGGCACTTAGTCCTTGGCCCTGAGCAATTCACAAGGCAACTGCCAGAGAGGCCAGCCTGGCCAGAAGCCATGAGCTAGAATGGACTTGGGGAGAGGAAGCCAATGGACAAGATTGCCACTCAGCCCCTCCCCAGATGACTTGGAGTGGCTAGCTGGAGTGCCAGAGGAACCCACCCTTTATCAAAGCTGCAGAAAATAATCTGGGGGAGGAGCCAAACCCAGCATGTGATGTGATGTGTGCACCTGTATATGGCAAGTGCTTGTGGGTGGCACCCAGCCCAGGTCCTTACACACCTGTGTACATCTACCAGCCTTATCATGGTGACAATCTGCTTTGCTCATCACCACCTCATTTCACAACTGCGAATAGTGCACCCTCCCACCCCCACTCCACTATCCCATCTCCCCCCAACTCCCACCCGAATGCTGACGGTATAAGCTCCTCCATGATCTGGTTCAACCTATGCCTCCAGCCTCAGCCCTGTGGCTCCCCTACACCAGGGTGCAGTCCTGCCCCTAGGCCAGTGACAACAGTGAAAAGCCCTTGTCTTTGGGCAGTGCTACACCTCGGCACCCCACTCCTGCCACCTCCCCTCTGCTTCCCCACACACCGCCCCTCGAACCCCAGGGGCTCCTGCTCACAGGGCCTCCTTCTCCTCCGGGCTCCTCAGCCACAAACGTCCATTCCTTTATGCTTAACATGAAGCTTCTGGTACTAGAAAGCATGTTCACCAGTGCATATCTGTTCATTTCTCCAATTCGATTTGCAGTAATTGAGTTGCCCTCCTGGCAGGAACAATGCCTTTGTCTCGGGGCCCCACCCCCTATCCCAGGCCCTGCACACTTGCTCTTAAGAAGTATGTATTCACTTGCACAGGCCATTAACACCGGCTGATCCTCTGTGTAAGCGACTTGGCAGTGCTCGGGTCTACTCTGTCTGCCGTAAGCTGGGCCTTCCAAGGGCCGCGGGGAATTCATTCACTCACTCAACAGATACTTAACAAGCAGCAACTATATACGAGCACTGTTCTAGGCACTGGTGACACAGCAATGTACAAAACAAAGCCTCTCTTTTCATAGAGCTTACATTAGCGTGGGCTGGGAGACCAGACCATAAACACAGAAACAGAAACATAATATGTCCAATGGGAATAAGTGCTATGAAGAAACGTAGAGCAGGGTGAAGGAAGAGAGAGGGTGGGGCAGGAGTAGTCAAGAAGGTCTCTCTAAGCAGAGAAACACAGGAGAAGAGTGCTGCAGCCTAGGAAAATAGCGAGTGGAGAGGCAGTAAGAACATCCTCGGGAGTAGAACAGGGGTTGCAGTGTCCTTCGTGCTATGAGCCAGGGGACTGAACCCACCTGGCAAATCGGGCCCAAGCCAAGAAGGGCTGCCAGGTTCCTTCCCAGCCTCCCCGATGGTGTCCCCACGCAGCCCCGCACTGCCCGGGCCTCCAGTGCCCCCCATTCTGGAGACACCTGTCATACTCGGGCAAGACTGAGCCTCCCGCAGCCGTGCCGATCTTCAGCAGGGCTGGGGGTTACTGGGGAGCCTCTCCCACGCTGCGAGGGAGCCCCCGGCAAGCAGCTGGTAGTCTCAGGGTAGGGGGGAGACTTAGCCCTGCAAAGTGCGCGAGTCGCGCTGACACCTAGCTGCACAAGGGCCCACACAGACCCACTCCCCCACGGACCCACAGGGCCGCAGCCACATCGCGAGCAGGCTTCCTGCCCAAAGTGCCCCCGACCCCACGCCCACTTCCACGTCCAGCCATCCGCGGGCCCAGGCCGACCTCTGCCGCAACCCACAGACCCGTGCCCCCGCGCAGGCTTCGCTGCCAGCCTCCGTCCTGGAGATGCATCTGCCCTCGCGCTCTGGCGCTCCCGGCATCCTCCACCTACCCGCGCTCTCAGCCCGCTCAGCTTCCCCTGGGCCTCAAGCGCGTGGAACGCCCACCCCGCTGCCCTCTCCCCGATCCCTTTCAGATCCCCGCACCGCTACGGGCGTCAGCAGGCACCGGTTGGAGGCGGGAGGGAGGAGGGCGGGCGAATGCACTGGCGCCTTGCGAAAGGATTAACGTCGGGTCTGGGCGAGCTGGTACGAAAGGGTGTGGGTGGTGTTTCTCTTTCCTCCAAACTCTTTGCGAGTGGGTCAGATGGAGCCCCAGCTCCGGGACTTCGGTCTGTTTCCCCGCAGTACTGGGGACAGAGGGATGAAAGGCGGAGCCCGGCGCCCTCTCCTCTAGCCTGCACATCCCTCTACGAACGAGCGTACGGGAGACCGGCCCTCGCTCCCCCAGCCCCCATGCTTCCCTCTCCAGTGCTCACCCCGTTAGCCGCCCTCGTGCAGCCCGCGGTCGCTGCGCGCTCCCGAGGCGCGGGAGGGCCGGGGGTGCCCGGGCCCGGGGTGCGGACTGCTGCTGGCGCAGGGGCCGGCTTCTCCAGGTCTGCGCAGGTGGCTGGACTCGCCGCGGCTGCTGCGCGCGGGGCGGCCTCCTGGCCTCTGCCTCGGCGGGCCTGCTGGGGCTCCCCCAGCCAGGTTGGGTCCGCTCCGCGGGCGGCAAACCCGGAACGGGCACGTTCTGCTCCCGGAACAGACTGTACACCTTGGCTGTAGCCGCTGCGGGGTGGTTGCCCCCGGGGCGCCGCAGCCGACTCGCGTCCCTTCCAGCCGGCTCGTATCTTCCCACCGGGTCCCTCTGAGCATGACCCATGCCCACGAAGAGAGCCAGGGTGAGCGGCAAGAAGCTCCTCCAGGGGTTCCGACGCCTGGGGCAGCGGGTGGTGGTTGGGGGCCTCATGGCGCCGGGGCGCCCGGAAAGCGGCGCGGGCGGGTAACTGCCCCGGGGCTCGCAGTCTGTGCGCCCGGCCGCCCTCTGGCTGCGCTCTGGTCCCCTCCCGGTGGCCCGCCTCTCCCCGTCTAGGGGGCCCCGAATCAGACTGCGGGCCAGGCTCTCCGTGGAGCGAGGGCCAGGCTGCGGGGGCGGCCCGGGGCTGCGCGCAATGAGCCCGGCGGCCGCGCTCCGTCTCTAGCTGGGTGGGCACCGCTGTCGCACCTCCGCGCCTTCTCCCCGTCACTGTAGCCTCCTGAATGGGGACCGGAGGCTTTTATTTTTGGAAACCTCCCCCTGATTTTTCGTCTCTTTTATCCACACCGTGCCCCCTCCTCGGAGGGACAGCTCAGCCCCCTCATTACGGGAGAGGGAGAGAGGAATTCCAGCAACACCCACTTTGGCACTGGGAAGCGAGCGGGCGGCGAGCGGTGTTAACCCGTGAGGAGCTGGGGGCGACGCAGGGCCGGCTGGAGGGCTAGTAGGCGAGATGACGCCTGCCGGGACAGGGGCACCCAAGGCACCTTTCTCTTGTCCTGGGCAAGCTGAACTGCTGACCTGTCCAGAGTTTATCGCCCGCCCCTAACCTCAGGGACAAACTCCCTGTTCGATGACCAAGGCTGCAGCCTCGAAGGTCTGAAGGAGGTCAGGAGAGGTACCAAGAACGGCATGACAGAGGCAGGACCCAAAGGCCGGGCCCCGGACCCTTCGCTTCCGCCCGAGCCACTGGGGGCGTCGGCCGGGGGTGCGGCTAGAGCTGGGGCAGCACGGGGCAGCTCGCCTGCCTCCGCCGCCGTGGGACGCGGGAGCGCTGGAAGGTCCCCTGGGGGCGCGCGCCCTCTAGTGGACTAGGCCGCGTCCTTGGCTATCCTGCGGCCGGCAGAGACCTGTCGCTGCCAGCCGCCTTAGCTCCTTGATCTTAATCCCCTTCCTGCTGCGTCAGGATCGACCCTAGGCCTGAGGCGTTGATGGCGGCGGATCCTACAAGAGGTGCCTTCTCTTCCACAGGGGAATAAACATGGAGGATCTGGAATAAGGTCACTCAAGGAGACAGCGTGTGTCCAAGAAGTGAATGAAATCCAGTCCTCCAGCCTGCGGCTCAGATCCATTCCCTAGACTCCCATCCAGCCCCTCACTCCCTCGGGATTCGATGAGCTTCTGACTGATGCAGTGAGTGTGCTCACATCTTCTTGTGTTGGCAGGGAGAGGGCAGGGGTGCTGGAATGCCAACGGCCACCCATCTTAGTACCCCCAACAGTCAGCTCGTCACTCACACCATGGTCCCCTGCCCTAAAGTCTAAAGGCCTGGCAACCATGGCTGCCTCCCCCAAGCAACCCACCTGCCCCCTGCATTTCTGCAGCCTGCTGCTTCCTAGAGAGGCAGAGGGACCCAGCAGGCAGGAAGGCACCAGTTTATAAGGACCCACACCACACAAAGGACAGACCCAGTCTACTGTTGAAAAACAGCCTCAACTCCTGACCTTGGCCTCCAAAGCCCTGCAGGACTGGCCCCCTCTCTGCTCTATCTCACCTCTTGCTGGGGCACTCACCACACTGCAGCTGCATTGGCCTCCTCTCTACTCCTTGAACAGGCTAAGTTAATGCCCACTTCCCTCTCCCTGAAACTCATCTCCAGGATGTTTACAGGACACGATCATCACTTAACCTCTCAGCTCAAACATCACCCCCCGGAGAGGCCATCCCTGACCCCCCAACCTAGCGCAGCCTTCCCACTCCCAAGTCATCACTTTCTAATATATCACCCTGTTTCACCTTCATTGCTCTAGAGTAGTTGAAATTGTTTGTTTACCTGTATAACTGATTTATTGAATGGGCTGAACCTGAAGAGGGACAATCAGGAAACAGCTCTATTTTTCTCCCCTCACTGCCTTCAACCATATTATGGTGAATTTCTCTTCTCCACCCTTAATGGCATCTCAAGCAGAGTCCTTGGCTTGCGCATCGCCGTTAGTCACAAGAACAGTTTCATTTCTATAATTAAGACCAATTTCCAGGCACTAAAAAGTCTGGTACTGTCCAAATCAAAACCTCATCCAATTTAATCAATCTCGTATCCAATTTAATACCCCTCCTCTCCCTCCACAGGCCTGTCCCCTGGCTCAAGATCATGTACTAGGGAGACTGGGGTGTGGTCTGATTTTCTGACCTTGCTTTTCTGCTGTGGCTCCTCCACATCAGGGTTGGGGGAGAGGTGTTGGGGGAAAACGGTAAGGTCCTGTGTGACAGGTGCCCTGGGCTGACAGGTGCCAAGCTCTGGCTCTTTCATGGGCACATTTGTGGGTTCTTGGGAAGCTCTCTGCATGACCTCCACCCTGCACTACCATAGCAAGGCACTCTCTGGACATCTTCCCTGTGTCCCCTACTCCCCATGGGACTTGCCTGTCCATGCCAGCAAACCAGTGGCGAGCTGGCTGCATCTCATCTTGCTATAAGGGCCACTCCAGCCAGTCT
Organism: Balaenoptera ricei; assembly: GCF_028023285.1. Classification (NCBI taxonomy): domain Eukaryota; kingdom Metazoa; phylum Chordata; class Mammalia; order Artiodactyla; family Balaenopteridae; genus Balaenoptera; species Balaenoptera ricei. Next base: position 160,345,881 of record NC_082640.1, read on the forward strand.
CCACAGTCAGAATTCTCCAGGCAGAAAATGCACACAAGCCTCTTCATTTATGTACATCCCCAATTCCTAAAGACATAGGTTGGGTTCTCCCAAGAACTTTCTTGCTGTGCTTTGGTGCACTGGGGTGCTTGCAGCTTCTAGCACCTCAGCTAGCAACAGTGGAGGCAGAATTATGGGGAGTCATGCTAGTTTCCTCTTCTTTGGAGGCCCCCAGTCTCTATGACTGGTTTTCTTAGGGCCCTGTTCACTTGGCTTGCTTGGGGAGTACCCTCAGGGGAAATCTCAGCCCTGCTTACTAATGCAACTGTTCTCTGACTCAATGACTTTCTTCAATCCCTTTTTATTCGTAGGCTGGAATCCAGGGATGTATCTTAATAGTTGTTGAACTGGTTCTGCCTTTAGTAAGATGCCTAGTACTTCTCTTTGGCACGTGAGAACATTCAGTCCTTATCGTTCTAGCCTTTGCAGCTTCAGCAGAAATTCAAAGACCACATGAAAAATCCTGTTCAACAACCTATAATATTATTGTCTGACTTCCCAAGCCACAATGCTAGCTCTAAAGGAGTAGATATCTTGCCTGCCTGGCTAACCCCTGTTTCCCCAAAACCTAGAACAGTGCTTGCCTCTAATAGACAGCCAAGAAATACGTGTTCAGGGACTTCCCTGGTGGTCCAGTGGCTAAGACTCCACACTCAACATGCAGGGGGCCCGGGTTCCATTCCTGGTCAGGAAACTAGATCCCACATGCTGCAACTAAGAGTTTGCATGCTGCAACTAAGAGTTCTCATGCCACAACTAAAGATTCCACATACTGGGGGCTTCCCTGGTGGCGCAGTGGTTGAGAATCTGCCTGCCAATGCAGGGGACACGGGTTCGAGCCCTGGTCTGGGAAGATCCCACATGCCACGGAGCAACTGGGCCCGTGAGCCACAATTACTGAGCCTGCGCGTCTGGAGCCTGTGCTCCGCAACAAGAGAGGCCGCGATGGTGAGAGGCCCGCGCACCGCGATGAAGAGTGGTCCCCACTTGCCGCAACTAGAGAAAGCCCTCGCACAGAAACGAAGACTCAACACAGTCATAAATAAATAAATAAAAGAACGTGAATTTCTAAAAAAAAAAAAAAGATTCCACATACTGCAACTAAAAAAAAAAAAAAAAAAAAAAGATCCCGCATGCTGCAACGAAGATCCCTCATGCAGCAAAAAAGACCCCGAGTGCCACAACTAAGACCTGGCACAGCCAATAAATAAATAAATATTAAAAAAAAAAAAAAAGAAAGAAAGAAAAGAAATACGTGTTCAATGGATGGCTAACTGAATGAATGACAGGGTAATCCCATCAAGTAGGGAGGGCTGCTATCATTAGACCCATTTTCAGAGAGAAAAACTGAGTTCCTGGTGGGAGTTACTGGTCCAAGTTCATGTGCTTGCTGCCTTTAAGGATGGCCCTAAGGATCTCCTTGAATTCTGCACCTTGCATTTTGGGATGAATGCCATCTCAATTCCCAGAATGCTCAGCTCTCTCCCTGAGACACTGCTCCTTCACAGCTATGGGAAAACCTCAGCTCCACACTTCCCTCTCCCTGCCTCATTATCTACCCAGTTCTTTAGTTCCGGGCTCCCTTCCTCACCCCACTACCTCCCCAGTTCCTTTAGCATCTCTCCTCTTCATCCCTCAACGCTCACCTCAGATCCCCATGAGCCTTCCAAGGCCAGAAACCTTGGCATCAACTTCATCCCTGACCTATTTTTTCCTCCCACGTGTCCAAGTCATTATTACTGCTCTGTCTCCTCCGTCTGCACTTCTGGAAGTCTGCTGCCCATTCAGCCTCTCACTGCTCCAACTCAGCCAAAACCCTCATGCAGACACACTTCCCTCACCTCTAGGCGCCCCTCCCACTCCCTGGTGAGTACAAGCGGTCCTTGGAAATTCCCACCCTGTTCTCCTGGGGGCCCACAGCCAGGCTAATCTACTTTGAAGACTGGCATCTCCTACTCCCCCATCCCAGCACCATCCTCCTGTCCTGCCTCCCACTTACTGCCCGTCACTCCCTTTCCCTGTAATCGCTGGGATCTGCTGATGCAGCTCTTCAGAATCTCCAATCCCATAAACAGTGGAGTTTTCTGTTTGTTTTTCCTTTTTGAAGCTGCTAAAATTTATGGAGTCTACTATGATCCAAGCACTGTGCTAAGCATGCTACGTGAATTGGCTCCTTTAACCAAAGAAAGGAGGTGTGATTTCCACGTACACAGAGGAGGAAACTGAGTCTGGGAATAGTTACTGGCTTGCCCACAATCACACAGCTGATAAGCAGCTGAGGAAGTGTTCCAACCTTGGTCATCTGCCACCTGAGCCCAAGCTTTTAAGACTGCAGCACCTTGCCTTCACTCTGGGCTTGAGCCTCGGCAGCCCTCATGACAATTGAATGGTACCTTTTCCAGCCATCTCTGCAGCTGTCCCCACCTAAGACTCTCCACCACACATTCCCCAGCCTCTTCCCTGATGGCTAGCCCACCACTCAATTCCCAGGGGATAGGTATCAGAACTTCTGTCCCCCTCTCCCTTCCCTGCTTAGGAAAAGAAGGGGAGCTAACCGTTTCCAGCAAGGCCCCTGACTCACCACGTGTCACTTCCCTACCTCTGATTCCCGCTTCTCCCCTAAAGAGGCACAAAATGTCGCTAAGCCAACTAACCCACCCCTTGGGTCTGGGGAGGGAAATCGTCTCCGGAAACCCTGCAGAGAGAGTCCCAAGGGGCTGCTAAAAAGATTCCAGTGGGGAAAGGTTTGCCGGGACACGTGCACCATGAGAGGGGATGGCAGTCTGCTAGACACTCAAGGCAACCTCATTGCTTTCCCATGTCTTGGAATAACGCCAGCAGCCAGAGAGCTACCAGAACCTGAACTAACTTGGTAAATAAGGGCCAAAAACAAGGACTGCATTTCTGCTCCCTTTGCTGAGACCCAGACTCTGGACAGAATTCCAGGGATTTTTCTTGCTTGGAAGTGATTGGATCTCCAGTCCTGAATTCCTCTCCCCAGGAGAGCTTGTTCCCCTGCTCAGAACAAATAACACATTTCCTGGTTAATCAGTGGGCGGAACAGCTGAAGGAAGGTTGATTGGGCCCCCAGCCTTCCAGATGGGAGCAGCTCACGGGCTCAAACGTCCTTGTCCAGAGACTGGGCGGCTGGGACCCTGCATCGTGCAGCCTCAGCCTCCAGTCTGGAAGGTGGAGGCTGTATGAAAAGGCCCCAGCTCCCTCCTGCTCGAGGCCTCCAAGGCCCACAGGGGCTGCCAAGACCACGCCACCTCAGACGCTGTGGCCTGGCAACCCCCCAGTACTCACAGCCACCCTGCTCTGGTCTGCCAGTACTGTCCCCTCCGGGTGCAGTGAATGTTTCTGTCTTCGGTGAGCTCAGCTCTCAGCTATGCTTGGCTTCTATTTTCCCATCTGAAAATAGAGATAATGATGCTTTTCTTGCCACCCCACCTTCAGGGCAAATAGATAACCAGCCCTATCTACCCTGTGATGGGAGGGGTTCAGTGACTGCTACTTCATTTGCCAGCTGATATTTCTGGAGCTTTTAAAAGGTACCAGGCACTGTGCTAAGTGTTTTACAGTCATTCTCCTTTAATCCTCATAATAACCTTCTGAAGAAAGTACTATTATTTCATCATGTAGCAGAAGAGGAAATGAAAGCTCAGAGAGGTAAAATGACTTACCCACAATCACAAAGCTAGTACTTGGTTACACTAGGATTCACTCCTGGTTTTTCTGGTTCCAGACACTATACAAATGCCAGCTTCCAGAGGAGCATTTCTCTGGAATCGCACCTCTGGCTGCTGATCTCTGGGATCCAGAAGCATTCACAGCCTTTTGTGGTATGGTGTAGGGTTGTGCTGATGGACACATAAAATCGCTGTCACGAGCTGGCCCCCATCAAGCACATCCCACTCTTCTCAGGCCTATTTACAGCTAGGGGTCTATTTTAGGTCAAGGGCAGACAAAAGTCATCATGGGGAGTTTCAGTGAATCTGATTCCCTCTCACCAAGGGGAAGGAAGGAAATAAGCTTACCCTACATCAAGTCGTTCTCCATTTCTGAGTAAGGCTCATCTCAACCCTCAGCTTTTCTCTTTAGAGCACAGATAGAGCATCTACGTGGCCCTGTGAGGTAGGCATCGTAATTTCCACTTCACAGACTCAGAGGGGTGAAGTCTCTTGCTCAAGGTCATACAGCCAGGAGTAGAGCCAGGATTCAACTAAAAGTTCTGACCGGCTCCAAAGTCCGTGCTGTGCACACTGCACTCACTCCAGGATGTCCTGCAATGATGTGGAATGGGCAGCTCTTCAAAATAACTGATTTCACTCCGTTTCCCTTCATTTCCAATCCTTGATACAAGGGTGGGCTGACCTGAAAGCTCTGTGCATTTAGCTAAAGTTCAGACCACATTTCCTATTTACCTGCATAAATCCCTTCAGCCTCTGGCTGGAGTGGCATCCTCTAGAACTCCTGGGGGCTGAAGCATAACTTCTCCCCGAGCAGAGTCTCTGAAGACCTGAGCAGGAAAATGATGTGAGCAGCCCGGAAGGCCTCCTTCTTTTAATTTCCCCCCAGTAAGACCACAGGGATTTCAGGCGCTCTCCTGGCGATGAGGGGGTTATTCAGGTAGGGACAGATTACACACTGTATTATCCTTTCCAAATGCCCAGGGAGAAAGCCCTGTGGGCTGAAGGACGATGCAGCCCTATCCTGGATTCTGGCACGGCTGGGCAGGAATTTGAGGACAAGTTGAGAAGGAAGCAATTTTCCTCGGCTGTTGCTGGGGTCTCCCAGCCTGTCCCCACCTGGCTTCCTGCTGGGACACAGCGGCATCCCTCACAGCCCAAGGGATAGGGGTTTGGGGGACGGAGAACAGGGGCTGCCGTAGGGTCTTTCCCAGAATAAGCCCATAAGCAGCTCACTCTTCATCAAGACAAAGAAAGAGGGTTGACACCTTCTGCCACCACCTTCTGATGTCCATTTTCCCCTAATTATACACTGAGAATTGGGATACTCAGTGAGGTTTTCCCTGGTGCCCTGCATCCCCTCTCTCTAGGACCCCAAGACCTTAGGGACAGGCCCAAACCCCCAAACTCCCCAGGACAGGGCACAGACACCAGGCTTCGGTGGGGTGGGGGGCGGGTAGGAGGAGGTGCAGCCAGATGCCAGTGGGCCCCAGCCAGTCTACATGACTCATTCCTTGTTTCCGTCCACTCTGGTCTGAGTGCCTTGGCCCAGGGGCCTCGGGGAGGTTGTAACACAGGCTGGCCCCTCGCCCATCGGGACTCAGCAGACAAAAATTAAAGATCTCACTCCTCAGGAACTCACACAGACAGCAGAGGCATGCTCTGTGCTCTGCCTCACCAGACCAGACCTCAGGCCAGAGGAGGCTGATGGCCAAGGGAGGAAGGAAAGGCATCTCCGGCTCTTCCCCTCCTCTTCGCCCTCCACCTCCAGCCCTGAAGCCCTGGCCACCGCACGCTCCCTTCTCACTCCTCCTCAGGTCCTGGCGTGAAGATGCTGGTGCCAGCAGCACCTCCTCAGCAACACTCCACTCCTCCCCACCTCTGCCCGAAGACAGCAGTGAGGGAGAAACAGACTTGTAAACAACGAATCATACCTTTTTCTGGTTGCACAGGTTTGATGAGGCCAAAACCTGCTCAACAATCTTCAATGGCTCCCCACTACGTCACAAATCGAGCCCAAACTTCTTACTGGCCCCGCACCCAAGCTGGTTTCATACCCTTCCCCTCCTGTTTGCAGATAACACAGTCCCACTCACCCAGAATTCCCCCCAGTTTCCCCACCCGTGTCCCCTTACCCAAATTCCTCGGCTCACACCATTTCCTTCACCTGGGATGTTCTTCCCACCCCTGCCTGCCTGTCCTTTAACTCCCATCTCAAAACTCCCACTTCTTCCGAGAAGACTTCCTAGAACCCCACCGCCAAGTCCAGAAAGCTCGCTCCCTCCGCTGAACTCCTGTACCTCACTCTGCCCTGCATGACTAGTCCACCGCTGTAGGTGCCGGGGAAGTGGGAAATACACGGGGCTTTGGAGCGCCACTCAGCACGATCATTCACCAGCTGTGTGTCTTTGGCTAAAGTGACTTAACCTCTTTGAGCCAGTTTCCTCACCAACAAGAGATTGTTGTAGTAGTCCTTTAAAGCACAGCGCCTAGATACAACTGTATTTACCAACACAACACCCCGGACCACAGCCAACCCGGACCAGGGATGAACACATGACCCGGGGCAGCCTTTACATTGGCTGGTCAGTGACCTAAGACTTCTGTACCTAAGACTTCTGTGGTCTGATTTGAATGCATACGTCATTGGTTACTGGACAAATAAGATCCTCTCTTGAAAATTGGAACTAAGCCACTTGACTTTGAAAGCCATGCCCTGGGATTAAAACAACAGGTAAGTCCTCATTCCTGAGAGCTCACAGTCAAAGGGGGTCCATATAACCATAGAACAATAAAGCCGAAGAGGTATAATGACTTGCCTGGGGTCACGCAGCTGGTCAGTAACACAGAGAGGGCTGAAGCTCAGGTCTCTGGACCTGAGTTTGGTCCAGGGGTAGTGGGCTTCTTTGACAGGCTCAAAAGGCAGTGGCCCTGAGCTGATTGCCTGAAGAAGACCAAGGCTTCACTGTGCCCTGCATCAACCTGTTCCGGGCAGCTTGGGAACAAGTCAGTCCTTCAAGGACAAGGTCAGATCACAGCAGGGAGCACAGACCCTGGTTCTGGTCCTGCATATGCCCCCAGTGTCTCCCTGTCGTGCCCCTGGCCCTCCCCAGACTTCAGTTTCCTCATGTATAAAAGAGAGGGTTTTACCGGATGAACTCAAATTCCCTGTCAACAGTGAGATTTTGATTTGAGGAGCAGACAGACAAGGGATGGGCGTGGATCCAAGGACTGCAGGATCCACAGAATGTGAACCCTGAAGAGGACCTCCCTGAGAGATCAGCCAGCCCATTCCTTCAATTTACGGTTGAGGAAACTGAGGCCCAAAGCTGGAGAGATGTTTGTCCAAGGTCACATGACTGGCTACTGGCAGCCCCAGCACTTGAACCAGGGTCTCCTGACTCCCAGGCCTCTCAACTCTTTCTCTTTCAACTCCCTCAAGAAGCTGGGAGCTATTTGGCTGTCTGGGCCGGGGAAGCCAAGAGTGGCTGTGCATGTCAGCAGTGGGGCCTCAGAGCCTGGGAGCGTCTCTGACAGGGTAGGTGCAAGTGCCAAAGCCGCTGGTGGGGAGGGAGGGGGCTGGGAGCCAGGGAGGGTGTACTGGAGTTAAGCTGTCATCATCTCCCTTCTTCCAGATGGCAAGAAGAAGAAACATAGAAGGGTCCATGATGATTGAGGGGAAACAGTCCCCTTTTCTGATTGAGCCATTGCTCCACAGAGGACTGGCCTCCCTCTCTGCCCCCTCTCCTCTTTCTCTCTCTCTTTCTCTCTTTCACACACACACACACACACACACACACACCACAGACACACACACCCTATTTATTTATTTATTTTTTAAACTTTGGGTTTATTTATTTATTTATTTATGGCTGTGTTGGGTCTTCGTTTCTGTGCGAGGGCTTTCTCTAGTTGCGGCAAGTGGGGCCACTCTTCATCGCGGTGCGCGGGCCTCTCATTATTGCGGCCTCTCTGGTTGCGGAGCACAGGCTCCAGACGCGAAGGCTCAGTAATTGTGGCTCACGGGCCTAGTTGCTCTGCGGCATGTGGGATCTTCGCAGACCAGGGCTCGAACCCGTGTCCCCTGCATTGGCAGGCAGATTCTCAACCACTGCGCCACCAGGGAAGCCCCACACACCCTATTTAGCTGCTGCATTCTGCCACCTGCAATTTCAGTCTCAAGATGTGTACTGACATTCTCAGGTGTACTAGTTGGTGAGGCTTGGAGTTCCTTTCGCTGCCTGAGCTGCCTCTGAGCTCCTGCTTACCTTCTAATGCTTAGCCTGCTTGGCTGGCATCATGAGGCCTACCCATTCCACAAACATTTTTTGAGCACCTGGTATGTGCCAAACACTGTGTTAGGCACTGGGGGTGGGTAGGACATCCTCACTGCCTGTGGGATGGGAATTAACAGTCTGGCGGGCTCACTGAAGAAAAACCACTAACCATGCAAGTGGGGTTGGCTAGGGAGCATTTCTCAGAGAGCCCTGACTTTGACTTGAATCTTGAAGGCTAAGGGAGAGTTCACTATGTAGGAGGGGAGACATGCCAAGGAGAAGCACTGCATAGGGAAAGGCAGGGACGTAAGATGAAGCCTGGGCTGCTAGGGGGAATGACAAGTAACTTATGTGGTTGGAGTTTGGATAGGAATGGGGTTATGGAAGGAGATGAGGCTGGAGGGGTAGGCTGGGGTCAATTAATGGCGTGCTTAGCTCTAGTCAGCTCCTTTTCTCAGAAAGAAGGACCCGTTCCCCACATCTAAGCCACCAGCTGGCCCTGGAGGGGACAGACTGTTTATCTAGAATTCTGAGACTGATGTCCTCTGGTCAATTGCAAGGAGTCATTTGTGTGAGGAGGAAGTGGCATGCTCCTCATCTCCATGTTGATCCACCAATCAACATGAAGCCAGTGAATCTGCCATGCTTAAAAACAATCCCCTCCAACCAGTCTGTCCCCCAACATGGCTCCTCTTTTATAGAAATTGTGGAACAGCCAACAGAGCTAGTCTTGCCTGGCCCCTGTCCTCCTGATGCCATGACCCACCAACCCAACTATGTCCCTTCTTTGCCAACCCTTTCCCCAGGTACCTCTATTGTCTGAATTCCCCCCTCTCTCTGGACCCCTGGAGACTCAGCCCCCAAGTCAGGCTCCTGTCCCCCAGTCTCACTCTTCCTGGGCCTCAGGTCCCTCTATAATCCCACAAGCTCATGTTGCTGAAGTTACATCATGCCTGAGTATCATAATATACGTATCTAAGCCCACCCACTCTGCAGCCTCCCTCATAGCTTTGCCCCATAGAGAGGTAAGCCATATGGGCTTGATGTCAAACAGATAATCCGGGGAGTGCCCTGTGCATTTCAGCCATCATTTATTGAACATCTTTTTGTCAGGCATCAGCATTGCCAAGAAGAATAAGGCTTAGTCCCTGTCCTCAAGGAGTGTCCAGTGTAGTAGGAAAGGCAGCAACACCTATCAATCATGGTAAGTGCTGTGACTGAGATAATCTCAGGGAGCAATGTGCATACAAGGGAAGAGCATTCCAGCCTGGGAATATGGGACAATTGGTCAGGGAAGATCCTAGAGAGGATTCTATCTGAGTGGGGTCTGGAAGGCAGGGCAAGTCTCAGCCCAGAGAAGGTGGAAAAGATAGTGAGGAAGAGGCACAGTGATGACTACCAGAGCCAAGTTTGCAAAAATTAAATCACACCAGGGTCTACCCCATTTCCTTTTTTGGATGGGGTTCCTGATCAGAGAAATTTTGTCAGGTTTTTGAATGATAGTTGAATGAAATTCAAGTGATATTTAATGTGGATAGGCTGGGAAAAATACAGAGCCTACCGTAAGGCAATTATGTGGGGAAACAATTATTCCCCACATTGAAGGATGGATGGAGGTCATTGAGATCTATAGTAGCACATGAGGCAGGGCTGGGACCTGTGCAAGACTTCTCACAATTTGGATGAAGTCAGAAAAAGCATTTTTTATTAAATTATCACATGACATAGAACTGGAGGAATAAATGATAAACTGGAGGATAGAAGCAAGATTTATACTGATACAGATAAATTGAGATTTAATAGAGATAAGTGAAAAAGTCTTGCGTCTTAGTCCAAAAAAGGCAATAATTAAAGAATGAGAGACACTTGCTTCGATAGCAGTTCAGTGAAATGACCTTATTTTGGGGGTGGGGGTGGGGGTGGGCAGAGACTGTTGAAAAGGAAGATCCTAGTTAACCATTGGTGTGAAATAAACCAACAATGTAAACTTCTAAAAGGTCTAGTGCCATCTTGGGTAGAATCCAGGGCTCAGTACAGGGAGGGTAACAGTGTACTCCAAGCTGTTATAACACAATAACCGTTTTGTGCTTAATTCTGCTGCCATGTCTTAAACGGCTTATCACAACCCTGAAGTATGTCTAGGAGAAGGTGACCTGAATGAAGATAAAAAATAACCCAGGAGGAATAGTTGAGATACTGGAGAAGAGAAATCCTGTTAGAGGAGAGTCTGGCAATCTTCAACCGTTGCAGGATTATCAGGTAAGAGAGGGATTGAGTTGCTCTGTGTTTGCATTAGTCATAACAGATTAACTTCAGTAACAAATAATCCCCAAAAAAGTAAGTTTATTTTTGTTCACGTCAAGTTGAGCTCTGATCCACATGGTCATGCAGGGCCCTAGGATCCTTCCATCATGGAGTGCCAATGTAGGGATTCTTCCTCCTTGTCATTCAGCCAATAAATGAAGGGAGAGAAAAAAAACGCGGAGAATAGCACAGGTTTTCTAAGGGCAATGTCTGGAAGAGGCAAACATTACTCTGCCCACATTTCATTGACTAGAACTCAGTCACATGGCCATACCTTACAACAAGGAAGGAAAATGTATTCTAACTGTGGGCCCAGGAGGAAAAAGGCTGTGGGTGTGGGCTTTAGAACTGTGGATTTGGAAGAGACTGCCTTAGGAGTAAGAAGAGTTAAGGGTTAGAGTATATCTATGTAAAGACTTACACACGAATAATACAGACTTAACAGCATTATTCATAAAAACCAAAGGTTAGCTATTGTCTAAATGCCCATAGACTGGTGAATGGACAGACAAAATCTGGTATATCCATACAAAGAAATACTATTCAGCAATAAAAAGGAGTGAATTACCAATACATGGATGAACTTCAACTACCACATTGATGAACTTCAACCACATTATGCTCAGTGAAAGAAGCCAGTCATAACACCATATATTGTATGATGGCATTTATATGAAATATCCAAAAAGGGCAAGGCTATAGAGACAGAAAATAGATTCAAGGGACAGGGGTGGGAGTGGGGGGAGTGGTATTAACAGTAAATGAGCACAAGCCTAATTGGGGTGATAAAAATGTTCTAAACTGGATTTCTAGTAATGGTTGCACAACTTGGTAAATTTGCTAAAAAAGATAATTGAATTGTAAATTTGAACATGGTGCATTACATGATTACAAAATATACGTCAATAATGTTATTTTTCAAGAGTTAAGGGTTTAGTATTTTGAGGTTGGGGGAAAGAGAATAATCCTGCAAGGGACACAGTAAAGGATTATTCAAAGTGGAAGGAGGAAGTGGCACAGAATCCAAGGAAAGAGAAGATTTAAAGAAGGAAAGCATGGCCAACTGTAGTCAAAGCTACTGAGATGTCACATAAAATGGAAGGTTAATTTTCTTGTCTCTGTCACAGTAGGGTTCACAGTGTTGTTCCATATCCAGAGTCAGGAACAAGAAAAAACATGTGAACACAGATTTCCACTTACAGTAAATGCAGCTTTTAGAGTTGGCCAACAACAGAACAGATTCCATTGCTGAGTGATGTGCTCTCTGAAGTGTTCAGAGAGAGGCTGGATGGGCGTTTAGAAAGGACTTCTACACGGGAAGAAGACTTCTAAGGAGCATCTCAGTATATGAAAGGCCCAGGGTTTCCCTAAGATTTCATTACCTCTCTTTGCCCAAGGCCTCCTCTCCACTCTTGGCCTTGGGCTCCTCATCTCAGACATTGAGAGCTGATCTTTGGGAAGGCAGAGTGGCTCTGCCTCCTGAACCCCCAGGGACCCCACTGCTGTGATCTAGGAGTCCTTTAGCCACTGAGAGTTCCCTTGAGCCATGAGCTAGCTCGGGGTCAGTGGTCACACAACAGCAGGTTTCACCAAAGTCAGTGCAGAGAACTGAGTAATCCTGGGGGACCGGAGGAAATAGGCTGAACTGCCAGAGAGATGCTATGAGAGGACCAGTGCTGCCTTTGTGTCTCTCCCTCACACTCATCCAACAACCCCCAGAGGTAAGATATGCGAGGGAGAGGATGCAAGATGAAGTTCATGGTAAACACGTGGAGGGTTCCTGAGGGAGGAAGAAGAGGAGGTGATGAAACACAAATGTATCTGCACATCTCCTGAGGGGCAAAAGGGAGCTGGGGACCCAACATGTGAGTGAGTTCAAGAAGAATTGAATGCAGATTTCTTAATAGGGTCTTTGTTTTTTTGATGCCCTGTCTTCGTTACCCACCAGGAATGGCCACCATGGTGTAGAAATAAAAACCAACATCTAGAAGTTGGAAGAGCCTTATTTTCAAGGACTTGGAAAGCTGTGTGGAGCTTCTGCATGGCACCGGTTGCTTATGGTCATGACTGTAGCTGCTGGCATTGCTCCAGCATGAACTCTGATTCCATTGCGAAGGGGAAGGGATCCTTCTTAACAGCCCCTAGAGTGGATCTGACAAGCTATGGTGTTGCCTGTTCACCAAAACAGACACAATTCATTCGTCCAGAAAATATTTGTGGGGCATCTTCCTTGTGCCAGGCCCCCTCATAGAGCCTGCAGTCTGTTCATTTTGAGGTACAAGGAGAACTGCCCCAAAGTGCCAAGGAATCAGGATGGTTTTAATGTTTTTTCCAGAAGACAGGGAAAGGGCTAGATGGCTTGAGGCGGTCCCATCCAGCGCTAGGAGTCATGACCTCTTAAGTTCACCCCAACAAAACCTGCCCGTGGACTTTTGCACTGGTTCCATATTGGCTGAGGAAGGTTGGGCTAGATCCGTAGGATCTCCAAGCAGAAAGGCTTCGCCATTCCAGATGCTGGAAAGAGAGCTAGGCCAGGGAAAACCAGAGAGAGAGAGAGAGAGGACCTGCGGGGGTGGGGGAGGGGAGGAGGGTGGCACACCACGTGCCAAGTGCTCCAGAATGGGTGGGAAGCCCAGGGTGCAGGGGCAGGGAAGCAGGGAGGGGCTGCCCAGGAAGGAACAAGGCTGTGAGCTCAGTGTTGGGCAGGAGACAGGTCTGGCTCCCAGCGTACCTGCGCTAATGAGCTAGAAGCAGGCGGAAACGGCCCAGCATGCGAAGGCCAGCAAAGGGAAGGGCCTCCCCATGCCAGCTGGACAGGAGAGGACCAAATGGGTGGGAACAGGGCCCATTCCCTCTCCACACCCTGAATTCTCAAGCTGGAGGCTGGAACTTCCAAGAGAGGGGACTTGGGAGGTAAGGGCAGATCGACTAAGGCTGAAATGAGACCTCCTAGGGGAAAGGGGATTAGAAAGATGCCAAGCGTCGGTGGCATAGGGGGAGAGAGAGCCAAGGGGCTGCTGAGGCACCCTGCCAACGCTGGGGAGGGAAAAGGCCCCAGGGCGGTCGTCAGCTGTAGCCAAAAAGAGGCAAATCTGACAGTCTACTGACTTAATAAGGGCAGGCAGGATGGATGAGTCCTCCCAGCCCTGCCGGGGCGGCAGAAATGGCCACAAGCATTCACAGACTGTAAACACCAAGAGGGACGGGCCTTGTCTGGGTCTGCAGGGACCTGGCGAGGCTGAGCAGGGAGGGGCAGGACCAAGACAGAGGCCTGAGCCTGGCATTCTCTGCAGTGGACCGTCCCGCGACCCTGGACGAAGGGTCGCTTTGGGAGCCCCAAGGCCAGCTCAGAAAGCCCCACCAGAGCCAGGGTCTGGACACAGCCCCAGACACAGTCACTCCTGCAGGGGCCCAGGATCTGAGGACTCGATGCTGGCGTGTCTGTTTGGATCCTGGGCGTGGCACTACAGGTTTGGGGGGAGCCCACTTTGCCCCCCAGCACCAGGGTGGGACCAGGGCAGCTGGACAAATATTTATGGAGCATCCACATTAACCTTTCCCGTGCAGGGTCCTAGGACCCCTCCCAATGGTGTCTATAGGGACCCTCACCCCTACTCCATCGCTGGCGTGGAAAATTTCTACCAGAGGCAGAAGCCTGTGGGTCCAGCCTGACTTTCTGTGTGCTCCTCGATCAGCACTGGCTGCCCGTTAGAACCGAGGCTGTGACCAGGGACAAGTCACCTCCTGTCTCTAGTTTATCCACCTGCAACTGAGTCTGCTCTATACAACATGATTTTCATTGGTTACAGCCTTTTGCTCAGCCTGTGGTTGCCGTGGGTACAGCCCAAGTTAAAGGTGGATCCAGCAGACAGGGGTATCACCCTCCAGCCTATGACTAAGGAGAGCTTTGTCATTTCATCTGCCCAGCATCCCTCCTCTCTCTTATTCTGCTATCAGCATTCCGTTTCCTTTAAATGGTAACTGTGCTTCCATTTTCTAGATCATTCTGATGGGGCAGCCAATTACAATACCTGCCAGGGGGCACATGACCCAAACTGGCCAATCAGATTCTCTCTCATGATTTGACCCAGAGACACACGGTTTATAACTGGAATACCCAATGGCAGCTCCCAAAACAGACATACTCCAAGGAGTTTCTGGGCCTCAGAGCCCCGTCCCTGCCTAGATTCCTGACCTTCTTGATACTTATCTGTTCAGTTCTTATATCTATTCTGTTTGCTCCTAAAATCTTTCTGGTAACCCCATTCTTCTCCTTTTTTTTTTTTTAATGTACAAATTAGTCAGAGTCCTTTTTGTTGCTTGCAAGCGAAGAATCCTAATTTATACACAAACCAAGAGAGAGAAGCCGCGTGGATTAGATGGTGGGCCCCTCCTCTCTGCCGTCCTCCCTCCTTTGTGGTCCCAGGGCCATTAGCTCAGCTCTCCAACAACATTTGGCTCCTGTAGGAGACATGGTGGGGTGCAGTCTGTTTGCTCAACAAGACTACCATCAACAACTAAGCACGTTTGTATCCTGGATACAAATGGTTGAGGGTCTTGCACACTGTAGGTGCTCATTTGCATTGAATCAAGATCTTACCACTTGAAGCAGGTAACTCCAGTGGGGACAAAACTTAACATGATACTTGTGGAGGGCAGATATAAGCATTTACTGGAGAAGGCAGTTCCCACTGCATGCAAGTGATGAGTGCCAGCGAGAAGTGGTCAGGACCCATTTCAGGGTGTTTGGGGGAAGGCCCACTCTGTTCCCAAAATATCTCTTCCACCTCTTCATGAATACCTCTCATTCTTGAAACAAGAGACAAAGGCACTCAGTGAACACTTAGACACAGGGCTGGAAATCCATCTTCTCTTAGAAGAGCAAGACAACGTTTTCATTCACTCTGAAATGTAATGATGGGTGTAGACCATTTCCTGAGAGCAGACCTGGATAGGAGAAAATGGTTGGCAGCATAAAGTTTTTCAGGGTGTGGAAAGTGAAAACGGGTCTGCAGGTGGGTTGAGAGGAAGGGGAGGGGCTAGAAAAGCAGGGAGGTACAAGAATATGGGCTACACATCAGCTTTGACTGCAAGTTCTAGAAGCCGACTCTAGTAAACTTAACTGGGGAAAAAGAATTTATTGGAAAGATACAGGGTCCTGAAGGAGGTGATCAACAGCCAGGCCTGGGAAGCCAGAGACCAGGGCAGCTATGGGAGCCCGTGTGGCAGGAACCCATGGGCTGGATGGCTTTGGATGATTCTAAGCTAACTGCCTTCTGTAGTCAGTAGCGACTCCATCCCAGATTCAAATTCCCTAGGAGAGAGTTTGATGGACGTACGTGGGGTCCTGTGCCCCCCCTTTGGGGTGGATGGGTGGGAGGGTCCCCATGGCTGACAGCCCCACCAGAAATGCCTGGAATTGGCAAGGCAGAGTTCCCCAAAGGAAAGTTGAGTTTCCGTTATCTAAGGAAGGAGGAGTGCTGGGCATATGCATACAACAGATGCTCACTACACATGGCATGTCTATTTACAGAGGAGGGAGATGAATGGGGTGGAGTATAGGAAACTGCAGGACACTCCAGAATCTGCCATGGGGACCAAGGCTCTTGCTCCAGCCCTAGATTCCATCTTCCTCTCTCCCTATAAAAGCAAGCTCAGAGAAAGAATGCTGTTTTTCTGTTCTTCAGAGCTCGACAGAATTGTCTACTTAGCTTCCAGTCACGCTAGGCTCCTGCTAGAATAATTACCACCCACCTGTTCTCCATGCAAGAATTCACAGCCAGTGGACACATATCTGGCCTGCAAAAGACATGCTTGGAAGCCTCCCCAGCTGCTTGGAACAGGCTGGGGACAGCATGGGGTCAGCCACTGATTCAAAGGCAAGCAAACAGCTGGCCTGAGAGCTGTGGTCACTGTGGCCTGAGGGGCTGCCCACCCCTCCCCCGCAAGGCAGCTTGATGGATATGGGACACGTGTGCCCTGGGACTCAATCCTGGGTCCTGCGCATGGCTGTCCTCCCCACCCCAACCTGCTTCTCCAATGCTGGTGAGGGGAGGGGCTCTTGCCCTGCGTTTCTTGGGATTCCTTTATTTTTCTTCCCGTTACAGTCCACATCACTCCCTTCTGGGCACCCTGGAAGTTAAGAAAAGGCCAGGTAAGGTTTTTAATTGTGGCGGGGCCCATTAAATATTTTGGTGGTGAAAGTAACTGCATCCAAGTTTTCAAGATGTAAATGCAAAACTGGACAAGGCCTAAGGAGCCTGTAGGTCAGCACTTCCCAAACTTTTTCGAAGATTAGCAAGAACCTTTGTGCAGTATTTTAGCATTCAACAAATATTTACTGAGTGGCTACTGTGTGCCAGGCGCTGCGCTAGGGGGCACAGCAGCAGCAGCACAGACCTGATTCCTGCCCTCGTGAGTTTACAGTCTGCTGGGAGAGGCAGACGTTGAACAAATAATTGTAACTCAATAATGAGCTACAATTGGTGTAGAGCTATGAAAAAGATGTATGCAGCTAAGGGGCCTAACATAGCCTTGAGAGACGTTGGGGAAGGCATCCCCAAAGAAGTGACTTTTGAGTTGAGATCTGAAGGGTGCATAGGAAATAAGCAAAGAGGTAGAGAAAAGGTGGTCCAGACAAGACATATTACAAGAGAAATCCCAGAGGCAAGAAAGCCCTTGTGTCAGAGGAAACTGCAGATGGCTGTGGTGAAGCCAGGCGAGCAGGGTAGCTCAGATGAAGACAGAGGGATGCAGGGACCGGACCACAGGGCCTCATGGGCCAGCTCAAGGATGAAAATGAAACTGGGGAGCTGCTCTGGCTGAAAAGGGGCCCACCCCTGCCTCCTCACCCCCCAACACACACTCAGCCCCTTGACTTGTGGCCTCTGAGGCATCTCAGAGGAACCACACAGCTTATCAGAACATGGCTTGGAAACCACTAACCCAGCCCTACTTGCCATTTTCAGATGCGAAGAGTGAGACTTGATGGTCATCCACCCCCAGGGTCCTCTCTGTTAACTCTGGGCACCTATCCCAGCCTCCCTGGAGAGAAGACTGGCCGGGTGTGATCTAGGGACAGGCTCCAAGAACACTGCATATCTTAATGTTTCAAGAAGGAGCCTCAAGAGCCAGTCCAGCGTCTGGCATGGGGGATGGTCCCCAAGGATGGGATTTTGTCCCTTGCCTGCCCCTGGGGCTCTCAAACTATCCCCTCGTGCTGCCAGAGTCTCTGACCCCCTGGGCCCTTCCCCATCACTCAACCCGAGGCAGGGAAAGGCCGCCTGCCAGGGCAGCAGATCCCACTCAAGCTCCGGCCTCAACATTCCTCTCCACCCGGGGGTCAGGGTCAGATGTGGGGTATTTTCCCAAGCCCTGGGGAACAGAGGCGCCTCCTGACCTGTACAGCTACTGCCCTGGCCTAGAAGGGCATCTACCAGGGAAGACAGGCTGGATAGGAAAGCATTCAGCTGGCTCTTGCTGCAGAGCTGCACCAAGAGGGGTTCGGGGAGGGCGTCGGGGAGGAGGGGCCTGAAAGGAAGTAGAAGTAGAATCTGGTGATGGGAAAAGGGGTGCATGGCAGGGATCTGAGCTGAGGTGGGGATTTTCCTGCCCCAATCCAGCCAGTCCTCATCTAATTAACCCCGGAGTCTGGCCTCTCTGGTGACCCTTGCTGGCCTTCGCAGCTCCTGGGGCAGAAGCCAAAAGCAGCCACCACTCTGGAGACAGCAGCTGGACCAAGAGCCCCCCAGCAGGACCAGGCAGCAAAGGCACAGCCGAGCCCTCTGCAGCCCTTCAAGGGCCCAAAGCCCAAGCAAGTCAGGCCTGTGAGAAGGCTGTGAAGATGGAGGAGGAGGCAGAAGCAGTCACACCCAGGCCAGACCAGGAGGCGCCGTAGGGCAGGAAGTCCCTTGGGGCCTGAAGGCGGTTACATCAGCCAAGGCTGGCCTGAGGCAGAACTATGCCACATCAGCCTCCTTCCTTCCCACTTTTCCCTCCTGCTCTGTGAGCATCGGGCACCTGCCATCCTCCTCCGGAGGAAGGCAGGTACAGGGGAGCGAGGAAGCAGGGGTCAGAGGCCTGACTTCAAGCCCTAGCTGCTCCCCATTTTAGCTGTGTGCTCTTCAGTGAAGACCACAACTTACTTCTCTGAGACTCCACTTCCCCTTCTGTAAAAATGGGATGAATACTTCTAGACCATGACGTGCTAATGGGACATCCAAGAGGTGGTGTCCAGTAGGCAGAGTTTAAACCAAGTTTGTTTGTTTGATTTTTTTTTTTTTTTAACTTTTGGGTTTATTTATTTATTTATTTATGGCTGTATTGTATCCTCGTTTCTGTGCGAGGGCTTTCTCTAGTTGTGGCGAGCGGGGGCCACTCTTCATCGCGGTGCGCGGGCCTCTCATTATCACGGCCTCTCCTGTTGCGGAGCACAGGCTCCAGACGCGCAGGCTCAGTAATTGTGGCTCACGGGCCCAGCTGCTCCACGGCATGTGGGATCTTCCCAGACCAGGGCTCGAACCCGTGTCCCCTGCACTGGCAGGCAGACTCTCAACCACTGCACCACCAGGGAAGCCCCAGTAGGCAGAGTTTAAACAACAACAACAACAAAGAATAAGACCTACCTCATAGAACTGTAGAAAGGATTGAATGATGAAACGAAAGAACGATCTTAGTTAGCTATCATTTAGTTAGCCATGGTTTTAAACCCCATTTCCAAGCTAGAGGCTGGGCTGGAGAGTGGGTGGTGAGGGCCTGAGGTAGGGAAAGTTATTCTCTTTTCAAAAGAAAACAGAAGGAGGGAAGTCAGACCTCACAACACACCTCAGCCAAGAGCCCAGGCAGACGGCGTCTCCTCTGGAGGAAGGGCTGGTGTTCTACGCTCCGTTGCCCTCTGGCAGGCACTTAGCTTCTGTTTTCCTCGTTAAGTGTGGCTGTAACCTGGCTCCCTTTAACACTGCTGACACAAGGTCCAGAAACAATTCAGAGTCCTCAGACAGCATCACCTGCTTTCAACATCATTTCCCAATTGGATCAACAAGGTGGGACTGAACCTCGGGCAGACTGCAGGGAGTCAGGGCAGACAGCACCGACTCTTGGGAGTGGAAGCCAGGACTCAGGGACCTCACCGTATGCCCAGCAATGCTCTGCATCACCACGCCGTAAAAGAGGAAAAGTGAATATTTTTGAGCACACTCTATTTGCCAGGCTCTAAGCACTTATGTGTATTATCTCATTTAATCCCCATAACAACCCTATGTAGTTGACATCATTATTATTCCTGTTTTACAGATGGAGAAACCAAGGCACAGGGTAATTAAGAATTTTAACCAAGGGGTTTATCATCTGTTGGGGAGGCAAGACTACAGGTTCATATCCCCATGAGAGAAGAGAACAGAATCTGAAATGTTCCTCGCCATTCCAAGTAGCCCACTTCTTAGTTTCCCATCACCACCTGCCTCAGTTTCCACAGGTTTCCAGCTGTCACCATGGTGACCGCTCAAAGGGCAGCCCTCACGGTTCTAGGGGTAGAAGTGTTCATTTTCCCAAAGGTCAGCCAAGGCATGGTCAGAATTTTTCAAAAAGGAGCTTATCTAGAAAACTTAGAAGAAAACAGAACAAAATTAAAATATAAAAAGCCAAGAATCTGGGAAGAGAGGAGTTTATAAAGCAGTTTTCATGTTCTAAGATAAGGAAAGTAAGGATAGCTATTGGTTATGCCAAGTATCAGACACTATGCTCTTGATATATGGTATTTCGTTTTATCCTCAAGGGTACGCGATGAGACACATATTATTAGCTTCATTTCACAAATAAGGAAACAGATGCTCAGAGAGGTTAAGCAACTTGTCCATGTCACACAGCTTATAAGCAGTGGAGCTGGGAGCCAAACTAGCCTTTGCTTTTAACCACCTAATCGTAGAGAATGTGCATGGTAGGCACAACTCTCCCAGCTGACGGGCCTCTGGCTTCTGGGCCTCATTAAGGTCTGATGGAGGGATTTGATGAAGCTACCCAGATTCTACACCGAAGGGTTTCAGGTTGGCCCCTCTGCTCCATCTGATAGATTTGCAGCTCTGCCTCAGGAAAGAATCATACCACTTTTCCTCCTGGAGAAGGATGGAAAAACCTTGGCAAATCTGTACCTTTCAGTTCTCTGTTCCAACTTACGCTGACCAAAACAAAACAAAGCAGAACCAAAAACAAGCCAATACATTAAAACCTTTGTATTTGCACTTGTCCTTTATTTCAAATTACCCTCATGACACATTATGTTTTCCACAGTATTTCATTGGTTAATCATTGGACCAACGGTTCCTGAAGTTGGGAGATAATGTGAGTGGAGCTTTATTTTTATTTTTATTTTTTTAAATAAATTTATTTATTTATTTATGGCTGTGTTGGGTCTTTGTTGCTGCGCGTGGGCTTTCTCTATTTGCAGCGAGTGGGGCTACTCTTCGTTGCGGTGCTCGGGCTTCTCATTGCGGTGGCTCCTCTTGTTGCAGAGCACGGGCTCTAGGCGTGCAGGCTTCAGTAGTTGTGGTACGTGGGCTCAGTAGTTGTGGCTTGCGGGCTCTAGAGCACAGGCTCAGTAGTTGTGGCGCACGGGCTTAGTTGCTCCGTGGCATGTGGGATCTTCCTGGACCAGGGCTCGAACCTGTGTCCCCTGCACTGGCAGGCGGATTCTTAACCACTGTGCCTCCAGGGAAGTCCAGTGATTATTATTATTAAGAGAACTCTTCTTGTGATCACATCACCAAGTTACCCCTGATTCCCTTGATACAAAACAATATAAAATTAGGTACTGATTGAATAGTTGATACCAATAGCTATTAATGAGTAATACTTACTGAGCAGTTACTGCATGCCAGGTTTTAGTCTGAGTAGCTTACATACATTACCTCTTTTAATCTTCATAACAATTCAATGAGATAGGTCTTTTAATCTTCATAACAATTCAATGAGATAGGAATTGTTTTTGTTTCCCTTTTACAGATGATGAAACAGAGGCCTGGAAATATTAAGTAACAAGGTCACACAACTCCCAAATGTCAGGACTGAGATCTGAACTCAGACAACTCAGTCCAGAACCTGCCCTAGAAACCTCTACACTCTACACCTCTGATGATGCGTCTGACAATAAAATTACATTACAGGGGATAGAAGGAAGATGTTGTGTGCTGGGGTAGTCAAAAGAAGCTTTCTGGAGGCCGTGGGCCCTACAGGATCCTGAAGGAAGGACCAAATGGGTAAAGCAAAAGAGAGACGTGTTTTAGAAAACAAACTTATGGTTACCAAAGGGGAAAGGGGTGGGGGATAAATTAGGAGTTTGGGATTAGCAGATACACACTACTACATATAAAATAGATAAACAACAAGGTCCTACTGTATAGCACAGGGAACTATATTCAATATCCTGTGATAAACTATAATAGAAAATAATATGAAAAAGAATATATATATATATAATATATATATATATAACTGAATCACTTTGCTGTACACCAGAAACTAACACAACATTGTTAATTAACTATACTTCAATTTAAAAAAAAGAGAGAGATGTTTTAAGCTGGAAGATGATCCCTGAAGTCTCATAGGACTCAAAAATGCAACCTCAGGAGGTCCCCCATCCTTAGAACACAAGGGATTGCTTCCCTTCTGAAGTAGTGTCATTTGACCAACTTAGCTGTCCAAGAAAGAATTCAGAGCATGAACCGGAACCTGTGAGGTCTGCCTGGAGAGTCCAGCATCAGAATGGAGAGAAATGACGGCAACAGATCCCTTGGGAGGCCCTGGCAGAGGGTTGGCCAGAGTCAGATTGACCCACCCCTGCTCCGTCATCTCCACACTGACCACCGGTTTGCTCTGAGGAAGCTGTTTTGTTTTGCTATGACTGTGGTAGGGTTGCCCCAGCAAGTATGAATGCAGAAGGACCTGTGCGTCTGCAAGTCTGTAGGAGTTCACAGAAATTTTAGGGAGAAGCTCGAACTTCACTTAAGCTATAAAAATGGTGGGGCTGGGGCGGGGATGGAATTGAATCCAATATGTCCCACAGCACTTCCTTGCCTAGGGGCTGATCCGAAGGACGGCTCCAGGGAAAGGGACGCTGGTGCTGGCCAGCAGACGAACTGGGAACGTGTGTGCAACCGCAGGCCCAGGCCCGGCTCTCATGGTGTTGACGGAATTTCTGAGTGTGTCAGTAGTTCTGCACCTGTCCCTTCTCACTTAACTCCAGCCTGGCCTGGCCCAGAAAGGCTGCAGCCAGAGGCAGCCTGGAAAGAAGTGGCCAATACTTCTGAGAAGCAGGCTGAGGCCAGAAGGAGCGAATAGCCTGGAGGATCCTTCTCTGCACAGGAACCCATGTGAGAAGCCTGTGGCTCCTGTCCCACGTGCCCTCCAGCCATCACCACACAGGTACTGTCCGGCTTTCATCGTGGCCGTGTGTGTGCACGTTTTGCTCTCCTATTATACTTCAAGTCATTGTCACTCAAAGTGTGGCCCATGGACCAGCGGCAACAGCATCACCTGGGAGCTCGTTAGAAATGTAGAATCTCATCACAGACACATCGGATCAGAATCTGTTTATTAACAAGATCCTCAGGGATTTGAATGCACATTGAAGTTTGAGAAACACTGCTACTTGGAAGCAGGAGTTGTCCCCCGCAGAGTTATCTTTGTACAAGTAAGCTTTTGTATCCCAGGTGCTTGGCAGTAAGTAGGTGCTTGATAAATATATGTTTTAACTTTTTACTTTGAAACGATTTTAGACTTAGAGAAAAATTGCAAAAATAGTACAGTGTTCACACATACCCTCACCAGCTTCCCCTAATGGTCACAGTTTATGTAGTCATCGCACAATGAGCAAGTTAACATGGGTAAACTAACAGAGTTATGAGACTATTAACAGAACCACAGACCCTTTTCGAATTCATTGGTTTATCCCCTAATGTTCTTCTTCTGTTCCAGGACCCTTTGTGGCATTTAGTTGTTGAGTCTCTTTGGTCTCCTCTAATCTGTGACAGTTTTTCAGTCTGTTCTTGTTTTTCATGACCTTAACTCTTTTATTTTATTTATTTAATTAATTTATTTTTGGCTGCATTGGGTCTTCGTTGCTGCACACAGGCTTTCTCTAGTTGCGGCGAGCGGGGGCTACTCTTTGTTGCAGTGTGCGGGCTTCTCATTGCAGTGGCTTCTCTTGTTGTGGATCATGGGCTATAGGTGCATGGGTTTTAGTAGTTGTGGCATGTGGGCTCAGTAGTTGTGGCTTGCGGGCTCTAGAGCGCAGGCTCAGTAGTTGTGGCACATAGGCTTCTCTTATTGCGGACCATGGGCTCTAGGTGTGCGGGCTTCAGTAGTTGTGGCACACGGGCTCAGTAGTTGTGCCTTGCAGGCTCTAGAGCGCAGGCTCAGTAGTTGTGGCGCATGGGCTTAGCTGCTCCGTGGTGTGTGGGATCTTCCCGGACCAGGGCTTGAACCCGTGTTCCCTGCATTGTCAGGTGGATTCTTAACCACTGTGCCACCAGGGAAGTCCCAACCTTAACTCTTCTGATGAGTGCTCCTCAGTTATTTTTTAAGTCTGTCTCTCAGCTTGAGTATGTCTGATGTTTTCTTGTGATTATATTGAGGTTATTCATTTTGGGTAAGAATACCACGGAAGTGATGCTGGACCCTCCTCATCACATGAGGACATGTCTATTACTGATGATGTTAAACTTGATCACTTGGTTAAGCTTGTGTCTGCCGGGTTTCTCAACTGTTTCTCTACTGTAAAAATCACTACTCTCCTTCCCTTTGTAAGTATCTCGGTAGGGGGAGATTTTTTGAAACTATGCAAATGTCCTGATTCTCCTCAAACTTTTTCCCACTGATTTTAGCATCCATCACTGGTGAATCTTGCCTACGATTATTACTATTGTGTTTGCCTAATGGTGACTTTGTATTTCCCTCATTACTTCTATATTTATTAATTGGAATTCTTCTATAAAGAAGAGCTGTTCCTTCTTCCTCATTTTTTTTTCAATATTTTTTTTAACTTCAGTAGGGACTCATGGCTATGGCTACTTATTTTATTCTATGGGTTATAATCCAGTCTTACTATTATTTTATTTTGTTGTTCACATTGCTCCGCCCACTGGAAACTCCCACAAGTTGGTTTCTTGTCCTTCTGCCATGCCCCATCCTTTTCCAAACACTTCCTTATTTTCTAGCACCACAAGATGTTCCAGTCTCATCTGATTCAGTAAATCTTTTTGAATGACTGAATGACAGAATGAAAAAGAAGGTGCATGTATAGAAACTCAGCCCCTCTGTGATTCCCCAACTAGGAAGCTGTATCCAACTCAATTTTCAGCTAGAAGGAGGAACAGGAACTGTTCCCAAGTCCCACAGAATCATTCACTTCCACTGCCCTATGAGGGTCAAGGAAAGCTGAAGGAACTTTTAACCTGAAGAGAAAAGAAACAGTATCTGTAGAAATTACAGTCTGGGAAATTTGTCTGCCCTGAAAATCCAACTCATGGACTTTCCACATCTACCGAGCAGATGAGGTAGTGCTTACGAACACATGTGCTGGAACCATATGCCTGGGTCTGAAGTCTAGGTCTGCCACTTGCTGCGTAACTTCCCTGTGCCTCTATTTCCCCATCAGTAAAAGGCAGGTGATAATAACAGTACTTGCCATTGAATTGTGTAATAGCTAAATGAGTTTAAATGTTTAAACTGCTTAGAACAGTCTATGGTACACTAAACATTGAATAATCACTAGCCAGGAGTCTGGCGTTTACAGCAATTAACTCAGCCCGGTGAATTCATTCAGCAGTTATTTATTGAGCATTGTAGCATGCACTGTTGTGCTGGGTTTCCGACACTGAACAAAAGTGACAAAGTCTGTTCTTATGGAGCTTACATTCTCCTGGAATAAAAATAATCCAACCCTACAAGAGATTGCAATACTTTCTTAAGACAGTAGTGAGGGGTTGGGGACAACTGTGTTTCAAAACCATTCACATTTTTCTGGTGAAAGTAATTTTCCCCAAGGTATCATGGGATGGAGGTCTTAACCAATCAAAGCATTGTATTGTCTTAGCCACGGGGATTGGTTGAGGCAAGGACACACCCAGTCAGCACCAGAGAGACTTTTGCACTGGGGCTCCTAACGGTTAGAACCTGTGAGCAAAGAGCCGGCGGGCAGGGGACTTGGCCTGAGAATAAGCCACTGCCATAGGGTGGAGCCAAGAGTGGAGGGAAACCAAGTCCTGATGATGTCGAGAATGGGCCTGAAGTCTGTCCTAATCTGCACTCTTCAGGTACACAGCAAATACATTCCCTTTTACTACTCACTACTGAGGAAGTCCTGAGCTTACTTCAATCCCCGAGAAAGCTGATGCCTAAGCAGGAAGCTGGACGCTGTTCTGAGTCCCTGCTCCTAATCCGAGCACTTCATCTCCTGCCTTGTCCCCAGGTGTAAACCACCACCCCCTGCCCCCCCCCCCACATCTCCACTCCATCCCGCTTCCCACCCCTGGCCCACCCACCCCTGCTTCCTCCCCAGGAAAGCCCTGCCCCAGGGCAGTAATCAGCCTTCCCTCCCCCATCCTCCAGAGCTGGAGTCTCTCCCCACTGCTCACCTAGACCCTCCCACCCCCCAAACTCTTCTGCCCAAGCCTCTCCTTGGAGGCAAGTCTGGCTGAATTCCCAGCCTTCAGTCTTGCCTCTTGTGGCCCTGCCCCTCCTCTCCAGCAGGACTGAGGGAGCCCTGCGCAGTCCCCGATGGTCAGCGGGAGAGCGCCGCGGGCAACCTCAGGAGTCGCACTGAGACTCACACCTTAGGAGGTCCCCCTTCATTACCTAATTTGTCCCTGGGGTCGTCCTGTAACTCTAGGCCTGGGCAGCTTCAGGGCTGACTTGAGGATGTTGGAGCTCTCCCCCTCCATGTCCTGGTAGAAGCCATATCCTAAGGGAGACCAGGGGAACCCAAACTTCCAATTCCTTTGACAAAATTTGCATCTCCCTTCTCCAAAATTCTAGAGAACTTGCTGTCTAAACTACTTCATCATCATACCTTGACTTACAACTTTTCTTGTGCTGTCCTCTAACCCCTCTCCTGTTAACTTTCACTCAGTATATGATTTGCCTCTTTGACTGACTGGTGTCTTGGTCAGCTCGGGCTGCCATAACAAAATACCACAGACTGGCTGGCTCAAACAATGGAAATTGATTTCTCACAGTCTGGAGGTTGGGAAGTCCAAGATCAAAGAGCCAGCAGATTCAGTGTCTGGTGAGAGCCCTCTTCCTGGTTTGCAGATGGCCATCTTCTTGCTGTGTCCTCACACGGCAGAGAGAGAGGGTGAGTGAGCTCTGGTCTCTTCTTTTTCTCATAAGGACACTAATTCCATCATGGGACCTCTACTTTTGCGACCTTTTCTAAACCTAACTACCTCTCAAACCCACCTCCAAGTACCATCACACTGGGGATTAGGGCTCCAACATATGAATTCTTGGGGGACACAAACATTCAATCCACAGCAACTGGACTGTAAGCCTAGGGCAGTGCTCAGGGAACGCTGAATGAAGAAATCAGTGGTTGAATATGTGAATTATTGAATGAATGGTGGCATGAGTGAGTGAATGACTAAATGAATGGACTAATGAGGAGAGGCAGTAGTAGGACTGGAGTGACATGATAGAAGGATCAAAAAGCCCTAGAGGGGGTGCGCCCAGAGAAGGGAGGAGCAGAGAAAGGAGACAGGAGAGGATAGGTAGCTACCATGACAGAATGACATGAAGGAGACAGATGCTGGGGCTTGGGCCCGGACTCTTTTACAGAGCCCATTTATTAGCTTTTAAAACTTTTTTTTTTTAATATAGGTGTCATTCATCAAGAACTTTGTGCATCTTGCTTTGACGTGGTCAGTCTTCTTGATGGCTGAGGGCTCTGCTCTGGTGTATCTCTCCCCTAGATATGGAAAGGACAGCTGGCCATGTCACCAGCACAGCAGGTACAGCCTCTGGGGAGGGGCCCAGGAGGTCTGGTGGTCTTGGGCGCCTCCCAAAAGCCTTTCAGCGTGGACTCCAAGTCCTCTCCAGGTCAGAGCCAGGGGGCCAGTACCTCTCTTCCACTCCTCCAGCCTCTCCTCCCCTTCCCTGGTTCTGCACTGGCACTGCCAGAGCCCTGCGGGCCCCCCTACAACTCAAGAGAGCCGCAGATTTCTGCATGGATTTGCAGCTACAAGTGAAAAGTCGAGGTTTGTTTTGAATGGATTGTGGCTCTGGAGAAAAAGCCTGGGGATGCAAATCCACCATGAGTGGGATGCAGATGGGAAGCAGATGTGGGGATGTGGGAAGTCCCCGCTCCATCCACTAAGGCCCACCTTGGAGAACTCATTCCTGTCCCTGCGGAAGGCTGATGGGCAAGGCTGCGCTCAGATGTGGGAGCCCAAGCTCAGGGCCCAGTTAGTCTGCTCAGCTGTTGCCCCCTCTTCTCTCTCTTCTTCATTTGCATTTCTCTTTCTCTGGCAGTCCCTTGCGATATGTCTGTTTCCCCACCTCTCCTCTGCCTCTCTCTGCTTCTGTCTCTCTTTCTGTCTCGCAGTCTCTCTCTGTTTCTCTCACTCCATCTCTTTGTCTTCATGTCACTGCCTGTCTTACCCTGTCTCTTGCTCTCAGACAGTCTCTGACTCCATGTCTGTGCTCAATCTCTGGATCTCACTCCCTCACTCTTCCTGGCTGCTTCCCAAGGGCAGTGCCCCTACCCTCCATGCTCGGATAAGTCTGCCAATCAGCTTGAGCCCGCTGAGTGAGGAATAGGAAGAACAGGCCAAGGGCAGACGGCAGCCCCTGTTCCATGAAGGAAAGCGATTTTAAGCCAGGGAGGCCCGGGCAGACTGAGGCCAAGAATTTCTCACTTACCCGCAGGGCTGGATATTTAGTCTGAGTTGGGGAGGGCAGGTGGCAACCAGCCTGGAGCTCCCGAGCCTGCAAGAGCAGCTCGGCTGCAGCCCCTCCCCAGCTTGAGGTTCCCTTCAGTGTAACATCTCTCTCTCCCTCCTGGCCCAGACCCTACCCACTCCAGCAGCAGGGAGAGGCAGCACAGCCGGGCACCACGGTCACTGCAAGCAGGACGGAATGGGGTGTTTTATAGTCCTCACTGCTCTTCCCTTTCAACCCCTGCAGGGCCTCAGACAGCCTCCAAAGGCAAATGTGCTTTTTCGTTGGCTTGTGTACAGTCTAAATACTTTATCCAGTTGATATGGGCTCCACCTCCAGTTGCCTTACTTTCCTTTATGAGGCTGTCCACAGCCCTCTGAGCTCTCAGGCAGGATCTTGGGACCACTTGTGGCACGTTCCAGAGACCACTAATGGTCCCACACACTAACGTTAAACTCATGTACAGGCTGAGAATGTGACACAACTTTTCGGGGGAACTCGAGGGACACACTGAAAACCATCCCAAAATAGGCTGCTGTCGTTCCCAGGAGACTGGAATTGTTTAGAGGGCAATTTCACAAATGCTGCTGCAGATGCGAATGAGGGTGCTATCAGAATACAGCTGGGGCCCATCAGCCTGGCACTCTCCAAGCCTCTGCTCAGGGCTGCCTTTGCCCTGAGGCATTTGCTCCAGGCCCCAGGGGCACTCTGTAGTCCCTGGCACAGGGCTGGCTCCGAGGGGGCATCACCACAGTGCTGTTTCATGAGACATGGTCCCCGGCTGAGCCCTTTGTTCTGGAATCCTTTATGCATTGAGCACCTATTTCGTGCCGATGCTGCACTAGGCGGTGTGTAGGAGTGGTGCACAAACCAGACAGGGTGCCTTAGCTCCTGAAGGAAGCAAACGGGGTGGTAAGACCTGGGGTGGCAGCCAGGAAGGGCCTGGAGCAGGTCACAGCTGCTGTCTCTGACTTCAGTTGCTTCACCCATGAAGTGGAGGCGATAATGGGGCTGTTTTGAGGAGTCACTGAGATCAATACATGGTAACTGGTAGTGATAACAAACCACAGATAAGGACCAGGAAGCTGAAGTGGTTAGTAGCAGCAGACAGGGCATGGGCATAGCGTATGCTGTCGGTGCTCTGCCCACGTGTCCTCAGGTCCCTGTATCACTTCAGGACCCACCCCACCCCCATCCCCCGCTGCCAGCACCTGTCCCAGGCTGCTGGAACCTGCTTTGGCTGCCTGCATGGAGGTCAGGGAAGTGCCTGGGAAGTTGCTTCCCTCGGGCCCCAGGCAGCACCTAACTGACAACGGCTCTGAGTGAGGCGTATTAACGCCTCCATCTTCCAAGCTCCCTGCACACTGAACCACTCCCCGCCCTCCCCCACCCCGTGACCTCTTGCTTGATATCACACCCTCGCTTGGCCTCTCTCTCTTCTCAGTCTCCCTCCCCCACTCCTGTGAAGACTCCTAAGAATTTCACTTTCACACAAATCCTCGTTGCAGGGTCTGCTTTTGAGGGACACGATTTAAGACACAGGGAAGTGCCAAGTAAACATTAGGAGTTGTCCCCTAAGCTGTGTGACCCAGTCTTCCTGCAGAGCCACCCTCTGGCCTAGGCAGGTCCTCCCAAGTTCCTAAGGAATCAGTCACAGTAGCTTCTAACTTGGAGGAAATCTCTGCTCCCTGCATTTGAACATGGCAAAGGCCAGTGCCGTGGGACTCTGGCCTGTAGCTCTCAGCCCTCAATTCAGGAAACTGTCTGAGCCACTGGCTTCAGGAGTGTTTGTGTCCTCCCTCCAGGGGCCTGCACAGGGTGCCAAAAGATGGCATAAAATTCTATTTAATTATTGCCACCTTTCTCCGTTCCTGGGAACCCTAAATGGGTAAGCTGAAGTTGTCTTTACTGTCCCTCTGCCCACATCCCATCAGAGGAGAAGTGGCAGATCTACACACAGCACTGGCAGGGGCACATCCAGATGCTGGTCTGGATTATTTTTCTGGACTTCGTGATGTTTGTGGTATTTACTAGCTTTTTAAAATTTTGTAACTTGTGATTCTTTTTCTTATTCTAAGTAAATATTCTCATTCATACCTAATTTTGTATTCTTTTTCTTAAAGCAGGTTCCCCAAATTTTATAAGCTTCAGGCAACAGAAAACCTCAATATGCTTTGACCATCTGAGGAGTGGAAGAATTTCTCACAGACTGGCTTCTGCTCCATCCATCTCAACCCTTGTTTCTCTCCTCCCGCCTGCAGACTTCTGGTGCCAGATGTGATAAGGCTCTGGCCCTGCACCTGTCACGGCATCAGGTGAGAATACCCCCAGAATGTGCGGTGGGAATATTCCAGAAAGCCATTTCTAACCAGGTTGGCTAGCAGTAAATATATTACATGACATAAATGTTACATATGACCCAAATGGATGTTTTCCCAACATAACCAATGAATATATGACAGTAAACCCAACTGAATATATCCCCAACTCAAATTCCCTTAGTCACACCTCCAAATGCTACAGCCACTTCCCCCCACTGACACAAAGGGAGGCGTGACAGAGGAGAAACTGGGGTGGAGACAGTGTTCTAAACCTACTACAGTTAAAAAATCTTACTTTAGCAAGTATTATAAAATCTATGACCTTGAAAAAATACATACACTTGGAAAGGGCTCGTGCAAGTGAGGGGCCTTAAGTGTACCTCGTTAGCTTCTCAGGACATCTACCTTTGGTGGCCGGACTCCCTTGAGGCTCAGACACATAACATTGTAAGGTCTGTGTGTTTTAGCCCCACCATGTGTGTGTGTGTGTGTGTGTGTGTGTGTGTGTGTGTGTGTGTGTGTGTGTGTGTGTAGTGTGGTTCGCTGTTGTTCTGGGCTCTCTTTTTCTTTGGTGCTTTTCAACCCCAAATCCACCAGGCAAGGCTGAGGCCTGTGGTCAGGGCTCACAATGAATTTGGCCCCTGAGGTTGGACTTCATAGCAGGAGACATTAGTATTTGCAAGTCCACTTGCTCCTCTTCTTTTGCATTTTCTTGGTTTCATTTACCTTCCTAATTTAAAAAATTTTTTATTTATTTATTTATTTTTGGCTGAGTTGGGCCTTCATTGCTGTGTGCGGGCTTTCTCTAGTTGCAGTGAGGAGCGGGGGCTACTCTTCGTTGCAGTGCGCGGGCTTCTCATTGAGGTGGCTTCTCTTGTTGCAGAGCACGGGCTCTAGGCACGTGGGCTCAGTAGCTGTGGCGCATGGGCTTAGTTGCTCTGCGGCATGTGGGATCTTCCCGGACTAGGGCTCGAACCTGTGTCCCCTGCACTGGCAGGCGGATTCTTAACAACTGCACCACCAGGGAAGTCCCTACCTCCTTAATTTTGAAACCAAAGTTTCTTCTGAAAGAATTCCACGCTTGTTTTTGTTGGCTAGAAGGACAAATGGATTTAGCCACCCGCAGGCTAGGCCAGTAGCAGGGATGAGATCATCCCAAGGGACAGACATGGTGTGGGCAGGAGGTTCACCAGCGCCAGAGCTCCCTGTGAGCCAGTGGAGGTAAGGAAGGAAATGCCAGCATTTGTAGCAGGTTCTGTGATTTACAAAATATTGTTCACATCCTTTATCTTATCCGAGCTTCATACTCCCTCTGTGGGGTTCACTGTGTGGGTGTTAGAATCCGTCTTTTCTAGTTAAGAGAGATTGAGCAATTTACCCAAAGAGTATTCAACCAAGAAGTGGCAAGGTCAGGATTTGAACCCAGATCTTCCAACTTCAAATCCACAATAAAGTCAAAGATAGCTGTGGATATCGGTTTACCATTGTTAATGATGATGATGATACCTCTCTCTTTTTTTTTTTTAAGGCTTAATATGTGTCAGACTCTGCTAGCGCTTTTCACGCATTTTCATGAATCCTCACATTCTCTGACACGAGCTAGGTCTGAAGGATGGGGACGCTGGATGGAATGAGAAGGGCAGCAGTCCTCATGGAGCCACAATATAAGCAAAGGCTGGAAGGCAGGATGAGCTGGGCCTGGTCAGATCACATTCACCATGGCTGCAGAGCTGCTGTCCTCGGGCCCCCGGCCAGTCAGGTGGGCCTCCTAGGACCAGCGCACTCTTCCCTCTTGGTGGAAAGGGGCTGCAACCACATAAAGTGGAAAGTGGGCTCTGGCATAGTCCGGGCAGCAGCAGCTGGAAGAGGCCTGCAGCCTGTCACTATGCAAGACAGAGGCCTACCAGGGTGAGCTGGATGTCAGTGAGGCCAAATGATGGGCTTGGCTCCTACCCCACAGCTTTGAAGTTTAATGGGACTCCTGGTCTGCGGACCTTGGCCAGCTCCTGCACTTTATCTCCTCTTCCACTCCCCGCTAGGGGCCAGGAGCCCAGGCAACTTCCTGAGGAACCTCCTCCAGCTGATTTGGGTCTGGAGATGGAGGGGCGCCACTTGCCCTGCAGGCGGAGGTAGAAAGCAAAGGCTCAAAGGGCAGCAGAAGCCTGAGGAGGCACAGAGCAGTGGGACTGGATGGAGAAGTGCCTGCCAGACGGGCTCCCTGTGGTCCCAGAAATCAGAGCCCACACGATCTGTCTCTGGTTTGGAGGATGAACAGAACACTGGATTTGACTGTCCTGCCCCCAAACTCCACTTCCTTTGACCTTGTGTGATACAAGGTGTTAGGGCCCGCTTGACACCTAGACACATCACTGGACATGTAACCTTGGCGAGCTGCTTCTCTGTGCCTCATTTTCCTCTTCTGTAAAATGGGAATAGTAATTGTCTTTACCTTGTAGACCAATGTGAAGATTAAATGAGTTAATATAGGCGGTGCTTAGAACAGGGCAAGGCACAGTGTTAGATGCTGGCTATTGTTATTTTTACAAGAGTTTTGAGATTACTCCCTTAGATGTCCCAGCGTTCTCTCTTGGGGTGTTCCTGTCACTTAAAATGGATTGGGATTTCAGGGCAAGTACCAGAGAAACTTAGGTCCCTTCTAGTGAGACTTCTGAGGCTTCTGTGACTGACCGCTAGCACTGGCTTGTTTCTTCTCTCCTGCCGCCTCCAGTCCTAGGCTAGTTCTGCTGCTCTGGCTCACAGGCTGTCATCGCAGCTGCTCGCCGGAGAAGAGGTGTTTAATACCTCCCGACCACTCGACTGCTCGTTGTGGGAACTAATCTATTGCTCCCTCTGCAGTGACTCTGAGCTGCCTTTGAAAAGCAGGCCATGTGATGCCCGGAGATTTCCCCAGCTGGTCCCAATTCCCTCCCTTGGTTGCTCCCTCTACCCCGAGAGGGAAACAACTTACTGGTAAGATTTTGGTGATATATAGGCACATTAAAAAAAAAAAAAAAAAAAAGTCAGACCCTTCTGCAGCACCTGAAACAGAACCTTTCTGTTTCAGAAGCTTTTCCCAGAGTCTTCCTCCTCTTCTTCCTTGTCCCACACCTGCAGACCCCTCACCCTTGCCACCCGTGGTTTGGTACAGCAATCAGGGAGAAGGAAAGGGCCCAAATCTGAAGCAGATGTTTGGGATGAGGAGTGAGGCTGGGGTGGAGACAATAGGAAGGATGTGGACCCTGCTAGAACTGCTTGTTGCCCTGACTTACTGCCAAGGCTGAGAAAAACAGAGCGACTGTTCCTGGTTAAATACCCAGCGTTTACTCGTGCCAGGCTTTCCTGGGCCTCAGTCCTCAGAGTCTCTGGCTCTGCTTCCGAAGTTCTCCATATCCTTGTGCCAACCACTGTCTTGGCCCCCTTTTCCCACCATGCCAAGCTCCTAAGCCCAGCCTGACCCCCAAAAGTCAGGACTGGAGTTTTGCTTTTTTTTTAATTCATCCTCCCATAGTTAATCCCCAATGATATTTTTCGAGCCAAAACTCAAGATATGATCTGACAAAAGAGTTTCGTGCTGCTTCCGAGTATGAGAGGCTGTCTGGAATACACAGCTTGGATGCCAAAACAACAGAACTTTCAAGGTGTAGCGGGATCTCCGTCAGAATTGTTGAAACCAGACCCTTATGGAGCAGGCAGATGCATCGCTGCGGTACCCACACCCACCTCCAGACCTCTCCAGAGCGGCACACGTGAGCCTGCCAGGATCCGACAACACGTCTGTCTACCCCTACTGGGATAGCAAATGTCAGATTATAGGAGAACACCCAAGTGTAATTCCGCTGCTCTGACTTGTTGAGGAGATGCAGCCTGGCATTACCATGACAAGGTATCAGAGAAATCACTCTGGGAAAAGCAGCCTGAAAGTTATCCTCAAGGCAATGGCCCATCCAGCTGCGATCCAGCCCAGAAGCTAGGCGGATCACCTTTAAGATCTGCCCAAACCACAGAGATGACTAAGCATCAGCTGCAGTACACTACAAAGACATGACCAAGGACTCCAATTTCCTGGGTTTGAGAAACTTCAGGGGAAACTGGAGTGAAGCTGTGTTTCCACCTGTAGTGGCCACAACCAACTGCATGGCTACTCATGAAATTGGTTTGCCTCTTCATGCCTGTTGGTTCCTGGGAAATAACATTATTTTGTCTTTCCTCTGCCACCCCCTAGTTATTCTGACCATAGTAGGAACCCTTTGATTGCTGTTAGTGTTGGAGATACGTCCCTCTCCCCATTCACTCAAGATTTTACTTTCATTCACTGATCTGCAGGCTACTAGCCAGTCCCCTGCTGCCGAAGTCAACACCTCAGGTCTGCTTTGTCTGGGAGAGAAGGTTAAAGGGGGAGTGGGGTCCTAAGATGATGGACATCCCTTTCCTGGGAACGGCTCAGGCGTGATGGCCTACTTATGGCACAGTTAGGGGCTTGCTCCTTGGGTCTTGGTTTGGAATCCATCTTTGCAAGGGTTCTTGCCTCTCTGAAGATCAACAGGGAGACTAACTTCTCTCCCTTTGTATATGTGTAAGGAGCTCAACAAATTTCACTTGCAGCTGTTACTCTATCCTTTGGAAAATCTCTAAATGCATAAAGAGAAATGCACCCCTCCCCCCAGATTAAACAGGAATGGGAGAAACTATGGGGGTAGGTGGTGATGGCTTTGGGTGCTCAAGCCTTGGGGGAAGGAAACTCTAAGGAAAATGCATTGTTTATGTGTCTGTCTCCCCCCATGAGACTGTGAGCTGTTCAGAAGCAGGGATCACATTCTATCTTGTGTCCCTAGCTCCCTGCATAGTGCCTGATCCACAGATGTTTGCTGAAATGCAGAGATGCAAAGAACTAAAGGGAAAAGGGAGGCCATAAACCCAGTGATGGAACAGAAACATCAGGTTTATTTTTTGGTAGTGGGGGCAAGGGGTACACTTATAGGAAATGAAATGACAACTTGAGAGTAGGATTAGACCAGGATTTATGAGAACTAGCACAAAATGATGACACACACATAATCTTCCTCTTACATAATAACACAACATTTTGTTTTCAACACCATCAAAGGCTCTCCAGCTGGCTTGCAAATACTGATATCCCTGACTCTGCTAATGGGCAAACAGAAGACTGTCTTGGCAACTCCTTCGAGTGGGAGTTCTGAGTAGAGAGGGAACACTGTTGGTCCTTCAAAAGATGGGAAGATTCAGAAAGACTCCTCCATGTGCAAATCCACAGAAACAGTGACCTCACCCTAGAGAGGCACAGGACCCCTCACCCTGCAGAAGATACTATGTTTATAGTTCCAATAGAGTCAGTCTTGTTTGAGGTGTGTGTCTCCCTTTAACTCTGGCATTCTTGAAAATGTTTACTTCCTCAGCAAGATAACCACCAGAGATTTGCCCTATGCCAAACGGTGCTGCGTTTCATGTGAGGAGAGTCTAGAGACAAAAGATTTATTTAAATGAGTCTTTTTCTGCAGACTTAGTTACCAGAGATAAACATCAGGTTATCGGGTAGCATGTCGGACCTCATTCTAGTATTTCATTTGCATGCAACCTATGGATTTTCAACCAAAGTGGGGATATTAAAATTTCAGGATATTCTTCCTCAGTTATATCCTCAAGGGTGTCTTGTACACTTTATGCAGGATTCATTTAAACTTGGAAGTCACTTCACTCAAGTCATTAGCTGGTTTTCTTTGGAACTTTCTACGCAAAAAAATTTTAAAGCTACTGCCAATAGCTCTCTTAGACGCTCTCTATGCTCAATCAATAGGGCCTTCTCCTCATAAACCCCAAAGCCTCAAATGACTGACAGGTAAACAAAGGTAAAGTATTCATCTGTCACACAGTGTCACCAAGTGAATGTGAGACAGAGTCAGTGAACACAGGTGACCCAGTGCCTGGGTTGTTTCTTAGTCTAAGCTAACCGGCTAGAGACAAACCAGCAATGTGGAAAGAGTTCGGGCTTTGACATAAAACAGACCCATGTTCAAATACTGCTCTGCCACTTACTAGCTAAGGAACCTTGGCAGCTACTTATCCTTTCTGAGTCTCAATTGTGTCTCGTGTAGAATGGAGAAAACAAGACTTACCTTGCAGGGTCATTGTCAACATGAGACAATATATATTAAAGCTCCTAGCATAAGGGAAGAGCTCAAAAATCGGTAGCTATTATTATGATTCAGTGATCAGGTGAGTTAAGGAAAGTCAAGGGTATTAGGTTGCCTACCACATGACATGGCTTGAGATGCAGTCCCTTCAAATACTTCCTCTGGCCTTTGGAGGGTCACATGAAGAAGAGAGAGGTGGTCTCTTCTGACCTGGGGTCTTCTTCACAGGTGTTTGGACTAGGTGTCCTGAATACCCATTCTCTCTGGCCTGCCTGGACATGGCAAGGTGGAGCAAGAGCCCCACCCCATACCAGTCATCCACTCTAGCATCCCCTACTGCCCCCAGATCCATAGAGTCTCCTGCTGTGGAAATTACCAGGGCCCTAAGCCATAATCAATATGGTATCACACATACTATATATAGGAAAACTTTTCCAAGGGCTCCAAGTTATTAGTCAATTTTCTTTAGTTAACAACATCATTTTGCAGGTCAGAAAACTAATACTAAAAGATTGTCTTGCCCAAGGTTGAACCGTGGGAGTTAAAAATAAAATATGAAAGTTCAAGCTCATCAATTCATGGCTCTCTACCCTTTGAGGGTTCCATTCTGCACACTTGATACAAAAGCATTCAAGGGCATCTTCTTTTAGAAAAGGCCAAATGACAGGAGATGCCTGTCCTGCAGGGGAGGCTGGAGGCCCAGGGGCTCTGGAGTCAGAAACATAGGATACAAGTAGGTTCCTGTCATCAGGAGGAGCCACCTGGTCTAGGACACAATGAAGTTTGTAAAAGAAATTTATATCCTCACTTAGCTCGAGTGACTTCTTCCTAGTCACCCCTAAGAGATGAAGTCCTAAGACCTTGCTCACTCGGAA
Organism: Balaenoptera ricei; assembly: GCF_028023285.1. NCBI lineage: Eukaryota > Metazoa > Chordata > Mammalia > Artiodactyla > Balaenopteridae > Balaenoptera > Balaenoptera ricei. The sequence continues at coordinate 160,383,463 of NC_082640.1, forward strand.
AGTTGCCTGGTTGGCCAGCCAAACATGGTTTAAGGCATTCATGGCCATCAAAGACTACAAAGGCCATGCTGGCCTGCTAACTGGGGACTGCAAGGAAGTAGCAACCATATCCACAGGCTTCATCCTGGATAAATTACCCATCATCTCCCTGAAGGAAGACTACAAGGGGAGCCTCCTACTGTTCTTGCAAGGTGACTAGATGCTCTGGTTCTGTGCTAGTGTGTTTGATCCCTGTCCCTAGACGTATCAACATTATCTCCACCTTGTGTTTAAGAAGCTGTGGCTGCTGGCTGGTATTAACAAGCCAGGACCCTACTGACAACCTGGACAACTTTGCTAAGGCCACCTCTGATGCCATATCAAAAGAACTACAGCTATCACTCCTCTGACTTCTCGAAAGAGACTGTGTCCTCTACATCTCCTCACCAGGAATTCACTGAGCATCTTGTAGAGACCACACCTGAGTTCACCACAGCGAACCAGGTCCCTGCTGTGGCCACCACAAAGTATTCATATACAAGCAACGTTAAGTGAATTGATCTGGGGGGTGAGGAAGGTATCTGTAGCAAGGCATATCCCAACTAGCAGCACCTCTCTATCACATACAGACCAAGATCATCACCATAGCCTCTGCATATTTCTAAATCCCCTCCCTTTGTACTCCAAGCAAAAACCTAAGCTCTCCAAGAACTTTGGGATGGCTTTCTGTTAGAAGGTGCACAGATTCAGTACTCTGAATCAGAAATACTAGCCCATCCCACAATTTGGGGGACAATTTAGTACCAAGTCATTTTCAATACTACTACACTCAAGAACCTGCTGCTGATCACCAAAGAGAATCATGATCACATTAGATCAATCCATAAAACCTCTTCAGAGTATAAAAGCAAAGGAGTATCCAATTTAGGATATCTGGGGAAAAACCTCTGCAGAGAGACGTGGTGGTCTTTGAATATGATTCCTCAGATTCAGCATCAGGAACGGGAACTAGATTCTCATGGGGCAACAATGGTTTCAGAAGACTTTTAAAACTTCCCTGGTGGTGCAGTGGTTAAGAATCCGCCTGCCAATGCAGGTGACACGGGTTCAAGCCCTGGTCCGGGAAGATCCCACATGCCACGGAGCAACTAAGCCTGTGCGCCACAACTACTGAGCCTGCATACCACAAATACTGAAGCCTGCGCACCTAGAGCCTGTGCTCTGCAACAAGAGAAGTCACTGCAATGAGAAGCCCGCACACTGCAACAGTAGCCCCTGCTCACCGCAAAGCAGTGAAAGCCTGTGCACGGCAACGAAGACCCAATGCGGCCATAAATAAATAAATTAATTAATGAGATCACATGGGCTCTTTTTTCCCCCTCCCCACTGTGATTTTTTAGGGCAGGCTGTTTGAAAAGGGAACTGGTGAAACAATTATTCTAAAAGTCAGGAAAAGTTACCTCTAGAAGGGTGGGAGGAGACTTGCTCTGCAGTGCTGTAATGTTTTCTTTCTTTCCTGGATAGTGGTTACATGTGCGCTTCCCTTATAATTATTTGTTAAATTGTACATGCTTGTATGCCTTTTTTTTTTTTAATATGTTCATCTCAAAATAAAAGAAAAAAGGAATTAATCATTTTTAAAAGAAAGAATTACAGGATACCTGGAGCTGGTCTATTACGCTTGAGGGCCTAAGTGAAGCCAAAGCAGAGGTAAGGAGCCCTCTGGTCAAGCCACCTGCTGGAGAACCTCTACTGTGTCCTAAGAGAAGTGTAGCTGGGCAGAGGTCTCAGAGCTTGAGCTGCAGTGGCTTGAAGGTAACAGTGCATGAGAAGCTGAAGGCAGTATTTTACTGTGTTAATTCAAGAACAATTCTACCAGCCTCTTGAGTCTTATGAGTAACTGCATGATGGGATGAAATCACTCAGTGACGAATGTTCATAGTGACCCATTCAAAGCTACAAGAGCAGCATGTGTAAATGATGTAGGACTGTTAAATAACCTATAAGTGTAAAGTTGGAGGGACAGAATTTTGTTTTGTGTGTTTAAGACATCTCATACCACTCAAGGGAGTTTGATGAGGTGGGAGTACCTTGAATGCACTCTAAAGGAGTAATTTTAAAGTTAAGATTCCAATGCACTGGGTCTGGGAGGTAGGAGTGGGGAGAAAAAATAATCTGTATTTTAAAAACTATTACAGAGAAATTCCCTGACGGTCCAGTGGTTAGGACTCAGCACTTTCACTGCTGGGTCAGGGTTCAATCCCTGCTCGGGGAACTAAGATCCAGCAAGGCACACGCCATGGCCAAACAAAACAGAACAAACAAAAACTAACAAAAAACGACAAAAAACAAAACAAAAAGAAAAACAATTATAAAGGGGATTTTGTTTTGATTTTCCAGAATGGGAACCAATGCACAAAGACACCATGATTACTTCCCCAAGAAAGTCAGGGTCTCTAACACTTTTCCTACAAGGCCCAAATCAGAGGTCTGGTCTTCTCTTTCTGCCAAGCTTATCTGTGGTTAGAAAAGAATTGGTCCCGCCTACCACCCAAAAACTTTTGTGGAACAGGGTTTTTGTTTGCCATATGCAAACTTGTGTGGGAGGGTCAAGGGCACATTGAGAAATACATGTATGATTATATGCAAATAAGAAGGCCATCCACCAAAGTGTTATTCCCTCTGGATGGCAAGTAACTTTTTTTCTTGTACTTTTTTTTAATTTCCTAATTTTCTACACTGAGTCTCTTATGTAGTAAAACAACAACTAATTAATGTTTAAAAGACTGATGAGAACAGACATCCTCTACTTTTGCCAGACGGGTTTCTTCTTCTGGAGCTGAGCACAAGCACTTGCTTGTCCCAGCCATTGGCTCTCTGTGCAAGCAAGCACTGTGGCCCTGCCTGGCACCATGGACAGCAATCAGGAAAGGGTGAAAGGGCAAGAAAGTCCGGGCCAGGCCAGGGCTCTGGGAGTACATTCAACCCCAAGCTGTTTCTTTCTTTTTTTTTTTTTTTAATTTGGGAAGTTCTTTTAGCTTAAAGATTGCCAGAATTTGGGGAAGTTTTTTTTTTTTTTTTAGTTATTTTATTTTTTTGGCTGTGTTGGGTCTTCGTTTCTATGCGAGGGTTTTCTCTAGTTGTGGCAAGCGGGGGCCACTCCTCATCACGGTGTGCGGGCTTCTCACTGTCGCGGCCTCTCTTGTTGTGGGGCACAGGCTCCAGACGCGCAGGCTCAGTAGTTGTGGCTCACGGGCCCAGTTGCTCCGCGGCATGTGGGATCCTCCCAGACCAGGGCTCGAACCCACGTCCCCTGCATTGGCAGGCAGACTCTCAACCACTGCGCCACCAGGGAAGCCCAAGCTGACTGCTTCTGAAGGCATTACTGGGGAAATGCAAAAACATTTCTGAATTTTTCTTTTCCTTCCCCACCTCCAATTTAAGCCCTGAATCATCACGTAAAGCAGTCACTTGCTCCTTAGTCCTTTTAAACATTCATTTATTTACTGTACAAAATATTTACACTATTGTTGCAACTGTCTGGCCCTTTTGTCTGGCCTGACAAATCTGCAGCAGCAGGGCTTGGTCTCTGCTGAAGTTCTAGAAACATGCCGATATCTTCCTTGGTGTTCACTTGGTGCCTGGTCTCCTTTGAAGAGACTCAAGGCCAGGAGGTTAGTTGGCTCCCCAAGCATCTGGGTCACAAGGGCATAAATAAAACAACTGGCCAAAATAAGAAATGTGAATAGAAAACTGCTCAAGAAGTAACAGACACTCTTCCTTCTCTCCGACATGGTGTACCTCTCCCCACACTGGCTAGTTCCAAAGCAGGATTAGAAAAAAAGGTCAAAGGAAAGGCCTAAAGAGCAAAGATACTTTTGAATAGTTAGGAGAGACAGGGTAAACCGGAAGAACAAAAAACCACAACAGTACCAAAGGGTTTTGTTAAACAAAGACCTTGGGGCTAAGGACCACTGCAGGACGCAGCTGGGCTGCAATGGTACTCAGGATGCTCTGAAAAGTGCTATGACTAGAGCTTAAAAGGACAGATCTAACCAAGAGAATCAACTTGAGCTCCAGCATGAGTCTCTGGAGAGGAGAACGCAGAATCCAGAAGAGGAACAACAGCCAAAGACAGCAGAACCAACCCACATGCCCCCCAGCTGGAAACCCTCTCTGGGCCCGAGGGGCAGCATCATGTTTCCCGGGGGATGATGCAACTTGCCTGTACATATCCCATAGGAAAACACCGGGGCAGGCAGCAGCACCTTGTCCTGGTCCCTGAGGAGAGCAGTGACCGTGTGGCATGGAGGACCCTGGGGTACAGAGGCCCTGATGCTGGATCCTAGACCCCAAGGATGAGTGAGGTCAGCACCCATGCCAAGAAGGACAAATGACAACTGCGAAGGAGTGAGGTCAGGCAGGAATTGTAGCAGCTCAGGAAGGCTTGTTCCTCATGATCTCTGGGAACAGGAGGGCTCAGACGTGCTTCCAGGAGGCCAAGGCACTGCTGCAAGTCCCGCCTCATCTCTGGACTCTTTGTACTTGCTGGTTTTGGCAATAAAGATGGCTTGTAAATATTCTGAGTCGACTGCCCCACTGGGAATGGTAGCTTGCAGCAAAGCCTTCTTAGAAACAGAAATTTGGGAATTCAATGAGATTTTGAGTCTTGAAAACGTCTTCATTCAAATCGTAATGAAAAAGGTTGTTGTCATCTTCCAAGAAACAGCTGCAGGTTCTCTTCAATCATCACGTAACAGTGAACCTAATTTATCTTCCTCCCTCCTTAGCTGCCCTTGCTGGTAACTGATGGAGTGACAGGAAGTAACTGGGACAGCTAGGTGTTTATTTATCATCTGATGTATCTCCTCTATGTGTGTTCCCTGTGTCCTGGCCCTAAGGACCTGTGAGAAGCAATTAAATTACTGATTCCTTTTTCCTTGCCTTAGTGCTGCCAGGGAACACCAAGCAAAGAGAGAACCAGGGATCGGTGTCATGCTATCGTACTGTCCCAATCTCTTCCTCCAAAATTTTCTTCAGTGGAAATCTAAAGAATCCCCAGCTCTTAGCAGACTGCATAAGCTGGAGGTAAGTGGCCGAGCTCAGCCACACCTCAGTGTAAAGAACAAACTCAGGGACAAGCATCAGTAGTCTTCAAGCCAGCCACGTGCCTAGACGTGCCCCATAAGCCTAAAGGAGAATCACATTCAGCACTGGAGGCAACAGCCCAGCTATCTTTCACATTCTTAGGTCTGTCTATCTCACAGGCTCATAGTCAAGAAAAAGCTTATTAGGGAGTTCTTCTTTGTGGATTAATGATCATTTCCAGAAACGCTTGCAAGGAAAGCTCCTTTTCCAGTTCTGACACCACAGAAAAGATCCTTTTGTGCTATCAGTCACCATGAGAGGTAGTCCAGTGCCACCCCGGCTACTGAGAGCTTCTAAGAACCAAGTGCAAGCACAGCGGCATGGCCCTCCTCTTGTGACTGAGCGAGTTGCTCAGATTATGTACCTGCCAAAGTGGCCTGGGGGGGGGAGATGGGAAAGGAGGGGGCGAGGGAAGGACAAGGCTTGTAGGTGACTGAATACTCCAGACACTGGAGAGCATGCAGCAGCTTCTGGCTGATGGTTTTGTGTATGCTAGGGTCAGTGGTTATGTCTGTTATGTGCACTCGGATGCTCCAGAAAGCACGGGAGCCAAGTGGATGGCAAGAGAGTGGTCAGAGCATGCCAAAGCCCTCGCAGCCCTCACTGATGGCCAGCTGCAGCATCCTGTGCACCTCTTCATATGAGTCATACGTAGGGAGGCACAGCTGGTTGAAACTGGAAGGCCAAGGGGAGAGAAGTGATTAACTCACACCACCAGAAACACTGGCAAGGGCTGGAAAGATAATCCCCCGTGACAGCACGCACCAGGCAGTCAGATACCCACCACGTGTGTGCAGTTGGTAGCGTGCTATGGGTCGGGGTGGCAATAATCTGGAATGAGGGACAGAGGGCGGCAAAGCCTCCAGGCGGTAGCTGAGACGAGCCTGTTGTGAACTGAAGCAGCCGAGCCAACTCCTCCTGCGTCAAACTGGAAACCACGGTCCAAAACCACCTCATGACCTGGCAGGGAGAGCACAAGGCTGGGGTCACACCTACGTGCAGCTTAGGAGTTGACCCCTGGGGGAAGGAACAGGATATCCTGAAGTGGGGGTGGGCCCCAGTTACTGCACGCAGGTAGGAACGGCTAGAGTCGACAACCTCTTTAAAAGGAATTGACACTGTTACACGGTCAGGAGGGTAGTCGCTGATTACTTGGTTCTGTTTCTCTGCCTTTCCAATGTACTGCCTCTGTGGCAGCAGCATGACAGCTCTTAGGGTCCAGGGTTCCCGTCTGCCTGGATGACCACCTGCCTTTCCCACATATATCACTTTTTCCCAGTTGATATGTCTGCTTCTCCGACTATTCGACTTTTTCCTTCTGAAACTTTTTCCTTACAAGACAGCACAAATTCAACTAAAAGAAATTTGGCCCACTTACCTTTTCTCTGAAATGCCATGAGCCACCAACGACCACCGCATGGGCTTTGAAGTCAGACACACTGATGTCCCCAGTCCCACACATCAGCAGCTGGAGAATAGTCAGGTGTTACTAGGATAGTCAGAGGGGCAAAGTCCCACCATAAGGCCAAAATATGTTAACATGCAAAATGTGGAATACAGAAAACACCAAGAAAGAGACATAAGGTGAGGTCATAATGCCAGAACACTGCTTTAGGAAAATCAATTATAATAGGCCAATGGTTCCTAACCAGTGTGGTAAAAATCACACAGCTTAAAAAAAAAAAAAAAAAGATAGATAGATAGATGCCTATGGCCTTACCCCAGACCTATTGAATCAGAATCTCTAGGGACAGGTTACAAGCTTGTGTATTTTGAAAAAGTTTCCCAAGGGCTTCTGATGCACACCCCTAATTAAGAACTGCTGCTATATATTATTTTGAATTGAAACAGAGGACAGAAAGGGAACCAAGTATTTACTGACAGTCTGCTCTGGATGTGGCCTGGGAATACCAGGGCAAAAAGCAGGCCCTTCCCCTTTCATGAAGACCCCCGGCCCCATTTATGAATTTGTTAGATGGCCTTTCCTTTTTCCCAGGATCCATCCTTCTTTTCTGGATTGAACTTATACTACCATCCCTTCAGCCCTGCCTCTACTTGATCAGATAAATGAAAAAGAATGCCAAAAAATGAGAACATTAATGATATCAGAACCCTAAACATCTTGTTGATGTCCTAATTTGGTTCAAGATCCAGCAAGTTACTTAGCAGACTCTAAGTACTCATCCAATAGCTATAAAGAATGAAACAACCTAATCAAAAAAAAGAAAAGCCCAAATTAAGCCTGAGAAGCTTGGCTCCTTCAAAAAGAACTTGCTAAGCTAATGAGTAACTAAGAGCAGGATGGGGAACAACCGTTAAGAGACTGCGTCCTTCCTCCTACGCACTTTATGAATTGTTACAAATGCTTTGCTTCAGGATAAAACAAATTACACCAGAAGTTGTTCCTCAGCCCAGAAAATGACAGCAAGAGGTGACAGGTCTGTCAGAAACTTCAGGCTGAGAGATGGAGAGTTCATTATGCAGATTTCATATCTAAAGGTACAAAACGTGTTGAAAATTGCATGAGACTTTGATTCTTGTTCTCAAAGCCAATTCAATTTAATAAGAATAAAAACTGTGCAAGACTACCTGAAACTACTTTTTGTTTCCCCATTTTTAAAGAAGAACTTCCTCCCTATAGGAAATAGTTTATAGAAACATGCCCCTCATAAAGGCTACGGGAAGTTAAAGCTAAAGCTAGTAACTTGCATTGTGTGTATTATCTGTGAGCAGCAGGTAAAAGCAAGCTGGTTTTATTTTTTGTCTATACCTGAAATTCACGGAACTTCAATTTTGCTAATTACAGCAAGGTATTTACCATCTTATAGTCACATTTTGGGTGTTACAGGATCTAAGATAAGAATATATTAACTATATAGTGTTGTAACACAAAGCTGTGAAATACATCACATCTTTTGGTTTGTTTCCTTCACTAGAATGTAGCTCTATGAGGACAGGGACTTGGTCTTATTCATTCCTAGCTCCCCAGTTCCTCAAAAGCACATGGCATATAGAAGACACTCAATAAACAGTCTCTTGAACAAATAAATTCTATTATTCCCTTAAATCAACTTTAAAGGTCATAGGATTTACAAAGACTGTGCAGGATACCAACATTCTTTACTACTTGACCAGTATCAATAATATTTGATGAATAATATTAATTATTACTATTCATAATTAGTAATTTGCTGATTCCTAATTTTCACATTCAAATTTTTTAAAAGCTGGAGAAGGGGTCCATGCATGGAAGAGTAAAACCAACTCTTAAAGGGCTTTCCTACTGCATCTCATAACAGAAGGTGCAGTAATCCAGTTCCTGTAGGCATAATAAAAAGCAAGCCAAGAATAGGGGGTGTCAATTGTAAGCACTTACCTCAAGCTCATTCTCATCAAAAATAGCCAAAAGGTTCTCAGGGACCAACTCATTCAGGCCTGAAACAAAGTAGCCAAGTTAAAGCCATATCCACACCATGGATACAAGTATTTTCACCTCAAAGCCAAGAGTAGACAGGATCCCACCTTTTAGGAAATGTTCCACTTCCTCTTTCACTTGACTGGCCAGCCGATACTGGGCCAGCAAATTTAAGTAGAAGATTTTATTCGCGTTGGTGACTGGGGTTTGAGCTCCACCTGTCATAAGTTCTACGACCTGAAAGAAGAGGCAGAAGACAGGGAGAGGATGTGGATTGGAGGGTATAAGATGACATCTGCCCAGTATGTCCCACAAACACAGCATTATTGAACTCCACCATGGTCACAAGTTCCTGCTGTGCGTTCAGGTTTTCAACACACTTGGTTTTATTTAGTTACTAAGCTTAAGGTTTCCTACCGCTATTGCTATATATTCTCCTCGCTACTGTTTCTGAAGTGGGTCTCTCAGTAAGTCTCCTCTGACCTGGTCAAACAGTGGTGATGCAACAGGAAGATATTATGGTTCCTTGTTAGCAATATTTTAACATTTCTATGATCCAAAATTGAACCATTACTGACCTCTTCTCTTAAACCCCTGAGCCAATTGAGAATAAATAAAACCATATAAGTAGTGAAGAAGTCTTTTCAGGTCTCAAAAATTCTAAGATGGGCATAGATGTTCCCTACATTCTTCTATTTCCAATGTGAGTCAATGGAAAAAGCCACGGCTTGATACTTGGAGACTAACTTGCTACAGGATTTAAGTCACTTAGATATTTGGGCTCCCGATTTTTCTATCTGCAAAGAAAAAGCTGAACTGCATGATTCTCAAATAGAATTGGCACACTCTTTCCAATAAATAACTCCTAAGGGAGCTTTGAGGAAGCCCTGAAGCACAGTTTAATGCCACAACCCCAGAAAACCTGTGTACAATGACCATGGTTGTCTTCATAGGTGAGTAGTGAAGGCCTCCATTTAGTTACAAGATCAGATTTTAAGGTTCTGACGACAGCATGGTAGGGACGGAACTTTGCTCCAGAGCAAGGATTCTCAACGGATCCAAATGTGTTAAGACTTTTTTTCTGTTACTGTGCACAATTCTGGATATTTTTATTTTATGTGTATAAGCATTTCTAACTAGTAGCCTAAGTAGTAAATTACTAAGATTTAGTATTCATATTAAATCCATTTAAAATCAGTACTCCCCTAGGCCTGTGGACCCTAATTCAGTATTCCACTGACTCTAGACACCTTGCAGTGCTGGGTCAGGAAGACAGGCTCCGCCCACACACGTGCAAAGGCCGTCAGCTGGGATCCCCACAATGTTCACAAAGGTATCTGATTATCAGCTCAGTGCTATCAGTGATCACAAATTTTCAGTCATCGCTATTTTGCTTTCAATTATTTATGACTGCAACTTTAGCTTCATCGTTACCATTTGATATTATTTAACCTCAGTATGTAAACAAAATGACATTTTCATCAGAAATACTTTTGGCCATTAATTTTCTAGTAAAAAGTTTAAAAATATATACACACAGTGTTAAAATAGGAGTCATCTACATCCCTGCCCCTAATGTTAAGAAAGACACTGTCATCCCTTCCAAAGCTGCTTGTGCAGTGACACTTCACTATCACTTATAGTTCTTTCTCTACTGGAAAGTAGGAATGGGTGGGATGGATGGGTATACGTGTCTTTGGCTCCACTTAAATAGGCCAAGACCATACAGTGTGGGATGCAATGCCCCAAAGCTATGCTCTCCAATATGGTTGTCATTAGTCACATGTGGTTATTTAGAAACTTAGTTATTTGGTCATACCAGCCACATTCTGGGTGCTCAAAAGCACAAACAGAGAACACTTCCATCATTGCAGAAAGTTATACTAGAGAGCCCTGCTCTAGAGGAGGCTGGGAAATGGGACCCACAGGCTTCAGTTCTCTTTCTCACCTTATCCAATTGACCTGATTTGCTATATTTCTCTTCTGCAAAGACCAGCTCCATCTCACTCATGTCATTGTTGAGGATGAAACAAACTTTAGATTTGTAGAATTCTGGGTCATCTGTTTCAAAGTACTGAGGAAACAGAAAGACACAGAACAGAACATGACTACTCTTACCCAGAAACGAAATTTGTAACTGCTTGGAACCACTTACCCCTTCAACCTTAAGAATAATAAGCTGAGGGTGGAGAGATTCCAGAGTTAATGGCCAGGGGCCTTAGTAGAAAATGCACACCTAAGAGTTACCTTGTAATGCATACGCAGTCCTATGATTTGGGCCAAGAAAGAACGGGTGAAGCGAGCTCGGACCAACTGCTTGTAGGCTCCTCCTAGAGAGGACTCATAGAGACACTTGCCCACCAGGCGCCCTGCAAACTCATACATCTTTAGGCGCAGATGAGCGGGGCGATTAGGGTTGGGATGCACCTGTCAAAGAGAAAGATTAAAAGGCCCTGGGCCATTTTTCTTCAAGCCTAGTTCTGTGAAGATCCTCCCTCCCCAACTCTATCCCAAGGGAGCAAGAATTTCAGTGTTAAGATCAAAGAGCCCATCCAAATGGCATTAGTTGTTTGGTAGCCACCACTGAGTAATTCAAAGTGATTGGAGGGGGCTTCCCTGGTGGCGCAGTGGTTGGGAATCCGCCTGCCAATGCAGGGGACATGGGTTCGAGCCCTAGTCCGGGAAGATCCCACATGCCGCGGAGCACCTAAGCCTGTGCGTCACAACTACTGAGCCTGCACTCTAGAGCCTGCGAGCCACAACTACTGAGCATGTGTGCCACAACTACTGAAGCCCACATGCCTAGAGCCCATGCTCCACAACATGAGAAGCCACTGCAATGAGAAGCTCACACACCGCAATGAAGAGTAGCCCCCAGTTGCCGCAACTAGAGAAAGCCCGTGCGCAGCAACGAAGACCCAACACAGCCAAAAATAAATAAATAAATAAATTTATTAAAAAAAAAAAAAAAGTGATTGGAGGATAAAGGGCAAAGATGGACTTACATTAAGTTGAAGAATCTTATATTTATTTCATCGTCCCTGGCTGCAAACGGAAGTTAATCACTGGATGATATAATGCCTTTTCCCTAAACCAGAACTTCTTTCAGCCAAAGTCAACTTCTCTACTCCACCTAGTCAAAGATCTTGTACAGGGGCTTCCCTGGTGGCACAGTGGTTAAGAATCCACCTGCCAATGCAGGAGACATGGTTCAAGACCTGGTCCAGGAAGATCCCACATGCCGCGAAGCAACTAAGCCCGTGCAGCACAACGATTGTAGAGCCCGTGAGCCACAACTACTGAAGCCCGCACACCTAGAGCCCATGCTCTGCAACAAGAGAAGCCACTGCAATGAGAAGCCCGTGCACCGCAACGAAGAGTAGCCCCCGCTGTCCACAACTACAGAACAGCCCGTGCACAGCAACGAAGACCCAACACAGCCAAAAATAAATAAATATTAAAAAAAGAGAGAGATCTTGTACAGAGTTCAATTGCTTCAGGTATGTTTTGAGAAAAGTGGCTTAATTATTAAAACACTAAGGAGTAGAATAGCCACTGTACTATTATGCTTTTAAGTTAAATATTCATCTGTCTGCATTTTCTCTTATTTTACAGATGAAATAATGAAGGCAAAGAGGAGGGAGGCAATCTGATTAGTTCAAACTCTTATTAGTCTCTTCATTATAACACAATCCACATTTTCCTCCCACCCACGCGGAAGTCACAGACTCACTAACGCTTGGTTGGTGTCACTGAATCGGGTGAAGAGCTGATTGGTGGTGTCAAATAGTGCTTTGCAGATTAGCTCAAACCATTCCCGGCGAGGTCCTCCCCAGTCCAGAGCTGGAAAGTATAATAAAAATAAAAAGTGAGTCTGGCCTACCACCTCTTATCACTTTTGTTCATTTATTCATCATTTTATACTCTCCGATCCTTACTTCCTGCATTCCACCACCTTGGTGTCCCCCATTCCATCCCACCTCAGCTATGGACTTTTATTGAAATCCCCTCTTTCTGTAGGATTAAAGGTATTCTGATCACTAAGCTAATGCCTCCTAGTGTGGGGATACAGATCAGAGATCCTAGGAAACCAACATTTCTCTACAAAGGTTACTTTGCCCTTCTGCTTCAAACTCTCCCTCCAAGTCCCTGTATGTATGTGCTTTACAAGGTCTACCAAGCTATTAGCCAGTAAATGCCACCCTTTTTATCTTGACTCATGACTTCTTTTTCCCAGGGAAAAAGAAGCTGGGGCAGGGGTGGCGAGTATGTGTAGGGGGGTTGTTTTTGTTTTTTGTGGATGCGGGGTAAGGAGACAAGGAGGAGTGGGAAGGAGAGTTAAAAAAGATGAATATGAAATCTCAAAACTGACCTTCTTCGTCCTGAAAAACCACTTCAAAGTTCTTGCTCCAATCTGAGATGGAGAAATTCCGAGTGGCTTTCAGAGACTGAAAAGCAGTGAAAGAAAAAGAAAGGAAACTGTCAGAACACTGGCCGGTATCTCTTGGGTGTTAAAGACAAAAACACAAGAACATTGCCATTGTCCTTGTAATAACCACAAGTACCTGGAGGCAATATATTACTCATAAATAAGCTTTAATACTACCACCTTATATTTAAAATGTAAATATCTCCAGAAGAAATCTAAAATTACAAAAATAATCTAATTCATATTTACACCATTGCCTAACTGGAAAGTTGAAACTTATTTTTTTTAATAATCCTCATTTTATTAATGAGAAAACTCTTAAATAAAGAAGTAACAATGGCTCAGATCAGTAAGCTGTCAGCAAGAGAACCAAGGAGTCTTGGTTTTCAGTAAAGTACAGTCTATCCGCTAGACATTTTTAGCCACAAGGCTAGGTTCAGACAGGAAGCCATGCCACAAGGAGAAGGTGGGTTTCCAGCAGCACCTACCAGAGCTAAACATCACAAACACTTTCTGGACAGGGACCAAGGCCTTCTCATTCTCAAGGAACGTAAGAACTATGCCAGTGTCTATGTAGTGGAGACAGACACACATCAGGTGTTCCTTTTCCATCAGGCCAGAGTGACGACAAAAATCGTTTCCTTTTAATCCCACAAGAGCTCTTCTATTCCCGGGATTCAATAACAGGAACTTTCTTCTATAACAACAACTTACCACCTGCCCTTAATGCTTTTAAGTTAAATAGTCATCTGTCTGCATTTTCTCTTCTTATTTTACAGATGAAATAATGAAGGCAAAGAGGAGGGAAGCAATCTGATTAGTTCAAACTAATAGGAGTTCCATGAAATTGTTCAGGAGCTAGTTCAGTCTGATTTTAAAGCCAATGTGTCAACTAGTCTCTCCTTTCAATAACATACCTCCAACAAATCTGCCCCAAATTCAGTATAATCAAATGCATAGAACACTGTCTTTAATACGTTTAAAGAAGAGAGAGATGTGGGTTTCATAAAAAAGATAACCTGCAGAATATAACCAAATATCACAGAGGTTTCTAGTTGGAAAATTTTGACAACTTTTGACAAGGATGAAACTTTACGCACCGATTCCAACAAGGCATGTCTGCTGACCTTCAGGGTGACTTTGGAATGTGGTCTTTTCATATGTACCTGCCGAAGCTCTCGCTGGAAAAAGTTCACCTTGTCCTGAAAGGTCTCAGAGCCTCCTAAGGAGCAGCAAGATCCATCATGATTACAGCCTCATTATAAGACACCTGTGCAGGCCACCTCTACACCCTCAGGCACCCAGATATCTGGGGTCACTGCCTACCCCGTCAGAATCCCTGTCCAAACTCACCTATGTTTTTATGGAGTGAGCGGATGAACGTGGCCGCTAGGATGTTCCTCTCCTTACAGCTGAGCTCCACAGGAGGCTGAATGCCATCATCCACCACCAGTGTGAGCAGCTTATGGACAGGGTCAGGGCCAAGGTATGAAAACTAACAAAAGGAAAACAAAAAAAAGAAAAGGAGTTAATCTATAAAGCGCTCAAATCCAGCAAAAAACCTTCACATCCCTACCCTCTGCACCAACCAACAAAAACAAGTTAAGTCTGTTTTCCCCAAGTAAGTACCTACCAGGAGTATATCTCCTTGTTTTTCACCTCAATGCTCTACGATTCAGATTTTATTTTAAATTACTCGAGTCACAGAGACCACCTTTAGTAAGGATCACAGGCAACACTACAGACTTTCCAACATAAAATATAAGAAGGGTGAAAGCAGGAAGGATATGTAAAATAGCAAATGAGCACCTGAATAGGTTGGGCAAACTGGCTGGAGGAAAATGATTTGCCTTTAGATTCCAAAACCTCAGAAGAGTTTAAAAAAAACCCACTTTTTAAAAATTTTTTAAATTTTTTTAATAGATGAGACTACTGGTGCTAAAAGAGCTATCTTTGGCACGTTGGGAAGCCAAGCTCAGGTCAGAGTTACCAGCACCCTCTCCATTAACTTAGCCTTAGGGGCAAAAGATAACTGTTGAAGTATTCTGACTTGCTACCAACTGCTGTTTCTGTAGGCACGTGTCCTCCTAGAACTACATCCTTCACGAGGAGGTAACAACTCCTTCTTTATTTGGCAATAAATCCTGTGTGCACAATGAGAACTTCCAGAAACACCAAAAGTCCTTCTAGGGAAAAAGAAAAGGTTGAGATGTTGAAGGCTGAAGCCTGCTCTACATGAACCGGATGTAAGGTTCAACTTACTTTTGTTCCTGGGCACACTCGGAAGGTATAAAGGCGCCAGGGAATGATTTTCAGGTAGAACTCCTTCACTGAGAATTGCTGGAGGACCAACATATAGAAAATGAAGTGAATGATAAATAAAGAGGTTCTATTTGGGTATAGTAATTCAAATATCAGTCCCCATCTACATTTCTCATGATAACCCTTTTCCTCTCTGAACAAAGAAGATAATTTAGGACTGAAATCAAATAGAAAACATCAACTCTATCTTAAAATAGGCAAATTTAAAGTATTACTCTCACCATGCAATTTCACACAGATATTTCATAATCTTAATACTCAAGTCTGACTACCATTTCCAAATATCTGAGATCAGGTTTTCACTTTACAAGTAGAGAACATTTCACCTAGAGACAATCAAAATCTCCTTCTGCTTAGCCAGATGCTGCTCAGAGAGACTTCTTCCAAGTCAGTGGACAGGGAACACCAGTGGCCCATGCCCACTGCTTTATCTCTATTTGAATGGCACCAAGGATTTGCTGGGGAAGAGGGGGTGGGGGATGGGAGGAGTCTCATACAAAAAAGTTCATAAAAATCCTTTATGTAAGAATATAAAGAGGTCTGTTGCCATTTACAATAAAAGAAAAGACAATGCAATAACTTTTCAATCTAAAAAAACCCCTGTAGGGCTTCCCTGGTGGGGCAGTGGTTAAGAATATGCCTGCCAATGCAGGGGACGCGGGTTCAAGCCCTGGTCCGGGAAGATCCCACATGCCGCGGAGCAACTAAGCCCGTGCACCACAACTACTGAGCCTGTGCTCTAGAGCCTGCGAGCCACAACTACTAAGCCCGCGTGCCACACTACTGAAGCCTGTACACCTAGAGCCCATGCTCCGCAACAAAGAGAGTAGCCCCCGCTCGCCACAACTAGAGGAAACCCCTGTGCGGCAACGAAGACCCAAAACAGCCAAAAATAAATAAATAAAATAAATAAATTTTTAAAAATATTGAAAAATAAATAAATAAATAATTAATTAAAAAACCCTGCTATCTGAACATGTAGTAGGTCAGATTTTTTTCTTGATTTTTAAAGAACTCTTCATTAAAGAAAATTTCAAACACATACTAAAGAAGAGAAAACAGTACAATGAAGTCGTCACCAGCTTCAACAATTATCAGGTCACAGCCAATCTTGTTTTATCTCTACCTCACCATTTCCCTCTCTGCCATTCCCCCAGGCCAAATTAAGGCTAGATTTTTAAATGATGAATAGTACATAGTGAAGTGTTCTAAAGTAGAACAGAATTAGAACTCAGTTTTGGTTATGCAATTAAAGGAATGTAATGGGATGTTTCAAGAGTCTCATTTTTCTGAGGTTTGTATGAATAAGCAAAATACAAATACTAAAAAAGAAAACCCCTAAGACAAAGCGCCTCTTAGCTCAGGGGCCTTGGGAAGTTCACCTCCTTGTCTCTGCCAAAATTTCTCTATTCCAGTCCTGTACCCGGATCATGACATCTGTTGTGGTTTCACAAATCACAGAATGAAAGATCAAATTGTTCTGAAACAGTACAAGGGCCCAACAGTAATTTTTACACTAGTGAGAAATTGTTAATGGTTAAAAGTAGCTTTCTTTAAAACTCTGAGAGCCATGCCTTGAAAAATCTTCCCAGAAGCAATCAAACAGCAGAACGCCACAGGAGCTCTAAAGTCCCAAGGCACAGACTCTCTAGACAGAGATGTTATCCAGCCAAACCAGACACGGGCAACAGGAGAGGAGGCACGGCCTTCTGCTCAACTTGAAGCAGCAGCCTCCTCAGTATCCCTGAACCCTGACAAGGCAATGATCTCGCTCTGATTCTCAGACTGTTGCTTTGTGGATTTTGTAACCAAATACCAATTACAAGCAGGCTCGGGCAGGGGGCAAGAATGGGAGTTCCAACCTTTGGTGACACGTAGCAGTACACCTTCTTCGGTTTCTTCACCTTCTCAGGGGTGTGACACTCAGAGGGTGAGTCTTCATCTTCCTCCTCCAGAGCCGTGGAGGGCCGGCGCTGGGCAGAGCTTGTGTGCATGGGCGGGAGGTGCCACGGCGTGCTGGTGCAGTTGGCAGCATTATACAGATAAGCTTCAAAGTAAATGCTCACTCCTGAGGTGGACACATTGCGTTCGACAATATTCCTCTCATTCTCTGAAGTATAACAAGGAATAAGGTTTAAAGTGCAAGACAGGGGAGAAAGTTACCTATCACTAGACCTTTAGTCCACAGGGCTCTAAACCAAGTTTGGCTCAAATATCTAATATTTGTGGGGTTGGTCAGAAGAGTGCAGACGTGCAAAGAACAAGTGGCCTGAGAAGAGGACTAAATCACAGCTCTTCTCTCAACTCACCACTTAGGACAATAATGTCAAATTCGCCATTATTGATTGGCTGGTTTTGGTATGAAATGCAGGCATGGAAGCAGCCTCGAGAATGCAGGGTGAGCCGCAAGAACACCTGGCAGGTCTGCCGGTTGGATGTCACTGACTTCTCGAATGAGACACCAGCGCTCTCTTCTTCCGGAGGACCGAGCTACAGGAGGAAAACAAAGCATCGCCAACCACACATAATTTTCCCTGTTTGCACAGTAATTTACTCTTTACAAAGAACTTTCCTATCTACGAGCTAATCGAAGTCTCACAGTTACTAATGAGATAGGTATTGTCAGATGAAGGAAGGCAGGCACAACAGTCAGGGAGAAGGAGATGGATGGAAGTGAACTAGAAAGGGTGAGAGTGACAGGTGGGAGCACGCAGGGCAAGATGGGAGCCTGCTTACCTCATGAATGGACAGACTGTAATTGTGCTCATCTCTCAAGGACGTGGAAGTGTTGGTAGGGTTGTCATACTCATCTCGGGGCACTATTTGAAGAGTGTGTGGCTGCCCACAGGTCAACACGAGAGTAGAAAAATGGCACACGATTTTGGTCTTGGAAGGAACCACCATTCCTGGAACAAAGACAATGGAACATAACGTCAGAGAGGTGATTTTTAGGGCACAAAGATCTACCCAGTCAGTGAGTCCTAGAAAGCTGGGTGCCTGCCCAATTCCTAGGGATAAACAATACCATTATGAGGCAGAGAGAAAGAAGAAAACAAAGAGATTAATTCAAATGAACTTTTGGGAACTCATTTTTACAAACTCCTAACCACTGCAAGCACTAAACAGAATGACAGAAAAACTTGGAGAAAACAGAACTGAGAGTTATAGATATAGTACCTAGAACCCCCCTGGGAACCTACAAGTGAAGCAGGCCTTAAAAATAAGTGAATAATTGCAAAATAAACAAACAAACTCGAAATACTTAGGTGCAAATCTAACAAAACACGTATAAGACTTGTATGTTGAAAACTACAAAACGCTGATTAAAGAAATAAATTCAGGACTTCCCTGGTGGCGCAGTGGTTAAGAATTCGCCTGCCAATGCAGGGGACATGGGTTCAAGCCCTGGTCTGGGAAGATCCCACATGCCGCGGAGCAACTAAGCCCATGCGCCACAGCTACTGAGCCTGTGCTCTAGAGCCTGCGAGCCACAACTACTGAGCCCATGTGCCACAACTACTGAAGCTTGCATGCCTAGAGCCCGTGCTCCACAACAAGAGAAGCCACCGCAATGAGAAGCCCGCGCACTGCAATGAAGAGTAGCCCCCGCTCGCCACAGCTAGAGAAAGCCCGCACGCAGCAATGAAGACCCTATGCAGCCAAAAATAAATAAATAAAATTAATTAATTAAAAAAAAAAAAGAAGTTCAGATGCATACCATGTTTATGAATTCAAAGACTCAACATAGCAAAGATGTCAATTCTTCCCAAATGCTATATAATTTTAACACAATTCTTAACAAAATCTCACTAAGATTTTTTTGTAGATTTAGACAGTATTATTCTAAAATTTATATGGAAAGGCAAAGGATCTAGAATAGCTAAAACAATTATAAAAAAGAAGAGTAAAATGGAAAGAGTCAGTTTATTCAATTTCAAGACTTATTACATAGCTGTGTAATTAAGATTCTGGTATTGGTGGAGGGACAGACACAAAGATCAATGGTACAGAACAGAGAACCCACAAATAGATCCCCACAAATATGCCCAACTGATCCCTGACAAAGGTGCAAAAGCAATGCAATAGGGGAAAGCTAGCCTTTTCAACAAAAGATGCTGGAGCAACTGGACATCTATAAGAAAAAAAAATCTTGACCTAGTATACAAAAGGTCAAAGGTCAAAATCTTGACCTAATTAACTAAAAATGGATCACGACCTTAAATACTAAATGTAAAACTATGCAACTTTTAGAAAAAAACCATAGGAGAATATCCCTGGAATCTAGGACTAGTCAAAGAGTTCTCAGATACCAAAAGCATGATCCATAAAAGGAAAACAATAAATTGACTTCATCAAAATTAAAAAGTCTTGCTCTGTGAAAGACCCTGTTAAGGCGATGAAAAGGAAAGCTAAAGATTGAGAGAAAATATTTGCAAACCACATTTCTAACAAAGGACTTAAAGAACTCTCAAAACTCAACAGTAAAAAACAAAAAATACATTTAGAAAATGGGTGAAAGACATTTCATCAAAAAGGGCACACAGAGGGCAAATAAGCATATAAAAAGATGTTCAACATTGTTAACCACTAGGGATATGCAAATTAAAACCACCATTTATAACGGCCCAAAACTGGAAACAACCCAGATGTTCTTCAACCGGTGAATGGTTAAACAAAGTATGGTATATTCACACCAAGTAATACTACCCAGCTATAAAAAGGAACCAACTACTGATATACTCAATTGATATACTCAATTTCTCTGGATGAATCTCCAGAGAAATATGCTGAGTGAAAAAAAGGTATGTTAACCAAAAGGTTACGTATTGTTATGATCCCATTTATATAATATTCTTGAAATGGCAAAATTAAAGAAATGGAGAACAGATTAGTGGGCTGCCAGGAGTTAAAAAACAGGTGGGTGAGGGAGGGAAAATGGGTGTGGCTGTCTAAAGGCAACATGAAGGATCTTTGTGGTGATGGAAATGTTCTGTGTCTTGACTGTATCCATGTCAGTACCCTGGCTGTGATACTGGGCTTTAGTTCTGTAAGATGTCACCACTGGGAAAAGTGGGTCAAGGTACAGAGCATCCCTCTGTATTATCTCTTACAACTGTAGGAGAATCTACAATCATGTCAAAGTAAATAGTTCAATTTTAGTTTAAAAAGAAAAGGGCTGGTACACATTATAAGGATATGAACTGTTCTCCACTGACGGCAAGGAAGCAAGGTGATGCTAATTCGTGAGAAAGGAGTCTGTGAGTGAGTCACTGAAGCAAAGGAGGAAATACCTGGAGAGGGAGAAGGCTTGGGAGCCACCTTGTCTGGAGGCTTCCTCTGTTATAAGAGAAAGAAAACTGAGGACCTTTCAAGCAAACATATGCAAATCTTCTCAAGACCCCTCTTGTTATGGTTTGACTCCCAAAGTGGACACCAACCTGGCCAGTATCTAATGACACTGTCAAAAGGAAGCCAAGGCAGGGCAAACAGGACAGCCAGGGTCTCAGCACACTAAACGGTATGTTGCAGAACCAGGAGTCAGAGATTATACTTTTAGGCTTTAAAGCACATGAACATCTATTATCTGGCACAAAGGACACAAGGGGGTAAAAAAAGTTGAGATAGAGGCCTCAATTCTTAAGATGCTAGAAGCTTGGGCAGACACTCTTCAGTAAGAAGTAAAACACATACTGGCAGCAAGGGTAGGATTAGGGTCAAGGTGCTTTTACTTGAAAAGGTTTCAAAAATCAGAAGACTTTACCTTTGGTCTATTCTGGCACCCTTACCCCTTAAGAACTTACCCGGCTGATAACACAGCAATTCCACTCCTAGAGAAATGAAAACATATGTGCACACAAAAACTGTACACAAATGTTCACATCAGCATTATTTATGGTAGTCAAAAGCGAAAACGACCCAAATGTACATCAACTGATGAATGGATAAATAAAATGTGGTATATCCATATAATGTAATATTATTTAGCAATAAAAGAAATGAGGTACTGATTCATGCTATAGCATGGACAAACCTCAAAAGCATTATGCTAAGTGAAACAAGCCAGTCACAAATGGCCACATATGTAATGATCACACTTTTATGCGATGTAAATGGTAGAGTAGTACCCAGAGAATGCAAATCCACAGAGGCAGATCAGCGTTACCTAGGGCTAAGGGATTTGGGGAAAATACGAGTAACCTGGGTACAGGGTGATGGGGTAATGAAAATGCTCTAAAATTGACTGTGGTGATGGTTATACAAGTCTACAAATTTTTAAAACCACTAAATTGTGTATTTTAAATGAATGAATTATATAGCATGTGAATTAAATCTCAACAAAGGCACTGTTTAAGAAAAGAAAAAGGAAGGAAGGAATGGAGGGAGAGAAAGAAAGAAAAAACAACCTACCAGGCTGAAAAATCTTGTAGTAGGGACTATAGGCCACGTTTAATCCACCAAGCTTCACGGAGATTTCATACCGCCCAGCCCTGCGCACAGTGAAGGCCACCTTGACCACGTTGGAACTGGGTTCCTGGAGGACTTCCTGGGTCACTGGAATTTCCACTGCTAGCTCAACATGAGAGATGTGAACTCTTAGTCCTACAGGCCGATGTGCAGGAAAGGGCTGCCCGTTCTTATAGAATAACTGCGGTGGGGAGAAGAGGGACACCCATTATTGAGCAGGGGGAGAAAATCATTTCCTGTGTTACTTGAGAGAGTGTGGGGAGGGAGGAGGTGACTGGTAAATCCCTGTATCCACCCACTCCTACAGTCCTGCTCACACAAGAAGGAACAAATTCTCTCAATGCTTCAAAGAAAACCATTAAGTCACGAACAAATTCTTAACGTATTCTGAGGAAAGGGGTAAAATACGCCACTGAGTCCATTTCAACTTGACACTTCGGAACCACAGATGCTGCCTACCCTGTCTTACTTGCAATTTTTTATTATATTATCACTGCTAACCCAAACGTAAAGGTAAGTCAGTGGGTACCACTGGCACTGAGTGAACAAAAGCACTAGGCAGGGCTAGCGGGGTTCAGACTATGGAGCTAAGCACAAGGCTGCAGTGGAGAGGTCATTGCAGCGGGCAGCAAACTTTCTGCAGAGGGCCAGAGAGTAATGCTGTTGGTTTGCGGGTCATACACAGTAAGTTACTCAACTGTGGTTAACTCCTCAAACGTGAAAGCATCCATAGGCAGTACAGGAAGATGAATGGGTGTGGCTGTGTTCCAATAAGTCTGTATTTATAGAAGCAGGAAGTGGGCCTGATTCGGCCCTTGGGCCATGGTTTGCCAACCCCTAATCTGTAACACCTACTCTTTTCAGTAATATTTTTCTCATTTTGAAAATGTAACATTAAGCTTTATACTTCTTCCAAGCTAAGCACCTATTAAACCAAAATGATAGAGAAATGTGTGACTCTTCAGCTGTCAACAATTCCCAAGTTCCTGGGGGGTGGGGGTGGGGAGGTGTTGGAGAACATGAACGTTTCAGGCCAGCACCACCAACAGACTGAACTGGATTCTGGAAGGCAACTGACTCAGAAACCCCAGTGGGTACAGAGACAGAAACATTCCCTTACATGCACTCGGAAGGCCATGCTGTGGCCCACCTCATAGGGGTCCTTCCAATCCCAGGAGACTTTGCAAGACCGGGGATCCAGGTAATTTCCCCGCACGTAGTCATATATAGTCCGGTCCCCTCGGCGTTCTCGGTCCTCATTCTGGAGGAAGCTGACTACACGTGCGGCAAGCTCAAAGAGGAACTTAATTGTGAAGAAGAATGCAACCACAGACACTGTGATGCCACCTATGTAAAACAGAGAACACACACACCACCCGCCAGTTACACACTACAGCGTCTCACTGTGGAACAGGCCAGTCATCTGTCAAGCAAGAATTCCAAAGACACCCTCTACTGGGTCACTACCTCTGTGGGTGAAGAGAGGAACTTCCATACCAGGGTCAGAAACTACGGTCCTCGGACCAAATCCCACCCACTGCCTGTTTTTGCAAATAAAATTCTACTGAAACACAGCCCCCCCCACTTATTTACTGTTGTCTAGGGCTGCTTTTGCCCTAAAGCCGCAGAGTTCAGTAGTTGTGACAGAGACTGTATGGCCTGGGAAGCTGAAAATATTTACTCTTTGGTCCTTTACAGAAAAAGGTTACCAACCCTTGTTCTACACCATGGTCCACATACGATGCCTACCCCCAACCTCCCTTCATGTACTGGGTCCTGACATAGTAAAAAGAATGCGCACTCTACTCTCTCCATTTGGAAGCCTTCCCCTTCCTTGTCCACTTGGCAAAAGCCCTCCCCAATCCCTGCCACAGTTAGGGGTTCCTTCTTCTGGGCTCCCTCAAACTCCCGTGCATTCATTCATCTATTATAACTTTTCTCCCCCTTCATGTTATGAACTCCATGGAGGCAGATTTTTGCCTTATTCGACTTTGACCCGACAGGAAACAGCGCCTGGCACTGGCCATAATTACTCAATAAATATTTCCCAAATGAATGAATTCCACTGCCAACTCTGTGAAGGTACATTCTAGCATGCCTGGAAATATTTCTAAGTCTATTTTCAAGGAGAAAGGGGGAGGTAAGGAGGCAAAAAATGATATAAGCAACCCTAACAAAGAAATAATAGAGAGCTCTTTCTATAACGTACCAATAACGTAAAACATCAGGTCCCTTCAATGCCAACAGACAGCCGAGGATCACAGCTGCAGCTGCAAAAGAAAACTTGTTTAGTTTTTCCTCTAACTCTTCCTTACAGCTGTCTCAGAGAGAGACAAAGCAGAGCATGTGGCTTGAGCCTACCATCTCCAGCCTTACTATCCCTGCTCTCTCTCTAGCTTGACAGGTGCCCTACAACATTTAAGAGAAAGAGAGACCATCATTCCCTCTAAAGACTTCCAATCTACCGACCACGTTAGGAATACCACAAACAGCCACTTCTAATTACAAAATGTAATAGCATGGCTTTCATCTTCTTGGATCCAGGGCCCCAAGACAGTTTACCTCCCCCATGCAAAGTGGTACTAATTAACACAGGCAAGGAAGATAATGGAGTCACTTTCCCCTTATGTTTGCCTTCTGGAAGTAATTCATCTAAGTAGAAATAGTTATATAAAATGTTTAAAAGGATTATTATCATCATGTTGGCATTATGTAATTAAAATGAACTCTGGGTCATCCCAATAATAAGCAATGGCCATGTAAGAGAAACCATTTTCTTTTGCTGTTACCAATCAGACAAACTAATGGGCCCTGTGGAAGATGAGCTCAGCAGAGAGGCCAAGGAGAGGAAGGAAGCAAAGGAGGAGACTGTCCTTCTCATCCTAAGTGATGCCTGCCAAGGTCAGAACAATTCAAACAGGGGCCAGAGTCTGAGGGGAAACTTTCACTGTTATTAGACTTATCTCCAGAATAAGACTTCAATCTTATTACTCATTTGAACCACCCACAGTACTGCCAAGGAAAAATGCAATGCACACTGACATTCCTATCTTATCACTGAGTTTTGACCTTAACATAGACTGTACATGCTCTCCAATCCACAATGCACTAAATTCATTCTTTCTTTTCAAGTCAATATATATTAAGGTTATCAATGTTAGCTAAACCCAGCACCTTTTATCAGCACTAATATATAACGTAGAGACAAGACAGCTGAAAATTTCTATGCTCAGATTTGGGAGGGACCAAAACAACTTTTTTTTTTTTCTAACCAAGTGTGCTTTTATGTCTAATTATGCTGGGAAAATTTAAGAGAAAGAGTGACCAAAAATGGCCATTAGATCCTTTGATAACAATATATCCAATGGAATCCATAGGGAGTAGGTAATTTGAGGAATGACCATGTCAAGTTTCATAGAAATCCCTATTTAGACTGGTGTCCGAAGTCCTACCAGAAAAGAAATCCACACAGGGAACATTAGCACTGTCAATACACATGAATTAAGCTGCTCTCCAAAGGGTCTATTACAGAGGACAATATACTAACTCAATATCTGAGATCACAACTAGTGAGCCTCCTTCCCAAACAAGAATCTCATCTCCTGGGACCCTATGCTGAAAAGCTGCTATCATCTCTCAAAAAGCAACTGTCTGTGCCTTATAGGATATACTAGGTGACTTGGTGGAACCAAAACCAGCAGTTTAGTTGTCTTAAATACTCCCTCAGTTGGACATCATTCAATCTGACCCTGGACGTGAACATTTAGCCCTCAGCAAAGTCATAGCACTCAGTAGAAAATGAAGTATATGTAGGTGATGTTACAGACTTGTGGTCTTAAGTCTCTTACTCCTTAGAGGAATAGAGCAATGCTAAATTTATGGCACACATCATGAGGGCTGGGAAAATTCCTATGTACTGTCTCTGACAACCACAACAGCCTTTTCTGTGAGAGGCAGCTGACAAGCAGTAAGTCAGAGCCTGGGGACCAGTTCCAGGGCTGCAACTGTGTGACCTGTCTAAGCTTCAGAATTCTCATTGCCGTAAAAAGAGATGTAGTTTAATAATTTCTATGACACCATCTCCTTTAGTGTGATAGGACTTCAATATAGCTCTCCACGGCCATCAAGACCCTCAAATCAAACAGTAGAGCAAAGAGAATAATATAGAGGATGAGGGCATGACTAGACTAGAGCTAGACTACCTGGGTTCAAATCTGTTCTCTACCACTCACAGGGTAATCACGGACAACTTATTTAATCTCTCTATAATCTGCCAGTTTCCCTATCCATCAAATGGGGCTAATATCTGTGTGTACCTCACTGGGGTGTTGTGAGGATGAAAAGAGTTAACACATGTAAACAGCCTAGAATGGTGCCTGGCACACAGTGAGTTCTCAGTTTTAATTATTATTATAATTATTATCAATAGTAGTAGCAGCATCACTACTCCTTTGTTTCAGAGCCAGTAAGAAACTGAGGGAACCTCTCTATTGGTCCACACTTCATTCAATGAGAAATGCATCAGAACTACAAAAGGCAAGGCTTCTCTTACCATACTTAAAATCTCTGCCTATGTGGGAGTTCTTTAAACTTTTCTAATTTTATGTCTGAAAATTTTTATAATGAAGAGTTAAAAAATTAATACTAAAATAACTCATCCAACAAATACTGAGTACCTACTTAATATGCCAGATACTGGGGGAACGGTGTGGAACAGCCATAGTCTTGGTCCTCATGGCTGATAATAATGAACTTGACCTTGTTAAGTCCTTGTCCATTTTTTCCCCCATTCGCTTGTCACTCAACCAAATCATCACCACTGATCTAGATCACCTAGACCTTTTCCAAAAGGTCAAGTCTACATTTCTACTCCAATTCCCTTTATTATTTAAAACTCAGCATACCAATTATTACTTTTTTCCAAACTCTCCTCTCTTCTCTGTGAAGCCTCCTTGTGATCAGGGAGTTAGCTCTGTCAATTCATCACTCATTGATGTGATCTTTATAAACTGTCCCACTTCTCTACAATACCTCTCAAAAAAACTCCCCAACAATACTTACCCATCTCTCAATTTTACCCATGGTCACATTCTAAACTTGCCTTCCTTCTGCATTTTCCTCCTTTCTGGATGCTGTCACAAAGCTTCCATGCCTTTGTCTTTGAGTACAGGGTTTCCTTTTAGGGTGACCCCTCAAATCACTTGTATTCCAGATTCACCTCTTCTGTAGGCATTTTCTGCCCTCTTACTGTACCTGTCGTGCCCTCTCTGCCCTGTCTCTGCTCCCACCCCACCTCATAGTAGTAAACCCGTAACTTACAACCCCCTTATTGAGCCACTTACCACAGGTCAAACAATGTACTAGGTGTTTTACATGTTAGCCCAAGTAATTGTCACCAATACAACTTGGTAAATAAGCATTATTATTCTTATTTTAGAGACTTGAAAATAAAAACCCTAGGCTTAGAAAAGTTGACTTGCTGAACATCTCCCAGCAGGTTAAGTGACTCTGAAGCCCAGTGTTCTTAACCTCATATAACAGTGAATCATGAAAAAGAGCGGAATCATAGGGATAGTGAAGTATTTGGGAAGAGAAAAGATTTAAGAAACCGGTAAAAGAAAGTATGAAAAGCATTACCCAATCTTACTGAGGATAAAATTAGAAAGACAAACGCTTACGGCCCCTTTTTAAATCTTTTGAAATAAAAATAAAGCGTTACAAAGGAAACTGGAATGCAGTACCAATTATCTAATGCAGAAATATCACTTGCTTACTAAAAGATCCTGGGCAAGTTGCTTAATACTACAGAACTTTGGCTCACATTACCTACAAAAAAGGGAAAGGGGAAATGTCTCAAGGGAATGTTAGAAAGTTGATTGACATACATATTCTAAAACTCTTTGCCTTTTTTATTTTTTAGTAAAAGATTTATAATTACAATATCAAACAAATTTTAGCCCTAACATTGAAGATTGGTTGTAAAAAAGTCTATTCCCAGAAATGAAGAATTGGTTTCTTCATATTCAAATTTGCCCTGCTGGGAGCAAAGTCAATTCTAACTGCAACTGTGCACGTCAATGCTATCCCCTGCTGAGAGGGCTTAGAAACTGGTCACTGAGTCCATGTTCTACATCCCAATAATAAGTAAATCTTAACTAGTCTGTCACCTTACCTTTAAACGAGGGCCCATGTTCTGAGAACCAAGGGGAGCACACTTATTCACCAAAGCAGGTAACTTTTGGCCACTTTCACCTTGTCTTCCAACTTCCACATGAAAGAAAACAGCTGCAGGGTCAAGAGAAAGTGTCTGTCCATCAGACCTTCAGCGAGGGTGTGTCACAGAAGCAGAGGGTCAATGTTTCTGGAATGAACTGCATGAATTCCACGGTGGAGAAATATAATCCCAAAATATAACATCCCTGGACTTCTGTCTAGTGCAGGGTGCAATTGGCTGCCAAAGGGTGCATCTGTTCTGCTGTCTCGGGATCCTACGCTACAAAGAAAAAAAGAGTCAGTGGAATAGGTTTTTATCTCTCAAAGAGAACCCCCAGAAAACAACAAAGAAGAGGTATAGAATAGACAATGGAAACCCTGTGGCACTAAAAATAACCAAGGGCAGGTAATCTCTGACCAAGTTTTCCCAATTAAAAGTCCGCAAGAAAAGCCAAGTGGCGATCTCACGGGCTTAGCTGTGTCACTCCCCAGAAGGGAGCTCCAGCACTTCAGTGGATTGCAACCCTTCAGTCGATGCAGAGTAGAGCACAGATTTAGAGTGAGCCTCGTCACAACCACACACCCAGTTTCACTTTAACGGGGCTGGGAACAAGGTGAAGAGAAATGAAAGGAGAGCACAGGCGGGGCTGGGCTGCAGAGGGCCTTGTATGCCCTGATAAGGAATCAAGTTAATACTCAGCTGGAAAGGGGAAACCACCAAAGGGCTTTAAAACCCAATCAATCAGCCTATGCAGTCTGCTCCCTTTGTGCCCATGTATGCATTTCCAAGACAGGGTTAAACAATGCTGACTTTATCTTTAAAACAGTAAAATTTGCTACTGTGAGTAAGCGGAAAATTTTTGTGAACATTCAAGATAAAGTCACTGAGTAACAAAGTTCGGTAAAGTCAGTCTGTAACTCAAAGATATTCATGAACTCAGTGTAGCAGAAAGGGGATTCTGGCAAGAACAGCCGCCATAGAACACATGAGAAGAAACTACTGATCACTAAATGAAAAGAGACAGTCCCTTTCCACATGGCAGGAACTGTTCTCAGTGCTTCATATGTATTAACTCACAACCCTAAGACACAGATACAATTATCCCTATTCTACAGATGAGGAAACTGAGGCATTTTCTCAAGGTACTTTCTCAAGATTACGCACAGTACATAGTAGAGTTGAGTCAAGCCCAGACAACCTGGACTCAGACTCCATGCTTCTGCTGACCACTCTACTGCCTCTCTATCGTGGGAGACCAAAAAAGAAAACACAAAACGCTAACAAGACCAGAAGAACAGAATGGGTGAAAGCCACCAGATCAAACAAGCTGTCAAACTTTTACAATTAAAAATAAATAAGTATGTGTAATTATTTTAAAATATGGTGATAGACTTGCCAAGTACATCAGCCAAAACCTGGGTCAACTAGCAATCGGAACCAGTTTAAAGGAGCCACAAACAAGAGAAGAACTGCATAAACTATAAGAGATCCATTAGAATGCTATATAAGCATTAAAAAAATTACACTTTAAAGGAATATCACAGTGAATCACTCACAAATAAAATGTTAAATGAAAAAGCAAGCACAAAATTATTTACATATCATGAGTCCAATTTTTAAAATATTATTATTACATAAAGAAGACTAGAAGGAGCAACATAAAAATGTGCTCATCTCTAGGTGTTTTGAATTATAGACATTTTTATTTTCTACCTGTACTTTTTAGTATTTTCCAAATTCTTTTTTTTTGCTGTGCCACACGGCATACAGGATGGATCGAACCTGTGCCCCCTGCAGTGGAAGCGCAGAGTCTTAACCACTGGACCACCAGGGAAGTCCCCCAAATTCTTAATGATGCAGGAACACATAAAAAGTTTCTAAATACTCTTTTTTTTCTCCCTAAAAAGGCAAGTTACCCTTTTTTTTTCAAATAAGCTAACAATATTTTTGTTTGTTTGTTTGTTTATTTACTTAGGCTGCGCTGGGTGTTTGTTGCTGTGCGCGGGCTTTCTCTAGTTGAGGTGAGCGGGGGCTACTCTTTGTTGTGGTGCTCAGGCTTCTCATTGCGGTGGCTTCTCTTGCTGCGGAGCACAGGCCCAGGCGCGAGGGCTTCGGTAGTTGTGTCACATGGGCTCCGTAGTTGTGGCTCTCAGCTCTACAGCACAGGCTCAGTAGTTGTGGCGCACGGGCTTAGTTGCTCTGCGGCATGTGAGATCTTCCGAACCAGGGATTGAACCCGTGTCCCTGCATTGGCAGGCGGATTCTTAACCACTGCGCCACCAGGGAAGTCCTCAGAGTCCATACTTTTACAAGCTCCCCAGGTGATTCTTATGCATGTTAGAGTTCAGGAAACATGGTCTAGACTCTAGAGCAGTCAGCTGAGAAGGGACAATATTCTGCATCTCTAACAGGTTCACAGGTAATGTTGATGCTGCTGGTCTGCAGACCATGCTTTCAGGAGCAAGGGTCTATTGCAGAAGGAGTTGGCAAACTACAGCCTGCAGGCCAAATCCAGACAGCTACCGGTTTTTGTTTAAAAAAAAAGTTTTTTAAAAGAAGAATAAACACAGCCAAGTTTGTTCGTTTACATTTTGTCTTTGACTGCCTTTGAACTACAACACAGAGTTGAGTAGTTGCAGCAGAGATGTATGGCCTACAAAGCTTTCCTATCTGACCATCTACAAAAAAAAGTTTACCAATCTCTGGTATAGATGACTTAGTCTTAAAGGTACATAAATGTGTTGTATAAATGAACTGATTTTTATATATCAAAAAAGCATAAAGATCACTTTTTTCTAGTTCTACTACCCCTTCTTAGGAAAAGGGCTATAAAACTGGCAACATTATGCAAATGTTTCTCCTGGCTAATTTCAACCGTTATTTAAAAGTTTTATGCCTTCCATACCCCAAATAGGAATTTTATACAATCATTTCCCAAAGTACGCGTTTCATACAATCATGCTTGGATTTCATCAAGGCGATAGTACCTCAGGGACCAAATACTCTATCTGGGTTTCTAAAATTACTACAATACATACTGAGTCTCTACTTTTACAGTGCTATTCTAAAAAGCTGGGACCTACTGTATAGCACAGGGAACTCTACTCAGTACTCTGTAATGACCTATATGGGAAAAGAATCTAAAAAAGAGTGGATATATGTATATGTATAACTGATTCACTTTGCTGTACGGTAGAAACCAACACAACATTGTAAATCAACTATACTCCAATAAAAAATTAATTAAAAAAAGAAAACTATGTGAAAGTCCACTTCAGAATTCTAGTGCATAAAGAGATAGTGGCAGCACATAGGAGTTCCAAATATCAACCACTGAGTCCCACAAAACAAGACAGGACAAAAGAAAGACGTTTGCTTTGTTAAGATGTAGTCTCCAGCATTCTCTACACAGAGAAGCACCAGCCTCAAGTCCACGGAAGTCAAACTAAAAAAAACAAATCATTCAATTAGCAAAAGGCCCACAAGTTAGAGTGGTCCAACTAAGGAGGTTCCAAGAAACAAAGTGTACCAACAGACACTTTAGATTATTAGTTTATATTTTCCTTTGCTTAATTTCACCCTTGGTTTACTCTCCCCACCCCAAAATCCCACCATAAAAGATTGCCTTCCCCCATCAAGTTTATACTCTTGAGATACTTATACAGTTGTGTATTCCTGCTACCTTGGTTCAGCCAAGTTATGCAATTTTCATTTCTATCCGTTCCTCATCCATCAGCCCCTCCAGTCTCTTAATCATTCCTGTGGGTCTTCTGTGAACTCTCTCCAGCTGGTCGCCAGCGATCTGGTAATGAGGTGCCTCCAACTGACTGCAGCCTTCCAGGAACAGCCTCGTTAGTCAGAACAAGATGAGCTCACCCTCCTCGGTTCCGTGACATAATACTCCTGACTAGACTATCCCCCAAAACAGAAAGCTAGAATGCTGCTGTATTAGACTATAACCCCATTCCATGCTCCCCAGATGTGGGCATTGGGGCATGCCAGAATGTGCTAGAAGACAGAGGATAAATGGACACGTTCCCACTGCGTCTAGTTATTAGAGGATGAGGTGGTGGGGAGAAAAAATATTTTCATGGTAAAACAAACTCATAGATAATAAAATAGAATGCAAAATATGCAAGAATTTCTAAAGATAAAACATGGGTATGTTCAAAACGTTCATATATATTTTGTAGTTGAGGCAGAAAGGCTCCTTGGGGCTCTGTTCCCAGCCCCCAAAGGGTTACATGCCTCCTATCCTCTACCATTAGAGGTACCTGAGCCGAAAATTTGGAAAAGCACTGCAACTGCTGATATAC
This sequence comes from Balaenoptera ricei, assembly GCF_028023285.1. Lineage (NCBI taxonomy): Eukaryota > Metazoa > Chordata > Mammalia > Artiodactyla > Balaenopteridae > Balaenoptera > Balaenoptera ricei. The sequence goes on from NC_082640.1 coordinate 160,415,751, forward strand.
TGCACCGTTACCACTCATTTCATATACTCACATTTTATTTTTTCTGCTATGTTCCTCCATCTCTAGATATCTGTATTTTCTCTTAGCTTAAAATTATTTGCTAAAACTTTGTGTTTTAGCAAATTCACTATAATTCACCACCAACATCTTTAGGTTCTTCTGTATCATTCATTCTTCATTCATTTCATATTTGTTGAGCATCTGTGGCATTCCAGACTGTGTGCTAAAAGCTAAGGTCACAAGAATAAATAAGACGGGGTCTTTTCTTAACCTCCACGAACCCTGTCCAATGTGGGAGCTGGACAATACAACGTAGCAAGTACCACAAAAGAGGAAAAAACAATATGTGGAGGGCAAAGGAAGGAGAGACGTAACTTTGCCTGAGTGGGGAAGTCCACAGGAGTGGCAAAGGGGCTATTACTTAAGAATGAGTAAGCATGGCAGAAAGAAAAAAAAAAAAGTACTGCTATCCTAGGTAGAAGCAGCAGCATAAGAAAAGTACTGAGTCGAGAGACAGTGATAAAAAGTTAAGCATTACAAAAGCAAAGTGTTTAGAAAACCACCTGGGCCAAACCAGGGTGACTGATTCTAAGTACAGTACAGTGCAGTGGTCAAGAGCATGAATCTCACAACTAAGCAATCCTGGACAAGCTACTTAGCTTATCTTCAGTTGCCTCAGATACAAAATGGAGATGCACTGAGAAAAGGAATTCAGCTGCGCTTGGGGAGCAAGACTTGGAATATAAGGGAAGGGAGGACGAGCTGAGACTGGCAACTAGACCCAGGTGACTTGGGACCACACGAGAGCCCTGGGGGATACGCCTTTATGTGCAAACCAAGCTGTGGGGTTGCCAGGTTATGATGGCGGTTTGTGCCCAAGCAGCCCAACCCAAATAAATGAGGAAGATGGCACAGAGTGTACCTGAGGGAACTTGGTTCAGCCAAGTTATACAGTTTTCATTTATATTCGTTCCTCATCAGGAAAGATGAGAGATCCAGAGAAATCTCTTTTGGAAACAACCACAGCAACAATCCAAAATACTAAGTTTTCTGGATTTCTTTTCCAAGTATAATGATAAAGACAAGAATCCACCTGCACTGAGAACTTACTATATGCCAGCACTGTTTGAAGCGTTTCATATATTATCTCATTTAACTCTCACAGCAACCATATAAGGTAACCATATTATTATGCGTATTTTAGAGATTAGGAAACAGAGGTACAGAGCGCTAAAATAACTTGTCTGTAGTCACTAAGCTGACAACTGACGGAACCAGGCAGTGTGATTCCAGAGCCTACCCTCTTACCCAGGAATACTGATGCATCAGGAAGAACCTCCAAAAAGGGGGGAGGGGGGAGACATTCCTGGGATAAGAAGAATGAGAGCTCAGAAATAATTTAATTTGGAATTTTAAAGGAATATGACTTCATTTTATTAGACTCTAAGCAACAACGACAACAAAACCACAAGAGATGTTTTTTAACTAAGGGAGTAAGAGGATCACACATTTAAAAAGAAGTAACTCTGGGGGCAATTTGAAAGAGACTCTGAAGAGAAAGACAGATCAATGGCTGAGAGACAAGAGGATACTGGCCCAAGGGAGCTACTAGGCACTGGCTGTGATGTAGAGAGGGAGAGACTAGCATATGCTTTATTTCTGTTAGAAGCAACAGATCGGTGATCTGAGAGGCTGAAAAGATCAAGGAGAGCAAGAAGCCAAGGACAAATCAGGATTTTCTATGCTTGGGAGCCTGGATGAATAATGGTAGAGAATTAAGGAGGCAGAACAAATGTGTAAGGAAAGTAATGAGTGCAAAACTGAACATGTTAAGTTTAAAGTGTCTATAGGATATCCAGGTGAGTATATCCACAAGACGAGTGGAATCAGCATCTGAAGCTATAGACACCAGGATCCTGACGGCAGTTAAAAGACATGGGGAATGGGAAAAGACTGCCAGAAAAAGCAGGCAGACCAAGAAAAAGACTAATCATAGAACCCTGAGGGGATCAACTTTAAATATATCCTGCCTTTGCCCCCAAAAAAGAGCTAGCAAATCAAAATGAGAAGAAACTCAGAGGAGAAAAATTGTATTGGGTTGTCCAAAAGGTTCACTTGGTTTTAAGATGGCTCTAGTAGCACTTAGCTGTCTTTAACTTCATTCGAAACAATTGTTAGATTGTATGTGACAGCTGTCATATCAGTGTGCATTTAAAAAAAGACTTATCAAAATTGGTGAATTTTTGTGTAGCAACATTTTCGGCATATTATGCTTTATTATTTCAAGAAAGATAAAAATGCAACTGAAACGCACAAAAAGATTTGTGCAGTGTATGGAGAAAGTGCTGTGACTAATCAAATGTGTCAAAAGTAGTTTGCAAAGTTTCGTGCTGGAGATTTATTGCTGGACAATGCTCCACGGTCGGGTAGACCAATTGAAGTTGATAGCGATCAAATTGAAACAATAATTGAGAACAATCATCGTTATATCACGCGGGAGATAACCGACATACTCAAAATATCCAAATCAAGAATTGAAAATCATTTGCACCAGTTTGGTTATGTGACTCACTTTGATGTTTGGGTTCCACATAAGTTAAGAGAAAAAAAGCTTCTTGATCGTATTTCTGCATGCAATTCTCTACTGAAACGTAATGAAAACGTTCCGTTTTTAAAACGAATTGTGATAGGCGATGAAAAGTGGATACTGTACAACAAAGTGGAATGGAAGAGATCGTGGGCAAGTGAAATGAACCACCACCAACCACACCAAAGGCCAGTTCATCCAAAGAAGGTGATGTTGTGTACATGGTGGGACTAGAAGGGAGTCCTCTATTATAAGCTCCTTCCAGAAAACCAAATGATTAATTCCAACAAGTACTGCTCCCAACTAGACCAACTGAAAGTAGCACTCGACGAAAAGCATACAGAATTAGTCAACAGAAAATGCATAATCTTCCATCAGGATAACGCAAGACTGCATGTCTCTTTGATGACCAGGCAAAAGCTGTTAGAGCTTGGCTGGGAAGTTCTGATTCATCCGCTGTATTCACCAGACATTGCACCTTCAGATTTCCATTTATTTCGGTCTTAACAAAATTCTCTTAATGGAAAAAATTTCAATTCCCTGAAAGACTGTAAAAGGCACCTGGAACAGTTCTTTGCTCAAAAAAGATAAAAAGTTTTGGGAAGATGGAATTATGAAGTGGCCTGAAAAATGGCAGAAGGTAGTGGAAGAAAAGGGTGAAAATGTTGTTCAATAAAGTTCGTGGTGAAAATGAAAACTGTGCCTTTTATTTTTACTTAAAAACCCGAAGGTACTTTTTTGCCCACCCAATAAAAGTAATTTATTGGAGGCAAAAGGAAGTGACTATTTCTAGAAATTGATGGTCAACTGTATTAGACCGAGTAAAGATTTAGGCCAGAGGGGGAATTCAAAATCAGCCCTCAAGTTTCTTTTCCTTAGTTATTTAGAACTCTCATTCTCTGATCTAGCAACTTCTTCAAATAAAATTTGTATTTTATTTCCATCTATTTTCATTAATAATATTAACCTAAACTTGACCCAACACTGAAAACTAGTAAGCTCTTTGCAACTCAGTTCAGTGATATTATTATTTCAAAATTATTTTAATGCCTAGAACAAATTCAGATCCAAACTAATTTAAATCCATTCTCTAATCCTATATAAATCACTGGTTAAAAAAAAAAATCTCTTGTCAAATCTCTTTTCAAAATCAGTTTCACTGAAGTATAATTTATATCTAGTAAGTCACCAATTTAGAGCATACAATTAAGAGTTTTGACAACTGTATAAGGTTATGATATAAAGTACAATCATGATACAGAACATTTCATCATCCCCAAAAGTTCCCTCATGATCCTTTGCAGTCAGCCCCCTCCTCCACCCCCACTGATGTACCTTCTTTTGCTATAATTTTGCCTTTTACAGAATGCCACAGAAATGACATCACATAGAAAATGTAGTCTTTTGTGTGTGACATAACACTTTTGAGCTCCATACATGCCATTACTTGTATCAGTTGTTCATTCCCCTTTACTGCTGCCAGTAGTCATCCATTATGTGGACGTACAACAATTTGTTTATCCACTCACCAGTACAGGACATTCTATCCAGGCTGGGGCTATTATGGGTACACATTCAAGTACAAGTGTAATGTGGACACACGTTTTCATTTCTCTTGGGTAAGCAGCTAAGAGTGGGATTGCTAGGTCACGTTGTTAGTATATATTTAATCTACACGAAACTGCCAAACTGTTTTCCAAAGTGGCTGTACCACCTTGCACTTCCACCAGCAATGTATGAGAGGTCCAGTTACTATACACACTTATGCTTGGTATTATCAATCTTTTAAATTTTACCCATTCTAATAGGTGTGACGTGGTATCTCACTGTGCTTTTAATTTCCCTAAGGACTAACAATATTGAATATCTTTTCATGGGCCTGTTGGCTATTTATAAAGCTTCTTTGGTATCCAAATCTTCTGCCATTTTAAAAAACTGAGCTGTCTTCTTACTACTGAGTTGTAAGAGTTCTTTATAAATTCTGAATACAAGTCCTTTATTAGCTATACATTCGGCAAATATTTTCTGTGGCTTGCTTTTTCATTTTCTTAACAGTGTTGTTTAAAGAGTAAAAGTTTCTAATTTTCCTAACTTGATGAAATCCAACTTAACCTTTTTCTTCCTTTTATAGTTTGTGCTTTTTCATGTCTTATTTCTTTAAAAAATTCTTTGCTTAACTCAACGTCACAAAGATTTTCTTCTATAAGTTTTACCTAAAAGTTTTGCATAAGAAAATCTCTTGTCTGGGCTTCCCTGGTGGCGCAGTGGTTGAGAATCTGCCTGCAAATGCAGGGGACACGGGTTCGAGCCCTGGTCTGGGAAGATCCCACATGCCGCGGAGCGACTGGGCCCGTGAGCTACAACTACTGAGCCTGCGCGTCTGGAGCCTCTGCTCCGCTACAAGAGAGGCCGCGATAGTGAGAGGCCCGCGCATCGCGATGAAGAGTGGCCCCCGCTTGCCGCAACTAGAGAAAGCCCTCGCACAGAAACGAAGACCCAACACAGCCAAAAATAAATAATAAATAAATAATAAATTTAAAAAAAAGAAAGAAAATCTCTTGTCAAAGTTTTCTTAAAATTTTTATTTATTTATTTATTTGTTTGTTTGTTTATTTATGGCTGCGTTGGGTCTTCGTTGCTGCACGCGGGCTTTCTCTAGCTGGGGCAAGCAGGGGCTACTCTTTGTTGCGGAGCATGGGCTCTAGGCGCGCGGGCTTCGGTAGTTGCAGCACGCGGGCTCCAGAGCGCAGGCTCAGTAGTTGTGGCGCACGGGCTTAGCTGCTCCGCGACATGTGGGATCTTCCCGGACCAGGGCTCGAGTCCATGTCCCTGGATTGGCAGGTGGATTCTTAACCACTGTGCCACCAGGGAAATCCACTGTCAAAGTTTTAAACAAGATTTTTTAAGAAACATCTGCATTCCATTTATCTCATAATTAGTCACACAGTTTTATTATCCCTTTGTTTCTTTCAAAATCAACTTCCCACATTAACAACCACTATTTAAGTTATAGTCTATTTCAGAATTGGAAAGATTTTAATCTTTTAACAGATGTTCCACTTCTTCAATCTAATAAACGGCACTTCTAAATGTAGGCAAGATCTTAGTCCCTCAGTTCTCCTCAAATGACATAAAATTTCTGGATCCCTGATGCTTGTTTTTAAAAGTAATTCTACATTTCTTAATTTAACTTGGATTCCATTACATCAGTCTCTTTAAAATAATCCAGAGTTCTTCAGACTCAAAATTAAATGAATAGTATATCTAAAACTATTCTATGCCCCCTGGAATACAGAATAGTTCAAAGAGAGTAGGAGAAAGGTATATAAAGCTAATGTTAGTAAAACAGGGAGAAATGAAACAAGAAATTATCATTGCTCATTTTGTAATTTCATGGGATGTCTGGAGAAAAACAAAATAGAAGACTGGCTCATCTATGCCCCTGTCACAGTCTTTACTCTAAATCAAGAAAACAGCAGCTTTAATTTACAACTCCTTCCTACCCTGATGTTTTTTCTATTTACCAAACTGACTCTACTGTGCCCAATCCACAGATTTAGAACAGGCCCCTGTGTTCCCATACCATGGCAGCTTTTATGCTTAGGTGACCCTGGGCCACTGAATCTTGGCTGTAACAGGAAAAATTTTAAACTAATTCTCTGAATCTGACAAGCCGTCTCCCTCAATAAGTCTAGGAAGTTTTTATATCATTAACTGTGCATGAAGTGGCAGGCAAAGAGCCAGATCTACAGCCCAGTGTGGTGAAACTGGAATTGTCACACATATACTCAAAAGCTAACACAATTTCTAACTCTACTACCATCTATTACTTTCAGTTCTACTCTTATTTTTTAAGGAAAATAAATTACTTATATAATCAGAAGAAAGAGGAACCTTAAATGAATACTTTATAGTTCTTTGTTTAAGATTCTGGGAAGAAAAACTCAACTAGCCACAGAAATGGCAACTTAAGATGGCTCAATTTGAAGGAGAAACTCAACACTTATGGTATTCAAAACAAAACTTCTGTTGACCTAATAATCAATGTTACCAAACAAGTGTTTATTAATTTCTTCAAATGTGTATTAAGAACCTATTACGTGGGGCTTCCCTGGTGGCACAGTGGTTAAGAATCCCCCTGCCAATGCAGGGGATATGGGTCCGAGCCCTGGTGTGGGAAGATCCCACATGCCACGGAGCAACTATGCCCGTGCACTACAACTACTGACTGAGCCTGCACTCTAGAGCCCATGAGCCACAACCACTGAAGCCCATGCGCCTAGAGCCCGTGCTCTGCAACAAGAGAAGCCACAGCAATGAGAAGCCCACGCACTGCAACGAAGAGTAGCCCCCGCTCACCGCAACTAGAGAAAGCCTGCACACAGCAACGAAGACCCAACACAGCCAAAAATAAACAAATAATAATAAAAAAAAAGAACCTATTACATGCCAAGCAATATGTTGGATGCTTAGGATTCCAAAATAAGATAGTCCCTGACCCCTTAGAAACAAACTAGTAAAGAAGACAGACAAGTAAATAATTGGTGATAGTTCCATATAGTAAAATCTATGAGGTGAACACACAGTGTTAGTGGAGGCTGGGAAGGGACCCTCAATCAGGAACAGCTCTTAAGCTTCTCAGGAAACTTCACACCACCCTCCTGGGAGCAAAGCCAACTCTCCCACTGAGTTGACAGTGCTCTGGGAATCAAAGGCTACAAAACACTACCTATGTGGTATTGTTTATTCTCATGGTCAGTGACTTTCGGTCCTCAGCACTGGTCAGAGGGGATTATTGGACCACGTACATGGCACAGAAAAAGCTCACTGGAAACCCTAATTTATCAAAATTACACGTGATCTAAATGCAGTGTGGTATCCTGGAACAGAAAAAGGATATTAGTGGAAAACTTTATGAAATCTAAATAAAGTCTGTAGTCCAATGTCATACCAATGTTAATTTCTTAGATGTGACAAAATGTACCACGATTATGTAAGACGTTAACATTAGGGAGAGATCTGAGTGAAAGGTATACAGGAACTTGCTGTACTATTTTGCATCTTTTTCTATGAACTTAAAATTATTCCAACATAAAATCTGGTTTTTAAAAAAAAGTACATATGGTTCCCCACTTTACATTCTCACTCTCCCTTAGGATTCTGATCATGCCTCCCAAGTCACTGCCCTAGTTTAGGTAATGCTTGGTTAAAACGTTTTTTCAAAATCTTTTCGTTTCTTTTCTACGGATATAAACCATTTATGCAGCCCAGCTGGGTTTCCTTCTTCACCAAGATATGAAAAACTAGATCACACTTGGGAGGTTTTAACTGTTTTCCTAACAGTTTCACCACATACACCAAGGGGTATCCTTGGAGTTAAACTTCCCTAAGTGGACAAGACAGGGGTTTAAAATAACCTGGGCTGGATCTCTGGATAAAAACAAAGGGACACAACAGAAAATGTATTTTGTATATTCTTAGATTATCTTTACCTGATCTCTGATCAAAAAGAATAATGAATAGAAAATACAATGAAAGCATAGGAAGGACTTTTCCAGAAGCTTACAGCAAACTTAATCTCTCACATCATTGACCAAGATTGAATTACATTTTCTTTCCTAAATTAGAGACTGGTAAAGACGGATGGAATTATTCTTAGCCAACCAGCCCCATCCTTTGGCGTGAAGATGTGGTTGGCTTTCCCTGAAGCACGTGGCTGCAAGGGAGGAAAGTGAATACATGGAAAAAAATCTGTTAGGAGGAAGGAGGAAATGGATGCCAGGGGTAGGGAGGTGGGGAGATCAACCAAAAGAATCCTCTGCACTTGTATATCCACAGTATGCTAGCATTTAAGGAACTTTAAAATGTAAAAGCAACTTTTACTATGTAATTACTTTTACTAGCACTTGTGTTTTCTCTTGCTTTGTCAAAGTTCTTGGGGTGGACATGGGAGCTTATACAAGCACCAAAAAAAGACAGAGAATTAAGTATGGCTAGTAGGTTTCTATGAGTAGTGGGCTTAGTGTCTGTTGGGTGGGTTATGTGGGGTACCAAATTCATGTTCCTTGTATCGTTCTAGTGGAATCAGATGGCCTTGCAGACATACAGAAGCATAAAGACAGGTCATCTACTTAAACCAATCCCAATTTTTCAAAACAGAAATGTAATTTAAATGCTTTTTAAAGTGTTTTATTTCACTTTGTCTTTAAGGCTAGTCCAAAAGGAACTAGCATTAGTTAAAGGATAAAAATAGATGGATATGCCTTGGGAAGAGAAAGTAGAAACTACACAGGGATATTGTATAAGATCTTAGAGTACCTAAGCAGGAAGGGATCTCAAAATCATTAGTAAACCATTCAATCTTTTAATAAAATTTATTGTGGGACTTCCCTGGTGGTCTAGTGGCTAAGACTCCATGCTCCCAATGTGGGGACCCGGGTTAGATCCCTGGTCAGGGAACTAGATCCCACAACTAGTGGGAACCAGATGCCGCAACTGAGTTTGCAGCAGTCAAAAGACCCCGTGTGCCGCAACTAAAGACCCAGCACAGCCAAATAAATAAGTAAACAAACAGACAAATAAATAATTTTTTAAAATTTATTGTTAGTATTTTAAAAAATACAATGAACAGGACTTCCTTGGTGGCACAGTGGTTAAGAATCCGCCTGCCAATGCAGAGGACACAGGTTCAAGCCCTGGTGCGGGAAGATCCCACATGCCACGGAGCAACTAAGCCCATGTGCCACAACTACTGAGTCTGTGCTTTAGAGCCTGCGAGCCACAACTACTGAGTCCACGTGCCACAACTACTGAAGCCCGCGTGCCTAGAGCCCATGCTTCGCAACAAGAGAAGCCACCGCAATGAGAAGCCCGTGCACCGCAACGAAGAGCAGCCCCCACTCACGGCAACTAGAGAAAGTCCACGCGCAGCAACGAAGACCCAACGCAGCCAAAAATAAAGTAATTAATTAATTAATTTTTAAAAATACAATGAACAGATGTTGATAATTAGCATCTCAACACCAACAGGCAAACTGCACTGAAATGAATGCTTCAGCTAAAAGCTCTGAAAAACATGATACCAATTCCTCAACTATTCAAGGTAACAAAAATTCATATTAAAATCATATGGTACTGTTTCCAATTCAGGCTAAATGACAAGACATATAGCTACCATAACTGTTTGGTTTCTAATATCTAAACGATACTCACCTCTTTCTATTAAACCACAATTTGTAGTACAGGCTTCAAGAGTCCCTTCAGGAAAATGGCATGGTGACATAACACCATATCAATTCTCAGGCATGCTCACACATACCCACACACTGCAATAAGGTTAAACAACCTCAAAACTTTGGAAACTACTATACAAAAGAATATTAGTGAAGGCTAAACATTCATAAACCCTTCAAAAAGCAAAGAAACCAAAGAAAGATAACTAAAATGTACACCTAAGCTATTTAATGACGAAAGTCATTTAAAAGGTAAATTGATTTACTAGAATCCATTAAGGTCATAAAATTTGATCTGTTATATGGTATGTTACACTGTTAAATAAATATTACACAACACTACTCTGCCCTGAACCACTACCAGAAAGATGAACAAGTAGAATAATTCCTCTAAAATATTTAAATTTGCATACCTGTTCAACCACCTACCATAATTTATCTGTTCACAAGTCTTTCTCCAATACAGGCCTGAACTTTTTAAGAGTAACCAGCACATTGCCTGTAGCAGAATGGGCCCCCAATAAATGCCTTCTGAATGAATGAACATGCAGCGGTAATGTACTTCTGAGGTATCCTTACGAACCAATTCAATATCGATACCTTAGGAGTAGGGAATGCTGTACACATATCATGCTACCATATTTAGAGGCAGTCAAGCTAACTGAAAAATAACTAACAGCAACTAACATTTGCTGGGAGAAAAACTCGTATCACATGAGACATAAAAATAAGTGTAAAAACTGTAACTTGAAAAGGAAGAAAATATCTGTGAATTTATTTTTCTCTTAATGGCCACAAAAGTGAATCTACCTCTAACTTTCTAACACTGAAATACAAGATGTTGGAATCTTTCATCATCCAAAATTTTATATAGAAATTTGTTAACAACTTAACATTAGTAAGTTAGACCAATTAGTGAATGGAATGAAGTCCAAGCCCAATTATGTGTTCAAACTGTGGGTCGACTGCCTTGAACAATTCTTTCTCTTCAAGACTGCAGAAAAGTACAAAACAACCTCTTGACTACTGAGAAGGACTAAAATTATTTCTTTTTCTCACAAGTATGTAATCAAAAGCAGTTACTTTCTGCTCCCACCCAACACAAAGCAACACCATCTCCCTCTCCCATCACCATCAAAATATGCTATAGAATATCTGAGTACTTTAATCTTAGACCATAAGAATCTCAGATTGCAACAAAATTACAATGCAACAAAACATATTTTTCTAAGTATGGTCTCATCCCCCATGGTGTTCCTACACTAATTTAGCTCCCTATCAAGTTTTAACAATCAAGGAAATCAGAAAAGTCTCAGAATAGATATTACAAACTGCTTGTTTTTTTTTTTAAATGTATTATTGTTCGTGAATTCCAAAATTCAGGGTACACATTACCAAGAGAGTGTTTTTCTGTCAATGCCTGAATTTAAATGCAAATGACTATTTAATTATATGCAATTTTCCCTCTGAACCTATATATAACACTAATCAGTCTCCAAATGTTCAAAATAAACACACCAATCATGTTTACTTAAGAAGCTTATTGGGCTTCCTTGGTGGCGCAGTGGTTAAGAATCCGCCTGCCAATGCAGGGGACACGGGTTCGAGCCCTGGTCCGGGAAGATCCTACATGCCGCGGAGCAACGAAGCCCGTGCGCCACAACTACTGAGCCTGCGCTCTAGAGCCCGCGAGCCACAACTACTGAGCCCACGTGCCACAACTACTGAAGCCCGTGCACCTAGAGTCCATGTTCCGCAACAAGAGAAGCCACCGCAATGAGATCCCCGCTCACCGCAAAGGAGAGTAGCCCCCACTCGTCGCAACTAGAGAAAGCCCGCGCCCAGCAACGAAGACCCAACACAGCCAAAAATAAATAAATAAAATAAATAAACTTAAAAAAAAAAAAAAAGAAGCTTATTGCCTAATCACCAAGAGGTTCTAATGCGTCGAAAAAGTGGTGGCTATCATATCACCATGACAGCTTGGCAGAAAGGCTGTTCCCGAAAGATTAGGAACTTCTAGTAACGACAAATGGGGTAAAGCAAGAGGCACATACAGTATCTGTAGATGCTTCCATAATAAAATTATTTCCATATCAAAAATTCAGAGCCTACAAAGTCAGATATGTGCCCTACAAAGCTATCTAAATGCATGCATGCCTAAAAGGGAAAGCAGAAGTAGGAAGAAAACTGTCTACTCAAATCAACACAAGAAATCACCCTGCAATTGAGCTTTTCAAGAACTGAAAATGTAATAAAGTTTTTGAGGTTATTAACACATTCAAGTTCCAAATTGAGCAACTATATTAAAATACACAATTGGCATACTCTGACAGAAGACACACAACAATAACAGAAAACACTTTAATAGGGTTTAGTCGTGCTAGGAACTTCATACTTCAACTAATTTAGTCTTGATTACATCCCTGTAAGACAGATACTATTCATTTTACAGGTAAAGAATCTGAAGCACAGATAAAATCACCCAATTACATACAACTAGTAAGAGGCAGAACAGGGATTTTTAATTCCATCAGTCAGACTCCAAATTTCATGTTAATACCCTATATTTCATAGTAAGGCTTATGCTGCAATGGTCAGTTGTTTTTTTTTTTAACCTCATAACCTTTTTGGATTTCAAACACTAGGACAGCTTTGTGCAATAAGTACAGACTTTGGAATCAAACAGACCCAAACAAACCCCTGAACAAAGTCTGAGCCTCAGCTTCCCCAATGTAAAAAGAGGGTACTGAAGTTATTGTGAAGGTCAAAGAAGGTAATATAATTAAAGTGCCAAATACAATATGTAAGATCGGGGTTCTTAACTTTAAGCGCAGATACCTAGAGGGTTCACGGATGGGCTTCAGAGTCCACGAGTCTCATAATTGTATGACAAATGTTGTATGTGTACCCATTTGTTAAAGAATATTCCATGGATCTCCGAAAGGTTAAGAACCACCAGAGTACCTAGGAGGTACTCAAAAAATGGAAGCTATCTTTCCCTTTTTGTTCTCAAAAACTCTACCTTTTCCATTAGAGATGACACACCAAGCCTTCACAATACATGTTAATTATTTCCCAACATTTTCCTGGCTTGGTAACTAGTAACATATACAAACTTATGCCTCAATTTTCTAGAGACAATCTAAAGAAGGCCCTCAAACGCTGCTCCATCCCTCGCTTCACCGAGATGAATACACGGTAATCACTCGGGGGAGAATCATGAGGATCGTCCACCTGGCTACACCAGGCACAATGCCGGCTGGGAGAACCAAGTAGGAACCAGAGCCTCCGAGTAGCATGATAAAGACCTGATGCCCCAGCGCTGAAGGATGAGGAGAATGTGTTTCCCCGAGCTACTGGGCAACCCAGAATTTCGTCCCCCCTACCCTTGTCCTACCTCTCTCTGGAACTCTAGTGCGGGCAGGTCCTCTGGGCTCTGCCCCGTGCTGCACAGATGCGAGAGAGAAACATTACCCGAGCAGGGGATGCAGCACGGCGAAGTCCCAGCTCTGCTACCTTGGGAGGCGACTGCAGCACCAGCAGAAAACCGTCCCTCGACCCTCCCCAAGAGAACCCAGTACAAAACCCGGCCTTGGACGGGAACCGGCTTGCGGCTTTTCCGTTTCCCAAAACGGCTTCCGCTTCCGGGCTATCCTTTGCCGGAAGCGCTATACGGCTGACGCAAAAGTGTCGCGCTGCTGGTGATTCCGGAAGAAACAGCAGTGCGGCGTGAACATGGTGAGAGACGAGGGTCCGAGAAGGGGCATTGTTAGACCACGTTTGGGACAGAGATTGAGGGAGTAGCCATTGGCCAAATTTCCACAACATTCCCCTTGCTTATTTTCATTCTGATCTTAGCTTTTAAACTGCCTGGAGTGGTGCCTGTTATGCTCTAGCGAGTGGGGAGAGCGCTGGGTTGAGGCAGCTAGAATAAGAAGAGTTGCGTATTTGAGGGAAGAGGGGTGTGGACAAAAGAAAAGGAACTCAAGAAGATGCAATGTATTTCCAACTCTTTTAACTGTAAAATTTTTGTTTTAAGGGGAAACAAAAGAAAACACGGAAGTATGCGACCATGAAGCGAATGCTTAGTCTCAGAGATCAGAGGCTGTGAGTGTCTGGAATCAACTGGGTTCATAGACTGCCCGGAGATGTAGAAGTCACGAGGGGATAAGTAGTAAAAGTTTTTGTTGTTGTTTTGTGTTTAGTTTTGATATTATTGTGTCTTGGATTTATATAGTATAGGGTAATAAAGTATAGCACTTAGCTGATGAGCAAGTACACTGGTGAATGGGATGGGAATTCAACATCTAAGTGTTCAATTTGTACCACCGTTTTTATATACTGTATCTGCCATATCGCATTTAAGCCTCCTAACAGTTCTGTGAGGTAGGTAGGATTATCTCTATATTCTTGCCATTACACTGCTACATTCCCCAGGAAAAAAGGTTTGTTATAATTTTTGAAAGGCGGTGAGGTCAGAGACCATGGCTGTACCAGCACCTGACAATTCAAGTATTTTTGAAAGAAAAAATGGGAAAATACATAGATGTCTCCACTTTATAAATCTTATAAGAAGATTTATGACTGTGGAAGAAGAGAGTAGAATGATATTCCCTATTATAAGGAGGAACTAAACAGCTTGCCTGCTTCAGTGAACAATGGACTGAGTTATTAAATAAGGACTAGACTTCATTGTGTTTCAGAGCCTCAGAACCAAGGAGTGAGTGGTCGTTAGAGCCTTCATTTGTTATTAAATTGTATTCTTGGCCTTTAGTATGTATTTATTATGTAATTTTAAGGAAATTTGCCCCACTAATAATATTCTGTTTCTAGTTAAAGTTAAATTTTGTATATATATTGTCACATTTTAGCGCTTTTTAAGAGACATGTAGGGGAACCCTTTTCCTCCTGCTGTTGAAGCATCTCAGTCTTTAGAAGATAAATGTCAGCCTATTTACCCACTGCTTGGAAGTGGATTTTGATCCTTGATAGGAGAGCTTCTGACTAAGAAAGAAATAATAATCTAACCAACATTTATTTATCCATTAACAATTTTTATGGATCATTAGCTAATGGTTTTAAATTTTAATTATGTTTTACTGATTAATTGTGTTAATTCCAGGCTACTTCCCACACAGTTATTCGTGCTCAAAAAGTGTATGCTGATATTAATATAATGAAGTCACAAAGTAGAATTTCCTTTGTAGACAAAAAAAAAAAGAAGAAGAAACTTTTAATTTTCATGAGGTTATAACTGCTATGGTTTTTTCTTCTCCCCTACATTGAATTTACTTTTTTTCCTAGTAAGGAAAAGGATAGATTAAAACCGAAGAAGAAAGAAAAGAAAGATCCCAGTGCACTCAAGGAAAGAGAAGTGTGAGTAATCAAAAATTTCAAGTTTTCCTTTAAAACTAGAAGAAAGATTCTAAAACTGTAGACCTCATAGAAATTCAGGCTTTCCCTGAACTGATTTGCTCAGTCATTTGTCGGTCTGGCACAACTGTACAAATGAAGCTATGCAAATGAAAGTGTTATTGATGAGTATATACCACTTCTAATGGTTTGAAGGTTTTTGGACTTCATGGAGCAGTAAAATTTTCCCTAAAATACTGGGGATTAAATCTAGGATCATTTTTTTTTCTTTGCCAAGAATCTTTCAAAAGAAATAATTGCCATTGTTTTAACATACCAGCATTTCATAAAAGAGAGAATGTGTCACCAAAAAGTAGTAAGGGCATATTTTCAGGATAAAGTTCATTCCTTTTAAATAAATACACTTAACTTTATGAAACCTCATCACATTTTTCTTATTTTTCTTATTTGCTCTAGATTGGTGATGGATATATCATCACAGGATTTATTAGGATTTATTTCCAATGAAAGGAAAAAGGAGCAAACTGTTCCAAGCAGAGACTTCTTTTTTTTGTTAATACCAAATATCAGTGTAGACATTACTTTGTGTTTTGTTTCTTTTTCTTTCAGCCCCCAACACCCTTCCTGCTTATTCTTCCAATATAACACACAGCTGGGCCCACCTTACCACATCCTGGTCGATACCAACTTTATCAACTTTTCCATTAAAGCCAAACTGGATTTAGTGCAGTCAATGATGGACTGTCTGTATGCCAAGTGTGAGTATCAGACCTTTCCATTTCTGTGACATTTGTACAGAATAATCATACTTATCCAAATACATGAAAAGAGGGGAATGGGGTTCTAGTTTAACTGAATTGCTGGCTATTTAATTTGCTCACCATAGCAATGACCATTTTCAGTGAATTGAAGTATAATGCAGGGACTTCCCTGGTGGTCCAGTGGTTAAGACTCTGCGCCCTCACAATGCAGGGGGCCTAGGTTCAATCCCTGGTCAGGAAACTAGTTCCTGCACGCTGCAACTAAGAGCCTGCGTGCCGCAACTAAAGAGTTCACATGCCGCAACTAAAAGATACCACATGCCTCAACTAAAGATCCCACAGGCCACAACGAAGACCCCACATGCTGTAACTAAGACCCAATGCAGCCAAATAAATAAATAAATAAATATCTTTTTTTAAAAAAAGGACTGAAAAGAAATATGCCAAAAAATGTTAAAATAAAAAAGACGTTTATAAAAAACAGAAATATAATGCAAACTTGACTGGGAATAATTAAACTTTCACAATTCATAAAACACTTAGCATGCTTTGACCATCATTATAGATATCAATTTAGAAAAAAAATCGGTGGGGAATTTTCTGTTTTAGGATTTTGGATTTTAAAATTCTGGATAAATGAAAATTTATTTCACTTCTCACTATTTATTTATTTATTTATTTATTTACATTAGGTAGGAAACATCCTCCATTCCACTCCAATGTGGAAAAGCTAAATAAGACATTTTGCCATTTACAATCACAGACCATGATGATGGTCAACTATTCTTAAGTTTATTCAGTGTGATGTTTATTTGTACCACAAAGGATCTGAGGTAGTTTATTTGCACGTAGGTATGCAATTTACCATTAATAGATTTCCCTTGTGTGTCTGGGTGTCTTCTCCTTCAGATGATCTTCTCTTCCTACCATGAGGAGGAAAAAAAAATTTAGGCCAAGTACAAGGAAATAACTTCCTAATAGTGAGACCTGTTGCGTTTGTGGTGGCTTTATATTCATATATTTTCCAGTCATCTAGTTAAAGGTACAAATGAAAATTAGACTTTAACTTGGCTGTAAAGAATAAATGATTGGAATCAAAGGAAAAACTGTGCACCTCCATCTTTAATATTTAAAAGATACTATATAATGAACATTTACAGAATGTCAGTAATGTGAATGTTGTTTATTGGTTTATTAAAATTAGCAAGATGGGAGGGACTTCCCTGGTGGCGCAGTGGCTGAGAATCCGCCTGCCAATGCAGGGGACATGGGTTTGAACCCTTGTCCGGAAGGATCCCACGTGCCGCAGAGCAACTAAGCCCGTGCGCCACAAGTACTGAGCCTGCGCTCTACAGCCCGCAAGCCACAACTACTGAGCTGGTGTGCCACAGATACTGAAGCCTATGCGCCTATAGCCAGTGCTCCACAGCAAGAGAAGCCACCACAATGAGAAACCCGTGCACCGCAACGGAGAGAAGCCCCCGCTTGCCACGACTAGAGAAAGCCCGTGCACAGCAACAAAGACCCAATGCAGCCATAAATAAATGAATATTTAAATATTTAAAAAATTTTAAAAATAAAATTGGGAAGATGGGATAAGGGATGTGTGATGAGTAAGAGACGTAAATTCTTTAAATGCCTAGAATTAATAAATATAAAAAGTAACTGCACACTGTAAAACTCTTAGAGGAAAACATAGGCAGAACACACTACGACATAAATCACAGCAAGATCCTTTTTGACCCACCTCCTAGAGAAATGGAAATAAAAACAAAAATAAACAAATGGGACCTAATGAAACTTAAAAGCTTTTGCACAGCAAAGGAAAGCATAAACAAGACGAAAAGACAACCCTCAGAATGGGAGAAAATATTTGCAAATAAGCAACGACAAAGGATTAATCTCCAAAATATACAAGCAGCTCATGCAGCTCAATATCAAAAAAACAAACAACCCAATCAAAAAATGGGCAGAAGACCTAAATAGACATTTCTCCAAAGAAGATATACAGATTGCCAACAAACACGTGAAAGGATGCTCAACATCACTAATCACTAGAGAAACGCAAATCAAAACTACAATGAGCTATCACCTCACACCAGTCAGAATGGCCATCATCAAAAAATCTAGAAACAATAAATGCTGGAGAGGGTGTGGAGAAAAGGGAACCCTCTTGCACTGTTGGTGGGAATGTAAATGGATACAGCCACTATGGAGAACAGTATGGAGGTTCCTTATAAAACTAAAAATAGAACTACCATATGACCTAGCAATCTCACTACTGGGCATGTACCCTGAGAAAACCATAATTCAAAAAGAGTCATGTACCACAGTGTTCATTGCAGCTCTATTTAAAATAGCCAGGATATGGAAGCAACCTAAGTGTCTATCAATAGATGAATGGATAAAGAAGATGTGGCACATATATACAATGGAATATTACTCAGCCATAAAACGAAACGAAATTGAGTTATTCGTAGTGAGGTGGATGGACCTAGAGTCTGTCATACAGAGTGAAGTAAGAAAGAGAAAAACAAATACCATAGGCTAACACATATATATGGAATCTAAAAAAAATAAAATGGTCTGAAGAACCTAGGGGCAGGACAGGAATAAAGACGCAGATGTAGAGAATGGACTTGAGGACACGGGGAGGGGGAAGGGTAAGCTGGGATGAAGTGAGAGAGTGGCATGGACATATGTACACTGCCAAATGTAAAATAGATAGCTAGTGGGAAGCAGCCGTATAGCACAGGGAGATCAGCTCGGTGCTTTGTGCCCACCTAGAGGGGTGGGATAAGGAGGGTGGGAGGGAGACGCAAGAGGGAGGATATATGGGGATATGTGTATATGTATAGCTGATTCACTTTGTTATAAATCAGAAACTAGCACACCATTGTAGAGCAATTATACTTCAAAAAAAGATGCTGAACTAGTTACACATATAAGTTTTAAGGTTTTTTTAGAATTTTTGTTGGGGTGTGGTTGACTTATAGTGTTGTGTTGGTTTCAGGTATACAGCAGAGTGAATCAGTTATACATGTACATATATCCACTCTTATTTAGATTCTTTTCCCATATAGGCCATTATGGAGTATTGAGTTCCCTGTGCTACACAGTAGGTCCTTATTAGTTATCTATTTTATGTACAGTAGAGTGTTTATGTCAATCTCAATCTCCCAATTTATCCCTCCCCCCAAGTTTTAAGTTTAAATAAAATATTTAAGGCATCTATGTATCTTATTTAAATGATTCACACTTTGACTTCCTGAATTACTGGACACAGAGTTACACACTGATGAGGGACAAAGTCGGTTTAACTATAAAGTACTGAGCAGACACACAAACTAAACAAGAAGCCATGCTCAGAAAAATAATTTTTAGGCCTCCAAAGATAAAATAACAATCTGACTTTATTGTTCTAGGGTAATGTACTGTGTCAGGTGACTCCAGTTGTTTCAATGGCACTGTGCCATGCCACCCAGATCATATCAGTCAGGTGGGATTAAGTGGGAACAGAAACTGATCCAATCAAGCTGCCAGTAAATTGACTGAAATTTGAAGGCTGTAATGTAGCAGTGATTTTGGAACGGGAACAATGTGAGGAACTAAACATAACAAGACTTGGTCATTCCTGCTATGTCTTTGCAGTAGAACATTCTAGTTTTATGACAGTATGTAAAATCCTATTACATCAAAATTCTAGAACACATGGAGCTTCTGTAGAAGCATGATGTGTTATCTGCCAACAAGATATTAAACCAAATTCGTCTGGTGTTTTCCGTAAATAATTCCCTACTATTGTCTGGCATCTTGTAAGTATTGACTACGTTTTTGAAAATAGAATTCTAGGAATGACCTATCCTATTTTCTGTGATTTCACTGAAGAAAGAACATATTGTTTTATTTGTATATTTCATCTCAGTAATGTTTTACTATTATAATTCCATGTTAATATGTTATTCTTGGTACCATGAAGTCATAGTATTTTCCAAACTAAGTGATTTGTTATTTCTTTGAAAGTTAGTGGTATATTTCTTTCATAATCTTCATTGTCACCATTAACAATAAATATGAAGTGGCTCTACTACACAGAGTTTAAAGAAGGATGCTAGAATATATGGTGTGCTGTTTCTGTCATCCAGGATTTGACCATCTAGATGGAGAGAGGAGATGTCAATAGATGAAAAAAAGATAATCATAATGCCAGCTGTTTTGAACTATGAATTACTATGTTCTGGTGTTGTGTTAAGTGCTTTTCATAATTATCATAATCCTCACAATAACCTAATATGATGAGTAGTATGTCCCCATTTTACAAATGAGAAAACTAAACAGAAACTTGAAGATTCATCTCTTCATTCGATAATGATCACTTCTTGAGTATCAGATATTATATTATATAATATAGGAATTCAAGAGAGGGTGAGTGCTACTTGATCTGAGCTTCATAGCTTGGTTGGATTTTAGTGAATAGAGAGAAGGAGGGAGAGCATTCCAAGCAAAGGAAAGGACAGTCCCAAAGGTTGAAAACAGGAGAGCAAATTTGGTGAGAATAGTTGGGCTTAAGGGAGTATAAGTAGGAGAGTGAAGGTGAAACTCAATTCTGTCCTCAAACATTTCTTAAAGATTGGCAAAAGTGGTTTGGAGACAAATTGTTGAGTGTTTTAAGTAAAAAGCTAAGGAGTTTAGACTTTGTTTTACAGAAAGTGGTGAGTCAAAAATGATTTAACATGTGTTTAAATTATGTAAATTATAATAGTAACATGTACATTAAAACTAAACAATACAGGGACTTCCCTGGTGGCACAGTGGTTAAGACCCCGTGCTCACAATGCAGGGGCCTGGGTTTGATCCCTGGTCAGGGAACTAGATCCCACATGCGTGCTGCAACTAAGAGTTTGCATGCTACAACTAAGGATCCCACGTGCTGCAACTAAGGAGCCTGCCTGCAGCAACTAAGAAGCCTGCCTGCAGCAACTAAGAAGCCCACATGACACAACTAAGGAGCCAGCAAGCTACAACTAAGGAGCCCGCCTGTTGCAGCTAAGACAGTGCAACTAGATAAATAAATAAATAAATAAATACATATTTAAAAAACAGAAAAACAAAAAATTAAGCAATACAGAACGTAAAAAGAATAGGCAAAAGTTCTCCCCCCATCAGGCCGTAATTTTACTTCCCAGAAATAATCACTGTTAATAGTTTGGGTATTACCTTCCAACCTTTTACAATTAATAAAAATGTAGATTTACTTTTAAACATAATTGGAATTATACTATGCATGCTTTTTCGCCACCTGTTTTATTTTCACTGAGTAATGTATCATGAACACCTTTGCATGTTAATACATGCTACGAAGACCTTTGTCCAGCTTCAAGCATTTCAAAACTTGGATGCACTAGGATGAAAAAAATCTAAAAAATATACATTAACATAACCAATGTTGCAATAAATATCTTTGATTATCTTCCTAAAAAAAAAAAGTAACTGCATAAGTTTATTATTAATCAAGTTATAAAGGTAACCACCAAGTGAGAAAAACAGCCAATGAATTAAAATAGTCATCTCTAAGGATCAGAGTTGGTGGGGTGGGAAAAGATCAGGGGATGGTTATTTTTTCATATAGTCCTTTTCGTATTTTTTTAAGCTATGTACATGTAATACTTTAATTTTTTTAAAAGTCTCCTAGAAATAATAAAGAGTAGTCTGAAGTTGGAGCACTACCATGCCTGTAAAAGTGGACTAGGGTGGCCTGTATGAGGGAAGACACTAATCTTGGTAGACTTCTTGTATTCCCATGGCGTTCCTGCTTCTCCAGGAATGCTGTGACCTATTTATAAATGAAATAGATGGAGGATTCAAGCATGGCCCCTTGGAGGTGAATTGCTTCCCTGACGCTATAGCTCTGCCACTATTATCTAAATGGTTATTGATTAGGGGAATTCCGTGGCAGTCCAATGGTTAGGACTCGGCACTTTTCACTCTACTGCTGAGGGCGCGGGTTCAGTCCCTGGTCAGGGAACCAAGATCCCACAAGCGTGTAGTGTGGCCAGAAAAAAAAAGAAAAAAAGATGATTGTTTAGGATAGCTTTAGTCCTGTAGTTAGGTTTTTCTGCAGATATGGATACCATAGAGTATAGCTATAATGCATACAGCTCAATCTTCTCATGGTGCCTTTTCCAAAAACAAGCTTATTAAGGAAAATACCACTTTCTGTGTAACCTAATACCTCAAAGCAAAGTCTGAAGAAACATTCTACTACAGTACAAATTCAGTTACCTAGGAGATTCCTTAACTGTTTTAAGCTCTGCTTATTTAATCGTTCTTCACTTGCCTTTATTCATAAAAGAAGGCCTTTATCTTCCTCTTGCCTTGGAGATGCCCCTTTGACCTTTTCATAGCTCCTGATCCCTTGCATTTGATATTCCAACAAAGGAGGATGGTTAGCTACCCATGAGCTTTCTTTTCTGCCCATGAGTCCTCTTTGTAGTGATCTTCCTGTGTTCTTTGTAGTGATCTTCCTGAGCCCGCTTCCCTGCTCCCGATGCAGCCCTTGCTTCAGTGCTACATGGCACTGAAATTGATCCTTTTAAGGCGTGTATTGCCCTCTGATTCCATGACTGTCTGCTCTTCCTGACTTCTTCTTTCCTCCATTTTACAACTGCTTTTTCTTCTGGGCATTGTATTTTAGTTTAAGATTTCTTAACTTTGTTTGCTTTCAAGAGTGTTAATGTATTTGTAAAAGAAAATCTAGCATAAAGAAAATGAAAGCTCCCTATAATGCCTTTCCTCAGAAAGGGGCAGCTTTTAAAAATTCATATACAGTTTCTGTGGGGTAAAGATATATGAGTCAGGGAATCCCCTGGTGGTCCAATGGTTAGGACTCTGCGCTATCACTGCCGAGGGCCCAGGTTCAATCCCTGGTCGGGGAACTAAAATCCCACAAAAAAATAAATAAATAAAATATATGATTCAGTGGCTTTTAGTGTATTCATAGTCAATTTTAGAACATTTTCATTACGTGAAAAGAAACTGAGCTCCTTAGCCATCATTCCCCAACCCTTCCTATTCCCCCCAACCCCCCGCCCCACCGTGCCCTACATAGGCAACCATTAATTTGCTTTCTCTATATCTAGATTTGCCTATTTTGGACATTTCGTTAAAATGGGGTCACATATTTTTGGTCCTCTTTCATTTTAGTGTAATGTTCTCAAGGGTCATTCATGTTAAAGCATGTATCAGTATATCGTTTCTTTTTGCTACCAAATAATATTCCATTGTATGGCATTGTATGGATAGATCACATCTTAGTTATCTATTTCTCCTTGCTTTTTAGGTTGAACAAATACATCTTGAACATTTTTCTGTGCCAATATATATAGATGGGCCTTATTCTTTTTTTAAGTTATAGTATTCTTTATTTTTTTTGTTGAAGTATAGTTGATTTACAATGTCATGTTGATTTCTTCTGTACAGCAAAGTGACTCAGTTATACACATATATACATTATTTTTTATATTCTTTTCCATTATGGTTTATCCCAGGATATTGAATATAGTTCCCTGTGCTCTACAGGGAAGGACCTTGTTTATCCATTCCCTATGTAATAGTTTGCATCTACTAACCCCAAACTCCCAGTCCATTCCTCCCCCACCCCACTACAAGTATTCTATTGTTTAAATATGTCGGGTTTTTTGTTTGTTTGTTTGTTTTAAATTTTTATTTATTTATTTATTTATGGCTGTGTTGGGTCTTTGTTTCTGTGCGAGGGCTTTCTCCCGTTGTGGCAAGCGGGGGCCACTCTTTATCGCGGTGGGCGGGCCTCTCACTATCGCGGCCTCTCTTGTTGTGGAGCACAGGCTCCAGACGCGCAGGCTCAGTAATTGTGGCTCACGGGCCCAGCCGCTCCGCGGCATGTGGGATCTTCCCAGACCAGGGCTCGAACCCGTGTCCCCTGCATTAGCAGGCAGATTCTCAACCACTGCGCCACCAGGGAAGCCCTAAATATGTCGTTTTTAAAGACTAGACATTTGGATTATTTCCAGTTTTTACCCTATTATAAACAAAGCTGTAGTGAATATCTTTGTGAATGTGTCTCTCAAATATTTCTTTTGAATACATTTTCTAGAAGCCGTATTGCAATATCAAGGGAGTACATATTTTTTAATTTTAATAGGTATTGCAAAATTGCCCTCAAATAGTTATACAAATTCATACACCTACTTACGATGTGAGGATACCTATTTCTTCAAATATTGGGTGTTTTCATCTGTTTAATTTTTGCCATCCTAATAGGTAGAAAGTGTAATCTTGTCTCAATTTATATCTCTTTAACTAGGAGTGAAATTGAGCATTTTTCTGTTGATTGACCATTTGTATGTCTTCTTCTATGAACTGAAATGTAGCCTGGTGGTTAAGAACCCACTCTGAATCCTAACAGTCTCAGTTCAAACCTTGGCTTCACCTTTTGCTGTCTAGTTACTTCATTGTACTTCAGGTTCCTCATCTATAAAATGGGAATAATAATAACAATGCTACTTGATAGGAATTGTTCTTAAGATTAAATGAGATAATCCTTGTGCTTAGCACAGTGTCTGGCAAATAACACATAATTCCAAGCTATTACTTTTTTTAACATCTTTATTGGAATGTAATTGCTTTAAAATGTGATAGTTTCTGCTGTATAACAAGGTGAATCAGCTTATACATATACATATATCCCCGTATCTCTTCCCTCTTGTGTCACCCTCCCGCCCTCCCTATCCCACCCCTCTAGGTGGTCACAAAGCACCGAGCTGATCTCCCTGTGCTATGCGGCTGCTTCCCACTAGCTATCTATTTTACATTTGGTAGTGTATGGATGTCCATGCTACTCTCCCACTTCGTCCCAGCTTACCATTCCCCCTCCCCGTGTCCTCAAGTCTGTTCTCTACATCTGCGTCTTTATTCCTGTCCTGCCCCAGGTTCATCAGAACCATTTTATTTTATTTTTTTTAGATTCCATATATATGTGTTAGCATACAGTATTTGTTTTCCTCTTTCTAACTTACTTCACTCTGTATGACAGACTCTAGGTCCATCCACCTCACTACGAATAACTCAATTTCATTTCTTCTTATGGCTGAGTAATATTCCATTGTATATATGTGCCACATCTTCTTTATCCATTCATCTGTTGATGGATACTTAGGTTGCTTCCATGTCCTGGCTATTGTAAATAGTGCTGCAATGAACATTGTGGTACATGACTCTTTTTGAATTATAGTTTTTTCAGGGTATATGCCCAGTAGTGGGATTGCTGAGTCATATGGTAGTTCTATTTTTAGTTTTTTAAGGAAACTCCATACTTTTCTCCATAGTGGCTGTATCAATTTACGTTCCCACCAACAGTGCAAGAGGGTTCCCTTTTCTCCACACCCTCTCCAGCATTTATTGTTTCTAGATTTTTTGATGATGGCCATTCTGACTGGTGTGAGGTGATACCGCATTGTAGTTTTGATTTGCATTTCTCTAGTGATTAGTGATGTTGAGCATCCTTTCACGTGTTTGTTGGCAATCTATATCTTCTTTGGAGAAATGTCTGTTTAGGTCTTCTGCCCATTTTTGGATTGGGTTGTTTGTTTTTTTGATATTGAGCTGCATGAGCTGCTTGTATATTTTGGAGATTAATCCTTTGTCAGTTGTTTCATTTGCAAATATTTTCTCCCATTCTGAGGGTTGTCTTTTCGTCTTGTTTATGCTTTCCTTTTGCTGTACAAAAGCTTTTAAGTTTCTTTAGGTCCCATTTGTTTATTTTTGCTTTTATTTCCATTTCTCTAGGAGGTGGGTCAAAAAGGATCTTGCTGTGATTTATGTCAAAGTGTGCTTCCTATGTTTTCCTCTAAGAGTTTTATAGTGTCTGATCTTACATTTAGGTCTTTAATCCATCTGGAGTTTATTTTTGTGTATGGTGTTAGGGAGTGTTCTAATTTCATTCTTTTACATGTAGCTGTCCAGTTTTCCCAGCACCACTTATTGAAGAGGCTGTCTTTTCTCCATTGTATATTCTTGCCTCTTTTATCAAAGATAAGATGACCATATGTGCGTGGGTTTATCTCTGGGCTTTCTATCCTGTTCCATTGATCTATATTTCTGTTTTTGTGCCGGTACCGTACTGTCTTGATTACTGTAGCTTTGTAGTATAGCCTGAAGTCAGGGAACCTGATTCCTCCAACTCCATTTTTCTTTCTCAAGATTGCTTTGGCTATTCAGGGTCTTTTGTGTTTCCATACAAACTGTGAAATTTTTTGTTCTATTTCTGTGAAAAATGCCATTGGTAGTTTGATAGGGATTGCATTGAATCTGTAGATTACTTTGGGTAGTAGCGTCATTTTCACAATGTTGATTCTTCCAATCCAAGAACATGGTGTATCTCTCCATCTGTTTGTGTTGTCTTTAATTTCTTTCCTCAGTGTCTTATAGTTTTCTGCATACAGGTCTTTTGTCTCCTTAGGTTTATTCCTAGGTATTTTATTCTTTTTGTTGCAATGGTAAATGGGAGTGTTTCCCTTAATTTCTGTTTCAGATTTTTCATCATTAGTGTATAGGAATGCAAGAGATTTCTGTGCATTAATTTTGTATCCTGCTACTTCACCAAATTCATTGATTAGCTCTAGTAGTTTTCTGATAGCATCTTTAGGATTCTCTATGTATAGTGTCATGTCATCTGCAAACAATGACAGTTTTACTTCTTCTTTTACAATTTGGATTCCTTTTATTTCTTTTTCTTCTCTGATTGCTGTGGCTAAAACTTCCAAAACTATGTTGAATAATAGTGGTGAGAGTGGGCAACCTTGTCTTGTTCCTGATCTTAGAGGAAATGGTTTCAGTTTTTCACCATTGAGAACGATGTTGGCTGTGGGTTTGTCATGATATGGCCTTTATTATGTTGAGGTAGGTTCCCTCTATGCCTACTTCCTGGAGAGTTTTTATCATAAATGGGTGTTGAATTTTTTGAAAGCTTTTTCTGCCTCTAGTAAGCTTATCATATGGTTTTTATTCTTCAGTTTGTTAATATGATATATCACATTGATTGATTTACATATATTGAAAAGTCCTTGCATTCCTGGGATAAACCCCACTTGATCATAGTGTATGATCCTTTTAATGTGCTGTTGGAATCTGTTTGCTAGTATCTTGTTGAGGATTTTTGCATCTATGTTCATCAGTGATACTTGCCTGTAGTTTTCTTTTTTTGTGACATCTTTGTCTGGTTTTGGTGTCAGGGTGATGGTGGCCTCGTAGAATGAGTTTGGGAGTGTTCCTCCGTCTGCTATATTTTGGAAGAGTTTGAGAAGGATATGTGTTAGCTCTTTTGTAAATGTTTGATAGAATTCGCCTGTGAAGCCGTCTGGTCCTGGGCCTTTATTTGTTGGAAGATTTTTAATCACAGCTTCAATTTCAGTGCTTCCAAGCTATTATTATAAAGCTCTTTGTATATTAAGAAAATTTACCCTTTGACAAATGTGTAGAAATATTTTTCCCAGTTTATTTTTATTTTACTTTAGTATGACTTTTTGTTTGATAGTTGTCAAACAGAAGTTTTATATTTTTATGTGATCAAATTTATATTCTCTGGTTAATTTCATGGTTTCTTTTGGTTCACATTTAAATATTTTGATTCACATTTCAATTTTTTTCCATCTAGAATTTATTTTAATATATAAACAATGACAGGGATCCAGCTCAATTTTTTTCCCCAGTTATGTTTATGACAGATACTTTATGGAATCTGTGATGTGAGGTTGGCCCAGTTCCCTAGTTTCTTTATAGATAGGGATTTTATTCTTCTCTAGTTCTTATTGTTCACTGTACTGTGCTTATTTTGCTGTCATTTCAAAGATTCTTAACAGGGGAATTCCCTGGTGGTCCAATGGTTAGGACTCTGCGCTTCCACTGTTGGGGGCCTCGGTTTGATCCCTGGTCAGGGAACTAAGATCCCTCAAACCGTGTGGCACGGCAGACAGTAAATACATATACATACATACATACATACATACATACATACATACATACATATGTACGTACTCTCAACAGGATATAATTCAGAGAGAGTTAAATCAGTTCCTTCACAAGTTCTGTTACTAATTTTTTTTTCCTAACAGGTATCCCTTGTATAACTGACTGCGTAATGGCTGAAATTGAGAAATTGGGGCAGAAGTATCGAGTGGCTCTAAGGTAGGAAGGACCTGGTCCAGATTTGTTCTAGATTGGTGTAATGAAGATTGTTTTGACCCTCCTTCAACTGTTTGCTATCCAAAGATTTCTTGTCTGGTTAGTTTAAATAAAAATCATACAAAACTAGTTAACTATTTATAATTAAGAAAGCAAACATTGGAAGGTTAGAGGTTTTCAAGCTGAAGCTTCTTGAACTAAGTTACTTAGTCATATTGGTCTCATGGGCCTCCATTTAAGTTCCTCTAGATTTTCAAATAGAAAGTGTTTTTCTGTTAGTTTGTTATCTAGTTATCTTCTTCAGAATCTCACACGTAAAGCACTTTGAGTTTACCTAAAGAAGTTTTGAGTTTATTCTAGAAAGTGCCCTTGAGTTTACAGCAGTGGTTCCCAAAGTGTGGTTCATGGAACCCTGCCCCACCCCAGGAGTCCTAGAGACCACTGCAGGGAGTTTGCAAAACTGTTTTCATAATAATACCAAGATGTTGCCTTTGTCACTGTGCTGACATTTGCACTGAATGCAAAAAAGCCAGTCAGTGCCTTAGTACAAATCAAGGCAGTGGGCCCAACTAATGCTACTAGGTTTTGTATTCTTCACTACCACCCACTGGCAGTTGAAAAAAAATTCCAGTCACTTAAGAATATGCTTAATAGAGCAATAAAATTCATTAACTTTGTTAAATCTCAACCCTGCAGTACACATCAGTATTCTGTGTGGTGACATGTGAAGTACACATAAAGCATTTCTACTGATGGATGCTCAGTAACCTTTCTGTGGTAATCATTTCATGATGTATGTAAGTTAAATCATTATGCTGTATACCTTAAACTTACACAGTACTGTATGTCAATTGTATCTCAATAAAACTGGAAGAAGAAGAAAAACATACCAAAGGATGAACGTTGTCTCTATGAAAAGCATTTGTGTGCTTGAGTTGTGAGCTGAACCAGCTTCTTTTTCATGAAATATCATTTTTATGTGAAGAACAACTGGCAAACACTGATTTTTCAGACTTTGGTATTTAGCAGGTGTTTTCTCAAAGATTAATGCAATGAACCTGTCACTTCAAGGAAAACAACTTACTCTGTTAGTTACCAATGATAAAAATTGAGCTTTCAAGTGAAAAACCAGAGTTTTGGAAAATCATAAGCTTATCACATTCCCAGTACTAAAGACCTTTCTGTTGAGACCAGTGAAGACATTAATGAATATGATTTCTTTTTATGTTACATATGTGTGTGTGTATGTGTGTGTGTGTGTATATACACACACATATATATATGGTCTGCTTTGTTTATTTAACAATTTATTATATGTCCTTCCACATTGGTACATACAACTCTACCTCATTTTTTAAAATAGGATAGGGGTACCAAAATGTATTTAACTTTTACCTTGCTGATGGATAATCAGATTATCTCCAGTTTTCCACTCTTATAAACTGTGTAGTAGTGACATCCTTGTGCCTATATTCTTGTACATGTGTGTAAGACAACTTTCTAAAAGTAAAATGGTTAGGTTAAAATTGATTTGGTTTTGAATCCTGACTTTTCCCAGCTGTGTAGCTTTGAACAAATTAATCAAGCTCTCTGAATCTGCTTCTTTATCTGTAAAATGGAAATATAATAATTCAGTTTTGTGACATGTACATGATGTAAGGCACAGCAGCTGTCGGTCAGTAAGCTTTAATTCCCTTCTCTCTAAATTGTCTTTCAATTAGAAGATAAGCTCCAGGAGGAGAGGGGTGTCTTAAAATCTCCAGACAGATCACATTACTCTTATTTCACTGATTGAGAGTCATAAAGTTATTCAATTGCTTGACTGTTTTCATTAATCCACTTTTATAACCATATAGGATTGCCAAGGATTCAAGATTTGAACGATTACCATGCACACACAAAGGAACCTATGCAGATGACTGCTTAGTGCAAAGAGTAACTCAGGTATCATCATTTTTTAATATGTACTTTGTGCTATTAAAAAAAAAGATAAACTGTTATTTCCTGAATGTTCATGTAAAGTATCTAGGAATATAAATGATAAAAATTATTATATAGAATCCCTTCATGGGAAGTGTAGGTGTCCTAATTTACTTGAGAAAATGGATTGGAAGTATATACTATAACCATAATGGAAAGATCACTGGCTTAGGGAGGATTTCAAATCTTAGCACTTGCATTTATTGGGTGTGTAATTTGGAGCATTTACTGATTCTTTATTCCACAGATCTTCTCTATAAGATGGTTTAAGTGAGTAAGTATAGACATAATAATATATCAGATTCCACCTCCCTGTGAATCTAAAGTAAGGTTCCATTTACTCCCTGTGTAGGAATTTTGTTACATCTAAGTCTCCCAGGATGCTGTTTCACACATACCCTAGAATAAGTAGGTTTTTGATTCTTGTGTTCTGGCTTCCTTGTCAAACACTACAAGAACTTCTGCTACTGATTGCCCTTAAAGAGCCTCTCTCTGCTGAGGAAAATCATCTTCATCTACTGACCACACTGCCATCCCTTTAGCCACTTCATCCCATGGGTGGGGCTGGCATTTCCCTTAACTTCCCACAGCATGGCTGACACCAATCTGCAACTCTTTATAAAACTCAGTGAGAGATTTGGGTAGGATGGAAGTAAAGTACAATACAAATTAGTTCCAAACTGGTAGCTAAATGTTAGTGCTTTCAGAGCTGTTTGACTCAGACTTGTCCTGGAGATCCTCCTATTCTGGCTTTAGGGCCAAGGAGGCAGCCTACCTCCACTGCTAGGAGGCCTCAGAGTAGGTCAGCCCCAGAGATGCCACAGACGGCAAAAGTTGTGCCCTCGGATCTAAGGCACTTACTCTGCCTTTGTGTAGAGTCTCTAAGGGCGTTTTCCCAAAACCAGGGAATTGTCTGTCCCAGATATGAAAATCCTTTCCACTTATAAGACAAAAAACAATTTGCAGCTTTTAAATAGTTTTTCTATCTTCTCCCCCTCAAGATTCTTAGAGCTACATTCAGCCCAGGCAGCTTATAAATTTGAGCTCCTAGATCATAGTAGCTACTCAACAAATTGGTTTAGCCTTTCCTTTCCTATTTACTGTGAAAATGAATAGTTCTTCAGACTAGCCAGTGGTTGTATCCAGTATCACTGAATGAGCTCTATGTGAACACCCAGTGGGTCTCTTCCAGCACAAGTGTTACATTGTGGCCACAGTTGACCGGGACCTTAAGCGAAGAATCCGGAAGATCCCTGGAGTTCCCATCATGTACATTTCTAACCATAGGTGAGAACTTTCTCTTAGGGAAGTGATTAAAAGTATGTAATTGCTATCAATTAAAAATGAGGTCAAGTTATAGAAGGATTTGAAAGAGATTGATGTATCAAATGTTTACATAGTTCTATTTGAAGAAATGAGGCAAAGTAACAAGAGCAAAGGCAAAAGATAGAGCTAGGATTTAGGAATGAGGCAGACATTCACACTGTTACAATAAGATCACTAGAAGAAATAGGGAGATGTGTGGCCTTAAATACAAAGCAGTAATTTAAATCAAGCTAATCTTTTTGGCTAGAAATATTTTTTTGAAACCTAGTGCATGTGATTAGCACCTCATCTGGGAAACTAAAAATTTATTAAAAAAACAAAAGCTGTGGACACCCAGTGCCAGCTGGGCCCCCAGCTGTTGGCAGGTCTGTGAGTGAGTCCAGGGAGGCCAACAACAAAACCGCCTAATCAGCCCTCACAATTGTACTAAATAATAAATGACCACTGTTTTAAGCTAAAACAAACAAACAAACAAAAGCTGCTTTTTTATCCTTCTTGGATATTCCTATGTCAGTCCTCAGATATTATTGGCCAGCTTTTATCCTGGGACAAACACAACAGAATGGGAAGAATATGGGTGAGGGCCTTGGACTTACCTGGACTCAGTGCCTGGCTCCCCAACTTAACTTTCTCACTTTGAAGAATAAATATAATATAGTCAGCATTTTGCTGTAAATCATTCATTATGATAGGCCTTTAAAATTTAGTTCCCACTGACAAAAAGGATTCACAACAGGAGGTGAGAGTGATATAATCAGTAAAGGATGGGTTTTTAAGGTGGATTCTGGAGCCACATTTCTTACCAGTGTTAATTTTTTGTTCTGATCAGGTACAACATTGAGCGGATGCCAGATGATTATGGAGCCCCTCGGTTCTAATTCTTAAAAGACAAATTTCCTCTGCCTTCCTTCAACCAACTTTCTCTTTTGCCAGTTCATTAAACATGCTATAGCATGAATTATTATTCCACTCACCCATTTGCTCTGTAATGAGCTGAGTATGGTTAAATACACTCACTTTTTAATGTTGTTTTGAAAATTATATTTTGTGTCATTTTAAAATTTGTTGCATCTTTTTATAAATCAGATAATTGCTCACATAATTTGATGGTCATTTTATATTGATTTACTCAACAAATATTTATCAAGGTGATACTAGGTATTTAATAATATATGGTCTTATCCTCAAGATAGTCATTTATGATGGAAAAGAGAAACATGTAGATGAATAAATATGGTAAAATAATGATGCTAAGATAAAAGTATGAGAGAGTAGACATACAGATGGAAAGAATGATTTCTTTCTACTTGGTTGGGATGGGGAGGGGAGAAAGACCAGAAGCAGTTATGTTTGAGTTATTCTTTAAAAAGAACTAGAAAGGGAAGGTGTCTGTACCCACATCTGAGACTCCAGAGGTAGGAGGTGGGAGGAAGGGGGCTTTATATGACATGCTAAAGGGTTTGGACTTAATCCTAAGGTCAGTGGGGAGTTATTAAAACTTTAATTAGGGTGAATAACATGATCAGATTAGACGTTTTACATGATCACAACATAGCTAAGAATGGACAAATAGATCATTGAAACAGACTAGAAAGTCCATAAATAGACCTATATATTTATGGCAATTTGGTATGTTATAAAGCTGGTATTTCAAATCTATATGAAAAGGAAATTACATTAAAAGCCAAATATTGTGGAGTCATTCCATTAGGGTTAGAATCCTGATTTCACCAGTTAATATCTGTATGAATTGGGCAAACCACGTAGCCATTTGATGCCTTCTTTGCTTCCCTTTTAAAATGTTTTGTTTAATCCTCAAAACAACCCCAATAAGATGGGGTTGAATTGAACAGTACCTGTTACAAGTAAGTGTTGTTCAATAAATGTTAGTGATTATTGTATTATAATGACAAGTTGGCTATCCATTTGAAAAAAAATAATTAGATTTCTACCTCATATCCTTCATGAGAAAATGTTTCAACTGGATCAAAGTCTAAATATTTTTTAAGCTATGAAAGTATTAGGGAAAAAACAAGAAAAATGTGTATAGGCTCTGAGTAGAATTCTTAAAGAAAGATGAAGAATGTAAAAGCCATAAAAGAAAAGATTGCTAAGTGTGGATACATTAAAATTAGATTTCTCTGTAAAACAACTTCCCCCAAAATTAAGACAAGTGACTGACCAGAAGATTTTCCAATATATATAGCAAGGGTATGAGGAAATGGATAGTCATGTAGTGCTGACAAGAATGCAGATAGGTATAACCATTTCAGACAGCAGTTGGGCAGGATCCATTAAAATAAAAATTGCAGATATCATGTGAGCCCAATTCTATTTTTCGGTTATTTACAGGTATCATATAGGTGATTTCCTTTAAAATGATCAGTGCATTTGCATCACATGATCAGTGTGATGTAAATGCATGATAAATGTGTAAAAAAAAATCACACATGTGTACAAGGAAGTGTATAGAAGGATGTTTACTGCACCACTATTTATAATAGAGAAAAATTGAAAAGAATGTAAATATCCATCAGAAAGCTTTTAACTATGTTATGTCTATACTATGGAATGTCATGAGCATTTAAAAACAATGAGGTAGATTTTAAAATAGGCAAAGGACTTGAACAGACAGTTCTCTGAAGAAGACATATAGATGGCCAAAAAGCCCATGAAAAGATGTTCAACATCACTAATCATTAGGGAAATGCAAATTGAAATCACAATAAGATACCACCTTATACCTATTAGGATGGCTGCTGTTAAGGGTAAATAAACAACAAGTGTTGACGAGGATGTGGAGAAGTTGGAACTGCTGTGTACTGTTGGTGAAAATGTAAAATGGTACAGCTGCTATGGAAAATAGTATGATGGTTCCTCAAAAATTTTTAAATAGAACTACTATGTGATCCAGCAATTCCACTTCTGGGAATATATACAAAAGAATTGAAAGCAGGATCTGGAAGAGATATTTGTACACCCATGTTCATTAGTATCACTATTCACAATAGCCAAGAGGTGGAAGCAACGCAAGTGTCCAAACAGATGAATGCATAACCAAAATGTGGTATATACATGCAATGGAATAGTATGCATTTATATTATTCTGACACATACTACAATATGGATGAACCTTGACGTCATTGCGCTAAGTGAAATAAGCCAGTCACGAAAAGACAAATACTGTAATTCCACTTATATGAGGTACCTAGAGTAGTCAAACTGGACCAATTAGAACATCCGTATTCCCTTTGCCATTGTGATTATTTCAAACATGGGTGATCAGGGTCAAGCCAAATAGTCTTAATCAGAGCTCTTACTGGAGAGTTGTTCTTCTTCTGTGGGAGAACTGTTAGATAATGTTGGCTTTGCAATTGAGTGACCAGATGTGCCAATACATTAGAAAAGGCTACCTGGGTTTTACTTTAATTGTATGGCCAAACCCAATCCTAACTAATGTAAGATGTACGTCTCCTAAACCAACATAAATAAAATGGAAAAAGGAAGCTCAATTCACTAAAAAATTAAAATTAAAAAATAAAAAAGCAGAATACACTACTGGAGATCTGTATACTTCACTATATGTAAATTTTAAAAGAAAGAGGAAAAAGAAATGCAGAAGAGGGGAGGGAAGAAGAAATAATGGAAAATAAAAAACTAAGTTGGTAGGGAAAAGTCCAAACACAGTAGTCATGATGAATGAATGTGACTAGGTTAAGTTCCCTTATTAAAAGACAAATGCTCAGATTGGCTATTTTTAAAATCTTGTGGCTATATGGTATTTACAAGATGTGCCTAAATCAGGATGACACAAATCTGTTGGAAATAATGGGAAAATACACTTTCCACACAACCCAATAACTCCACTCCTAGGAAATCTAACCAAGAGAAATGAAAACTTACATCTACACAGAGACTTGTACACCAATGTTGATATTATCTTTATTCATAATAGATAAGAACTGGAAACAACCCAAGTATCCATCAACAAATAAATGGATAAACAAACTGTGCGTTCATACAATGGAATACTATTTGGCAATAAAAAGAATGAACTACTGATACAATAACATGATGAATACAATAACATAGATGAATCTACAATAACATAGATGAATCTTAAAACTGTTAAGCTGAGCAAAAGAATGTATACTGTATGATTCCGTACATATGAAACTCTAGGAAGCACAAACCCAATCTATAGTGATGGAAAGTAAATTGACTGCCTGATGTGGAGGGAGAAGATTGGCTCTTGTAGAGGTACAAGGGAGTTTGGGGGGATGATGGAAATTTTCTCTATTTTGATTGCTGTGATGGCTACTTGGATATATTGATTTGTCAAAAAGCATTGACATGTGCACAAAATGGGTGCGTTTTATTATTTGTAAATTACACCTCAGTAAATTAAAAGATGGGAAAAGGCATGCAAAAATACTATGCTGTTTGAATATGCAATATGGAAAATATTGAGGTTTTCTTTGTAGCCTAACATGGTCAATTTCATGAAAGTTCCATGTACACTTGAAAAGGAGGTACATTCTGTATTATCTGGTATTATCAGGGTAAAAGGTTTGATATTTATGCATAAGATCTACCTGATTGTTTAGGTCACCTGTATCCTTACATTTATTTTTGACTCTGATCTGTCTCACACTGAGAGAAATAGAGTTTTCTAATCTTAGTATACTTTGTCTATTTCTCCTTGCATTTCTTAGAGTTTCCACTTGGACGGAAGTTGCTACTGTGTTGTTTTGTGCATGGATACTCATAACTGATATTTTTTTTGTGAACTGTCGCCTTTAGCATTATAGTGTATTCTTTTTGTCTCATTTAATGCTCTTTAGCCTGAATTCTACTTTTTCTTATATTAAGAACAGGATCCTTGCTTTCTTTTTCTTTTTCTTTTTTGTAATGCATTTGCCTTATCTACTTTTGCCTGTCCTTTTATTTTTAGCTTTTCTGAATTCCTTACCCCCAAAGTAAGGTGCCCTTGCACAGTTCATCTTGTAGACAGAATTGCTAGAGACTAGTCACTTCTATGTGTTTTGTTTTGTTTCCTTTTCTCAACAGGAGTGTTCGCTCTAGTTGTCCTGTTCCTATTCCACCAATTGTATATTTAGTGTTATAAGGGCAGATAATTTGCCCTCTTGGTGCATAGGTCTCTAGATCAAAAAAAAGCCACACCTCCTGACACTGATACTACTACATATACCCCTTGCTGATGGCTGTGCTCCACCTAGATATCGTGGACTTTGAGCATGATGTCATGATTGTACAGGACTTTGAGAGTGTCTGTGTGGGGGAGTTGTGTAGTGTATACTTGGCCTGTGGTAGAGAAAGTGAGATCAACATTTGGTAACTAGAAGGGTAGAGTGTAGCAGTTTTTTGTGCTGTTTACCAAATATTTCTGGCTCTCTTGTTTATGGACTGAGGGTAGGATGGCTCTTCTCCACCACCTTTGAAGTTAGGTGTGGCAATGTGAGTGAAGATGACGTATATCATTTCTAGGCAGAGGTTTTAAAAGTCATTATGTGATGAACTATGCTCCCTTTGGCCTGCCTTTCAAATCATGAAAACATAGAGATGGAACCTTGCTTTGCCTGGATCCCACAGAACATCCCAACACTAGGGTAAATGAAAAATAGGCATTTGTTGTTTTAGCCACTGAGATTTGGGTTGGTTTTTTGTTTGTTTTTTACAATAGCATAACTTAGCCTATACCAACTGATAAAGCACATGTTGAAAAGTCTGTGTTAGAACAGTTGGACAAGAAAAAGAAATAAAAGGTATCCAAATTGGAAAAGAAGTAAAATTATCTCTGTTCACACATGACATGATCTTATGTAGAAAATCCTAAAGAATACATTTGTAAAATCTGTTACAACTAATTAATGATTTCAACAGAGTTTCAGGATACAAAATCAACATGGAAAAGTCAGTTGCATTTCAGTATGCTAACAATGACCAATCAAAAAAGAAACTAAGGAAACAATCCAATTTGCTATAGCATTAAAAAGAATAAAATACCTAGGAATAAACCTAACTAAGGAGGTGAAAGACTTGTACACTGAAAATTACAAAATGTTGCTAAAAGTAATCAGAGAAGATACAAGAGAATGGGAAGACATTCTGTGCTGTGGATTGGAAGACTCAATAGCAATAAAATGTCCATACTACCCAAAGCGATCTATGGATTCAATACAGTCTCTTATCAAAATACCAATAACGTTTGTAGAAATGGAAAGGAAAAAATGCCAAACTGGTGTGGAATCTCAAGGGATCCCGAATAGCCAAAACAATCTTGGAAAGGAAGAACAAAGTTGGAGGCCTCATGCTTCCTGATTTCAAAACATACTACAAAGCAAAGTAGTAATCAAGACAGTGTTGTACTGACATAAAGACAGATATATAGACCAAATGCAACGATAGAGAGCCCAGAAATAAACCCATACACATACAGCCGTTCCTCCATATTAGCAGGGGATTGGTTCCAGGACCCTCACAGACGCCCAAATCTGTGGATGCTCAAGTCCCTTATATAAAATGGTGATGTATTTGCGTATAACCTATACACATCCTCCCATATACTCTAAACCATCTCTAGATTACTTATAATACCTAATGCAATGTAAATAGTTACCAGTGCACAGCAAATTAAAATTTTGCTTTTTGGAATTTTCTGGAACTTTTTCCCCTAAATATTTTCTATCCCCAGCTGCTTGAATCTACCAGTGCAATACCTTCGGATATGTTGGGCTGACCGTATTGCCAAATGATTCTCCACAAGGGTACAAGACCACACATGGGAAAAGGACAGTCTTTTCAACAAATGGTTCTCAGAAAACTGGATATCCACATGCAAAAGAATGAAGTTAGACTCTTACGCCATATACAAAAATTAACTCAAAGTGGATTAAAGACCTACACACATGACCTAAACTATAAAACTAGAAGAAAACAAGGGAGAAAACTTTAGGACATTGGATTTCACAATGATTTATTGGGTGTGACACCAAAAGCATTGACAACAAAAGCAAAACTAGACAAATGGGACTACATCAAACTTAAAACCCTTTGTGTATCAAAAGAAACAATCAAGAGAGTGGAAGATATGGGAACATATTGTATGTGTATAACTGATTCACTTTGTTATAAAGCAGAAGCTAACACACCATTGTAAGGCAATTATACTTCAATAAAGATGTTTAAAAAAAAAAAAGAGAGTGGAAGGCAATCTAAGGAATTGGAGAAAATATTTGGAAATCATATATCTGATTAGGGATTAATATCCAGAATTTATAAGGAACTTCAACTCAACAACAAAAAACAGCCTGATTTTAAAAACGGGCAAAAGACTTGAACAGACAGTTCTCTGAAGAAGATATACAAATAGCCAACAAGCACATGAAAAAGATGCTCAACATCACTAATCATGAGAAAGGCAAATCAAAACCACAATGAGGTATTACATCTCTCCTGTTAAGGTAGCCACTATCAAAAGAACAGAAAATGAACAAGGGTTGGTGAGGATGGGACCAACATCCTATTAATTGGAACACTTGTGCACTATAGGTAGGAATGTAAAATGGTACAGCTGCTATGGAAAATAGTAGTTTTTGAGGTGGTTCCTCAAAAAAATTATAGAATTACAATATGATCTGGCAATCGTAACTTCTGGTTATATATACAACAGAATTCAAAGCAGAATCTGAAAGAGATATGTGCACACCCATGTTCATTGCAGCATTATTCACAATAACCAAGAGGTGGAAGAAACCCAAATATCCACTTAAAAATGATAAAGATGGCAAATGTAATGTGATGTGTCTTTTACTACAATTAAAAAAACATATTACAAGATCCAAGCGATGCACAGTGAGAAATGAAAGTTTGATGATCAGAGGAAGTCACAGACCCATTAAGAATTGCTTCTCTATTTGCTGTAGTCCTGTGGGACTCATGGACACAAGCCCTGTTGGCTTTCAGAGCTAGGTGTTTTAGGGACCCATCCCTGATGTGAGAACCTTAAAAGTTGGGGCACAAGATGTGGGTCCAAACCTTTCACTCCTCAGGGAGAAGGTGGGAATTGGGGGTTCCCCCCAAATTGTATGGCCCTGTACTGAGGGTGAGGTTCATGGTGAGAGTGTGTCTCAGCCTTTCCTACCCATTTTGAGGTGAGTATTTTCTCATCTACTCGATGTGTAGAAGTCGCTAAGCTAGTTTCTGGATTTCTCCCAGAGGAATTGCTCTGTACGTGGCTGTACATTCTGTGTGTCCATGGGAGGAAGGAAGTTCATGAGCTTTCTATGTCACCATCTTGGGCCCTCTTCATAATAAGGAAATTTTTTAATTATAGAAAAATGCAAGGAAGTCCTCAAAAATTGACGGGGACTTGCCAAAAGAAACAGGAACCAGCTTGAAAAGTCTCATGTTGGTCAAATTTGAGACAATTTAAGGATCAAAATTAGTAATGACAGTAGTGGATTATCACATGATTATTTTTAATTTTTATCGATATATATTTGATGTATAACATTGTAGAAATGTAAGGTGTACAACATGTTCATTTTTAATAAAGAATCCATGTGTCCATAAGATA
Source organism: Balaenoptera ricei (assembly GCF_028023285.1). Classification (NCBI taxonomy): domain Eukaryota; kingdom Metazoa; phylum Chordata; class Mammalia; order Artiodactyla; family Balaenopteridae; genus Balaenoptera; species Balaenoptera ricei. The sequence continues at coordinate 160,455,828 of NC_082640.1, forward strand.
TTAAGAATAAACAAAGAAAATGGGAGAGATGAGGGAGCTTTTTTTTTTTTAATTTTATTTATTTATTTATTTATGGCTGTGTTGGGTCTTCGTTTCTGTGCGAGGGCTCTCTCTAGCTGCGGCAAGTGGGGGCCGCTCTTCATCGCGGTGCGCGGGCCTCTCACTCTCGCGGCCTCTCTTTGTTGTGGAGCACAGGCTCCAGACGCGCAGGCTCAGTAATTGTGGCTCACGGGCCCAGCCACTCCGCGGCATGTGGGATCTTCCCAGACCAGGGCTCGAACCCGTGTCCCCTGCATTGGCAGGCAGATTCTCAACCACTGCGCCACCAGGGAAGCCCCGAGGGAGCTTTTTTGTATAGGAATATTACAACTAATAAATGTAGAAGGAAGAATAGAAATATAAAATCATTTACAATCACCATTGTAATAACTGATTTGGGCAAGAATCATCAGTGGATGTCAGAACCATTGGTAAAAAGCTGTAGGGAACAAGATATTTTCAGAACCTCAAAGTATTATCCCATAGATTACTGTACATACCTTTACAATAGAGAAATTTGGCAAACACTGCCTTACCCAAATGATCACACTTGATGTCACTACTGATGAGACAAACTGACATAATGTACATCATGTTGTGGGGTATATAAGGATACATTAATTATGTAGTATTTTTGTCCCCCCAAATTTAAAAAAAAAAAACTAAATCTAATTATGAGGAAACTGAAATCCAAAGTTTAGGGACATTCTGCAAAACAGTTGGTTTGGAGTCTTAAAAAATGTCAGTGTCATAAAAGAAAAAAAAAGGTTAGAGAACTGTTTTTATATTAAAGGAGACTAGGCATGAAAACTAAATGCAATGTGTGATCCTTGATTGTACCCTGAATTAAAAAAATAAGAAACTGTAGAGTTCTCAGAGCTCCTGGTACGAGCATCTTCCCTTGGGTGGATTCTTGGCTTTTCTCCCAGCATGGCCCCCAAACACCAGTCTTCACTTCCACCCCAAGCAAAGAAACCGAAGAAACCAAGACTGACTCCTGCCTCCAAGCCAGAGGAAACGTCTGCTTCTCCGAACTTGACGAACAAAGAAAAAGAACAGCAAGAAGCAATTGAACATATTGATGAAGTACAAAATGAAACAGACAGACTTAACGAACAAGCCAGTGAGGAGATTTTGAAAGTAGAACAGAAATATAACAAACTCCGCCAACCATTTTTTCAGAAGAGGTCGGAATTGATGGCCAAAATCCCAAATTTTGGGGTAACATTTGTTAACCATCCACAAGTGTCTGCACCGCTTGGGGAGGAGGATGAAGAGGCGCTGCATTATTTGACAAGAGTGGAAGTGACAGAATTTGAAGATATTAACTCAGGTTACAGAATAGATTTTTATTATGATGAAAACCCTTACTTCGAAAATAAAGTTCTCTCCAAAGAATTTCATCTGAATGAGAGTGGTGATCCATCTTCAAAGTCCACTCAAATCAAATGGAAATCCAGAAAGGATTTGACAAAACGTTCAAGTCAAACGCAGCATAAAGCCAGCAGGAAGAGACAGCATGAGGAACCAGCAGGCTTCTTCACCTGGTTTACTGATCATTCTGATGCAGGTGCAGATGAGTTAGGAGAGGTCATCAAAGATGATATTTGGCCAAATCCATTACAGTACTACTTGGTTCCGGACGTGGATGATGAGGAAGGGGAAGGAGAAGAAGATGATGATGATGAAGAGGAAGAAGGATTGGAAGATATTGATGAAGAAGGGGATGCGGATGAAGGTGAAGAAGATGAAGATGATGATGAGGGGGAGGGAGGAGAGGAAGATGAAGGAGAAGATAACTAATGGAACACTGATGGATTCCAACCTTCCTTTTTAAATTTTCTCCAGTCTCTGGGAGCAAGTTGCAGTCTTTTTCTCTTCTCCTCTTGTGTTCAGGCGCCCTGTTTTTGAGGTCTCTTTTCTCCTTTATACTATGGATCACAACTTATTTGGGGGGAAAATACCTTGAGCAGAATTCAGTGGGAAAAGAATCTCTACCCCTTTCTGTTCCAAATTCATTTTTATCCTTTCCTGTCTCAACAAAAACTTTATGGAATCAACACCACCATTCTCTGTGGGAAAAAAGAAAAACCTGCTCCCTTAGCTCTGCTGGAAGCTGGAGGGTGCTAGGCCCCTGTGTACTAGTGCATAGAATTCTAGCTTTTTTCCTCCTTTCTCTGTATATTGGGCTCAGAGATTACACTGTGTCTCCAAGTGAATATGGACAGTTAGCGTTTACCAACATGTATCTGTCTACTTTCTCTTATTTAAAAAAAGAAAAAAAAACTTTAAAAAATGGGGTTATAGAAGGTCAGCAAAGGGTGGGTTTGAGATGTTTGGGTGGGTTAAGTGGGCATTTTGACAACATGGCTTCTCCTTTGGCATGTTTAATTGTGATGTTTAACGGACATCCTTGCAATTTAAGATGACACTTTTAAAATAAAATTCTCTCCTAATGATGACTTGAGCCCTACCACTCGATGGGAGAATCAGCAGAACCTGTAGGATCTTATTTGCAATTAACATTCTCTATTGTAATTTTGTCCCTGTTTATTTTTAAATTTTTCTTTTTGTTTCACTGGAAAGGAAAGATGATGTTCAGTTTTAAACGTTAAAATTGTACAAGTTGCTTTGTTACAATAAAACTAAATGTGTACACACACACCAAAAAAAAGAAACTGTAAAGGATATTATTGGGACAATTGAGGAAATTTAAATAATGGGCTGATTGTATTTATGTTAAGTTTCCTTAGAGTGAATAGTATATAGTAGTTGCATGTAAGGATAGCTTTGTTCCTAGGAAATACCTGCTGAATGTTTAGGTGTGAAGGGTCACAATAGCTTCAAGTAACTGTTTAATGGATTGGGGAAAAACAGATAGATAGACAGATAGATGGAAGAGGGAGGGAGAGAGAGAATGTAGCAAAACATCAACAAATGATATGCCTAAATGAAGGGTATATAGGGTGTTTATTTGCTTTTTTTTTTTGGCTGCATCCTGCAACTTGCAGTTTCCATGACCAGGGATTGAACCCGTGCACTCTGCATTGGCAGGCAGATTCTTAACCACTGTGCCACCAGTGAAGTCCCTTGACTACTGTTAATTGAGTCAAGGGTAGGGCATCTTACCCACAAACATCTAATCTATAGATTGGCAGGGGGTTCATGAGATGGACTGTCTTAAGGAAATGGATCCTCTCTTTGGGGAATTCAGATCTCAAGACATGAAGAGTTGAACAGCTATAGCAAGATTAGAAATCATACATCAAGAAAAGCAGGGATGCACCTGAAACAAGAGTACCAAGATGGCAGAGTCCTGGGATAAGAACTGATCAAAAACTTACTAATGCTGAGAGAGTGACAGCTAGGTCTACACTGGGTCCTAAGGGCCACCCAGTTCCTGAGCCACATTCCACTCTCTGTGAGACCTACATATTCAGCCCTTCTTGTAGTGACAAGTAGGGTTCTTAAACTTCCATGGGGCCCAACTGTGTGTCTGAGGTTCCTGTTTCTTTATGTATCCTTAAAATGTACCTCCAGGTTTCAGTTAGGGTGGTTCCAGTGCAAGTAGCAGGAATCCTAACTCAGTCTACCTTAAACAGTAAGGAAATACATCTCAAATAACAGGAGTTTCAAAGGTAGTGAGCTCTATAGACAGCACTATCAGGGCTGAAGCTCCATATCTCTCAGTTCTGACCTTCCCCCTCTATTGGCTTTGTCATCAAAGCCCACAGTTGGCTGTAAATAGCAGTTGGAGCAACATGTTCCTTGTTCATATCTCTTAGAGAGAAATAGGGTCTCTTCCCCAAACCGTGTAATAAAAATCCTGCTCGTCAGCATGATTGTGCCAACTTTGGACAGATGCCAATCTTTGAATGGCCTAAGAAATGCCACATGCAGGGAATTCCCTGGCGGTCCAGTGGTTAGAACTCTGCACTCTCATTGCTGAGGGCCCGGGGTTCAATCCCTGGTCAGGGAACTAAAATCCCACAAGCTGCACAGCAGGGCCAAAAAACCAAGCCAAAACAAAACAAAATAAAAAAGAAATGCCACAGGCTGATTAGGTTAAGCCAGAATCTCTGAACCAATAAAAGGCAAGGAGATGATATTGGCATGATTGACTTTAACTGCAGCGACCTACTGTTGGAGCTGAAGATAGTCAGCTTTTTCTTAGTGACATGGGATGTGTAAGGGAAGATGTGGACTCCTGAACAAAACTGGGATTTTATCAAGAAGGGAGAAGGAAGGAAATGGATGTCCTGAAGGCAGACAATAGTATTCACTACACCTCATTCTCAAACAAACCTGTTGTTTGAGGTGGAACTATACAAGTTGGAACTATGTTTCAGCCTAGAGAGAGTTTCTGAACATTAGTTTTTCTAAGTTTTCCTCAAGTAACCCACTTTAATATTTCTTAATTCTCCTTTAATTTTCCCACGTAAAAATATGTAATACTTATACATTCAAAAGCATACATTTATATTGAGTATATATGATATGTGTATTTAAATGTATACTTTTGAATGTATGAAATACTGTATAACATATATAGATACTATAAAATATTACATACATAGAGTATATTTAAGGGATAAAGAATATTACTAAAATGAACACCCTTGTACATATAACCTAATTTAAGAAAAAGAATATTACCCATAACTTTGACACTTTCTATATAATCCTCTCTGATTACGTTCCCTCCTTCTCTCACCTCCACCCCACCTCTTAGGTAACCACTCTCCTGGATTTTGTATTTGTCATCCTTTTGGTTTACTTTATAGTTTTACCGATTACTTGTATACCTTAACAATATGTTTGTAATGTGTATGCTTTTGAGTTGCCTATAAATGAAAACATGCTGTATATAGTAATTTTTGTGGTAGAATATACATAACATAAAATTCACCATGTTAACCATTTTCAAGTGTACAGTTCAGTGGCATTAAGTACATTCACACTGTTGTGCAACCATCACCACCGTCCAACTCCAAATTTTTTTGTTTTCTAAAACTGAAACTCTGTACCCATTAAACAAAAACTTCCAATTCCTCCCTTCCCCCAACCCCTATCAATCCTGATTCTATTTTTTGTCTTCATGAATTTGACTACTCTAGTTACCTCATATAAGTGGAATCATATAGTATTTGTCCTTTTGTGACTGGCTTATTTCACTTGGCATAATGTTCAAGATTCATTCATGTTGTAACATGTATCAGAATTTCCTTCCTTTTAAGGTTGAATAATATTCCATTGTATGTATAAGCCACATTTTGTTTATCCATTCATCTGTGGATGGGGCACTTGGGTTCCTTCCACCTTTTGGTCATTGTGAATAATACTGCTATGAATATGGGTGTACAAATACCTGTTCAAGTTTCTGCTTTCAATTCTTTGGGGTATATATCCAGTATATAGTTTTTTGCAACTTTCTCTTTTTTTCTGAGTTATGTTTGTGAGATTCATCCATGTTAGTTTTAGCTTTAGTTCACTCACCTTAATTGCTGTATGATATTTCACTGTGTGAATATTAAACAATTTGTTTATTCATATTTTTGCAGTTTTTAATATTACAAACAGAGCTTTATTCTTTTACATGCCTCCTTGTACATATGTAAAAAAGTATCTGTAGTCCAAGATAATATACTTAGAAGTGAAATTGTGTCATAAGGCATTGTATGTCTTCAACTTATTGAAGATAATATATTCTCAAATTATTCTTTAAGTACTGTATACATTCGTACTCCCATAAACAGTGTGGGAGTTTCTGTTGCTCCACAACCTTATTAGAACTTGTCATTGTCAGTGTAACAGATATTGCCAGTTGTCCCAGCATTCACTCTTCCCTTCTTCCTTTAATAATAGGTCTTATGAGTTTTATTTGGGTTGCCCAAGTAGAAATTTTATTTCCCAGCCTTCCTTGCAGTTAGGCATGGCCTACCATTAAGTTGTAGCCAACAACTTGTAGGGTGTAACTGAAAATGATAAGTATCTCTTCTGGGTTATGACCTTAAAAGGCATGCTCCTTGGGACTTCCCTGGCCGTCCAGTGGTTAAGACTCCGCGCTTCCACTGCAGGGGGCGTTCGACCCCTGGTCAGGGAACTAAGATCGCACATGCTGCAGGGCAACTAAGTCCGCATGCCGCAATTGCTGAGCACACACACCACAACTAGAGAGACTGCGCACCATAACGAAGAGCCTGCACGTCGCAGCTAAGACCTGACATGGCCAAAAATTAATTAATTAATTAATTAAAAAAAATTTTTTTAAAAGGTATGCTCCCCTAACCCATTCTACCTCCCCACTGACTAGATGCAGATTTGATGGCAGGAGCCAGAGCAGCCACCTTGAACCCAGAGATGGAAGCTTTAGGTTAAAGATGACAGCTTTGGACTGCTTACCTCTGAATTGTTCTATGAGTGAAAATGAACTTTTGTTTTGCTTAATCCACTGTACTTCAGTGTCTCATTGCTATAGCAGCTTGGACTACTTCCTAATTAACACATTTATTCTTTGATTTTAAAATCATTCCCAATTTTTCCTTGCTCAGAAAGCCTCTGTTTATTCTCTCTCAAAATCTTTGTGGTGGTATTCTTTTTGCATTTGACTGATAATGCTAATCTCCTTTTTATGCCCAGGTCTTTGAATACATTTGCCTGAAAATGGAGGCCCTTCCCCCGGGGAGTGGATATTTGTTGCTTTTGTTTGCTCACATCCACTCCTCCTTTCTAACAGTACCCAGACTTTTTTCTTGGCATATTACACTCAAATTATATGCAGTTGTATTAGGATTTAGATCAGAGTGCCCAGCCTTTTCACTGTAGATGCTGAAGGGAGAATTGGAGAATCCTTCCCCTTGTTAGGGGAAACACTGACTGAAACCGCCAGCCCTGGCCAGGCAACATAGTAACCACTTGCATGAGTTATCTTAAACAGGAGGTCCTGGTAAGGAACGCAGAACTAACAGGCAACCACCAACTGGAAGAATTCGGGAAAGGTCAAAAGGAGAGAGGAGATGCCAATCCATATGTCCTTCCAACCTCCCAGAATCCTCGCTGGAATTCATTTTGGCCTGGCGATGCGCAAGCCACCAGGAAGGACCCTGAGTCAGAATGATTGGCCAGAGACAACCCGGAAACTAACCCCATTCCCATAAAACCCGAGACTGCAAACCACGTGGCAGAGAGTCCTCCTGGGTTCCCTTACCCTCCTGCTCTCCACCTTAGTGCCCCTTCCCGATAAAGTCTTGTTTTGTCAGCACGTGTGCCTCCTCAGATAATTCATTTCTGAGTGTTAGACAAGAGTCCACTCTTAGCCCTGGAACAGGTCCCCCTTCCTGCAACACTCGCACCATCCCCTCTATCTGAGAAGGCATTGAGTGGCTAAAGGAAAAAAAAAAAAGAGTTTAACCTTATTTCATACAGCATCCAGAGCTTTGATAGTAGAATAGCTCCTGGATTGGCTTTTTCCTGCTCCTAGACCTAGTTATATGGCCTTCTTGTCTGTTTTGTGACTTCTATAATATCTTTCCAAATATATTTCTTTTAAAGTTTTAGCTGCTGCTATGGATAACATCCAAAGAACTGTAAGAGGTTAACTACTCTCAAGTTACAGGCTCTCCTAAACTGTGCAGATCCATTGAGAATGAAGGACTGACCACATGCAATTGAGATTACTTATTAACACCTATGGAGGTTTTTTTTTAGGATAAAATGAAAGCGTGACTCCATGGTGATAAGAAGGGAAAGAAGTACTCACGCACACTGCCAAGGTTATATATGACCAGGTTACCCTGAGCCTAGACACTATCCATCCCAAATCTTAAGAGGTCCAATAGCAGATAATCTGCCTCTAGATCCTGTTGTTTAGAATGGTACAAGCTGCAAGAGGTAGCAGGGATTTTATTCCACAAAATAATACGCAAGCCACCAGCCAATCAGAATATGGTTTCAAACCACTAGCCAATCAAATGTCACCCCCTTGTCCCAGCCCTCACCCAAATCTCCCTAGTAACAGCAAGAATGAAACATAAGGAAAGAAGGGCAGCTGGATTTTTTTTTTTTTAATATTTATATATTTATTTGGCTGCACCGGGTCTTAGTTGCAGTATGCAAGCCCTTTAAGTTGTGGCATGTGGGATCTAGTTCCCTGACCATGGGTCGAACCCTGGCCCCCCCCTGCATTGGGAGCGCAGAGTCTTATCCACTGGGCCACCAGGAAAGTCCCGGGCAGCTGGATTATAAACCTAACCTAGAGAAGGCTCATGCTGAGTTGATTTTGACAGCATTGACAATTAACAGCTGACACCCCCCCCCCAGAGTTTCCCACACAAAACCGAATCTGTGTGATTTGTGCTATAATTCATCCCTTATTTCATTTTGAATAAGAGCACTTTATGTGTTCATTGTTCTTTACTTTTTGCATTCTAGATTAGTAAAATTAGTCTCTAAAAAATGGGCTTGGGGTTGGTCATATAACGTGAAATCAATGTTACTAAAATGTCATGAGGAGAGTATTACACAAACAATGAGTCTTCTTTTAAATAATTTTCTGGAGACGGGTTCTGTATAATGAAGATGGCTGTGACTTTTGAAAATTAATTGTGCAGGCTACAAAATTTGAACGGCCAACTATATGTTAGTTCCTTAAGTGTAAGAATGTAGCAGATAGAGGCTTCCCCGATGATGCAGTGGTTAAGAATCCGCCTGCCAATGCAGGGGACACAGGTTCGAGCCCTGGTCTGGGAAGACCCCACGTACTGCGGAGCAACTAAGCCCGTGAGCCACAGCTACTGAGCCCGCATGCCACAACTACTGAAGCCCGCGCGCCTAGAGCCGGTGCTCCACAACAAGAGAAGCCGCTGCAATGAGAAGGCCCTGCTTGCCGCAACTAAAGAAGGCCCGCGCACGGCAACAAAGACCCAACGCAGCCAAAAATAAAATAAATAAATAAATAAATTTATATTTTAAAAAAGAATGTAGCAGACAGGATTTCCTATAGGATCTAGAACAATGATGAAATCTATCTTGAAACAATGAGGGGAACATGGAAGGGCCTGTTTTAAACAGCGTTGCTGTTTCCCTATTAGGTGCCTTGCTGAGGGAGGGTTTCTGGATAGAGGGCCTGGGGCCTGACAGCTAGAACCTACCATGCCAGGTAGGAAAGGAAAAGGCAAAGAGAAAGCTTCCTGCCTTCCTCAACCTAATCTCATCTTTCTTTGTCTTCCGCTACCATCACTTTTCTTCTCCTTCCCACTCTTAAAAACTTTAAAAAAAATTGTGAGGTACAAAACAGAAACAGGAAAGCGCAAAGGATAAATTTACAGCTCAGTAAGTTTTAACAAAGCAAATATTTATGTAATTACCACTTGGTTCAAGAAACAGAACATTGTTAGCACTTAAAACCCTACTTGTGACCCCTCTTGGTCACTACCCTTTTCCTTCTCCCCAAAGGCAACCACTACCTTCCTTTTTTCTTTTCTTTTTTTTTTTTTAGGCCTCACCGTGTGCCATGCAGGATCTTAGTTCCCCAACCAGGGATTGAATCCGTGCCCCCTGCAATGGGAGTGCAGAACCCTAACCACTGGACCGCCAGGGAAGTCCCTACCTTCACTTTTAAGATTATGATTTAATTTTTTTGTTTGTTTGTTTGTTTATTTATGACTGTGTTGGGTCTTCGTTTCTGTGCGAGGGCTTTCTCTAGTTGCGGCGGCAAGTGGGGGCCACTCTTCATCGCGGTGCGCAGGCCTCTCACTATCGCGGCCTCTCTTGTTGTGGAGCACAGGCTCCAGATGCGCAGGCTCAGTAATTGTGGCTCACGGGCCTAGTTGCTCCGTGGCATGTGGGATCTTCCCAGACCAGGGCTCGAACCCGTGTCCCCTGCATTGGCAGGCAGATTCTCAACCACTGCGCCACCGGGGAAGCCCATGATTTAATTTTGTCTATTTTTGAACCATATGTAAAGTCAATTTTACAGTAAATATTCTTTTGAACTTCCATCTTTCACAATTTTCTTGGAGGTACATTATTATTGAATTATACAAACAGAAAAGTGCACAAATCAAAAGTGGTTCAGCTTGATGAACTTTTCATAAACTGACCATACCTACGTAACAAGCACCCAGATCGAGAAACAGCATTAGCACCTCCCTTTCAGTCACTATCCCTCCACTGTCCTGAATTCTAACACTATATATAAATTTTGTCTATTTTTGAACTTACATATGTGAAAACATATAGCATATATTCTTTTCTGTCTAGCCTCTTTTGCTCAACATTGTGAGATTCATCTGAGTGGTTTCATGTAGTTATAGATCATTCATTCTCTTTGGTGTTTTGTATTCCATTGTACAAATATACCACAATTTGATTATCTATTCTAGTGTAGGTAGACATTTGTGTTGTTTTCAGCCATTACAAATAATGTTGCTGTGAACATTCTTGTACATGTCTTCTGGTGAACATATATATGCATTTCTGTTGGTTATATGTTTAGGAGTGGGATTCCTGGGTCATAGGCTCTGGGGCTGTTCAGCTTTAGTAGATAGTGCCAAATAGTATTTCAGAATAGTCACCCCAATTTACACTCCCACCAGCAGCATATGAGAATTCCATTTATTCCATACTTTGGCTTGCAGCTGCATAACTCCATTTCTGCCTTCACCATCACATGGCATTCTCTCTGTGTGCTGTCTTCAAATGGCCATCTTATAAGGAGACTACTTGGGCCCATCCTACTCCAGTATGACTTCATCGTAATTAATTACACCTGGGACAACCCTATTTCCAAATAAGGTCACATTCTGAGGTGCTGGGGGTTAGGATTTAAACATCTTTTTTTGGGGGGTGGGGGGGGGGACACAGTTCAACCCGTAACAGACATGATAGCAGTGGACATCTGTTCTTGATCTCAGTGGGAAAACTTACAACTTTTTAGCATTAACTGTGATGTTTGTTGTAGTTTTCTTAGTAAATACTCTGTATAAGATTAAGGAAGTTTTCTTTTATTTCTGGCTTGCAAATCTTTTTAAAAATCATAAATGGATATTGAAATTTATGAAATGAAAGAAAACATTTTTTTTCTGCATCTAATGAGATGATCATCTGATTTTCTCCTTGTCTGTTCTATAGTAAATTACATTTATTTTTATAGTTTTCAAACAGAATTTCAATTGAAAATATTAAAATTACAAGTGGGATTTCTGAGTTGGGTAATGTTCTGTTTCTTGATCTGTACACAAGTGTGATTGGTTTGTGAAAATTCACTAAGCTGTACACTATGATTTGTAATTTTATGTATATACTTTATATTTCAATAAAAGCTAAAAGAAACACAGCTAAATTCCTATTTGAGAATGAAAAGCTCTTTCTTCCAAAGGAAACTTAGCTGCCCCACTTTCAGCTCACATCCACCTCCTATGAGAGGTGAAGATCTGGGTTATTAAGATGGAGGCAAGGTCAAACCTTTAAGTGGTGCACAACTGGCACATTGACACACTTAAAAGTCTCAGAGTTAGGTAGATTTTTGTTTTGTTTTGTTTTCAGAATTCAGTGTGTATCAGCTTTGTTTTTCAGTGATTCTCTCAAGCCACATGGGTTCATATTTCGTATTGCATGAGATTGGATTATTTTCTAAATCCAATCTGGTCCTCTCTAGACAATCTTGTTATCTGGCTTTTGCTATCTTTCCTTTGACTGATATTCTCCAACATAAATTCTTCTGCGTTGAATTATTCTAAAGAATTCCCTTTCTTCCCTTTTACAATACCTGCAGGAATTGATGTACTCTTACATTCTGTCTTCAGAATACATCTTCACAGATTTGTTCCTAATTGGATTTTTTGTTAGAATTGAATTAAGTCTATTCACTTAATTTGAGAAGAACTGACATCTTTATAATTTTTCCTCTTTTCATTCAGAACCATGGTAAACCTCTCCATTATTTCAAGTCTAATTTTATTCCACTCGGATATGAGTCTGTATAGTTCTGTAGTTTCCTTTATATAGACTCTGCATATTTCTTATTAGTGTTATTCCTACCTGCTTCATGGTTTTTTGTTATTGTTGCTATTGTGAATGGAACCTTTTTTTTTTTTTTTTCCATTCAAAAACGAACCCGTAGAGCGACACGATCTCTACCACCGCTCTCAGCTGTGAGACTCTATGGTTCCTTGGCTATATAGGAACATTCTACTCGCCCCTACATTATCCGAACCGGAAGGAAGATGGCAACCGAGAGTCGCCAAGCAAAGGGCCGCTCTATCTTGCCTTTGTTCTCCTCTCGGTGGCTACTGCGCAGGCGTAATCGCCCCGGTACCGCCCCCGCCTTCCCGGTCTCGGGCGCAGCTCGGTAGCGCCGGCGCACTGGCGCGCTCCGTTTACACGCTCCGGGGCCTGTAGGCGCCGCGAGTTCCGGCTGTCGCCGTCGCCGCTGTAGCTCCTGGAGGTCGGTTGCGACGCGTAACGACGCCGGGACGAGCGCTGCGCCTTCTTCTCCGATATGTACCCGAATTGGGGCCGGTATGGCGGGAGCAGCCACTATCCGCCGCCGCCGGTCCCGCCGCCACCGCCGGTGGCGCTTCCTGAGGCCTCGCCGGGGCCCGGGTACTCGAGCTCGACGACTCCCGCGGCCCCCTCCTCTTCTGGCTTCATGAGCTTCCGCGAGCAGCACCTGGCGCAGCTCCAGCAGCTGCAGCAGATGCACCAGAAGCAAATGCAGTGCGTGCTCCAGCCCCATCACCTTCCTCCGCCCCCCCTGCCGCCCCCGCCGGTGATGCCGGGGGCCGGCTACGGGGACTGGCAGCCACCGCCGCCACCGATGCCCCCTCCACCTGGGCCGGCTCTCAGCTATCAGAAGCAGCAGCAGTACAAACACCAGATGCTCCACCACCAACGAGACGGGCCTCCTGGTTTGGTTCCCATGGAGCTGGATTCTCCCCCTGAATCTCCCCCAGTACCGCCGGGGTCTTACATGCCCCCGTCTCAATCTTACATGCCTCCACCTCAGCCACCACCCTCGTACTACCCCCCGGCCTCGTCTCAGCCCTACCTGCCTCCCGCTCAGCCGTCCCCTTCTCAGTCCCCACCTTCCCAGTCCTACCTGGCGCCCACCCCATCTTATTCTTCCTCTTCCTCCTCCTCGCAGTCCTATTTGAGCCATTCCCAGTCCTACTTGCCCTCTTCTCAGGCATCTCCTTCCCGCCCCTCCCAAGGCCATTCTAAATCCCAGCTGCTAGCTCCGCCACCGTCGTCCGCCCCTTCTGGGAATAAGACAACTGTCCAGCAAGAGCCTTTGGAGAGCGGGGCCAAGAACAAGAGTGCTGAACAGCAGCAAGCTGCCCCTGAGCCAGATCCCTCTACGATGACTCCACAGGTAAGAAAACATCTGCCCAAGCTGCGTCTCTCACCTAGAGGGCCCTAAGTGAGCAGGCCTGGGGGCTGTACCCAGCGCTTAGCCTAATTCCGACACACAATAACTAGCTAATTTACACTCCAGAGGATTCCATAAAAGTCAAAGGTCTGACATACCAGCTTTTTAATTAGCTAAATGTGGATTATTAAAAGAACAGTGTTTGAAGATATTTCTAGACACCAGAGTGATGGGGTGGCTCAAGAGTTACTTCTCAGATATATTCCTTGGTTTCCTTTGACCATGCTTCTAGGTTTTGTTGCTGTTGCAAAGGGCTTTTTTGTTGTTGTTGTTTAATTGTAACTTAAACTAAAATTCTATTTGAGAGGCAGCATAAAAAAGAAGCTTCTCAAAGGGCTGACACCTGAAATGCATATGAATCTTATGACCAGTTAGTTTCTTTAAAAGAAAATTAAGGGCCACTGATAGCTGTCAGCTTCCTGAATTAAGAAGTCTCAGCAAATGAAGGATGGAAATCTTGTTCTAATCAGGAACATCCTAATTATGTTTATAGATATATATGCAATACCTAGGGAAGTCTACATATTTGGCCTTTTTGGGAATCTGTTGGTCATTTAAGGAACTGACCCATACATCCTTTTCTCACATCACTGAAAGATAGTTTTAAGACATGACCAATTTGCTGCATTGCATTGTTGTTACCATTTACTCCACAGTAACAGCCTTGGAATTCAGCCAAGTTTTAAAAAAATGGTCGTGACATCTCTTCATTCATGAGAGAGCCATTCCTCTAAACTTCTCTTTCAAGTGATGCTTCCCTGTCAAAGATTGATAGGGTAGCAGTAATAAATGAATTCCTTTCTTAAGAAAGAAGATAAAATTAAAGTGGAAGAAATAATTTGTTTTGGTTTCTTAAAATAGACACTTTTAGCAATTACTAATCTACCTAGATTCCCTCATGAAAAAAGAGAATCTTTTAATCTACAAGCTCAGATTTACATATAAAGATTTCCAAAAGATATTATTCTAATTTTACAGTGGTTTGGCATTAGAAATTAAGAAGAGAAACAGGTTGTTTTAAGTAAGCAAGATGTGGTGCTTGGCACATCATCAGGAGAAAACACTTGAGATGCTGGGGTAAAACAGTAGAATGAGAGATTCTGTTAGCTTACACCAAATTAGTACTATCCATTAGGTTATTTCTCCAGATTCCTGCATTATAATAGAGATGGAATTTCTGCCCCCTTTACCACCCCACTCTGAAATTTCCAGTGCTTTTATTGTCCAGCACTCTCAGAGTTAGTCCAAGCCAAAATATGACATTTATATCCTCATCTCTCCTGGACTTTTTCTGGCCTCTTAGACAAATGAATTGTTTTTTGGTAGTGGAGGATGGGGGCGGGAATCAGACCGGTCCTTAATATGAATGTTTAGCACGAACACTGTTTTTGTTTTTCTGTCTTTGTACCCTTGTCTATAGTGAACTTCTTTTAGTGCTTTTGACTATTCAGTGCCTCAAATTCTTTGATGATAGCCGTAAAGAAAGTGGTGGAAGATGAGATTTGAGAGGTGTGAATGGGCCAGATCAAGAAGGCCCTTGCTAAGCCTCTTTAGGTTTTTTTTTTACCTCTCTCTAGAATTCATCCCAACTTCCTCAACCCTCTCTCCTCCCTTGCAGTTGTATTGCTTTCTAGGCACATCTCAAATATCAGGGTCTCTATGAAGCCGTGCTTCAGCTTACCCATGTGCTTTGGTTCTGTTCTTCAGATTGTAAGTCCCTTGCAGACAGAGACTGCCTCACTTACCTTTTTATCCCCTGTAGCACCTAGGACGGTGTCTTGCCGTTTGTCGGCTCTCCACAAAGTTTTGTTGAATAAGATACAAGAGTTGTCGTGTTCTAGACTTAGGATACTTTGGTTTATTAGGTGGTAAACATTTTCTTCATGCCAGTGCCAATCTCTGACAATTAACTCTTCTTTGTTGATTCATATTTTATTTTTGGAATATTTCATTAAAAATTTTTTTATGGTGAAAGATTTTAAACATGCACAAAAGTAGAGAAAATAGTATGATTCTCCCCATATACCCATCACTCAGATTCAACAGCTATCAAGATTTTGCCATGTATGCTTCACCTAGGCCTTTACTGTTGTTCTTGCTGAAATATTTTTAAATGAATCTTAGATCTCACATCATTTCATTCCTACATTCTTAGACATTTTTTTTTAAAGGACTTTTTCTAAGGTAAACACGTTATAACACCTAACAAAATTAACAAGTTTCTATCATCTAATACCAGATCTGTTCAGATTTCCCCTATTGTCTCATCATACTAATAAAAATAATTCCTTGATATTATCCATGTTAAAATTCCCCCATGGACTTAATAAAGTTTTGATGGTTTGTTCAAATTGGGATTCAATATAGACATTTTGGGGCAGAATAATTCTGTTGTGGGGCTGTCTTGTGCATTGTAGGATGTTTAGCAGCATCTCTGGCCTCTACCTGCTAGATGCCAGTAGCAGCCCCCAGTTGTGACTAACAAAAATGTTTCCAGATATTGCCAAATATCCCCTGGGGGGCAAAATCACTCTCACTTGAGAATCCCTGATTTAGGTCAGTCTCTCCTATTCTGTTTCTCTACCCTTGCCATTGAGCTTGATGAAAAATCTGTGTTAGTTATCCTGTAGAATGTCCCACGTCCTGGATTTGTCTGCTGTCTCGTTGGTGTCATTTGACTTGTTCCTCTCTCTCCCATGTTTTTTGTAAACTAGGCATTAACTGTGCAGCCTTCTTAGATTTAAGTTCACCTTTCTTTTGTCAAGTGTACTTCGTAACCTAGGTAGTGCTGTGTACTTCATTTGCATCCCATCAGGAGTCACTCAGTGCCTGGTTGTCCCATAGTTAGTGGTGCCAAGATTGATCAAGGGGGGTGACTGGTTTCTCTGCTGTAAAGCTTCCCATTAGTCTTGCATCTCATATTTCATCTAGTGGTTCATCTTTTGATGGTCTTTGCTTGAGTAAATTATTTCTTTGTTAGAGGTTGCAATATGGTGATTTTTTTCCTGCTGTTTCTTCTATATTTACCATAAGGAATTCTGTAAAGAACAACTTTCACTCACGAACTAGGACTGCTTGATTGGAAATACAGTTAGCATAGAAAAGACAGGATAAGTGCTTGATATTCTTCCATTTAATTTCTAGTTTTCAGAGTAAAGTGGTGATATAATGGAATGTGTCTTTTTTGAAAAATTAACTTTTCTGTGTGTTTAAAGGACTGGCTAGGTAAAATGCATACTGGTCTTTTTTTAATGAACTGTGATTTATTCTCTTATTCTTAAAACTTATTTAGGTAAAGCTGTTGACTTTGATTAGAGTTTTTAGTCACTATTTAATACTCAAATATATATTGAGTAACAACTGTGTGCCAAGAACTGTGCTTAGTACTGGAGATGAAATGGTGAACAAAATAGACAAGGTACCTGTCCTCATTCACTTGTTCCAGTGCGGGGAAAAGACATTTAAAAAGTAATTGAAGACGTGTAAGGTGCTGTGGAATTATAAAATAGAAAATATCACTAGACCATTCCATAAGGATTAGGAAAAGGTGAGCTTTTTTAAGCTCACCGTTGTATTCACAAGGCCTTGCTCAGGGTCTAGCACATAGTAGGTGAAGAATAAATATTTTTCAAATGATTGAATATAGCTGGGAGCTCTAACCTAATTGAAGAGACCTCCCTTTGCAAGTAATATTTAAATGAAACCTGAAGAATGGGTAGGAAATAACCAGATAAGAGTTCAAAGAATTAAGTTCAGTAGGGCTTACTGAAGGTACAAACCAGGCCAGGGAGGACCTATGAGGACTTTATCCTAAGGGGAGTAGGAAGCCACTGAAGGATTTTATATAGGCAAATGTGACAGATTGGCTTTTTTGAAAGTTCACACTGCTTTGGGGAGAGTGGAATCGAAAGGAGCAAGAGTGATGTAGAGAGAATAGTGAATAGAGTGATCCAGGCAAGAGTTAGTAGTGGCTTGGACTTGGATGGTGATGGAGGAGATGGAGAGAAGTGGAAAGACTGGAGAAATATTTTGGTGCTAGAATCCTATTGGAGATTGAGTAGTAGTGGAGAGGGAGGCATCAAGGACGATTCCTGGGTTTCTGGGATAGGAAACTGGGTGGATGGTGGTTCCATATACTAATAACCTACAGGAGGGGGAAGAACAGGTTTGGGGATGAAGGGAAAATGATGAGTTAAGTTTTAGACTTACTGAGTTAAGATCCTTGAGACATAAGATTCCAAATGGAGATGTCCAGTTAGAAGTTAGATATAGGTCTGGAGTCTAGAAGTGAGATCTGGGAGACATTGACTTGTGAGTCATCAGCATAAAAATGGTATTTGAAGGCACAGAAATAGATGAGGTCTCCTGAGGAGTGTGTGTAGAGTAAGAATAAAGTTTAAAGGACATTGAGCCAAGCCCTGCAGAACCACAGTACCTAAGGGAACCAATGGGAAGAAAGGCCAAATAGGTGGATGGAAAATCAGGACAGTGCAGTGCCACAGAAGTGAAGGGAAGACTGTTTCTAGGAGGAGGGAGTAGTCAGCTGTGTTACTGCTGAGAGGTCAAGCAAGATGAAGACTGTGAGTTATCTTTTGCATTTACTGACATGTAGATTATTGTTGACCTTGGCAGGAGCAGTTTCATAGTGACTGAAGCCATATTGCATTGATTTGAGGAGTGATGGAAGGTGAGGAAATGGGGATGGTGAGTATAGACAACTCTTTCAAGAAGTTTGACTGAAGGAGAGAGAGAGAGAGAGAATGTGGGTAGGAGCTGGAGGAAGAGGCACAGTAAAGGAGGTTTTTTTTTTTAAGATGGGACCTTAATTCCTGGAATAGAGTGTGAACTTCAAAAATGTTGAAAATAAATATATTTTAAGTAAATTTTAAAAATGGAAATCCACTTCATTATTTTACCAAGTCCCCCCTCCCCATCCCACTTGCTTTAGGATATGACATTGAACATTTAATGTTACAGGCATTTATCCTAATCAACCTGGACAGGAAAGGCAACCTTTCAAAATTAATCTTTAAAACATCACACACATAGACACATGTGTTCATTCATTCATTCATCCATTCATTCATTCATCCTCTCTCTCTCTCTCCCTGTCCTTCCTTCTTTATATTTCCCTACTTGGAGAATCATTTAGTACCTAGTTCCTTACTGTGCTGATAGCAAGTGGTCAGTAAATACTTGCTGAATTAATTAGCACCTTTTTTGGTAATGGTATTTATGACAAATACATCCTTACTTTTTAACTCTATTCAATCTCTTTTTGAATGTGACATTTACTGTGATTTTCCTCTACCTATGAACTAACATCCTATATGAGATGGAGTTGTCTGATATAATGGGACATTCAGAAGAACTGGCTACTATTTCAGCTTCATTAGCAAGTCCAGGCAGGTTTTATTCCTTTTTAAAATAGAGATAAAGCAACCTTTTCTGGGGTCACTGAGGACATTTCTGAATGATTTCATCGTTATTCATTTGCAGAGCTTTAAAAATGTGCCAAAGCCTCGTCCTAGGATTGAATTAGATCTGGTTTCTGCTTATTGGGTTCATATTAAGTAGAAATTGATCTGCAGTGCATACTGTTAGTAAATCAATAAGTACTTGAGCTCCTAACAAGGTTTTAACCTTAGACTAGGTCTAAGACAAAGATAGAAAGCATGAGAATAAGGTGGGTATAAATTGATAAAGAATCTAGACCTGAATAATCTTCCTGTCTATAGCCACTGGCTTCTAGTTTATGAAAGATAGTTTGCATCTTTGTATCTTTTGGTGATGCTTTCAAAGTAACTTAGAAAAAAGGAAACTTTTAAATTCTACTTGAAAGAGTTTATTAATTTTTTAAAGCTAAAAAACAAGCCTGTTGCTGTTTTCAGTATTTTCATACAATAATGGAAGAATGTTGAAAATGTTTTAATACCACATAATTGTTGACTATCATGAACAGTGTGTGGGTTTTTATTCTTTTTTTTTCATGTTGAATAGTAAAAGTAATTATATTTCAGGAACTGATGGTTATGTGTATGATAATTAAAAAGAGAAAAGCCCAGTCATGACCCATACTTCAGGATGGAGTTAGTGAGATGGAATTTACTATTCCAAAGGGATGTAGCAAGTTTCAGGTCATAGAAATTAGTAACCTAGAAGGGAAGTCTTTAGCTGATCAGCAACTATTTATTGACATTCTACTGTGTGTTCCAGCACTATGCTTAAGCACCAGACAGGATATGAGAAAAGCATGAAACACCTCTCTCCCAAGACAGTTACATTCTGCGAATGAAAAAACAGATAACAAGACAGTATGTTTCGTGAGAAAAGAGTATCATGTATATTTGCATGTGGAAAATTGGAGAGGATATACAGTAAAATAGTAACAATATAGGAAATCCTGGTTATCCAGAGATAATGAATCTCAGTGAATGCAAGTAAAATGAATCCATTTAACACAAGGACCAAAAGTTTATTGTAAAAAGTAAAAAATTTAATTTGGGACACGATCTTGAAAAATAAAGCTCAAAGAACAGCTGAGTCTTAGAGTTTATAAAGAATAAAGTGTAGATTAGGTTTCTGTACTATAATTTTTGTGACAAAATTGTGTGACAACATTATATTATCATCATTTATTTTGTTTTTGAATATGTTGAAAAAATATTTTAGGGATTTATACATTTTTCCAGGGGCTGTTTTTCAACATTTGATATTCATGTCATTCTCTTTTGCAGTTCCTATTATAAAAATTCTTTTTGGTTGTTAACTGGTAGTACTTCTGCTAGATCCTGCATTTTTATAATTGTAGTAGAAATGTATGCTTTTGTTTTTGTTTATATGCTGTTGTTAATTATAGAAGTATATAGGGCAGTTCATTAGTGAATATTTTAGTGTTATGACAACTTTTTTTTCCTTATGCCACCTTGTAACCATGGGGAATTATATAGTGAACACTGGGATAATGAAGATCCTGTAGTTATTTCTGAGCGGTGAGATTTTTTAAAATTGATTTTAATTATTGCTTATTTGTAGTTGAATCTCTTTATTTGAGGTATTTATATTTTATAAAGTTGTCAAGAACCCTGAATTAGTGAATACTGAACGATTGCTCCTAGGGGAAGTGCAGGGTTAGGTTCCTGTGGGCCTTTGGTCACATTTTCTTCAACCAATCAATACATAACCTTGTTTTATATGTGTTTCTGTTTAAAAACAACTTATTTAATGTATATTGTTGATTCATTAACATTGAACTCACAGCCAGCAGCACCATAACACATGCCTGAAAGAAGCTTACCCAACACAAGTATTTTCTTCTTAAGGCACATCATAGCGCATAGCGTTCTCACACTTAGGAATACTAGACAGCACTTCAGCATAATGCTTGGGGGCCATTTTAAACAGCAAAATCTTCAACCAAAAAGTACAGAAATGTGAAAAATGTGGCCCTAAATAGACCTTGAAAAGAACACTTATTTACAATACAAGAGCTAAACGAAACGGCAGAGCATGGCCGTGTTCTGCCTCAGACAGGAACGTGCAAGTCAGATAACTAATTTTTTGCCCATCTACGCGTGTCCACAAATGACTGTGAAAGTTCCTTGAGTGTTGATTTTAGAGTTAGAAATAAATTTTAGCAAGTTGGCAAATTCACAAATACAGAATCCATGAATAATCAGGATAGGCTGTATCTTCTAATTTTTTTCCACATTAAACTTATTATTGTGGTAATTTTTAGAAAGTGGAGTGACAAAATAAGCTTCCAGAAAATCAAATTACAGTATAACTTGGAAGACAAAGTGAAACTTTTAAAATAAATAGAAAGCATTCTAAAACACAATGTATTTTCATTTATGCATATATACCTGGGTATGGCAAGATTAATGATACAGCAGGTGTTTAAAAGAGGGAAGGACACTGCAGAAGAGAAGACAGAGAGAAGAGGTAGGGCTATTTATTATATTCATTAATCACGAGACCCCCGTGGATAAAACTGAACCAACTAAAGGCAAGTTAAAAACAATAGCTATGAATACTGAAAAGATTTACTCTGATCTTTTATCAGAAAGACTACTCTCACCTCCAAAAACATATTTTTTTAATGAGAATAGAGAAGTATGTTGAATTAACATGTATGGTTTAACTTAAATATATAAATTTGGGGGAGGAATTGAAAGATCATGTTTATTTATTTGCCTTTCTCAGTTCAGGTTTGCCTTTTCTTATGTATAAATACATGAACACAGACACAAATGTAGCTCCCTGTCAAAACCAAGTTGCAGATATACAGGATTGTCAATTAAAATTTTTTTTTTTTAATTTTTAAATTTAATTTAGTTTTTTATACAGCAGGTTCTTATTAGTCATCCATTTTATACACATCAGTGTATACATGTCAATCCCAATCTCCCAATTCATCACACTACCCCCCCCCACCCCCCGCTGCTTTCCCCCCTTGGTGTCCATACGTTTGTTCTCTACATCTGTGTCTCTGTTTTTGCCCTGCAAACCGGTTCATCTGTACCATTTTTCTAGGTTCCACATATATGCATTAATATACGATATTTGTTTTTCTCTTTCTGACTTAAAAATGGTTTCTGTTGTAGGAACAGCAGCAATATTGGTATCGACAGCACCTGCTTAGTTTGCAGCAGAGGACAAAAGTGCATTTGCCGGGACACAAAAAAGGTCCTGTTGTAGCAAAGGATGCAGCTGAGCCAGTAAAGGAAGAAGTTACTGTACCTGCCACCAGCCAAGTACCAGAACCCCCTCCGTCGGAGGAGCCCCCATTACCACCCCCTAATGAGGACGTACCACCTCCTCTCCCACCTGAGGAACCCCAGGTAACCATGAAATTAATTACTTGGTATTTATTAAGTTCTGTTTTTTTCCTGATTCATATATATATGTACCTTTGTTATAAATGGATATATATTTTCATGTGTTTTTTTTTTTTAAGTGCATGTAAAATTTCATTTGTGGAATAATCAGATGTATGCCATATCAGGTTTAGAAAAGGCATTTTTTCGTCGTTTAAGTGAGAGTGAAGAATTAGACACTCTTCTGAATTGAGTGTCTCTAAGCAGTAAAGGGATGCAAGGGTGGGTGTTTTCGTATTGGCAGCACAGGGCAGTAATTAAGAGATTCAGCTTTTATTGTCAAACTGCCCGGGCTGTAGTCCAGGCATTGCTACTTGCTGGTGGTGACTCTGAGCAAGTTAGTTAACCATTCTATGCTTCAATTTCCTCATCTACGAAATGGGCATATTCAAATAGTAGCTTTCTTATTGAGCTATTAAAGCATTAAATGTGATAATCCTTGTCCCTTAGCATACTGACTGGCACATGGAAAGTTCTCACATTGGTCCAAAGGTCATTGTTCTCCCAAGAGCCTTATGTGGAAACATTATTGAAACATGATGATTACACTGTAGTCAGCTGGTGAAAAGTGACTAAGGTGAAAAAGAGATTTCTCATATAGTGAAAAGGATAGTAACTGTGGATTGACTTTCTGCTGGGGAAATGGTTATCCTATTTAGGAACAGTGAGGTGATTATTCTCGTAAAGACCGTGGGATTTATAAATTCCTTTGTATTAGTATCCATGATCACAGTATAGATAGAACCAGGTATTTTATGTAAAGATAGAATAGCTTTTCTCAGAGTTGCAGGGATTCTGGACTTTATAACACAATACTATTACAACACAGTACTTTATAAAGTATTCAGGTTTCTTATTAATTTGGTTGCTGTTTATGACTTAGAAAAAAACTGTACCCTCTCTTTTATCTTTAGTCTGAGGACCCAGAAGAAGATGCCAGGTTAAAACAGTTGCAGGCTGCAGCAGCACACTGGCAGCAGCACCAGCAGCATCGAGTTGGCTTCCAGTATCAGGGAATAATGCAGAAGCACACTCAGTTACAGCAGATCCTACAACAGTACCAGCAGATTATACAGCATCCACCACATATACAGGTGAGTGCTTCCTCAGTTGCCACATGGGAAATTGCCCCAGGATGTTAAAGGGATTTGTTTCTCATGAAAGAGATTTAAGTATGAAGAAGGAAAGATATCAGATGTTTCCCCTGGAGTGCCCAAGTAGTTATTTGTCACATTACTGGGGGCTTGGGAAATGTGGTATTATGAAAATGCTCTTGGGGAAGGGCAGGTATAGTGGAATCTTCTGATCATGTTAACCCAGGCAGATGTTAGAGTACTGTTGCTAAGGGATTTAAGAACCAGGGCTTCTTACAGACTCACAGACATAGAAACAAACTTATGGTTATCAAAGGGGAAAGCAGGGGGAGGGATAAATGAGGAGTTTGGGGTTAACAGATACACACTACTATATATAAAATAAACAACAAGGACTTAACTGTATAGCACAGGGAGCTATATTCACTCTCTTGTAATAACCTATAATGGAAAAGAATCTGAAAAAGAATGTGTGTGTGTGTGTGTGTGTGTGTGTGTATTTTTTTTTCTTTTTTTTTTGTGTACACCTGAAACTAACACAATATTGTAAATCAACTATACTTCAATTTAAAAAAAAAAAAAAAGGAATTCCCTGGTGGTCCAGTGGTTAGGACTCTGTGCTTTCACTGCTGAGGGCGCAGGGTTCAATCCCTGGTCGGGGAACTAAGGTCCTGTAAGCCGCGCAGTGGCCAAAAAAAAAAGATGAAGAACCAGGGCTTCTTATGTCGCTTCAAGTTAACCTGTGTTTTTGCCTGAAAAGCACTGCAGTAACAAGCAGAAATCCACCAGCAAGATCAAAGCAACCACCACAAAAAACCTAAGCAAATGCACCACAGAAGATGAATTGATTTAGATACTTGTTTGTCTTGTATCTGTGAGGTATAAACTTACGTCTATATGTCTATAACAGATCATTTTCAATAGTAATATTTAAAATGACCCATAGTAGTAATAAAAACTTGAAAAATACTTATTGCTGAGATAGGTATTTGCTTTAGTGTTTGGTAGATTTTTTCCAACTCAGTAATAACATATAAATAAGTCAGAGGGAGAAAGACGAATGATCATCGTGGAAAGGATTTAACAAGCTTATCCTTAGCCTCCCAAAGTCTTGTGTTCTAATTTCCTAAGGCTGCAAATGCCCTTGATTCATTAATATTTTAACTTATGATTAATTCTCTTATATGAATGTCTTGAAATAATTTTTATCCCTTTATTTGTAGACCATGTCTGTAGATTTGCAGATGCGGCATTATGAGATGCAGCAGCAGCAGTTTCAACATCTCTACCAAGATTGGGAGCGAGAGTTTCAGCTGTGGGAGGAACAGCTTCATTCCTATCCTCATAAAGATCAGCTTCAGGAGTATGAGAAGCAGTGGAAAACATGGCAGGGACATATGAAAGCCACTCAGACCTATCTCCAGGAGAAAGTCAATTCATTTCAGAACATGAAGAACCAGTATATGGGGAACATGTCCATGCCGCCACCTTTTGTCCCATATTCTCAGATGCCTCCACCTCTACCAACAATGCCTCCTCCGGTATTGCCTCCATCATTGCCACCACCAGTGATGCCCCCTGCCCTGCCTGCTTCAGTGCCACCACCTGGCATGCCCCCACCTGTGATGCCACCTTCTCTACCAACCTCTGTGCCCCCACCTGTGATGCCTCCATCTCTCTCTTCTGCAGGGCCACCACCAGTTCTACCCCCTCCTTCCCTCTCTTCTGCAGGGCCGCCACCAGTTCTTCCCCCACCGTCTCTCTCTTCAACAGCACCTCCACCTGTTATGCCCCTCCCACCATTATCTTCAGCCACACCTCCTCCAGGAATGCCTCCCCCTGGAGTTCCACAAGGGATACCTCCTCAGTTAACAACAGCCCCAGTTCCACCAGCCTCCAGTTCTCAGAACTCACAAGTTCCAGAGAAACCTAGACCAGCACTGCTTCCCACTCCTGTGTCTTTTGGTTCAGCCCCACCCTCAACTTACCATCCTCCATTGCAATCAGCCATTGGCCCATCTGAACAAGTGAATTCTAAAGCTCCACTGAGCAAGTCTGCTCTGCCATACAGTTCATTCTCATCTGAGCAAGGACTTGGGGAGTCTTCAGTTACTCCATCTCAGCCAATCACTGCAGTCAAGGACATGCCAGGGAGGTCAGGTGGATTACTACCAGATCCTCCTAGAAGCAGTTACTTGGAAGGTCCAAGAGGCCCAAGGTAGGTCTGCCTTTTTTTTGGGAGCGGGTGGGGAGTGGGGGTGTGGTGGTTTTGCTGCTTTGCTGATACAGGCTGAGTAGGCTTTTACGTTCTCTGTACTTTTATATACCTTCCTGGTTTACAGTTAATAATGTTAGTGTTGTTCACTTATTAGACATGACATAATGAAATCTAGAAATGGCAACATCCCCCCCTTTCTTTGATGTCATTGCTTTTATCCTGTATGTAGCGATTTTAGTCCAGGATGAATGTAGTGGTTTAGAGTAATGCTTATCAATTCCTTAGTGACTGTCAGCTTCAAAAGCAATTTTTATTAAATTTATTGATCTTTTTTGCTTTTTGTTTATGTAACAAATAACTGGATTGGTAACTTCTTTCTGTGACATGATATGCCAGCTGTTGGAGATAAAAATGAATAAGCATCTAGTGAAATAAAGTAATGAAATTTAGTGTAAGGGTAAATAGGACTTTTATTTTATCCATTTGTTCAGCAAATATTTATTAATATTTGTGCTTCCAGCAGTGAATGTAACATAACAGACACAATCCCTGCCCCCATGGAACTTTTATCCTTTATATTTTCTCAGTTTAGGAGATGTTTTTCTTTTGTTTGAACCACATTTTTATTTAGAAAAGCACACAAAACATTTACTAGTAGTTTCTAAATTTTTTCTTATACCTTTTAAAAGGTGTTAAATTTATTTTTCCAAGTTGGTAAAAATATTTTTTCCCCAAGTTGGCCTAAATGATTATTTTCTTACAAAAACATTTTCAATCAGATTTTTTTCCAATTGGAAATTGTACTGGAAATACTCCTTATATAAAATTTAGACAGGACAGGAAAGTATTGAAAAAAAGTAAAAGTCACCTAATTCTACTATCTGGAGGTAATAATTTTTAAAACATATGTCATAAAAAATTGAAGCATACTAAGTGTATTATTTTGTAACTTGGTTTTTCCACTTGTCAGCATTGGTTAGTTTTCCATCTCAGTGTTGATGGATCTACATCATAATTTTAAATTTAAACCTCATTTCAATATTTGAAAACAAAATATATTTTTTATTTGTTCTCCAAGTTTATATTCAGAAAACAGAACTCCATCCAAAAATGAAAGCTAATTAAAGGCAATTAACGTGAATCCGCTGAGTACCAGAAGCCTTGTCAGAAGCTTTACATACATTATCCCGTGGAGTCTTCTCGACAACCTGTGAACTTGGCAGTTTCATACCCTACATTTACCCTTTACAAACTGGGGCTGAGAGGATTGGGTAACTTGCTCAGGATCATGTAGGTGGGAGAGTAGAGCCTAAGTCCACGTAGTGGGAGCTGAGTCCAGAGGGTCCCCAGAGCAAGAGCACTAGTTAAGCACTGTGTTTAATGCCGTGATTCAGTGATGTTCATCCTGTCAGTGATTACAAGTGCATTGTAGTCCTGATTTATTTGGCATGTGTTTCATCTTGATTTGAATTCCTACTTATCTCCTGGATTGAGCATTACCTTTTAGATACGGTGACTGATTTGCTATATGAGAAGTATGTTCTTATAACCTCATAAAACATAGATTTCCTGCTCCCTTTTTTCTGTCATAATTACGTTTTCTCTGTTTCGCCTACCAGATCTTGACGTTGTAAATTTAGGACCTACTTTAACTTTTTTTCTTTTGCCTCAGGGTACAGTTAATACTTTCAGTGCTAGGAGGATCTTAGTTAGCAGTTACCTAGTGCAACTTTCCCTCTATATAGCAACTCACCCTTGTGTTGCATTTTGTCATCCTAGGTCTTGCACATATTATCTCATTTATTCCTCTCAGTGATCTCATGAGGTAAATGGATAAAGGGAGCTGAGATTTGGAGAGGTTATAAATAAATTGCCCCAGATGACACGGCAAATAAATGGTTGAGATGGGGTTAGAATCCAGGGCCTTCTGACCCACTCTTAAGTCCACTGTGCTTCCTGTGACAAGCAGCTGATGAGCTCAAGCAGAGCGTTGGCACTGTGATAAGGAACACTGCCCTATGATGTGCTGACAGTTTTACAGAAATTGTATTTCTTACATTGAACATAATTGTGTTGCCTTGACTTCTGCCTGTTGATTCTAGATCTGCCTGTGTGGTGCAACACATAATGAATTATCCTGTCCCTCTTCTACAGTGTATTCCTGCCGTTGTTTAAAGACCATCCTCTTGTCTCCCTCTACCCACCTTAACCATTCTGCTGTGCCATCAAATAAACTGAAGTTCTTTTCATATTAACATTGGTGCTAGCTTTCTCCTGCTATATTGTTCACTGTCCTTTTTTAAAAAAAAAAATTTATTTATTGATTATTTGGCTGCGCTGGGTCTTAGTTGCAGCACTCAGGATCTTCACTGTGGCATGCGGTATCTTTTTAGTTGTGGCATGTGGTATCTAGCTCTCTGACCAGGGATCAAACCTGGGTCCCCTGCATTGGGAGCGTGGAGTTTTAACTGCTGGACCACCAGGGAAGTCCCTGTTCACTGTCCTTTGAAGGGCCTTTGGTTTGTCAGTCTCCTTCAGAATGAACACTTACTTCAGATGGAGAAGACCATAGGCCTATTACTAACTTTGTTATAAAAATGTACTTATATGGGCTTCCCTGGTGGCGCAGTGGTTGAGAATCTGCCTGCCAATGCAGGGGACACGGGTTCGAGCCCTGGTCTGGGAAGATCCACGGAGCAACTGGGCCCGTGAGCCACAACTACTGAGCCTGTGCGTCTGGAGCCTGTGCTCCGCAACAAGAGAGGCCGCGATAGTGAGAGGCTCGTGCACCGCGATGAAGAGTGGCCCCCGCTCGCCGCAACTCGAGAAAGCCCTCGCACAGAAACGAAGACCCAACACAGCTAAAAAAAAAAAAAAAAAGTACTTACATAGCTGAACAAATTGCTTTTTTTTTTTGGTCAGTACTCTCACAGTGTTGACTCATGTTGAGCTTAACATCAATTTGGCCAGCCAGGTCTTTTTCACCTTACTGTTATTAAGCCAGTTCTCTGTCACCCTGAACTTGTACAGTTTTTTGTCTTGTGGTTTGTTTTTTTTTTTTCCTAAGACTTTACATTTCATCTAGTTAGGTTTGGGCCTGCATTCTAGTCTGCTGAATCTTCATGAATGGAGATTACACTGTTTTTAGATATGAGATATCCCTTCCTGGCTTTTTCCACCTGCAGCTTTGATAAGGATGGCATATTTTGTCCTTGAATTGTATCCTGCTCACATTTTTACCTTGTTTTTTTTTTTTCCTGCCTTGTTTTAAAAACCTTTCCCTGATCTAGCTGTGTCATTGCCATTTCTATTACCCTTCTACTTCTTTTGTTCACTTAGCCCATGTAAAGTATAGTTTGTGACTGTTGCCCAGGCATGGTTGTTTTTGTTGTTTTTTTTTAACCTTGTTACATGGGAGAAAAAAAGATCAGTGGGAAGCCGGTCAGTGAGTAAAAGAGACTGAGGTAAGAATAATCCACACTATTAAGAAAACTTATGAATTTCCTTTATTAGTTGAATTCAGAGTTTGCTATATATATAACATACGGTAAGCCACTCTAGTTTTTGTGTGTGTGTGTGTGTTTGTGTTTTGTTTCTTAAACAAAGCTGGGTAGAAAAACAAGAACTGAGAACACAGTTAACTGATTTACCAATTACACACTGTTAAAGTACTGGAAATTACTTTGAGTTTTTTGAAAAATCCAGATTTAGGCTGCTTTCTAAAAACTGAAGGTTTACAAAATGTCAAGTGACATAAGTGCATCATATGTAAATAGCATACCACATTGTTGAGCATCTGGGGCAGCTTTTTGAAACTGTTTATGTGTGTATGTATCATTGGATTCATCAAGTCTTGTGGAAGACTACTATAGCTCCAATAAACTGTCACGTTAGTGGATGTTGGTTTCCAAGAATCTTTTATTTTCAGTAATAAAACTTACTTATTGAAGAGGAACATACAGAGATGTGCACAATCATAAGTGTACAGCTTAGTAAATTTTCACAGGTACACCTGTGTTATCGCGACTCAGATCAAGAAATAGAAATTAACAGTGTCTGAGAAGTCCCACTCATGCCCCTTCCCATTTTTCCTCATCCCAAAGATAACCACTATTCCAACTTTTTACACAATAGATTAGTTTTGCCTATTTTTGAACTTTATATAAATGGACTCATGCTGTATGTACTCTTTTGAGTCTGGCATCTTTCACTTGACATTATATTATTGTGAGATTCATCCATGTTGTGTGCAGCTGTAGTTTGTTTCATTCTCATTTCTTTACAATATTTTATTGTATGAATATACCACAATCTGTTTATCCATTCTAATATTGATGGTCATTTAAGTTTTTGGTGGTTATTATGAAAAACACTGCTTTGTGTCTTTGGTGCTATATATGTCCCTTTAGGGGTGTGTGTGTGTGTGTGTGTGTGTGTGTGTTTGTATTTAATTTTGTTTAGATATATGCCAAGGATGGGAATTGCTTGGTCATAAGAGTACGAATATGTTCTGCTTTGATAGATATTGTCAAACAGTTTTCCAAAGTGGTTGTGTCAGTTTACACTCTCACCACCAGTGTTTCTGTATTCCAGTTTTTTTGTATCCTCATTAGTACTTGGTGTTATTAAACTTTAAAATTTTAGCAATCGTGGTGGATGTCTAGTGGTATTGTAATATGGCTTTAATTTATATTTCCCCGATGACAAATGAGATTGACTTCCATTTGATTTTCGTTCAGTTGGATTTCCTCTTTTATGAAATGCTGATTCAAGTCTTTTCCCTATTTTTCTGTTGGATTATGGTTTTTTCTTATTGGTTTGTAGGAGTCCTTTACATATACTAGATATCAGCTCATATGTCTAGATTGTCTTGACTGTTTCTCACTCTGCAGCACTTTTTGCAATCTTACCCTTCAGTATACTAAAAAAGTAGTCTTCACTTTACCATCTAGATGGTCCATTGGAACCTTTTTAAAAAATATTTATTTATTTATTTATATTTTGGCTGTGCTGGGTTTTAGTTGTGGCATGCGCAATCTTTAGTTGCAGCATGCTGACTGTTAATTGTGGCATGCAGGCTTCTTAGTTGCAGTTGTGGACTCTTAGTTACGGCATACGAACTCTTAGTTGTGGCGTGCATGCGAGATGTAGTTTCCCAACCCAGGATTGAACCCGGGCCCCCTGCATTGGGAATGTGGAGTCTTACCCACTGGACCACCAGGGAAGTCCTGGAACCTTTTTATTTTTTTAATTTAAAAGTAATTTTACAAATAATTTACAGAACTAAGAATAAAGGCATAATGAAAACAACTTACTAGAAATTTTAATTAAAAATTTTTTAATTAATTAATTAATTATTTTTTGTCTGCATTGGGTCTTCTTTGCTGCACGCAGGCTTTCTCTAGTTGCAGCGAGCGGGGCTACTCTTCGTTGAGTTGCGTGGGCTTCTCATTGCGGTGGCTTCTCTTGTTGAGGAGCATGGGCTCTAGGAGTGTGGGCTTCAGTAGTTGTGGCACGCGTGCTCAGTACTTGTGGCTTGCGGGCTCTAGAGTGCAGGCTCAGTAGTTGTGGCGCACGGGCTTAGTTGCTCCACGGCATGTGGGATCTTCCCGGACCAGGGCTCAAACCCACGTCCCCTGCATTGGCAGGAGGATTTTTAACCACTGTGCCACCAGGGAAGCCCCTAAAAATTTTAAAAGAGTAAAACTCTTCTTATCGAGTAAATTTTAAAAGAGTAAAACTCTTCGCATCAAGACACACAAACATTATAGAAGATGAAATAATTCTGTCACATATTCTTTTTTTTTTTTTAAATGAAACTCACATGCACAAGGTGAGCCCTTCTTTTTTTTTTTTAATTTTATTTATTTATTTTTATTTATTTATGGCTGTGTTGGGTCTTCGTTTCTGTGCGAGGGCTTTCTCTAGTTGCGGCAAGCGGGGGCCACTCTTCATCGTGGTGCACGGGCCTCTCATCGTGGCCTCTCTTGTTGCGGAGCACAGGCTCCAGACGCGCAGGCTCAGCAATTGTGGCTCACGGGCCTAGTCGCTCCGCGGCATGTGGGATCTTCCCAGACCAGGGCTCTAACTCGTGTCCCCTGCACTGGCAAGCAGACTCTCAACCACTGTGCCACCAGGGAAGCCCCACATATTCTTTTAGCAAAGCAGAATGGTCCAGGTTCTTGCCAAAAATATGTGATGAAGTCTTTCCTATTTAATAACTATCTGGATGACGATACCACATTTCCTTTCCGTCCTTAGAACTATATTGTTCACTCATCCTATCTTGAGTTTGAGAATATTCATCTAGGATATTGTCATCCGAGGACTCATAGTCAGAGATTTTGCTTGTATGATTAATTTCACATCTTTATTAGGACCTAGAGTGTAGCTGTCTCTGCATTTATCTTTTGACTCATTTAATAATTTTTTAAAATAAATTTATTTCATTTATTTTATTTTTGGCTGTGTTGGGTCTTCGTTGCTGTGCGCAGGCTTTCTCTAGTCATGGCGAGTGGGGACTACTCTTCATTGCAGGGCGCGGGCTTCTCATTGTGGTGGCTTCTCTTGTTATGGAGCACGGGCTTTAGGCACGCGGGCTTCAGTAGTTGTGGCGCACGGGTTTAGTTGCTCCGCGGCACGTGGGATCTTCCCGGACCAGGGCTTGAACCTGTGTTCCCTGCGTTAGTGCTTGGATTCTTAGCCACTGCGCCACCAGGGAAGGCCCATCTAATAATTTTGACACAACTTTCTCTGTCACTTTTCTTTGTCAGGAAATGAAAATTTCTGAATTCTCAGTTGTGCTCAATGAAGCTAAAAGCAGGCTGCAATATTTTGGGCCATGCAAGGAGGGGTGACAGCTTATTTCACAATTCCATCATTCTTTTGTTGTCTTCGTATTTTTATCTTTAGCATAGTTGGGGATAATTGATAAGGAATGATGAGTAATAATGAATTCTAGGATAAGAAGATCACAAAATGTTTCAATATATAGAAAAAAGATTCCATAAGGTATCTTAGGTTTATGAAAAAATTCAGTGGGCCTATATGGTAATTGCAAGATAATGTAAACTTCATTCTATTTATCAAAAAGTAAATTTTCTCTTTGTTCTTAGGAAAGCCTGTAGGAAAAAAAAAAGTCGTGAAATATCAATCCTTACAAATAGAACTGTTTTTAAAAAACTCAAAAACTATAATTGAATCCAGTGAACCCAAATGAACCCCAAGGGTTAATGGTATCTTTT
Source organism: Balaenoptera ricei (assembly GCF_028023285.1). NCBI lineage: Eukaryota > Metazoa > Chordata > Mammalia > Artiodactyla > Balaenopteridae > Balaenoptera > Balaenoptera ricei. The sequence goes on from NC_082640.1 coordinate 160,488,731, forward strand.
GATTAATAGAAATTCTTGATTTTTTTAATTTAGTAGTCTAATTTATTGATCTTTTCTTTATGGTTAGTGCCTTTTCATGTCCTGTTTAAGAAATCTTTGCTTACTCCAAGGCCATAAATACATTATTGTATTTGTTTTCTTTTATTGTTTTACCTTTCTATTTTAAAATCAACAATCCATATAGAATTGATTTTTTTGTTAAAAAAAAATGAGGTAGGGTAAGGTTCATTGTTTTCCATATGGCTATCAAGTTGACCCCAGTACCATTTATTGAAAAAGTCATCCTTTTCTTACTACTTTAAAGTGTCTCCATCATAAATCAAGTGACTATATATGTGGATTTGTCTGTGGACTCTGTTACTTTGGTTTGTCTATCCTTACACCAGTGTCAAATAGTTTTAATTACTGTAGCTTCATAATAAGTTTTGATATCTCTTAGTGTAAGTCCTCCAATTCTATGTTTCTAGATCAGGGATTTTCTGTGAAGGGCTGAATGGTAAATATTTTTAGACTTTGTGGGCCATGTTTGGTCTCTGTCAAATATTTTTCTTTCTTCCTTTTTTTCTTTCTTTCTTTTTTTAACCTATAAAAATATTTTAAAAATCAGTCTTAACTGGGTTTGGCCCGGGGCCGTAGTTTGCTGACCCCTGATCTAGATTGTCTTGACCATTCTTGGTCCGTTCTGTTTCCCATATAATGCTTAGAAGCAGCTTGTCAGTTTTCAGAAAACCGCTGGAATTTTGCTGAACATTGCATAGACTCTATTGACCATGTTGAGGAAGAACTGACATATTAATAATATCAAGGCTTCTGATCAGTTATACCTATTTTTGATTAGTTTTAGGGTTGGAATTGTGACCTCTTCCATTCTGTAGCTGTCTTACTAGGTTTAACAAGGGACTATGAACACCATAATTTTTCTTAATGCTTTCATTTGCCATGGCTTTTCCTGTTTATAGTGATTATTTCTCTTTGGAATTTTGATTTTAGGATCTTGGTTATACATATTAGAAAATGGCATTATTTCACATGAAAACTAAAAGGGCAGGAATTTGATTCCAGAATTTAAAATCTTGTAATTACTGTGGTCTGCAGATGTGTGTTTATATATTGTGATAATCAGACATTATCTTGTTTAAGGGTATTTGTATTTCTGCATCCCTCTTAAGTTTTTGTACCCAATTTGGAGTATATTTTTTGTATCAAGTTTTGAAATTTTTATACCTAGTTCTGATGGTTTCATACCTAGTTATAGGGTTTTTATTTTTTAGAAGTTTATGAAATACCTAACTGTACAAGCAAAAATTTTCAAAATATTTAAACACCAGATATTTGTCTTTTTTTCTTTTCATCTAACCAATGTACAATGCATGTGTTTTTGTGTGATTGTATTTAGTGAATGTATACTATGTTTGTACTTTATTTCCAGTACGTTTTTATATGTTAAAAAGGTCATAGTAGTTCATTGTGTTGATGTAAAGATGGCTTATTTTCGTACATATGTTTAATATGAGTATCTCTAAATATATTTATTCCAAAGGCCTAAAAGCTCTTTACTTTTATAAATCAAAAAGGTTTTGATAGTCTGACATTTTGTAACATCCTTGAACTTTGAAAAATTTGAAGTGCAGTATTGATAACTAATTTCCATTTATATGTAGAGTTGAAAGTATATTTCAATTGGTTTAACATATTCTCACTCCCCAAATAAAAATAAAATGGTGACCCTTGGCTCCTGGTCAACAATTAAATCTAAAAGCAAAGCACCCTACCTTTTCATAAACACTGCATATTATATATGCAGGCATGAGGCTTACAGAAGTGAGTTCATTACGTTTTACAACTTTTCCGCCATGTTCACTTCATCTATATCTTCACACCTTTTAGTGCCTCTTGCTTCCTTTATCCTTTCCTCTGGCCTTTGCATATGCTCTTTTCCTTGTTTGGAATCCCCTTTCTGTCATTTTTTGCTTTATCAATTCTTACTTTTCCTGCCCTGGGGATGGCACTTCTATAATTATGTGTGGAGATCTTTCAGTGAGTCAGACATTGGGGATACTTACGTGAGCAAGACCAACATGCCCCATATTTATCAAATTCTGTTCTGTTGATTTACTTGTTTCATTCTTCTTATGGACTGTGAACTCCTTGAGGTTAGGTATCAGTTTATTTCCAACGCTAACACAGTACATGACAATTAGTAGGTGTTCAATAAATGTTGCTTATGCCAGAATGTCTTAGTTGTGGGTAAAATTCTCAAGGCATTCACGGTTTAGTTAGAAAGCAGTTCATTCATATTCAGAATTTGATTATAACACTAGCTAACATGTTGAAAAGTGTTCTTATACTGACTTGTGTATTATATATAGTCTTTTCTTATCACTTATATGAACTAATAATTGCTGAATTCAATACAAAACAGATGACTTTACATATCTTTAATGACCTAAGGTGTTATTTCAGACACTTTGAATTAATAAGTGTAACTTCAAGAAAAGGAACCAAATCATCACAAAACCTGAAATGGCATACTTTTTTTCCTTCATAAATATGTGGTCTTTATCTTTAGCATTGCAACGTACCTTTTTTTTTTTCTGGGCTGTATCACGCAGCTTGTGGGATCTTAGTTCCCTGAACAGGGATCAAAGTGGAAGCTCGGAGTCCTAACCGGGAGTTCCCTGTGACATAATTTTGACAAGCACCTGGTCAGCTCCTTTCCTCTTTGTCCAACAATAGCTGTGTCAAGCCTTCACTATTTTGCATAGACCATCTGTGCTAATGCTGCTTTCTCTGTCTTAGCAAACATTATTATTTCTCTTTGTATCTTTAATTTAGCTTCCTGCTTCACAGAGAGAATCAAGGCTTTCAGGCCTAATGAAACTCACTTCTCGGCCTTACCATTACTTAAGTTGCCATCCTAATCTTTCTTGTAGTCTCAGAAGAAGCCCTTTTCCTGGTTTGGGCTAACACTCTCTGTGTGTCTTTTAAAGAAATACATTTTACATTTTTATCAAAGTGATACATGCACATAGTTTTTTAAAAATCAAGAGAAACAACCACCCACTGCCCCAAACCACCCTAGACGTATTTCCTAATGACATCTTTTAATTCTTTAGCTGTTTCTTTTGGTAGTTACCTTCATATCACTAAATAATGTGTTGCTACTTTTTTGACTTATACATGTATACTTATACATTAGATACTACATGTTTACTTCCTATTCTGATAGATAAAGGTTTAGTTCTTATACTGTTCTCTAACCCCATCTGCCCAATATATTTATTTCATTCAGTAAATAATGTTCATAGAGGCAAGCAGTGTACCGTGATTACATTTCCTTTAGCATAATAACTCTTTTAGAATTTCCAGTTGCCTTTCTTCTTGCAACATCTTTTTAAAAAATATATTTATTTTATTTATTTATTCGGCTGCATTGGGTCTTAGTTGCGGCACGCGGGATCTTTTTGTTGCAGCGCGTGGGCTCTTAGTTGTGGCACACAGGCTTCTCTAGTTGTGGCACACAGACTTCTCTCTAGTTGTGGCACGTGGGCTTAGCCCCTGAACCACCAGGTAAGTCCCTCTTCTTGCAACATCTTTAAAATAATCCTCCAACTCCAGTCTCAAAAGCAACATCTCTTTTTCTCTTGAGATCTCTCCCCCAGATTCATGCATTCTCTTGCTTTTGCCTGGGCTGGTTGGCTGGTTTGCTGCTCTCAAGATCTGTCATATGGCTGTTACTCCAGCATTTCCCTTGACTATCCTTCTAGATTGGATTCACTGTTTACTGAATCTCATGGCTTCCAGTTTGTGGTTTAGTGCCTCCTTTTCCTGGAGTGCATGCTCAACTAAGAAGTTGTGGGTTGGAGTTTCCTGAGCCCTTGCATGCCTGAAAATGTTTTAATCTAACCTCACACTTGATTAGTAATTTGGATATATAATTTGAGGTTGCATATATTTTTATTATAATTTATGTAAACTAAAAAACAAAAGAAAACAAAAAGTTTACCCATTTTTCCCACCTCCACACCCTGCCTCTGGCAACCATCAGTCTGTTCTCCATATCTAAGAGCTTGGTTTTTTAATTAATTAAAATTTTTTTAAGATTCCAAATATAAGAGAGATCATATAGTATGTCTTCCTCTGACTTATTTCACTTAGCATAATGCCCTGCAGGTCCATTTATATTGTTGCAAACGAAAAGATTTCATTCTTTTTTATGGCTGAATAATATTCCATTGAATGTATATACCACATCTTTTTTATCCATTCATCCATCAATGGACACATAGGTTGTTTCCATACCTTGGCTATTGTAAATAATGCTGCAGTGAACATGGATGGGGTGGGGGGGAGGTGCATATATCTTTTTGAGTTAGTTTTTTCGTTTTCTTCCAATAAATACCCAGAAGTGGAATTGCTGGGTCATATGATAGTTCTATTTTTAATATTTTGAAGAGCCTTCATACTGTTTTCCAGTGGGCTTCACCAGTTTACATTCCCACCAATAGTACACAAGGGTTCCCTTTTCTCTGTATCCTTGCCAACACATGTTATTTCTAGTCTTTTTGATAATAGCCTTTCTAACAGATGTAAAGTACTATCTCATTGTGGTTTTGATTTGCATTTCCCTGATGATTAGTGATGTAGGGCATCTTCTCATGATGTCTTCTTTGGAAAGACATCTGTGTATCTTCTTGGGAAAAATGTCATTTGTCTGTTGGAAAAGTGTCTATGATCTTCTGCTCATTTTAAAATCAGATTGTTTCTTTTTTTGCTGTTGAGTTGTATGAGTTCTTTATATATTTTGGATTTAGCCCCTTATCAGATACATGATTTGCAAATATTTTCTCCCATTCAGTAGGCTGCCTTTTCATTTTATTGATGATTTGCTTTGCTGTGCAGAAGCTTTATAGTTTGATGTAGTCCCACTTTATTTTTGCTTTTGTTGTTTTGCTTTTTTTTTTAAAGTAGGCTTTTTAAAAAATTTTATTTACTTTATTTATTTTTGGCTGCATTGGGTCTTCACTGCTGCACTCAGGCTTTTCTCTAGTTGTGGCGACCGGGGGCTACTCTTCGTTGAGTTGTGCGGGCTTCTCATTGTGTTGTGCGGAGCGCAGGCTCTAGGTGCTTGGGCTTCAGTAGTTGTGGCATGCGGGCTCAGTAGTTATGGCTTGCAGGCTCAGTAGTTGGGATGCATGGGCTTAGTTGCTCCGCGGCATGTGGGATCTTCCCAGACCAGGGCTCAAACCCATGTTCCCTGCATTGGCAGGCAGATTCTTAACCACTGCACCACCAGGGAAGTCCCTGTTGCTTTGCTTTTGATGTCAGAATCAAAAAATCATTGCCATGATCTATGTCAAGGAGCCTACTGCCTATGTTTCTTCTAGGAGTTTCATGGTTTCAGGTCTTACACTCAAGTCTTTCATCTATTTTTTTTTCTTTCATCTATTTTGAGTTAATTTTTGTGTATGGTGTAAGGTAATAGTCCAGTTTCATTCTTTTGCATTTGGCTGTCCAGTTTTCCCAATACCATTTATTGAAGAGACTATCCTTTCTCCATTGTGTTTATATTCTTGGCTTCTTCATCATGAATTAGTATAAACATGGGTTTATTTTTAGGCTCTTTATTCTGTTCCGTTGATATGTGTGTCTGTTTTTGTACCATACTATTTAATACTGTTTATATACTGTTTACTGAAGTTGAACATAATTTAGGATCAGCGTTTAAGGTCAAGGTTTTAGGGTCAGCGAGCATTCTCTTTTCTTCTGTTACCTAGTGTAGCTGTTGTACTGTTTTGATTCTTTTCCTTTTTAGTTGGTTTCTCCCTACTGCCAGAATCTTATTTAATCCCTTTTCTTTTAATATTTTATAGTGGTTTTTGTTTGTTTAGTTTTATTGACTGTACTGGATACTTAGTGAGCTGGGCCCTTTCCATCTGGAGATTAGAGTCTCTTAACTCTGGGAAATTTCTTTGTCCTATTTCTTCATTTATTTATTTATGTACTCTTATTTTCTGTTTTTATCTTTCTGGAACTCCTCATTTGTAGGATTTGGACCTGCTGGATTGATTATATTTGTCTCTATTCTCTCTCATTTTGTTGTACTTTCTGAGATACTTCTAATCCTTTTATTGCATTTTTTTAAATTTTGAGAATTAAAAACCAATTCTACAGTTCTTCTGGTTCTGATCCTTTTTTTTTTTAAATAAATTTTATTTATTTATTTTATATTTACTTTTTTTAAAAATATTTTTTTATTTATTAATTTGGTTGCACCGGGTCTTATTTATTTATTTATTTTTATATTTATTTTTGGCTGTGTCGGGTCTTCGTTTCTGTGCGAGGGCTTTCTCCAGTTGCGGCAAGCGGGGGCCACTCATCATCGCGGTGCGCAGGCCCCTTCACTATCGCGGCCTCTCCTTTTGCAGAGCACAGGCTCCAGACGCGCAGGCTCAGTAGCTGTGGCTCACGGGCCCAGTTGCTCCGCGGCATGTGGGATCCTCCCAGACCAGGGCTCGAACCCATGTCCCCTGCATTAGCAGGCAGAGTCTCAACCACTGCGCCACGAGGGAAGCCCTGATCCTTTTTTTTTTTAATAAATTTTTTCATTTATTTATTTTTGGCTGCATTGGATATTCATTGCTTTGCACAGGCTTTCTCTAGTTGCAATGAGTGGGGGCTACTCTTCGTTGTGGTGTGCATGCTTCTAGTTGCAGTGGCTTCTCTTGTTGCGGAGCACAGGCTCTAGGTGCGCGGGCTTCAGTAGTTGTGGCTCACGGGCTCTAGAGCGCAGGCTCAGTAGTTGTGGTGCATGGGCTTAGTTACTCCACGGCATGTGGGATCTTCCTGAACAAGGGCTCGAACCCGTGTCCCCTGCATTGGCAGGTGGATTCTTAACCACTGTGCCACCAGGGAGGTCCTCATCCTTTTTTTTTTTTTTTTTTTTTAAATAAATTTATTTATTTATTTTTTTGGCTGTGTTGGGTCTTCGTTTCTGTGCGAGGGCTTTCTCCAGTTGCAGTGAGCGGGGGCTGCTCTTCATCGCGGTGCGCAGGCCTCTCACTGTCGTGGCCTCTCTTGTTGCGGAGCACAGGCTCCAGACGCACAGGCTCAGTAGTTGTGGCTCACAGGCCCAGTTGCTCTGCGGCATGTGGGATCTTCCCAGACCAGGGCTCGAACCCGTGTCCTCTGCATCGGCAGGCAGATTCTCAACCACTGCGCCACCAGGGAAGCCCCTTTTTTTTTTTTTTTAATATTTATTTATTATTTAGGCTGCAATGGGTCTTAGTTGTGGCGCGCAAGATCTTTATTATTATTTTATTTTATTTTATTTTATTTTTTAAATTAATTAATTTATTTTTGGCTGTGCTGGGTCTTCATTGCTGCACACGGGCTTTCTCTAGTTGCGGTGAGCGGAGGCTACTCTTCATTGCAGCGTGGCAGCTTCTCATTGTGGTGGCTTCTCTTGTTGCAGAGCATGGGCTCTAGGCACACGGGCTTCAGTAGGTGTGGCATGTGGACTCAGTAGTTGTGGCTTGTGGGCTCTAGAGCACAGGCTCAGTAGTTGTGGCGCATGGGCTTAGTTGCTCCACAGCATGTGGAATCTTTCCGGACCAGGGCTTGAACCTGTGTCCCCTGTATTGGCAGGTGGATTCTTAACGACTGCACCACCAGGGAGACCCCTCATCCTTTTTTGTATATAGCAAATTGTTGTCAATTTACTGATACAGTATCTTTAAGAATGTCTCTGAGGGCTTCCCTGCCGGCGCAGTGGTTGAGAATCTGCCTGCTAGTGCAGGGGACACGGGTTTGAGCCCTGGTCTGGGAGGATCCCGCGTGCCGCGGAGCGACTAGGCCCGTGAGCCACAATTACTGAGCCTGCGCATCTGGAGCCTGTGCTCCGCAATGGGAGAGGCCGCGGGAGTGAGAGGCCCGCGCACCGCGATGAAGAGTGGCCCCCGCTTGCCGCAGCTGGAGAGAGCCCTCGCACAGAGGCGAAGACCCAACACAGCCAAAGATGAATGAATAAATTAATTAATTAAAATAAAAAAAAAAGAATGTCTCTGAGGATACTAACTTGAGAGTTGGTTTTTTTTTTTTTTAAGTTCTCTTCTGTTTTTTTTTTTTTTGCATTATGTCTGTTTCCTCCAGATCCATGTTCTGTTTATCTTTGGTCTCTTCTTTTCATTTTGGAGACATTTCTCAAATATATTGTGATCTCTGGTTGTCCATTTATATTTAAGAGTGGGAGACACTGAAGCTGATTGGGAGCTCTGTGTGTATGTGGGGGGCTAACCAATTGTCAGACTTTGCTTTAGGTGATAGGGCAAAAAACTGTGCTAACGCTACGGGACCCTCAAATTCATGCATTTAGAGACATTCAAGACCAGGGAGGGCTTCCCTGGTGGTGCAGTGGTTGAGAATCCGCCTGCCAATACAGGGGACACGGGTTCGAGCCCTGGTCTGGGAAGATCCCACATGCCGCGGAGCAACTGGGCCCGTGAGCCACAACTACTGAGCCTGCGCGTCTGGAGCCTGTGCTCCACAACAAGAGAGACCGTGATAGTGAGAGGCCCGCGCACCGCAATGAAGAGTGGCCCCCGCTCGCCGCAACTGGAGAAAGCCCTTGCTCAGAAACGAAGACCCAACACAGCCAAAAAATAAATAAATTAATTAAAAAAAAAAAAGACCAGGGAAAAGCTGATCAGTGGTTCTGAATATAGATTTTAATTTACATAATTTTATCCCCAAGTCTTACTTGTCTTTCCCCAGCATCCCTGGATTCTGAGAATCCTGATCCTCTCTGGGTTTCTCTGGGCAAGCCAGCCCCATTTTGATTGTATCCCTCTCTGCTACCAGCACTCTAAACTGCGGCTTCTTCCTGCTCCATATGTTACCACTCATGTTTGTTCTTTGTCTTCCAGAATTTAAAAACAAAATTCTCATCTACTGGTAGCCCCTTCTCTCTGTTTATAGTGAGTTTATTTATTTTTATTTTTATTTATTTATTTATTTAATGTTATTTATTTATTTCTGCATTGGGTTTTCGTTGCTGCGCGCAGACTTTCTCTAGTTGCCGCGAGCAGGGGCTACTCTTCGTTGCAGTGCACGGGCTTCTTATTGCGGTGGCTTCTCTTGTTGCGGAGCACCGGCTCTAGGCACGCAGACTTCAGTAGTTGTGGCTCTTGGGCTCTAGAGCACAGGCTCAGTAGTTGTGGCGCACAGGCTTAGTCGCTCCGCGGCATGAGTTTATGTATTTTTTAATTCCTTGCGATGACTCTATATAGTGTCGACTTGGCTGGGCTGAAGTACATTTTCCAGCCATGTTTCTTTCTTTCTTCTATGTTTCTTATTAGGGTGGGTCACAGGGGAGATTTTTGTGTCTAACATGAAACATTTATCCCTGGACAACCAGAAATTTTCTCATCCTTTCCCCAGAAAAGATTATAAAGCCCCTTTTTTGTCTTTGGGGAAATCTTCATTCTCCCTAGCTGGTTTACATCCCCTCTTTGATATTCTGTAACTTAAATTCTGAGTTATAAAGCTAGCTAGTATTAATACATCTTATGTTAGATGATAAGGAAGAAAAATCAATTAAAAGATATTTGACTAATAAATATATATTTAAACCTTTAATATCAAACGTTAAGGAAGAAATATTCATAACTATCACAGCCCTTATTTCAGCAACTGGTCATGTAATTACAGTTGGTATTTATAACTGCCTTCTTCCTCTACTTAATCCATATTCCCTTTGCTGTCAGTGAGCACCTCAGCTGGTCTTGGTTCCTTGCCTGGTGGAGTGACCCAAACCTTCATTTTTGAAAGGTCTGAGCTATTCTCAACCCTGCCTGAATTGAGTTATTGTAGTTTTCTGTTGACTTTAATCACAGGACATGGAAGTACTAAGGGGTGTCCTAGAGGATCTCCTCCATTCCAGACATACTCCTCACCCTCACTGTGTAGAAATAACCCAATTTCCCCTTGGACGACAGGATTAATCCCCCCCCGCCACAGCCAGTACAGTAACTCCCTTTTTTGCTTGTTGATTCAGAACCCAAAGTGGCCAGATGGCAGTCTGAACTGGAGTTTAATAGAGTCATTGTTGTGTCCCCTGATAGAAGCATTCTCCCTTTGAAACTAAGACTTCTAGATTACCAAAGACTGATGTCACAGGGATAGGAAGTTAATATTTTGCTGAAACCGAATTTATTACTCTCATTTATTTCCCTAACAAATGAAAGAAAAACCCTTTTATTTCTCATTAGAGGCATGAAAGGCATGACCATCACCGAAGCCAAAAACCTTGGAACCATCCTAAATTCTTCCTTTTCCATTATTTTAATCCCACCTGTTAGAAAATTTATCAGCTTTACTTTCCTTCACATCTCTCACTTTTATCTCCTCCTTTACATCCTCATATCAATCACTGCCTTAGAACAGACTTCACCTTCACTTACTCAAATTGTAGAGACAATCTACAATTAGCTTTTCCCACTTATCCATCTACTACTTTTCTGCTAGAGAAATGTTTTAAAAATCACGTCATATTTAGTGGCTCTACGTGCTTAAGGTAATTTCCAGCTTCTTACCCAGCTGAATTAATTCATCTGTTGTAACAGAGATCCAAAGTCACATGGCTTTAACAAGTTAGAAGTTTATTCTCTCTCAGGACTTATATGGTGGCTCTCCAGTGTCGAGAATCCAGGTTCCTTCTGATTTGTTACTTTACCATCTCTTAGTATGTTGCCCTTATCTACATGGTTCAGGATGCCTCACCACCATGTCAGAGCCAGCATGAAAAAGAAAATGGTGAAGAGAAGGATGTGTTCTTCCCTTTAAGTTTACAACCTGGAAGGATGTGTAAATCATTTTCACTCTCAGCTCATTGGCCAGAACATGGCTAAAAGTTACAGCTGCAAGAGAGTTTGGGAAAGAGAGTCTTTAGTCTGGCTATCCTTATGTCTAGCTAATAATGGAGAGGCTCAATTACTGTAGAAAAAGGGGGAATGAATTTTGGAGGTGTACCAGTAGTCCATGCCACCGAGGTATACAAGGTCTTCTGGAGATTGACCCTTGCCTGGCTCTTTACCTTATCTCTTAGTGTGCTGCTTTTCCACTCCTCCTTTCCTAGGTGTCCTAGACTTTGTTTCCTCTTTCTTTCAGCCATGCTAAACTGTTTGCCAAACATGCTATGCTGGTTATGTTTCTCTGCCTTTCCTCATAATGCTTCTTTAGCCTGAGATGTCCTTGCCACCCACTCCCGTCATCTCCAATACTCTCTGTTAACCTGATCTCTGAGAATTTGTTTTTCAAGAGTTAACTTAAGCATCTTCTATTATATAAAGCCTTTATTGGAGAGCACCACCTTCACCCTGGTAGAACTGACCATTCTCTCCTCTGTTGCCCTTATTATGTGCAGATAGACTAGTCATTGTACCTTTTGGCAGTTATTTACACTTAGATTCTTTCTCTTCCATTGTAAACCCTTTGAGGGCAAAGAAGACATTTTATTCATGTATCCCTTGGATGTAGCATAGTGCCTGACAGAGGATATACACTAAATATTTACCAAATATGCAAGTGGGTCCATAGCAAAAATATATCTGTCCAGATTTTTAAATGTCAGGGCATGCTTTTAAGACATAGCTGGCTGCTGTTTTTTAAACTTTTGTCAATTAGTCAAGATGATAATGTTAGCTCCAACAGTATCTATAATCATCCTATATTATCTTGTTAATTGTTTCATATTTAGTTTTTAGTTATAATTTAACTCTAAAAGTACTTTCAGAATTAGCTACGGGACTTTTTTTTCTGTTTGAAATGAGTGGACTTTTCTGTCTACTAAGGCACAATATTTATAATTGCTTTTTAACAATTCAGTGTATCAGTGACTTGCTGCAGGAGATTTGTCCTGAGACCTTCTGAGCTCTGCCACCTTAACATACTGGTTCTAAGATATAGATATCTCAGGGTTTGTTTAGTGACTAAGAGTCATTTTTGTAAACAGATACTAAGGCAAGATTGCCTTAAATATTTTTACATGGAGAATTTTTTTTTTCTGCATTACTGTCTTGAGTAATATCTTTTGTTTTACTTGTAGATTTGATGGTCCTCGAAGATTTGAGGATTTAGGGTCAAGGTGTGAAGGACCGAGACCCAAAGGGCCTCGTTTTGAAGGAAATCGCCCCGATGGGCCAAGACCCAGATATGAAGGTCACCCAACAGAGGGCGCTAAAAGCAAATGGGGAGTGATTCCCCGGGGGCCAGCATCTCAGTTCTATATTACCCCCAATACATCCCTCAGTCCTCGACAGAGTGGACCACAGTGGAAAGGCCCCAAACCAGCTTTTGGACAGCAACATCAGCAGCAACCTAAGTCACAAGCAGAACCAGGAAACAAAGAACCATTAGCAGACACCAGTAGTAACCAGCAGAAGAATTTTAAAATGCAATCAGCTGCATTTTCCATTGCTGCAGATGTAAAGGATGCCAAGGCGGCTCAGTCAAATGAGAATCTAAGCGACTCTCAGCAAGAGCCACCTAAAAGCGAAGTCTCGGAAGGGCCCTTAGAGCCTTCTAATTGGGACCAGAATTCTCAAAGTATGGAGACTCAAATGGACAAAGCCCAAGCTGTTACTCAGCCTGTACCCCTTGCAAATAAACCTGTACCTTCTCAATCTACTTTTCCCTCAAAAACAGGGGGGATGGAGGGAGGAACAGCAGTAGCAACATCATCATCACTAACTGCAGATAATGATTTTAAACCTTTGGGTATTGGTCTGCCCCATTCAGAAAACAACCAAGATAAAGGGCTGCCTCGGCCAGATAACAGAGATAATAGGTTAGAAGGCAATCGAGGCAGCAGCTCATCTTACAGAGGTCCTGGGCAAGGCAGAATGGAAGACACACGGGATAAAGGACTAGTAAATAGAGGTAGAGGCCAGGCAATCAGCCGTGGCCCAGGGTTGGTCAAGCAAGAAGACTTCCGTGATAAAATGATGGGTAGAAGAGAAGACAGTCGAGAGAAGATGAGTAGAGGAGAAGGCAGCCGGGACAGAGGGTTGGTGAGGCCAGGAAGCAGTCGGGAGAAAATGCCAGGTGGTCTGCAAGGCAGCCAGGAGAGGGGTAGAGCTGGCAGCCGAGAAAGGGGACCACCTCGGAGGGCTGGCAGCCAGGAGAGAGGACCCCCTCGAAGACCTGGGAGTAGAGAGAGAGTACCACCCCGAAGAGGTGGGAGCAGGGAGAGGGGACCACCTCGAGGGCCTGGCAGTCGGGAGAGGGGTCTGGGAAGACCAGATTTTGGTCGTGACAGAGGTCCATTTAGACCAGAACCAGGAGATGGTGGGGAAAAAATGTATTCATATCACCGAGATGAGCCTCCTAGGGCAACATGGAACCATGGAGAAGAGAGAGGGCATGAAGAGTTCCCATTAGATGGTAGAAATGCTCCAGTGGAACGAGAAAGACTTGATGATTGGGATAGAGAGAGATACTGGAGAGAATGTGAACATGACTATCAAGATGATACACTAGATTCATATAACAGAGAGGACAGGTTTTCGGCACCATCTCGATCTCATGATGGAGATAGACGAGGCCCTTGGTGGGATGATTGGGAGAGAGATCAGGATATGGATGAGGACTACAGCAGGGAAATGGACAGGGACTTGGACAGGGACGTGGATCGGATCGGAAGACCTATGGATATGTATGATAGAAATTTGGATAATGAGTGGGACAGAGATTATGGGAGACCACTGGATGAACAAGAATCACAGTTCCGTGAACGAGATATTCCATCTATTCCACCTTTACCACCCCTCCCACCTCTTCCACCTGTGGATAGATATCGGGATGATAGATGGAGAGAAGAAAGAAATCGAGACCATGGGTATGATCGAGATTTCCGTGATAGGGGTGAGTTGAGGATCCGAGAGTACCCAGAAAGAGGAGATACATGGCGGGAAAAGCGAGATTATATTCCTGACAGAATGGACTGGGAAAGAGAACGATTGTCAGACAGATGGTACCCATCTGATGTGGATAGACATTCCCCCATGGCGGAACATATGCCCTCCTCACATCATTCTTCTGAAATGATGGGGTCGGATGCAAACTTAGACTCTGACCAAGGCCTTGGAGGGGTAATGGTTCTCAGTCAGAGGCAGCATGAAATCATTTTGAAAGCTGCACAAGAACTGAAAATGCTTCGGTAAGTTAACTACTTAAGATCATTTCTTTTAGTCAAAACCGCATTCAGACTGCTCTTTTTAAAATGATGTGTTATATTTGAATGGAATCATTTTTGTTCAAGTTCTTACCACATGATTTTAATTTTAATTTCTAGTCATTGAGTGCTGTTTTAGGGTAGGATGGATATTTAGGAACTGTATTAATTATAAACTTATGTCCTGAAATATGAAAATTTGATAGCCATTCTTGGCTTTTGTAGATATGTTGCCGACATGCCATGCCTGTGATTGTTTCAAGTTCAAACTTCAACTTTCCAGTGCTCTGGATTTCACAGAGCTCATACGTAAAATCCCTTTTTTCCCCTGAGGCAGTTTGTTCTTTGGTATTAGATCTGATAGACTTCATATTCACTAATCTTTGGTATAACTTTGGAAAGTGCTGGAAGGATTTATATTTTTCTCTGTTGAAGCTAAGAATGGTTTACGTGGAAGCAGCCTCAGATTTATCTAACTATTGATTCTTTCTTTTTGGGATGTTTTATCTTTCATTATAACTAGAAGCAGTATCTCTACTTGAGGATGTTACTTGTTTCTACATAATCAAATATTTCCTTTGTGAGATGGAGAATAGAATTTGGATTTCTTGATTTACAATCACCCAACTATGTATAGGTATCTACATAATGCTTCCCATTAGTAGCAGTAATAATAAAAGCTAACATTTATTGCACGCTTACTATGTACCAGGAACTGTACTAAGTGCTTTGTATGTATTAATTCATGTAATCCTTATACCAACTATATCCTGAGATGAGAATTTAGGAGTCACTGACAGATTGCAATGAGAAATTACTTTTTGAGTAATTTCTTAGGAATTAGCAATGTTTTGTGAAAATAAATTAATGGTTAGTTTTTGATATATTCCAATGTATTGTGTTTTTTTTTCATTTTTCAATTCTGGTCTACATTTGTGGATTATGCCAATTGAAATTATAACTGAAGCTTTATGACTAAAAAAGTATGAGGAAAAATACCTGTAAGTAAAGATCAAAGATCAGGTGCCTCAGGAAACAAAACAGATTTCTGTGGTCTATAGAAGATACACTCTAAGAGATTTGACTTTTCCAGATTACTCCTGAAGATAGTAGTAAATGTGGAAAGTATGCTATAGAACATTTAGTTATTCTCTGTTCACTTTTAAATTATGGACACCTTTAATTTAACACCTACTTTGTGCTGGCACTGTGCTGATAATTTAGCATGTATTATCTCAATCCTCCTATCTCAAATCCTTACCGCAAAGGCCTGCAAAGATAAGTAATAGTATTCTCACTTCACCAAAGACACTAAGGCTCAGAGAGTACCACTTGGCTACTAGAATTGGTAAACCTAGAATTTGAACCCAGTCTGTCCAACTCTAAAATCTGTTGTTTATGGAGAGCACCAAGCTGATTGGTGTTACTAAGCTGCCAAGGTTTCTTTCCTTTCCTTTTTGAAATTTCCTTTTCACCCGTTATTGCTTTGTATAGAAATGCTGGATACAAGGTGCCTCATCACCCTTTTTTTAAAGCTCTTTCTAGGCCACATAATAAAACAAAATATGTGAAGTGATGGGTAAGAGTGGTCATAGTTAAATACAAGTCACTCACGTTGTATTGGGAAAGTCATAGTATGATTTACATGAGGCAGAAAATAATCTTTTTTTATACTTGACCCTTACTTTGTGTCCATTTGGGTCATTACACTTTACAAAATGGTAGGGAGAAAATTGTAAAAGGTCTGAAGAGGTTGTGGTAGATGTTGTATGTGTTTACTGTGGGCATTGTAAGGAAAAGTGAAGGGAATTTGACCAGCGATTTAAAGAAAAACTGGAAGAGTTACGTAACTACTCTTTAGGAGCATGAAGCATTGTTTTAAAGGTTTAGACTGACAACTGTTCTCACTGTATACAGCAGGGGCTGTAAACTAAAATGCCCACAAGAACCACACAGGTAACTAAAATGAGTGAAAGCGGGTCAGTGTAACTCTACTGGGTTTGGTGAGGACTGTGGCAAACTGCTTCATATAAAGCAGGGAGCCACTACTCCACTGAGCTGATTGTTGGCATGTGGGAATGTAGGCCCAGTGTCTGCAGATCTCTTTAAAATTTGAATTTATATGGAAAAATATGTTATTTTGCTTTGTAAGTAATGGCAGCTAGCTCAGATTTTAAAACTAATATGGAAGCTAAATTTTAAAAAACCTTTTTATATATTCATATATATCCAAATACATTGATATTTGGCCCATGTGCCACCATTTTGCAACCTCTTATCTAAAGACTATTGAACAAAGAAAAAAATAGCAAGAGAGATTTTTGTTGGATGAAAGAAAAACATGACAAGTAGGTGAGATATTAAAATAGACTAAAGAGGCAGGTTCTAGAATCGGTCCTTGAAGATCTTCAATAATTTATCATTATTTTATAGGTCGTAGATGACTGATCAGTTAGCTCATAAAGGCAAGAGAGTATTACCCTGGAGATGCTTTATGGGCACTGTAGAGGGTTTGAAAAAAGGTTTTAGTTTCCTTTTTTGTTCTTCAATATTATAGTTATTTAGGAATGGAGAACACATGCCTTATGTACAATGGCAATTTTATTTGTTTACAGAGAACAGAAAGAACAGCTTCAAAAGATGAAAGACTATGGGTCTGAGCCACAGATGCCTGACCATCTACCACCCCAGGATTCGAGATTGCAGAATACATCTTCAAGACCTGGAATGTATCCGGTATGGGAAAATATGTGCCCAGAAAATGAAATGGTTCTTACTTTGTATGTTTGTATGTCGTTTGATTTTTTTTTTTGTATTACAATAAGTATAAATTTCCTCTATAAAAAATGTAAATTTTGGAAAAGTAAAAAGCTAATGGTAATGGACCTTTGAAAATATTATGAGTATGGTCGAAAGTGTGACAGAAATGCTTTTTCCCCCAGGGTTTGATAAGTACACCAAGCACACTGGAACTATATATATGGCTTGGTGTTCACAAAATTGTAGAATTTTCTTGGTAATCCTTTTTGTTCAAATAGTCCTGTTTTCCATTTGGACAGTGCAGGGACTCCCTGTGAGCCCTGCTCATGTGAGCTTCGTAGTCTCCCTGCCTCTTCAGGCTACTAGTCCTTAGCTAGGGAAGGGGTTGAACCTCGTGCCCCAGTTCAGGCAGTGAAGCTACGTTAAAGACTTGTGTGATTAAGCTCTCCCCTTGTTTTGCTTTCATTTTGTTGTTGTTGTTGTTTTACCTTTAAGCCAGTGATGGGCTTTTAAAATGTTATCATGCAAATATAAGTGAGAGAGAGAAAAAAAACACTACTGAACCATTTCATCAGATTAACTCTTCATTTCTCAACGTTCCCTTCCATCCTAATCTAACACACAACACTCAGATGTAATTGTTGATGTCAGCAACCACCATGATGTTGACTCCCCAAATCATATCTCTTGGCCTGTGTATGCATCCATCTGCCTACAGGGTTTCTCTCTGGGTGTGTCTCCTGCCAAACTCAACATATTTAAAATGGAGCTCATTACCATCCTCCATGAAAACTTGTTCTTTCTCCTCATTATCACCTAGTCACCCGAACTTGAAACCTGAAGTCAGCCGTAACTCTTTTCTCTGTCCTAACCTTCTGTGTTCAGTCATTCTGTTGATTAATTTTACTATCTTTTTAATATTGTTCAAGTATTCTATCCTCCACTTCCCTACAACCTCAGTTCCAGCCCATGTCAGTTCTTGCCTAGATTATTTCAGAAACACCCTAATTCATCTCTCTCCATCTCATTCCCCTCTGATCCATTCTTCATTCTGCTTCCAGAGTGATTATTTTTAAAATATTTTTTGAATCAAATTTTAAGTTATAATTTACATATGTTTTAAGCCCACAGTTTGAGTTTTGACAAATGTATACTAAAAGATAAAAAAAATTTCCATTGCCCCCAAAAGTTCTCTCATGCCACTTTGTAGTTAGGACTACCCTACACTTTACTTTAGGCAGCACTGATGTGACTGCTGGCCAAAACAGACATTTTATGTCTTTTTTTTTTGGCTGCGTTGGGTCTTCGTTGCTGTGCACGGGCTTTTTCTAGTTGTGGCGAGTGGGGGCTACTCTTCGTTGCGGTGCACGGGTTTCTCACTGCGGTGGCTTCTCCTGTTGCGGAACACAGGCTGTAGTCATGCAGTCTTCAGTAGTTGCAGCACGCGGGCTCAGTAGTTGCGGCACGCGGGCTTCAGTAGTTGTGGCACGTGGGCTCAGTAGTTGTGGTGTCGGGTCCTAGGGTGCATGGGCCCTAGGGCACAGGCTCAGTCGTTGTGGCTCATGGGCTTAGTTGCTCTGTGGCATGTGGGATCTTCCCGGACCAGGGGTTGAACCCACGTCCCCTGCATTGGCAGGTGGATTTTTAACCACTGCACCACCAGGGAAGTCTCCAAAATGGACATTTTAAAACATAAATCTCACCATGTTGTACCTTGGCTTTAGAACGCTTCAGTATTCTTGTGTTCCTTTCAGGATAAAATCTAGATTCTTTTGCCTGGCCTTTTATGTTCTTCCTGAGCTGGCCCAAGCTCTGCTTACCATTACTTGCTACTCCCTCTCTTTACTTTCCCTCCACATGGAGCTTCTGACAATTCTGTGAGTGTGACTGGCTCTTACTTCTCCATGCCTTTGCATATGCATGTTGTTCTCTAAACCTAGAGTTTCTTTTTTTTTCTCTTCCTATCCTCTCCTCCAACTAGTTAATTCTTGTTTATTTTTTAGAACTCATCTCTGTATCTTCTCTTCCACTTGTGTAAGACAATTGCCCTTGCATGTACGCCTGTAACATCTTATGGGCCTCTGTCAGAACCCTTATCATACTGTATTTGGATTGTCTGTTTTCTTGTCTGTCTTGCCTTCTGTCTTGTCTTGCCTTCTCTCTTATCTTGCCTGTCCTTCATAAGGATAGGAACTACATCTTTTATCTTTGACTCTCTTAGCAAATAGTAGAAGCTCTAGATCATAGATCCACATTTCTGCTTTATTCACTTGATAAATCAATCATAAACATTTTAACATATTGCTACATGCTTTTTATTTTTGATGCACAATTTATTAAAACTATTCCATTTAACAAAGTTAAACCTTTGTTTCTAATCTTTTATTAATACAATGTTAATAAATGTCTTTGTATCAAATTCTTATTTTTTTTAGTTTTAATATTTTTTTATTGAAGTATAGTTGATTTACAATGTTGTGTTAATTTCTGCTGTACAGCAAAGTGATTCAGTTATACATATATACACTTTTTTTTAAAAATTATTTATTTATTTATTTATTTATTTATGGCTGTGTTGGGTCTTCGTTTCTGTGCGAGGGCTTTCTCTAGTTGCGGCAAGCGGGGGCCACTCTTCATCGCGGTGCGCGGGCCTCTCACTATCACGGCCTCTCTTGTTGCGGAGCACAGACTCCAGACGCGCAGGCTCAGCAATTGTGGCTGACGGGCCTAGTTGCTCCGCGGCATGTGGGATCTTCCCAGACCAGGGCTCGAACCCGTGTCCCCTGCATTGGCAGGCAGATTCTCAACTACTGCGCCACCAGGGAAGCCCCCTATACACATTTTTTTTTTAATTAATTAATTTATTTATTTTTGGCTGTGTTGGGTCTTCGTTTCCGTGCGAGGGCCCTCTCCAGTTGCGGCGAGCGGGGGCCACTCTTCATCGCGGTGCGCGGGCCTCTCACCATCGCGGCCTCTCCTGTTGCGGAGCACAGGCTCCAGACGTGCAGGCCCAGCAGTCGTGGCCCACGGGCCCAGCCGCTCCGCGGCACGCAGGATCCTCCCAGACCAGGACTCGAACCCGTGTCCCCCGCACCGGCAGGCAGACTCCCAACCACTGCGCCACCAGGGAAGCCCCATACATTTTTAGTATTCTTTTCCATTGTGGTTTATCCCAGGATATTGAATACAGTTTTTGTGCTATACAGTAGGACCTTGTTGTTTACCCATTCTATAGATAAAAGCTTACATCTGCTTTCTTTATTTTCTACAAACCACTATGCATTATGCTTCAAATTCTTATTTTAGATAACTTCTTAAAAGTACTTTTAAACTCCTATAGTGGTATACTTTAGTTAAAGAACAAGGACATTTTTAATGATTCCTATAATATAGCCAACAGCTCTCTAAAATAGTTATATAACGACTATACTATAGCCTAGCAAGCATCAGCTACTTAATATTTTTGGAAGATTTAATATTTTAATAAAATGTTTTAAAATGTTTGGTAATGGGACTTCCCTGGTGGTCCAGTGGTTACGACTTTGCGCTCCCAATGCCAGGGGCCCAGATTTGATCCTTGGTCAGGGAGCTAGATCCCTCATGCTGCAACTAAAGATCCCGCACACAGCAACGAAGATCCCGAGTGCGGCAACGAAGATCCTGCGTGCCGCAACTAAGACCTGGTGCAGCCAAATAAATAAATATTTTTAAAAATAATAAAATGTTTGGTAGTTTCGATAATTAGTGAACATGAATATTTTCTGATAATTGTTAATTACATTTCTTATAAAAATCCTGTTTTATCTATTTGACTCTTAAGGTTTTTCTTACTAATTTATGTTATCCTTAGTATGGTACAGATATTAATCCTTTCTCATGTAAATACTGTAGGAGTGTTCTGTTTTTCACAAATGTATGTATTGCTTTCACTATGTAATATGAAAAAAACACTTTTTATTTGTAGACATAGTCCAGAATCCTTATGATATCTAAAGCATGTCTGGATAGCTGTGCTCCAGACGCAGTAGCTTTGTCATGCATAGGCATTTCCCTAACAAAGTTTAAAGTGCCGTAACCTAAAGTTTACCTTACATCATTTACCTAATAGTCATTTGTCTTTAACTCCAGCCTATAGTGGCCTCTTGTTAAATAATATTTCTTACGTTATTAGCCAAAATGTAATTTTGTTACTCAAAAAGTTTAACACGCAGCCTGTGTATGAATAAATATATAAGTAATGTGTATTGTTGGCTTTCCAAGGTCTAAAGTAGCTGTCAATTTGTTTGTCAATAGAACAAACCAGAAACATAGAACTAAGAGAAATGGGTAAAGAGCGTTCGAATCAGAGATTAAAATTATCTCTGATTGCAAAGATTAAAATAAAATTTGACAATTGGGTTTTAATATTAAGTAAATAGAACCTATCTACCAAGAGATTCTACTGTTTCCTTAATATACATTTCTGTTGACATTTGGTGGTTGTCAGAGAGATTACTAAATGTCCCATTTGGTATCTTTGTTTTGTTGTTTCCCGGTTCTGATGTTGTGTGTTGGTACCAGCCTTGCCACAAACTACTATTGTCAGTCAGACAATTAGATAGAAGTGAGGGAGCTAGCTAGAGTTTGTTTCTCTCACTGGAAATTCACTATTTTTGTGGAGGAGATAGGTTACCATAGTGGGGAGATAGTTTATAGCAGAGATTCTTAACCAGGTGGTGAACATCAGAATTACAGAAGTTTTGTTTATTTTAAACTAATGCCAGGACCTCACTCACAGAAATTCAGTAGGTTTGAGGTGGGCCTGGGATATTTGTATCAAATTGGCTAGCACCCTAATTTTTCTGGAAGGAGAAGAAAAAGAGGGTGGTTCATTGCAGGGAAGGGAGGAGGTGATAGTGTTGAGGGCATTTTTGTTTTTCCTTTTTTAAACCAACCTAAGGTATTTGAGGTATAATTTACATCATCTAATTTGCCCATTTTAAGTTTGTAATTCAGTGATTTTTAGTAAATTTACTGAGTTGTCCAACCATCGCCATAATCCAGTTGTAGAACATTTTCATCACCCCAGTAAGATCCCTTGTGCCAATTTGCAGTTAATCCTCATTCCTACCCAAGTCCCAGGCAACAGCTAATCCACTTTCTGTCCCTATAGATTTGCCTTTTTGGGCATTTAATTTAAGTGGAATCATACAATATGTGGTCTTTTGTGTCTGGCTTCTTTCACTTAACATAATGTTTTCAAGGTTCATCCATGTTATAGCATGAATCAGTACTTCATTTCTTTTTATTGCCAAGTAACAATCTGTTGTATGGCTATACCATATTTTGTTTATCCATTCACCAGTTGATGGACATTTGGGTTATCGAATAATGCTGTTGTGAATATTTGTGTGCAGGTCTTTGGGGGGGCATGTTTTTCTTGGTTAGAGACCTAGGAATGGAACTGCTGAATTATTTGGTAAATTGAAGTTTAACTTTTTGACAAATTGTTAGACCATTTTCCAAAGTGGAAATTTTACATTCTTACTAGCAGTCTAAGAGTCTTTGTGTTTCTCTACATCCTTGCCATCATTTGTTATTGTCTGTTTTATCAATTATAGCCATTCTACTGGGTATGAAATGGTACCTCATTGTGGTTTTAATTTGCATTTCCCTCATGACTAATGATGTCGAGCATATTTTCATGGGCTTATTGGCCATTCATATGTTTTCTTTGGAAAACTATATGCAAATCTTTTGCCCATATTTTTTTTGACTATTTGTCTTATAAGAGATTTTTATATTCTGAATACAAGTCCTTTATCAGATAGGTGATATGCACGTATTTTCTCCCTAATGGTGTATTTTAAATTTAAAGTACAAAAAGTTTTGAATTTTGAGTAAGTTCAGTATATCAAATTTTTCTTCAATGGATTGAGAACCAGATTTTAATTTCTACTGATACATGAAAACATGATGGTATGCTCATTCATTAAGCCATTTACTCTTTTTCCAGCCTCCAGGGTCCTATAGACCACCCCCTCCTATGGGTAAACCACCGGGTTCAATTGTAAGACCCTCTGCTCCACCAGCAAGATCATCTGTTCCTGTGACCAGGCCGCCTATCCCAATACCGCCACCGCCACCCCCTCCTCCTCCGCCACCACCTCCCCCTCCAGTGTTAAAGCCACAGACTTCAGCTATGGAACAGGAACGCTGGGATGAAGATTCTTTCTATGGCCTCTGGGATACAAATGATGAACAAGGACTGAATTCGGAATTTAAACCTGAAGCTGCAACGATTCCATCTGCTCCAGTGTTACCACCCCCACCTGTTCACCCTTCCATCCCTCCTCCTGGCCCGGTGCCTATGGGTATGCCACCAATGTCCAAACCACCACCAGTGCAGCAGACTGTCGATTATGGCCATGGCCGAGGTGAGTGAAAGTGGCAAATTTGTATTTGGGATTCTAAAGGAATTGTTAGCTTCAGCTTTGGCTTCCTTAAGCTTCACTCTTACAGTGTTTTTATCCCTGATTTTGTTTACCAGACATATCCACTAATAAAGTTGAACAGATACCCTATGGAGAAAGAATAACTCTACGTCCAGATCCACTACCTGAAAGATCAACTTTTGAAACAGGTAGGAGTCCCAGAGAGATCAGTATTTTTAAACCTTTTAGGACCCAATTATCATATGATTTCCCTTTTGGTAAGATTATCTGGGCCTCCCTTTTTTTTTTTTTTTTTTCAGTGTTCAGAAATAAAGTTTTTGTGTTTTTTTGTTTTAATTTATTAATTTATTTATTTTTGGCTGCATTGGGTCTTCGTTGCTGCGTGCGGGCTTTCTCTAGTTGTGGTGAGCAGGGGCTACTCTTCGTTGTGGTGCGCGGGCTTCCTATTGCATTGGCTTCTCTTGTTGTGGAGCACGGGCTCTAGTCGCACAGGCTTCAGTAGCTGTGGCACGTGGGCTCAGTAGTTGTGGCTCGTGGGCTCTAGAGCACAGGCTCAGTAGTTGTGGTGCACAGGCTTAGTTGCTCTGCGGCATGTGAGATCTTTCCGGACCAGGGCTCGAACCCGTGTCCCCTGCATTGGTGGGCGGATTCTTAACCACTGTGCCACCAGGGAAGTCCCAGAAATAAAGTTTTAATGGAACACAGACACACTCCCATTAGCTATTGTTTACAACTGCTTTTATGCTAACAAATCAGAGCTGGGGTAGTTGCGACAAAGACTGTATGTCCTATAAAACATTGACTGTCCCTTTACAGAAGAAGTTTGTTAATCCCTGTTCTAGACACTGGGAATTCAACATGAGAAAAATAAAAGTTTCTGTGCTTATGAAATTACATTCTAATGGGAAAAACAAACGAATAAATGAACAAGATCGTTTCAGACCTTTGAATGTATTATAAAGACAATGAAACATTTGATGTGATGGATAGTGAAGGTGGTTAATTTAGACAGAGTGGTCAGAGGAGGCCCCTGTGACAGTGAAGCTGAGAGCTGAATGACAAGGAGTCAACCATGAAACATCTGCAAACAGATGGTCCCAGTCAGAGGGAACAGCAGGTGGTAGGTCTCAGGAACAGGAAAGTGTGGTTGCATCACAAAGAGATGGGGAAAGTAGTAGGAGGTGAGATCAGAGAGGGAACTAGGGTTAGGCAGGGGCCAGCTCACAGAGGGCCTCTTCGAATGTGGGCCTCCCTTTAATATAGCTAAAAGATTTATAAGTTGAATTTAGGGCAACAATTTATACTAGTTCTAAATTTAGATGTGTACATTTCTGCTTTTATTTCAGAAAAAAAGGGATATAGTTCTTATTTTATATTGTTTTTATAGAGCATGTAGGCCAACGAGATCGTTACGATAGAGACAGAGATCGTGAGCCTTATTTTGATCGTCAAAGTAATGTCATGGCAGATCATCGAGATTTCAAAAGGGATCGGGAGACACATAGAGATCGAGACCGGGATCGTGGTGTTATTGACTATGACCGGGATCGATTTGACAGAGAACGCCGACCTCGAGATGACAGGTATGCTATGAGAAATATCTTTGCCAGGTGTGCAAATTACCATATACTTAAGTTCAGCAAAAGTCAGTGTAGTTAAAGGAAATTTAGTAAATGATGTATTTTTCTCATGCATGTGTGCGTATAATTTGGAGAGGGAAGAGTACCAATTTTCAGGAAACTAGATGGTTGAGTTTTGTGAGCTTGAATTCCAGAGAGTTAAATGGGAGATGGAGATAGCCAGAAAGGAAAGGAAAGAGTATTGTTAACAAAGTTGTAATCATTGCTTAGTTAATAGGCAAACAATTTATTTTTGCAATTTGTGAGCTCTGTGGATGTGTGTATGCAAGGCAGATCTAAATGGGAAAGCAAAATGAAAATATAAGTATTGACTATGTATAGTAAGTACCCATAGAAAAAATTGGGCAGATAATGGTGTTGCATTATAAGAGACCTCCATATATTTTTTGTTTACCAAAGCACTTACTGTTAAACCTTCTAGGACTCAGTCATATCGAGACAAAAAAGACCATTCCTCATCCAGAAGAGGGGGATTTGATAGGCCATCCTATGATCGGAAGTCTGACCGACCAGCCTATGAAGGACCGTCCATGTTTGGAGGTAGATTAGTGCCTTATTAACTATAAAGATGCTGAGAACTGAAAACAACATGAGATGCTTTCCATTGTAGTTATGGATTTAAACTTTCAGAGTAAAATGCACTCACAGATTTCTCAGAGGTGACAACATTATCACCAAAAATAGCCATGTAATTGATGAAATAAAATGTAAATTTCTCTTTTTACATTATTAAAGAAATTTTGGAAGCTAGAAACAAAATCGCTTATAATCCCACCACCTACCATACCACAACTATTGTAATTTTGTATATTTCCTGTCATTCTCTCTTCACACACATATTAATGAAGTTGTAATCAAAGTATAAATACAGTTTCTTTGTTGTGCTCGTTCCCATTGATATTGTGTACTATATACATTTTTCCATACGTAAACCTATTATATTAACAGCTCTATGATAGTCCATCAAGTGGATGAGATATATGACTCTTATTTTTGGACGTTTAGGTTGCTTTTAGTTTTTCACTGTTATAAATTACACTTAAACTAGAAATTCACACCTACTTATACAAACAAGCTTTCCTAAGCTGGTGACTCGTTCTCAAAATTGTAAAGCAGAAGTTACATACAGACGGACTATAAATCATACTCAGGACTATTCAGGAGTACATGTTATTCTTCTATATTCTGTTGCTTAACTTTTTTCCTAAGTTTAATACAAACAAGGATGAATTCAGTATTTTTCAGAACATTCTTTTTGCCTGAAATCATACCTAAATCTTTTCATTTTCTTGATTTCAATAGATTTACATTATCTTAAACTATCTCTAATTAAGGATAAAAGTAAGCCCCCAAATCACCATAACTTATATTACCTTAGGAGGAGTGGAGAGAGTTAAAATTTTAAATAATTACTGTATAAATAGTAATTTGTTCAACTGCTGGAATCCTAGGAGAACGAAGAACTTACCCAGAGGAGCGAATGCCCCTGCCAGCTCCTTCACTAAGCCACCAGCCACCTCCAGCTCCGCGGGTCGAGAAGAAACCTGAATCTAAGAATGTGGATGATATTTTGAAACCACCTGGCCGAGAGAGCAGACCTGAGAGAGTAAGTCCTATGTAAATGACTAGTTTTCTTGCAAATTAGAAGCTGATAAGAAATCTTTTTAGTATCCTGAACAGAATTTCTGTACTTTTCTGTGACGTAGTATTTTTTTTTAATTTTTAAGAAAATTTTAATTTATTTTATTAAAGTATAGTTGATTTGCAATGTTGTGTTAATTTCTACTGTATAGCAAAATGATTCAGCTACATAGATATATACATTCTTTTTCATTTTGGTTTAATCACAAGATATTGAATATATATAGTTCCCTGTGCTATACAGTAGGACCTTGTTGTTTATCCATTCTGTATATAATAATTTGCATGTGCTAATCCCAAACTCCCAGTCCATCCCCCCCACCCTCCCCCTTGGCAACCACAAATCTGTTCTCTGTGTCTGTGAGTCTGTTTCTGTGTCATAGTTAAGTTCATTTGTGCCATACTTTAGATTCCACATATAAGTGATATCATGGTATTTGTCTTTCTCTTTCTGACTTATTTCACTTAGTGTGATAATCTCTAGGTCCATCCATGTTGCTGCAAATGGCATTATTTCATTCTTTTTATGGCTGAGTAGTATTCCATTGTGTATATGTACCACATCTTCTTTATCCATTCATCTGTTGATGGACATTTAGGTTGTTTCCACGTGTGATGTAGTATTAATATCAGATTCAAGGCATCTTACCATCTCCAAATCATCATAAAATCTCATAAACTGCCTACCCTATAGAATCTAAGAAATTAGAGCTTAATTGCTTGGCAGAAAAAAATGTTGAAAGTTTTAGAAAATAATTCATAAGAACTCAATTAATTGCAATTTGAAGAAGGGAAAAGAGGATTTGGTTTTATGGTATGTGGAACTAAAAGAGGGAGAATTAGGAGACTTGATTAGTTTAGACATATTTTCCTCCATATGTATACATTCTTTTTGTTTTTTTTTTAAACATGTAGCTTATTATTCTTTTTTTAAAATATTTATTTATTTATTTATTTATTTATGGCTGTGTTGGGTCTTCGTTTATGTGCGAGGACTTTCTCTAGTTGTGGCAAGCGGGGGCCACTCCTCATCACGGTGCGCGGGCCTCTCACTATCGCGGCCTCTCTTGCTGCGGAGCACAGGCTCCAGACGTGCAGGCTCAGTAGTTGTGGCTCACGGGCCCAGCCGCTCTGTGGCATGTGGGATCTTCCCAGACCAGGGCTCGAACCCGTGTCCCCTGCATCAGCAGTCAGATTCTCAACCACTGCGCCACCAGGGAAGCCCCCTACATTCTTAAATTTATCTTTTATTGCAAAATAATTAGATTCCATTTAAATAAAATGGTACGGGAGATTTCCATCAGAAGTTTGACTCTGTATATGTATGTATGTCACTGTTTTAAAGTCTATTTCATATATTATTAGTATAGTTACTCCAGCTTTCCTGTGGCTGTTGATATATCTTTTTCCATCCTTTTAATTTCAATCTGTTTGTGTCTTTCAATGACACAAATAAAGTATGTTTCCTATAGACAGCATATAGTTGGATCATTTTTTTTATGCAGTCTGATAATTTTTGCCTTTTAATTGGATTGTTTAAATCCATTCACGTGTAATGTTATTATTGATATAGATGGCTTAAGTTCCCTGGTGGTCTAGTGGTTAGGATTCTGCGCTTTGACTGCCGTAGCCTGAGTTCAATCCCTGGTCGGGGAACTGAGATCCCGGAAGCCACACGGTGCTGCCAAAAAAAAAAAAGGAAGGTATAGATGGCTTAATTCCATTCTTGGATTGTTCAGTTGTATTGAAATACAATTGATTTTTTCGTATTGATCGTATATCCTTCAACATTGCTGAACTCATTTATTGGTTCTAATAGATTTTTAATGGATTCCTTAGGATTTTTCCTATATATAAGATCATGTAATCTGCAGATGGAGATGGTTTTACTTCTTACTTTACAATGTGTATGCCTTTTTTCTTTTTCTTGCCTCATTGCTCTGGCTAGACCTCCAGTACAGTGTTGAATAGATGTGGTGAGAGTGGACATACTTGTTTTATTCCTGATCTTAGAAAGAAAACTTTCAGTCTTTCACCATAAGTACTATGTTAGTTGTGGGTTTTCATTAGATGTCCTTTATCAAGTTCAGGAGGTTCCCTTCCATTCCTAGTTTGTTGAATGTTTTTATCATGAAAGGATGTTGGATTTTGTTAAATGCTTTTTCTGCACTGAGATTTTTTTGTTTTTTATTGTATTGATATAATGTATTACATTAACTGATTTTCAGATATTAATTTGAATCTCTGGGATAAACCCTACTTGGTCATGTTGTGTACTTCTTTTAATATGTTGCTAGATTCAATATGGTAGTATTTTGTTGAGAATTTTTGTATCCATAATCCTAAGAGATATCTGTAATTTTCTTGTGATGTCTTTGTCTGGTTTTGGTATCAGATTATATGCTTGGTTTGAAATGCTGGCCTCATAAAATAAGTTGGGAATTGTTCCTTCCTCTTCCATTTTTTGGAAGAGTTTGTGAAGAGTTGGTATTCTTCTTTAAAGGTTTGTTAGGATTCGGTGAAGAAGCCATCTGGGCCTGGGCTTTTCTTTTTTGGCAGTTTTTGGACTACTAATTAAATCTCTTCACTTGTCATAGGTCTACTCAGGTTATCTATTTCTTCTTGAGTCAGTTTCAGTAGGCTGTGTCTTTCTAGGAATTTGTCCATTTCTTTTAAGTTATCTACTTTGTTGGTATACAGTTGTTCATAGTATAACCCTTTTAAAATTTCTGTAAGGTTGGCAGTCATGTCCCCTCTTTTTTTCTGATTCTAGTAATTTGAATTTTCTCTCTTTTTTCTTAGTCTAGCTAAAGGTTTGTCAATTTTGTTGCTCTTTTCAAAGAGCTAGCTTTTGGTTCCATTGATTCTTCTTTGTTTTTCAGTTCTCTATTTTATTAACTTCTGGTCTAATATTACTATTTCCTTCCTTCTGCTTGCTTTCAGTTTAGTTTGTTCTTCCACTGTCTTATGTTGTGTCTTCATTTTTGTTTATCTCAAAGTATTTTCTGATTTTTCTTTTGACTTCTTCTTTGACCCATTGGTTATTTAGGAGTATGGTGTTTACTTTCTACATACTTGTGCATTTCCCAAATTTTTAATTTTACTCCATTGTGGTCAGAGACATGCTTTGTATTATTCCTGTGCTCTCAAATGTATTAAGGTTTGTTTCATGGCCTATCATATGGTCTGTCCTGGAGAATGATAGGTCATTGTTAACTCTAAGATCTCACTGTGAAAAAAAATCTTCTCTGGGTGATTTTTTTTTTCGTTGTGTTTCAGATTGTTGTTATAATGAGAGGATTGCCTGGCAGTGGAAAGACACATGTTGCGAAACTTATTCGAGTGAGTATGGGAAAGTGAAAGAATCAGTTGCTTTTGTTAGCCACTTGCCTTCTTAGCAAGTAACATGATATTGATACAGATATTTCCCATTTGATCCATTCTAGTTCGCCCATCTGGTAGATGCTATCTCATAAATTTTGATCTGCTTAGGCTACTTTGCCCCTGCTTGATTTGAAACTACAAGAAGATTGCGTGGTATTTAGCCATAAGAAAAACTTTGTGCACGTTTATTAATTTATTCCATAAATTCTCTTTAACTTTCTTGAATATATGATTCTTAGGATAAGGAGGTAGAATTTGGAGGACCTGCACCCAGAGTTCTAAGCCTGGATGATTACTTCATCGCTGAAGTGGAAAAAGAAGAAAAAGATCCAGATTCTGGAAAGAAAGTGAAAAAAAAGGTATGGTATATTCCTCTCAGATTACATCCTGATTCATAAATAGCATTGAAAGGAAAACATGTTCAGAGAGAAATGTGGCTTTTTTGAACACGAACTTTAGTACTCAGGTGTGAAGGAAAGACTAGAAAGTTGTCTCTATCCAAATGCTAACGAGGGAGGAGATTTAAGATGATTCTTTGCTTTTGCTAACTCCATATCTCTTTTGGGGGATCTCAGGTAATGGAATATGAATATGAAGCTGAGATGGAGGAAACCTACCGCACCAGCATGTTCAAAACTTTCAAAAAGACTCTGGATGATGGCTTTTTCCCTTTCATCATCCTGGATGCCATCAATGACAGAGTTAGACATTTTGACCAGTTTTGGAGTGCAGCAAAAACCAAGGGATTTGAGGTACAGATTTAAAAGAACTTTAGAGTACTTTGTGTTATCATGTAAGTGCTGCATTTGTTTGCCTAATCATTATTCATTCTTTCTTAGGTGTATTTGGCTGAAATGAGTGCAGATAACCAGACTTGTAGCAAGAGGAATATTCATGGAAGAAAGCTTAAAGAAATAAATAAGGTGATTTTTCTGAAGCACAGAGGGTGTAATATTCTAAACTTCATTTTGCCTGTTTCATCACTGTTGTCTGGAAATTCTTATTTATCCCCTTTGCTTTCAAAATATATTTTCTACCTGCTTTAGTAAATGTTTCTTAACCTTTGTATCTAAGGGTACGAGGTGTCCTAGCTCTTCCTGGAACTAGCCTGTTAGACTTCACAGTATTAGTTAAGTTTGTCTTGGATATTCTCTTGGTCTTTCTTTGAGTAGTTTCCAGAGATAACTTGACCTCCTGAATCTCTCAATTAGATGGCCGATCACTGGGAAACTGCACCTCGTCATATGATGCGTCTGGACATTCGTTCTTTGCTGCAGGATGCTGCTATTGAAGAGGTGAGCATTCTTTGGCTCGAAAGCAGTGCAAAAGCGACCTTTTTTTCCATCTTTTTTTACTTTGAAAAAAATTTAAATTACAGAAAATTGCACGTATAGTATTGTATTGGCCAGAAAGTTCGTTTGGATTTTTCCATAATGGAAAAAACGAACAAACTTTTTGGCCAACCCAATATAAGAACACCTGCATGACTTTCGTTGAGATTCACCAATTGTTAATATTTTGTCTCATTTTTCTCTATTTAGATTTCCTCTGTTTCTTCTTCCTCCTCTTCTTACTACTACTACTACTGCTACTCCTACTACTATTATTCCTCTTACTGTGGAACCATTTGAGAGTTAAAATGCAGACCTCATAAACCCTTTAGCCCTAAATATTTCAGTAGATATCTCCCAAGAACAAGGGCATTCTCTTACAAAACTAGAAGGCTCAATTATCAAATTTAAGAAATTTAACATTGATAAGATACTAAGTTAGGTAATATAAATTTCCTGAATTCTTTCATATACAGTCCATATTCATATTTCACCAGTTGTTCCCATACTGTGCTTTATAAGAATTTCTTAAAATCCAGGATCCAGTCCTTTCATACAAAAAATGGTTTTTCAGCTATGTCATTGTCATGAAAGACAAAAAATTTTTGAAGAGTATCGGCCACTTAGCTGTTTTGTAGAATGCCCCTCAATTTGGGTTTGTCATGATTAGCTTTAGGTTAAACATTAGCAGGAATGCTACACAAGTGGCATGGTGTTCTCAGTGCATCATATCAGGGGTCCTATGATGTCGTCTTATTTCATTATTGGTGATTTAAGTGTTGATCACTTGGTTCAGGTGATATCCATCAAATTTTTCTGCATTTTTCTCTTCCTAATAAGTAATCTGTAGGGAGATACTTTGAAACTGTTAATATCCTGTTCCCCGACAGATTTTCACAGATTGCGAATTCTTGTCTAAATCAATTACTAGTTTGAAATAAATAAATCTTTATTATGGAAAAGGAGAGATTTTTCTCTTTTAATCAGTTATATACTTCTGTTTTATTTGACCTCTTCCTGTGAATGAGAGTTATCTGTACTCAGTGTTGTCACTGTATTTTTATGTGTTTTTACCTCCCATGCCACTCCTCAACCCATTTCCTCTGGCTTCTGCCCCAGCCATTCTCTAGAGACTCTCTCACCAAATATTTCCATGGCAATGGACAATTCTCACTTCTTTTGCTTAATTTTGCAGCCACATATGACATGGTTGACCATGTCCACCTTCTTGAAACCATTTTTCTCTTGGCTTCTGTGAGTCTACCTTCTCCTGGTTTTCCTCTTGCATCTCTGGCCATCCCTTTTCAGTCTCCTTTGCTGGCTTCTCTTGCTACCCAGTCCTTAAATGCTGGAGTTCTTTAGGGCTCTATCCTAGGCTCTATTTTCAATCTGCACATTCTGTATAGATAATCAGGCTTTTTGGTACCTTGGATTGCCACTTACATGCCCTTAATATTAAATTGTAAAGGCTGGAATGCATTTTATCAATATTTTAACAGTAATTATATCTGTGTGGAGGGGTTATGGGTGATTTTTATAATTCTACCATTATTTTCTGAATTCTCTACCAAAAAATATGTATTATCTTAGTACACCTCAAACTCAACCTATTCAATATGTAATTCATCCAAACCTGTTCCTCTTCTCACGTTCTCTATTTTAGTAATTAGATCCATCAATCCACTTGGTTGCTGAAACCCTGACTCTCTACTCTCCATTATCTTTGACTCTTTACTTTCCCCTTGTGCCAGTGTTTAATTCTATCCCCCCACCATATAGTCAGCCTACAAGTTTTGTCAGTTTTACCTTATAAATACTTCTCTAATTTATCTACTCTCTATTTGTATTGCTACTATTCTGGGCCAAGCTATTATCATCTGACTTTTCACTATACCCTTTCTTACATTTTGAAATTTGAATCATACCTGTTTTACTTGATTGAAAAAATACTTGCTAAAGGTTTTAAAAAGAAATCCTAGTAATCCATTGTCATTCAAAACAGATAACCGTCAATTTAGATCATTATACTCAACTTCATAGAGAATTACAAAGATGGATATCCCAGGAAAATGAAAAGCAGGAATATCATCCTGTCTGTCAGTTCTGTTTCAAAGTTTAGGGTGTTAGAAATTACTTAGCATGTAACAGCAAGTCTGTGTGTCTTGCTCTGGGCAACTGTGCTCATTTCATATCTCAGTGAGGGACTCAACATTTTCCTAAATGTTAACTCAGTCTTTTTGTGTGTGATTATTGTGGTATTGTAGGTGGAGATGGAAGATTTTGATGCAAATATTGAAGAACAGAAGGATGAAAAGAAAGATGCAGAGGAAGAGGAAAGCGAACTGGTAGGAGACAGAACAACCACTTTGAACAAAGTGTCTCTTTATTAAAATTCTTAAGGGTTTAAATTCAGCTCTGTGATCAGATGACTATTGTTGATATGCACCTTAATGGTAAAAGTTTCCATAATCATCTTCAAGGAGACTTTTGGATACTTTTTATTTTTCCCCTGACCAAAGGAAAAGAACCCTCTACTGTGTTGTTACAAGAAAATTTTTAGAATGCTAAGAAACTTACCCTTGTACTCACTCATCTATTTGTGGGTGGCTCTAGGGGAATACACTTTTTAAGAAAATCGATTACATTTGAAAGGGTATTCTTACATTCCAGCAAATATGTGGTACAGCCTACCCAATGTATGCATAATTGTCTCTTCTTTGCTATAAGAGCTCAAAATTGATTTTCTATAAACTGAGGCAGAAGAACTTATTGAATGAGGAGGCAGAGGGTTGCCACTGACTGCTGGATTTGTTCTTCCGCATTTTATCCTATTAAGTGATGGGGAAAATGATTTGACTGTGTAGGCAATGCATTTTGCTTAGGCTGATTAAAGGCTTACGTAGTGTGAATTCAAAGTTCCCGTGTACCTACTGTAAATGCTTTTGATCACACCTCTGTAGTGATGTCTGCCTTACCCTGTCATTCAAGAATATGCGACCTATAGACTTACGTTATTTTCAGTGTTTGCTAATGGGGTACAGAGATGAGCAGTGCCTTGGAATAGTGTTGCTTTTTAAATTCAAAATATTATTTGTTTTATTTAATACTTCAGCCCTTGCTAAAGCTGCTTTTCATATTCTTCTGAAAATGTGCAAAGCGAGAACCCTGATTCCTAACCCCTAGAGAATACATTCTCTCTAAGGAGTGGTCCCATCAACCCATGTGTGTTATAGAGGACTCTGAATAGAAACTGTGTGTTTGCATAGAGATGGTGTCAATTTCTACATTCCTAGATTTCATATGTGGATTAAAAAATAAGCTTTAAAGTTAATGGCATTTGAGTCTCCTATGGTTTTTTTTTTCTTTAAACAAAGTATTTTTATTAATTAGGTTGTATTTTGACATACATGATCTAAGATGTAGGCAGGAAATTCACTTAAAGGTCCACGCTGTCCTGGAATATGGCTAATGACCAGTTTAGCTACTTGCAGCGTGTGTACTAGCAATCAGTCATGTGAGAAGTCTCTAATGTTAGCTTTCTGAAGCTCTGTCTTCCTTTTGTGGAGATTTCAGTTCAGCATATGGTTCATAACATCTGACTTGCTTAGGTGTAGGTCAAAACTTGGAACTTTTAATTGAATGCACTATTATTTTTAAAAGTGAAACACACTGTAATACTATATTTTTTCATCAGAAACATGGCAATGAAGCCTTAGAACTCTACCCTGCTGAACTATCTCTTTTATTTCCAAGTAGCCTAATATTTCAAACAGTGAGAAGATGATTTTAAGTTTTAAGGAAGAAAAGGGTGGTTCCAGCAGGGGGAAATTAATGTACTCATTTTGCTTATCTTTATGTTATAAAACTTCTCTTAACCTTTTTTCAAAATGCAGAATCAAGATCTTCTACTGTTGGTTTCTATTCCAAGAGTAAAAGATTCTTGGAGAATTGACCCTTGGAAAGGGTTAAGAGCAAGTCTTGTGTCATTCAGACCATTTTAATGGAATTTTCACTGAACTTTACATTTTCTACTCTGTACTGATTACTATAGCTGGGTGAAATCCAAACTTTTCTTGGTTAAGAGACTCCTTTGGGGGGATCATTGGTATGATATTTTGTCTTCTTTAGTGCTTCATTGAACCTCATAGATCTGACTCAGAATTTATAAATATATTATTCTAGTGATGTTTAAGGTTTTCAGATGATTTTTTGAGATACAACTGTACAAATTCCATCAGTACTAAACTTTTAGCACCATCATTTCAGCCTTTGTCTTGGTTTGTTCTAAACATGTATTTGGAAAGGATGGTATAATTTATAATCTGAAATACTACCTAATTAGTTGAAATTGAATTATTAGTCTGGCTTAAAGACTAGAAATGTATAAAACCTGTAGATTTCCTGGAAGAATGATGATGCTCTAGTACACTCTTACACAGAAGCTATTGTCATGAAGTGTTCAACATACTTTCCAAGTTTACCTGTGTGTCAGTCTATTCTATGAACTTGAACATTCCCAATAGTGGAAAGATATATGGATTCTTAAAAGAAGATGCTGACACCTTTGATGAATCTGTCCTATATAATAAGTCCTAATATTAAAGTTTGTATGTTAAGACCTAATAGAGAACAGAGTCCAAATGAAGGAAAGGGGGAATCAGTGAATTATGTGGAAAAAGCATACACTTGCTAGGTGAATAAACTGAAAGGCTTACTACATAGCTAAATAGGTACATTGTGAAATTTGAAAATCTTATGTAGGACTTCGTTTGAAATAAACCACCCAGTTATTTTATTAAATAAGATATAAATTGCCTGTGGAGATTTCTGGGTTTTCATATAATAGAAAGATGTAATTTTTTAAAAGACATCAGAAATAATAATCTAGTTTCCAACTGATGAAAAAGTAATGCTCTGAAATTGATTCAGTAAAATTAGTCTTTGTAAGATCTAACTGGTAAATGGATTGAGTCATTTTAAAATGAAGTTGAACTTCATAATTGTGTTCAGTGATATCAAGTATTCTCCCTTCTTTTGAGTATCTAAAAGTACACTGGAATATAAAGTAACTGTCTTGAAGAACACTTTTTGGACCTCATGGCTACTATATACTAAATGGCTACTATATACTAAATACAACAATAGCAGTTGTATTTAGAAAATAACCTAGCTAGTATTATAAATTCTCTGCTACTCTGAATGATATTAATTGAGCACAGTAACTACCATACATTCTTACCGTATTTGCTATATAGCTGTTGTTCAGACTACAGTTGTGTGTCCTGAACTGTAGTTGCCTCCAAGCGCCTTCATGATACTATTCTAAAGTGACTATTCTGAAATCTGGGCAGTGAAGTTTGGTGAATTTGGTAATTCAGTTTCTTCAAAGATAATGAGACTGTGTTTTCCCTCAGGATATATTTATAAATAGTGAGTGGAAACTGAATCCATTCCCAGTTTTAATGCTTTTCCGATTCAAAAGTGATGTGCATGTATGTGTCTCTTTCTAACCCTTCGAGCTTCTCTCTGTGTACGATTTAGGGTTACATTCCGAAAAGCAAATGGGAGATGGACACATCTGAGGCAAAGCTAGGTGGGTATTTCCTTTTTCCTGTTTTTATATGTGATACCTGATGGTAATGGTCATAGATCTTTCTGCTATAAGAAGAACAAGTTTCCCAAAATTTCTGCTTAAATGAAGATTTTTGGCCTACCTTACATCCTCAGTCTATTTTGTTGGCTTTCATTTATGTCTTGTGACAGAGTGAAAGAAGAGTATTTTAAAAGAACTACCTTCGGTACCACTTAAGGTTTTTAGAGTAAATGGAAATATGTGATAAATTTAGTAATAAAACACTGTCACTTCTAAAGTCCATTCATTTATATTAATCAGAAATGTTGGTGTAGGTGAGATTTCTACTTTTTTAAAAAAATGTTTAACTGCAGTCCAAAGTTGAACCTGATTATGAATACTTTGGGTAATAGTAGTAATAATAATAAATATTGAAGTTTAAAAATTAATGAAAAGGCAGTTATTTTCCTTGTATATAATAAATTAGAGTTTCTGAGTTGGGGAGGTAGATATATAATTCCGGTCTTTGAGGAGCCTGCTTTGTAAGATTCCGTTTAAATTTTCCTCCAGCTTGTCCTTAGTGCCAGATTACAAGGTAGACTGGTGAAAATGATTGTCTAAATCAAAAATTGGAGTTGCTTAACATGGGGTTCTTTGTCAAGCAGAAAATCATACATATCTAATGGATTTTCCCCCAATATTTCACGGTAATATTGCAGAACAGTTTTTTTTTTTTTACCTCACCTAAAGAGAACCATTTAACATGTTGATTAAGATGTATTAGTAAATAATTTAAGATAATGGTATAAGATTTTTTGAAAGGATGGACCTTACTAATATATGAAGTATGACTGTTGGTCTCTGCATTTCTCCTCCTGGAATTATGCTGTAACTCCAAAGCTGAAGTAACCATAGAAATATATCTTAAATTTATAGAACAAATGTGAGTCATTTAGCTGCTTCACTGTTTGGGGCATATTATCTGTGTTTCTGACATCAGAGGGATGCACTTTACACACAACTGCATAGGCTATGCTTTTCATTTTGCCCAGCTGATCATGTGAGCCATTGATGACGACCAGGTCCTATGTGAAAAGATAATTCCGTAAACTGTAGTATTACCATATTGTTGCGATAGGTGATTTGTTGCAAAGTCTAGGATTTTTTTCTAGTGTATGGCATGTGAAAATTGTATGTGGTTACTGACATATTCTTGGATTCGTCCTCCCTCTGTGGGAAATCTTAATAATAAACCATCTCCTTCCCTAAACTTTTAAAGTATTCATAAGTGTTTAAATGCAATTAAATATGTAGGAAAATAACAATCACAAATTACTTTTTTAATAATAATGCTTTAGATATGTTTATTTTAAGATTAGATTAAATCTGAAGTTCTGTACTTACCGAATAACCTATAAGACTATAAGATCATTTCCCTATTTTCTGGTTCTCTAAGTAGTGATTATCTTTTGGGGCAAAGAGAAGTGGTAATTAAAGAGACATGGGGATTGTAAAATATTTTAGCTAAGCATATAATCTTTAGAGGCCTTATGTAATATATTATCTAGGATAATGCTTTTTTTTTAACTTGAGCTAGTCCACTTTCTATTTTCCTTTCTAATCTCTAAAGAGAAAGGAAAATGGAATTTAGTTATGATTATTCAAGATAATATGACATTAATCTTGGTATCAATTTCTGGAAAAAATTCTGGCCTATCTACTATTTGCTTCTCAGAAAATACATTTTATGTAAATTCAGTCCATTTTAAAAGCAGAATGTTAGACAGTGATCCAGAAATAGAACTGTTAAATAAACCATTTCAATTAAAGGCACTGAAGATCTAGTAATGAATCTAGGAAATAAATTCTTACGTGTCTGCAGTTGGGTTTTTGTTTGTGACAGTGATGTTTCGTATAATGACTTGCCTCTTGCACCACTGTGTTATCTTGAGAGCTATATCATCTGTAGAGAAAGGCAGATGGAGTGTGAGCATTCCCGAAAGTGCTTGCTTCTTTGAGATTGGTCCATGGAGCCAATTGAGAAAAAGAAGAAGAGCCTAAAACATGAGGCTCTTCATTTGAGAATTAGCCTATTTATGTTGCCTTTCTTATCATAGCAAATTCAGTAGATTTGAGTAGCAGGTACAATTTATTTTTCTGAGTATTTTACCAACACTTCTTAAATTACTCTTGGTAACATGATTATGCTGGGTGGAAACATACTAAGCTTTAGCAGTGTCATACATTGAGCTAGACAAGCTGAATCTGTAACTGAGGAATTTTGATTTACAAATGAGTCTGCCAGTGAGAAAATACTCACTTACCTATAATTTTTCAAAGAGCTGTTAAATCTCATTGTAGAGTCTTGATCTGTGTTCATTAAGTACAGTATGCAGTTCAGCCTGTGTGTAAGTGTTAAATTGGAAGTGGTGTAATTTTAGAAAAATTCAGAACTGGCCTGAGCTGCATCTGGCATGGGTGTCATGGAGTTGTTGAAGACTGCCTGTGGCCCACCTTCAGTAGCACCTGAATGGCTCCTTTCCAGCTGGGACACAGGCACCCTAATGCAAGGGTGGGTGTTACATGCCACATCAAATGCTGGGATTCAGCATTCAAGCTACTTAAATTCCACTGACATGATTTTGGTTTCTCAAACTGAAAAACCAAAAGAATATTTGAGACTGTTGTCATCCTAATTTAGGCTTCTTCATATCGAGTACTTTTGCTTTTCTCATCTCAGTGTCATTTGTCTCTGCTTATGAGTTATTGTGTACTGGCCTTCTACATGTCAGGCAGTTTCATCTCTTCACAGTTGGAATGCAATTATTATTTGTATAGGCACGTAACCCTTGTGTGTTCACTGTGATCAAATTTTCAGAAATACCATTTATGTTTAGAAAATATATAGATATATCTAAAATTTGTTTTCTGTTGTGCTGTAATAATAATATATACTGTTTTGAAGATGTGGTAAAATTCTGTGACCTGCCAAGTTGGATATTTAAACTTTCATCTTCATCTTAAAACTTCACCTTTTGAAATTCAAACCTCTGAAAATCATTAGTATGAGTGTGTTGGACACCAGTCGTCTTCTGTAACTAACAGATACCCCAGATTCCTCTTCCTTCACCTTATGCCATACATCTGTGTGTTTGGGTTTCCAGGATGCCATGTGGAAGAGGTACGAACCTTTCTTCAGCCCCAGGAAGGAAACTTTAAACATGTTGTGCACAATAAAATTTCAAATTAAACATTACAAACAAGGGTGTTCAGACTAGAAATACATGCTCTTCTGAACTTCCATGTTGCAAATATGGGACTCCTGGTGTGTAACTCCTGTCATACACCCAGTGTATGAGGAAAAGTTCTTGCAGTTTTCTCACTGCCCTTCTGTATTGCTGCCTGGCCATGTTCTATTCTTAGAATTGAAATATGAAATTTTCCTTTGAAGTATGTTAATGTGGAAGTTGATCTTATTAAGTTTGGAAATCCTTTGAGGTTTATTCAATAAGTGTATTGGAGCTGCCTACTCTTCTGCTAATACTGTACACTGTTGAACTGAGAACAGTTTTACTGTTTGTGGGACTTCGTTGGTTTTCTAATACCATATTCTATGTCCCTGTGCAATCAAGGTGTCACTTCTTTAAGATCTTGTATAATATGGCCTGTCATATACATGTAGGTTAGAGCCATTTGGTACAGCATGTGATTTACAGAGGAGATTAGAAGACTGTTTCTGTTGAACTCAGTCCGTGTTAAAAATTTTCCAAAGTGATATGATAAAAATTTCTTGGGTTTTGTAAAGTGTTGTAGTTTGCCTTGCTGATATTTCAATAATATTGCTTTTATGGGGGAGGAACTTAGGAAATAAAAGCTTTGCCAAGTATGCAAAATCTTACTGGTTTTTGAGGCCTGTATGGTATGCACAGTTAGTTGTATGTATAACTTTTACATTTGAAGCATAAACTCACCTTTCCTCCTGCTTCCATTGTACTTTTCTTTTCATGTCAAGTTCTCTCCACCTTGATGCCTAAAAGGTTTCTATTATATATACACTCTGGACCCTTTATGGACTTAAATGAAGTGTGGTTATTGTGTGTTTCTGAAGTGTTTAGGTTTTCCTTTATTGACCTACTTAATAATAGTGTGTTTATAACTACAGATGATCCAAAAATTTAGTGCTTCAATGTAGTGCATATATATATATATATATATATATATATATATATATATATGTGTATGTATATGTATATATATATAAAACTCATAATATTTCACATGTAGAATTCAAAATCAGAATTAACAACCAATAAAAAAACCCACACATTTTCATCATGTGTTCTTGAAGACACCTAAACTCATATCTAATAATTTCTGAATCAGCAATCCCTGTTCATTTAATTGATTACAGTTTGGGGCTTTTGGAAAGCCTCTCAGATTGAGGATTCAGAAAGAAAATTCAGATCCAGCCACTTTGGCTGACTAGCCCTTAGCCTCAGGATGGTCAACTGCACTTCATAGTATAACCAAAGAAAGTGGTGATTTGTATAATCAACTTACTCATAAACATTCTCATGACGAATCGTCTCACAGCGGTCAGAATCCCAAGAAACTGTTAATCTAAAACCTTTCTGAACGTTAGCTTGGCTCATTAAGTTCTTGTACTACCTGCTTTTCATATAATACGATATCACACATGATTGCACATCTAATGGGTGGTGTTAATATTGTGTTAAAGAAAAAAAAGAATGGAAGAAATTGCTTTTAGAAAAACCCAATGTTGCATTTTCATCAGAACATGAGAGCTGAAGTGTTGTGATTTTAGGTGGGGTGGGAGGATAAGGAGGCCAGGAAACAAGGGCCTTCTCTTGTTCTGCCCATATTTGTTACTTAAACCAACATAGTAATATAAAGGCTGCCAGTATGAACACCAGATAAACAATGGAAATTGCACAGAACTTGATATTATCTCAGCCAAGAAGATAGTTTGGATCTACAAGTGATGCTGCTCTCAGAAATGCGGATGTGCTCTCTGACAGTGTTCCAGCCTTCTTTCCCCTTGTTTGTGTGTCGTGTGCCAACTCACACTCTTCCTTAATGCTGCGGCTCTGTGTTTGTC
This sequence comes from Balaenoptera ricei, assembly GCF_028023285.1. NCBI lineage: Eukaryota > Metazoa > Chordata > Mammalia > Artiodactyla > Balaenopteridae > Balaenoptera > Balaenoptera ricei. The sequence goes on from NC_082640.1 coordinate 160,530,842, forward strand.
CCTCAGACAAGTTGGATGGCTTGAGAACTGGTACTAAAAGGAAACGTGACTGGGAGGCTATTGCCAGCAGAATGGAGGATTATCTTCAGCTCCCTGACGATTATGACACTCGTGCTTCTGAGCCTGGGAAGAAGAGGGTAAGAGACTGTCAATAACTACCAACAGATAAAGGGCCCGTTTAGGCATCTGGTTTTAGAAAGTTATAGTCAGATAATCATATGAATGCTGTTTTTTTAGAGTGGTTTGGTTTATACTGTATCATATTACAGATTAAAAAAAGAGTCCTTACAAATTATCAGATCAAAATGTACAAGTAACTTAAAAAATGGAGAACAGAACCTCATATGGCTAGCATGTTGTCAACCTTAAAGGAGTTTGGAATGGCTGCTTGTGCCATTTTGTCATGGGGCAAAAGAGCCAGGTGCAAAGTAGAGTATTAAAGAGAATCTATAGGACTTCTTAATGGATTAGATGTTGAGGGTCCAGGATGGATGAAATCAAAGGTGACTCTTCAGGGTTCTGGCCATAAGTATTCCATGTATGTGGTGCCATTTACTGAGTTAGTGAAAAGTAGGGGAGACATAAGTTTGGGAGTGAAAAATCAGAAGTTCAGGGAGGTACCAGTTAAGTTAGAAGTGATAATAGGACTCAGGTCTCCAAAATTTAGAAGTTCAGATAGAGGTAAATGTTTTAAGAAGTAAAGAATAGTCCATTGTTAAATGATACAGGGAAGACAAGTAAATTGAGGAAAGAGGAATAGCCATTGGATTTGGCAACATGGAGATTGTTGATGTTTGATCAAAAAAAAAAGGTCAAGCTTTCTTAGAGAGTTGAAGGACAGAAGCCAGTTTGGAGCAGATGGTAGAATAGGAAATGAGGAAGTGCAGAACAGCAAATGTAGATAACTTTTTGAAGAAGCTTTGCTATGATAGGGAGCAGAGTAATGAAGCCAGGAGGTTGGATAAGTCTTCCACGTAGATGTCAAATTCAATAAAAGTGATAATTGTATATATCCTTTAAAACAAAATAAAGTGAGAGGGATCATATTACATATGATTTGCATAAACCTTTTCCCGCTAGTCTGTCTTGATCTTTCTATTTAAGTATATACAAACCTACAGTTCTTTTTATGTATTTATTTTTTTTGGCTCCGCCACGCAGCTTACAGGATCTTAGTTTCCTGACCAGGGATTGAACCCCGGTCCTCGGCAGTGAAAGCGCAGAGCCCTAACCACTGGACTGCCAGGGAATTCCCTACCGTTCTTTTTAAATGCCTGCCTAGTGTGCCATTGTTTGGCTGAATAATCAGTTATTTATCCAGTCCCTTATCGGTGGATGCTTATGCTGTTTTTGTTTTATTGCTAATATAATACTCTGGTTAAAGTCATATGCATACATCTTGGCATCTTTTTGACAGTATATCTCTAGGGAATATTTTTAGCCTTAAAGCTGCAAGCTCATAGAATATGATTTATCATTCTGACAGATACTGTGAGATTGTTTTCCAAAAAGGTTGCACCTATTTATACACCCACATGTAAGGAAATGCCTGCTTTTCCACACTTGCACCAGCAGTGCTGTTATTGAACTTTTTAACTTTTGACAATCTAATCGGTGAAAAAAAAAATGGTATCTCATTTTTCATTTCTCTAAGTAAGAATGAAGTTAATAATAATTTCTTTATCATTATACATCATTTCTTTTTTATGAGTTCCCTTAGTAATTCAATATTAAAAGGATATTTATTGTAAGAGAATAAAAATGCCAGTAAAACTTCATTACAGTGGATACCATTACAAAGGACTCCAGGTTTCAAAGCTCTTTCAAATATTGCAGACAGTCCCTAGACCTGCCCTTGTCTGTGTCTTGAGACCTGGTTAGTGGCCTTCCGTATGTGCCCAGCTCCATGCAGGGACTACTTGTCTTGATACCTCTTATTCCAGTTTTAAGGTTGGGGCAACAGAAAAGTAGAAATAGCTCTTCCTTGGGCATAATAATTTGGTGTAACAGTGAATAATTCCAAATGAGAAATATTTTTCTCTAGTTCATTTTTAGTCAGGTAACTATTGCTCTCTTCAATCAGGAGTATGTGATCCCATGTAATTTACTTTGTAAGCTGGGTGGACAAGAGCATGAGCGGTACACATCCTAATTCTTGTGGCTCCTCTTTTCACTCTCCTCCCTGCCTCCCACCCTCATTTCAAATAGCTCTTTTTTTTTTTTTTTTTTTGAGGAGATAGTAATTTTTTTTAACATTTTTATTGGAGTATAATTGCTTTACAATGGTGTGTTAGTTTCTACTTTATATCAAAGTGAATCAGCTTCAAATAGTTTTTAACTCTCACACCACTTACCAAAATCAACATCAGAGCACAGGGAAATCCTACAGGTAGCAAGGAAAGCAGGACTCATTACTCATTCCTTTCCTGGGGTCTCTTGATTTCTATAATTCAGCTTTTTATAAATATTGGGCAGGTTTCTGGGATTAATTTACACTGTAACACAAAGGTAGTTCTGTAGAGTTGATCATATTAGAATTTTACCAAAATGGCTAGGTTTTAAAATATAATTTATTTTTTTAAATTTCCACTTGCTTAGTTGGGTATAAAATGGACTTTAATTTGTGTTTCTTTGATAACTGTGGAAAAGTGAACATTTCTCTTGTTTTGTTTGCTGAACTCATACATTTCAGAAATATTTTTGGTGACAACGGATAAAATATATGTATCTGAAACTTTTGAGTATTGGTCAAGAGTTTTCTTTATTATAACTTTTTTTTCTTTTTACAGTTAAGATAAATGGCAAAAAATTGAGATTGTAAATCTCAGTGAAAGTACCTCTAGGAAGATTAGGAGGGACACTGACATTTAAGAAGCCATTTCTAGTTGAAAGTCATTATTTTGCTCCATATATTTTTAGTGTTTTTGGTAATTATTCATTCCTTCTACAGCGTTGTATGTCTGTGTGTCAGGTCTGTGCAATTGGAGGCCACTTAAGGAGTGGACCTCCACGGGAGGAGCCCAACATGTAAATGAATAATGTTGATATAGCATCAGTTTTAAAGACTTAGAATTTAAACTACAGATTTAAAAATTAGCTCTTAGTTTACTCAGGGCAAGATTGATTAGTGTGTTTAACTCTGTGCTAAGGAAGTACTGTGGACTGGTTACCGTTTCTTTGTTCAGTGGCCGCAATCCATCTGTCCATCCGTCCATCCATTCTTCATTCCCCTTAACCATAGTCATCTTTTGCTAAAATGTGTACCCTTGATCCCAGGGAGAGCTGAGAGAGGGTGCATGAATCTGTCAAAATAAATACATCAGCATTAATGGGCAGAAGGCCCAGAGATCTTGGTACACAGAAGCCCACATTGTTTATTAAAATAGCTTTTTACTGAGGCCCATGAAAGAAATTGAGTTATAGGTTTTCTACCCACAAAAAAATCTACTTTAAAAAGAGTCAGGTGTTATCAGTTTTCCCCCACAGCTGTTACTGTGTATCTTATCTTTAGCTAAGTGGTTGCTAAAAACAGTGGGGGTGGGGGAGAAGCCTAGTCATTTGATTACCATTCCTATAAATGATAATAGGGAGGGTCAGTGTACCTCTAAGAGCAATTACACATTTCCAGGTGCAGCATGGTTGAGCATGCTCTGGTTCCCTTTCCTTGTCACAGACCACAATCACAATAAATCACAAGCCATATTTAAAATACAATCTCTGCAGACTTTGGTACTAGGTACTGCAAACCACAGTTTCATAGTCTCTCTTTTTTAAGTATTTCATTTTTTAGAGGATATATCTGCTTATATTTTTAAAATTACTACTATAACATGTAAGAATCCATATTTTAAAAATATCGGAATACCAATAAAAAATATCCCTGATCTATATACTTGTAGTTATAATCTTGCCATAAATGGTATCAACTGAGTCTGTCTCTTGGTCTCTTCATCTCATAAATGAAAGTAATAATACCAGCTCCCTGTTTTCTAAGGATAAATTTCAAAAAAATTTATTATGTGGAGATAAATAAAACTTAGTCTTTCGGGACTTCCCTGGTGGCGCAGTGGTAAGAATCCACCTGCCAATGCAGGGGACATGGGTTCGATCCCTGGTCTGGGAAGATCCCACATGCCGGAGCAACTAAGCCTGTGAGCCACAACTACTGAGCCCAGGCGCTGAAACTACTGAAGCCCGGGTGCCTAGAGCCCGTGCTCTGCAACAAGAGAAGCCACTGTAATGAGAAGCCCACGCACTGCAACGAAGAGTAGCCCCCGCTCGCTGCAACTAGAGAAAGCCCGTGCATAGCAACGAAGACCCAACGCAGCCAAAAATAAATAAATTTTTTAAAAAAAGGAAAAAAACAACAACTCAGTCTTTGATCTAGGGTGTATATAGTCTGTTAGGGAAGAGAGATCTGTAAGTGGATAATTGCAATATAGTATGGAAGTTCAAAACTAGACATGTCAAAATCCAGAAGTAACTCCAGGGAAGCAATGATTAATTATTTGATTGGCAAAGGGCAAGAGGGATAAAGCAAGGGTTGATGACTAGACTCATGCCAGGTGGACCAGGTTAGAACAAAGACGTTTCAGGAAGAGAGTCTAGTTTATGCAGCCTTACAGAGATGAGAAATGGCCCAGTATGCTCTGAGAGCTGGAAGTAATTTTGTGTTGCTGTATGAAGTGCATAGGTACTGCCCAGAGATGCTGCAGGAGAATAGACAGGGCCAGATCCAGAGGGACCTGTGTGCTTGGATTTTATTCCGTAGGTAGGGCACAGATTTAAAGCTGTGTGTATTTTAGGACGATTCCTCTGGCAGAGTGGATCGGAGGGAGTGAGAATGAAGATAGGAAGACTAGGTAGAGGTTAGTGCTTTTCTTTAGGTAAAAAAATGAAGCCAGTGAACTAAAAAGGAGTGACAGGAGGGGGAAGGGGATATGACTGAACTGAGGGCTGAACTGTTCAGGAGCTGGAGTGGTTAGGACTTGGTGATTGACTAGAGAGTTTTCTTTCTGTAACTTAAGATATATGGCTTTCTTCAATTCTCCACAGTTACCTTCTCATTTTTTAACCTCCTGGCTTTAAATTAGTTATCCTACCCATTAGACTATTCAGAAAGCTAAGAGGCTCTTTGTGTACTTATTTTTTCTAAAGCCCAGCCTAATGCTGTGTTCTTTTTAGGTGAGATGGGCAGACCTGGAAGAAAAGAAGGATGCAGATAGGAAAAGGGCCATAGGTTTTGTGGTCGGACAGACTGATTGGGAGAAGATCACAGATGAAAGTGGTCACCTGGCTGAAAAAGCCCTCAATCGAACCAAATATATATGAGACTTAGTTTTTGAATGGAGTCATTACTCCTCTAAGGTAAGGGTACACAGTCATATAAATAGCCTACTGTTTGTTGTTTTGAAGAGTTTGAGATAAAGAAGACGGCATGCTTTGCTAAAAATGCTTCTCTTCTTGTATTGTTTTCTGGTTCTAAAAGAGTAAGTATGTGCTAGTTGCCAGCATTTGCAATACAGGGTATTAGAAAAGGAAGCAATTTTCTGCAACCTGGCTTACTTATAAAAATATAAGACTTAAGAAAAGCTTGGATCCTGTAGATTTGGGAAGGAGTGGAGTGATGAGAGAGACTAAGGTCTGCTGAATTTTCTATCTGTTCCTTCCTGCTGTGACAGCCTTTTCTTTTCTTTCCAGGTGGTTCGCTTTGAGGTGGTCTGAAGCCAAGGCCTCATGGAGCTTCGTTGTGTGTCACCTTGCTTCCACATTTCAGTTTTTGTTTTGTTTCTACTGCTTTAGTTTTTTAAAGTTCTCCAGTGTCCCCAAGAGGTATTAGGATCTTGCTCTACCCAAGCAAGACATTAATTTTTCTTTTTAACTACTTTGGGGAGGGAGGGATTGATAGCTTAACTGCGGAAGCCAGGTGGAGATCTGCTGGAGGACTCCAACAGACAACGTTTCCTCCACTGTACAGTGTCGCAGACTATCTCTATCATCATTGCTTTGTGGCTGTTTTTGTTTTTTTACTGTATGTAACTGGTAGCTGATTGTACTAGGATTAAAAAAAATAAACTTTCATGATAAAGCCAATGAGATTCATGGGCTGTACAGCATGAGCCCCTTTCTCTTGTTTTCTTAATTTTATTTTTATTGCTTTTTTAATATGGTGTGTTCTAATTACATGCTAATTGAACATCCCAAAACCTCTTTTCCATTGAATATTATGTAGCTCAGTGATTCCATAATTCATGTAAACACAAGGCTCAGTGATGTTCACAACACTTACCTTTGTTTTATAGCTGATTTCTTTCTCTATCTTTGTGTCTTGAAGACTAGTAGAGACAATTTCAAATATTCCTCAGTTCCCTGGAGCACATCTGTTCTGTATCATGATGTTTTATTGTTTTATTTATTTTTTGGATCCTTTCTCTGCTCCTCCCTCTTTTCTTTTCCTTCCTCTTCTTACTTTCTCCCTTCATGTTCTGTTACGTTTTGATTTTTCCCTGATCTGGCTTTGACTCCTGGTAGACAAAACTGATGTACTCCATGAAGCTTGGGAGCTTGTTGCCTTACTGCTAACCTTGAATTGTTGATTTTTTAAGTCAAGATTGCCGGGCAGGAGTATGGCGATGCAGAGTGCTCTGGTAGGCAGCCTTTAAGCCTGTCAAGTTTTCAGGTTCTTGCCAGATTGCTCATTATTGGGAAGCATGGCCTTCTGCATAGAATTTCCTCTCTTGTGAATGGTACCAGGTGGAGCCTAGAAATATACAGAGCTAAAACCCAAATATCGTTCCTGTTTAAAAACAGAAAAGGAGCTCTTTTCCCTTTTTCATTCTGCAAAGAAACAAAAAGTTATTTCCAGCATGAGAGAAGACAGAGAAGAGACTTCTTTCTCGAACATCATTCCCACTATGTAATTTAACTCAGTAAGCTGTAAATTTGTTTACAAAAGGCTTTAATATTTTGAAACATTTACTTTTGGGCTACAAATAAAAACCTTTTAGTTTTACGACCTACATTAAATACTGTGTGAATAGAGATAATATTTATTATTTATTATAATATTTATTACCATTCAAATAGTATCATTTTGGGTTCAAGAACTTGAAATTATAGTACTGAAGACTAACGGGAAATTCTGATGACTCTGTACTTTTTTTATCTTTCCTGCAATTCTGAATGTTTACATGTAAGAGGCTTTATGTTATTAACAATTCAATACTGAATGTATAATTTGCTACATTAAGTAACTTCCGGTGATTGTAGTGTTTAACAAGCTACTTTGATTGCTTATTGGCCGACAAGACATTTCTATGTAGTGATCTTTCTCAGCCGCCTCTCTTGTGTTGAATTAAGGTACATCACAAGATAGTCAATAGAATTATCATTTATACAAAGACCAACTTACTAATTACTGAATCTACCAAATGTCCGTTCTCATCAAAAAACAAAATTTCCAGAATGTGTTCTTTAGTTCAGGAGATATATATGTTCTTATAGAGAATGTTTTACTTCAGTTTTCTTAACCTTTTTATGTTCTGACTGACAGTATTCAGAATGCCAATGAAATGAGAAGTGTTAGTCACCCACGAATCCCTTTAAATCTGTCATGCTTTTGCCTTGCAGCCATGGCTTTGTGTCTGCGATCTTATGCCAAGAGGAGGCAGGGAAAAATGAACAGGGTCAGAAATAGCCTCTGCTGATTTTAGAAGATACAGATTTAACATGACCTTAGGCGATGAACATAGAATGTTGCCTACTTTAGGAAACTGGTATAACACATAACCTCGATGAAAGGAGATTAATGAAAAACAGATCAGGCACCAAAAAGAAAGTAATAGACAGTCAGTTGATATTTGACTTTGCTGTTAAGAAATTCTTAAATTTACATTATTGCTAGAAGCAGAATAGAAGAAAAAGATCAGGAATATCTTGGAGAAATTTGGTGTGGTTAGAAATTGCCTTGATAACACAGATACTTTAAGTTTATTAAGAGATGTCCTTGGAATACAGAGGACCAAACTTGGGTTGCATTTATTTGGTAGCATTTTACTGTTATTTATTAACATTGTTTTCCTTATCTCAAAAAGCTGCTTGGTACGTGTTTTTTCATTTTTATTTTAAACATATTAAGTTTAAAATCTTTTGTGATATCTGTGTCTTAATACAAAATAGTCCGATGTTGGAGAAAGTTCCAGTTATCTTTAATGTTTCAGATCTTTTAAACTAAATATAAAACCTCTCACTTCAGCAATTCAACTCTACTTGTAAACTCCCGTGCAAGTAATGTGGTAGATGAGATGCAGAAATTTTTCTATTTGGGAATCATTTATTTAGGGTTAAGCTGGCATATTCAAAATATGTTGTGACTGATTACAGAGATCAAAAGCCATTAATAATACACGGTAGTCTGCTTGTTGACACTCTTTTGATTCACATAATTTCCCAGAAGTTCAAGTTTGATTAAGATATCAATAGTTAATTCAGAAGTTTTTTTGGATAAAGATAAAATCTTAAATTTTCTGGTTGGATTCATTTCTTTTTTTTTAATTTATTTTTTTATTTTTTTATTTTTTGGATTCATTTCTTGTGAAAGAATTCTGATTGTTGATTGGATAGATCAAAGTAAGTGCCATCTCATCTGGAGACCAAGTATTAAATTCTGAATTGGATTGCCTAAAAATTTATTACTTTGGAGGCACCTCAGCTTTTTGTTTAGTGTTTTATCTTCCTAACTACACAAGGTGCAGGTATTTTGGTAATAATAGACGTCTAGAGCCAGCTTACTGGTAGCACTGTAAAAGCAGCAGGTTGTCAGCTACAAAGAGACCATACAGCTGTTTCAGATGGATTTTAGAGTTCAGAGTTACCAAAACTGAGATGAATTTTACTAGGCTATAGAAGAATGATTCCTCATTTCTAGTATTGACAGACCCTAGTACAGGTTCAAGTTACTTTCTTAGAACCTATGTGACGTTAATCAAATTATTTACCCTATCTGAGCTCCAGTTTCCTCGTCTATAAAATAAAAATAACAAAACTCACCTATTAAAGGTTTCTGTGAGGGGTAAATTGAGATAATGCTTGTAAAGCTGCTTGGCACAGTATCAAGCTCAAAAATTGGTAGCTGTCATCATCATTATTTTTTGACTTGTTCTCATACATGCTTTTAAAATTAAAAATTTTCACTTGGCTTGAAGATAATTGTCACCTTTTATAGTCAGCTACTATGACTGAGTTAGGCCATATGAAATAGTGCAGTGAGTGTAGGTTGGAAGAGTAATAATTTAGAAGCATTTTCAGGTAACCAGTGAAACTGATCTTCAGAACTAGTATGGAGGCTTAAGAGGATCACTTAGGTACAAAGGCTCATTAATATAAGTACCCAGGAGGGGATGAGTAGTAATGGAAAGCTATTGCCAGACCATATGTATGAGCAAAGGCACTGAAGCATTGATTTGCCTTGTCATATATTCAAAAAGAAAATAGTAATTTTTATGAATAAGTAATACATTCATATGGTATGAAATTCAGAAGGTTCAAGAGTATGTATAGTGACATCTCCCTTCCATCCAAATCCTCAGCCTCCTACTATCCCATCTATAGAGGCAACCAGTGTTGACTGTTTCTTTTGTGTCCTTTCAGAAAAATTCTGTGGATAAGCATTAACATTTTTGTTTCAGTTTACTCAGATGGTAGAGTGCTACACACACTACTATGGTGTTTTTTGTTTTTTGCTTTGTAGTATGTCTTAGAGGTCATTCTGGTCATATAGAACATTCCCATTCTCATCCCCGCCCTACTCCCCTCTCCCTCTTCTTCCCCTCTTCTCTTTCCTCCTCTTTAATTTTCCAAAGGTACCTTCTTATTGTAAGAAGCTTTACTGATAATTTTTAGAAATTTATCTGTATTTCTCTTCTTTTCATGGCATGGAATATATACTGTGTGAGTCTGTTTCTGTACAGTTTTATCACGTGTGTAGGTTTGTGTATCCACCCCCATCTTCCTCCCCCTCCCACCCCCCCATCTCTAACCCTAGGCAAACACTAATCTGTTCTCCATCTCTGTAATTTTATCATTTAAAGAATGTTATATAAATGAAGTCATATAGTATGTAACCTTTGGGGACTGGTGTTTTGGCTTTTTTCACTTGGTGTCATTCCCTTGACATTTATCCAAGTTGGTTATGTGTATCAATAGTTTGTTCCTTTTTATTCCTCAATAGCATTCCATCCCATCCTCTTTTATAGCTGTAGAATGTTTTATTTTATGTCTTTACCATAATTTAACTTACCAGGTCTCTGTTGATGGGTATTTAGGCTGTCTTTTGCTGTTATAAATTGTGACTTTCATATATTGTCATCATTCCACCACTTCTATACTTGCCTAATTTCTAGCAATGAAGGAACACTACTAATGGCATCCTTTACATAGACATCCTCAGAGGGTGACAGGTGCTTAAGAGCCAACACAACACATCTCAGCGATGAACTGTCAAGGGAGATGACAAATGAAATGAAAAAGGCAAATCTTGTTTCCTGGAAAATCCTGCATGATAGAATTCTGACAAAGTAAAGAACCGTGGTGTGTCTTAGAGGGCTAGAGTGGCCAGACTGATGGTTCATGGTCCACACATGACTGAGAGTTAAGACCTTAGTCCACTGTCCTCTGTACCTAGGTATTTATGCTTCTGCACCTCAGTGACTGATCTGATCTCAGTTCTCAGGCTCTATTGCTTTCACATCAGACTGTAGTCAAGGAGCATCCTCGTGACTGAGGCTGAGCTTCTGCAGTTATGGACAGCCCTCGGCCTGCTAGCAGGAATCTGCATTTGTGATCCTATGAAGGACCTGTAGACTTAATGGTTTATTATGTAGGGAAAAACTTGACTTTGAATCTTCTACTTAAGAAGCTTGAATTTTTTACCGAATATTCACATTCTTGTTTTTGACAATATTGATCTAGATTATAGATCCCTTTGCTTTGATATTTGAAGAATTAAAATAATTTCTTCCACCATGACTTGAAATCCCACTCTCAGATCTATTGTTTCTGATAGTGAGTTCCTATTTCTTGACTAGGTATGTCTAATTTTTTTTTTCTTTTACAGCATCTAGCTCAGTGCATGGCTCATATATCTGTAGAGTGAATAAATAGAGGGGATGCCTCCTATGTGTATGGCAGTGGTCACTCATTCAGAGTCGGACAGGTGACACATGTGTGAGGCAGAGGGTGGAGACTGTGGCAAACTGGAAAACAAGGTAGGTCCTGTTAAAGGGGAGGCGGCACCTGCTCAACCACAGCAGACTGTGGCCATCTGGGGATTTGGATCTTGTGTTGCCAGATTTTCTGGGGTTTCAAGAGAAGTGAGAAAGCTGGATTTTTATGTGAGATCTTCAATATTTCAGCACCAGGAACTTTTTTGTTTGGTTTGTTTGGTTTTTTTGTAAATGCTTCAGCACACACAGGCTGCCTGTCATTTCACACTTGAAGGCTGCGAATTGAAATTCTTGATACTAGGCAAGAGGTTGAAGAGACCATAGAGCTCATTCCTGTTGAGTTCCTTCATTTTACAGGTGAAGTTTCTGAGGCTGAAAGAAGAGTAATGACTTGCTCACTTACTTGATGGCAGAACAAGGCTAAAACTTGGTTTTCCAGGTCTGTAACCTGGCACTTTCTTTTTCCTTAAGTACAACACCCCCTTTATGAGGGCCTTCATAAGTTCTAGGATGGCACATCCTCCGGTATTGAGTATGTTGTGTGTGCATGTGCACAGGTGTGTGTTTACTAAATTCTGTGGTCCTGGAACATTTGATTACCTCTGAAACTATCTTGACCTCTCAAGAAGCAAAAAATAGCTATACACATGGGCTCTCATTTATTACTTATTAGATTGGTTGACATTTCTTTTTAATCACAGAAGCTTAAAAATTTGACAAGAGTATTGAATCGATTATTGTACAAGTGCAGTGGGGTTTTCTCTAGAAAACCACTCATGTATCTATGCTTATAGAAGCAGCTAGCTTATCTACCTTATGTAGAAGCTTATCTGAGATATAAGCTCAGATAGCTTATAGGAGTAATTTTGTTTTCTGTAATTTATAATTTCTTATGTAATGTAACCAGCCTATTTGCTTTGGCTCCAATGACAAGTGTTACTCCTACTTCACTTGGAACTTCCCTATTACCCACTTTATTAAAGACAAACGCATCAACTTAGCAGTGAAGTCTGTCAGTAACATGATCCCAACTACTTCTCCAGCTTTCTCTTCTACCTTTCTTACCATATGTACACTATACTTCAGGTACACTGTGTGACTTACTGTTCCCACAACACTCCCTAAAATTTCTTGGTTTACTGCCTCCTTTTTATCTTATCCTTTAGAAATTGTAACTATCTTAATTTGCCTTTCTAGGAAAGTAACTTATATACCTCTCTATTCCTTCTTCCTCATCCCTTCCCACTCCCAAATGCAAGCTCCTAGAGAGTAAGAACTGTTTTATTCATCTTCATCCTTGTAATACTGAATATGCAGTACCTGTTATGTATAGTTGGTGCTCAGCAAGCGTATTTATTTATTTATTTATGCTTTCCTTTTTTTGTTGTTTTCTGGTTTTTTTCAACAAGCATATTTAGAATTGATGGCATGGTATATTTAAATGTGAAGTTAATACATATAGGTAAAAATGTATGTAATTTACAGAACTCCAATTTTTGTTTGCTTCTTCACTGCCTCTGTATCTTTTGGTTGGTGGCATATCCATAAATGTTATATAAATCAGGCATTAGAAATTCAAATGCCTAATATGGACAGGAAGATATCATAAGTGAGAGAATTGGCCAGTAGTTTCACAATGGCATGTTAAGTTATATTCTTTCAGCAGAAACATACTTTTTTGCAATTGGACATGTAGAAATATTCTTCATTCTCATAGAAAAATATCCTCTTTTCCATTTTTCTTAAAACATCTGACACTCTGTATCTTTAGCTTTTCCACTTTTGGTAGAAATGTAAGTACAAGTATTAATTTTCTTCCTAACTCTCCTGTGAGAAAAACAGCAGTGGAAACAGAATGATAGTGGCAACTGACTCTCAGCCTCAGTACTGGGGAGGCAGTAAGGCATGGTGGGGACTGGGATGTTGCAGAGTGCTTGCCCTATCTCAGTGAGACAGTTCTTCTCCAGCCAGTGGTTGCCATGAAGCAAGACCCAGTGTTACCAGATGAAGATAAAGTAGAAATCTGGATTTTTGTGTGAAATAGTCTTCTCAAAAATACCATGGGGACAATACAGTAGAGATAAATCATATCTGAAAGTCACATATTTCAGCCATCATTTTGGGACTTCTGACAGATACCATAAGGGATGGTGAATCTTGAAAGATAGTTATTGCAAAGAAGATATTCTATAGGAAAGGAAACATCAGGTTATATCACATAGATGGTATAAAAATATTTTGACGAGCACCTTTTAACTGATGTTTTGGAGTGAGCAATTCTGTTTTCATTGAGCCAGATGGTAATACATACATAATGTACTAATGCTGAATTTGCAGTGGGTTGATTTTTGTCCATTGCTTGCTTTGACATGGAAGCATGTGTATTGCCCCCCTCCTTGGCTAACATCCTTCCAGTGCTTCCATTTATCAAGATGCAGGTAAGCACCTTATGTGTGCGCAGTTAAATAGTGGGCACACACCTGTCCCACAGAAAGAAGACAGCAAGAATTCCCTTTGGTTAAGTGGAACAGCTAAGCAGCCATACCTGGATGCAAATTTGACCAGAATGTTCTCTTAACTCTCCATTGCTTTCTACTGTTTCCTCTGGGGGAAGAGGATGCGTGTCATTCAGCTTCTTTGTTGGCACCTATCAGTGTCAAGGTGGGTATACTTTTGATATGTTTGATTTCTTAAAGTATGTTTTGGGGCATTATCTTTTTCAAATTCATTTCAGCCATAAAATATGAACTCATTCTCATTATTTAAAAAAATATATGACATATAATACTAAAACCCCCCCATTGAGCAACAAACACCTTAAAGTCTTAGAGGTAGTTACTGTTATCATTTTGGAGTGTGGCTTTCCAAACCATTTTCTGCGCGTTTGTATACATATACATGTATCTATAAGGATATAGTTTTATTGTTTTTTTCCATGAGTGATATTCTTTACACGTTGTTTTGCAGACCTACTGTGTCATATACATGTACACATATACATAGGTGTATGTGTGTATTCTATTATAGGTATATAACATAGATTATTTTCCCTTATTTGTGATAATTTTTCACTGTCATAACAATGTTGCATTGAACATCCTTGTAAATGCCCCTTTTGGGGTATATTTTCAAATTTTCCAGGGAAAATACAGAACTAAATTACTGGGCCACAGGGAAACAATTTTTTATGTCCTCCTAATAATTATCTGTACATGTGTTTTAGAGAGACTCCGAACTTAATGTCCAGGGTTCCAAAAGAAATGCTTTTTTCCGGTATTTTAGAATCCTAGTTTTCTATGCTGCTGTCATTTGAATTCTGCCTTTTCAGTTAATTCAGAATTGATATGGGTAAGCAAAATAGGTTCTAAGTTCTAGCTAGCCATGTTTCAAAATTAATAAGCTTTTGGATGATGTGTTACAATGGTGGGGAAATTAAATTTTCAGTTGAGAAGATAATCTCCCTTAATCATGAAGTTCTTTTTTCCAAGTCTTTGCTCCCTTTGGAATTATAACAGCTGAATCCACAGGAGCCATGAAAATATTTTCTCACATCACACATTTTTTAAAATACTAGTTTGAATAGTCCTGGAAAGTGTAGGTTTTGATACTGTGCCCTTTTCAGGAAAAAATATATATATATTGTTTTAGTGAAGGTCACTTTTCTTAAGGGAATCTAGTTCATTTATTTAGGTATTAAAACTTTTATTAAAAGAATATTCCTTACACAAATTACTAATGTCAAAAATGAAAGAAGATGTCACTACAGATTCCATGGAAATTAAAACGATAACAAAGGAATACTATGAACAGCTCTTTGACCACAAATTGGATAACCTAGATGAAACAGACCAATTACTTGAAAGACACAATCAGCCAAAACTCACACAAGAAGAAATAGACAATTTAAATAGGCCTATATCTATTAAATAAATCAATAATTATTAACCTTTCAAAGCGGGAAACACCAGGCCCAGATGGGTTCACTGGGAATTCTATCAAACACTTAAGAAAGAAATTATACCAACTCCTTATGATATCTTCCAGAAGATAGAAACAGAGGAAATACTTCCTAACATACTATGATGCCAGCATTATCTTAATATCAAAACCAACGACATTACAAGAAAACTACAGACTACAGATTTCTCTCATGAAATGCAGAAATCATCAACAAAATATTAGCAAATCAAATCCAGTTATGTAGAAAAAGAATTATATATCACGACCAAGTGGGAAATATACCAGGTATGCAAGGCTGGTTCAACATTCAAAAATCAGTTAATATAATCCATCATATCAGCAGACCAAAGAAGAAAAACCACATCATATCAATAGATGTAGAAGAAGTGTTTAACAGAATCCAACCTATTCATGGTAAAACTCTCAGTTAACTAGGGATAGAGGGGAACTTCCTTAACTTGATAAAGAATATCTATGAAAACCCTACAGCTAACATACTTCATCATACTTAATGGTGAGAGACTTGAAGCTTTCCCCTTAAGATCAGGAACAAGGCAAGGATGTCCCCTCAGACCAGTGCTTTTCAACATTGTATCAGATGTCCTAGTTAATGCAGTAAGACAAGTAAAGGAAACAAAATGTATATAGATTGGGAAGGAAGAAATAAAGCTGTTCGCAGAAGATGTGTTTGTCTGTGTAGAAAATCTGAAAGAACCAACAGACTCCTGGAACTAAGGAGCAATTATAGCAAGGTTGCAGGATACACAAGATTAATTGATAAAAGTCAGTTGCTTTCCTATGTGCCAGCAATAAACAAGTGGAATTTGAAATTTAAAACAATACCATTCATGTTATCAGCCCCCAAAATCAAGTACTTAGGTATAAATCTAACAAGACATGTACAAGATCTATGTGAGGAAAAAGTACAAAACTCTGATGCAAGAAATTAAATACAGATATTCCATGTTTATGGATAGGAAGACTCAATATTGTCAAGATGTCAGTTCTTCCCAAATTGATCTATAGATTCAATGTAATCCCAGTCAAAATTCAGCAAAATTTTTTGTGGGTGTCAACAAACTGATTCTAAAGTTTATACGGAGAGGCGAAAGACCTGGAATAGCTAACACAATATTGAAGAACAGAATTGAAGGACTGGTACTACTTACTTGAATTTGGACTTGAAGACTTACTATACAAGTATAGTAATCAAGACAGTGTGGTATTTGTGAAAGAACAGACAAAAATAATTAAATGGAATAGAATTGAGAGCCCAAAATAGACGCACATGAATATAATCAACTGATCTTTGACAAAGGAGCAAAGGCCATATAATGGAGCAAAGATAGTATTTTCAACAGATGGTGCTGGAACAACTGGACATTGACATGCAAATAAGTGAATCTAGATGCAGACTTACACCCTTCACAAAAATTAACTCAAAGTGGATCACAGACCTAAATGTAAAACACAAAACTATAAAACTCCTAGAAGAGGACATAGGAGAAAATCTACATGATCTTGGCATAACCCAGGAAAGCAAGAATTGATAAGTTGGACTTCATTCAAATTAAAATTTCTGCTCTGCTAAAGACACATTCAAGAGAATAAAAATACAGGCCACAGGCTGGGAGAAAATATTTGCAAACCACATATCTGATAAAGGACTATTATCCAAAATCAAAAAGAAGTCTTAAAACTCAACAATAAGAAAACAAGCCAATTTTAAAATGGGCCAGGGCTTCCCTGGTGGCGCAGTGGTTGAGAATCTGCCTGCTAATGCAGGGGACACGGGTTCGAGCCCTGGTCTGGGAGGATCCCACATGCCGTGGAGCAACTGGGCCCGTGAGCCACAACTACTGAGCCTGCGCGTCTGGAGCCTGTGCTCCACAACAAGAGAGGCCGCGATAATGAGAGGCCCGTGCACCACGATGAAGAGTCGCCCCCACTTGCCGCAACTAGAGAAAGCCCTCACACAGAAATGAAGACCCAACACAGCCATAAATAAATAAACAAACAAACAAACCCAAAGTTTAAAAAAAAGGCCAAAGACCTTGACACCTCACCAAAGAAGGTATACAGATGATAAGCATATGAAAAGATGCTTCACATCATATGTCTTTAGGGAAATGCAAATTAAAACTGAGGTACAACTACACACCTGTTATAATGGCCAAAATCGAGAACATGGACAGTGTCAAATGTTGGTGAGGATGTTGAGCAACAGGAACTCTCATTCATTGCTGGTAGGAATGCAAAATGGTACAGCCACTTTGGAAGACAGTTTGGCAGTTTCTTAATAAAGTAAACATGTTCTTATCATACAATCTAGCAATCACACTCCTTGGTGTATACCCAAAGGAGCTGAAAACTATGGGCACACAATAAACTGCACATGGATGTTTACAGCAGCTCTATTCTATAATTGTCAAAATTTGGAAGCAACCAAGATATCCTTCAGTAGATGAGGGGATAAACTGTGGTACATCCAGACAATGGAATATTATTCAGCGCTAAAAAGAATTGAACTATCAAGCCATCAGAAGACATGGAGGGGCTTCCCTCGTGGCGCAGTGGTTGAGAATCTGCCTGCTAATGCAGGGGACACAGGTTCGAGCCCTGGTCTGGGAAGATCCCACATGCCGTAGAACAGCTGGGCCCGTGAGCTACAATTACTGAGCCTGCACGTCTGGAGCCTGTGCTCCGCAACAAGAGAGGCCGCGATAATGAGAGGCCCGCGCACCACGATGAAGAGTGGCTCCCGCTTGCCACAACTAGAGAAAGCCCTCGCACAGAAACGAAGACCCAACACAGCCATAAATAAATAAATAAATAAATAAAAATGTAAAGAAAAAGACATGGAGGAAACTTAAATGCATGTTACTAAATGAAAGAAGCCAGTCTAAAATGCTACATGAGTCCAACTATATGACATTCTGGAAAAGGCAAAACTATGGAGACAGTAAAGATTAGTGTGATTGCTAGGGGTTAATGGAAAAGGAGGGATTTTTAGGGCAGTGAAACTATTTTGTATGATACAGTAATGGTGGATACATGTCATTATACACTTGTTCAAACCCATAGGATGTACAACACCGAGAGAGCTCTAATGAAGACTATGGACTTTGCGTGATGCCGATATATCAATGTAGATTCATCATTTGTAATGTACCACTCTGGTGGGGATGTTGATAATGGAGAAGCCTGTGCTTAAATGGAGGCAGGGAGTATATATGGGAAATCTCTGTACCTTCTGCTCCATTTTGCTGTGAACCCAAAATGGCTCTAAAAAATAAAGTCTGTTTTTAAAAAATATGTATAGAAAGAGAGAGGGAGGGAGAGAGAGAGAGGAAAAGAGAGGAGTTCCTGTTTTTCATATGAGCCTTCTGCTTTCATTAGATATGAACCTGAGCGTGTCAGTAGGGCCTCTACAAGGCATTCCCAAAGTTTTATGGTCAGGGAAGGGTATTGACAGTGGAGGCCCTAATCCAAGAATTGATATGTTTCAAGTTGAATAATTGCTTATATTTCATGAGCACTCAAGCATATGATTACTCTTTTCTTTATGCATGTTTGGAAGAGTGATGAAATATGAAAAGTGTTCCATGTGAAGAGTTGTATGCTAAAGCAGTAGTTATCAAACTTTGCATATAAGAATTATCTAGGGATCTGTTAAAACTCCCAAAGTTCAGGCTACACCTCATAGCGATTAAATCAGAATCTAGAGGTGGGACTCAGACACTGGTAATTTGTAAAGTCCACTGGGTAGTTCCAATGTGTAGCCAAGTTTGAGAACTGGTAGGCTAAAGGAGATTTAAAATTTTATTTTATCTCCGTCTGAAGGTAGGTTCATTGATCACAATTTCCAAAGGCCCTGGTCTGTCAGTAACTTTGCAAGTGTGGAAGAAATTGGAGGTGTAGGAAGGCTATTTGTTAATAGGAAACTCCTAAAGTGAAAAATAAAATCCACCTAGCCTGAAAGAGTTAGTGTAGTTTCCAAAGGTACTTGATAGCCAAGGAACAGCTTAGGCACAGGAAGAATCTGGCTTATTGGGAGCAAATAAAGCCAAGATTTAAAATGTCTTTTAATCTAAAACACATATGTGCCCCTGGGCCTGAAAACAAGCCAAGATGTTCGCAGTTGTGGTGAAGATTCCTAACAATACAAAGAAATGAATTGCTGTACAATGTTACTTAAACTGGGAAGTTTAGAGGGGAAATGTGATTTGTGGGGAGGTTGTAGATAGATGAGGAGTGTGGTGAGCACGCAGGACAGGTTGTTTTTCCACGACTTCTTTCTGATCCCAAAGAGAGCAGAACTAGCTGATAGTTCGATTATCTGTGTACTCAGAACAGAACAAAACCAAACAGACCCTAACAAAATGAAAATTGTGTCCTTATAGAAGCACTCCAGTCTATGCTGGTGTGGGCTTTTATATGCTTCTTCCTTAGAGTACATTGCTCCTTCAATAGAACCCTTTCTTAAAGATTCTGATTCTATGTGGGTTATGTTTTTTCTTTAACTTTTTATTTTGAAATAATTATACATTCATGGGAAGTTTAAAAAAAATGTACAGGGAAGTCCTCATGCATCCTTCTCCCAGCCTCCCCTATGTTAGCATCTTACATAAGTAGAGTTTCTGTATCAGAACCAAGAAATTAGCATTGGTATACTCCACAGAGCTTGTTGAGATTTTACCAGTTTTACGAGCACTCAAGTGTGTATGTGTGTGTAATTCTATGCTGTTTTATCATGTAGCTTTGTGTAACCACTACCATAATCATGATACAGTACTTCACATGGGATTTTGAAGAACTGTTAAAAGATAAGGAATGAGTCACTTTGCTCGTAGTCCCATCCCCAACTTGAGTTCAAGACTTTGTATTGCTGGGAGGTGCCACATAGTTTTTGCAACCTCAAGTGCCTTTTGGTCTTTTTTTCATGGGATCATCAATACAAGTGTGTTTCTCAGTAACTATGCTTTGAAGAGGTAAATTGTGGTCACTTTATTTAAAGGAAGTGAACTGATAAGTATATACCCCAAAGCCGAAAAATCTGTTACTGATCTTCATTTTGGGGGCAAATTCACCAATTCTGGCACAACAGCAATGGACTGAATGCTTGAGAGTTCTTTTTCTGTCAAGTTTTAGAACATTTGAGATTTGCTCAATAAATAGTGCATCTTTCTAGTTCCTGAAACAGTGAGAAGACTGTCCATCTGCCAGAGAAATGCCCTGATACGTTTGAAGTTGAATAGGCATGATTCTATAGTAAAGAAGTGAAAGCTGTCACTTAATAGCATATTCTCAGCATTGTCAACATATTAAACTCTGCCTCACTCAAGAGCCAAAGGATACATTATCATAACTACCATTCACATGGTATGAGGATTTTAATTATCTTTGCATCTAGTATAGCAAAACTAAGGTGTTTAGGAATGTAAGTCCAGTGTTTTTAAGCTTTCTGTTCCCAGGATTTGCTGACAAATCTACAGTCTAGCAAAAACTGTTTATATGTGTGTTCTGTTCTAATACCTGCACCCCATTCTCTTCTCTAGAAACTCTTATTTCGGACACTGTTTTTGGCAAGAGTTCCATAGGAGAGGAGTTCTGGAGTTTGTTCCGGTTGGTCCAGAGTCAGTAAGCTGAGCCCTGATGAAGTAAGGGGATATGTGATGAGGAATGAAGTATCTAAACACCAAGATGGTAATCTTGAATAAAAGCAGCTTTAGGGTATTTATAAAGAATATATTCTACCAAATGTAATTGTGGTTTTTTTGTTAGGGATTCAACAGAGTGAGAATTCAGCAAAGTATCAAATTGATAATCCTATTGTCTCATAAAGCTTGATTTGAAAAAGTCAGTTTATTTAGAAACAGTAGCCAAAAAAACATTTAGAGTCTTAAATATTCTGAAAAAGGTAATCACCAACCCATATTCATGAAGGAGCAGAGGAAGAAAATAATCAACTTTAATGACTATTAAATGAAAAAGAACCAGAAAAGAGGTCAGGTTATTTTCAATAAGAAAGCAAGCTTATCTTTGTGGAAACGTAAATAGATTTTAAATGTTAAGAGAGGAAAATCAGGGTTGTGTCAGTACATGCTCCCCCTACCCACCCACCCACCCAATCAAGAAAACAATGAAACAGCCTCTTTAACAAGTGGAACAACTACAAAGATGTTTTGAATAAATGTGCAGAAGTTAATTCAGAAAATACTCAAGCCAAAAACAATCTATTCAATGGCTACTGATACAGCCTCAAAAAGCAGTTGCTGAAGACAGCAAGTTGAATAATTTTAGAAATACTACATCAGTCACAAAGCTTATAATTAAAGGGGTGTCAAAAAGGCAATGTATTGGCCTACAGAAAAGAAAAGCAGGTTGATGTCTTAGCAACCAACTAGCAAATAGCAATAATAGCGATGTCATGTGTCAAGTAAACAGCACATCAACATAGGATTGTTATAAAGAGTAAATGAGGGCTTCCCTGGTGGCGCAGTGGTTGAGAATCTGCCTGCCAATGCAGGGGACACGGGTTCAAGCCCTGGTCTGGGAAGATCCCACATGCCGCGGAGCAACTAGGCCCGTGAGCCGCAATTACTGAGCCTGCGCGTCTGGAGCCTGTGCTCCGCAACAAGAGAGGCCGCGATAGTGAGAGGCCCGCGCACCGCGATGAAGAGTGGCCCCCGCTTGCCGCAACTAGAGAAAGCCCTCGCACAGAAATGAAGACTCAACGCAACCAAAAATAAATAAATAAATAAAACTATTAAAAAAAAAAAAAAAGAGTAAATGAGGGAAGCATATAGAGTTTATGGCACATGGCTTTTTTTTTAGGCTGGGTTTTGTTTACCTCTCAGAAAGCGTTAACATACCACTTTAAAGCTAAGTTTTTTGCTATCTTGCTTTTGCTATCAGATATCAGTGCATGTTACTACATGGTTTTGGTAAAAATGAAATTCAGAATATGTTTTATATCAGTATTGTCACACATCAGTGCCGTTCTTAAGAAATAATTCTTCACTGTTAGGAGTACAAGTTCATGATTTTGCTAACAGTTTATGACTGCTGAGTAATAATGTAGCTAATATTTACTGAGCACCTACTGTACGCTAGGAGTGTGCTGAGGATTTCATGTATGATTTTACCTAAAACTTAGATCAGTACTATGAGGTAGGTACTATTTTATTATCTCTGTTTTACAAATGGAAAAGCTGTAGGCCAAGGGAATAAGTAACTTGCAGAGAGCAGAGCTGGTAGGTACTTGAGCCAGAATGACAAGACACTCCAGAACTCATGCACCTAACCACAGAACTCTACTTAGGAAAGGTATTGGTTGAGGGGGAAAGTGAAGGGGCGGGGGGCAGCAGATCAGATAGCTGAGGATAAAGTGGGGGAAAGGGAAGGGGAGAGACGACATTCTTGCCTGAGGTACTCAGTGCTTGCTTACTTTTCAGACTTAGTTAAGGAGAAGCAGTTGTCAAGGAGATAGGAGTCTGAGCCACAGAAATCAGTAAATGTGGGGAGAAAAAGGGTTTTCTAAGGGAAGACTCTAGGACCTGACGTTTGTCTGAGGGGTGATGCTGGAGAATTCGGAAATGGCAAAACAAAAGTTTGTCAGTGTGAAGCGTAAGATTGTTAGAAACAAATAACCCCGAAAGACTCTTGGTGAAAGAAGGCAGACTGCTCAGTGTGAGTAGATGGACATGTGAAACTGGTGGGGTTTGGAGCGGGTGTTCCTATACTGTTTTCGTTGTCTGTACCTGCCCTCAACGTTTCATCAGACATTCCCTTCTTTGGGGTCTAGCATCTGGTTTTCTAAAAGAATATGATTGAGCATTCAACTCCTGGACGCTTGGTTATACTCTTTAGGTTTATATAGTCTGAAAAAGCTTCTTCTGGTCTATAGGAATTGTTGACCCCTGAAAAATACCCTTTTCATGAATTACGTTTTTCCATGGGTGAGCACTTAGTACACATTTTTAAGTGTAGGTACCATGATCTACCTCAGAGATAGAGCATGCATTATTAATGCTCTCAAATATGTAACCAGAGCTCAGTCTTTACAGTGTGTGTTGTATATACTTAAATCTGACCAAGAATATGTTTATACTTTAATGAGAAGTATTGTATTTGCCATATTGTCACAAGCATCAGCCTGACAGAACTATAACTTTAGCTCTCCCCCTCGTCACTTTATCTCATTATCTTTTCTGATTTTCTCAGTCCTGAGAAAATGATCTTACATTGTGTGAAATACAAATACCCATGTATTATGTGAAATACAAATTACCTAATAGAGTTTGTGTAAAAAATCAACGGATTTTTAAAATTTCTGTTTTGTTTTGAATGCATGCATCATCAAACTATGTTTGATCTGCTTTACAGAGCAAAGGTTCAAAACTATAAAAGAAAAAAGATAGAATCAAAGATTATGAACATTTACACTTTGCTGTACACCAGAAACTAACACAACATCAACTATACTTCACTTAAAAAAAAAAAAAAAGATTATGAACATTTAGAATATATACTTCATCCAGGAAACTGGTTACCAAAATTTCAGCAAATTTTATAAAGATTTTAAAAGAAATATTTTCTTAAAGGCACATGTAAAATTATGTTATGGAAGCCTTATTTAAAATTATTTTTTCTGAGGACTCTATATTACATCATTGAAAACAAAGACAATTTTTTAAAGTGGACCTGTGTACCTCCCTGGGTCTGGGTTGCAGAACTTTATTAAAGAGTGCTGTGCTATCGCTGCCAGGTATGCCCTTTCTCTGATGGAAAGAAAAGGGCTCAGGTACCCCTTATATACCTAGGAGATGCCTTTCGCCTCTTCACCGTATGAATCCAGTCTGGAGCTGTGTATACTGTATACAACCATGTTTGAAATAAAGGGTCCTAATGAACATTTTTTCTGCATGGAATGCCAATTAACTGCCTGCTTTCAATTGATCATTGGACATTAAGTCCTCAGTAGTGCCATCATCTTAAACCACAGTCCAGCCCCTACTGTCCAACAAAGAAGGATTGGACAATTATGCAGTATTTGACCAGACACTGAGCATGTCTAATTTGGGAGAGAATAGTATCCACATACACCTTGATGGAAAGAATAAGCAGACCTTTGGCAATATTATGACTGCTAAAAGAACACAATAACCATCTCAGCTTATGCTCGAATGTGTTCCCACCATACTTGGTAGAAACAGAAAAATATAATAAACTAGAATTCTTCTGTTGGCAGAGCATATATATTTATGCATTCTTGTGTGTTTAGCTCAGTGGTTAGAGAACACTTCCTGGAAAGACTGCAGTACCCAAATGTTTTCAATTTGAGCTTGTACATTTCATCTAATTGGTCCCTGGGACAAGGTTCACTGCCCTGGAGGTGGCTTGGCTCAGTGTTTAAAACACTAATGAATTTCAGGTTTGGGACAGAAAGTGGCTGTTCATATTAGACAATCATGTGAACTTGGAATTGTTTCCCATGAATGTCTTAAATAACTATGTAATGTCACTCTGGACAGCAGGTTCTTCTGTCCCCAAACACAGATGCCTGATTGCCCTTGCTCAGGATACTCAGTGCTTGCTTGCTTTTAAAACTGAGGTTTGGCGGAGTCCTTCATTTTTGTAACGAGAACATTGTGGGAGAAAATAGGGCAAAGATCATCTGAGTGCAGTTGGATGTGATGAAGGACACTTACAAATAACCTTAAAGCAACCCAAAAAGACTGGTTTGGGCTGAGTATGTTTGTTTTGTTTTTCCTCTTAGCTGTTTGGAGTAAGAGAAAATTCAAAAGAAAGTCGTCTTTCCTACCTTTTTATGTTGATACATCTAGCAATAATTTAGGGATTTCATCTTATCTGATCCAGCTGACCTGAAAAGTCAAGGAAGTGGAGTAGTTAAATGTGGAAACTTGTTTTGCACAGAGGGAAAAGAAGTAAACTAATGAAGTCACAGACACCCCTTAATCAGAACACAGAGCTCAAGCTCTGTGTGACGCCTATCCTGGCCTGCGCACCTTTGGCATGCTTTCAAAGACTTGATTCTGACTAGCTGGGAAGCTAGATACAGTTACTCAGCTTTGCAGATGTCTTGCCTATATGCTCAGAGCAAGTCACAATTTGTGTTGGAGCAGTAGGTGAAAGAAATGTTGATTTCATGAATTCCTTTATCTGTGAAAGATTGACCATGGGCTGTAATGTCCTTAAGAAGCAGGAGAATTTCCATTTCTGTGTGATGCTGTACTTGTCCCATTTAAGCCATCCATAGTCTGTGCAAAGCCTCCCATCTGGGCTTCAGTTTCCTCCTTCCTCTTTTAAGTAGGGTAGGCCAGATGAGCCCCTAAGGCCCTTCTAGCTTTCATGGTCTGAAGTTCAGTTTCTTCTGCACATAGGAAGTTGGGGCATTAATTGCATTGGTCACCTAGAGACTGTTTGGGTTATTCAGCCGATAAACTCTTCCAGCAGATAAATGTGAATGTACAGCAACACTCAGGTCCTGCAGGAAGTTTGTGTCGGCTTTGCTGGAACAATCAGTGGACATCCGGGTGATGAAGCACTCCTAAGTGCCAGGCAGGGGTTGTCAGAAGATAGTGCCGCATCAGTGCTGGATGCTCACCGGGGATGGTGGCCTGTGTGAGAGCATGGGCGGCAGCATGAGGTGGTCCACATGCAGCCTGGCATCAGAAGGCCATGGGTTCCTCCACACTCCTGACTGCCCCTACCAACCCAAATGCCCTAGCCTCATAGCCTTTGGCGACTTATCTTACAGTTCTAAAACTTCTGTTTGGTTGTTTTAAAAATGTTTCAAGGTAAAAAGCTTAAAGGTAATGTATTTGAAAGTGTCTTGCAAATAAGTGGAGCTTGATAAATAGGTAACTCAAAACAGCAATGTATAAAAACCCCAAATAAGATAGCCTTATCTGAAAGATGAAGGAGGAAAAAAAAATAACATTTGTGTAGTGAGAAACATTTCACAGAGCACTTTAGGACATGTCTTTTTATCCTTACAACCTCATTTTACAGATGCAGAGACACCTGCAAGTTCCCAGGGTCATGATACCTGGAAACAGTGGAGTGGAGATTCTTCTGGTTCCAAACTGTTGTGTTCCTTTTACAATATTTTATAGTTAATGTTAAACCTCTGGTAATTCTGGAAAAGGAAATAAATGATCAAAAATGGTAATGGTACCTATTTGAGGGGTTTCTCCTTATGCTCTTTTTATATGACTACAGCTGTACTGACTGCCATTTAAGATAAACCCAGGAAACCCAGGCCAGTCGCTCCTCACTTTGTGGGACCTTAATTCCGAAACAGCTCCTGGGGATAGCTGGAAGATTTGAATATCTCTGGGATGTCACTGTCCAGTTTCGAAATAATTTTGTAAATGGGTTTCTTCCAGGAAGGATCTGAGTCTTTGCCTGCGGAGACAGCCCTGAAGAACTCCTGTAATGTCAAGCTGGCGATTTCCAAGAAGCAATCTGGGACCTGCACTCCCAAAGAGACCCACAAGGAAGAAAAGACGTGAGGCTGTGAAGCACTGGCACCATACAGACCTCACTGCCTGATGCTGCCTGTTCCTAGGGTTGTGGCCTGATCAGAGCATCCCTGCTCTACTGGCCCCTGACTTTTGTGGAATCTCTTCCTCCCTCATCAAATACATACCTTAAAATGATGGTACTGATGAGACAGCCCTGGGAGAAAGCGTATTAGGGACACTCCCTTTGTAGGAGTAGCTGATTCCACTAATGAGTGATGTTTTTAGTAAGTGGGAAACTCTGACTCTGATTGACATTAAATCTGTGGTTCGGAAGAGGTTTTTAGTATTCTTTTCCTTAGTGCCTCGTGTGGAAAGAACTGCCCCCAAGCTTACGACTGTCGTACCTCATTCTGCCATCTTTTGGGACTGGGTTCGAAGGACTTGGAATCATTCCTGCTCCCAGAGCCAACCAGGAGGCTTGCGGGGGTGGGGGTGGGGCCTCAAGAATATGTTCCAGGACCTCACCCAGACTGGCACCATTAATGATGGGACATCCTACAGGGCCTCCAGATCCAGCCTGGCCTGGGGCTTGCCACCACTGCATGCCAGATGACACCCGCACGTGGAAAGACGTGGCAGCGCTGCCTCCCGTCCACATGCCTTGACCCCCACGAGCCTCACAAAGGAGGCATGGTCCATTTTCCCCGCAGGTAGGCTTAGGTTTCTAAACATATTCTGATGGAGCATCTAGCCCGCGGATGGCAGCAGTTCTTCCCTTTTTTGGAGGTGTCAATACACTGCTCTTTGTGATCACAGTCAAGTGAGAAATGCGAGAAGAGGGAGGTGTAGTCAGCGACCAGACACACCCAGCACCTGCAGAACAAGATGCCAGCCTAACAGAGCTGTCAGCCACACACAAGGAAGATAATGAGTTCTCACCAGCGACACTTAGGCCACTTGCTCACCCTTTACTGATGCTTGACCTCTAAAGTGCCACCAGCGTGCCTTCACAGAGATCCCCAAGGGACTGAGAAGCTTGAGTATTGTTTATTATTTCCAGAAAGGATTTGAGGTGACTTGCCGTGGAAGACCCACAGATAAAACTGTTCAAGGGGGAATAAAGATAAGAACCAAATGATGGAAAGAACAGAGACTGTTGTAAAGAAAATCTAGGCCAAGACTAGGTGCTGCAACTAAGCCCTGCATTCAGTCCTGGGCCTCCTGGCGCTAAGGTGAGAAGGTTGACAGGCTGTGTAACTCGGTCATTGCAGAGTGTTGTCTAAAATGGCATAACAGCTGACCTCTGGCCAAGTTTATGAATAAAGACTGGCTGTACATTCAGTTTGCAGCATCCGTCAGTTGCCTAAGAGAAGATGTGCAGGCTGTAATCTTTGTGGATGGTACAGAGATTGGCCCCAGGCTGCCCTGCTCTCAGTGATGTAAGGATAGACACGGAAGGGGATCTTTTCTAAAACTCCAATCACAAAGGGAAGGCACTCATCAGATCTCCTGGGACCCAAGCACATGATCTTACCTCAAAGTCGTTTCCCTTGTTATAGTGCATATTGAGAGCTCGAAAAAGCTCCGAGTTGCGGAGAACCACCAGCATTTTGGGATTTGTGACACCATCTGAAATTGCTTGCCGGGCAAATTTCTCCATTTGGATATAATAAAACTCACGAAAGTTGCTGAACCACTTGATCATCTGGGAGGTAATGCAGCGGTTGAACTGTACAAACAACAGGGTCCATGAAGTCAGACGTTTGCCATGAGGTGCTTGGAGTCAGAACTGTCAGCTTCCAGTTCAACACGGGGGTTAACAAGAATGGCTTCAACCAACACTAAAAAGGGCTTTCTTTAAAAAAGAAGCCACAGCTATTTTCTAAGCCTGTACAGTTATACACAGAAAAATCTGAATTAGCCATAATGCCCATTAGAAAATAATTGTACATTATAGCCTAGATTTATAAAGGTTTTTCACTCTTGAAGTGTGACTTTGGGAGGGTCCAGGGTCAAGACTAGTGTGGTCCCAGCTTCTGCTGCACCCAGGTAGATTGCATGGCAGCTCCAGAGCCCTCTGCCAGGTAAAGAGCCAAGGAAAGGGGTAAAGGTGTAGATCAGAGAGCCATTTACTGGCAACTCAGAGTTGCAGAATGAAATCAAAATGAGAGCTTGGTGCAGGGATCAACCAAGCAATTGGATATGAGGGAAAGAGCTCAAAGAAAGCAAAGGATACAAAGATACAAAAGATACATAGATACAAAGTATTAACAGCCCCTAACCCAACACCCAGGGTAAAGGAGGCCTTCAGAAACTTTATAGAAACAGGCAAGGCCTGGTTCCAACCATCAGACCTTGATTTTTCTTATTGTCACATTGATTTGTATGCACCTTCAGTCGGTTTTGAAACACAGCAGTTTGAATGTAAAGTTGACAGGGACAGTGTCCAACTCTTGATACACTCTTTCTTTATCATAGTGTCCCCAACAAAGACAGAACACTAGGCCAAAGACGCCATTTCCTAGTGGTTCTTTCTAACCCTGCCTCTCTCCCCATGTGTTTCTGGGTATACCTACAGTTCAAAAGCTTAAATTCAGACACCCAACTTTCCTACCCACAAAGTTACCCCTGATTATTCAGATAGTTTCTCAGCCCAGACCAAAAATGCCACCAATTCCATCCACAACATGAAGGGGAGCTAAAGTGCACATATGATGACCTAGGACTTGCCTCACATGGGAAAAACCTGCTGCTACTTGGGAGTTTTGCAGAGGCTGAAACTCAGTTGAAGGACTTTACCTGAACATCAGGAAAATAAGCCTTCAGGAGGTTGGAACTGGGATAGCGTGTGAAGAAAAACATTAGTTTGGCCTTCTTCAAGTGACCAGGGTTGAGGCCCTCCTGGATTTATCCCAGGGTCAAGGAAAACTAATACCAGTTTATCAAATAATTTTGTCAAATTATCCAAATAGTAAATTGCCCTGTTCCTTATGGTTTCTATTTTATTGTTTTCTGGTTGAATGATGTATTTGCTCTGTTTTTCTGCCTCTAGCAAGTATGATCAGATAAGCTTTTTCTTTCCAGATGCTGAATACCATATATGTACAGTAAAGTTGCAGAATTTAAAAAACATTTTGATGTGTAAAAGTTCTATGGCATATGTGATATCAAATACAGTTTGTTGTACTGTGTGTGTGCTTTCACAATACAATGGGAAGAGACGGCAACTCTCTCCCAGATAAACCATTTCAAAACCTCAAGTAGAGATTTACTTCTCTCTGCCTCAGTTTCCTCATCTGCAAGATGAGAGGAGTCGACTAGATGGTCCCCATTCTGGCTCTCATCATTGCCTTTGCAGTGTTGCCGCCAACGAGCATCTAACCAGACTGAGTACCAGATCACAGTTAACTTTGGCTCAAGAAGCTTGAATTGCTGGGCTGCAACTGCTCTCCATTTGCCTGGCAGAATTTTCCCTCATCCTTCCCGTCTCAAATCAGATGCTCCCTCTGCTGTGAAACCTTTTCTTGCCAAATTAGGCCTTCCTTACCCTGGGCTACCAACACTCTTTGTATAAACCTTTTTTTGTAACAATGACATTACTGGAATTTTATTGCATGTTTGTCTCCCCATTTAGACTGTTAGCTCCTTGAGAGCAAAGACCTTATCCTTTCATCTTTGTATTCCACCTGCCTAGCCCGGTGCTGGGAACATAGTAGGTGCTCAATAAATGTTTGTTGGATGAAGGAATGAGTGAGTGATTAAATGGTCAACTTTAATCCATACACAAATATGGCAATTCTATTCCAACTCATTCCTCACTCTGGGAACAGATTCCTTCCCCTTTAATAAGAGTAGGGGGCTGTGGTGTGAAACCTAGCACCAGGGTGGGAGGGAAATAAAAGATTCTTACACAAGAACACTTAGCATTCCCAGGAAAAATCCTAGGGCTGAGTGACAAACATACAGAGTTACCCTGGAGCTCAGGCCTGAGAGCTGTAGCTTTAGGACAATAAAGACTTCTCAGTAGGATATGTCAGTTTACCCGAAGGAAACCAAGCAACTGATTATAATTATAGCTGGCCAGGCACCAAGGCTGCTGTCCAGGAGGCCCCTGCCCCCTGCCTCATTGGCCCTACTTCTTATCCTTCATAAATTCTGTGGACAGAATCCTGGATTGAGTCCAAAGACCCAGTTTCAGATACAGATTTTGCCACCAAGACCCTGTGTGACCTTGGGCAAGCCACTTACGTTCTCTGGACCTCATTTCTAAACTGTGGAGTGTAGTGGTTGGAGCTTGTGCTTGGCAGTCAGATGCTGGGTTTGAATCCTGTCTCTGCATGTGTCTGTCTTTGACTTTGGGCAAGTTATTTTGCTTCTCTGTCCCTGCCTCCCTGATACTGATCTAGAGTGGATGCTTGAGGAAGGTAAGATAACACAGGCCCACAATCAGTTATCTGAAACGCTGGGCCAAATGGAGGCCAGACTTCAGAATCCCTGTTATTTTATAAAGGTAATATGGTGTATGTGTTAGTTAACATGTGCGTGTGTTAGTTAACTAATGATGAGTTAGTTAACACCCGCAGCAGGGTCTGTGGCAGGAGTCTAATCCGTTTAATATTCCCACAGCAAAATCAATGACTAATTATGCTAAGTGAGATAGTCTATAAATAGCCTCCTATCAGTGCAGGTCAGGTTTTGCAACCAAGTGAGTTCCCATCAACCTTAGGGGAAAGAAATCAGAGAGATTTTCAGAGCATTTCGTGTCTCAGAGCTGTGGCTAAGTGGTGGTGAGCAGGGCAACTGCCAGTCGCAGTGCCCGCCGCAGAGAAGGTGTGCAGTAAATCATCATTGTCTCATCATCATACCTGCTCTGCCTGTGTCACAGGGGTGTCATGTGAATGTGAAGGTCCTTGAGAGCAAGAACCTTGTCCTTTCATCTTTGTATTCCACGTGCCACGTGAAGAACTTGCTCATAGGTGGCTTTCATGGCCCAGAGGAATAAATCTCTAATGCTGGAATGAGGGAATAATTGGGGCCAGGATGCTGCCTGGGGGCCCCCAATCATTCCAAAGGTAGCCAAGTACCTGACCCGGGCAGCCGGGCTCCGTGGGTGGCCCCCGAAACCTCCTGAAGCTCTTGGATCCCAATCCTCGTTTCACGAGGCAGGGCCAGGCACACCCCTGTGTGTGTATTTCTCAGGGCCAGGTGCCTGAGAGATAGCGGCACACCCCTCACAGGGGAAGGACAGCAGAGAATCTTTGGGGACTGAATTCTTGAGGTTCTTCCACCACCTGACTTTGACAGAGAGTCTTAACCAGTAGCCTCTTATCAAAGGCCCGACAGATAGCTTTCCTCACAGAGGGCTAGCACCTGATGAGAAATTCTGTCTGTGTTGATATCTCTGTGCCTACTGGTGGCTGGTGAGGTGCTCTCAGCGTTGGCTTTGTAGCTGCTCACTGCCTGCCAGGAAAGCGACCCGCGGTGCCAGAGCTTCGGGAGCGTTTCCAACACCTGTGACCAGCAGGGGGTGCTCATAGCATTTTAGGACACAAGAGCGGGCCTGGTGTGGTAGTGAGCTGGTTCCACCCCATCCTGCGCCCTCACCACAGCTTGCCAGGTAGAGGGCACGACTGTTCACACCTGCTTGTGCGACTCCACAGGCACAAGGAGATTCGATTTAAGGCTGTCCCTGAGAAGCAGCAGCGTGAGCTTGGCTCCCTAAAAAAGCAACATCCAAAATATGTTCTCAGGAACTTGAGTCTTACAGATGCCTGTTGGAAAAGGGTCCTTTGGTCATATGAGTTTGGGGCTGCATACATTCTCCTCTTAGAGCTTTTCATTGGACTTAAGCATGGCTCTGAGAAGTTTCGCAGTAATGGAACTAACCCAGTGTTTACCCAAGCTACTTTTTCTCCTGCTTCAACAACTGTTAACATCCTGAGGGAGGGTTACTCTAAAGAAAAAACTGTTTAAGAGTGGGGTCTGCCTAAGGGTTGCAAAGATGATGCAATAAGATTCAGACCGTTGGGACTTCCCTGGTGGCGCAGTGGTTGAGAATCTGCCTGCCAATGCAGGGGACACGGGTTCGATCCCTGGTCTGGGAAGATCCCACATGCCGCGGAGCAGCTAAGCCTGTGCGCTACAACTACTGAGCCTGCGCTCTAGAGCCCGCGAGCCACAACTACCGAAACCCACGCGCCTAGAGCCCGTGCTCCGCAACAAGAGAAGCCACCGCACTGAGAAGCCTGCGCACCGCAACGAAGAGTAGCTCCCGCTCGCCGCAACTAGAGAAAGCCCGCGGGCAGCAACAAAGACCCAACACAGCCAAAAATACATAAATAAATAAAAATTAAAAAAAAAAATGATTCGGACCCTCTCAGACCAGCCTGGGCCCCGCAGCCTTCCCCATGGGGGCCTCCTCTTCCTCCACATGTGCGCAGCCCTAGGCTCTCTCCTCAGCTGCAGCTTAGAAGCTAGTCCTTAAACTGAAATCTTACCCCTTTCAGCTTACCCCTCAGATCTAGTCCCTGCAGAAAACTTCCCCTTTCCCATCTGCTCCAGAAGTTTCTGGTCCCTCGTCTCTTCCCCGTGAATTATCTGCTCAGAGCAGGCCTTTTGCCTGTAGAACCAAGAGGTTCCAGGAGCCATGCCTCAGGTGAGGCCATTCCTTTGACCCGCTCTGCCAAGGTATATGGGCAGCTGACAACCAAATGATGGGGTTCTTCCTTCCACAGGGTATTTTGGGAGCCAGTTTGGGTTTAAAAACAGACAAAACCCTTTCAGACCCAAAGGACTAAGTCAGTAGTGGTAGAATCTGATGTGTCACAGAAGACGGTGATGGACCCCTCCAAGCATCCTTAAATCCCAGGATGTGGTCACCACTTTCTCAGGAACCTAACAAATACAAGCCACAGGGGAGGGAGGCCCAGAAGCAATGTTAAGAAGACCACCGGGAAAGAAGAGAGCTGTTCCCTATGCTGGGTAGTTATTTGTCCCCCCCTCCCCTCATCGTCCAGACTTCCTGTCTCTCTGGGCTGTGACAACGAGAACTTCGATTACTAGTAAAGGATATGTAAAGGGCTGAAGAGAAAGGAAGTGCGTCCGTGACAGCCTGCAGGCCACCTTGCTCCATTTTCACTGAGGGAACGAGGGGCAGTCTTTCCAAGCAGGTGGACGTGAAGAGCCAGGGGCACTGTTGCTGGCTCAAAGCCAGTGGTTGCAGTTTGGCAACTCCCCAAGGTCGCAGGGCCGCCTCTGAGGAGGGGTGACTCTGGGGAGATGAGTCCTGCGGAAGATTGCCCCTCCAGTGGCCACTGGGTCCATGGCCCAGTAGCTGGCTGAGAATCTGATCTTCCTGGATGTGGGCAGGCACAGTCAAGGGACAGTTTGCTGGGGGACCCTGATAGGGTTTGGGGATCATTCTCGGAGAGACAGGGTACCTGGGAGAATCTAGAGGCTTGGCCAGAGATAAGTTTCCCAGTGGAGCCCCTGTCTGCGGCTGGGCCCTCCTGGGCAAGGCAGCCAGAGGAAGTGGATCTTTACAGGCACCTCCCTCAGGAGGCGAGGGCTCGCTTCTACCGTCTGGCACCAGCCCCGGGAAGCTTCTGCCCAGGTGAGTCAGGTGGCCTGATGGATCCAATAGCACATTCTGTAATACTGAGTCCACAGCCTGGGATATGGCCCCCGTCAGTTCTTTCTTCAGAATCTCCAGCAAAGCCCGTGCTCCAGAAGGAAGGAACCTGGGTTCCTCAGACTGGAGTTTGACCTCAGACACTCTGTGTTTCTCCACCCTGGAGGGGTCCCCGCTGGAACCGTGGTGGGCACTGTCCACAGCCCAGGCCCTAGACCCAGAGCCATTCCTCTGCTTCACACTCAGAGGGCCCTTCCCTGTCTCTGAGCCTCCCGGGCCCTGAGCTGCGGCCTTGGGCTCGGCAGCCTGCAGGATGTGCTCCTGCAGGTGTTTTAGCTGTTGCTTCAGCAGGTGAAGCTGTTCTCTCACCCGAGGGCCCCCCTTCCTGCTTCCCCAGTCCCTGGCAGGGCCTGGCTTTGAGGGGCCTTGCTGCATGGGAACGTTCTGCTTCCTCTTCCGCTCTGGGCAGCACGGGCTGTCCCTGGCTGGGGCATTGCCTGGCACCGGAGGGTTAGGGGAGAGGCACATGCCTCGGACGATGGTCTCTACTCTGGCCCTCTTTGCCTGGATGTGCTCATCCCAAAACCAGTCAGGGTCAGCGAGGCTGGAGCTGGGGACCTGGCTCCAGGGAAATGGGGAGTCTCTGCCCTGTTCTCTGGGGGACGGGCTTCTTCCATCTTTGGTACAAGGTTCTGCCAGGTATGAGCAGGCCCGGGATGGTTGAGAAAGCAAGGTGAAGTTTGGATCCATCCCTTGGCTCCACAGAGGCTGTTAGTCAGGGTTCCGTGAGAGAACTCCTCCTCCTCAGGTCCTCAGCTGGAGGTGCACCTACAGTGAGCTGGGGGCTTCTCTTCACTAAGAGGAAGGATTCAGACTCTGCGATGCCGGGGCTTACCCACCTCCTGGTCAGACTCTGAAATTAGAGACAGGAGAAAACAGTACATGTGACTTTGAGCGGTGGTTTTCAAACTTGTACGTGCAAACAAATCACCTTGGAATCTTGTTAAAATGCAGATTCTGAGTCTGCAGGTCTGGAGTGGGGCAGAGATTCTGCATCCCTAACCAGCTCCCAGGTGATGCCATTGGTCCAGACCACACTTTGAGGAGATTCTGAAGAGCAATCCTCCAAGGAGAAGGTTCTTCTCCTGCCAGGGCATAACAATAAAATAATCTGTAATACAAATGATAATGGCAGCTAACTGCATAAATGACATTGGGCCAAGAACTTTACATCCATTACCTAATTTATTTCTCATAACAGCTCCGTGGGAATGTTGTCAGTCCTATTTTACAGATAAGAAAACAGGCTCAGAGGAGTTAAGAAGTTACCTCCCCAAGGTCATACAGCTAGTAAGTGTCAGGCTGGAGTCAGAACAATATTTGTCTTGATTCAGAGTGACTATCTGCAACAGAATCACCCTGGGCGCTTGTTAAAACAAGCAAATTCAGTAGGCCCGCCAGTCCTAATTAATCAGAATCTCTCGATGCTGGGGCAGGGCACCTGCCTTTGAAACAAGCAAACTAAATTTTGAGAACCCGCTGTTTGACCACTATGCTATCTTGCTCCTGGAAGTGTCAGATTATGCATTTCTCTTTCAACATTTCACAGCTACTTTTTAAGCATCTACTATACATCAGGCCTTCTGGGCACTTGGAGAGTCGGTGGTGAACAAGACAGCAGAGTCTTGCTCTCACAGAGCTGGGCGTGTAACAGGGGAAGAGAAAATAAATAAGTACATTTTCAGGTCGTGCTAACTGCTATGAAGAAAAAGCACAATAAGGGACTGGAAATTGGGATGAAGGTATGGGGAGAAGGAGGGAGCTATGTTAGAAAAGACTGAGTAAAGCTGTCTTATTCCCATGAATATCAAAGTACACTGCACTTGAACCAGGAGGCTTCCGGTAGCAGGTATAAGGCACTTTGAGTTTACGAAACATTCCTTTATGTAACGTCATTGCATCTCACACAAACCTTGAGAGTCAGTGTAATTCTCCCATTTTATAGATGAGGAAACTGAGGCTCAGTGAGGCTGAGTGGCTGTCAGTTACAAGATTCCAAGTCTTCTGATGCAGCCACACTTCAGCTCCCTCCCTGAAGATGAAAAGACCTCCATAAGAGACCGACTTCTCTGCCTGTTAAAAAGTTTCATCCTTTCCTAGAAAAGGTAAGTGAATTTCTTTTTTCTCTACAAATTTTCACTCTCGATTGCTGCTCTAGTCCAAATGATGGCGGGAGAGAGCTTGCTTTCTTCTTCCCACTTTCATCCTGAAGCTTACCTGGAATTCTCTGCTCCAGGAAATCTCAGCTCTTCTGCATCCAGTGGGTTCTAGTCAGTAGACTTGACCACAGCCTCCACCTGGAGCCAGCAGGTGACTGGCAGCCGCACAACACAAGCTCTCTATGAGCAACGTCATGCCAAGTGCCAGGGCAGAGGGTGGGAGCTGGTGGCATCTGCCGTGCCGTCATGGGCGAAATGCCACTGAAAGAAGGCTAGGTTCTCAGGTCAGAGTAATTAGAAGATTCTGGCTTTGAGTAAGTAATACATTTGTAAATTACTAAAAAAAAAATAAGTGACTCGCCAAATTAATATAAATTAAAGAATTTGTTATCGCCAAGTTTTACCAACAGTTTGGATGGTTAACCACCTCTTGGAGAGAGAAACATTTAACTTCCTGGGATCATTTGGCAATGAAAGATATTATTTGTGTCATATGAAAAAATTATTTTAAAATCATATCATCTAATAAGCATAACTGGATCATTGAGCATGCCTTAGCTGCTTTCTAACTAATAATGATCACTACACTGGAAGAATTGATATTTTAACCAAGAGGAACTATACAACAATAGTATAAACCATGTATATTTTCAGTTAAGTAGCTTCCAAAAAGAAGAGGGGTTTGGTTATAGTTATTCTAACTACTTAGTGAATATTTCCTAAACTCAACATTTTCAAACCCAAACTCTATAGCTGCCCCTCTGCCTTACCTCTCTGCTACCTATCTTAGTGTTCAAGCTAGAAGGTGGAGAGTCTCTTTGACCCCTGCCCACCTCCTTATCCTCAACATTGATTTGGTCACCATGGCTGGTAAATTTTGGGGCAAAAATGGCTCTGAACTATATTCTGCCATGCCTTTCCCATTATGTTTTCCTGATTCCACGTCTCATAACTTTTCACCTGGACAA
The DNA here is from genome assembly GCF_028023285.1 of Balaenoptera ricei. Taxonomy (NCBI): domain Eukaryota; kingdom Metazoa; phylum Chordata; class Mammalia; order Artiodactyla; family Balaenopteridae; genus Balaenoptera; species Balaenoptera ricei. The sequence continues at coordinate 160,568,333 of NC_082640.1, forward strand.
TTCCAATACTTCATGACTGGTCCCCATCCTCTAGCCTCTCCTTACTCTGGTCCTTCTACATTCATTCATTTATTCATTCAACAAGCATGGATTGAGTGCTGACAACAGATGAAATCCTCTGCCCATGTGAAGCTAACATCCATGCAAAGGGAGACAGATGTAATAACATACTAAGTAATGGAAGGCCGTTATATAGGGCCTTGTTGGTCATTTGTGAAAATATTGACCTTTACTCTGAGACAAACGAAGACCCATTGGAAGGTTATGAGCAATGTGACCTGACTTAGTTTTAAAAGGCTCATTCTTTACTGGGTGGGGAATAAACTAGGGGGCGGGGAGCAAGGGTTGAAACAGGGAGACTACTTAGGAGGCTCTTGCAATAATCTGGATGATAATAATCCAGATGAGATGGCTTGGACCAGGGTGGCAGTAATGGAAGTGGGAACTTGTGTCAGATCTTGGATATATGTTGAAGTTGGAGCCAATGGGATTTACTAGCAGATTAGATGTGAGGCCCAAGAGAAAAAGAAGTATTACTGATGATGACTCTGAAGTGTCTGGCCTGGAAGGATGGAGTTGCATGAACAGAGCTGGGGAGGGCTGCAGAAGGAGCGGGCTTGGGGAGGAATATCAGGAGCCCAGTTTTGGACATGATAAATTTGAGGTAATTATTAGACATCTAAATGAGGGTGTTGAGAAAGCAGTCGGATAACTAAGCCTCAGGTTCAGTGGGGAGATCTGGGCTAGAAATATAAAATTGAGAGTTGCTGGTGTGTAGATGGGTGAACTCATCAAGGAGTCAATGTAGATATAGAGGGGGCTGAGGTCTGAGTCCTAGGACTTAACAGCATGAAGAGGCTGGGGCAAGAGGGGACTGAAACAGGAAACACAAGGACCAATCCGTCCTAGGAAGAAAGCTAGTCTAGTCTAGGAGTGTGTGAGGTCCTGGGAGCCAAGTGAAGAAAGTGTTTCTAGGAGTGGGGAGAGGTCAAGTCACATAAAGATTGTGAATTGACCGTTCAAGTTAGTAATTCCAGATGTTAATCAGAGTCATTTGGGATCTTGATCAGAGCAGTTTTGGTGGAGTGGAGGGGGGGAAAGCCTGGTTGGATTGAATTTTAGGGAGAGGACAAGAAGAGGAATTGGTGACATTAACTATGACAACTTTTTCAAGGTGTTTTGTAAAGAAGAGAGAAATGGGACAGTAGCTGGAAGGAGAAGTGGGGTCAAGAGAGGGTTTCTCAAAGGAACCCTCCCACACTGTTGGTGGGAATGCAAACCAGTGCAGCCAATGTGGAGAACAGTATGGAGGTTCCTAAAAAACTAAAAATAGGGCTTCCCTGGTGGCGCAGTGGTTGAGAATCTGCCTGCCAATGCAGGAGACACGGGTTCGAGCCCTGGTCTGGGAAGATCCCACATGCCACGGAGCAAATGGGCCCGTGAGCCACAATTACTGAGCCTGCGCGTCTGGAGCCTGTGCTCCGCAACAAGAGAGGCTGTGATAGTGAGAGGCCCGCGCACCATGATGAAGAGTGGCCCCCGCTTGCCACAACTAGAGAAAGCCCTCGCACAGAAATGAAGATCCAACACAGCCATTAATAAATAAATAAAGCACACCTAGTATAGTGTAATTTAAAAAAAATTGATTAAAAAAAAAAAAAAACTAAAAATAGAGCTACCGTATGATCCAGGAATCCCACTCCTGCACATATGTCAGCAGAAAACTCTAATTCAAAAAGATACATGTTGGGAATTCCCTGGCAGTCCAGTGGTTAGGGCTCTGTGTTTCCACTGCAGGGGGCATGGGTTCGATCCCTGGTCAGGGAACTAAGATCCCGCATGCCAGGTGGAAAAAAATTAAAAAATAGATACATGCACCCCAGTGTTCATAGCAGTACTATTTACAATAGCCAAGACGTGGAAGCAACCTGAATGTCCATCAACAGATGAATGGATAAAGAAGATGTGGTATATATAGACAGTGGAATACTAATCAGCCATAAAAAAGAACGAAATGATGCCATTTTCAGCAACATGGATGGACCTAGAGATTATCATACTAAGTGAAGTAAATCAGACAAAGACGAATATCTTATGATATCACTTATATGTGGAATCTAAAAAAAGTGATACAAATGAACTTATTTACAAAACAGAAATAGATCCACAGACATAGAAAACAAATTTATGATTACCAAAGGGGAGATGGGGGAAGAGGGATAAATTAGGAGTTTGGGATTAACATATACACACTACTATATATGAAACAGATAAACAACAAGGACCTACTGTATAGCACAGGGAACTATATTCAATATCTTATAATGGAAAAGAACCTGAAAAAGAGTATATATGTATAACTGTACACCCGAAACTAATACAACATTGTAAATCAACTATACTTCAATAAAAAATAAATTTAAAAAAAAGAGAGAGAGGATTTCTCAAGACAGGAGGAATATCAGGATATTTGCAGGCTGTTAGCAATGATGTTGTAGAAAGATAGTATTTGTTAATATAGGCAAGAGGGGGAGAATTTCTGGAGCCTTGTCCTTGGGTAGGAAGGAGGGGGTGCAATGTGGTGCACACGAGGAGGGCTGACTTTAGAGAGGAGAACCCTCAGTTCATCGGTGGTGGCAGTAGAAGGGCAGGTACGTGGGCAGGTGCTGGCACGGGGGTAGATGCGGTGATGGGAGCTGGGGGAAGTCCCTTTTGATTGTTTCAGTTTTCTCAGCAACATTGTCATTGGCATGAATTTTCTGAACTGTAGGTCTGCTTATGCCCATCCATGGAATCAAAGCCTTTGCTAACTTCCTATTGACCATACGGTTCAGATGTCTCAGCTCCTCATAACATGGTCTTATTCTAACTCCTCTGGAGCCACTACCCTCAACAGTTACCTGCATTGAGTGGTTAAGAATCTGCCTGCCAATGCTGGGGACGCGGGTTTGATCTCTGGTCCAGGAAGAACCCACATGCCGCGGAGCAACTAAGCCCGTGTGCCACAACTACTGAGCCTGCGCTCTAGAGCCCGCGAGCCACAACTACGGAGCCCGCATGCCACAACTACTGAAGCCCAGGTGCCTAGAGCCCGTGCTCCTCAACAAGAGAAGCCACCTCAATGAGAAGCCCATGTGCCGCAACGAAGAGTAGCCCCCGCTCGCCACAACTAGAGAAAGCCGGTGCGCAGCAACGAAGACCCAATGCAGCCATAAATAAATAAATAAACAATAATAATTTGTAAAAAAGAAAGCAAAAAACAGTTACCTGCATTGCACTGTCCTGGACTGTGTTTCCTGAGCTCACCAAACCCCTTCATGCCTCTGGGTCTTTGCACCTACTGTTCCCTCTGCCTGGAAGGCCCTTCTCCTGCTTTTCCAACTGAGAAACCTCTACTTCTCTTTCAAAATCCAACTGAAATGTCAGCTCCTTTCTGAAGCTATCAGTGCATCTCCCCTTCAGACTCTGAGCTCCCGCCTTGTGTCCCCAAGTAGTGCCTGACCGTGAATTGTCACCAAACAGATTTGTGGTGACTCAGTTAAATAAATTATTCTCTCAGCACTTTAGACTGACTTTTGTCTCCTCATTTGAGGTACATTATTTCACATCTCTCTAGCACCTAGCACAGAGCCTTGTGCATGAAACAAAATCAACACAGACAGACCGAGAGACAGACAGACAGACAGATAGAAGAGCATAGAACCACCAACTGCCACATCTCCCTTGTGGGTTATTGAAGGTACTGTTTCTAGTGTTCCGTGTAGTCTTTGTGCCCTGGAAGGCACAACTGCTAGAGTAAAAGACAGGACTCAGTGTGTTCAATGAAGCAAAAATCAGCAAGAATGCCTTGAGGTCAGAAACTGGAAGTCCAGCCAGACTCTGCTGTGGTTGGGTGCCCAGAAACGTTTACGCCTGTCTCTGTAGGACAATCATGGAAACTCTGCATCTGGGCAGCTGAGAAACAGGAAACCTCTGTGCTGGGGCCAGCCTGCTGCCCAGAGCCCTTGATCTGGGTGTGGCCTGAAGCAACAATGCTTTCTGTCTGAAAATTAACTAATAGCACTCTCACATTCACTGATCGAAGTAGCCATTGTCACAACCCTTTAAAAATAGGTTTACTGCCTTTCTTAGATTATGAAAGTAATACAGAATCATTTTACTCCCCAAATAGAGAAATATATTAATAGGAGAAGAAAGACACTTATAATGATTCCTCCTAGGAAAAAAATCACAGCTAACATTTTGGTGTTCATCATTTTTTCCAATGTTTTTCTCTGTGTACAGATAAATTTCCATAATTACTTTCATTAAAAAGCCAACAATGGAATCATAAATGCATAGTTCTATAGCTTCCAATTTTTTTCCCTCTTTCGTGTCAATGAATATTCATCTACAGCAAAACTGTGAAAGCCAATTAGTCCACTGTATGGATGTACCATAACTTATTTAATAAATTCCCTTTCTAGGGACAGTTAGAATCATTCTTATGTTTTCACTATTATAGCCGTAGCATGGACCTTGGAGTCTGACTGCCTAGATTTTTTTTTAAATTACTTAATTAATTAATTAACTTTTGGCTGCATTGGGTCTTCATTGCTGCCTGCGAGCTTTTCTCTAGTTTGTTGAGCAGGGGCTACTCTTCGTTGTGGTGTGCGAGCTTCTCATTGCAGTGTCTTCTCTTGTCGCGGAGCACGGGCTCTAGGCACGTGGGCTCAGTAGTTGTGGCTTGCGGGCTCTAGAGCACAGGCTCAGTAGTTGTGGCGCATGGGCTTAGTTGCTCCGCGGCATGTGGGATCTTCCTGGACTAGGGCTTGAACCCAGGTCCCCTGCATTGGCAGGTGTATTCTTAACCACTGTGCCACGAGGGAAGCCCCTGACTGCCTAGATTTGAATCCCTAGAGCCACTTACTAGCTTTGTGACCTCTCTGTACTGAGCCTTCCTGTCAATAAAATGGGAATAAGCATAGTACCTACTGTTATCATAGGGGTGTTGTGAGGATCCAACGAGTTAACATATGTCACATTTTTAGAGCAGCTCCTGGCCCATAGTAAATTGCTGATGTGTTAGCTATTGTTATTATGAGTAGTATTGGGTTGAACACGCCTATCTATATCCTTGGCAACTTATCCTATTATTTTCTTATGTTACATTTCTAGAAGTGGAAATTCTGGGTCAAAAACTAGACGTATGTTAAACTTTCATACTTGTCACCCAGCTGCCCTCCAGTTTACACCCAACTGATTGGGAGTAAAGATGAGGGTCTGAAGGAGAATTTTCAATTTTGACTGTATATTTCTGTATTAATTGAATTTTCATAAGAAAGTACTCATGCATTACTTGTATATACACTTTTATATAGCCAGTTTGCTCTCTTACCAACATATCTTTAAAAGAACACATATCCTCTCATCCTCACCAACACTGAGCATGTCAGTCTTTTGTCAGAGTCAGTCTTTTAAATCTTTGCCAATATGATGGGTGAAGATGTTATCTCATCATTTGTATTTCTTGCTCATTTTTCATATATTTTGGGAGAAATAGTTATGTTGTATATACTGCCAAACTTAAACATGTTTATATCATTTGAGTCAATGACTCTACATCTACGAAGTAAAATCAAGATGCTATTAAAAAATAAAATACATTTTTAAAAATTAAAAAAAGAAAATGAAGGCTTCCCTGGTGGCGCAGTGGTTAAGAATCCGCCTGCCAATGCAGGGGACACGGGTTCGAGCCCTGGTCTGGGAAGATCCCATATGCCATGGAGCAACTAAACCCATGCACCACAACTGCTGAGCCTGTGCTCTAGAGCCCGCGAGACACAGCTACTGAAGCCCGCGCACCTGGAGCCCATGCTCTGCAACGGGAGAAGCCACCGCAATGATAAGCCTGTGCACCACAGCGAAGAGTAGACCCCGCTAGCTGCAACTAGAAAAAGCCCACGCACAGCAACAAAGACCCAATGCAGCCAAAAATAAATTTTAAAAAATTTTTTAATAAAAAGAAAATGATCTGATACCCACAGATTTATATCAAGAATGATTATCTTAATATAATTTATAAGACTAGAGAGTGGTTAAATAAATTATAAAGTATGATATCATCTATGTGATGCTATATTATGCAGCCATTTAAAAAAATCATGTTTGAGAAGAGTTTGTCAAACATTATTTTATAGTAAGTAGAGGGGAGAGAAAAATCACGTATTAAAAATACAAAGAAGAAAAGGATGAGAAAGAAATACATTAAAATGTTAGCAGTAGTTCTTCATGGGTGATAGAACCATAGGTAATTTTTTTCTCTATTTCTTCTTTTTACTTTTCTGTATTTTCCATATTTTCAGTGGGTATGTTCTCACTCTTGTAATTAAAAAAAAAAAAGGCATCCCTTGCCTTGGATAATTTAATAAAACTTGCATTTATAGGGTAGCCTATGCATGTTTGGGGTCAGAAAATATATGGGAAATCTCTGTACTTTCTGCTTAATTTTGCCATGAACCTAAAACTGCTCTAAAAAATAAAGTCTATTAAAACAAACAAACAAAACTGGTATTTTTCTCTTATTGAGTCTTTCCCAGACATACATTTCTGGGCACCAGACAGGAAGAACCTCACTAGAGAAGAAAATTCAGCTACAAACACAAGCACAGAACACAGGGCTTGTAAGTTAACTCCAAAGGTATGTAGGATTTTATAGCTAGAAAGTGTAAAATGAGGGCGAGGTTGAATTTCAAGTAAATAGTAGACATAAGAAAGAAGCTGTGTGTCATCTCTTTTCAGCTGAAGTATTTGAAACCATGGGTACGAGCTGAAAAGACAGCTCAACTGCACAGATCACCTCCTGACATGAGAGCCTTTCTCCCTGTGAGTCTGTGCCCTTCCATGGGATCTCCCTTGAGATCTCCCAAAAGCTCTGCCCAAGAGGGCAGAGGGGAAGAGCTGCCCACAGGGCCAGCTGGGGTGAGACTAGCAGCTCACAGGCTGTGTTTCCCCTTCTGTGGTGTGTCCACATTTAGGGAACAGCGAACACTTCTGACAAACTCCAGCAGGGCCACTAAGAACTAATCAATAAAACAAGGTGGGCTTATGAGGAGTCCTTAGATAAGAGGCACCATGTGAAGTCCAAGAGATGCTACGTCATTCTCATCCCTATGACTGACGCTCAGACCAGATTTATATGAGGTTTATTGTTATTTCCTTGATAATGTTCCTGCAAGGTTTTTGTTGGGAAAATTTAGTGTTTGTCTTTGCGGGATTTTGTTCATTCATTTCCTAGACTCAGTTGGATTCCGATTGGACCAGCCTAGTAGATCACCACTCCAATATAGTTGGAGAAATACGGAGGAAAATGCCTTATCCTGAAACAGCCTCTTCTGTGCAGATGTCATGGGATCTAAGGGCCCACCACGGGTGATTCATAATAGCGATCACTTAATCACACATTTATATACGAATACATTTTTGCCTGATCCATAGTATTTCTGAACAGCCTCCCATCCTCGTACTCAGCAGGCTCAGCAAACTTTAGCTGCCACCTAAGACTTGTTCAAGGTGGCGCATCTCAAGGACATACAGCATTTCCATGCTTTACTAAGGTGTTTTCATATACGACCTCACCTCTGCTTCATTTTCTGAGGGTCCCCTGCATCATCCATCCCCACATGGCTATGGGCGGGAACGGGGGCACCCATTCATCTCTGGTCCAGCCCTGAGTAGCTCTCCCCGCTGCACTGGCTGATGATGGAAATGGTGAGAGGAGGTCAGACTGACAGCCCAACATGCACAGCCCTGACCATCGACAGACATAGATACAACCAAGTTGGAAGCCCTGGTGGTCTGCGTGACTAGTGCCCATGAATTATAGAATCATCTACTGGTGTTGGATCTGGGTCAGACTCACCAGCTCTTAGGTGATCTCATACAAGTTAACTTTGCCTCTTCCCTCCCTCTGTTTCTTTGTCTGTAAAATGGGGTTGATAACAATGCCATTTACTAGGGGTTCGGTGAGGATCACAGGTGTTAACACATGTCCAGTGCTTGCACTCTCCAGCACTGATAATAGGTGCTCCTTAAATTGCAGCTTCCTTTCCCTGTAGGGCAGGTCTGGAAGGCCCCATAGCCCTGGAACTTTAGCACTGGAATGGGCTTAGGGATCACCTGGTACAGTGGGTGGTTTCCAGACTTTTAGATTTCAATCATTAATAAAATGAAAAAAAAATAGGATCAGCTTGAGAGTTGCTGACACTTTATTTGCAGTTAAGGGCACAAAAATAAGTATAAAAGACTGCAACCTACTAACATTTTTATTTCATAAAAAAAGAATCTTAACCACCCTGTTTAAAAAAAAAAAACAGGAAGGGCATAATATCCAAATAAATTTAGCTTTGTAAAAAAACTCTTTACATTGTCTTTTCTGAAAATCAGTGAAAACATCACAGACCAGTGTTAAGGAATCTCTGATTGTCAAACCATGCTTTCGCTTTATGGATGAGGCAGCTCAGAGAGGTAGAGTGACATGCCCAAGGTCACACAGTGGCTGCCATGTCTCACTGTTATCTAGGACAACACCCCTGGACATAAGAGTTCCTTTCATGTGGCTGAGACAGGTGCTCTGAGCTGAGAGTTAGTAGGTCTGCACTCTACTCCCAGCCATTTGCCCTCAAGCCACACTTTATGCCTTATCTGTTTTTCTAAAATGGGGATGATAATCACCCCCTCACTAAGACTGTCTGAGAACCTAATGAAAGATGAGCTTCAAAACTGCTCGGAGATGCATACCAGGGTATTAGAGAGTGAGGTATGAGGAGTGAAAAGTCTCACTGTCTGTGATTTACTTGAAAGTATTTCTGCCAACAAAAATAGATGAAGCAAATATGGCAACATATGAACAATGGTTAAATCTAGGTGATGGGTTTATAGATGGGTGTTGTCACTCTAGCCTCTCCACTTTTCTGCATACTTGAAATTTTTAAAAATAAACATTCCATCATCATAAAAAGTGCTCTGGCAAGGTGAATGGAAGGGATGGTGTTACTCACAGAGAAGACGCCCTCAGGGAGGTCCGGTCCCGGGCTCTTCAGCCAGGTGGGGCTCGCCACCCCAGGAGCTGGAGCAGCAAAAGAGCCACAGTCATGAAGTGATTTTGGTTTCTCTGCTTCCTCCCCAGGCAGGCCTGGTGCCTGTGGCTGGGTAAGGGAAGCCTCCCACCTCTTCTCAGTGCAAGGCACCATATGACAGACCCAGCCCCGCTGCAGCCGCTGGCACTGGGGACAGTGAGGGCTGCCTAGGGCAGCCAACCGGTGTGGGGGGGTTATGAATATGCAGATAGAGGCCAGAGCTGGTTGGCTGCCCCCCCCCCCCGCCATCTCCCACTCCCACCCCATCTCAGATGTCCAGAAAAGCCAGCTCAGAGAGGACCTTCTTGAAATGCCATCTCTTCTGTCCTTGCCTAAGGATCCACGGAGCCCCTTGATATTTTGAGGCTGAGTTACCCAGCTTCGCCCATTACACTGGCCTCCAGCAGGGAGCTCCTGACCTCTGCTTCCAGATTCTCCAGAGAGTCAGCTCCAAAGTGAACATCTTTCTCCCTACCCCTCACGCATCCTGAGGATATGGAAACCAGCCCAGCACCAAAAACATGGCATCTCGGCTCTGCAGGAAGGCTATGCGGCTTCTCCCTCCAGCAGAGGTCTGAACACTTTTGGGGAGGCTGTTTGCTGGGCCAAAAGCCCCCTTCTTTGGCAGAGCTGGGGAGAATTCACTGGCCAAATCATTTCCCCCCAACATCACTAGAATTTTAGTAACTTCTCCTCCTTCATTTTGGGAAGTGGAGTGAATGTTGTGAAATACAGCAATGAAAATCGATGCACTAAAGCTCAATTCAACATGGATAAAGCCTCAAAATGTAATGTTGAGTGAAAGATGTAAATCACAGAATGACACAGGTACTGTGATTCCATTTATATTACATTTAAAAATAGGCCAAAATGTTTAGATTTTCGCTGAGTACTCATCTGTCCATTATTTTTAATTACAACTGAATGAAGAGATAGACAGATGGAATCTAGGTATCATGAGTAATTCAAAGTGAATATAGGGTAGAGTCTCTATTTTATGGACCCCAGGCTCTAGCTCCATCTATCATTTGGTCAATAATATTAGAAAAAATATAAGTAAGGATGTGAGTGTATAGTTCAGACCACACTTATGAATACTGGGGAATTTCAGTTAAAGAAAAAGAATGCTGAGTGTATTATTTAAGCTGAGCTGCCTTCTCTGTGGTGTTTTTTTTTAAATTAACTGAGCCATTTATTCTTCCTAGAAACACATTTTTTTTTCTTATATAATTTGAAAGTAAATACATCTTTTGCTCAATTTAAAGAATAAACAAAAACATGTGTACAGTTTAGGACACATGCATATTGAAGCTGCAATGAAAGCTTGGGGATGGTTAATATATAATTCAGTATAGCACTGGTTAACTCTGGGATGACCAGCAAGGAGGGTCACATAGGGCTTTGCCATTTCTTAAGCTGCATGGCGAGTGTGGCTATTCTTTTTGTTACTTTTCTTTAAATCATACACATATATTTATACACCCTTTTGAATATATATTTTGCCATAAAAATTTTCTTTTGAACCCTGCCATAAACACAAGTTTATGAACTTGTATTCATCAACTCCTGTCCCAATAGATGATGCTGTGTCCTGAAAGGCTTTAAATACAGAAGAAGGTGTGAGCTTATTGACTTGGACCCTGAGCTCCACGGAAGCTCATATGTGACTCTCAAGGAAATCAGTTTTAACCTTTATCCTGTGAGAGAAATTTTGCACGCAACTGTATGTGTGTGTGCACTCCTATGTGTGTGGTGTCTAAGACTGTAACATCTAATTAACTTGGGCAATCACTGAAACTCCAGGAGAAATGCTTTGCCACATTATCCAGGCCTGAGCTTCTAAACTCTCAATCAGAATCTCAAAAATTAATTATTTAAAACTGAAAAAATTAAGTAGTTATCTAAGAAATATTAACAGCAACCCCTGCAAAGGATTGCCACAAGTCCTGATTACTGTTTTTGGACTCTTTAGCTGCATCCAGCAGTGCTGTCAGCATGGCAGTATTTAGTCATTCCACTTGTATTTATTGAGTACCTATGGAGTACCAGCCACTGTGTCCTGTGCAGGGGATTTAGGAAAATAGAGTCATCTCTTTCCTTCTGCTGTTGTGCCCAATAGAGGAGACAGACAGGTAAAAATGACATTACAATCAAGGTAGAGATACAGACACAATGCTTTGGAAAAACAGAAAAGATATCTGTTAACTCTGCTAGAGGGGATTAGGAAGGGATTCAAAAGACTTTTAGAGGATGATTAGGAGTCCCCAGGCAAATAGGAGTTGGGAGCAGCCCGGGCAAAGATGCGAAGGAGTGAAATAGCACTAAAGCTCAGCACCTGGGAGAATGGGGGTGGGGAAGGTAGGGAGAGGATCACAATATAGCCAGAGGCTAGGTTATCAGGTGCCTGGTCAAGTTGAAGAGTTTGGACTTTATCCTACTGATGGAGAAGCAACGGAAGGACTTTAAACAGGGGAGTGACAGGATTAGATTTGCATTTCAAAGACATCTTTGACACAGGTGTGGAGGATGAGTTAGGGAAAGTGAGTGTGGAGGCCCAGGTCCTTTCAGGAAGCTTTTTAAATTTTTTACTTTTTAATAAATTTATTTATTTTATTTATTTATTTTTGGCTGCGCGTGGGCTTTCTCTAGTTGCAGTGAGCGAGGGCTACCCTTCATTGCGGTGCGCGGGCTTCTCATTGTGGTGGCTTCTCTTGTTGTGGAGCACGGGCTCTAGGCGCCCGGGCTTCAGTGGTTGCGGCGTGTGGGCTTAGTAGTTGTGGCTCGCAGGCTCTAGAGCGCAGGCTCAGTAGATGTGGCGCATGGGCTTAGTCTCTCCGTGGCATGTGGGATCTTCCCGGACCAGGGCTCGAACCTATGTCCCCTGTATTGGCAGGAGGATTCTTAACCACTGTGCCACCAGGGAAGTCCCCTGGAAGTTTTTTAAATAATCCAGGTGAAGGATGCTGAAGACTTGATCAGGGGCAGCTGCAGGGCAAGGATGTTTTCTCTATTTAAAGTTAGGGCTTCTGCTTATCCCTCCAGAATTGCAGTGGAAGTGCTTTCAGGGTTTGGGTGAGTGAAGGCATCATAAAGCTCCTAAGGATCAGGCAAGAAGACTCAGCTAAAGAAACCAACATGAGTAGGCACCAAGTGGCTCATTCATTCATTCATTCTTAATTCAAACCGAAGCTTATAGAACACCTTTGCTATTAGGAAGGCGAACTATAAAAGTGGATACTCAGGGGCCTGGGGCTTTAAGGGGAGAATAAACTAAAGAGTAGAGGGAGTGCTACCTGCTTTCACTCTGAAGCATGGTCTGCCCAAAGCTGGGAGGCCCAAATTCAGCCCACAAATATTTATTGCACACCTAAACTGTGACAATCTCTGTTCTAAGTGCTGGGGATACATTATACTTCAAAAACAAGCAAACAAACTCATAGAGAAAGAAATCTTATTTGTGGTTACCAGAGGTGAGGGAGGTGGGGGTATTGGATGAAGGTATAAACTTCCAGTTAAAAGAAAAATAAGTACTAGGGATGTAACGCACAACATGATAGATTAACACTGCTGTATGTTATATATGAAAGTTTTTAAGAGCATAAATCATGAGTTCTCATCACAAGAAAAAATTTTATTTTAATTTCTCTAATTTTGTACCTATATGAGACAACGGATGTTCACTAAACTTTTTGTGATGATCACTTCATGATACACATAAGTCATTATGCTGTATATCTTAAACTTACACAGTGCTGCATGTCAATTATATTGCAACAAAACTGTAATTTTAAAAAATTGCTGGGGATACATCAGTGAACAGGACAGACAAGGTCCCTAATCTCATGGATTTTATATTCTAGGGGTAGAGTGACAAATGAACAGCCTCCAAAATGCACAGGATGTATGGGGAACAATTAGCTCGGCTGGAGACAGTTTGAGTTGGCACTGTGGAAGATCAGGAGATGTGGATGCAGAAGTAAGGCTACTTGGTGAAGATCTTCAGCTCGGTTAAAGGGCAATGGGAGCCCCTTAGAGGTTCCGTTTCTTTGTTCCGGGGTTAGGGAGCGAGGAAAGTGATTATTGCTTTTTTCAATATTTGAGGAACCTGAGGCTTAGGAAGACAATGTCACCTGCCCAAGGCCACACAAGTGCAAGATCAGGCAGGCATGTCTGCCAAGGTCCGAGTCCGAAGCCCATGCCGCCTTCGGCTCTTTTCCTGTAGTGCAGAGGAGGAACGGCGCGGTGTCCCTGGGTGCCAGGACAGATGGGCACCTTCGGGAGGACCGGCCCCGGCCGGCTGGCAGCACGGCAGCCTCACCAGCGCGGACAGCTGGCTTGAGGCGGTGGCAGCTCCTCGCTGCCCGTCGGTTCCCCCCGCCAGCCAGTGGTTCGCTCCGAACACCCCTCCCCGTGCGGCGGGTGCTGCGGCCTGCCCCGCTTCCGGTTGTTGCCGGGCCCTATTTCCGGTGTCCGCCTGCCCTCCGCTCCGCCGCCTCCGCCACCGCCGAAGCCGCTGCGGCCGCGATGCTGTCCCGGTCCCGCTTCGTGTCCCGGGCGTTCAGCCGCTCGCTCTCCGCCTTCCAGAAGGTATGGTACGGCCGGGCCGGGGCCCCGGCGGGTGAGAAACTCGCCGGCAGGCGGACGGGCGGCTTGGGGACAGGGGCGTGGTGCCCCGGCCAGGCCGGGGATCAAGGGCACCGGGACTCGGAGGCCGCGGTCTGGGCGGCCCAGAGCCGCTGTCGCCCTCGGGGCCGTCTTGCGGAGCCCAGCGGCCCATCGCCTTCCCGAGACAGCCGGCGCCCGGTCCCCTGCTGGACCCCACCCTCCGCGCCGGCGGAGGAGCCGCCTTAGAGCCGCGCCCGCCCCCGCATGAGACTCAGAGTTCGGGAGGAGGCGCCGCGGAAGCCCCGACGGGATCCGGGGGCCCGTTTCCTCTCTGTTAAAGTCTGTAGATATCAATCCGGTTGGGAAGTTGAGATAGTTTGGCAGGCCCCGTGTGCTGACGGACTGAGAGCCTGCCCAGGTTGTTGCCTTTACCTTTTGGAGTCATGAGAGTCGCCTGTCACCGGCACCTGGGCAGCTTTGAGTCTGTGCTTGAAAGAGAAAGCTGTTTCTTCTCTCCTTTCGTTTTGGGTGACGTCGATAATGTCTTTTTTCTCAACAGGGGAACTGCCCTCTAGGGAGACGTTCCCTGCCTGGTAAGTTCTGCCCTTGCCGTCACCTAAAATGCTCTCCTCCTGGGCAGAGCAGTATGCGAGGAAATCGGGGTGTCTGTGTTTCTCCACATCGTGTTCAGATAGATAGGAGTGAAACAGGTGCTGTTTAATAACAGCTATCACTTATTCATTTGGCACATAGCTACACAGTATCCGCTGAGTGTCAGGCACCATGCTGGGCCCTCACAAGGGATACAGCAGTGACGGGTTCTCGCCCTCCTGGAGCTTACAGTATGGTGGGAAAGACAAAATGTGAATTGCTAAACAAGTGAACTATCATGAATCTTGGTTAAATGCTGAGAAGGAAACATACGAAGCTGGACAGTAAAGCTGTGACCCAGAGGATGTGACAGGCCAGCCGGATGAAGAGCAGGAGAAAGAAAGGGAATAGCATGTATAAAGTCTCTGAGGAAGGAAGAGCTTGGCAGTATTTTGGAACTGGAAAAAGGGTGATTTGCCCAGAGCATTTTAGTTGAGGGAGAGAGTGGCATGAGATAGAAGATGGCATAGAGACTAGCGAGAATTTAGGTTTTATCTCAATTTTTTATATGCGTGGCATAAGTATTTGTTGAATGAGTTGATCTTATTGTGGGCATTCTGTGTGCCAGGCATTGTTCTGAGTGCTTTCTGTGCATTTTTTCAGTTAATCATCAAGAAACAGTAAAAGAGGTGTTTTCTCTATTTTACAAATGTGTAACTCAAGACTATGAGAGGTTAAGTGCCTTGACCAAGGTCACTCAGCCAACTATTGGTCAAGCCATGTCTGCCTACTCCTCAGCCCGAACTCCTAACCCACCATGTTATCATTTACTCATATAATCAACAGATTATTGAATTCTTACTACATGCCAGGCAGTGTGCTACGTGACAGGGATAGAGGTGGTCTCTACCCTCCAGTTTCTTAGGGGCTACCTGGAGAGAAAACAAATATATATTTATGCATACCTAAGGACATAATTATATTGTGATTACTATAAAGGAGAAGTGGAGTGTAATGAGAGGACGGGATGATGTAGCCAGGCTTGGGAGGGTGGAGAGTGTGGTGGCAACGTCAGTAAAGGCTTCCCCAAAGAAGTGACATTTAAGCCAAGTCTTGAAGAATACACAGGAGTTGGCCAGGAGAACGATATTCTAAACAAAGGGGATTGCTTGTGCAAAGGTTTTCAGGCAGGAAGAGATTTGACCGGTCATAGAAATGGAAAGGAAGCCTGTCTGGGAGGGCTGGACAGGAATATGGAAAGTTTTTGGACTTTATCCTAAGAGTCATGAGATCATAGGCACCTAGCACAGTGTTCGCTCATAGTGGACTCTCAGTAATAAACTTTTTTTTTTTTTAAATAGCTACTTTATTTATTTATTTTTGGCTGTGTTGGGTCTTCGTTTCTGTGCGAGGGCTTTCTCTAGTTGCGGCAAGCGGGGGCCACTCTTCATTGCGGTGCGCGGGCCTTTCACTATCGCGGCCCCTCCCGTTGCGGGGCACAGGCTCCAGACACACAGGCTCAGTAGTTGTGGCTCACGGGCCCAGCTGCTCCGTGGCATGTGGGATCTTCCCAGACCAGGGCTCGAACCCGTGTCCCCTGCAATGGCAGGCAGATTCTCAACCACTGCGCCACCAGGGAAGCCCAGTAATAAACTTTTTAACTTGGAATTTTGAAAATGTCAGTAAACATTTTCTCCATTTTATAGATTGGCAGGACACTGGCAAGAGCCTTGTACTTGGGGTTTGCGTTGTGGTTCAGGGCTTCTCCTTGGGCTAGTCACTTAACCTCCAGAAGCCCTGCTTATATATGAAACGGGAGGAATGGCAGATGGTCGTTCCACTTCAGGGAGTTGTGAGACACAAAAATCAAAATGAGGTCATTATGTGAAAGCTTTTTATAAACTCTTAAACGCTGTACAAATGAAACTTGCTATAGGATGAACTCTAAATTGGAGTTAGGGTTCCAAAAATCAGTAAGGGCTGCTGACCGTTCTAGCTCAAATACATGCTGTGTTTGGGATTTGTACTGCAGCGTCACTGGTTACTGGATATAGAGGTGACTTAACTTGCCTCTGAAACCCTGGGGGTGTTTGTAAGGAGGTGGGCACAAGAGAGAATTGTCTCCCATTTGGTGTTTACCGTGCCCGTGGTTCAGAAAGAGTTGTTAATAGATCTGAAAAAATAAGACACATGAAAGAATATAATCAGGCGAAGCAGATATAGTCATTAGTTGTCAGTTGAGGAAGTGCAGTTATCTGTGATAAGGACAATTGGTGGGGCAGAAAGGAGCTCCCACCTTGTTGAGTATGACCAGAGTGGAAGATCTCAGGAAGAGTGTAGGAAGACAGTAAACTGAAAGGAGGGACAATGATTTGCTCGGTCCTAGAGCAAGCTGGAGACCTTAGGCCTGAAGTAGCCTAGTCTTTGCTACTGGGGTTCAAGCAACAAGACTTCCAGCTCAGTGCATTTTAAGTAACCAGGGAAACAAACTCAGATCACACAGTCCCACTGCTTCTCTGATTAGGCTATATGTAGTCACAGGATAAGCCATCATGTGTCTTTTTCAAGCTTCAGTTGTATTTGAAGTCTTGGGGAGTAGAGCGTTTTATTATGAAAACATAAAGGGATAATGAAAGTTTATGAGTTTTAAGATAAATACGATTATAGAATTCTCCCCTTTCTTCCTCAAAGCCATTCCCACCCGAAGTCCCACATACCTGTTGATCCCTGCCATTACTATTGCTATGGTGGAAAAGTTTAAGAAGCAGGACTCTGTGTGATAAAGATTATGTTGTTGCCTGCTGTTGATCCTGTTCTAGCTCAGAGTTAGGGGGTGAACAGACTTCTTTTCCATTCCCAGCAGGTATCCTGTATAAGATGAAGAGTTGTTGGTTAAGAGTTGTTTTGTTTCTTGCAGGGATCTCCTTATGTCAGGGACCAGGTTACCCTGACAGCAGGAAGATTGTGTAAGTATCACTGGGGAGCACAGATATGTGGACATGGGGTATTTAATACACCAGCTGAACCATCTGCTTTCTTCACTGTCTTTCAAGCCTAGTAATCAAGCTGGTTACGTTGAGTCCCTCTACCTAACCTTGATGTTAATTTATGACATGTGCTTGAGCTTCAGCCCCATGTTAAGTGCTGGACCAGGAGTGTGTCTGTCCTGAGGTGTTTAGATTATAATGAAAGTGAAGCTGGAATCCTCTTTTTATGGGAATAGATATAGAAAGGTGCTCCTAAATATTCTGGTTGGATACAAGTGAAGCTGAAGGACTGGAGGCTACATTTATTGTGGAGATTAAGAGCATCCTTTTGGTTGCATAGTTACTCATTTTAGAAACAGTAAAAGCAAAAGACTAGTCAGTTGAGTCATGGGACTTTGACTAGTTCAGAGGGAATGCTATTATTGCATAATGCAAAGTTTGGAGAAAGGCCACCCATGTGTGTTTCAGATTAACTTCTGCTTATGAATGTTGCTTAATGCTACTTTGCATTCCAAGTATTTTCAGGGTGGTGGTAAGAGGATGCTCTTTAGTTACTTGTTGAGCAGCTGTCAAGCTATTTTCTCTACAGGTAGGATCTTCAAAATGAAGGGTGAGCAGATTGGCTCCTTCTTCACTGTGCATTACAAGCATAATCCCATTGTAAATGTTCTTTTTGCTGTTTCTAAGTATTCTACTGTTAACATCTAATACGTTTGTAGTTTAAAAGTTATTTAGGGAGATTCAAAATGTGTTACTCATCTGCAGTTTAAATGAAAAGTGGAGCAGCCACAAATCCTATGCAATAAATACAATAAATAACTATTCAAAAGTAAATTATTTTAAAATACCCTAAACTTTGAGGGATAAGGATCACACATTAGGGTATTAATCTAATAACTGTTTTTGTGTTGTATATTGTCTTTTTTCATGAATAAGGTACCCATTTTACTTAAAAATCTTTTATTGAAAAACTATTTTTGGCTTTATGTTTTTGTTTTTTGTTTTTTTAATTTTTTATTTATTATTTATTTATTATTTTTATTTTTGGCTGTGTTGGGTCTTCGTTTCTGTGCGAGGGCTTTCTCCAGTTGCGGCGAGTGGGGGCCACTCTTCATCGCGGTGCGCGGGCCTCTCACTATCGCGGCCTCTCTTGTTGCGGAGCAGAGGCTCCAGATGCTCAGGCTCAGCAGTTGTGGCTCATGGGCCCAGTTGCTCCGCGGCATGTGGGATCCTCCCAGACCAGGGCTCGAACCCGTGTCCCCTGCATTGGCAGGCAGATTCCCAACCACTGTGCCACCAGGGAAGCCCTAGCTTTATGTTTTTATTTAATAGCTTATACATTTACATGGTTCAGAAGTAAAAAGAGTGTCCATGAGAAGATTTGTTCCTGTTCTCTGGTGCCACCAAGTTTCTCTTCCCAGAGACAGCCAGTGCTCCAGGTTCTCGGGTGTCCTCAAAGAGCAGTCTCTGCATTTGTACATTACCTGTTAGTTCTTGCCTACAAACATGTACCTATACGTGGTTGTAAACTTGGTGCAGAACACTTTGTGTTCTGTATTTTTTTAATAACATAAATTTTCCCCTTGATTTTACATAGACCTTATAGTTATTTTGAAATTATAAAAATAAAAATATCAAAAGGCAACTTAAATCTTTTCTATTATAAAGATGCTTATGGTAGAATATTCAAACAGTCCTGAAGTGTAGAAAGTGAAAGTCCCCATCAGTCCAAATCACTCTTCCAAAATGTGTGTGTATGTAACAGATAACCATAGATACCATATATATCTACGTTTCCCACTCTCCAGTGATAACCACTATTAATGGTTTTGTGCATACAAGGTAATATCATTCTCCAGTTTACATTATTTAAAGTCAGTGTCATATCAAAGAATACCTTGCTCTTTTGAAGTTCCTCTTGAATGAGTCCAGAATGGACTGATGTGCTGCCTCCTGGCAAGAGAACAGATTAGGAGATACTATATGAGTTTTTTGATGTTTTGTTTGTTTGTTTTGCATATAACACCTTGTTTTACTTGTTAACTGTCTCATCTTGCTGTCCTATATAAATCTATAATCATGTGGACAGAAATTCTGTTGTATGTGGCACAGTGGCATGTACCCTGAGGGCACACAATTTATCTTACTTGCATTTAGTTAAGAAAAAATGTCATCAGGAAGCTGAGTCCTTTTGGTGGGTATGCAAAGGGCCAGGATGCTATCTTTTTCTTCAAAGACCCAAACATAGGTCTGTTCTGGGAGAGCTGGCATTTCACTGCAGCACATTTCACTCACCCAAGGGACTCGCTGTTTAAGGCACCCAAGTCATCCAGGCTTTGCTCTAGACCTGCTGAGTCAGAATCTCTGGGAATGGGGCCTAGACATGTATGCTTTGAAAAAGTTTCCCCAGGTAACACTGATGGGCACTCCTAGTCAAGAATCACTGATTTAAAGGGAAGGTGAAAGAATCTAAAAAAAGTGGATATATGTATATGTGAAACTGATTCACTTTGCTGACAGCAGAAACTTAACACAACATTGTAAATCAACTGTACTCCAATAAAAATTTAAAAAATGAAAATAAAAAAGGGAAGGTGATCCGTGGTGCCTTATCTAGACTAAAATGTGAGTGAATCACCTGTTAAAGGAGTTTACTTTTATGTTTGTTTTGTAGCATTAACAGCAATAGTGACTTCAGTGTTCGCTTTTTCAGAACTACAGCTGTGTGCAGTAAGTACCTTCAGCTCCCTACCTTATTGGGAATAGAGTTTTAATGGGAAGAACAACAATTGACTGAATTTAATTAAATAAAAAAATTAAAAAGGAGACATGTGGACTACGTGATTTTTTTTCCCCACTCTTTTCCTAGAGGATGATGTGATTACAGTCAAAACCCCAGCATTTGCAGAATCTGTCACAGAAGGGGATGTCAGGTGGGAGAAAGGTAAGATTTAGTGCCTTCTCACTTCTTAAGTTTAAATACTTTTGAAAAGTCCCCTTTATCCCCGCGATAATCAGTGGAACCTATGGCTCCACCCTTTTCTTTACATGCAGTGTACTTTCCCCTGGCTTTAGGAAAGGGGTCTTGTAACACACCTGCCAATGGGGATTTTGTGGCTACTGGAGGGTTCCCCACCCCCACACCCTAAGAGGTAGCCTTTGACTATCTTTTCAGCTGTTGGAGACACAGTTGCAGAAGATGAAGTGGTTTGTGAGATTGAAACTGACAAGGTAGGCTTGTCCTATTAGTGCCAACTTTTCATGGTCTCCCCTTGGTTTCTTAACCTAATGAAAGGAACAGGGACTTAACTGTTGGTTACAGATAATTTTTAACTGCCTCAGTTGTAAAATTGTTGGAATAGCTCATTTAAAAAGAAAACATTACAAGTTTAATTTTAGATTGTTCTAGGTGTATGCACTATGTACTTTAATAGCTTTAGTTTTATAGCTTGTGTGTGTGTGTGCGTGAGCTGTTTCCAGTTGTTTTTATGTATCACTTGGAAACACATTAACTGAATCTTGCTTTAGTGTTCTGAGAAAGGACAGAAAGGGTGAATCTTCACAGTAACATTGATTACTCTTACTCTGAAAGTGTGGCCTTGGTGTTTCTATATACAGGGTCTTGTGTATCTGTGTTGCAACTCTTGTGACTCATTTGAGATTCTATACAATTAATTTTCTAATGCTGAGTAAAAATTTGGACTCTTTCTCCATCTGTCTTCTTTTCAAGACGTCTGTGCAGGTTCCATCACCAGCAAATGGCATGATTGAAGCTCTTTTGGTACCTGATGGGGGAAAAGTAGAAGGAGGCACTCCTCTTTTCACACTCAGGAAAACTGGCGGTAAAGAAGTTCTCCTGGTTGTCAAGGTCTCCAGTGTTCCCCCTTGGAACTGGGGCTGAGCATAATATACTAATTCCTTGATACCTCAAAGACCATTCGGCATTCCCTCTGCCCTTTATGAGGCAGTAAGAGGGGAGCTATTTACATTGTGAACTTTAAATGTCAAGTTTTAGAAGAAAAGGGTATTAAAAAAATAAAGCTCATAATACTCTGTTCTTTATTGTGCTGGACCTTTTTCTTAAATAGGAATGAAGAAGATTCTAAAGACAGTGATTTCCCCCCACCCCAGCCCTGGCGTCAGAGTCACATGGGGGCTTTAAAAATAATACAAATGCCTAGATTCTGAGTCCCAGGGATTCTGATATATTAAATCTGGGGTTTTCAGATCCTGGTTATCTTATCATAGTTTTCATTGTTGTTGTTGTTTTTAACGCTCTCCAAGTGATTCTGATACACAGCCAGGGCTGGGAGCCACTCTTCTAAAATGAGAAGTAGTATTTCATCCTGTCTATTATAGAGAATTTGGTGTAGTTTTTTCACATCTATTCTCTCATAACATTTTTTAGGGAGGGTTAGATTTCTCTTGGGAAGAAATGAGAAATAAGGAAATGAATTCATACCTGATCTTACAGTCAGTATTAGAGATTAGAAAAGAACTTTCTGATTCTTAAATTAAATGCTGTAACTACTAAAGTATTTTTTTCATTGTTAAGATAGTTAAGCAGAAAGATGGTAGATTGCATCGTTATGATTGATCAGGGCAAGACCAGAAGCCCAGAATGGAAAGAACATACAGTAGAAGGCTAGGGGATAAGATTGATTCTTCTAGTTGGAGAATTTCATCTTCTGATCATTCCTTAAGAGAATGTTCTTCTAATTTAAATATAAACCCAGATGTGATGTCCAAATTGGTAAAATCAAAAATATTTAAAGTGAATTTATATTGCTTGACCACCTCATTAGTTTATAAGAGTTATCCTAGATAAAATGCTTTGAAGTCTTAAGTCTAAATGTGCCCTTGATTATTTAAACTTTTAACTTTTAATAGTTAAGAGTATTCTCCCACATGTGATGTTAAAATAGAAGAGGAGACGATCAGTATTACCATAACTAGAAAGGTGTTGCTCTTATGTGTGTATTTTAACATCTTTAATTACCTGGGTTTCTTTTGCTTTGAAGTTTACATTACCATGGACTTTAGTAGGTGCTTTGAAAGTACTGGCTGAATTTGATGATCAGTAGATATTTGTGAAATCAGGAAGGCAGCTGAATTAAGTCAGTTATCTAATGTAGGACATCTAGGAGCCCTGGAGAATAGAAGCATAGTGCCTTAAATCATTCTGTGTATCTCAAAGCCTTACATGTATAGCACATACTCAGGAAGCATTTGTTAATTGATTGGAGATAGAGCTTTTGCTGCTAAATTCTACTTAGTATCTGCAATTTGGTTGCTTTCCATTCCAGATAGTGCCAATGGCATCTATTTTTCTTGTTTTCCAGCTGCTCCTGCTAAGGCCAAGCCAGCCGAAGCTCCTGCTGCCGCAGCCCCAAAAGCAGAACCTGCAGCATCGGCAGTTCCTCCTCCCCCTGCAGCATCTGTACCCACTCAGATGCCACCAGTGCCCTCGCCCTCACAACCTCTCACTAGCAAACCAGGTAAGCCTCTGGCTCCCATGTGTGTTTATGTGGGAGAACAACATCTCATCTTATGTCATGTTCCCTCACAGTCTAAGACTAATTATGGCTCTGAACAGGCTCCATTGGCTGCTTTGTAGAAAGAATTCTAGACTTTGTATCAGAAGACCTGATACAAAGGGTTTGCATCTCAGCTTTATAGCTGAGTGTATAGCTCTGTGACTTTAGGCTAGTTATTTAACTTCTCTGAGCAGATTGTTTGTTCGTGAAGTAGGAATGATACTAATACACCTCAGCATATCTTGAAGGTTAAGTGACAGTACAGTATGAAAACACTGGCATGTACTCGAGTAAATGTTTCTCATTTTCTGATGCAGTGTACCCTTTCTTCATTTTCAGTGTCTGCTGTAAAACCCACTGCTGCCCCGCCAGTAGCTGAGCCAGGAGCTGGCACAGGTCTGCGTTCAGAACATCGGGTAAGTCTCTGAGGACCACTTCCAAGAAAGAAGCCGAGGGGCAGTGCTGAGATTAATGGAGTGGGTATGCTCTGCCTACCTTTGAATGGCTGGCAGCTGATTCCCTTGGCCTTGACAAGGAAATTGAGTTTAGGGCGCGACTTGTTCAGTGACATGACTGTCAAATGACAGGACTAGAACCAGAGGTCTTCTGAACACTTGTCCATTGGTTTTTCCCACTGTGTTATGCTACCAGCGAAATGCTGTGGGTGAGTAAGATATACGCAGGGGGTGGTAGCCTAGTGACGCATCCCCTCCCTCCCACGATAACACCTACTTCAGAGAGGTGGTTTAGTGAGCTCTATTCCTATACTTCGGGATACTTAGCTGAGGGCTACCCAGTGGCAGGCAGGAGCAGACATAAAACCTCAAGGAAGTATGGTCAAGAGAGTGGGTTCCTCTGCCTGAGAATACCTCCTAAAAATACTACAGCCTCAGAAGTTTGTTGCTTCTGAGTTGCCATTCCACAAGTAGCTATTCTCATGCAAGTCTTTATTACCAGAAATTTCCCTTTCTGCAGTGACTCTTGGGCTGGCTAGCCCTACCCCACACTCTTCCATAAATTGGTTTTGATTTTTAAATCAAACCATATCCTAGGCCTCTATTCTTTTTTTTTTTTTTAAACATCTTTATTGGAGTATAACTGCTTTACAATGTTGTGTTAGTTTCTGCTGTATAACAAAGTGAATCAGCTATACATATACGTATATCCCCATATCCCCTCCCTCTTGGGTCTCCCTCCCACCCTCATCCCACCCCTCTAGGTGGTCACAAAGCACCGAGCTGATCTCCCTGTGCTATGCGGCTGCTTCCCACTAGCTATCTGTTTTACATTTGGTAGTGTATATATGTCCATGCCACTCTCTCACTTCTTCTCAGCTTACCCTTCCCCCTCCTCGTGTCCTCAAGTCCATTCTCTACATCTGCGTCTTTACTCCTGTCCTGCCCCTAGGGTCATCAGAACCATTTATTTTTAGATTCCATATATATGTGTTAGCATACGGTATTTATTTTTCTCTTTCTGACTTCACTCTGTACGACAGACTCTAGGTCCATCCACCTCACTACAAATAACTCAATTTCATTTCTTTTTATGGCTGAGTAATATTCCATTGTATATACGTGCCACATCTTCTTTATCCATTCATCTGTCGGTGGACACTCAGGTTGCTTCCGTGTCCTGGCTATTGTAAATAGTGCTGCAGTGAACATGTGGTACATGACTCTTTTTGAATTATGGTTTTCTCAGGGTATATGCCCAGTAGTGAGATTGCTGGGTCATATCGTAGTTCTATTGTTAGTTTTTTAAGGAACTTCCATACTGTTCTCCATAGTGGTTGTATCAATTTACATTCCCACCAACAGTGCAAGAGGGTTCCCTTTTCTCCACACCCTCTCCAGCATTTATTGTTTGTAGATTTTTTGATGATGGCCATTCTGACTAGTGTGAGGTGATACCTCATTGTAGTTTTGATTTGCATTTCTCTAATGATTAGTGATGTTGAGCATCTTTTCATGTGTTTG
Source organism: Balaenoptera ricei (assembly GCF_028023285.1). Taxonomy (NCBI): domain Eukaryota; kingdom Metazoa; phylum Chordata; class Mammalia; order Artiodactyla; family Balaenopteridae; genus Balaenoptera; species Balaenoptera ricei. The sequence continues at coordinate 160,593,148 of NC_082640.1, forward strand.
TTGTAGGCCTCTATTCTTGGTCAAACTTCAGGCACATCTGAGTGGGTAGTTTGTGTCTGTGTTTCCTTATTCTTGCTCAGAGGAGCAAGGCCACCACAGGAAAGAGGAAGCCTGGATCTCTCCCTGTATTTAGATACTACAGTGTGTCTTTATCCACTCCTAGCAAGCCCAGTGCTCCCTCAGACTAAGTGCGAAGGGTTAGGTCCAGAGAGACCAGGTGGTCAATGCTTGTCCCACTTTCCCTTTCAGGAGAAAATGAATAGGATGCGGCAGCGCATCGCCCAGCGTCTGAAGGAGGCTCAGAATACCTGCGCAATGCTTACCACTTTCAATGAGATTGACATGAGGTGAGCGCTCTAGTCCTCTTCCTCCCTGTGCCCATTTTCTTGGAGAACACTTGAACTTGCCCAAGTCCCAACCTAGTGCTGATTCCAAAACTAACTTAACAGGAAAGAAGTACTTCTTTGCAGTGCTTGTTGACTTATACATCGTGACCCACTGGTTTCACTCTCTAATCGACTTTCCTAATACTGTGCCTGCCTCCTCTGTGACCTAAAAAACTTAGCCTTTTACTTTTATACCTGAATCTTGTGATTTCTGATAAACGAGGCTGGTAATAGTCTTAAACTCTAATGACTACTGTCGAGCTGACAAGTAGAGATGGGGCATCCAGGCTGACAAGGCTCCCCTAGGGATACAGAATCACTTGACAGCATGCCCAGAGTCAGGCACCATGCCCTGCTTCCTTCTCACTGTGACTGCTCCTTATGTATGTTCCTAAGCGACTCAGAATTGAGTGGGTGGAAAGGCATGGGCTTTTCGTATCTTTCACCTTTCCCAGCTTTGATAATGAAATGGGAAGCAAGTTGTGCTTTTAAAGAAATACCTCAGAATTAACCAAAGGGGCTAATTCAGTATACCCATTTCGGTAGTGAGCTAATCGTTGACTCACTTATCTTCTTCAAGACTTTGATGTTTATAGGTGTCAGGACTGTAGGGAAGAGAATGTAGTTACAGTCAACAAACAGTTTTTGAGTGCTTACTGTGCACAGGATATTGCACTATGTTTGAGGGGGATGCAAAGATGAGTGAAAAAGAGCCCTTACCCTCATAGATCTACCATCTTGCTTGGATAAATAGGAAGTAAAATCTCTAGTATCAGTATCAGGAGGATACAAAACGTATGAAGTGGAGAAGAGGATGAGATCATTTGTTTTTGAGGTGGCAGGGTGGAGGTAGGGATCAGGAAAGGCTTCCTGGAGGAAAGAGATTTTTAATAGACCTTAAAGAACGACTAGCATTTTGACATAGTGGAGGAAGGTCATTCCAGAAGATGTTAACAATATGGACCTGGCACAGACAGGAAAGTACATGGCACATTTGAGAAACAATCGCTGTGAGAAATATGTGTAGGAAAGAATGGTAAAGAAAGTTGGATCCATACTTCAGATTGTTTTAAGTGCCAGGGTAAGAGTTCATAGTTAATACAGGAGGTAAAATCATCAAGTCTTCAGGTCATCTCTTTGTTTTTTATTGTTGTCCGAAGTGTTTAGTCTGTGAATCTACGTTTCGTTAAGGAAATTGGTCTCCTTTGGAAGGGGTCTGAGAAGTGTAGAGAGGGGAGTGTGCTGTGGCACTCACAGAGTAGGGCCCTGTGGCCCATTTCACTAGACGTCATACATTCTATTATGAAGCTTCCCAAAAGACTGGATGTCATTCAAGCCAAAGATTTCTCTCCTCTCCATAGGATGTAGGGAAGGACCTTGACTAATGAATCACAAGGGCTGCAGCTTATGTTTCAGTGCATTAGGGCCAAATTGTACACAAATCGAATTGGGCTTTGAAATTCTACCCAATTCCTTAAGACACAACATGTAAATATTTGTGGCCTTGAAAGATGCAGTTGACCCAACAGCTTTGATTGAAGGTAAGTACAATAGCTGGATCTCCTTTCAGCAGCTAATCGAAGTGTCACTTAATGATGGCCTGGGGTCTTACTGCAGTCAGTAATCTGGTTTAGATTGAGTGCCCTTTGGGTCTTGGCGCTGATCAGCTAACCCATAAGGGGCCTTTCTGAGACCTTCTCCTCTCCCCTGTTGTCCCAGCCTCTGCCTACAAGGGCAGAGCTCTGAAATAGAAACTACTTAATGACCAGACAATAGCATTTGGGCAGTTTTGAGAGCAGAGATGTTTATCACTTCTCTTTCCGTCTTCTGCAGCTCTTGTGTCTTGGGAACCAGTAATGTCTTTAGGGTGGTAATCCTAGCACTAAATGAGGTTAGACTCAGGAAAACAAACATTTTAAAACCAATCAGTCCCCCTAGGAAAACTTCCCTTTTAAAAAACAAAAGGTCTAAAGGGGGGAGTTAAAGTTATATCATCTTATCTTTCGTGCTAATGTCAAATTAGGCCATTATAGAGAGAAAGGGAGAACTGAGCATTTGGGCCTAAGAAATTCGATTTCCATCACGGAACTGTATTCGCATAAATACAGAGGTTTCTGCAGCAAAATGATGGGAAAGCCATTTCCCACTAACTCTGTTGCACATGTGTTGTATGTATGTGAAAAACCAGCCCTGAAGGAACAAAGACTGGTCACCTTGCAAAGGCTTCTCAGGGGCCTTGCTGCTTGTACTTTAAAAAGCTTAGGTCCGCACATGGTCACTTTTCTAAATACCGGGGAAACCACGTCCATCAAACTAATCTTAAGAGCAGGAATTGTGTCTTTATTATCTTTATATCTTGGTGCCCTGCATTGACCCCCACGTGTGGTGGGTGTTAGTACCTGTTTGAAGGAACAAGCGGATGGAACTGCTAACTCTGGGGAGGTGAATGAATCTACTGACTTTCTCATGAGCCTAGAACAACACTGGATTATACCCGTCCACAGATAGTCATGACTGCTGTTGCGCACATGAAGCCCATGCACCTGTGGGGCTTTGGGGGTTTTTTTTGTCTTCAGTAGTTAGGAGACAGGAGGAATGTTACAAGGAAGTCATAATCAGGTTTGGTGGTATTTTGAAAATAAATCAAACAGAGATAAAAAGAATGGTGCTTATTTTGCGGACTTTGTTTATGCTTAAAAAAAAACTTTTTTCGGGGTAGATGGCTCATGATTTTAGTGTAGCTGGAAGTCACTTTCTTGTCCAGGGTGAGGGTGTTGGTGTGCTGTACGAGCTCTCGTTCATATTGTCTGTAACTGAAATCTTTGACTTCTGGAACATGAAGGAGCCCTGTAAAGGGCTCAATCTACCTTAAAGACAGATTGGATCCGATTCCTTTGGGTCCAGGTTTTGTAAAGGAATAAAGTTATTGTGTTGACCTCTAGTGGACTATTTCAAAACTTGAACTTAGGTAGATGGTCCACAGTAAGGGAAAAAAGCTTACCCAACTGTGTACACGGAGTTAGAAACCAGTATGAACGTCAGAATTGAGGCTTCTTTTGTGGTCAGTTTGTTTTGTAATGTGTTTTTGCAGTAACATCCAGGAGATGAGGGCTCGGCACAAAGATGCTTTTCTGAAGAAACATAACCTCAAACTAGGCTTCATGTCGGCATTCGTGAAGGCCTCAGCCTTTGCCTTGCAGGAGCAGCCTGTTGTAAATGCAGGTGAGTTTGTGGTGGCTGGAATCACAGAGGTCCTGGGAGGTGTGCATGTAAACACAGACCTGCTCCCACACACAGACACAAAGACGGCGGTCGACAGACTAAGGCTTCTTATTTCATACGTGTGAAAAATTGAGTACCTTCCCTGGGGATTTCTTGACTCACCTTCCCAAATGGGCATCATGATTACTTCCTCCGCACTAACTGGACAGAACAGGTTCTCTTCACAGTGCATAGCTTGGCAGCTGCTGTGGCAACAGGCAGTTCTGAGCCAGCCCAGCAATCCAGGCTTCGCATGTCAGTGTGGAGACTTGTGTTCTGGCTGATGCCCACCCTCCCACAAGCCCTGTTATCTTGGGACCTGACTCTTACACCTGGCATAGCTCCAGGGTGACCTTTGATTTCTGGTCAGTGGACCTCATTGGGAGGCCTTGGGCTTGGCCCCTCTTTCCTGGACTTGGTGCCCATTTTCCTTACTTTTTGCTCACCTACGTCATTGGAATGTTGACCTAACAAGCAGTTCTCTTTCTCATTGAGACAATTCTCTGTTCCCTGGAAGATTAGAGAGGACAGTGGCACTTCTGCAACCCTCAGCAGTGCAAGGTCCCTAAAGATCTAGAAATAGAAGTCCTAGTCCCTTCCGCCAAGTGGTGTGCCCTAAGGTAGGTGGAAGGGCTTTGTTTCACCCCAATGTGTATCTCTTTATTTCTTCCATTCTTCTTATGCTTCCTGATGACTCTCTCCATCTCTTCTGCCTACACATACATGTAGGCATTTCTCAGAGTTCCCCTGACCTCTTTCTCACTTTACATGCTTTTCCGGGGTGTCTTATCTGTAATACAATGCAGACTTTCTATGGAAAAGATTCCCAAGCCTGTATTTTCTCATGAGCACCAGACCTAAATTGTTAGCTGCTGGTTTGCTCTCTCAGGCTAGCATATTGAAGCCAGACCACCCTGCTTCCTACCGAGTCTTCTAGAAAGAGGCTTGCCTCCTTGTTGAGAGTGGGCAGCAGAACGGGCAGCATCCCCATCCCCCCACTTCCACTTCCTTTACTAATTTGCCCTTTTGGGGAGCACTTTTTAAACCTGCCGTTAGCTAAGGGAGGGCTGGAGTAGAGCTGGCTAACAAGAACTTTGGCACATACTTATCCTGTGTTAGCCTGTGTATTGAGCCCTCTGAGGGCTGCCAAGGAAACGAATGCTCCTGTGCTCATGCTTAGGGCACTTGGGAGAAGTTACAGTTGGCTGGCATGGGAGTAAGAGGAGTGTCAGCTGCCACTTGTAATGCGGTAGTTTTTGTGCTAGTTGGTCAGCCCACACTGTACCAAGCACCGTGGATTTTTCCTCTGTTAATGCAAATTTTTCCTCACTAGCCTAGGCCTGGGGAGTTGTATGTAATGTGTGTTTTCTCTCTCATAGTGATTGACGATACAACCAAAGAGGTGGTGTATAGGGATTATATTGACATCAGCGTTGCAGTGGCCACGCCTCGGGTATGTTGGGGCAAGAAGTGGAGCTCTGATCTTTGACTCTCTCCTTACCTGTGTGAAGAAGCAGACCCCTGGGAGAGATCTTTCCTGTAATTCTGTCTTTTTAGAAGGGAGTTACTAGAAGAGTAACCTGTTTTTGACCATACCACGTTCTTCTATCTCTGGCAAGCCTAAATATTTTAGACTCTGTTAATCACGTTGAGTAACTAAGATATTCTGCGGGAGGGGAGACCATAGGCTTGAATCAAGAGAGTTATAGCTATAAAGGGTGCTATTAATTTGCAACTGAAAAGAACTTCTCACTCTCATCAGGGTCTGGTGGTTCCCGTCATCAGGAATGTGGAAACTATGAATTATGCTGATATTGAGCGAACCATCGGTGAACTGGGAGAGAAGGTAAAATAGAAAGGATAGCGTGAGCTGCTGGGCAGGTCAGGGAAGAGAGCCTGGGGAAGGCTGGGCCAGTGAGCGGTGCTCAGGGAGCTGGAGCCTCACTTTGTTCTGAAAGGAGTGCGTGGCCCCTGCGAATGGCAGTCACAAGCGAGAGCTGAAGTACAGCTACCTGGTGGAGCTTATCCTGCTCTTATGACTGAAGAGCTCATCAGATGAAACCTGCTCGGAAAAGAAAAGATTCTGAAGTCCTTTCCCCTGGTGGAGCATTAGTCATAGGCATCTCAGCTGAATGCTTTCGTGTTAAAGCTAGACCTTGGATCGTTGATCTCAGATATGGGCCTTCTGGACTTCCTTTAGGTGAAGAAAGCTGGGTTGACCTTACTTTTCAATTATAAAATCTGTTTTTAGGCCCGGAAGAATGAACTTGCCATTGAAGATATGGATGGTGGTACTTTCACCATCAGCAACGGAGGCGTTTTTGGCTCGCTCCTTGGAACGCCCATCATCAACCCCCCTCAGTCTGCCATCCTGGGCATGCATGCCATCTTTGATAGGCCAGTGGTCGTGGGAGGCAAGGTAGGAACCATCACCATTAATGTCCTAGCAGCTAGGCGATAAGGAGAGGGAAGTCTATCTAACCAGATGCTCATTATAAAGGATTTGCTATAATTTCAGGCATAAGTTGCATCTCCTAGTTTCTAATTACTAGCTGAGGCACTGGTTCTTAAATTGTGTGTGGAGTAGCAGCACCTGGGAACTTGTTGGAAATGCAAATTCTTGGACCCCTTCCAAGACCTAGTGAAGCAGAAAGTACAGATGATTCTGATGCACGTTAAAGTTTGAGAACCTTTGAGCTGAGAAAGCTTGCTCCTTCATCTGGGACTAGTCAACAGGCTTCATTCTCTAGGTGCTGTAGAGAGTGTGGTGGGGATACAGTTGAAGACATGGTCCTTGCTCCTGGGGAACAGAGGACAGCAGGGCAGAGCCATCTACAAGCTGCCGAGTTGTAATGATGAGGCTTAGAGGTTTTCTGGGAGTTCACGGAATGAGGGCAAAGGGTCTTGAGCTGGCCCTGAAAGATATGTTGGTAGGAAAATGTTTTCTGGGACTCCTGTGTTTAGAACCTTTTTGGGTCACTAACTCCTTTTTCAATCTAAAAATCATAGATCTTCCCTGAAAATGCTCATACACCCAACTTTGCATAGAGTTTCAGAGAATTTGTGGACCCCAGGTTAAAAAAAAATTTTTTTTGTTATTATAACCCCAAAGAAGAAACTGCAGGCAGCCAGAACTGAAGAGGAACTTCCCTGTAGACAGCAGACAAGTGAGAGGGCAGAGCATGGTGTTTTGTTTTGTTTTGTTTTTTTAAAGGCAGTTGTAAGGAGACTCTTATTTTCTTGGGTTAAGCTTTGTTTTTGAGTGTGGGAGCTTTGCACTCAGGGCAGGGCTTGGTCTTTGAATATACTGTAAGTATCCAGAAGCAACAAAGCAAAGTAGGAAAGGCTCTGCAACTGGGAACTTAACTATGGGCTGTGCTTTGTCATCTCCCCTTTCATCTGGGCTGTCTCTGCCCCGCTGCAGACAAACCTGTCGACCTCTCTTTGTAGGTGGAGGTGCGGCCTATGATGTACGTGGCCCTGACGTATGATCACCGGCTGATCGATGGCAGAGAGGCCGTGACTTTCCTCCGCAAAATCAAGGCAGCGGTAGAGGATCCCAGAGTCCTCCTATTGGACCTGTAGGAGGAAGCCATGCGCCCTCCACATCAACCATGCAGGAACTGAAAACCAGTCTTCTCCCTGTCCCCTCACGGGCCCCAGCTTAGCCTGGTGACAGACAGGCATATGCTGTTGTTCTCAAGCAAGGAAACCAGGGCACTATGTAACCAGCAGTCACAGGTCTCTTCTTGGTGTTCCTGCCAGGCTCTCTCCCTCTCTGCACCGTTCTCTTACACTCGAATATCTGATTTCCTTAGGCTTGAGGGAGAGAGAGCCTTAATGGATGCTCATTAATATTCCTGCATTTCTCCATTAGCCCCCCGCAGAGATGATTTTACTTCTCCCCCATCCAGTATACCATAGGGAAACTGCCGGGGACCGTGTGATTAAGTTTCTGTCTCTTGAAAGTCTGTTCTCCAGAGACGCCTAGGAGGGTGCTGTGCCTCCCAAGCTCGGAGCAGCCTCTGTCCTGGCTGTGCACGTCCGTACTCAGTTCCACCCGTGTGGAGGTATTGACCACAGGCCAGGAGGAGCTGCTTTGCTTCTTAAATGGCATCTTCATTCTCAGCTGTCACTGACTTCAAGCTGCCTCTTCTACCTCTTCCAGGAAGCACAGGCTGGGGGATCTGGAGGGGCAGGGGATGGGTAGGCAGTGTTGAGGGGGGAGGACAGATTCTGAGGTCAGAGGTTATAAATGAGACTGGAGCAGAGCCCAGGCCTGCCCTCACACTCTCCATCATAGCTTTGTACCAGCAAGACCCATTTTGGCACAAGCACTCCCAGCTGTGGTCGTGCCGACCTTTCCAAACCACTGGGACCATTCTACCACATTATTCTCATCTAGAGCGGATTCTAGCACATCTTGGCAGTGAGACACAGCGTGTCACAACCAAGGGCTGGATGGCGCCTGGTAGAGATTGGAGTGAAGGAGGCATCCTGTGGACTGGCTCACATTGTCTTGAGCTTTTAAATTCCATTGGTTTAAGCCTGTGGGCTGAAGAGGCAGTTCTGTTCCTTCCTGTATCATGGCCCTTAGGGAGCAGAGAGCCTTAGCTCTTCCTCCACAGAACACAGGTCTGGGAGAGGACGGATTGTGGTGGAAACCAGCCCAAGATGCTAGTACACAGTGGGGAAATGGCCGATGTCACCTTTGAGGTACTGCCTTGGGTCTGGGCACAATCATTGGAATTCTTCGGAGCATGGTTAAATGCACACGTCTTGTCATGAAAGCTACTGGGCTTCAACGCTTCGTATCCAACTGCATCCAGGCCTGAGGCTGCTGACACTTGACACAGGGAGCTGTTTATTTAGTGCAGGGTGCCCATTTGTATTTTGAGCGAAGAAGCAAGGCCTGGGGGTTGGGGGAGGGGGAGGGGGTGGGAGCCAGTACTGAGTGCCTGCAGCATCTCCTACGTCTTCACTATTCAGAACTTGTAACTAAAATATTTAAAGAAACTGATTTTAACTGCAAATTAAAGGGCAAATGTTCGCAAACAGAGTTCCTGCTTCTGTGCTTCTTTTGGTTACTGAGGTTGTACAAGTCTCCAGCACTGTAACATAGCACTGAAAGCCACGTGACGTCCCTGCCATCCAGAAAAGTGCCCTGGCTTCCTTCCTCGAGCCTGGTGAGCCTGGCAAGCCACACTGTTGAAGAGAAACTGGTTCTCACCTGCGTGAAGCCCCTTCAAACACCAACAGACATTTACATTTTGGAGGCGCCTTGCATTATTTCTGGGATGGATGGAGTGGTGGAGCAACATGGTTTCGCGTTTTGCACTTGATTGCCACGTGGGTAGCCAGATGCTCAAGGTTGATTTGAACAAATGAGGGTAGATCACCTCCTAGGAGCAAGTGGTCTGTGAGGGCGAGGGGATGGGGTTGAGAGCTAATCTGCGCTACGTGTGATGGGCTTGATGGTGTCCAGGCTTGAACTCAGCCTGGCTTTTCCACACGCAGCCCCTGCCTGCTGATGTTGCTTGCGGTGATACCATCTTTATGTGAAGATCTGTCACGGGAACAGAGTGGCTCCTAGAGGGTAGAACTAGAGCTAGTAGAAAAAACGGGGGTTCAGTGAAAGGAAGAATTTTAGGTCAGGTTTGGGGCATGGAGCTAGAAGCTTTAATTTCTTTAGTAAACCTACAAAGGAGGTATATTTAGCCCCATTTTTACCAAGTGGAAATAGACTGTACGCCCCTTAAGGGCTGGGACCACAGTATTCTAAACTCAGGGCCTAGCAAAGTGCCAGAGGTGCAGTGTTCATTGCATGAGTGAGACCCAGAAGTTCCAGAAGCAACTTGCACCTTGTACAGTAGTTGGAGGTGCTCTGACCTGACTGAGGGAGTGTAGCGGAAGGAACACAGACTTGGGAGCGGGCTCCACCAGGCTCTGGCCAGGTCCTGTCATTTCCCTTTTTGAATTCCAGTTTTCTCAGGAGCCACCATCTGTTGAAGAGGTCATGGTGAGGGATAGGTCCACTCTACTGCACCACCCCCAGGCACCATGACCCTCTTCGAAGACGTCTTTTCCTGTTTTACTTCCCACGGAGCCCAGTGCCGCCACTTTCCGGGGGGCTCACAGCTGCTCTGCTGGGTACAGGCTGGCGTGCTGTTCACTACCAGCCCTGCTTCCTCCTTCCTAGCAGGATCCAAGCACACTCTTGGTTATCATGGAGCTTGCTCTGGAGGAACCCTCCCATCTCCCCATCCCCTCTCATTGCGTTAATGAGGCAAGGACACCAGAGGCAACAGCAGGCTTTATTGGAGTCGGAGTGGAGGGACGTGGGCAAGCCCCGGGGAGAGCCAGGACCTTCCAAAGGCTGCACCTCCCACGTCCCCCAGACGCGTCCAGAGGGCCTGAGGAGCGTCGTGCCATCCCCACAACAGGTCCCCAGCCCCAGAGTTAGAGCTGGGCCTTCACAGCCAGACTGGAGGGTGGTGTCAGAGGCGCCACCTGGTGGTGTCAGAGACGCAGGCGGGAAGGAGTTGGCGGAGATCTGTGGAAGTTTGTCTTAGATGCCACACCCCAGTGACAGGGTGAGTCCTGAGAGGAAGAAGGCCCCCAAATCTGGGCAGGGAATTGTCTTTGGGGATAACTACTTACCCCAGTTCTGCCGAGACCAGAAACATTTTGCTTCCGGCTAAAAGCTTGGGCAATCATTCCATGTGTTTTGTGGTTTCATTTCAAAAGGAGATGAAGTCACAGTGGGCAGTGGATTGAGTGGACCCTCAAGACTAAAATGCAAAATGGTAAACACGACGAACATCCGAGAAGGGAGTCCTCGTGGGTACAACTTTTCTTCAAGTGGCTTCAGCCTGGAGACTGAATGGCGGTCTCCCCTCAGACCCATGGGGCAGGTTTTCCTTTCTCTCCACATGGGTGGGCTAGCCAGGGAAGGGAGCTCTGTTTCCAAAATTTCTCTAAGTGGCAGAGCTGTGCCTTCCTCTCTCCCCTCATTCCTCTTTATCCTTATTTTCCTCCCCTCCTTTCCTTTTGCTCTCCAAAGTCTGTAATCACAAGATAAGGGGCATGGTCAGGAGGGGGGAATGGGTTGTCCTGTCCCATTCCCTCACCCCACCCCATGCCCACTACAGACTTCTTCCCTGCTTCCCCAGCCTCCCGACCCCCTGCAAAAGTAGCCTCTGGTGGAAGAGGCCCACTAGTTGCATGGTTAAGATGACCAGCCAGGGCAGTCCTGGTTTGGGACTAGTATCCTGAGATGAGTCTCCAGAGACATTCCGAGTGGGGCACATGGCAGATAATGAGTCACAAAATTTCACGGCTCAGCAGGTGGTCAGTAGCTCAGAGCTAATGCAAAGGAAGGCACCTTTTAACATGGTAGGTCCAAGTTCAAGTACAGGGTGTGCACTCAGCCGGTGACTGTTGACTGATGGGTGGAGGGGTTCAAGCTGCCTAACAGGCTGAGATCTCTCTTTCCCTCCCGCTCAGCACCGTCTAGGAAGGGTTTCTCCAGGACGTGGCTGGGGGACTCCGTAGGCCCTTCCTGGTCAGTGAAGAGACTTCTGAGGCCCAAGGGAGGGGCCTGACCAGGAAAGGCAAGCTGCCTTTCATTCTTTGCCCGAGAGCCGCTGATTAGAAGGGCCAGCTCTAGGTGGCAGGCAAAGAGAAGAGAGGAGATCCAGACCAGTCCAGCTGTTTCCATCGCCTACTCCACCCCCTCCGGTTACCCCACCAGTTTGCTCCACTGGATGGTACTGAAAAAGGGGTGGGACTTGAGTTTGTTGACACCGCCTCCTCCAGCGCCCAGTCGCCTGGCAGGATCAAACTGCAGCAGCTGTGGAGAAAGGCCCAGTCAGCACTGGGCAGGCCTTCCCAGCCCCTCTGCTCCCTGCCAGCTCGGCCCACAGAACCCCCAGGGTTACCCTGGGGGGGACATTGGTGTTTGGCCACCAACATATAGAAATTTGTTGTCCCCATTAACCTCCTGCACCCACATCAGACACCTAATACACTGGGCGGCTTGTTCACACACAGGGCTCTGTCCTCCCTTCTGTCCACCCTCAGGCCAAAGAAGCCGCCTCCTCCGGGCCGGCCGCACCTCACCTCAGTCAGCAGGGAGGCTGCGGGGCGACTGAGCCACTCGGGCAGCTGGAGCTGGGTGTGGGGTTGGATTCCTGAGGGGTGGCTCTGGGACAGCGCCTGGGAAGACACACGGGGGCGACCCCAGGAGAGTCTGTACGCTCCAGTGGCGGCCAGGATTTTATTTTTTTCCCCCTGTGTCACATCTCACGGGGATGATGATGATGCAGATCGTTGCCTTTTGCTTTGCATCTACCGCGTGTCAGGCTGTGGAAGATACCTGAGACCCATTATCCGTAATTTCCACAACAACCTTCAGAGTAAGTATTAGTACCCCCTTTTTAAAGACAAGAAGCAGGCTCAGAGAGGTCAAGGGATTTGTGCTGAGTTCAGGGTTTGAACCCAGGTCCCTCTGGCTCCAAGCTTGCTAGAAACATCGGTCTTGGGTTGCAATCAGGGCAGGCACTCTATCAGGAATAGCACCGAAACTTGTCTCCTTACAGAAAAAAAATTTCCATGGGCGACTCATTTGACATGGCGTGCTACTGTCAGGGCCAAGGCAGGGCTGTGGCAAGGGAAGAAGGCAGGACCTGTCTGTGCTCCAGAAGGGTGCAGCTGGGGGGAGCAGAGAGGTCTGTCTGGAGGTCAGGAAGAGAGGCAAGAAGCGACCAGGAGGAAGGCCAGGAGCCCTGATCTGGAGAGGTGGTGGGAGGCCAAGAGGAGAGAACCACTCTGTGGGGCTGTGTGCAGCCAGGGCTCTCAAAGGCCCTGGCTACAGGACCAAACCAGGAGGGAGCCAGGAGGGACCGGTCAGATCTGGACTTCCGGTCACACTGCATCCACTCGGGCATTTCCTGCTCAAATGCAGTTTGGCCTCTCCCTGCTGCCTGACCTAACCAGCCCCAGGTGTGGCGTTGAGCTCACGAGGGAGGATGGGGGGCGGAGGCCACCATCCTGAGCAAGGGTGCTTGCCAGGGGAACTTTAAGCTCTGGGTTGACCCAGGCTGGACAGGGCAGCTGCCAGCCTGGGATGAAGGAGGTCCTCTCTCTGGTCTTCCAGCCGAAGTCTGGGGGTTATAGCTCTGAAGGGTGTGGATGTGGGGAGCTAGCAGCGGGGAGAGGAGGCTTGGGGGATGATCCAGTGGCCTTCTAAGTGAAAGGGCTGTGTCAAACTCCACCCTCCCTCCAGATCCAGGCCCGGGCGCTCTCTTCCAGAAACCTTCCCTGATCATCCTGACTCAACTCCCACTGAGTTGACAGTCTCCCTAGCTATAGCCACTCATCTGGCAGCGGTGCAAAGTGTGGCCATGGCCTGGGTGGGAGTGGCTTCCTTGGTCTCTCATGGCCTCGGCGGTGGAGGCGGGAGCTGTGCTGGCAGAACACTGGGCCCGACGGCCAGGTCTCGGGGACTCCGGCAGGCTCTGCCCCAACACCGACTGGCTGGACTAACCGCAGCCCCTCCTACATTCAGTGACAGCCACCGGGCCCCACAGGCTGCCCACACACCGCTCACCGTTCCCGTCAGCAGTTCATACAGCAGAGACCCAAAGCTCCACCAGTCGCAGGCTTCGGTCAGCTCAGAAATCCCACCCACCTCTGAGGGAACAAGAACATACGTGTCTCAGCCTCGCCCGCCCAAGGAGGCGGGTCTCCCCTCCACTCACCCTACCCAGATGCCCCAGTTCCCTCCGTCATCCTCAGTCCCCTGGCTCAACCCACACCCAAGGGCTACCCCCTACCCCTCCCCTTCTTGCCTGGGGCGCTGTAGAGTTTGTCCGAAGCCTCCCTGCAGCACTGGGGCTCCACCTCTGACCACTGGCCGAAATACGTGAGCCGGATGTGGCCTTGTCACGCAGTGCGTGCAGGGAGGGATAAAGGGGACAGAATTGCTATGAGTCGTCTTGGAGCGGCAGGCGTGAGGCGGGGGACTCCAGCGCTTCTCCCAACAGCCACAAGGCAGGGGCCAGTGGCTGCGCTGGGCAGAAGCTCCCTAGGGGCCCGGCCCCCCCGGGGCCCCGAAACAACCTGGTCTTCACGGGAGCCTTGCCCTGAGCTCATCGAGGGAAAGGGTTTGTTTCCCAAGCTCAACCCTGGCCAACCAGGCTCAGCAGAGTCCTTCCTGAAAAGGCCGGGGAGGGGAGGCAAGGGAAGAAGCAGATAACCTCTGCATCCTCCTGACTTTGGGGAAATTTCCTTCTCTGTCTTGAGGCTTCGGGGGCCTCCCGCCGGAGGGGTGGGGTAGGGTGAGGGCCCACTCTTCTCCCCCTGGGCCCAGGGCTCCTACCTGCCTGGTCCAGGAGCAGGTTCCGGGGATTGAGGTCCCGGCACAGCACCCCCTGCTCGTGCAGCGCCTCCAGGGCCACCAGCATCTCGGCCGCCCACTGCCTCACCTGCTCCTCCCTCACACTCCAGGCGGCCCCACCGGTTGAGGGGCGGCTCTGACCTCTGCCTCGGCCACAGCCCCCCAGCACCCGGCCGGCCCCTGCGCGAACCCAAGGGAGCCCCCGAGGGGGCCCCGGATCAGAGCTCTGGCCGGGCCCCCGCCTGGCTTGGTGGTGCAGGTGGCCACCTGGGGCCTTTGGAAGGTCCCAGGAGCAGGAAGGGCTGGTCCCGGCTGACGGTTCACCTTCAGCCTCTCTCTGGGGTCTGATGGCTGCGGCCCCCCTGGCCGGGGTAAGGCTCTGAGAAGTCCGGGGAGGCTCCAGGGGGATTCCGTCCTGCAGGCAGGTGTGGCCAGGCGGGAGGCGAGCTGGGATCCCGAGGCTGAGGTGGGAGTTGAGCTGGGCCTTCATCCTCTCCAGGCTGGAGCCAGACCTAGTCCCAGACTGTTGGAGGCACGGCTGGGAGAGCAGGTGGGACCACAGAGTGCCTCCTGGGCGTGCAGAGGGTGCAGCAAGCATGGGGATGGGGAGTGAAAGAGCGTGGAGCCCAGGTCCCTGTCCCACTCCTGCCACCCCCCGCCCCCCATCTTGGGCACGGACCCTTTGCCTTCCAGGTCCTCACCTCTGCTCCCTCCCCTCCCTCAGCCTAGGATGCCCTCTCCCCTCCTCTCCACCCACCTAAAGCGGCCCCAGCCTCACAACCTGGCACAAAATAGGTGCTTAACCCCTAAGGAGATGTAAATTATTCTTAATGTCCTTGGTCTAGGTGGTGGGTTCGCCAGTGTTCAATGTATTATAATTTTTTTTTAAGGGAGAAAAGTGTAATGAAGTTTAAGTAAGTAAAATAAAAACAAGGCCAGGCATGGACCTGCGATGACTGTATGTCATGACCCAGAGATGTGTATCTCATTTTAAAAAAATCATAGCTGATCAATAAATATCTGCTACGTGACCCAGTTCCTGTCCTTACAGCTTCAGCACCATCACCCCATGGGGCTACTCTGAGGGGTGGGCACAGACTAGAAAAGTGAAAAGAGCCAAGACTGGAGGAGAGGGTGACAAAGGGGACATCTGCATAAATGCCCTCTCACCCGCCCAAGATGTGAACATCCTCCCAGGACGTCCCCTGCCCCCCTGGCACCACACAGAAGCCCCCAGCAGCCATCATCCTCCAGGAAGGCTGGGTCCCCTGGTCTGTGCTGGGCATCTGGGTTCGGCAGTTTAAGAGGATGAGACAGGACGACATCCCAAAGGCCTGAGGAGCTGACAGGGCCCCCTCACCTTGCACATGCTCCAGGTGCAGGAAGATGGAGTCCTCGCTCACAAAATACCGCAGCAGCTTGGTCATGTAGGGGACGCCGTGTGGGATGATGGTCAGCCGCTCCCGGCTCACCGCGTGGCACCTGGACAGGCTCTGGGGAGGGAGCAGAGCAGGCAGATCAGCTGGGGACCAGCCAGAGGCTGCTCTGCTCTTCAGGGGCAACCAGATGAAGGGTGGGAGCCACCCTGGAGAGCAGCTGCCTCCCCCCAGTTCCTAACCTGACCCTCAACCCTCTTTCCACCTTGGAAGGCAGGCCCTCCCGTCTCTGGTCCAAGGATGAGGTGGTGTGTGTGTGCGTGCGCACGTGCACATTTCTGGGAGGCAGGGTGCATGCTGGGGGCAGAACAAACAGCTGTTGGATTTGGAGGGAGTGTGGGTTTCCGATACAGCTTCTGGGTAGAGGTTCCCCAGGGGGTAGGGGTTTCCAAGAGCTCTGAGAAAGTCCAAAGGGGAATACAGAATGGCAGGGGGTTGGGCGGCACCTGCCTTCACCACGAAGGTCCCTCCAGTCACTGGGTCCTGGACCAGCTGCACCTGCCGAGGTCCAGGAGGCACTAGTCAAGGCACATGCTACTTTCCGGGACTCCACGGCCCCAGCCCCAGCCTCCCAGGGTCCTCCAACAAGGCTGGGCTGGGAGGCCAGGCTTTGGTGGTGCAGAGTGTACCCCCCACCGCCAAACTGACATCGAACCTGTCCTGCTCATCCACCCTTGTTAGATCTGCAGGTCTTAGCTCCGGTACCACCTCCTCCAGGAAGCCTTCCCAACCCTTGTGTTAGGCTGGTGCTCCTAATCTGTCTCCAGTGCTCTCTGGGCTCACCCTATCACACTGTGTCTAATTTCCTGTCTCCCCGCTGGGCTGTGAGCTCCGAGAGGGCAGGGGCCACATGTCCAGCTCTGTACTCCCAGAGGCCTGCATAGGACAGGGAGGTAGTCAGTGCTTCCCACATGCATGGTGAGTGGTCCATCCTGTAGGGTCTGAGGGTGTCATGGCTGGAAGGGACCTCAGAGCCAGTCACCTTCTCTGATCTCTTATTTTACAGGTGAAGAAGCCAAGGCTCTGAGAATGTGGCCCCAGTGGTGCCTGAGACCATGTGGTCTTGGCATGCTCCTTCAGGTCTCATCCCCTGCCCCCCAGCCCCTTCTTTTAAATGGTCTCTCTTTCTGGAGGCTATCTTTGGAGGGCAGCCCACTCCTTCTCCTGTTGGTGTTGCTTGGAGGCAGTGGTCTGCCAATTGCTGGGCAGAGCCTTGTTTGGAGTTGGGCCCTAGACTCATCTCCATGGTGGGCAGGGGTGGACCCCAGCCATAGGAGAGGACACGTCAGGGGAGGAAGGCGGAAGATTTGGCCCAGATGAGGGGCACGTGGGGGGCAAGACCAGCACCCTGGTGTTGTGACTTCTTAGCCGTCAGCCTGCCCTGCACACGATCCCCGTAGTGGCACATGGGAACCAGGCCCTGAGGCCAGGCCACTGGGCAGTGACGAAGGCTGCAGCCTAGGATTGGGGTTCAGATCTTGGGTGAGCGAATTGATCTTCTCATCTACCAAACAGGAATTACAAATGCCCATCCTCCCTTATCACTGGTTTGTTGAGGCCACCAATGGGAAGGCCCTTGGAGAATGTAAAGGCGGTGGGAATGTCAGTTACCACATTTGCCAAGTCACATGGCCTCTGTGAACCTTGGTCTTCTTCACTGCAAAATGGGTCATAGCAGTACCTCCTTCAGAAGGCCATTAGGGGGATTCTATTAAAGCAAGCAACTCAAGTATAGCAGCAGCCTGTGCCTGCCACATAACATGCTCTCAATTGTCTATAGTGACGATTATTAATATCATCACAGGGAAACCCCACACTGGCTATACAGCATTTACTCTGTACTAAGGGCTTTATCTAGGTCATTTAGTTTTATTCTCCAGCCCTACCAGGTGAGCATTACTAGTGACTCATTTTACTGATGAAGAAATTGAGGTTCAGAGAGGTTATGTTGCCTACGGTCCCCCTGCTAAAAAGTGGTAGAGCCAAGATGTGAATCCAGACAGGCTGATCCCGGAGCCCTGGAGACATAACTGCAAATAGGGGCACAGCCAGGTGACCTGGCGCATGCCTTCCCCTCTGGGCCTCAGTTTCCCCATCGTCAGTGAGATGAAGGTGTTGGCCTCTGAGCACAGGGGCAGCAGGAGTGAGGCATCCCTTCTGACCACTAGAGGTCTCTCCTCCAACAGCCAGAGACGGAGTCCAGCCTAGTCCCGGCTCCTTGGCCAAATTTACGCAAAGCTTGAAAAAGAAAGAAAGAGAACTCTGGGGTCATTTAGGATAATACAGTTTCCCACAAGTGCTGACACCCCGGATAATTCCCCACTGCCACTTGCCAAGTGGGATTCCCCTCCACCTTGTCTTGTCTTGGGCAAGTCTTCTCGTTTACAGGGTACAAAAAAACAGCAGTGAAGGTCGGGGAGGCCAGAAATAAAACTTGGTCAGTACATTGAAACAAGTGTGTTAAAAAAGAGAAGAAAAAAATATATATATACACACACATCTATCAAGAAAGAATTAGACCAAACCATGAACAGTAATTATCTTGGAATTAGATAGGATGGTGGGGATTTTTTTTTTTCTTTTCTGTTCTAAACTCCTTTCTCTTTCATGATATTTCAAAAGGGTAGAAAAGGGAGCATTTTCCCATTAAACCAAGCAAATAAAAAAATCCCCTTCCTCTTTTGCTCTGTGCTATAGAGCATTAGTTTGTCCCTTGACCTCTATGAACCTCAGTTACATTCTCTGTAAGACAATGATTAAAATGCAGCACTGTCCAGGGACTTCCCTGGTGGTCCAGTGGGTAAGAAAGACTCGGTGCTCCCAAGGCAGGGGGCCTGGGTTCGATCCCTGGTCGGGGAACTAGATCCCACAACTAAGAAGTCCACATGCCGCAACTAAGACCTGGCACAGCCAAAATAAATAAATACATAAATACCTTTAAAAAAATGCAGCACTGTCCAGTAGGACTTTCTGCCATGATGGAAATATTATATATCTGCACTGTCCATTAGAAGCCATTAGCCACATGTGGCTATCAAGCCCTTGAAAGGTGGCTGGTGCCACTGAGAAATAGAATACTTAATTTTAATTAATTTTTATTAAAATAGTCTTATGTGGCTGGTGACTACTGTATCGGACTGCACAGTATAACCCTTTTTCTCCCCAGGGTGACCGAGTGGGTTTAATGCAACAGCTTGGCAAACTAGAATGGGCCTTAACGAATGTCAGGTGAGTATTGCTATCAGGAAGGTGGAAGGCAGTTCTGGTGAAGGGTGCCTGCCCTCATCTTTTTAAAAAGGGAAATCTCGGGCTTCCCTGGTGGCGCAGTGGTTAAGAATCCACCTGCCAATGCAAGGGACATGGGTTTGAGCCCTGGTCCGGGAAGATCCCACATGCCGCAGAGCAACTAAGCTTGTGTGCCACAACTACTGAGCCTGAGCTCTAGAGCCTTCGAGCCACATCTACTGAAGCCTGCGTGCCTAGAGCCCGTGCTCCGCAACACGAGAAGCCACCGCAATGAGAAGCCTGCGCACAGCAACGAAGACCCAATGCAGCCATAAGTAAATAAATAAATAAATAAATAAATAAATTTTAAAAAATAAAAAGGGAAATCTCTTTTTTAAAAATAAAACCCACTGAGTTCTTGGGATTCGGGGACAATGAAAGCTTTGGTGAAACACATTAACCCTTTCTTTTAAAATGTCCACAGTATCAATTATCAGAGAAACGCAAATCAAAACTACAATGAGGTATCACCTCACACCACTTAGAACGGGCATCATCAGAAAATCTACAGACAACAAATGCTGGAGAGGATGTGGAGAAAAGGGAACCCTCTTGCACTGTTGGTGGGAATGTAAATTGATACAGCCACTATGGAGAACAATATGGAGGTTCCTTAAAAAACTAAAAATAGAATTACCGTATGACCCAGCAATCCCACTACTGGGCATATACCCAGAGAAAACCGCAATTCAAAAATACACATGTACCCCAATGTTCATTGCAGCACTATTTACAATAGCCAGGTCATGGAAGCAACCTAAATGCCCATTGACAGACGAATGGATAAAGAAGGTGTGGTACATATATACAATGGAATATTACTCAGCCATAAAAAGAAACGAAATTGAGTCATTTGTTGAGACGTGGATGGATCTAGAGACTGTCATACAGAGTGAAGTAAGTCAGAAAGAGAAAAACAAATATCGTATATTAACGCATGTATGTGGAACCTAGAAAAATGGTACAGATGAACCAGTTTGCAGGGCAGAAGTTGAGACACAGATGTAGAGAACAAATGTATGGACACCAAGGGGGGAAAGCCGCGTGGGGGTGGGGATGGTGGTGTGCTGAATTGGGCGATTGGGATTGACATGTATACAGTGATGTGTATAAAACTGATGACTGATAAAAATAAATAAATAAAAAAAATAAAATAAAATGTCCACAGTATCAAGGCCAGGAGGACTCCTCCTGGAGCAAACAAATCCAGAAGTTTCAAGCAGGTTCTCAAGCACTAAGGTCCACAGGGGCTGGGCATGTGAGCCAATGGGCAGGATGAGAAAGGGGTAGACGGAGGGCAGGTGCCCCATTAAATCGGGCAGCCCGTCCTCTGCTCTGGCTGACATGAATGTGAGCCAGCATTTCCAGATCTTCTGATTTCTCAGGATAAGTAGGAAATCTGGACTTCTCTATGAAACCTGCCAATTTTTAAATGCTGATAACTAACAATAATTCAAAAAACACCCCTGTGTTTGAGCCAAAAACACAGAAGTGACTTGGCTGGTCTTCTCTTTCTTCCCCATCCCTGACTCAGGGCCTGGCTCCTGGACAAAGCTCAGCAAACAGGCAGCATTGTCTCCCAAGCCCCCCAGGCTTCCCAAAAGCAGACCCTGGCTCTCCTGGCCAGCTGCCTGCCTAGTCCTTGATCCACCCTCCTTGCTGTTCCCTGCCACCCCCTACCCCTGCCAGTATCTCTTCGGCCCCGAGGGACCCCCCGCTCCCCAGCCCCTTTAACCCTCACAATGGGGTGTTTCTGGGGGGTACTCAAGGCTTCCTGAGCTGGGCCCTCTGCTCCCCCCGAGTCTGCGAGCTGCTGCAGGCTGGAACTGCCCTCCCACCTGCCTGCCCAGATCTGCCTGGGCAGAGCTGTGGTATGGAATGTGGTGATACTCATCCAGGCCTGGCTGCAGGGACCTGGGCCCAGTGGCCCCAACAACTCTCCTAATTTGGGGAGATTGGTGTTCCTGGCTTGGGAATGACTCAGAAAAAGGAAGCAGGATTTTAGGAGGGAGGTGGAGTAGGTAAATTGAGTGCCCAAGAAAGTATATAAAAAGAAAGAAAAGAGGGCACTCTCAAGACAGAATGGCTGGGCTTGGCCTGAATTTCTAATTCTCATATGCACAGGCCTCAGAATATGGGATTCCAAAAATGCTTTGCACATGTGTGTCCGGGGTTAAATTCAAATTCGGGGAATTCTGTCACAGACCTCCCTCTTGGAGATTCACTGTGTACATCTGCATCCTAAAAGCTTGAAACTTCCTATACTTAAAAAACTGAAGTAATGTAACTTTAACTCACTGTTTCCAAAACTTATTTGACCCAGAAGCCCTCTCTCCAAAACACCACTGGTTCAGTGGGATCCCACACGGGGAAACAGTGGTGGCTGTCACCTCCTCGGCCTGCCCGTGGGAGCGGCCGAGCCACGTGGACCCGCGCAGTGGGAGGGAAGGGCTGGGCAGATGGAAGCTGGCTGGGCCTTGGCTGACAGACTGGGGCCTGTTCCAGGGACCTGGGAGCAGCAGCTGGAGCAAGGCCGGGATGGGAAGCCTGCTCGCCGACACGCTCTCGTCATTCGCCTTCACGGCCATCAAACTTTAGCGTGTGCCAGGCCTTTCCCCCGAATCCTTTCACTTTAGTTCCCACATCACGCTGGGTGGGGTGGGGTGGGTGGGAGGATCCTTACCCCACTTCCAGATGAGGAAACCAGCGCCCAGACAGGGAAAGGAGCTCGCCTGTGGCCACGCGGTGCCAGCCCAGCCGGCACTTCACCCTCGGCACGTCGGGGAGCACACACCACTCCCCTTTTCTCTGCGGGCTCCCAGACCCGTCCAAATCCCCCGTGAGTGTTTTAAATTACAGGTGCCTGGGCTCAACCCTAGAAATTCTGACTCAGTGGGTTTGGGATGGGGCCCGGGCATCTGTATTTTTAGGAAGCTCCCCCAGGGGATTCTGATAAACAGCCAGTTTGAGGGAAAAAAACGCTTTAGCAAATATTCAGGTATCCCTGGGCTGGGGCAGAGAGCGATCAAATATTGGGTCAAATCTCATTTGACCCAACTTGTCTGTCCTTCTGATGAGTGTCCCAGGTTCAGGTTTGGCTGTCAGCTCCTATCTTCCTGGCTGCCCTGAATTAAGGGAAAAGATCCTAGATGGGGTCAGGATGGGGGGTGGCCGGAGGAGCCAGGAGAGAAACGGCAGAGCTGCCAAGGCCCTGGACAAGGCACCAGCCCGCTTCGACCGTCCGCAGAAGGGGTTTCTGGAGATAAGCGCACTCCCGCCGCTGGAACCTCTGGGCTGTGCTAGGTGGGGAGACTCCTGGCTGCAGCCCTGGGGAAGTGGAAGTGGGGCAGGCAGGGCAGCGCGGGCTGGCTGGGCGCCCCTGTGGCTTCTGTCTTGAATCGCTGAGGGAGTGGCTTTCTGCGTCTGAGCTGGCGGGCTGTGGAGAGGAGCTGCGCGCCTCTGCTTTTTCCTCACGTTTTCCTTTCCAGGGCTGACTGGTGCGGGCTGGGGTGGAGGAAGGGTGGGGGACCGCCGCAGCCGCTCTCCTCCCCTTGGACCCTCTGACCCCTTTCCAACACCTGCCCCTCCCAGTGATACACAACACCTCCCCCCACACCTCGGGCGGTGCTCACTCACCTTCTCGATGACCGCGACCACCTTGCAGCCCCTCAGCTGCTCTAGGGCAGAGCTCAGTGTGCGGATGGGCCGCAGCCTCAGGCTGCTAAAACCCTGCAGAGGCAGAAGAGAGCCACGTAGCGGCCTCAGGGTGAGTCCTCCTCAGCCACGGCCTTCTCACCAGGCAGTGGGCAGGGCCCCGGCTGCCAGGAGAGCAGTGGCCACAGAGGGCAGGACCGGGGTACAGGCAGGGCCCACCTCACAGGGACAGACTGAGCAGAGAAGCTGGCCTTGGTCCAGGGTGGCCAGGCCACCCTCTCAGCTCGGTCCCCACCTAGCCCTCCTCCCAGGCCCAGGGAGTTCTCAGGGCTTCAGAAACCCCCTCTCAAAAGCCCTGTCCACAGGAGGCAGATGCTCCCGGGGAGGGGGGAAATAACCTGGGAACATGTGCATCTTGGGGAACACACCTCAAAGACCAAGGCATGTGGCCCAGGCACCTGCTTTGGGGGAAGCAGCTTACAAGGTGCAGCAGGCCTAGAAGGGGTGTGTATGTGCACACCTGTGGGCTTGAGAAGTGTGCGTGCATTTTCAACCCTTTCTGAGTGCCCACTGGGTCAAGAAAAGCCGTATGGGGAGAGGACTTTTGCACACTTATATATGCACATATTCATGTGTGTGTATATGCACGTGGGTATTTGTGTCTGCTCCGAATACTCACTGCAGCCCAGCCAAACACAGAGAGATCTGGGAGCCTGAGTGTGCACATAGGTGAGCACGTGTACGGGCCATGCGTCAGGGTGGGGAGGTGTGTGTGTGTGTGTGTGTGTGTGTGTACTCTGTGAGGGCGTAAGACTGGACTGGAGATGATTCACTAAGCGTCTGAAAATGAATGAATTATGGAGAGTGTGGGATAGAGAGGAAGCCAGGAGGAGGAGGGCAGGAAGGCAGCCCTGGCACACACCAGCCGACCTGTGCTCTCCACCGTCTGCCTGCCGCCTGGGATGGCAGGCGACAGCTCCCTGGCCTGTGGGGTGAGGGCCTCAGCTCTCTCCCCTCAGAGCCCTCAGGCCTTTGGGGTCTCCTTACCGTGCCAGGGCTGGCTCCACTGCCCAGTGTCCTCTGCAGGTGGCAATTAAAGATCTCCTCCGCCCGCCGCAGGTACTTGGTAATTTTCAGCTTTACAGCCTCACATCTCTCCTTGTTGGGGTCGACTGTGGGGAGAAGGGGTCCTCTCCTTGGGAGGACGCTGGGGTTTGGGCTCCCATTGCCCGCCCTCTGCCCTCCATAGGAGGTAGTGCCTATTTCTGATGCTGGTCAGTGGATTCTGACCCCACATCTGTTCTTGGGTCCTCCTCTGGATGGGAGACCAGCAGGGGAGGAGGAGGAGGGATGGTGGCAGGAGAGGTTGGGAACCACAGTCGCCACTCAGCCTACAGCACTTTACGTTTGGCACCTACTACCTCGCTGGCCACCATCACACCCTGGGAAGGGACGGAGTGTGGATTTCCATGTCCGTTTTTCCGAGTAGGAGACAGAAGCCCCCAGAGAACACACGTTCCTCTATCTCTGATGCCCAGTGTGAAAGAGGCCAGAATGGGGATCAGGACTGGAGGGTAAAGGAAGTCACTGGACAGGCATGAAGCCCAGGTGTTGAGAGGTCTCATCGGCGGGAGGGTGGGAAGCGTGAATTGGGGCCTGACTCCTACCCACGGCCTGGCCACCAAGGCCCTCAGGGGTCTCCAAGTGGCCTCAGGGCCAGCCTCTCTCCCTACCTGGAAATGCCTCCCTTTTCCCTGAACAGGCCTCCCCTCTCACCTCCAGGCCTGTGCGGTTCTCTCTCTGGAGCCCCACCCAGCCCTTCAACTGGACAACATGCCCACCATTCTTCAGTACTCAGATTAGGGTTTTGACTTCTAGAAAATGCCCTATGCCAGCCTAGTCTGGCCTCAGTTTCCCTCTTCCCTCCCTTCACTTCCTCCTCATTGTTCTTGCCACCTGGGACTATAATAGTCCATCATCAGCTCATCAATCTCTGCCCGTTAGAATGCAAGCCCACAGAGGTCAGGACCCCAGCCCAGCTCCAGGGGCAGGCAAGCTTAGTGAGCCAAGCGCACAGCCTCTGGAGCCCACACTGTTCAAACCCCAGCTTTGCCACTTGAGAGCTGTGGAGTCTTAAGCAAGCTATTTAACTGCCCTGTGTCTCAGTTTCCTCATCTAGAAAACAGGAATAAAAATCATTCTTATATATTTGGAAGTACAGGCAAGAACATATACAGTGGTTTGTATTACTGTGAATGGGAAATGAGTTGATACAGGTGAAGCCCTTAGACCAGCGCCTGGTGTATAGGAACCGTTCGATAAATGAGAGCTGTTATTATTGTCCTTTGCAGAGGCCCTGCAGGGCCCACACAGAGAGCCCTGCTCACCCAGCTCAGATGGACAGATGGCGGGATGAGCCCTTCACCACGGGCCTCCGTCCCTGCCCAGCCCCAGCCTCACCATTTACGCCTCGGAGCAGAACGTCCACGCCATTCTGGTAGTGGTTGAAGGCTGCCTCGTAGTCCTCACTGACGTCACGCTCCAGGGCCAGCCGGATCTGTGTGGCTGCATCCACCAGGTAGTCGCGCTTGGTCATGTCAGGTGCCCCCGGAGTGACCCGGTTGCGAATCTGCTCCAGGTACACTAGGGTCTGGGACCGCACTCATGAGCAGGGCTCGGGGTCCAGGCCAGGGCCAGGGGGACACTCACAGGCCACCAGGCTCATGGCTGCCCTGGAGCAGGGACCTGGAATGAGCAGAGGCATTAGGGAGAATCCAGCTGGGAGTAACACCCCATCTGCACCCTGGTTTTCTCCACTGAGTATTGGGAAGACTAATACTCACGTCCAAGGGCTGGAGGGATCAGAGCTAATGTGGGTAATATCCCTCACTGAGCCAGATCTTTCCTAAGTGGTGGTAATAACAGAATAATAACATGCTTTGGGCTCTGGGTTTTTGGTTTTCAATTCAATTTCAGTTCAACAAGTATTTCTCGAGCACTTACTATGTGTTGAGCACTGGAGAGAGCTGAGGATATGCCTGCAAAGGGCCTCTATACACATTAAACATGGAGGTTACACACTCCGAGGCTGAAGCCAGGGCCCGGGTCCCAAAGGCCATTCCTTATACTGTGCCCTCCATCCTGCCTGTTCTCCCCTCCCTGCTCCTCCCATGGGAATCTCATTTATCCTTCATGGTTCGGCTCCATGGCACCTCCTTGAACAGGATGGATTGCCCCTGCTTTATTTCATTTCCCTAGGTCCTGAGGTCAGTGTGGCCAGGGAGTGAGGACCCCCAAGGAGCCAGGCAGAGAGCCGGGCACAGGGCTTGGCCTTAAAGCCTGCGGGCAAATGAAATGACTGAGTGGCAGATTCAGTGCCACTCTGGGTGGAGTTAGAGGAATGAGGTCAGAGCCCAACCAGCCCTAGGAGGGGATGCCTCTGGCCTCCTGGCTCTGTCTCGGAGAAGGCCAGGAGGCCACGTGGCCGCCAAGGACCGTACAGCAGCCCCTCCCTGAGCAGTGCGTGATACAAGTGGCCACAGGGGTAAGAGCAGTGTCTTCAGGAAAGGAAAGGGCTCAGAGAGAGGCCAGCAGAGCTGCCTTTGCCCCTCACTGCAGCCTCTGCACCTTCGCTCTCTCAGGCCCCATTGGGAAGGGGCAGGGCCCAAATTGCCAACTCCAGGTCATTTCTGCCTCTGTGGAGAGAGGGAGGAGAGAACAGGATGGGGAGTGGGGCGGGGAGGAAAACCCACATCGTGAAGCCAGCGGGGAGCTGAACCCTGGCCAGGATGCGGCCAGGAGGTGGAGGGAGGGGGGAAGGGAAGCCGCACCCTCCCTACTCGGCCCAGTCACCAGGGACGTGCCGCTCTGAGTCCTGTGCTCAGAGGCACCAGGGCAGACAGGGCGGGCTGCTCTGTGTCAGGGCCCGGCTTCCGGGGCCACACGCCAGGCCGGGTCCTTCTGGGCAGAACCGCATAGGCGCGCCTGGACCCAGAAAGCGGCGCGTCCAACCCGCGAGTCCCCGGCACGCAAGGTGCACCGCCCCTCGGGGGTCGCCGAGGAAGGCGGGCTGGAGGAGTGAGAAGAGGGGGCATCCTCTCCTGGGGGAGGGGGGATGGAGGAGGAGCCGGGCAAACACCGTACCTGCCCGAGCCAGGAGCTCGGTCCTCGCGGCCAGACCCAGCCCTGCGGCCACTGCCCCTTCGCCCCCGCGGGGGACCTTGCACCGTGGGCGGCTGCTTTCAGCCCTCCACCCAGGTGCAGGGGTCTGGCCGGATGCAGCTCGGTCATTGGTTGCAGATGAGCTCATCCTCTATCCGTTAGAATAAACCACCAATCAGCGCCTGGCTCGACTTCTGCGGGGCCCTTAAAGCAGAAGCGCCCGCAAAGCGGAGAGCTGGGGGAGGGGGGAGGGGGCGGGGGAGGGAGTTGGGGTGGGGGTAAAAGCTGCGGAGAGAGGAGGTCCAGAATCTCTCAGGGATGCGGAAGGAGTTGCTTCAGAAATCTAGGCCGACTAAAGGCACACATGCAGCTTCCAGGACTTTTCTCATCCATTACTTCATTCATTTATTCAACTATTTAAATATTATGTATTGAGAGACTACTGTGTGGGAGGAGCTAGATGCCAAGACACCGCGACGGAGGGGACAGTCTCTGCTCACGTCTTCATGGGGTTTACAGTCTAGGGAGGGATACACGGATTAAAGAACTAAAGAATACAGTTGATACTTCATTCCAGTTGTGATCAGAGTTGTGAGAGAGAAGCACCACAGGGGCCATGAGACATCAAGGGGAGTGACCTAGTCTGGGGGTGAGAAGACTTTCGGGAGGGGGTGATATCTGAACTGGGCACACAGACCTCACCTGCACCCGAATGCTGCCTGGACTCACGCTATTCTTCCCTAGTGCACTTGCTCTCTTCTAGATACCTTATCATTCCATTCCCTTCTAATTCCCAACACCTCCTCCCCCTCACTCAGCCAAAGACCATGCTTCTTCCATCCCCTGAAAATTTAGGAACATAGACTCCTACCCTGCCTGCTATCTGCCTGCTGGCCAGGTCTGCACCCACATACCGTCTCCCCATCTCTTTCAATAGATGACCTGTCTGAGCCCCATCAAAGGCCAACCTTCCCCTTGGGATCAATCTTGTCCCGTCACCTACTCAAGGAACCCCTTCCGGCAATTCTCCCCTTTCTCTCCTACATCATTAATTTTTGGCTCCTACTGCATCGTTCATTCCTATCTGAAACAAACATCATGCTGATTCTCCCATCTTGAAAACAAAACAAAAAACACTCTTGGCCTCACTTCTCCCCTATCTACCACCCCAGGTTTGCAGCAAAACTCCTCAAAAGAGATGTCTCTACTGTCTCCAGTTTCTCTTCTCCCACTCTTTCTTGAACCCACTCTGATGAGGCTTTCTTCCCTGACATCGCTCTGAAATAGCTCTTGGTCAACCAGGAGCTCCATGACCTCCTGGTTGCTAAACCCAATGGTCATTTCTTAGTCCTCATCTTACTTGACCTCTTAGGAGCATCTGACCCAGGTGATCACAGCCTTCTGTCCATGTACTTTCTCCCCAGGCTTCCAGGACCCATACTCTTTGTTGCCTCCCTCTCACCAGCAGCCCCTTCTCTGTCCCCTGTGATGGCTTCTTCTCTTCCAGATATTCGAGTGTCCCAGTTTTGGGCATCTTCCTTCTCTCTGTCCTTACTCACCTGATGAAGGATTGCACCTAGTCTCATGATTTTAAGTAGTATTCTTCCATATATTGATGATTCTGTATATCTATTTACAGATATCTTATATTTTCTGTATCCCTTAGCTCTCACCTCTCTACCAGACTTAAATATTTAATAGTCTAATAAAACACCTCAAATTCAAAGAGTCCAGAACCTTGGAAAAATTATGTTGAATGAAAGAAGTCAGACACAAAAGGCTACATACTGTATGATTCCATCTATATATAATTTCCAAAATAGGCAAATTCATAGAGACAGAAAGTAGATGTCTGGGGGGCGGGTGGAGAGTGGATAATGGGTATGTGTTTCTTTTGAGGGGTTAACAAATGTTCTGGAATTAGATAGTGTGATGGTTGCACAACTCATGAATATTCTAAGAACCATCGAAGTCACATTTTAAAGAGGTGAATTTTATGATATGTGAATTTTATCTCAATCAAAAAATTATCATAATGAAAAAGAAAAAAAAAAAAACTGAGCTCTTGATCCTCCCCCACCTGAAACCTTCTCCACCTAAAGCCTCTTCCACTCTTCCAGCTCCATCCTTCCCATTGCTCAGGCCAAAATTTTGGAGCCATCCTGGCTTCTCTTATTTTCTCACACTCCACATCTAATCCATTAGAATATCATCATGGTTTTTCCTTCAGAATGTATCCAGAATCTCAGCACTTCTCACCACCTCCACTGCTGTGACTCTTGTAGGAGCATCTTCATCTCATACCTGATTTATTGTAGGTGATTCCTCCTGTCTTCCTGTTTCTACCCTTGCCACCCTAAAGGTGGTTCTCACCACTGCATCAGCGGGATCCTTTCAAAGCGCAGTCAGATTCTGTCCTTCTTCTGTTCAAAAGTCTGCAAGGGCTCCCATCTTAGTCCAAGAAAAACTCAAAGGCCCTGCTATGACCTCTAAGGCCCTCACAGTCACCCTCCTCCACTATTTCTCCAGCTTCATCCCTTACCAGGTTCACTCACTCAGCTTCAGTCCTGGAACATTCTCACTGCTTCTAGAACCCACATGGCAATTCCCACCCCAGGGCCTTTGCCCCACTGCTGCCCTCTGTCTGGAACAGTCTGCTTTTGGATACCTACCTAGTAAACTCTGCCCCTGCTTTGAGTCGTTGCCCTGATGTCATGAAAGACCTACTCTGACTACACCCTCCCAACATCTCCATTTCTCCCTTGCCCTGCTCTGCTTCTTTTCTGTTGTACTCAAGACTATTGGCATGCTATCTAGTTTACTTATTTATTTTATATGTTTCTTTTCTTTCCTCCCCCCGGTGTAAGATCCACATGGGCAAGGCCTTTATCTGCTTTGTATCCCAGATGTATCCCAAGTGCCTAGAACAACATCTGGCACATAGCATTGCTCAATCAGTATTGGCTGGATGAGTGAATGAGCTCTAAAGAATGAGAATTAACCAGGAAAACTGTTTGAAGAGGACAGTGGAGGAGAATGTTCTGGGTAAAGAAACAGCATATATAAATGCCTTAACAAATTAAGGGAGAAAAACAACATTTACACATCAAACAGATGACATAAAAACAGTTGATAAAATTTAACACTCATTCATGATAAGGACAAACTCTTTACTTAACAAGTTCTAAACAAACTCACGCACTTACTTCTAAACTTGATAAAGGGTTATCTACCAGAAACTTAGAGCAAACACCATGTGTAACGGTGGAGCATGAGAAGCATTCCCACAGTCCAGCTGTTCTTCTGGCATATGGAAGGATCACACTTCCCTTCCCCTTTGGAAGTTAGGCTTGGCCATGGGACTTGCTTTGAAATGTCAGTGGACAGAACAGCAGTTACTTCAGGGTGGAAGCTTCAAAAGCCAGTACATAATTCCTCCTGCCGTAGTGATTGTGGAAGCACACGTCCATGTGCTTAGCCTCCCTCAGCCTGAGTCTCTGAGAAATAACAATAAGGAACCCCTCCCAGACCCATGACTTGTGTTGAATATGAGGTATAAGTGAGAAATAAATTTTGATTGTGTTGAGCCACTAGATTTTGGGACTGTTTGTTACTGCAGCAAACCTTGACCTATCTTGAATGATACCCCAGTGCAGTCAGAAATAAGCCAAGACCTCTACTCGTCAACAATATACTGGAAGTTACAACTAACACGATAAGAAATTAAAAACAAAGAAGAGAATAAAGACGCAGATGAATAGAACTGACTTGGGGACACGGAGTGGGGGGAAGGGGAAGCTGGGAGGTAGTGAGAGAGTAGCAATGACATATATTCACTACCAAATGTAAAATAGATAGCTAGTGGGAAGCTGCTGCATAGCACAGAGAGATCAGCTCGGTGCTTTGCGACCACCTAGAGGGGTGGGATAGGGAGGCTCAAGAGGGAGGGGATATGGGGATATATGTATGCATATAGCTGATTCACTTTGTTGTACAGCAGAAACTAACACAACATTGTAAAGCAATTATATGCCAATAAAGATGTAAACAAACAAACAAACAAGACAAAACAAAAAAAAGAAGAGGTTTAAAGATTGGAAAGGAAGAGACCAAATTGCCATTATTTGTGATAATGTGATTACCCACCTAAAAAACCCAGAGCAACAATTAGTGAGTTAGAACAGTTCAATATTTACAAATCAAGAGAGCTTTTCTATATATCAACAATAACAATTTGAAAATGTAATAATAATTTTAAAATCCCATTCATCACAGCAACAAAAACTATGAAATACTTATGAATAAACTAATCAGAAGTATATAAGACCTTCATGGAGGAAATAATAAAATTGAAAGTCACAAAAAATGGAGAGACATGCTGTGTTCGATAATGGAATGACTATCGTTGTAAAGATGTCGATTCTTTCCAAAATAATTTAAAACTTCAATGCAATTTCAATCAAAATACTAAAAGGACTCTGTAGTACTTGACAGGATGCTTCTAAAATCCATATGTTTATTCACTCCCTTAACAAAAACTTATGGAGGGTCTACTATGGGCCTAACCCTGTTCTAGATAGTAAGGAGATGGTGGTAAATAAAACAAAACAAAAACGCCTTCCTGGAGCTCTTTTTCTAATGGAGAAAAACAGTAGTAAACACACAGACATACAGATACATAATATCTCATGATGATTTTACACAGTATATGAAAATGTGCAACAATAGCCCCTTGGAAAAAAACAAATGGTGGGGGTTGGGATCTCGCCTTACCAGATCTAAAGAGGCTCTATTTTAAAAGAGGTGACGTTGGTACACATAAATAGGTAAGAATAGACTAGAGTCCCCAAAAAAAAAAAAAAAATTCACGCATCTAGGGGATTTGACTTAAGATAAAGAAGGCATTTCGAACCAGTGGGGTAAGGATGAATTCTTCATGAGAGGTGTTGGGACAATTGACTTAATGAAAAAAAATTGATCTCTTCCTCATACCTTATACAAAAATAAATTCAAGTTTAAAATTCTAAATTTAAAAAAAGAGAACAACCTCAAAATTTTAGAAGAAAGTGTCAAAGAATATCAGCATGTTCTTCAGGTAGAAATCACCTTTTAAATATTCCTGGTGGGGAGGGATATGTGAATTA
Source organism: Balaenoptera ricei (assembly GCF_028023285.1). Classification (NCBI taxonomy): domain Eukaryota; kingdom Metazoa; phylum Chordata; class Mammalia; order Artiodactyla; family Balaenopteridae; genus Balaenoptera; species Balaenoptera ricei. Next base: position 160,624,874 of record NC_082640.1, read on the forward strand.
GTATATTTTGGAGGGTGATTTATCAGAACTATTTAAAGTGGAAATACACATAATCTATGACCTATCAATTCCACTTCTAGACATTTAATCTAAAAAAAAAGAACACTTGCAAGATATGTAAGGATATATATGGATATTCACTGCAATATTGCCTGCAATATTAAAAAATTGGAAACAATTCCAAATTTAATATCTTGTGAAATATCAATGTAGAAATGAATTAATAAAATGTGGTATATTCATATATTGAATTAATATTATTATTCAGCATTTTAAAGGAATGAAACAGAACTAAATCTATGTGTACGAACATGCAAGACCTGAAAAACATATTGTTGAGTAAAGACAGTCAGTTCCTAAGAGCTACCTGCCATATGATGCCATTTATATTTATATATTTTTTTATTTATGTATTTATTTTTTATAAATTTATTTATTTATTTTTGGCTGCATTGGGTCTTCGTTGCTGCGTGTGGGCTTTCTCTAGTTGCGGCGAGCGGGGACTACTCTTCGTTGTAGTGCGCGGGTTTCTCACTGCGGTGGCTTCTCTTGTTGTGGAGCACGGGCTCTAGGTGGGCGGGCTTCAGTAGCTGTGGTGAATGAGCTCAGTAGTTGTGGTTCACGGGCTCTAGAGCGCAGGCTCGGTAGTTGTGGCGCACGGGCTTAGTTGCTCCGCGGCATGTGGGATCCTCCCGGAAGAGGGATTGAACCCATGTCCCCTGCATTGGCGGGTGGGTTCTTAACCACTGCGCCACCAGGAAAGTCCTATATTTTCAATATTTATTTTTTATTTATTTTATTTTTTTGGTTACGTGGGGTCTTAGTTGCGGCATGCAGGCTCTTCTTTGTGGCGCACGGGCTTCTCTCTAGTTGTGGCACGCAGGCTCCAGAGCTTGAGGGCTCTTCGTTGCAGCACGTGGGCTCCAGAGTGTGTGGGTTCAGTAGCTGTGGCACGCGGGCTTAGTTGCCCCACAGCATGTGGGATCTTAGTTCCCCGACCAGGGATCAAACCTGGGTCCCCTGCATTGGAAGGTGGACTCTTAACCACTGGACCACCAGGGAAGTCCCTATATTTATATTTTTAAACTACACACACAAAAATACTATATACGATCTATATATTATAGAGTATTAGGATTCTCCAGAAAAACAGAACCAATAGTTTGGATAAACAATAGATAGATAGATAGATAGATAGATAGATAGATAGATAAATAGGTGATAGATTTCTTACCGTAAGAAACTGACTCGTGCAATTATGGAGGCTGAGACGTCCCATGATCTGCTGATCTGATGTCTGCAAGCTGTAGACCTAGACAAGGCTGGCATAGTTCCAGTCTGAGTCTGAAGGCCTGAGAACCAGGAACACTGGGCATAAGTCTCAGATCAGAGTCCCAGCTCAGTCAGGCAGAGAGAGTGAATTTTCCCCTCTTTCACTTTTTTGTTCTATTCAGGCCCTCAGTGGATTGAATGATGCTCATCCACATTGGGGAGGGCAATCTGCTTTACTGAATCTATCAATACAAATGCGAATCTCATCTGGAAACACTCTCACAGACACATCCAGAAATAATGTTTAACCAAATATCTGGGCACCCCATGACCCAGTCAAGCTGACACATAAAATTAACTATCACATACAGTAATAGCTAACATCTATTCAGCACTTACTATGAGCCTGGCACTATCCCAATCACTTAACATGGAACATCTCATATAAATCTTAATCCTACACTATTAATTACTCTTATTAATCCATAGCTTACAGATGATAGAACTGAAGCAGAGAAAGGTTAAGTAACTTGCTTAAGGTTACATAGGAAGTAGGAGCAAGCACTGGGACTCAAATCTTAGCAGTTTGGCTCCAGAACCCGACCTCTGAGCCACTATGCTGATCACAGTAAGCTCATAACAGTGGTGTTATCCAGGAAGTGGGGGAAGGCAGGGAGCGAGATTTGGGGGAGGAGCTGGGTAGTGGTCAAATAAAGCTCTACAATACCTGTAATGGTCTATGTTTTTAAAGGGCAAAGTAAACTCGTATATTATTTGTGATAATAAATTAATTTTTAAAAATTACATATGAAATATATATATATACACGAAATTATATAATTATTTTTCAGGATATAGTGATTAATGCTACAAGGAAGTAGACAGTGCTCCATAGCCTTTAATGGTGGGCTAGACCTAGTTGGATGGGGAGGGATGTTTGGGAAACTTTCCTGAGGAAGTGTCTTTGAGCTGAGTTGTGGATGATGCATGTGTATTAGTCAGCAAGGGTAAGGAGTTGGGCGTGGGAGGGTGGAAAGATTTCCTGGCAGAAAAAACAGCATGAGCAAAGGCCCTGAGGGGGGCACCACAAATTCCCAGAACTAAGAAAAGGTAAGTGTGTTAGGCTTTAGAGAAAGAGGGGACATGGCTTGAGATGAGGTTGGGGAGGTGGACAGGGGTCTGACCTCATGGAGGCTTGTAGGCTGAGGAAAGGACTGAGAGTTTAACTCTCAGAATATTGTGTGCTGTTGGGTAAGATGAAAACTGGACACGCTGGTTGGCACCACGGAAATCGCTGGAGTCACTTTCGCAGGGCTGTGTTATGATAGTGAGTAGAAATGCCAAGAAAGAGACTGAAAATATAGACAAATCTCAAAACACATGGTTCTGAAGCACAACTCTGGGATAGGGAGGCCCCTGGAGGGTGAATGTGCCATTGAAGTCTGGGTTTAATTCCGGCTGCTGTTGTTATTTTTATGATGGGAAAGATTTTACACACAAAGACATATCCACAAGGACGTTCATCATAGCATTGTTTATTACAACAACAACAAAGAGAAACTAAATATCCAGCAACAGATCAAGTAATCAAATTACGGGATATCCAAGTGACGCAAAGCAATTCAGTGCTTAAAAAAGTATATCGTAGAAGAATATCTATTGTTGTGGGGAATGTCTACAACATATTAAGTTTAAGAAGCAAGTGATAACATAATGAGTATATTACGATCTCATTTTGGTATCAGAATGTCTCCTCCACCTCCTCCTTTCTCCCTGTCTTCATGCCTGGTGGTGGGAGGAGGAGGGGGTCTTTTGACATAATGCAACATGCCAAAAATTATGCCAAGGGAAGTGATCCACTTTATCAAAAGAGAGGTTCATTTGTCTTGTGGATGCTCCATGTGGGTCCAGGATGGAGCTGGAATGTTGGGGGAGGGCAGAGGGATAAGAAGGAAGGCACTTCTGGTCCCAGCTTCGGCCAAATTTATACCAAAGCTGAAAAAAATGTATTGCTCGTTCTCTGGATTTTGGAGGAATTTGTGATAGGTTATAGGAAATACCTGGGCGGGGGGCAAAGTTTTAAAGGAAGATGTGACCGCTCACTAACAGAAACAAGAGTCTTGAGTGTACTGCTTGCTTAAGAGAGCTGTACCTGCAAAGCCATCTCTGAGTAAGTCGGAGAGGTAATCTCATATAGGCTTTGGGGAAGCGTGGAGTTCAGCAATGGGTCAACTCTCAGAGTGTTTAGGAATGGTCGACCTTTGGCTCTAGAAGCACCGCCAATGGAGTGAGGCCACTGCTGACTGGTTATTCTCTGAAGGGCGGGCTATGACTGATGGAGCGCGTGGTTCCAGGAGCATGGTTACTGAAACAAGTGGTCATAGAAGCCGGGTGGATAACTGGTGCTAAGAGTTACTTGTTACTCTAGCCACATAACAATCCATCTTTTCCTAAGAGGATGGGAAGAGAAAGAAAGAGAAGGGAAGAGATGGCAGGGCATTCTACACATACATGAAGATGAAGGGTCTCAGTGAAACAGCCCAGGTGGAGCCTTTGTGCTGGAGCTAATCCTGATTGGCCAGGACTGGTTTCTAAAGAAGGATCCCAAAGGCACCCAGAGTTTCCTGGATTTGGACTCAGGACTTGGTTGTGAGAGAAGAGTCCTATCCTCTCCTTACCTCCGCAGGTCTGGTGAGAAGTTGTATTCCCAGTTGAGCCGGGGCAGGGGAGGCATAGCTCCCGTGCGCCCCCCTACCCTCAGGTTCCCCCCTACCCTCTGGTTCCGACTGGGCCCTCCCTCTTGAGTGATGACCTCCATGACCCCAAAGGGCTGGCCCGGGGTCCACGAGCCGATCAGAGCCTGCGAGGCCTCAGCTTCTGCCTCGCTGTGTGGCAGCCGCGGCCAGCTGTCAGCCCCCTGGACCCTCCAGAGACTCTGGGGCTGGAATTCCTCGGGCAGATTTCTCACCCTCTCAGTACTTCCTTCCAGCTTGTCTGGCAAATGAAAAGACTTCACAGGCTTCCAGAGAGGACTGTGGCAGGGACAGCTTTGGGAGGGATAAAGAGCTCAAGGAGGGGCGGATATTACCATCGTTACAGTCTAAACCTCAGACCCCCGCTGGGGGCGTCAGGCGGTTACATGTCTGTAAACAACCGGGGCTGCTGGCCTGGCTGTGTGAGCACAGAGGCTCCCGTTGCTGAGTGGCCCACACGATGACTCATGGGGGGCCCGGGCTGACTGCTGGGGGGCGGGGGGAGCCGGGGCCTTAGATGGGAGAGAAGAAGGGGAAGACCTAGAGATGGGGGCTTGGCGGTGGGGGACTCTCCTCTTCCGAGTCCAGTGAGGACAGGGGCTGATTCTCCAAAGTGCCTCGACGGAAGGTCAGTATGGCCGCAGGGCCCTCTGCCCGTCACCCAGGTAACGCCCTCTCCGTGGGAGGAATGCGGGTGGGAGGGTGCCCAGCTCCGTGGGGAAGCTGTCACCCTCCTCCCCGCCGGACTGTCCTGCCTGGTGGTTGCCATGGTAAAAAGCTACCTCAGGGGCTAGAAACACACTATCTTTTTGGCCTGGAGCCCCACGGCCTGTGAGGTGGGATCCACAGATGGCTGGCAGGGACCAGGCCCTCATCTGCCTCAGTCACAGCCAGCGTCGGGGGAGGGAGAGCACTCCAGGCTTCCCTCAGGAAAGGGTCAGCCTTCTCTAGGAAAACAGCTGCTGGGCTCCGGTGCTGACAGAGCCGTCTTTCCACACCAAGGCTCTGTCCTGTCACCGCCCTGTCTGGAGCCTTCGTTTCCCACCAGAGTGTGCGGAGGGGCCGTTCTGTGGACCCACCACGCAGATGTCTGGCCTGTTTCTTAGGTTTGGAGCAGACACAGTTCTCCTCCCCTCCTCTCCTCTGCGCTCCAGCCTGAGAAGAGATAATGCAGTGAGGGGTAGAGAGCACGGGTTTTGGATTCAGATCTGGATTCAATTCCATTCCTGTCACTAACTGGTCACTTGTGAAATTCTGACTCACTTAACTTCCATGGCTTTGGAAGCACCTGGCCCTCAGCTTCTTCATTTGCAAAATGAGGATGTGGAAATGGATTATTTGTAAATTTTCTTTCAGCCTGGAATTCCAAGATCATGTCACCCTCCTGCCTAAAACATCTCCGTGCCTCCCACTGCTTCGCAAAGTCCTGACTCCCGAGGATGGCGTCCGGGGCCCAGCCCACCTTCTGGCCTTATCCATCACTCCCCTGCTGCACCTGCCTTAAGCATCAGCCACACTGAACCACTGGAAACCCCCCGGCTTTTACACCTCTGGGTCTTTGTTAGTGGGTTGCCTCCACCTAGAACACCTTCCCCAGCCATCTCCCCACACTCAGGCTTGCCTATTCCTCAATGTCACTGACTTTGCAAAGCTGGCCCTGATTTTCTCCATGGGCAAATCAGCTCAGCTCAGATTTCTTTAGTAGCACTCCATCTGCCTTTGCTGAAGCTACGTGGCCTTCTTTCCTTCTGTTGTGATCACCTGTGCGTATCTGATTCCTTTGACGAGTTTTTCTAGGAGCAGAGACAATGTCTTAGTTATCTCTGTGTAATCCTAGCTAATCCAGGTGTTTCACTGGGTTTGGTTTCTGCCTAAGAACATTAGGGCCTTCAACATTAGGGAAGTGTAGCAACATTCCCCAAACCCTTCCTTCGCTCTCCATGCTGTCTTAAATCATCAGAAGCTCCAAACAGAGCACCAAGCTCTTTCTCTAGCTCTGGCCCTGACATCTTTTATTTCTCTCTCAGAATCGTGCCTTCTGTCTCTTAGTTCTCAGGTAGACAACTTAGCCTTTCCAGCTAAGACCTCTCTCTTTATCCTTATTTCTTCCAGAATGGGATTTTCTTTAGTAAGTGGGGACACTGGAAAGACCTTCATGTGCTAACATATTTTGCCCCTTCACACATGTATCTGTTACAAAAATGCCTGGCCCTAGTAGACTCAAAAAATGTTCATGAATGAATGAATGATCGGGGTAACGAGCCCACATGCATAATTAAGACCAAACTCTACTTCTCTCCATCCCATGTGTTTCTTCCTAGACAAAGCCACCATAATTGGTTGTCTGGATTTGCTATAGCCTTCTAGGTGGTATTTGTACCTCCGGTCTTGTGCCCTTAGAGTCCATTCTCCGCATGGAAGGCAGAGTGATCTTTCAAAAATGTATGTAATATCACTTCATTCCCCTGCTTGAAACCCTCCAATGGTTTCCCTCCACATTACAACAAAATTCAAACTCCTTACCCTGCAAAGCCCTTCAGGATCTGCCTACCTCTAACATCACATCTCCTGGCCCTTCCTTCCTTACTCATCACTCTCTAGCCACACTGGGATTCCTTCTAGGCTTTTGCATCAGCTGTGTTTTCGGTTCAAAGGGCTCTTGTCCTGTTTTGGATTGATCTTCACATGACCATAACTTCACCATAAATGTCACCTCCACAGAGAGGCTTTCCGTGACCTCCTGGTCTAGAGAACCTTCCCCAGACGCTATCTCATCACATTTCCTTATTTTTCATTCAGCCCCTATTGCTGCAGAGCAAACTGCCCCCAGACACTTTGTTTTTATTACATCTCATAATTCTACGGATTAGGAAATCAAACAGGGCACAGTGGGTACAGCTTATCTCTCTCTTCTCTATGGGGTCTGGGGCTTCAGCTGAGATGACTGTAATGCCTGAGAGCTGGAGCAACTGGAGGCTGGCTGATACCCCTGCCTACATATTTATACATATCTATACATATCTATACATATCTATACATATCTATATTGCTAGCTTGGGCTTCCTTCCAACATGGTGACCTCACAATAGTTGGACTGCTTACATGGCAGCCCAGGGTTCCAAGAGACCAAGGCAGAAGCTGCCAGTGTTCTTTAAAGGACTTGGAACGATTATAAAGTCCCTTCTGCTATACTCTATTGATCAAAGCAGACCCAAGTCAACTCAGATTCAAAGGAAGGGCCATCTCTATGCCAGAACCGTATTCTGGCAATAAGACATTTTCTCATTAATTTCTCTGTTTACATGTATAAATTGCTTATTGAGAAAACCGTGGGAGTACAAACAAACCAGTTTCTTTCTCTCAACATTGCTTCTAGATTAACTATGTTGATTCTCCTTTTCCTGTTTCTTAATAGCATCTTGGGCAGATCTTCTAATGTTCCTGTCACTTTAATTTATTAAAGGTCCAGCCCCATCTAGGCTGGTCCATCCAATTTAAGACTAACCTCTTTCTCTCCCCTGGGCAGGGCCTGGACTTGGCTCAAGAGAGCAGGAAGAGGCATAGTCTTCCCCTGTACTCCTCTCTATTTTCCTCGCCAAAGTCCCTTTCTCTTTTTTCACAGGGTCGGGAAGGTGAAATCAGGGGAAAGTTTCTCTTAGCTGTGGCCATTTCTTGTCCAGCTATGAATGTGCCTCGTATGACAGGCATCTAGATGCCAGCTCTCATGTGGGTGCGCTGAAGGGTTACCCCACGCACTGCTCCATAGTGTGTTCCCTTTCCAGATCTATACCCGACACCCCCACTCAGCTATTGTCCCAACCCTACGTCCACAGCCTTGAGCCTCTGGGGTTTCCTCATCTGCACGTATCCCTCTGGGGAGAACACGGGAAAGGCGGCTCATGGCCATTCACCTACCCCCATGTCCCCCTGGAAACTCCTGCTGGAGGTCCTGAGGTGTCCCCTCTCCCCATCCTCTGTCACTCACTATTCAGTTCTCCATTCCTCCAACTCCCAGCCAGCTAGCACATGGGCTAATCTGAATGACAAATCCAGCTCCAGGGAGAGGAGGAGAAGGGGCCAGCAACCCAGGTCTCTGGTGACCTCCCCTCCCTCTCTCTCCTTTCCCCCTCCCTGGTCCTCCGCTTATGGAGACTGAGGAAGGGGATGCTGGGTGATGTTTGAGCCTAGCAGGATTACTTCAGCCATCTCTTAATAAATCCTGTAGGCGGATGTGTCCAGCCCCAAATCGCTTCTTCTTTGTTTTAGAGTGTGGGATACTCAAGACCCCTTTTTCCTAAGTTATGGTCCAGTCTCCAATTTGAAAAAGAATAAAGTTCACCCAACATCCTTAACCCACGATTATGGTCTGTCTCTCCACTAAATGCAAGATCCATGAGAGCAGGTCCTGGGAGTTTTATTTCCCACTGAGTCCTTGGTGCCTAGGACAGTGTCAGGTACACAGGTGGGGCTCCACAAATATATAAAGAGCAAAAGAAAAGGGCCTTCTAGGTCCTAAATGATCTGAAAGGACGGCCAGTGTAGTCAGCTGGACCAGTCAGCTCCTTTCCTACTGACTCCTGCTGTGAGGCTCTGCCCATGGATGCAGATTTTTGCGTCTGGCCTCTGGATGCTCCCCGGGTCTCCGTCTAGTTCTCTACAGAGGTGGCTGGTCTGGGTGGGGAGGCAGACCTCCATGCGGGTGACTTGTGAATCTGAGAGCCTTGGAGATGCTGCAAGGGCTGCGGTCGGGTCCCTGGGGCCACATCAGAACCTAAGGGGGAAGGGTGCTCTTCTCAGTTCTCAGTCCCTCAGAGGCAACGGCTCAGAATGCGTACAGCCCAAGAGTGGAGAAGCTGGAGAGAAAGTGTGTTTCTTCTGCAAAGTGTGTCCCCCGGGGCTGGCCCACCCCTACTCTGTGATCACCAGCCAGAAGCACATTCTGACCAGACTGTCCTAAAGGGGGGCCCAGGCCTCGGTGAACAGACCACCAAGGGCCTCAGCAGGGCCTCCCCACCCCACCTACCTCACTGGACCGTCCATGGCTTCCTTCCAAAGCCTGGGGCGGGCCCCTGCCCCCGGGCCTTGTGGCTTTGTCTGAGCAGCCTGCAATTAGAGAGAACAGGGAGCTCCCCTTCCCAAAACACAGCGGGAAAACGAACACATCTTGTGGGTCAAAGGCAGAAGGGAATCAGAGAGTAAGTGTATGGGATTGAAAAAAGAAAAAAAAGCATTTTTTTCTCATTTCATGCCAAGGTGTTCAGGAGGAAGACAGAGGAAGACAGGAGGTCAAAGGAGGAAGAGATCAGGCGGCATCTGCCAATCCCTGCATTCAGCAGCCAGAGTGGTTTGGAGGTGGTGCAGTTCAGTCTCCCGGGGCCACAATCTGTGGCACCTGGGAGCCCCCATTCACTCAAGGTCCTGAGGGCCGGGCACTGGGCTGGGTATAGGGTGGCCCTGGGGGGAGAGGAAGGGGACTGGGCTCTAGAATTTGAGGGTGATCGGGGGGGCTGGGGTCAGGGCCTCCCAAGTTTGGGGCCAAGCCTCCATCCTGGGAACCCCTCATTATGGGAGGAGCGGGCCTCAGGGTTGTGCCTAAAGCACCTGGGAGAAGATGCCCAGGTTGCTGCAGGAGCAGGCTGGAGCTACCCCCGGGCAGCCTTGGAGCCCACGGTCCCTTTTACTTCTGTCCTGCTTCCATTTCCTGCTATTGCCCGCTGCTCTGGCAGACACACTCCCCTGGAAAGCTGTTTCCAGACTAGAATACTTTATTCAAGAGAATCTGGCTTGGCGGTCAAACAGCCACGCGGGGGCAGCTTGCTCCATGTCCAGCCTGGGGCCACTCTTGGCCTGTGTCCCTGGGAGGGGCAGGATGGTGACGCCTTAGCCGTAAAGAACAATGTCCCAGCACAAGCAGTGGCAAGATGTGAGGCCAGACCTAGGGGACAAGGAGTGGCCAAGGCCCCCAGGCAACCACTGTTCTCCAGAGCTGAACGTTCTGATCTCCAGGGGCAGAGCTGCTGCCTGCTCACCCTCCCAGCAGGGCCACTGGGAGCAAGCTCCCCCACTCCCACCCCGGCCGGGAGCGCCCCCAGCAAGGGCTGCTGGTCCGTGCAGAGCCCAAGGCCGGGGGGCAGGCGGTGGGTCTCCAGTCCTTCCCTCTCCAGCCCCCTGGAGACCCCCAGAGCCTCTGGGGCCTGGCCTGCCCCTCACAAAGCCACACATCTTGCTTCTTCCCAAGCTGAAGCCACATGGGTCTGTCTTCTGTCTTTCTCTCACGTTCTGTTTAAGGCACTGAATTCCTGAGGGTCCTGTCCCTCCCTGCCCCTCCTCTTGGAGGGAGTGAGTCATTCAGCAGGGATACAATTGGCTAATAAATAGAGGGCAGGTGCCAGCAGGGAGGTAACTGAGAGTGTGACGGTAATAAATACACGAGCCGGGTGTGGGGTCTCTCTCCTCCGAGGGGCTGGTTACCTCCGGGGAACAGTATCGCCGCACCTGCCAGAGACCAAACACAGAAAGGGGGTATCAGCCCAGTGTGGAGGGTGGGGTCCCTCCTATGGGAGGGGGGACAAACCCAGAGGGGAAGCTTGGACAGGGAGCACAGGAAGCTTGGACAGGGAGCACGAGAAGCCTGGATCTCTGCTTGCACAAGGCCAAGAAGCAGCTAGGAGCTACCCTTCACCAAGCACGCACCCAGGTGCCCAGCCCCGCGCTAAGCACTCTCTCATTTACCCTTAACAATAGCCCATGAGTAAGGCACTATCATCCTTTTGCAGATGAGGAAACTGAGGCTCAGAGAGGTTAAGAAACTTGCCCAAGGTCACACAGCTAGTCAGAGACGAAGTCTACTTTGAACACAATTTGGCTCCATGCACCAATGCCTTTGCATACTCTGGGACAGCAGTCTTCAAACGAGGATATGGGAACCCCTAGGTGTACATGAAGATTGTCCAAGGTGTATGTACTGATGGTTTTAAAGGAATTCGTTTTCAGCCTTCCCAAGTACTCTGCCTGAAAACTGTCTGCATGAGAGGTCTGCTTCCCCCATCTTCCCCACCTGAGGTCTGCTTCCCACCATCTTGTTCCCAGTTGCCCTTCTCCCTTAGGAAGGAAGGAAGCATCTTGTCCATTCTAAATCCTGTTACAGTAGTTTTCCCCAAGGTAAAAAGGATTCGAGGGGACACTGAATAAAATAACCATCTGAGACATTGTTGTAGGCGTTGAGAAAGGAAATATGGTGACTGGCTGGGTAACCAAGCGTGTTGCAAGTGGGGTGGTTTCCAAGTCTGCTTTCAACAAAATTGAAGAACAGCTTAACCAAATTGTCAGTTAATCTGTCATGAGAAGTAATTTTCGCAGCAGATCACCTTGAGGTTTTTGGCAAACAACTTGGAAGGAGTTCAAGTGATTGAGTGACATCCAGTCCCATTTACGTGTTTATGTGAACATGGTTTTTCAGTCTTTTCATCTATAAAAAACGATGCACAGGAATGGAATTACTATTGAATCCTGCCTCAGTCTGGCAGGAGGTAACATTCGTTACTGAGTTCATTAACTAATTGGAAAGAAATAGCTGCATCCATCTCATTGAGATGCATTCCCAGTAAGATTGATTGTACTTTTGCGTTTAGCATCTAGTAAAATATGATGTATTTGTGCTGTTTTGATCAATTGTTACTACTAATAATTATTGTGATAATTCATTCCAAGAGAAAATTTAATTTCGAGTTTTCTGCTCACAGGAAATTTAAAATAATTCAAACTTATATACCATTGTTGTGGCAGATAAATATGACAAGGTGATACATAAAAGACGTTTGAATATTTAAAAAATACTACATTAGGCTGAAATTCTGTGGGGAAAGTAAAATGGAAAGACAAGTTCAAGGAAAAAAGAAGCAATGGAAATATTCAACTATTAAAGGAGAGTGTTTTTTGTTGCTGTTGTTGTTGCCGTTGTTCATGTTTTTAAGAGTGGATGATGGTGAGTATTAAATTAGGATGGCTTATTCCACGGGATACATTTGGAGAGTGATATAATGGCTTTATATTAAAATATTAATATTCATGATAGGCCAGAAGTTACATCCTTTGCAACTATTTACAATTTTGATGAAAAAGTTCAATGTCAACTTAAAAGTGAACAAGGGAGCGCATGAGTTTTTGAATTTCTTTCAAGAGATTCCCGAATGAGACGTTTGAAGACTGCTGCCCTAGCAGATAGAGGACAGGACCCTTTCCATCTGGGGCTGCCCAGCTGGGGAGCCCCTCACTGACTTCACTGTCAGCTCCTCCCCCAGTCGCTGCTTGGGCCCAGAGGAGAAATTAGGGCCACGTGCCTGCAGGGGACCCACCCAGAATCCTCCCCAGCATTCCTATCTTCACAGAGTGGGGTGGAGGTCTCCGCTCGTGCAGGGGTGGGCTCATGGGGTAGGGCTTGGTCAGCCCCAGTCCCATGGCATGAAATGATTTCCTGAGTCCTGTTGCTGGAAGGAGACAGGCCCTGAAGGAGAACCGTGGTGTGACTGAGTTACTGTGCATGTGGAATACTTTATTTTCACTCTTTACTCTCACAGATTTGGGTTTTCCCTTCTCTAATCCTGCTCTCCCAGCACTCAGGCTTGGACTCCAGCCTAGTCCTCCAGATGTGAAGCCAAATGGGCAGGTAACACGGAGAGGGAAAGGGAAGCGAGTGGACCCCAAGGCTCCCTGGGAGGGTGGAAGAAATATTGGTCTGGGAGCCGGTGAGGGGCTACACCTTCCCCCGGGCCACCAGGAGGTAGCCCTGGCTGAGTTTTTGGACGTTTTAGCACTAGAATGTAAGCCCTGTAAGAGCAGGAATCTTGTTGGTTTGCCCACTGACGTACCTGGCACACAGTAAGTGCTTAGTAAATGTAGACTGACTGAATGCTTGGTGGACCCCCCTGACCCCTCATTCTACACACAGAGAAAAACTTGGCTCAGAGAGGTGACGTGACCTGCTCAAGGCCACACAGAGACTTAGAGCTGAGCCAGGACGAGAAGCAAGGCTTCCTGGTTCTTGCCCTGGTTCACCTGAGGCTTCCTAGGCCCTAGAATCTCTAGGTTGTGGCCCCCGACCACTGGCTTTGTCCCTCCCCGACCACTGACCCTGCTGGCAGGGCTGGGCTCCCCTCTGGCCCAGCCTCCTTGCCATCCCTGGGCCCCCCGCGCACTCACAGGTGGCAGTCTGTGTGTCTCTGCTTCTCTCTCTTCCTCTTCCCCCTGCCCTTGAGTCTCCTCCTGTAATAAGCCAAAAGCGTCAGGACAGAGTGGCTGGGGGCCCCCATGCTAGGACAGGGGCTGGCAGGCCTGAGAACAGCCCGGTGCCCCAGCCAGGCTGCTTACCTTTCTGGCTTCATCTTCTCCCGCAGAGGCCTGGGAAAACAGAGAGGAGCAGGGGAGAATCAGGAAAGCAGTAAGCGGGGGCTCCCTGCCCGCCTAAGCCCCCCTCGGACATCACTGGCGTTGGTCCTGTAGTTGGCGCTGAAGCCACTAGGGGGTAGCATGGAGCTAGTTAGGGAGAGATGCCCAGAGGCCTGGGGGCTTCCGCTCCCACGCTAGCCTCTGGTGACCCCACCAAGAGAGGTGTGAATGCCCTCTTGGGGGTCCTCTCCACACCCTCTGCTCTCCTCTGCCTCTTGGCATCAAATCTGGGGAATGAGTCTGCTCTCTGCTGCCTTTCTCTGTTCACTTCCTTCCCTCACACCTGCCCTTCCTCCCAGGGTGCACTCTGGGAGTTTCCTCGCTGACAGTGAATGAGGGGCAAGGCCACCTGTCAGATGGACATCGTGCCACCCCCCACCCTGGGGATGTGTGATGGTGTAGGCAACAGCAGGGGGCCAGGGTGAAGGGTGGGGTGAGGGGAGCTGATTGAAAGCCCCCCAGTCACCAGGCTTGTCCTGGCTCTGCCTCCGGGGGCTGTGGCTGTTGACCCAGAAGAGAGAAGAAAGGTGGCCCTGTTGCCCAGCCCTCTGGAAGGGGACAGGGCCTCAGTCTCCCCTGGGAGCCAGAGTGGGGGCATGGGGCAGCGCGGTGACAGCAAGCTTTGAGGTCCGGGAAGGCTCCTTAGGCTGGCCATCTCCCTTGGGAGCCAGGGCAGCATACCAGCACCTCCTGGGACTGCCTGCTCGTGTCTCTGCCATCTGGGACCAGTCAGAGACACTCTTGGACCCTCAGTCTTCTCATCTGCCTGCCCCAACAGAGAGGCTGTGAGGGCAAAGGTGATGTGGAAGGTGAAAGGTCACTCTCAAGCACTGTGCCCGTGAGGGTTTGTTACTGAACTGTTGTTATATGGCCAAGTCCTGGCAAGGGGGGACAGGAGGAAACAGATTGGGGCAGGGCCTCTAACAGTGGTACAGGTCCAAGAGGGGTGGCCAGAGCCCAGGACACTAGGAAGGACCAAGCCCAGGGCAGTACTGGGGCTCCTGGAGAGTGTGGTAACGGCCACGAGAGGTAGCAAGAAAAAGGGCAAGCTTAGGGGTTAGACAGGCTGGGGTCCACTCACTAGCTGTGGCAAATCACGTAACCATAGCAAGCCTCAGTTTCCTCATCCGTAAAATGGGATGACAATGGTACCTATCTCCTAGGGTTGTTAGGCGAGCTGGGACTTGGTCTATCTTGCTCACCACTGTATCCCAAGTATCTGGGACAGTGCCTAGCATACAGTTGGTGCTCAATGGATGTTTATTGAATAAATGAGAAAACACAGTCAGGTGCCTAGTGCGCGGCGAGGCACAGAGGAGATGCACCATAAATGGTGGTCCTCCCCCACTTCCTGCCCCAGGATAGGGCTCAGGACCTCTTGCCTGGTGCCTTCGTCTATGGCCCAGGGGTACCAGGAGAGCACCTAAGCCCATTTCTCTCTTCCCTGAGCCTGGTTGGCAGTGCCAGGCCTGCTGCTCCTGGTAACTAATGCTCAGAGTGCCCTGGGCACCAGCAGCAAGATGTGCTGGTGACAGGCTCTGCCAGGTGGGGGAGCGACTTTAAAGAAAGCTCCTTCCCTCTGCCCCTTCCCTCCCACCAGGGCTTGTCCGTCTCTGCGCACCTCAGCCAGTTGACCCCTCC
Organism: Balaenoptera ricei; assembly: GCF_028023285.1. Classification (NCBI taxonomy): domain Eukaryota; kingdom Metazoa; phylum Chordata; class Mammalia; order Artiodactyla; family Balaenopteridae; genus Balaenoptera; species Balaenoptera ricei. The sequence continues at coordinate 160,639,984 of NC_082640.1, forward strand.
CGTGGGCACCAGCCTGGCCTATAACTAAGTCCAGTCACTTCTTCCACGGCCGTGGCAGCTGCCTCCCAGTTTGAGGAGGGAGATGGCGTGCCCTGAGCCTGGCAAGTTTGGGAGAGACCCTGGCTCCCTCCATCCCTGTGGTTTCTCAGCAGCTGTGCTCCAGCTGCTGGGGCCAGCTCCCTGGGCAAAACCGGCTGATGGGGAGACACAAGCAGCCGCCACTGGTCGCCGATTTCCCTGGTCTCCCTCAACTAGGAAGCAGGGAAGGGCAGCCCCTGGCTGAAGCTGCCAGGCTCGTGGGGGCTGTCCCTGCCACACCCGAGGACCCACCTGCACTCGCAGCGCACATGCTGAGAGAACGTCAGCTCCACGTAGGAGGGCCGGTCCCCGGAGCGGATCTTCAGGAGCTGCGGGGAGAGGAAGGTTGGGTGACTGGATTGGGGGTGGCCTGTGGGTTTCCAATACTCCCTCCAGCCTTCCCTTGGATGAGGACCAGGCTCCCTACTTCCCACCAGCCTTTGGACTACACACCCTAATTCCGCTTTGAGTGTGGGGCAAATAGCCCTCCCGCCTCCATGTGGAGCTGAGGGAGGCCCCTGTCCCTCCCATCCCAGGGCCACCAGCATAGCAATAGTGTAGGAAGGGGGCCCCTGCTCTGGAGGCAGCGAGATCTATGTTCAAAGCTTGGCTCTTCCACCTGCTGAGCAAGTGAAATAACATCTCTGAACCTCAAGTTCCTCATCTGTGAAATGGGAATATCACTTGGCTCCAAGGATTGAATGTTGAGGTAACATTTCTGAAGCACCTAGCATAGTGCTTGGCATTATTCAACTAGTGCTCAAAAAACCATTGTGGGTGCGAGTGTGTAAGAAAGCTCAGGGCACCAAATTCTCCTGGTATAAACAGGGACATCTTGAATCCGAACAGATTTCTTTTCCAACCTCAACCAGATATCCTGGGTCCTGGGGCAGGGCTAAGCCAGAGGCTGAGAAAGCTGGTAAGAGAGGAGGTGAGGGGGCTCAAAGCTGGGGCAGGGGTTCAGGAAGGAGGGGCACTGTGGCAAGAGGATGGGCCTGGGCATAAGTTCCGGTCCTGTGACCCTGGCCTGCCCTCCTTCCCTCTCCAGGTCCCCGCTCGGGGGCAGGGTCTGTGGCCCTCTGAGCAGCGCGTGGACAGAGGGGCAGGCCCGGACACGTGGAGGAGAGCCTCCTTACCTGCATGGTGACGTTGACCGTCTCCACTGGCACACAGTGCAGGTTCTCATCGCCACAGCAGCCCGTGCAGCGCAGCAGGGAGACGCAGGACGGGCTGAACATGTGCTCCACCTCGCTGGGGTACTCGGACACGATGTCCACCAGCCTCTCCAGGGCCCGGCAGTAGCTTCTGCCCCACACTTCCTGGAAGGGCACCACTGCGAGGAGGCACAGACAGGTGCGTCAGGCCAGGAGGGGCCTGCTCCTTGAAGCCCAGGCCCTGCAGGTCCTCCCAGGTTCAGCCCACACCGCCTCCTCCAGGAAGCCCCCAGCCTATGTGAGCTCCCCCTGCTCTGAACTCCTGATGTGATCCCTCTGGGATGACAGCTGGACCTCCAACTCGTCTGCCGGATGGAAATCCCAGTGGAACGGAATTTCTCAGTGTCTTGAGCTCTCAGCTCTATTCTCAACTCAGGGACCCGCATCTGCCTGGGTGCCTTGAAGCTTCAAGGAGTGTGCTCTGGCAGCTCCCCAGGCCCTCTGGATCTTTCTTAGCCCTGACCTGGTGCTTCCTCAGTCTTGGGGAATCGGCAGAAAACAGTCAGTTCTGCAAGTTCTGCGAGATTGGCTTGCAGAGTCCCACAGGGAGGGTTAGCCTTCCCCTTAGTCCTTGTTTCCTGCCCCACTCTGGGCCAGCTCCTCTGCCTGGTGGCCAAGACTGCAGCCAGCAACGTGCCCCATCCCCGTGCTCCATTTCGGTCAGGCCACCCTCGTGAGAGCTCGGGGCCGCATCACCCGAATTCCCACTTAAGGTCCATGCTCCTTGCCCCCTTCTCGCTTCTAACCAAATAAAGCCCACTACCCACTTCCCCAGGCCCGCCTCCCTTCCTCCTCTCCGAAGCCTTCTCCTACTTGTCCAGCATGAACAGATGTTCCTTTTTTGAGCATAACTCAGCCCCAAGGGCTTGCCTTATCTCCGTCACTGGTGGCTCTTATCTTTTTTACAAGCAAGTTGAGGCTCCTTGAAGACACGGACCCAAGCACCCAGTAAACACAGGCTAAGTAATTACTGATTGATTAGATGATAGTTCGCTGAAGATTATCAGGGACATCCCTGACCCCCACGATGTCCTGGTGGTCTTGACCAGCATCTTCTGGGGGCTGATCTGGAGTCTCTCAAAAGACGTTGCTCCTTCAGGGGAGGGCCTGGGGCCTGGCCCCAAACAGAGGCTCACAGGAAGTGAGTAGCCAGAGCCAGGAGACCTGGCTCCTAGTCCTGGCCCTACACTGGCTGTGTGACCTTGGGGAGGTCACTTCACCTTTCTGGGTATATCAGTTTCCTCAGCTGGGGAAAAAGAAGAAGGTTGGGAATAGATGGTTGCTAAGGACTCTCCCAGCTCTGACAGGCAGTCTGTGATTCTGTGCACACAACCCAGCCCAGCTGTGAGACCGTGAGCAGAGACACATCTCCAGTCCTGGGTCATCCTGCCCTGTACCTGATGGTCGTCCTCAGCTGGTGGGGGAGGACAGGGAAGCTGGGCCACCTGGGGACCCTGCAGCCTCTGCCCTAGAGCAATGGCCTCTCCTAGCAGCCTCTCACTACCTTCCATGTCCCTTCCTAGGAGGCAGAAGGGGCTGAAGTCCATTCTACTGAGCCTACGAGGACGTGAGTCTCAGGGTAATCTCAGAGGAAAAATAAACTTCAGCCCTAGCAGAGGCCCTCGGGAAAGGCTGCAAGCTGGTGGAAAATACCCAAGAGGCAGTGTGTCCACGTGGAGCTGGCTGAGGCGGCAACAGAGCAATAAACTGTGCTTATCTGGGCGTCTGCTGCTCCATTCTGCCCTGTCTGCTTAGGGGGCACTAGGGCTGGGCCCAGGGATGGGAGGGAGACCAGAGACCTCCCTGATCCTACCTCTCCAGGCCACTGGGTCACTCTCCCTGGACCCAAGTGGGAAACAAGGCCCTCTCCTCCAGGCAGCCCAAAGCCCCAGGGAAGCCAGCCTTTGCAGGGAGAGGTCAGAGGAGCACCTCCCTATTGTAACTCTGTGAGTGCGTGTTTAGTCTAAAATCTTCATAAGCACTGCACAACTCTGAACATTTAATCTCTGCCTTGGAAAACATAAATAACAGCAGAGGGATAGCCAGCTGCCAAAGTGCCACAGAAGGTTCAGGGTCCTGCCCCGGGACCAGCCATCAGGGAGGGGGAGAGCAGCAGAGAAGGGGCACCCCGTCCCCCTACCATCCCGCAAGCAAACTCCACCCAGCTGGGCCATGGGGCCACCGCCAGGTTAAGCAGAGCCGCAGGGCCTAGGAGGCAGAAGGGATTTCCTTTCCCCTCACCCAACATGCAGACTGCGGCAACAGGACCCAGGCTCCAGGGCCCTGAAGCCCACTGCTTTCTGGGCCTCATGGTGGATGGTGTGGGAGAGGGCTGAGAAGGAGGTGGGCTGGGCCTGGCTTACCTGGCAGCCACCAGGAAAGGGGGCAGCTCATTCCTGGGGTTGCTGTCGGGGCGTGTGGGAGAAACAAAGGGGGCTGGGCGAGGGGCTGGCTGAGGGAGTGCTGTGACCGCTCCCAGCTGTGGGCTGAGCCCCTCAGCAAAGAGCTCTGCTCAGCGGCTCCTGAGAGCACTTCCTTTGGCCCCAGACCTGCTCAGAGGCCGGGGTGGGGGGAGAGGAACGGGAGGCTGTGGCCGAGGCAGGCGCCTGGCTGCTCCCGGGGCCAAAAGTGGGCTCTCGGCTCTCTTGCCAGCCCTTGGGCGAGCCTCCCGTCTGGCTCCAGCTGCCTACCACCCAGGACAGAGGAGACCCCAGATGGGAAGTGTTTCATCCTGAGAGCAAGCTCCTGGGGGGGCCACTGGGAGGGTGGGGGGACCGGGCTGGGCAGAGCCACTGGCCACCAGCCCGAGCCCAGCAGGTATCCTCTTGGTGGTCACCGGCGGGGCACACACCCAGCCTGCGGCAGGGGACACCCTGCTCAACGCCTGCTCAGCTGTGAGCCGTGGGGAGGCTCAGTGCCACGCGCCCCAGCTCTGCCACATGTACTGAAGCGTGTCCAAGGCTTTAGGTGATCCCAAGGGCCTCTCTGAGCCTCAGAGCCTTCATCTATAAAACGTGGAGAATACGAGTGCCCTCCTAGTTCACAGCTTGTGGTCAGCACAGAGTTATAGTAAATGCCTGATAATATTACCATGAATAGTAATAGTAAAAAATCAACGTCTGTGGCTGCAAAGCACAGACCATTCTGTCTCTTGTCTGGTGTTAGGAGGGGATGGCATTTGCAGGATTTTGATAACTGGGGTCCAAAGCTCTTTCCCTGGTCATGATACAGGCTCCCTAGTTGATCAGGATGACAGGTGAGCTGCCCTAATGGATCGACACTTCCCGGGTCCCTCCTCACCCGGGTCCCTGGGCGATATATACTCCTGTGTCTCCTCCATGGAGTCAGAGAATCCTACAATCTGAGAAAAAGAACCTTAGATATCATGTAGTTTAATGCTCCCATTTTATAGATGATGAAACTGAGGCTCAGACTTCTTTGATAGCTGTTATCTGAAATATACTAAAAGCATCAAAAAGGCCATGGGGTGGAGATAGGTGATGGGTCTCTCTCCAAATCCCAGAGAGCATAATATTGTGCCAATCCCAGAGGGCAAGCAGGGGGAGGGAGAGGATATCAATGAAATCGATGTCTGCTACCACCCCCACCTTCTCAGTGCCCAAGGGGCCTGGGACTCAGCCGTCAGAGCATGGCCAGGCCCAGGAGAGGCTGGCTACGAGGCAGTAGAGGGAGGGTGTTCCCGGCTCACAGAGGTCACCACGCGTGTGCGTGTGCACGTCCCTACATGCTCCCTTTCTTCCGTGGGAAGTGGTGTGTGGCCTGGCTGCACGTCTCGGAGAGGCAGGGAGGGAGGAGCAAGGCAGGGGGCCTGGCATGGGCCTCCTGCCTTCTGCACGTATGTCTCTTTGGCAAATTGTCTCTCCCTTTGAAGATTCCCTCTTGATGCAACCCTGGGTGGGGAGTGGAGGGGCCAGGGAAGGCACAACTCATTCTGTCTGTTTATAATCAATGGAAAGGCCTCGTCAGATCCCTGAAGCTCCTCCAGGGCTGGCTGCTGGGAAGGTCCTCGTGCCCCTCCCTGGTCCTCCTGACTGCTGGCCTACTGCATCCAGCTCATAGACCCCCAGTCTGGCCCTTGGCACTCATTGCCTGCACTGCCCTCCAAGACCCCATCTGCCCCCTTACATCATGCTGGGAAGGGGCTCTGATGAACACCAACCTGACGAATCCTGGGTAGACGGGCCCAAGCCCTGCTCTCTGTGTGCCGGGTGACCCTGGCCCAGGAAGACACCTCTCTAGGCCTCTGGGTCACAATGAGGGGATCTCTCAGGCCCTGTCAACTCTGTCGGCCAGGGCATCAGCCAGCTTGCAGACTCTCCCCAACTTAGTATCAGCCTGCACCCACCTTTCATGCCAACCCTTCCCATCCTCTGCAGAGGCCCAGGAGGTGAGGACTGGGCGAGCCACGCACCCGCCCCTCCAGCCCCGCCCCCGCCCCCTGGGCCCAGGCAGCTTACCTTCCACCTCTGAGGAGCCGTTCGCAGCAGACAAGGCCCACTGCTGTGGACAGAAAGGTGCAGAGATGAGGGGACCACCTTGGGCCTCTGTGCTCTGGGGCCCAGTGTGTCGGTAAGATCACAGAGGCCCCTCTGACTCTGAGCTCCTTCCCACCCGCCGCACACACTCTGCCCTGTCTCAGAGCTGGCTCCTTCCAGGTGCAACGAAAAACTCAGGGGACCCTGGGTGGGCCCCACGTGGGCCCCACCCCCTCTCTGGCCTCAGTTTCCTCATTTGGAAAGGGTGGGAGGCTGGAAGCTTTTGGAGACCCTTTGTCTGCTCTGTCCCAAAGATCTGGCGATCCTTTGGGGTCTCCCTTCTACCCAGCCCCCGGGCAGCCCTGCTGGGCCCTGTGCAGCTCGCCTTGGCTGGGTGCCAGAGCCCAGGGGCAGGCGATCAGCTGGTGAGAGCCGAGGCGCTGGAGCGGGTAGCGCCAGGAGCCGGTGCTGCCGGTAAAGTGACACTTCTGACCAGCCCTGCAGCAGGCAAGCGGGCGGCGGGTGGTATGGCCCTTCCGCCCCGTGGAACTGCCCAGCCCACCCACTTCTGGGCTGGGGCTCGGGACTCCCAGGGCAGTGGGACAGCACAGTGGGAAGGGAGCTCATTGGCTTTGTCAGGATTTCACTGCCCAAGCTGGCTCACAGCCAGACTCACCCAGCTCCTGGGAAAAGGGCCCTGCTCACTTCCCCAGGCCCTGCACTCAGGACCTCCGGCTGCCCATCCGGGAAAGAGGGCACAGTGGGACCCTTGTCTTGCCCCCAGCCCACCCAGGAGCCCTGGGCTCAGCCTGGAGCCTCGGGAGGGCCCAGCCTCCCCACCAATAGTCTTTTCAGCCGGCTTTCCCTCCACCAGGCCAGGTCAGAGGTCCTGGGGACGCCTGCCTGGTCACAGGGCCTCGACCCTGACCACAAGGCCAGGGACCCGCCTGGGATTAGTGGAGAGATGCTTTTAGCAAAGCCACCAGGGCTCCAGGGGCCAGACAGGAAACCTCCCTCCCTTCCCTGTGGCTTCCCTGCCCCCGCCAAGACAGACCCCGGAGCTGAGGTCTGGGACAGCCCAGCCTGCGGACTCCTCCCAGACGACGTGGTCCAGCCTGGCTCCTGGGAAGTGTGTGGACATCCTTGGAGGTGCTGCTCCCGGGAGTGGGTCTGTGATTTCAGAGCCCCCTGTTCCCAGTGCTGGGGGTGGGAAGATCAGGGAAGCCAGGCTGGGGGGTGGGGGGTCTTACCTGGGGGGGCACAGCAGGCAGCGCCAGCCCAGCCAGGAGCTGCAGGAAGCAAGTGAACAGCCTCATGGCAGGCATCTTCTCAGACGTACCAAGCCAGGGGGCTCCAAGGGAAAACCACCATGCTCGTACCCGGGGGGAGCCCCTGGCACAGGAGGACAGGAGCTGAATGGGGGGCTGCGTGCCCCCCTCACTGCTGCCCCGAGGTCCCTGTCGGTGGCCCGAGCATCCTCTGGAAGCCCTGGGGATTCTGGAGCCCGCAGGTAAGGCTGCGGCTGGGGAACCTGGTGCGGAGGGCCCGGCAGGGCCGGGCGGCGTGGGGCAGGCGGGTCCCTGAGGAGGGTCCGTCGGGCGCCCAGCGCGACCCCAGGTCCTCTCGTGGCTGGCGAGTGAAGATGCAGTTTCTTCCTCAGACAGCAGCTCCCTTCTGGGACTGAAGCTTGTCGGCCGCTGGGTTTCAGGGGCCGCGAGTGGGGGCGGGGCTGCAGGCCCGCCCCGCCCACCGCCGACGAGGCTCCAGACCCGAGTCCTAGGGAGCGGCCGGGCGCCGAGCGGGGCCAGAGGCCGGCCGGGCGGCGCGGACCTGAGCGAGCTCGGCCGGCAGTGCGTGGAAGGGGCCCTCCCGACGCGGGCTTCACCGCCCGGCGGAGCCCAGCCAGCAGCTTCTCCCGGGACGCTCGGAGCCTGCTGCCCGGGGCGCCGGCTGAGCCAGGCAGCACCCAGTGCTGGCCCAGGATAGGGGCCCCCAGCTTGGCTCCCGCTCTTCCAGGCCGGCCACCTTGGGCGGGGACAGCCAGGTGTGGAGCCCAACGCCTGCGAACAAGGCTCCTGACGTTAGGCCTCTGCAGAGATGCAGCTCCAGACCCCCAGGAAGGCAGCGATTTGGTCTGGTACTTCACAGTGCCACCTTATGCCATCCCCATAATCCTCAAGGGTGAAAGAATTATCAGCCCTATTCTATAGATGAAGAAACTGAGGTTCCAAGAGTGCCCCTCCCTGTATATGTTGTACATACATATGTACTCCTGAAAAGTGTGTGTGTGTGTGTGTGTGTGTGTGTGTGTGTGTGTTTAACTTACAGAGACAAAACCCATGCCATGTGGCTGTGTCTTCAGCCCATGCACCATCCTCCTGGCCAGGCACTCGGACGGCAGGCACCTGGCTGGGGCTTCAGCACTATTTCCTCTTGTGGCAAGCAGTTTTCCAGGCCCTGCCTGCAAGCCGGCCACATGTGGCTTGGAGAGTGGCCTACTAGTGCAGCATTTCCTCCTGGTCCCGGGAGGAGGAGGAAGTGCTCCAACATGGCAGGGGTCTGCCGGAAGGGGTCTGTGTGTGCGTGTCTCTGTGCCTGTGTGTGGGCATTTGTGTGTGGTTGTGAAGATCCACGTGTGCTATCAGTCTCTGTGTGGTCTGAATGTCTGTGTGCATCTGCTGTATGTGCAAATGTCGCTTTGTGAGCGTCTGGTCTCTCGGTATCTCTGTACGCCTGTGTGATTATGTGTGTGTGTGTGTATGTGTCTGATTTTTCTTCTGTGTTTGGAAGTGTGTCTGAATGTGCATTTCAGTGGGATTGTGAACTTGTATGCCTGCCTGTGTCTTTGTGTGTGTGTCTTCGTGGGGGAATATCTGGGCCAGCTTCTGTGTGTGACTGTGCATCTCTGTGTTATTTGTGTATGCCTCCCACGATCCTCAAGTGTTCATCACCACCACCACCCTCCGCGCACACTTCCTGGCTACAAGAACCTGGCAGGATTTGGGGTCATGGGTTTGCCTGGGCCTGGGGCTGGTGGGCGGCTGTGGGAGAGGAGGGGGGCCTGAGAGGCGGCCCCTACATCTCACATTCCAGCCAGGAAAAGAGAGGCCAGGGCAGCCCCAGCTCTCACCCCAGTGACCTCTGCGTCCGTTGCCTGCCCGCCCACCCACGAGGGGCTGCCGGAGATGCTGCCTCCTGCCTGGCCGGCCCCAAACCCGGAGGTCCAGGAGCCAGGGGCCAGTCACCAGCCAGCTAAGGGGTGGGCTGCAAAGAACTTTCTGACGAGCTCCAGCATGCTAAGGCTCATGGAGCAGACAGATGCCTTCCTGGGCCCAGGGTCTTGGTGGAGGATGTCTGGGCATCGCTGGGGTGAGTAGATGTGTGTTTGTGCATATCTGGATCATATATGCTTGCCCATGATATCTGTGTATACATATGCATGTGTTTATGTGTGTCTTTGTTTTGGATTTGGATTTGTGAATGTGGACATGGGTGTGTTTTGTGTATGAGTGTGTGTGTTTAAGTATCTGTTTTGTATATGCTTGTCTATAACTGAGTGTTTTGAGCACTTATGCATTGGGCACCTTTGCCTATAACAACTGTGTATGTATAAGGGTGCATAGACTGTGCATGTTGTGTGTGTTTGTTTTCATTTATCTGTCCTTTCATGCAACATGTATTGCTTCAGCCCTACTATGTTCTAGGCACTGGGCATGTGGTGTGGTGGTTCCCTTGAAGTTTACATTCACAGCCAGGGCCAAGGAGGGAGGTGGTGGGTAGGTACAGATGGGTGGGAATGCTGCAGCTCCCTTTCTACTCTCGGGAGTGAGCTTGATGCCTGGGCAGTGTCTGCGATTCCTACAAGTGCACCTCAGTCTTTTTGTCACTAAACTGGAGACCATATCCTTCTAAACTTGGCTTCTTGGGTTGTGAGATGAATTAGCTAGGGTAGGCTAGGGGAAACCAATTAGACTTTCAAAATGTCCGTGAGTCAGATAGAGGTTTACTGTTGCTCACATCCAGTCCAGGGCAGGTGTGCTGGGGCTCTGCTGTCCTGGATTGTGACTCCAGTCCTTACCAGCTGTATAACTTCAAGTAACTTCCTTTACTTCTCAGAGCCCAGACTTCCTCCATCTAAAGTGGGAATAATAACAGTGCTTACCTCATAGGTGAGGACCGCTAAAGCACCTGGGGTACAGGAAATGGTAGCTGTTAGGCATGATTTCTAATTCAACTTTAGATTCTTATTAGAGATATAAAGACATTGCAGAGTAGAGTCCTCACCATCCTGGACATGAGACAGAAAACGAAGAATCTTATGCTTCTGCCAAATGCAGAGGAGAAAAAGGATGCAGGGATTTGCGTGCGTGCGGATGTGCATGTGTGCATGCATGTACACACGCGCGCACACACAGACACACAGACACACACATGCAACTTCTCACCATCACCATCCAGGCAATCAGGCCCCAGCTGTCCCTGACACCTTCTGAGTAGATCCAGGTGCTGAGCAGATCCACTGGTAGCGTCAGTGTTCACAACTCAACATTTAGCTGTAGCATGGTGATCATTTGTTGCTGTTTCAGGGAGAGAACAAGTATTTTTTGAGCACTTATTATGTGTCAAGCAGTGTGCCTGGCGCTTTTAGCACTTCAACTCATTGAATTCTCCTAACAACCCTATGAGGTAGGTTTTAATTATTCCCATTTTGAAGATGGGAAAATGGAGGTGCAGGGAGTTTGAGTAATTGGCCCATAGACATTTTTTAAAAATTAATTTATTTATTTTTGGCTGTGTTGGGTCTTCGTTTCTGTGCAAGAGCTTTCTCCAGTTGCGGCCAGCGGGGGCCACTCTTCATCGCGGTGCGCGGGCCTCTCACTGTCGTGGCGTCTCCCGTTGCGGAGCACAGGCTCCAGACGCGCAGGCTCAGTAGTTGTGGCTCACGGGCCTAGCCGCTCCGCGGCATGTGGGATCTTCCCGGACCGGGGCACGAACCCATGTCCCCTGCATTGGCAGGCGGATTCCTAACCACTGCACCACCAGGGAAGCCCCTGGCCCATAGACATTTAGCTACCAGGGAAGGAACAGAGATGGGGATCAAGCTTAGGTCTTTCTCCAGAGCTCTTTCCAGTGAGCACAAGCTCTCTCTGCAAGCAGATAGCAAATACCTTGAAGGCAGAGCTGGTGTCCCAAAGCTTTTCTGGATCTTCCCTTTGCTGGAGCAGAGTGGCTGCTTGACAAGCTCTGAAGGTTGGTGTGTGGGAGAGAGAAACTGTCATCCCGGGCCTGGAATTGACCCTGTCACAGGTAAATACAGGTAAACACAAGGGTCTAGGCCATAGAGACACTGATTGGACCATGACAGTAGTCATCCTGAGCAGCCATGGGTTCTAGTTCTGCATGCTGGGCTGCCTTCCGAGGCTGCCCTAAAACACAGGGCTTCCCACACCTTGCATTAGTCATGGTCTTAGCCTGAAATACTTGCCTCAACCCATCCCTATTTCTTGGCTTTTAGCTTCCTGACTCACTTTCTTATTTTGGCCTGGCCTCTTCATAGTCTTGACCCTCTGATCTATTTCCCAACTATGATCTCTTCCTTCTGCCTTGATGACATTGAGCATCAGCCTCTGGAGTGGTATCTCAGGTGGCGCTAGAGAAGCACACTCCCTCTGACCTTGTCCCTGAGCCCCAGATCTGGATGTGGCCAGAGGTGGGTGAGAAGCAGAGCATGCAAGGACTAGAATCTCCTGTTTCCTGGCTGGCAGCGGGCAGCGCGGGCTGAAGGCCTTTCCGCTATAGGCTGGACATGCTGCAGCCACCAGCTAGCCAAAGTCACCAGCAAGGAGATGGCTGGTTGGCCTCTCTGCCTTCTCCTCCTGCCTTCTGGGCTGGGATTTCCTCAGCCTCAACCCTGAGCCTCTCTCCTTCTCTCCATGCACTTCATCCAGGCTCCAATGGCCTCCCTGGCTGCCACCACTGGGTGAGACACTCCTCACCTAGGCTCCCCCAGCACTTGGAATTTCCCTCCCATCACGGTGCCTGGCCCTCAGCATCATCACTGCCCAGACGCTGGTCTGTCTTTCCTCAGTCTGTAAGATCCGAGAGGGCAGACACTGGTTCACCCTTGGATCCCCAGCACCTTGTGCAGTGCCCGGCACACAGTAGGGGCTTACTTGTTGCTTGTTGAGGTGGGCCCATCCTCAGAGTGCTCTCTCCTCTCTCCACGGGGAAAACGTCCCAAGCCTGCTCATTCTTTACGCAGATGCCCTTCAGTCCCCAGAGGTGGCCCTTCTGGACCCCATGCTCAAGACAACTTGTGTGGGCCTCTCTGGTGGGGTAAGTGTGGGAAAACAACTTCCCGTTGCCATGTAATCACGCCCTGGGCTGGTCACCACAGCCCCGCCAGCCCCCAGGGGACAAGGCTCACGCCTCGGCCCAGACACCAGAACCCGGTGGGAGGCCTAGGGCGGGTCCGAGTTGGAAGGGAGACAAAAGCAGAGCCCACGGGAGACCCAGTGGTTCCCAGGGCTGGAGACTAAGATGGCACCCACCACGAGGCTGCGAACAAGGGCGGCCAGGCAAGGTGCCTGCGGCCTTGTCCCAGGCCTTTGGGGCAACGTGTCGTCACCAAAGGATCAGAAACCCGTACTTTGGGAACTTGGCAGCCGGGCCTGGGTTTTTTGTGTTTTCTGTAATTATTTCCCTCTTGTTCCCCCTTAGTATTTAGTAAAGCCCTTTGTGAAAATGCCAGCTGGTCTCAGCTGTGCTAAGTGGAATGACAAAGGGATACTCTGTGCACGCTTGGCCCTCTGCTTTCACGGAGGGATGTAGCTTAGTGGCGGCAGCAAAGTCAAGGGACACCAGGGGCACAGGGAGGCTCTGGGGCCACAGCCAGCACCTCGTGTCCAGCAGCCACACTGACACTGAACTTCCTTCCAGGCTCTTCCAGACTGGAAGAGCTTTATTGAAACCAGACGGGCTGGAGGGCCGGCCAGCTGCTTTGAGGGAGGGCATTTGTTCAGATCCCAGGGTGTCCACAGCTCTCGAGAAATCCAGAGGCGGGGCACCTGCTGTGCTCCGGCTACCCAATCAGGGGCTGTCCTCCCAAGCTGGGGGTCCTTGGCAAGCTGCTTTCCAGGAACTGAGCCTCTGAGCTGGTGCCATAGCTGCTTCCCCTTTCTGCCCTCACAACTCAGGACCCTTGCTAAGCCTTGGTGCCCTGCCTGCCTGCTGCCTACCAGGGTGGACACAGTGGGTCCCTTCCCAACTGCTGGGACCCTCCACATCCTATTTCCTGTGACTATTCCCCCTTTCTCCTCCTAGCCCCTCCTCTCTTTCCCATTGTGTCTCCCAGCTGCCCTGGTGAGAGGGGCCAGGGAGACTGTCCTCCTCAGGAACAATCTCCCCTTTCTCTCTGTTGTGTAAGTGATACACGAGGAGAGGAAGCAATTTGTAACTAATCGGCTGTGATGTGGAACAGAGCTTTCTGAGAACTGGAGAGTCTGTGACAGCCCCGGGCTGTCCTGCCTCTGCAACAGCTGGGTGGCTTGGGTGGCAGGTCAACCTTCTCCTCCCCCACTCCACCAAGGAGGCCTGAGGGATGATGGTGGGTAGTAGCTCCCGCCTGTGTAGTACCTCTTGTGTGCCAGGCAAGCAGCAGAAGGGGGAGGGATGGGCAAGGACTAGCTGAGACTGTACAAGGAAGCAGTGTCAGGCAGGGATTAAGAGCCTGTCTCTTTCTAGCTATGTGACCTTGGGCAAGTCTTTTCAGCTTTCTAACCCCATCTCAGAGACTGGTTGTGTGGCTTAAGTGAGAAAGTGGAAGTCAATCACATAGCAGAGTGTCTGGTACACTGTGAGTGTTTAATAACTTCAGCTGCTATAATCATTTCCTGGGGAGAGGGGAACGAGGTGGGCCAGATTACCCTCACTGAGCTTCAAGCAGACCTTGCCATGGTCACCGTGGTTACCATGGATGGCAGGAAAGCCATCCCAGAGGAGGCAAGGCTTCTGGGTTATTCTTCTGCCCTTCAAGGGGTGGAGCCAACCTCAGAGACCTCCTTCTCCATAGAGTGGGAGAGGATGGGAGAGGAGAGAGCACCCACATCCATCGGGCCCCTTCTCTGTGCCATTCGTCTAAGAGAACAGAGATGCTCCCAGGTCATAGACAACCACAGTTAATTATGAATTGGCCTCTATAGAACCAGAGTCAAGGTGCAAAGTGCTACGGGAGCAGAAAGAGCGGGGAGAAGGTTGCTGGTGTGTGTGCGTGTGTGTGTAGGGAATGGGGGATCGAAATCAATATTGGATCTCCCTGGCCTGAGAATCCTGACCGTCCCTTCCCCCAGAGGAGGCACCCACCCAGAAGCTGGAAGGGGAAGGGAGATGGGCCCTAGAACCAGGGCCTAATGCTTCCTGGGGAAGGAGGTCTTAATGCCCCAGCCACTTCGTCAAGGTGGCAGTGTGACAAAAGTCTTCTGCAGGGACTCCCCCAAAGGAAAAACGTCATGCCTGCTTTCTGGGTAGTAACTGAAGGACTTCCTAGCACCTGATGGGGGAGGGGGCACTTGGGGAGAGGTAGAAGAAAATAGCAACCAAAGGCCCCATCCCCACGCCTCACCCTCAGAGCACCATGTCCAGAGGCTGCGGAGTCTGGGCCGCCAGTCTGTCCTCCGTTCGGCCTCCCAGAGCTGGCAGGGGACGAAGGACCCAGAGTCTTGGCTCGGTGTTTCCCCAGTGTCGGGAGCCCAGGGGGTGGCAAGGGGTTTCTGTTCTCATCAGGAATGACGTGGTCTCTGTTATGGGGCGAAAGGTCAGTGGAGACAGTATAGACTAAACATCTCATAATTGGAACGGCGTGGATCTGGGTGAGGATTGCTGTGAGGGCCCGTATCTGTTCCATTTTAATGTCATCCCTTAGAGTGTTAGTCCTTGGTCAAGCTGTCATTCTGCACTTCGGAGGGAGGGGGCCAGGCCGGTGAATCGGCAGGGCTCTGAGCTACAATGGGAGAGAGAAGGAGCTGCGTCTTCTGTGGGTCCTTCACTCATTCAGCCCTACTCAGTGCCAGCCCCTGGGCTCACTGCTGGGGACACCAAGACAGCGATGGTGCTGGAGGAGCTTCTGGTCCAGTGGGAAGGGCTTAATAATGCTGTCTTAAACAATCCTAAGCCTGTGCAAAGCAAAGCCTCCAAGGCCACTGCTGCAGACCCATGGTAGCACGCGGGTGGGCAGCTCTGAACCTTAGATGGCCGTCCTCTCGAGGGCATTCAGACATGTGAGAGAGTGTTCCAGAGACTTTCCATGAGGTCCACAGAGGACAGAAGTAAGGCTTCACGTGGAGAAGGTAATGCTTGTGTAGCATCTCACAAGATGAATGGAAGTTTATCAGGAATCGAAGGGTGGAAAGAGCATTGTAGTCAAGGGGAGTACCTTGGTGGGGTGCGGATCATTTGAGGGACGTAGAGGAATCTGGTGGGGCCGGACTGTGTGCAGGGTGCGGAGGGTGTGCCTCTGTACCTGGAGATGAGGCTGGAAGGGAAGTCTGCAGTCAGACTGTGAAGAGCTTTGCAGGCTATACTGGGAGCTTGTAGTTTATTCCAAGGGCTTCAAGGAGCCACTGCAGGTTCTTGAGCAAGGGAGTGATATGGCCAGATGTGGAGGGTTGGCCTGGAGGCAGGAAGACCAGATCTGTGCTTATCATAGAGTTGAGAGAGGCCTGAATCAGGACAGTGGCTGTGTGAGGAGACGGGATGGGACCCAATGCCACCCAGATAAAAGAGGTCACTTCCCAGCCATCTCTGGAGCTGGCAATGACCTTATGACTAAGTTCTGGCAATCCTTGCCCCTTAGGGCTTCTTAGACTTTTGGGTGTACGTGGAAGTTTGGGGTTTGACCTTTGGAAAGTCTCCTTAAAGGAAGAAGCATGTCTTACTTCTCTATCTGCCAAGCTTTTGCCTGGAACTTGAATACGATGGTAGGAGCCCTTGCAGTCATCTTGCACCTTGAAGATGAGTTGGAAGGAAACTGGGTCCCTGAAAGCTTTGCAGGGTCTTCATACCAGCCCTGGCCTATTTAACTCCAAAATTATTTCATGTGAGGAGAAAATAAATTTCCATCTTGTTTAAGTCACCATTATTTTGGAGTTTTCTGTTAACACATGTGCTATTCCACATTTTGCCTTATAAAGGTGAGAACATGAGTTCCACAGTTCTATATGAGTTCTGTGGAAAAAAGGCTGCTATCTTCCATGGCTTATCCTGGGGAGTGAGTCAGATCACCGCTTCCTGGGGAGAACTGGTGCTCTCCAATCCCCTCTCAGTTCGAAGCAGGAATGGGGAGGCCACGGTTAAGGATACAGATGTTGTGGGCCAGCTGAGCTGGACCTGCCTCCCCAGCCGCATCCCTCTTTTCCCAGCTCTCATCTTCTCCCAGAGAGCACAGGAAGGAAACTGTGCTGGGGGCAAGGGATGCAGAGGGGAGCCAGATTAGTTACTCTTATGGTTGGATTCCCAGGGGTAGAGGAGACAGAAAGTCTAGCAGAGCTTTCAGCAGACAAACAGTGGACCTCCAGCTGGCCCCTTGCGCCCCCGGCTCTCTTATGAGTCAAAGAACACTTGGCTGCTTCTCCAAAGATCCTCCTCTTCCTCCAGCTCCCCTCATCTTGGAGAATACCAGGGGCCTCGAATCTATAGCTCAAGAGACCCTAAGGGGCAGAATTGGCTCCTGCCTTGGGTATTATGCAGTGAAGGTGGGAGATGGGAGTGGAGATGGAGCTGACAGCTGCACTTTTACTCTCTAACTTTCCAGCTCTAGCTTTAGACCAGAACAGCTTTGGGGAGTCCGATTCTCCCCAATTATGAATCAAATGATCCAGATAATGTCATATACTGTGAATCACTTCCTTATCTTTCTTCCAGGAACCTGCAGGAGTTCTCTGGAACCCACGTTTACTGAGCTTGCTATGTGTCGGGTCTCTTGTACACATGTGCGATCTCACTCCATCCTCACAATAGTCCTGAGAGTTGGCATTGCCCCATTTTAGCGATGAGAATGATGAGGCACCAACAGGTTAAGTAACTTGCCTTAGGTCACCTAGCCAGTAAGTGACGGAGCTGGAACCTGTCATGTGATACTAGACACGTGACTCCAAAGACCAGGTTTTTTGTGCTGGACAGTGCTGGGGAGCCCCAGTGGCAGGGAGGCCTATGCTCAAAGTCACAGAGGGCAGTTTCCAGGTATTCCCAGACCTAGATCAGGGTGTGAAGAAGGGTCCTTGGCATCCTCCCTTTCCAGCCCTCCTGCCTCTCACCCCATCTTACCACCCTCTTTTCCTCCAGGCTCATCTTCACATCTCGTTTTCTGTATGCAAAAGGTTTTGAATGACACTGGATTTGTGATTCGGCCAATAATACTACTAATGAACCTTATGGAGATTTCCTGATTTCAAACCCCTTTCACATACTTAGTGTGCTGAAAACACTCCGTGAAGCAGCCAGATGAGGAGATGGAAGGGACTTGTCCAGGGCCACACAGCTATGAGCGTAGGGGTAAGGACCAGAACTCAGTTTCCCAGCTCCCAGTTGGTACTTGGATATGGCAAATACCATATGCCATATGCTCTGACCTCAGACCTCTTAGCCCTTTCTGAATGACATCTATCCTATTCCAGGCCCTGTACTAGGTAGTACTGGGGGAGATTCCGAGAACTAAGACACTTTCAGCCCCTGTGATGTTCAAAACCAGCACTAGGAGGAAAAGCTGAGGAGTCGCCCCTAAGACCAGAGCCAGTATAAGCAGCGATGGGTGAGGGGGTCTCAGAAGAGTCAATTGGAAGGATCACTCTCCGCAAGTGTGCCGTATCCCTCCAGGGACCAAAAATCTTCATAACCATGTGCCGCACTCATGAAGCTTGCTGTATCCTAATACCACCTACACTAGTATTTGTTTGTTTAGATTGATTTTTTTTAACTTAAAAAATTTTAAAAGGAAACTTTATATCACTACCTTAAATAGCAAAGTAATTGTAAAAATAAATTAAATTATAGCTGAATAATGCCAGTGAAGACTCTGAGCCTAAGGTCTGCTCTTTTTTGTTAAAAAGGACATTTAGCACGTGTTAATGAGGTGTTAGAGACACATTAGCCCCTAACTGAGGCTTTCTTTTTAACTCATTAGATGGATGGAAAGAGAATTGGAAAGGGGACAATTTTCTTACTCCATGACTCCGTACTATTAAAGGCTAGCTAAAATCATCTCAAACACACCCCAGATCATCTCATATGCTGTCTATACTTTGAGAACCAGTGGCATAGAAAAATGAACATTCCAATATCATAGTCAGGGTAGGTGTAATGTCTGGGGAGCAGATTCTCACTGGCAAGGAAGGCTCAAGTCATGTTCTCTCTGAAAAATAACAAAAAGGATAGGCAGGCTTCTCAGTTTGGGTACATGTTTTTCCAACTTGCAAAGAGTTGTGTGTTGTTTTTTTGTCTTTCCCCAAGCATATGAAGCTCACAGCCTTATGCAGCCCAAAAGATCTTTGGGTAATTTTCCTCTCTATTATGGCTGAGAAAACTCATGTAGAGAAGGTCACTGGGCCCATGCAAGGTCATCCAGCAGGTTACCCCACAAAATACTTTACAAATGCTTGATGGTCCTCTCTAGTCACCCCATCCTCAGGTAGGTGAACACAGCATCACTTTGTGTGGGAAGCCTGTCCTGCATTGTAGCAAACCCAGACCTTCAGAGGCTGGTCCTGGAAGAAGAGCTTCTGGAAGAGCCATCCTGTGAGTCTGATCTCTGCCCTGAAACAGGATTCACCTTCTCATGGGGGTCTCTCTGTTCCTGATGCCCTCTGCTCCCACCCTGTTGGTCCCAGTGGGTACTCAGGGGAAGGAAGGACAAAGGAGGTACAAACACTGAAAGAAGGGGAATGGGTCACTGTCCAGAGCCTGAGATGTCTGCCCTCCAGTGTCAATGGCCTGGGATGGGGGCCTCAGTTCCTGGCCTGCACCTGCCTCCATGAGGACAGCTCATCTGCAAGCCTACCACCTAGGGTTCCTCCTACACTTGCAGTCTCTCCCTGGTCCAGGTCCAAAGAACCCCATTCCCAGGCCTCTGCCTGGCCAGGCCTTTCAGCTCAGGGTTGGCTCTTGCACCAAGGGATGCAATTTTCATAACTGGTCTCAGCAATGCTTTCCCTTCCATTGAGACTCACCTCTTACATTCAGGGTGTGACCTAGGGGTATAAACAGTCACTTTGTTTTAATTAAACAGTATACAGTCAGCCCTCCGCATCTGAGGGTTCTGAATCCAAGGATTCAAATAACCACGGATTGAAAATATTCAGTAAAAAAAAATTCCAGAAAGTTCCAAAAAGCAAACTTGGGTTTGCTGCATACTGACAACTATTTACATAGCGTTTACATTGTATTAGGTATTGTAAGTAATCTAGTATTAGATAAAGTATATGGGAGGATGTGCGTAGGTTATATGCAAATACTATGCCATTTTATTTTATTTTATTTTAAAAAATATTCATTTATTTATTTTATTTATTTGGCTGCATGAGCCGGGTCTTAGTTGCGGCACGTGGGATATTCGTTGCCCCATGCGGGATCTTTTAGTTGCATCTTTTAGTTGCGGCATGGGGGCTCTCAGCTGAGGCATGCGGGATAGTTCCCTGACCAGGGATCGAACCTGGGCCTTGCACTGGAAGGGTGGAGTCTTAACCACTGGACCACCAGGGAAGCCATTTTATATAAGGGACTTGAGCATCTTCGGGGGGGTCCTGGAACCAATGCCTGGCAGATACCAAGAGATGACCATATATCCATTGTAGAAAATACGAATTAACATAAAGAATAAAATAAAAATCACCCAACCGCGTCACCCAGAGAAAACCTCTATTAACATTTTGTTTTATATTCTTCTAGATTTTTTTTCTATGCACGCATGTCTTTTATAAAAATGGCATCATATTGTTTGTAGCATGCTATTCTTCATTTTATCATACTTTGGTAATGTCTTTTCATATTAAAAATTCTTTTCATAAATAAAAATTCTACAGCCTTGCTGCTTGAAGTGTGGTCCAGGGACCAGCAGCATCAGCGTCCCCTGGGAGCTTGTTGGAAATGCAGAATTTCAGGTATCACCCCAGACCTGTTGAATCAAAATATTCATTTTAACAAGATCCCAGGGATATTCTTGTGCACGTGAAAGTTTGAGAGCGCTGCTACTTGGCGTCATTTTTAATGGTTGTGGTCCCAGGGAAGACTTATCGCTGCGTGATTAAATTTTTCTTTTCAAATCTACCTATAGTTGGGCATTTAGGTAATATCAATGTTTTCTCCATTATTAACAGTGCTACAAGGAGCATGTCTACACATATTTGTTGCTCGCATCCCTTAAATTCCTAGAATTTCTGGGTCAAAGCCTTCTCTTTTTTTTTTAATTTTATTATTTTATTATTTATTTATTTATGGCTACATTGGGTCTTCGTTACTGCGCGCAGGCTTTCTCTAGTTGCGGCGAGCAGGGGCTACTCTTTGTTGCGGTGCACGGGCTTCTCATTGTGGTGGCTTCTCTTGTTGTGGAGCATGGGCTCTAGGCACGCGGGCTTCAGTAGTTGTGGCACGAGGGCTCAGTAGTTGTGGCTCGCGGGCTCTAGAGCACAGGCACAGTAGTTGTGGCGCACGGGCTTAGTTGCTCCACGGCATGTGGGATCTTCCCGGACCAGGGCTCGAACCCGTGTCCCCTGCACTGGCAGGCGGATTCCTAACCACTGCGCCACTAGGGAAGCCCTGGGTCAAAGCCTTCTGATGCTTATTGTCGAGTTCCAGTAAAGCTGTTCCATTCCTCCCTGCAATGTCCAGGATGATGAGACCCCTACACCTTGGCAGTCCTCAGTATCACCATTCTTTTACACCTTTACCATCAGATCTGGGAAAGTCATGTCTCAGGTTTGTTCTGGATACATTTCCTTGGTTACTGGGCAGTCGAGTGAGTTCTCCAAGTGAGTATTGGCTGTTTGCATTTGTTCTGGCTGAGTGTCTGCTGGGGTTTTTTATACCTCAAGCCCACCGAGATAGTGAGAGATGTTGCCAGTAAGGGCTGCAGGGACAGTGGCCCAAGTCCAGTCCTGGTGTAAAGTCCTGTGCGGACACTCCTGTTGCTGTTGCTAGAGAGCACAGTGGGCTAGGGCCAAACTCAGACCCCGCCTGGCTCTCCTGTGGGCCCCAGCCTCATGCTGTGTCCAGACCCCAGAGCAAATGCCCAGCCAAGCCCCTGCCTCCTGGCCTGGTGCGGGCTGGGGACTGGCTGCCACCCAGGATGATGTTCTCAGGCCTGGCTGGGCGCCCCACAGTTCCCCAGGCAGGCAGGCCTGCCAGGTGTGTGCTGGGGGGAGCCGGCGGCCAAGACAATTCAGGGAAGTGACCCTGCCGCGTTGCTGAGCGCCTGCCCCAGCAAGCATTGTGAGCCGCCCTCTGGCCACCGTTGCTGAAGCTGCTGACGGGGGCAGCAGGAAATGGCGCTTACTCAGCCCCGGCTGCACGTTTGCTGCCTCCCTCCGCCCAGCCTTCCTCCCAGGCACAGCCTGCCCAGCCAACAGCTGGGGGAAGCAGGGCGTGGGGAGGAAGCTGGAGGGACCACCCCCCCGCCCCCCAGGCGGAGCACCTGCACTCTGCCGGCCCTGCCACCTGTTGCCTGGCTGGGCAGGAGGCCTGCCTGGGGGCCTCTGTGGCCAGTCAGGCTCGGGGCTGGGACATAGGGTGGGTCCTGGCCCCGGGGCAGGCAAGCTTAGAGTGGGACCCCGCCTTGACATCTACTCACTCACTCCCCACAGCCACTGGGATGCATGTATTATTATTTCGCTCTGACAAACAAGGAAATCAGGCTCAGAAAATGAGAGTAACAATAGCCTAACCTAGAGATCGCTTGTTCGGTGCCAGAAACTCTGCTGAACACTTTGCAAATGTTAACTCATTCCATTCTCTCAAGAATCACGGGTACAACAGCAGACCCATTTTCACTGAGGAAAACGAGGCGTGGAGAGGTGAAGGCGCTTGCTCTAGGTCACATAGCCTGTGAGTGCCAGATCTAAGTGTCTCACTCCAAAGCGCACACCCTTCACCACCCTAACCACCTGCCCACCAGGTGACCCCGCCAGAGCTCCAGACCTGGCGGTCAGTAGCAGTGGGGAAGCTGGGAGGGGCCAGCCCTTAATTAGATTGTTTCAGCACTGGCCCCGCCCCCCCACGGGAGCACCCACGAAGACCCTCATGTGGGCTGCTTAGTGGGAGTCGCCTGACCCTGGGCCTCTGTCTCGCCATCCTCTTCTGTGTCTTCTTCTGTCACCAGATGTCCTCAGGGACCGTCTCAGTGGCTGTGTCCTCTGGCTGTCTCTATCCTGCTTCTTGACCCTGACTCTGCGTTCATCTGGCTCCTCTCTCTGCAAAAGGAGCAGAGAGGGAATATGCATGGAATGTTGCAGACCAATTGTGGCACCAGATGCCATGGGCATCAGAAAAGCATCTCCTGGCTGGGAGCTGAATGGATGGAGGATAAAGCAGAGGGAAGGGAGCGCAGAGCCTGCTCAGGGGCTGGGGACCCACGGGGCAGGTGTCTGGAGGATGAGAGGTGCCGGCTCCCCAGAACTAAGGAGGGTGCCGCAGCCCTGCACCGCACACGCCCAACCTCCTTTCACCTTCAGCAGGGGTGGTGGTGGCCCCAGGCTGCCCCGAGGGCTGCAGCAGCTGTTGCTGCTGATGCTGTCTGTTGGCTGAGGGTGGGGGTGGGAGATATGGAGGGCCAGGAGGAAGGAGGGAGTTGTTCTCAGAGTGAGGGTCTCTGCATAAGCCTGTTGACAAGCTTTCAAATCTGCAAGATGGGACTCTGGGTTCTCAACCAGATTCACTTCTGTCCCAAGTGGGGCTTAAAGACAGACCTCCAGGCCTTTGGCAATCAGGGTGGGGTCCAACCACCCGCTGTTATGGTAACCTGTATCACTTAGGACTGCGCAGAAAGGCCTAAAGCCTGCAGTCAGGGGGCCAGCAGCTCAGAAGTACGTGGCAATGGGCAAGCCCATGGGCGTGCCAGGGAGAACCCTACGGGGTAGGGCCCAGAAAGGGTTTGGCCCTGCAGCTTCCTTCCAGCCCTTGCCTCTTCCCAGCAGTGTCGCCTGGATCTGGCCTAAGTTGGATTTCAGCCAAGCTGGCTGGCCTCCAGGTGGATTTGGGTCAGACAGCTGGGATGTGGTGTTTCCCGCTCTGAAGAGATGGAGGCTGGAAATGGGGCCATGGTGGGGTTGGAGCCTGGAGTGCTGAGCCTCTCAGCCACAGATCTCAGCAGGATGGCGGGGTAACTGGTGGGTGGAGGTTGGCTAGAATGTCTGTAGCGAGGTTTCCAAGGGAGGGGACGTGTCAAAGGATCAGAGCCAGGTGGTCCCTATAACTCTACCCATTCTTTATCCGGATGACCCTGAGACATGAGTGGTCCCTTGGGAAGGCCAGCCAGCTGGCCCTGAAGGCTCCTCCTGTGTCCTCAACCCATGGCTCTCCCTCATTCAGGAGAATACTTCCTCTCCTCTCTGAGGTCAGGTCAGCCTGCCCCAGGGTAGCATCAGGCACTGTTCACTGGCCTCA
This sequence comes from Balaenoptera ricei, assembly GCF_028023285.1. Lineage (NCBI taxonomy): Eukaryota > Metazoa > Chordata > Mammalia > Artiodactyla > Balaenopteridae > Balaenoptera > Balaenoptera ricei. The sequence goes on from NC_082640.1 coordinate 160,663,415, forward strand.
CTTTGCATGTCCCAGTAGACTTGGTCATAGCTGCCTGGACTCCTGATTCCAGCATAGATGGAATAGCTCAGTTCCTCAAGACAATCTGTGCTTGGCTCTACGGGGTGCATGTGAATAAGAGCACAGCCCTTCCCCCACCCCCAGCTGCCAGGTTCAGCTTCAGGCCTTCTTCCTGTCCTTCCTTGTCTGGATGACTGCTGTCCATCCTTGGAGGCCCATGCCAGATGTGAAGCTGTTCCTGCGCCTCCCCATCGGTACCAGGCAGAATCGCTCATCTCCCCACTCTGGGCTCCCACAGCACAAAGCACTGACTGAATGAAGCTACCTAAGGAGCCGCTCTGATCTTGACACTCTCCAGCTCAAACATTTGCCATGGCTCCCTGTTACAAAAGGCCTTTTGCACTTTTTGGCTGCATCATCCCCTAAGATGAACCCTCCAGAGAACCCTTCACTCCAATCAAGCCATCCCCAAGCCTTGCCCCAAACTTGGCCTGAAACTCCCCCTTCTCTACTCCCCTGCTCAGGCCAGACCCTCTTCCTGGTACACAGCTCCATGCCTACCTACTGAAATTCTACCCACTCTGCAAGGCCTGGGGTCTCCTGGTGCCCTGGGAGGCTGATGGCTCCCAAACGGGCATGAGAGAAACTTCCCTTGGGGGCCCAGGGTTCCTCTTCTACCCCCTCCCATGCTCTCCCGAGCCAATGGCTTTTGAACAACTTCCATCATATATTCCATAATGTAAATCAAGCAGCAGCTGAAAACCTTCCATTAATGTCCCATGTGAGTACACATGAAATATGTCATTGTATGCAGATGAATATACGTACATTCATGGGAAGATATAAGGCAGCATGTGCATGGGGAGCTGTGTGTGGGTTTGGAAATGTGTGGGAATGAATGTGCCTCTGCTTGTGTGAAAGTGGGTGTGTACAGGTGCGTGAACGTGTGTGCACATGAGCCTGTGCAGGAGACCTTGTGCTCATGTGCCAAAGCATGTGCTTTGTGGGTGTGTGTGTGTACAAGGCATGTGCTCACATCTGCAGGAGAATCTGTCTGTGCATGCAGGTGTCCGTGTCCTGGTGTGCTTCCTTCTGCCCTGCCCACGGGTACCGGGGAAGGCCAAGGCCAGGCAGTGTGCCTTCCACGCACCACCCACCCCCAACTTCCAGGGGCACGAGGAGGGGGCTGCACACCGCATCCTGACTTTTGACAGAGATAAATGAAGCATTCCTGTGCGGTTGCCCAGCCATAGCAATGAGCAGCTGTGAGTGGCAGGGGTCTGGCCCCATGGTGATCTGGCCCCTGGCCTCCAGCCCTCAGGAACCCCTGTCCCCCACATAGCCAGTAACCAGGACTAGGAGGGCTCAGGAAGGGTCCAGCAAGAGGTAATGGCTCTGTCCTTGTCCCAGGCAATGGGAACCCTCCCTGGGCCTGTGAGGAGCGGCATATATTGGATACTGGAGGTGGGGACAGTGACAGGGCCAGAGTACCCGGAGAATGCCAGGGCTATGGTCCTCTTTCCTCTGGGGAGTGAACTTTAGAGGAACGACGCAACAGGTTAATAATGCTGAGGGAGGGTCCATCTGTGTGAACCCACTTTAGGTGGAACGAGGAGCTACAGGTTTAAAATGCAGCAAGGAAGCTTAGGCTAGACCGAAAGAAAGAGCATCCTTCATTGACCAAGGCCACAAAATCTACGTCTGCAAAGATCCCCCAAACAGGATCCATATCCATCCACGGGGTGGTGGAGGGGATGGGAGGCAGGAGACTGGCCGGGTGTCCTCTGCAGCTCTGAGGGGGCCCAGAGGGGAGTGTGGGGAGAGGATAAGCCAGGCGCGCTTCTGGACACTGCCCCTGAGATCTCTCCCCTCCCCTTCTCCCGCCAAAACCTTCTTATCCTCCACTTCCTGTTGCCCTCCTCTCACCTCCAAGTGGCTGCCCCAGCCTTGCCCCCAGAGTGGCTTCCTCACCCCCTCCCTGCTGCTCCAGAATTCGGGAAACAAGCCACAGATTCTCCCAGCAGACCACCCCCAAAGGCCCAGCCCAGTCCCGCCTGCCTGGTCCCTGGAGTGTAGCCCTGGGCCTCCACCCACAGGAATAGTGTTTAGAGGCCCAAACTGGGAGGGGTGCCGCGGGAAGTCAGGGCGCCTTGGGAGGGCAGGGAGAGGGCAGGCGTCGGTGGGCACAGGCTCCCACCAGGGTGGTCCTGAGGGAGCCAAAGCCAACTGAACGTGAGGGTGTGCCCTGGGCCACCACTTCTGTGCTGGGTCCCCCTCCTCTGAGGGGCTTTGGGGCCCCTGCCTTGCCTTTCCTGGTGGCTTCCTCTTGCTCCTGAGGGAGTGGCTGTGGGACAGGACACGCAGAGGTGCTGGGGAGGGTGTGGAAGGAGGGTGAGTGCCCGCTACACCCTGGGCTCCCCCCTCCTCCTTCTGGAGCCCCCATGCTTTCCCTGGGAGGTCTGACCCAGGCGAGCTCAGGGATGTGGGGAGGAGGTCATTCATCATCGTTATTTATTATTTCTTATGTAACGGGTGTTATGAAACATGGGACCTTGTACCAGGCACGACTGGGAATGTGCGAAAGATGGTCCCTACCAATAAGAGCTCCCCGTGGGAATGAACAGGTGGGCCAGGAGCCATCAAGCTGGTTCCTACAGACCAGCCTGGAACAAGCGGCAGAGGCTGGGCTGGACTCAGGCAGGAGGTGGTCAGCCTGCCGTGATTGCCTGCTACCTCTGGGAGCCTCGAGGTAGGAAGGGAGCTGGGTTTGGGGCCCCCTGCACCACAGCAGGCTCGGATCAGCTCTGGCTCCAGGGTGGCCTGGGTCACAGCTGGAGTTGTCACAATATTGACCCAGGAGGAGATAACATCCAAAGGGCTTGGAGTCCCAGTCGGATAAGGAGGGGGATGTCGCCGGAAAAGATCCCTGGCCCCCAGGGGATCAAACTAAATGGGGCTTTAATAGGTCTCTTCCAGCTCAGATTTCATGGGTAATTGGAAGCAGGTCTTGAGTTGAGCAGAGTGGGCTGGCCTAGTGGCCTGCAGGGCGGGTGCCGCCTCCATGTCACCCCACACATCCCACTGAGGCCTCACTAGGGGCTTCTGGACTCCGTTTACTCTGCTTTGGAAGTGCTGCTGTTTTAACCCCTTCAGGAAAAGAAGGTGGATAAGTGGGGAGTCTGAGTTGGCTTGGCGGATGTGGGGGTGGGAGAAGCAGGTCCTGAGCCAGACACGCACCAGGCCTTCACCCATCATTCATTCATTCAACAAACGTACATTAACATTTAAAGCTGGCAATAGCCCTTTAAGTTAGAACCCTTACATTTTTTAATTACAAAAGAGGTACATACGTGGGGACTTCCCTGGCAGTCCAGTGGTTAAGACTCCGCGCTTCCACTGCAGGGGCCACAGGTTCGATCCCTGGTTGGAGAACTAAGATCCCACATGCCATGTGGCATGGCCAGAAAAAAAAAAAAAAAAAAGAGGTACATACTTGTTGAAATAAAATTCAAGTAATATCAAGGTATATTAAGTAAAAATCGCACACTCACTGCTCTGTCCCTCCCTTAACTCCCACACTCCTGGATAACCTCTGTCTACAATTTATTGGATGTTCTTCCAGACCGTTTTCAATGCATTCTGTGCTACATCCTGCTGTTTTCATTCAACAATGCATCGTCAATATCCCTCTAAGGCAGTAAATACAGTGTGGATATTCCTCACTCCCATTTTAAAGATGAGAAAACTGAGGTCCAGAACAGTTTAATGGCTGTCCCAGGCTGCACAGCCAGGCCTCATTCTCATCCTGCCACAGCTTCCAGCCCCTTCACTGCAGAGAATGGATATGATGGAGCAGAGAGACTGGAAAACCCCTGAGGAAGGGCTGGGGTGGGAGAAAGGGGCTGGAGAATGAGAAGGAAGCAGCAGGCTAGGGAGGGGTACGGGGTCAGCTTGGAGTGCTGTGGTGCCTCTCCTCCAGTGTCCTCCAGGAGCCCATGCTGTACCCATGCTCAGGGTCTTGGGGTGCTGGAGGCCTGGGCTGGGCAGGGCTGGTCACCTGGCAGGGAAGGGGTTTTCAAACCAAACCTAGCAAGAGGGAAGGAAGGATTGTATTTCAGCCCCCAGTGTGCCTGGGGCACATACATTCCTAGGCTTGAAGGGACACTTCTCACCTGACACCATCGGTGGGTGCTGGCCACTGCCCCTGCCCACCGGTGCTGACCTGATGGGCCTCCCTCTAGGGCTCCAGCTACCTGGCCTCCAGCATATCGTCCCATGGAGAGGGGGCTGCCCCTTATCCCAGCCAAGGCCCTGAGCAGCCAGGACCAGCTCCTACTCACAGATGGCTTGGGGCACCCCTCAGGGAGGGGACTGAGGGGACAGGCAGGTGGGAGGCCAGCCTGGCCTGTGCCTCAGGCTGAAGTGTAAATAAGACAGGCTCTGAAAAGGTCATGACCCAGAGGCCTCCACACCAGACACCTAGCTTTCCTCCTCCTTGCCTGGGACCTCCAAGGGAGGGAACACAGAGGATGTACAGGAAAGAAAATATCCAGTGTTCCTCCAGGGCAGCACACATACTCTCCCCCAGCCATATGCATGGACGTGCACACTTGTGCACACACACACTAATGCAAAAAGGAAGAACTTGGCCGAAGTGTAGCACAACGGCCCATCAGAGATGGCTTAAGGGATGCTGCCTGTAGAAGCAGGGGCAGGGCCGCTGACCCAAGAGCTCTCTATTCCTCAGACTGTCTGGAAAAATGCTCCCACAAGGACCACCCAGACCTTGAAGGGGATCACAGAGATTCTCCCACAAGGCGCTCAGACCAACTGGGGAAGAGGACACCGATCCACTCACTTTGCCAATATCCTTGGCAAACTTACTCTGTGCCAGGCACCATGCTGGGCCTGGGAGTGCAGAATGCACCTGCAAGGCTCGACTGGTACCAGGCACCAGTGGGCATATGGGGATGAGGGGCCCTACCAGCAAGAGATGAGCAGATCTCTCCACACGGGGTTGGCTGAGCAGTCACTGAGGGGCTGCAGAATACTCTTTGGCCAAGCTGAGGCCATACCTAGGATGCGGACCCTCGCCCTGCACCCTGCCCCAGCTGGTGCCTGAGTAAAAAGAGCTCCGGAAGACCCATGTCTCCTCCCTGTCCGCAACCCACCCACCCCCACAGTTCTGGCCCTGGCTGGGGCCCCAGAAAGAAAATCACCGAGGAGGATTGAATGTCAATTCACAAACTAATCCGATCAGTGCAAACAGCTATAGCACATGCTGTTCCCTGCGCCGTGGCCCCATCCCCTGCTCTGCAGACCCTGGCGGCTGCTGGCTGACAGGCCCGGCCCCTGCCTGGCTGCGAGGCCAATTACAGCAGCCTTAATCACCATGGTGGCGGTGCGTTAACAACTGTCTGCCCATCAGTCTCCTTCCCAGGGCGTCGAGGAGGGGGTGACCCCTCACAGCTCTCCTCGAAGGAGCAGGAGTGTGAAACTGGATCCCAGCAAGCCGGTGGCCGCCGTCCAGGGTAACGCCTGACTCCTCTCACTGTTTGCTGGTCTCCTGTGTGTTTGCCTGGCTCCTCCTGGCCCCGGGGTGGAGGGCCCACCAGGACAGGCCTGGAGACTGTGCATCCCCTGAGCACTAACGCCATCGCTCCCTCCCAGTCCCAGTGGTGCTGGGGAGGCGGGCGGTCCCAGCCAACCAGCGCAAATTAGGTGCCTGGACATTGAGGTCTGCTTGGCATTTCCTGTGTTGGCTTTGGCTGGTGAGGCCAGGCCAGTGGGCCGCCCTCTTGACCTGAGCCGAGTCAAACAGGCACGTCCGGAACTCTAGAGCCTACTGACTTCTGCTCTGCGCCCCACAGGGAATCCTGTTCCGGAAAAAAAAGATCACCCCTCCCCGCCTGAGTTCCCACTGAGCTGCCTTCCCTTGCCTTGTAGGGTGCTGTGACCGCCCGAGGCCTGGCCGGCCCCCAACCGGCCTCATCTCAGTGCATGTTCCTCAGGCTGAGGGATGGAGCCCCGGGAATCTGTGGATCTCTGAGCCTTTTCCAGTGCCTCCTGGATGTGGTGAGGCCCCTCTGCCTGCAGGCCAAGGTTGGGGTTCAGTGGGGGGCTCCAAGCACCTCAGATCTCCTGCTCCCATCTGTCCGTGGAATAATTAATTTGCTTAGCTCAAGGCTTGTCCTTTGACTGGACCGCAAGGAGCCTGCTCTGGGTGTCAGCACCCAGGTTCCATCTTGAGAACCCGCAGGAGCTCCCTTGTCCAACCCCGGAAGGGCCAGCTTCACCTGCAGGCTTCAGCATTGCTGGCTCCGGTTCTTCAGTCCATGTTTTCTTTGGCTTTGGGTCTCTGGGACACCAGATTGTACAAAACAAGATGACTTCGTGATACTCATTTTCCCAAACAACAGAGGCTGCAACACAATCAGGTTCTTTGTGTGCAGTGTGGTCCCCAGCTGCTCCCTCTCCACTTGCCCCCATCCCTGCCCCACCCAGGTTCCCTTGGGGCATAGAGCACTCCCCATTCCCAGTGGCCAGGGGTCTCTGGTCTAGGATTTGACCAGGCTGGGCAGAGAGGGCAGACCCAAATCCCACCCACATAGACCATCACTGGTCCACAGCCCTTCCCTCTCTCTTCCTTTGGGTGCCAGCAGAGCCCTTGTGAGAAGAAGCAGGAAATGGGAATAGTCCAGAGCAGCGGTCCCCAACCTTTTTGGCACCAGGGACCAGTTTCGTGGAAGGCAATTTTTCTATGGACTGGTGGCGGGTTGGGGGGGGTTGGTTCAGGCGGTAATGTGAGCGATGGGCAGCAGCAGATGAAGTTTCCCTCGCTCACTGCTCACCTCCTGCCGTGCGGCCTGGTTCCTAACAGGCCGTGGACCGGTACCGGTCCATGGCCCGGGGGTTGGGGACCCCTGGTCTAGAGCACAGGGTCTAGAGTTAGACACCTGAGTACAAATCCCAGCTGTACTACACACCAGCTGTGTGCCCTGAACAAGGTACCAAATGACTGTGGAACTCACTTGCCTTGTCAGTAAAATGGAGACAATAGAGGTACCTATTGCCTAGGGTTTGTGAGAGGAGTCATTGGGCCTAGCCTATAGTAATCCCTCAGTAAATGGCTATCCTTTTGCGTGGGATTGGCTGAGCAGTCACTAAGGGGTCTGCCAAGTGGTCCTGGGCCAAACTTAGGCCACACCTAGGATGGAGACCCTGAACCCCTACCCCGTAGATGCTTCCTTGTTCCCAGGCCGGCTCTGCACTGCAGTCTCTCTGACTAGGCTCCAGACCTAGGCTGGCTCTCTCCTGAGTCACTCTACTGCATGGCCATTAACGACTTGTCACCTCAACTGGACAGACCAGCCCAGAGGGCACTCAAAGATGGTTGGGTACATGAATCCCTGCTAGTGGAGGCCTCCACCTTCCTCTAGGGCAAGAGGAGTCATGGACAAGCAGCCTTGGCTCCTCAGGGCCAGGCACATGAGTGCTCAGAAATGTGCTAAATGTGTGGTGAAGGAAGGAAAAGGCTCTGGATTTCCTACACTGCTCATGGGACAGAAAATAGAATGGTTGCCAGGGGCTGGGGGGAGTGGACAGTTACTGTCTAATGGTGCAGAGTTTCGATGTGAGAAGATAAAAAGTTCTGGAGATGGTAATGGTTGCACAAGAATATGAATATAGGGATTTCCTTGGTGGTGCAGTGGTTAAGAATCTGCTGCCAATGCAGGGGACACGGATTTGAGCCCTGGTCCAGGAAGATCCCACATGCCGCAGAGCAACAAAGCCCATACGCCACAACTACTGAGCCTGTGCTCTAGAGCCCGTGAGCCACAACTACTGAGCCTGTGCTCTAGAGCTCACGTGCCACAACTACTGAGCCTGTGAGCCACAACTAGTGAAGCCCGCGCATCTAGAGCCCGTGCTCCGCAACAAGAGAAGCCACTGCAGTGAGGCGCCTGCGCACCTCAACGAAGAGTAGGCCCCACTCGCCGCAACTGGAGAAAGCCTGCGCGCAACAGCAAAGACCCAATGAAAGCCAAAAATAAATAAATAAATAATTTTATAAATAAATAAATAAATTTATTTTTAAAAAGAATATGAATATACATTTAAAAACAAACTGTACTTTAAAAAATGGTTAAAATGGTGAATTTTATGTTATGTATATTTTACCACAATTAAAAAAAAAAAGAGGTCATAGGAAAATACATCAAAATGTTCTTAATGAATATTTTTTTTTTTTTTTTTTAATGAATATTTTTGAGTGAAGGGATTACGGGTTGATCTTTATTCTTTTTAGTTTCCGACATTTTGCCCCTAGTAAATGAGATTTTTTGTTTGTTTGCTGTTTGTTTTAAGGAAGCTTGCTCCAGCATCTGCCAGATGTGTGCGGGGGTGGGGTGGGGGAGAGGCTTGGTCCAGCTGCAGTTGGAAAAAATGAGGGGAGAAGCACAGCCTGCTGGGCGAGGGCTGGCTCAGAGAAGGCCCGGGGTCTCCCCTAAGCTCTTGCTCCCCCCGGGCTGGCCTCTTTCTCTGCCTTCCCTTCACACTCTGAGCCTTGCCCAGGGGCCTCTCTGTAGGAACAGTACGGTTGCTAGCCTGAAGGGGCTGTCCCAGCCCTAGTGGGAATGCGGGCTTGGGGCTTTCTCAGATGGTCGGTACCCGCGAAGCCTTCCCCGCTGCTGCTCCGCCCCAGCCCAGCTGCAAAAACAACAGCCCATACCCAAAGTTCTGTTATTGCAGCCCAGAGTGTTGCTTCAGTGTGCAGCAGCAGGAGTAGGGATGGGGCCAGTCAGCCCTAAAGAGACCTAGGGAGATGGGAGGTTCCCCTCCTGCTCCGCTGCGGGAAACCTGGCTCCAAGGTGTAGGGGGAAAGGGCTTTGGGAGGCCTGGGGACTGAGAGCCAACTCTGCCAGTGGCTTCCCTGGCCCCCTGGGGGCTGTGAGGGGTGGTGGTGGAGGGGGGCAGGAAGTCAAGCCACTTGGGAACCCGCTGAGCCAAGCCGTGGGCAGAAGGCGGCACCACCGTGGCTCCCAGGCAGGCCAGGGCCAAGGCTTTCCCACGGGGTGCGACTGGCCACTGGGCTCCAAGGCTGCATCCACCCCAGGCTAGGCTTGTGAGCCCTGGGAGGTTTCCATTCAGGTTTCCCTTCAGCGGGTAGGGGCTGGCAGGGAGATTCCCTTCCCCACCCCCAGCGCTCTCAGGTGTGCGCAGGGCGTCCTAGCAAGGCTGGGGCACAGCTCTCAGAGCACTGCCACTCAGCCTTCTCAGCATCAGCTCCGGTCTCATCCTTTGGCTCCTTATTCATGCGACAGGGTAGGGACACAGAGCTTTATATCCCCAACATCCTGAAGACCTCAGGGACTGGTGGGAGTCTGGCCCATTTGACCCGTAAAGACCATTCCTCCCACTAACATGAAGGGTATAGACGTTGTGGAATTAGGAGGCACTGTGGAAGTCACTGGAGAAGACAAACCTGGGTTAGAACCTAAGCTCTGTCTCATTGGCTATATGCCTGGGCATGGCATTTAACCTCTCTGAGCCTTGGTGCCCTCCAGTGTAAAATGAAGAAGTTAACATTTACCTTGTAGAGACTTGGACGGTTTCGTTGTAATTAATACATAGCCTCTGGCACAATGTAGATGCTTAGTAAGTGGAGGACACTGTGATTCTTATTACTCAAGCCCTAAGAAGTGAAATTAGCTGAGATTAGAAAGAACTTTCTGGGACTTCCCTGGCAGTCCAGTGGTTAAGAATCCGCCTTCCAATGCAGGGGATGCGGGTTCGATCCCTGGTCAAGGAGCTAAGATCCCACATGCTGCGGGGCAACTAAGCCTGCGTGCCACAACTACTGAGCCCACGCGCCTCAACTAGAGAGCCCACGTGCCACAAACAACAGAGCCTGTGCGCCACAACTAGAGAGAAGCCAGAGTGTCACAAGAAGATCCCGCGTGCCGCAACTACGACCCAATGCAGCCAAAAATAAATAAATATTTTAAAAATAATAATTAAAAAAAAAAGAAAGAACCTTCTGATCTCAGTACTCAGTTCAGTTCCCCCATCTGCCACGTTCTGCACAATGTAGACAGCATGCTTGAGAAACCTCCTTGCCTCTCCTTTTTCCACTCTGGTCAGGAACCAGTTAATCAAACTACCCTCTGCAGTTAGACAATCACTGTCTGTTGTTAAGGATGTTCCTGGCCACAGGCCTCAAACCAGGGATAGAAACTATTCCAGGGAAAGAAGGAGGGGAGCCAGATGGGAGACGGTGGGCCTTGGGCCCCTGCAAGCCACCAGCAGCCTCTGCCCGTAGGTTAGTTGCTAAGTGTCATTTATGCCCCAAAAGTGGTAGGAAGTGCTGGCACCCAGGACCCAGGCTTCCTGACTGGGCTGCCCCATCATGCAAGGTCTGTAGCTGTTCTGAAATACTCTCAGGTAGTTACACTAACTGATTCATTCTTGAAGACAGGAGTTATAGAAATAAAAGCTAGCGTTATTTTTGTCTGGACTATCTGGTCTTCAAAATTCTAAGTACATCAGAATCACGTTTTACTGGAGATTTTAAAAAATTCTCTTGATTATGGGTATGGGTATCCAGACCTACTGCTTTAAAGATCAATAGTAGTACAATGTCTCTAAATCTTTAAGATCACTACCCTTTATCAAACGTCACTGTTATTATCATCTCCACTGACAGATAACATCACTCAGTTTGGGAGGGGCAGACCTAAGATTTCAACTGAGATTTACATGACTTCCAAGCCCAAGCATTTAAACATTTAACATTCCATTACGCTGCTACCATAGCTAAGAGGATAACTGTGGGCCTTGGTCTCCACATTTTTTCCCCAGGATCACAGACTATTTGTTTTTGTCTATCTATGTGCTTGGTACAATTCTCACTTAGGATGGACCTGTCAATTGCGGAATAACTGATCTCTTGGCCAGAGCCAGCCCACTTCATAGGGCTCTTTAGAGACCAAAAGAGATAAGGAATACGAGTATCTTTAACTAAAAGGCAAGATCCTCTAAGTGTAAGGGATGCTGCTGCTTATTGAGTCTCCCCTGCTACAGGGGCTATTTTCCAATATGCAATTTGGTGCTTATATTTATTTATATGCTCAATAAAATTTGTTGCCTATTGAATATGTTGTTCTATGAAGAGCAAATGTTAATACAGTCTTAATAACAATAGTGGTAGTAGTTTTTTCTAATCACATGCTCTGGGACTACCACTGTGTCTGTCAGTAGAATTTCCCTCCAAATTCCTAGCAACGAACCACATTTAAGTGCCAGGGAATCTCAAGAACAGAGCCAGTTTCCAAAAAATATAAATCCACATTTAGACCAAGATTAGCTTCTAGTCTAGCAGAATCAATCAAATAATAATAAACTCCTACCTTAGCTGAGAATAGGGTTGGGTCCCTTGGAGGACAAAAGAGAAACATAGTCAAGGCTCTAGCAACTCAACAATTTAAGCCAAAGGGGAATGTGTTGAGAAGTCCAAGGGTGGCTCCACCTTCACGCTCCATTTGCTCTTTCCCCTCTCGCTCTAGGACTTGGCTCTGCTTGCTTCTGCTTCTCCTGGAGCAGCTGCCTGACTTTCTCCTTCAGACAAGCTTTTCTCCATGACGCAGGAAAGCTGGCCACACTGATAGTCCAAGCCAACTTCCCTAGAGCAGATGAGGAGGAGAGAAACCTGCTCTCTTCCAGGTCTGTATAGCAAATCACAGGGAAGAACTGAATGGCTTTGCAAAACCAGCCATCATGGAAGTGGGTGACTGACCAGACCTGGGTGGTGTGCCATCCCTGCGGTGAGGGGCCATGCTGGGCACCAGGAGACCCTGGGATTGACAGTTTCACCTGAATGACATGGGATGAGGAGGCGCAGTTCCCAAAGGAAAGGGGGTGCAGGGCAGACAAAAACAACAGGTGTCCACTACAATAGCACTTGTTCTCAGGTTGCGTAGAGACATGACTTATCCACCAAAACAATCAGAGAGGGATAAAAACAGTAGTGCATTCACATGCCCAAGCCTTGAGTCAAAGCCCTTCAGGAAAAGGAAGTGATCTGATGGCCTAAAGGAGATTCTTTAGAATAGGAGGAGAAAGACACAAATATTTTGGTCGGCTTCCCTCCCCCTTCTTGAGAATTATCATCATAATCACCTTATTCTCCAAATTAAGTTTGGAAACTGTGATTTGATAATTATGCAGACAATTAGCCAGAATGTTTGAGATTGGGATCCTTTGGGAAAACCTGGAAGATTTGGTCAACATAATCATACTCATTGAGAGAATGGGCCTGATGAAGGATTTTTTTTCTTTTTCTTACAAATAACTTTTCTTTCTGATTATAAATGGGTGTGTTTATTGCAGAAATTTTGGAAAATACAGAACAGTACACAATGAAAATAAAAACCACTCTTGTATTTGTTAGGACTGGGTGTGACTGCAAGTGAGAGGAACCCCAAGATAACAATGGCTTAAACAGGAGTGAAGTTTATTTTGCTCAAAGCTACATGAAGTCCAAAAGTCCAGGCTGGCATGGGAGTTCTGCTCCACAGAGGCCTCAGGATGCCCAGGCTCCTTCCAGTTCACTACTCTGCCATCCCTGCAGCGAGGCCTGCATCCTCATAATCTAAGCTAGCAGAGCAGAAAGGCAGCAAGAAGAGAAAAGGATAAAGAGGCCAAGGACCCATGATGGCTATCTCCTAGGGAAGGTTCTCAGAAGTAGCAACACAACACGTCCATACCATCCCATTGGTAAGAATGTAGTCACACGGCCACATCTACCTGCTGGGAAGACTGGGAAATGTAGTCTTTTTTCTGGGTGGCTATTTGCCCAGGTAAAACCCTATTACCATAGAACAATGGCTTTTGAGGCAACTAGGGGTCTCTGATAAACCTGTAACCATAATACCCAGAGATAACCACTGTTAACATCTTGGTATACGTCATTTATACACACATACAAAAACACACACACACCTGCATATAGAAAAATAGATATAGGTATATGTAGACATGTAGATAATGATACTTGGTGTATATGTGTGTGTGTGTGTATAGGTGTGTGTGTGTGTGTAAGTATATATGTGTGTGTATTTTTATAATTTATATGAATAACATATATAAATATTTTAAATGAAATTGAGATCCCACCAATTATACTATTTTCTCATCCCGCTTTTCTGAAAAATTGCAGACCTTAAATAAAGTCTCTTTTATTATCTATTTTAGCACTGAGTCATTTAACAATTAGAGTAATGTAATGCTTTATGATTTTCTTTTAAATACCTGTTTTTCCTTTATAAATCCTGGTTCATGAAGTTTTCGTTTATTTATTTTGAAATCACTGTAGATGCACAGGAGGTTGAAAGCAAGGTACACCAAGGCACATGCATTCTTCCCTTGCCTCCTCCAATGGTAACATCTTATACAGCAGTGGTACAGTATCAAAACCAAGATATTGACACTGGTACAGTCCATAGAGCTTATTTAGATTTCACTAGTTATACATGGACTCATGTGTAGCCTTACATAACCATCGCCACAGTCAAGAAACTCAGTTCTACTATCCTTTGTGTCATGCCTTCAGAGCCACTCCCATCCCCCCACTCATCCCTAACTCTTGGCAACCATGAATCCACTCTTTATCTCCATAATTATGTTTTTTCATTAATGTTTCATTAATGTTACGCAAATGGAATTAGGTAGCATGTATACTTTTGAGATTGGCTTTTTTCACTCAGTGTAATTGTCTAGAGGTTCATCTAAGTTGTTGCATACACCAATAGTTCCTTTTTACTGCTGAGCTGTATTCCACGGTATGGATGTACTGCAGTTTGTTTAAACATTAACCAATCGGAGAACATTTATTTGGGTAGTTTTCAGTTCGGGGCTATCATGAATAAAGCTGCTATGAACATTCATGTACAACTTCCTATTTGGACATAAGTGCTCATTTCTCTGGGATAAATGACCAAGAGTGTAATTGCTGGGTTGCATTATATGTCCATTTTCAGTTTTGAAAGGAACTGCCAAACTATTTTCCAGAGTGACTGGAAACGTAACAATATGTTGTCAACAATTCTCCTTATCATTAAGCACTTCCTATGTCATTAAATATTCTTCTAAAACATGATATTCCATTGTATGGCCGTACTATAATTTCCAAACAAGTTCCTAATTTTGAATTTTAGGAATATTCTTATTTTTGTGTTATAAATAATAAAGTGAAAAATATTGTGGATAAATCTTTGTGCCTTTCCTTAGGATAAATTTTTAGACATAAATATGCTGGTTTAAAGGGTATGAAAAAACATTTTAAAGTCTTTTGCTTTTTTTTTTTTTTTTTCAAATTGTCCTATTAAAGGTTTCAATTTACAATCCCACAGCAATATATGAGAATTGGGCAAAGTTTCTAAAAATACTAATATTTCAACATAAATTGCAGTCAAACAGTTGGTATCCTTAATATATAAATAGATCTTATAAGTCAACTAGAAAAAATAAATACCCAAAATCAAGATGCTTTGGGCTGCAAATGACAGAAAATTCCAATTAAAATTATATAAGCAATAGAGAAATTTATCACTTCATATAATAAGAAGTCTAAAGGCAGGGCAACTTCTGAATTTGTCGATTTCACACAACTTTAAAAAAAAAGGCACCACGATATATAGACTAATGGTGCAGGCTCTGAAGCTAGATTGTTGGGTTTACATCCCAACCCTTCCATTTACTGAGTGTGTGACACTGAGCAAGTTACTTATCTTATTTATGCCTTAGGTTCCTCTTTTGATAATGGTTATATTAATAGTATCTGTCTCAAAGGATTGCTTTAAGGATGAAGAGTTAATATATGTAAACTATCCATTAAGTATTGACATTATCAAGAGTCTAGGCTCTTTCTGTTTTTCTGTTCTGAAATCCTCAGAATGTTAACATTATCCTCAGTCTTAAGACCTCGTGGTCACAAGATAGCTGCATTAACTCTAGGAATCTCATCCAAGGAGTCCAGAAATAGAAGAGACTACGTAGTCTTCTCTGTTTCTTTCTTAAGAACAGGGAAACCTTTCCAGGAAGTCCTAAACAGATTTTCCTTACATCTCACTGACTAGAAAATGGGTTATTCTACACCAATCTGTAAAAAAAAAAGTAGAATGGAATTACTATGATTGGCTTAGACCAATCAGGATTTATTCATAAGCTAAAACCACCTTCCCTGTGGGTAGAAACCAAACAAAATCAGTTCTTTTTAACAAGGAAGAGAAAAAAGTATATTGAATGAACAACCAGAATGTCTGCTATACATCATATTAGAAAAATGGGCAAACCACATGCACCAGTAATTCATAAGAGAAGCAATGCAAATGGTAAATAAACATGAAAAAGGCTCATCTTGATTAATGAGCAAAGGAATGAAAATTAAAAGGAGCTTCTGTATTTTCTCTATCAATTTGGCAATGATGAAAAAGAATGATAATCATCTACAATAGTGACAAATATATAAGATGCCTAGGAATAAATTTTATACACAAGATGTGCAAGACCTAAATGGAGAAAATTATAAAATTTTACTGGACAACATTAAAGAAGACCTAAATAAGAAGAGATATACACCATGTTCATGGATAGTAAGACTCAGTATCTTAAAGATGTCAATTGTCCTCAAATTGATATAGAGATTTAAAGCAATGTCTATCAAAATCTCAATAGAGTGGATTTTTTTTTGAGAAATAGACAATTTATTTCTAAAATATATATGAAAGAGCAAAGGCCCAAAACTAGTCAGGACACTCTTAAAGAAAGGAATATGGTAAGGGAGTTTTTCTTACCAGAGAGCAAGACTTTTAAAAAAATAAGACAGTAGTAATTAAGATAATGTAATACTGGCTCAGGGATAAGCAAATTTAGCAATGGAACAAAATAGAGGGCCCCAAAACAGACTCACACAATATACAAACTTCACATAGTACAATGGTAGCACTGGAAATCACTGAAGAAAGAATGGAAAAAGAAAATAAAATTGGATCCCAGCTCTTACCCTACATAGAAAGTAATTCAAAATTATATGTAAAGGCAATTTTTAAAATACAGGAGATTATCTTTATGCCTTTAGATTAGGGAAGGATTTTCTAAATAAAACACAAAAAGCATTAACTATAAAAGACAAGATTGATACATTTAATCACATTAAAATCAAGAACTCTGTTCAAAGACATCTCAAAGTGAGTAAAAAGACAAGCCATAAACTAAGAAAAAAATTAGTATTCAGAATATATAAGGAACGCCTAAAAATCTATTAGAAAAAGTTTTTTTTTTTTAACCAAAAGAAAGTAGGTAAAAGACACAAGTAGATATTTCACAAAGGAGAAAAAACACACGGCCAATAAACATATGGAAAAAAAAAAAAGAACAACCTCATTAGTAATCAGGAAAACAAATTAAGATTCCAATGATATATCCTTTTATATCCACCTGATTCCACCCCTACCCCCCAAAATAGTTGATAATACCAAGTGTTGGTAAGCTAGAACTCTTTAAGCCCTACTGGAGGGAGCATACATTGATTTAACCACTTTGGAATACTAGCACTATTTGTAAAGTTGAATATTCACATAGCCTATGACCCAGCTGTTCCACTTGTAGGTATGCCAAGATATACAAAAGAATATTTATAGTTTATATTCTCTCACCCCCCAAAAAGATTGGAAACAACCCAAATATCTGTTGAAGGAAAATGAATACATAAATTGTGGTATAGTCACATGATGGAACATTACACAGCAGTGCAAACAAGAGAACTACAGATACATATAACAACATGGATAAATTTTAGCAATGTCATACTAAGTAAAAAAAAGCAACTTGTAGAAGATTACATTATAATACCATTTGTAAAAAAACTCCAAAACAAGCAAAATTAATCACTATGTTGTTTAGGGATTGTAAATATAAATTATTTTTTCATAAAGCAAAGGAATATCAATCAAAATTTAGTTTAGTGGTTATCCTTGGGTGTGGCAGAAGGCAGGGAAATGGGTTAGGAGAATAGCACACACATTGATGTGATGGTACTGGCAGTATTCTAGGTGTTTTTTTAAAATATCACAAATTATTTTTTAAAATTGTGGTAAAATATACGTAACATAAAATTTACCATTTTAACCCTTAAGTGTGCAGTTCAGTGGCATTAAATGCACTTACATTGTTGTACAATATAAATGGACATCCATCATCAACCATTCATTTCTAGAATTCCTTTCATCTTGTACAACTGAAACTCTGAACATTAAACAATAAATAATCCCTCCCTCAAGCCTCTGACAACCACCATTCTATTTTCTGTGTCTATGAATTTGAGATTTTTAGTTTTCAAGTTGACAGATGGGCCCATGGGTGTTCATTTTGTTGTCAAGTTTCATAACTTGCATATACATACTATATACACATGCGCACATATTCTTTTGTATGTTTAAAATAGTACGTACCTTATTTTTTAATGGCTTTATACCTGGAAAAATAATGACAATATCCAAAATTGGCCAGAACATAAGTGCCAGCAAGCATGTAAACTCATAGAATTTTTTGGACATTTTAAACTTAACACACAGTAAAATTGACAAATATTTTATGGCTTTTGGGAGCTACTATGTTTTCAATTTTGGTTTCTGATTATTCATCAATAGTATACAGAAATATGATAAATTTTTGTGTGTTGACCTTGTATCCTTGCTAAATTCACATATTAGTTCTAGGAGGTTTTTTCTTATTATTGTTGATTCTTTGGGAATTTCTATGTAGACAATGATGTTTTCGGTTAATAAGGACAGTTTTCTTTCTTTCCAGTCTGTATGTTTTTAAAATTTCTTTTTCTTGCCTTATTGCACTGGCTAGATCTTTTGAGTATAATATTAAATAGGAGTAGTGACAGTGGACATCCTTGCCTTGTTCCTGATCTTAGAGAGAAAGTAGTCTTTCACCATAAAGTATGATGTTAGGTATAGGATTTTGTAGATGCCCCTTATCATGCTGAAGAATTTCCTTTCTACTGCTAGTTGTCTGAGAGGTTTTGTGTGTTTTATTTTAATTCAATGGCTGTTGATTTTTGTCAAATGCTTCTTGCATCAATTGATATGATCCTGTGGTTTTACTTTTCAGAATATTAATATGGTTTCTCAAATTGATTTTCAAATACTGAAACAGCTTTGCATTCCAGGTTTAAATTCTACTTGATAATTATACATTAATCTTTTATGTACTGATGGATTTGGTTTGCTAATAATTTGTTGCAGATCTTTGTATCTGCATTCATGAGGGACAATGGTCTGTAATTTTCTTTTCTTGTACTATCTTTGTCTGATTTTCATATTGATATATTTTTTTGGAGAACAATTTGTCAACTGTAACAACAGTCTTAGAAATGTGTGTGCCCAAGGACTTCACTTCTAAGGATTTATCTTAAGGAAATACTTAGAGATTCTCATTACACACAGACTTTGGGTTCAGACACACCTGGATTTAAATATAAACGCATCCCCTTACTAACTGCTTAAGTTCTGTGGCTCTGTTTCCTGATCTGTAAAATGAGGATAAGAGGACCTACCTCACAGAGATGCATTAGATGAGACAATTCACACACAGTGTGCAACACCTAGTAAGCTTTAAGTAAATGGTAGCTCTTGGTGTTATGTTATACTCTCTAGTCTCTGTAATCTGTCCAGATGGAAGGACATCATCTTTGCTCCCATATTAACTCCCACTTTGAATCTCCTTATTGGTGGGTATTCGATCTCCTCATCCCCGATTCCTCCGTCGTATATTATGCGTGCTAGATGTTGAAAAGGAAAAGGCAAACAAACAAAATATATATATATATTGTCCCTGCCTTCAGGGAGCTCAATCTATTAGAGAGACAGAGGCGCAAACGAACCAGTAACACGCAGTGTAACAGCACTATAACGGGGCGTCGGCCCATGGGGTAGCTGACCCTGGACGCACACTCTGAGCGTCTGTGTCTGGAGGCTGGGCCGTCACCGGAGCTGAGGGAACGGGAAGGAGGGCGGCAACTTCTCCAGCGTAGCCTCGGGTAGTGGTGGGGGACGTTCAGACTGGCTGTTTCCACAACAACTGGTCTAGCCACCCTCCTGAGGCCTCACTTGCGAGGTCTTCTGCGTCTGAGGAGGTAGGAACGGTCACTTCCGCTCCTCCAACCTCGGAGGCGCGCGGGCGCTCGGCCGTAACTGAACAAATCGAGCTCCAAGTCTCTGATTGGCTCTGGCAGGTGGCGGGGCGGGATGTGGCAGCGAGGGGCGTGGCCCTGCCGTCTCCCAAACTGGAGTCTTCCTCCCAGAGCGGAAGCCGACCTCTCCTGCCCCGGAAGTGCAAGCCTGGAGGTCGTGCAGGTGTGGATTCCTCCGGCGAGGCGGCTCCTTTCGAGATGCCGGGGGCTGAGGCCAAGGACTCGGAGTTGTCCGAGAGGATCGAGAGTTTCGTGGAGGCACTGAAGCGGGGCGGCGGGCGGCACAGCTCCGAGGACATGGCCCGGGAGACCCTGGGGCTGCTGCGCCGGATCATCACGGACCACCGCTGGAGCAATGCAGGTGAGGCAGGCCTAGCTCCATCGCCTCCCTCGCCACTTTCCGTTTTCGATCCTGGGGCGGAAAGTCGCCCAGGCCCTACCGCGCCCTTGCCGCGCTTACCCTCTCTCTTTGGACGACAGGGGAGCTGATGGAATTGATCCGCAGAGAAGGCCGGCGGATGACGGCCGCTCAACCCTCGGAGACCACCGTGGGCAACATGGTGCGGAGAGTGCTCAGGATCATCCGGGAGGAATATGGCAGGTCAGGCCCACGTCCTGGGCCGGGGGTTGGACCCAGTGACGCTTTTTGCATGGAGCCTTTATTGGAGCTGAGCAGCTGTTGTTGCCTTAATGACCACATCTCTTCCCCACCTCCCTCTTTGGGTCTTGTTGCCTCCATAGACTCCACGGACGCAGCGACGAGAGCGATCAGCAGGAGTCCCTGCACAAACTCTTGACATCCGGGGGCCTGAGCGAGGATTTCCGCTCCCATTATGCTCAACTCCAGTCCAACATCATTGAAGCAATTAATGAGCTGCTTGTGGAACTGGGTGAGTCCTGATCCCTAGGTGGACAGGACAGGTGGCAGGCAGATGAGGGAACAGAAGACCCTGGAAGTTGTTCATCAGCAGAGATGGGAGATAACCAGTCCTCTGGTTCTCGGAAGTTTGCCCTCATCCTGATTAGGAAGGGTTGGAATAGGTGGCAGACTAAGATAACCCTCTTTACATTTCCTTACAGACTAACCCCTTATCGACTGCAAATCCGCTGTGGCAGAGACTCTATTTGGGAAGAGCTTTATTTTTATTTTAAAGAAGATGAACCCCCGAAAACCACAGTTGATAGACTCTCCTTCACTAAACTTCCTCTTGAATTTTTATACAGACACACATACACATATACATATACATACACATACACACAGGCCACCTCCATCCCCCTTGTCTCTGTGACCCGGGAGAACTGCAGATACTTATTGCAATCAGCGTTCCCAGGGGAGGAAGAAGCCGGGTCTGTCTGTGCACTGAGCTGCTGCTTCCAAATTCCCCCCCCCCCCCCAATTTTTCTGCCATGGCCTCCCTGTCAGGTGGAGGTGTTGTGGCCACCTTTTGGAGGAGTTCTTTTAGGGGGAAGCTCTGTTTACCCCATGCTCAGCACTTTAGAATTTCCCAAATTGGACCATTTCTTGCCTAAATTCATTGTCTTCAAAGTCAATTGTAAAGAGCTGGTGTTGGGACCCGGCAGGGGCGAGGGGAGTAAGTTGATGAATAGGGGTGCTGCTGGGCAAGAGGGTAGACTGAGAACTTGGGAGGTGGAAGATCATGGAGGAGCAGGGCTTTTAAGGAAAGGTGACATTCTACATTAAGTCCATTGACCACATGTTACCAGGGTCTGCTAGGTGGGCAGTCTAGAGAAGGGCGTACATCCCTTTCTGTTTTCTGACGTGTCTGTCTGTGTTGTAGCATGGCAGTGTCATATTTTCCTTGAAAAACTGGCTTCTTGCAGAAGGGACAACGGAGAACATCGCAGCCCAGGCTCTGGAGCACATCCACTCCAATGAGGTGATCATGACCATTGGCTTCTCCCGAACAGTGGAGGCCTTCCTCAAAGAGGCTGCCCGAAAGAGGAAATTCCATGTCATCGTGGCAGAGTGTGCGCCTTTTTGTCAGGTACGGGGACTGCTGGAGTTGCTAAGAAAAATTTAAAATGAGAGAATAAAGGAGGCGTAGGTGGGCTCCATGCCATCTTTGAATTGATAAGCAAGGCACAGTGAGAAGACAAAGTAAAACACTAAGGGAATTTTCAAGTTGTTCATCCTGTTAACATTCTTAAACATTGGTTTAGGAAAGTTAGGTGACATATTTTTCATACCATATAAAGAATGAAACCTTTGTTTTTAACCTTCAAGACCCAGTTTAGATATCATCTCCTCTGGGAAACTGTTTTTCACGGCTATTCTTCTCCCCCTTCTCCCCAACCCTTCCAATCGAAAATGAATCAATTCTAGCTCTATACTACTTCCTACTTCAGTACCTCTATTATTATATCTATTACTGAATGTTAGAGTTTTATATATATGCCTCTCCTAAAAACTCCTTGAGAGAGTCAGTGGTATTCACTTCTGTAAAATAAAGGCTCAATAAATGTTTTCATAGAACTGGGTAAAAAAAGAAAAAGAAAAAAAAGAAAGTTGGGTGAGCTGCTAGGCCCAAGAAAAGATAAATATTGGTTGTTTTAGGCATCAAAATAGGGTAAATTACCTTGAGGATGACTGATGCTTGGTCTAACCTCACTCAATCTTTAGGTAAATAGTAGGTCTCCAAAAAAGGAAATATGTAAGGATGCAAGGATGTTGTAAAATAATGAGCTAGGATCTGTCTTGTCAGCTCTGCTGGATTATGCAAGCAAGTCATATTTCCAGTTTTGTGGCTGTCCTAGTGCTGCTGGGGAGTAATAAACATTTATTAGAGTCCCCTGGGCTTCCTCCCGCTTCCCAGAGAATACCTACCAGATGAGTTAGTTATCTGTTGGAAGTTGCGCGTTGGATATGTCCAGTATCACAGAATCCCCCAGAGCTCTTTCATTCTCTCTCACTCTTCCTCCCAGCATCAGCCTTTCTCTCCTATTGCAGGGTCATGAGATGGCAGTCAATTTGTCCAAAACAGGTATTGAGACAACTGTCATGACGGATGCTGCCATTTTTGCTGTTATGTCAAGAGTCAACAAGGTGGGTGTATTTGGGTTATAGTATGTCGAATTCATGAAGATTATACTTCTAAAATGTTGGTTCTCCACCCCCACCCCACCCCCAATATCCATGAGAAGAGAGGAAAGTTTCTAGCACCTTTTAAAAATACATACATGGGCCTTTTCAATCTATTAACTGATTTTGTTTCCCCCTTTATCTGAGTCATTGTTCCTCACTTGGAGGAGCCTCATTTTGGTTAAAGCATTGAAAAGAAATAAGTGGGACTAAGTTAAGTGTGTCAGCTGCTAGGGATCTGGTAAAGGGCTGCTCACTTCTGCTCAGAGAGCTTGGCGCTGGTGGATGGTGGAAGAAAGGCTCCCCGCTTCTCAGGAGGTATGACAGATAGATTTCCAGGAAAGACAGGGCTAAGAACAGTAGATATTGCAGTTTCCTGTCCTGTACTATGTTCATTCTTCCCTTGCAAACCCACTTTTATGCTAGAACTTGTGGTCTGAGCCTAGACTCCCTTTCCCTTGGGTGTACCAGTGTGTGACCCCCCCCAGTACACCAAGACTGAGGCTGAGCATTCAGGCTCTTGTGCCCAATGGCCTGTTTAAGGCTCTATTCCCAGGATGGCTCACGTTTTCTTTCCTGTCCCAAAGGTGATCATTGGCACAAAGACCATCCTGGCCAACGGTGCCCTGAGAGCTGTGACAGGAACTCATACTCTAGCACTGGCAGCAAAACACCATTCCACCCCACTCATCGTCTGTGCACCTATGTTCAAGCTTTCCCCACAGGTATGTCTGTCCGTCTCCAGCTGGTCTCTCGTCTGTCTCTAGCCAACAGAAGGAAGTCAAGGTGTAGGTCTGAACTCTGGGCCTTCAACCTTCTCACTCTGGGGCTTCTCTTTGTCTGCATTTACTCAATGGATTAGACCCAGTTGAGGCTGGAAAAAGCCACAGAAGTCTTGATCCAGGAAAAGCCATTGATAGTTACAACCTGTGAGCTTCAGTAAGTCAAAATTGTAAGGTCAGGACAATACGCAGTTGGGGAAGGCCCTTTGTTTACATTGCCACCACTTGCTGACACCATTTCTGAAAGTGCCAAGTAAGTTGAAACTAGAAACATAGAATTGGTTTTATTTGTTCCAGGGACTGTCCTCTGTAGCCTGAATACAAGAAGTTACTAAGGTGAAAAGCAATTTCACCAGTGATAGAAGCTACTTGCTTTGAACATATCAGCCTATCTATAGGTGTTTACTTTTTTAAAAATTGAGGTGAAATTCACATAACATACAATTAACCATTTAAAATTGTATAGTTCAGTGGCATTTACTACATTCACAGCATTGTGCAACTACCACTCTCTAGCTTCAAAACTTTTTCATCATCCCAGAAAAACACTCTGTACCTATTGAGTAATCACTCCCTATTCCTCCTTCTCCCCCATCTCCTAGTAATTGCTAATCTGCTTTCTGTCTCTATGGATTTGCTTATTTTTGATATTTCACATAAAAGGAGTCATACAATATGGACCCTTTTGTTTCTGATTTCTTTCACTTAGCATAATGTTTTGGGGCTTCATCCGAGTTGTAGCACAGTACTTTGTTCCTTTTTGTGGCTGAATAGTATTCCATTGCATGGATATACTGCAATTTAATTATCCATTCATCTGTTGATAAGCATCTGCGTTATTTGTACCTTTTGGCTTTTGTGAATAATGCTGCTGTAAGCCTTTGTAATCAAACGTCTGTGGATGTATGTTTTTTATTTCTCTTGGGTGTATACCTAAAAGTGGAAGTGTCAGATCTCTCTCTCTTTTTTTTTCTTTTTCCCTAATTCTTTTCCAGTTCCCCAATGAAGAAGATTCATTTCACAAGTTTGTGGCTCCTGAAGAAGTCCTGCCTTTCACAGAAGGTACAGAAGTTGCTTGAATGTATGTGGCACACGCGCTTGTGTGTTTTGGGTTTTTGTGTATGTGTGTTTCGGTTTTTGGTTTTGGTTTTGGTGGCCAATGGGATTGAATGCCGTCAGGTTGTGTTTTTTTTTATCATACTTCTTGTGGGGACTGTTCTCTTTAGCAGCTTAGAGTGCTTGGGGTCCTGATCTAATCCATGTTCATTTTCTTCTAAAACTAATATATTTTAGCTGAGTTATTGGGGCCATGGCGGGTTGGATCACCCAGCACTGACTGGGTTTGGCCTTGAAAGTTGTTTCAGACACAGGCGACAACCCAATGATAAAATGTTCTTGTTTTCGGCTGCTGCAGGGAGTCATTTTGGTACCGTAAGGTGACTGCCAAAGAAAGCAGGCTGTGAAATGTTACTTCTGAAACTCGCCTGTAGCCTGGACACCTTTGTGTGTTGGGGTCCATTTCTCTCACATATTCTGAAGGCAGCTTTGCTCAAAGAGCCTGCTGCCTCATCAACAGTTCGCATGGGCTTTAACACCCTCTTGGAGCAAAGCATAGTACTCGGGGTGCTGATTCTTCTTGGAAATTGAATAACTTCACCATTTATCCAAACATTCATTCTTTCAAGAAATATTTATGACTATTGAGTAACCACTGTGTATCCAACACTATTTCAGGCACTAGGGATATAACAGTGAATAACATAGATAGGCCCTGCTCCCCCAGAGTTTACATTATGTTTCAAAAGACAGACAAGAATATGTCAGGTCATGGGATGTTTTAGGAAGAAAACAAATACGAAGGATGAGCAAGAGAGAGAGTAATATGAACTATAATTAGTGTAGTGCGGTGGCGAGGGGCCAGATCTTGAAGGTTGCAATCCCAAATTTGAATATTACTCTAAGGGTTATCTATGGAAAGGCATTAGAGAGTTATAAGCATAGGGTGTATCATGATCTGAAGTCATCTCTTCTGGTTTGCATGTTGCTGCAGTTTCCCTTCCTTGGGGTGGCGAGTATACTTGCATTACTGAGCCTAGAATCTATAAGATATTTAATTATTAGAACAGGAGCCTTGGTTTTATCTTTTGCTCGTGTGATTACCTTTCAGGGGACATCTTGGAGAAGGTCAGTGTTCATTGCCCTGTGTTTGACTACGTCCCCCCAGAGCTCATTACCCTCTTTATCTCCAACATTGGTGGGAATGCACCTTCCTACATCTATCGCCTGATGAGTGAACTCTACCATCCTGATGATCATGTCCTATGACCACCACGCGTCCTAAGCAGAAGCTGCTTAGGCACACACAGAATGGAGTGGAGACTTCAGTGCCACGGCTGAAACACATCTTCCTTGTAATGGGGGAGTGATCTGGAGTCAAGCTGAGAAAACTTGATACTGATAATGTTCCCTGCCGTTTCAGTCATCCTATAACCAGGACGCACATCCAGGACTATTTTTTGCCTTTCAGGTCTCAGCAGAGCAGCAGGTCCAGGACTATTTTTTGCCTTTCTTGACCTATTGATTTTGGAGCCTCTTAGTGACTTGGGGCGTCTGTTTCAGGAACTTAAACTTTCTGGTTCAGTGGTGTGTTAAACACAACACTGAAGACCTTGCTGGGCTACAGGTTTTTGCTCAGAAATGACTGCCACGCCTTTTCTGAGGCTGTGCCAATAAAAGCTGCTCGAAGGTTCCTGAGTTGGTTTATTTATTGTCCTGCTCTGACTGAAGTGCCTGCAACAGCAGCAGCAGAGCCCTTTGGTGTTTTCATAGCGGGCAATAATCAGAGGTAACAGCCTAAAACAGAAATGCAGATGAAAGTATTTATGATTCCTTTATAATTGACTGGAATTCATCCCAAACAACTTGTTAATAATCCAAGACAATGGTTCCAAAATCACTGATCATCAGAATCATCTGGGAGTTTAAGAAAATATACAATCCCAGACCTACTGCATCTGATCTCTGGGATGGCACGTGGGAGTCTGCTTAGAGTGCCCCAGAAAAGGACCCCCTCATGTACTGTTAATAGGATTGTAAATTGGTACAACCTTTTCCAGGGCAATTTTGAGTCTTCTAGAATTATTTTTATAAGCACACAAAGACACAGACAAGAGTATCCATTGTAGCAGCTGTAACGTCACAGCCTAAGTGTCCAGCAATATAGCATTTTGTATTCTGTTAGTTAAAAACAAGACAGGTTTTAAAATAAGTATGATGTACCATGGAACATTATGTATACACTGCAACAGAGGTTTCAAAGGGCGGCTTGAGACCAGTGTCCGGATTAGACATTTTGGCTGCTTCATCTAGTATTTAATTTGAATTATTTACCAGTATTTTAAAATCTGGAGGTTACACATTAAACAAATTCAGATTTCTTGCTTCTGAAGATTTGGCAACTCCGGGCCCACATTCCCAAATGGCAGCATTTGGCTATAGTTGAGTAGCTTCTAATTCCATTAAATGGAAAACCCCCAGTTTTCTGCAGTTCCAAGCCATGTCCACTAAACTCATTTATGTTGTCTGCCGAACCCTTGTAGGCATCTGAGTGGTGACCCTTGTGTTAATGAATGGGATAGATTTGTAAGCAAGTCTATTTTATATTCTGTATAAAACCAAAATCAAGCTGGGAAAACAAGATGCAGAGCAATCTGCATGACATGACCCTAACTTCCTTAAAACAAAATATATGCATGCATAGGATAAAAGTCTGGAAGAATAACACCAAACGGCAAGAAGGAGGACAGCTTCTAATTTTATTTAGTGTGTTTGTATATTGTTTCTCTTTTTTATGTGTACTACTTTAGTAATTCTGTTTTCAAAAAGTCTCCCCAGGTTATCGAGATTATCTGGATGCCATGTTTGGGAAGTTTGGTCCAAAACAGGGGTCCAAGGTCCACTGAGTGTGCAGGGGGAACCCCCTGGGATGCTTGTCACAAAGCCGGCCTCCTGCCTCTTGTAGCAGTGTCTATGAGGTACGGGAGGAAGTTCTAGGAATCTGCATGTTTAACAAGCAACCCAAGGGATTTTAACAGGGCATTTGATAACCTTGTTTTGATAAACACTGGCCAGAGGTAGACGATGAGGGAAAGGCCTCCACTCTCTGTTAGCTACTTGACATGGGCGGATCTTTTCCTTAGGACTCTTATCTTCCCTGAGACAGGGAAAAGGCAAGACTGAAGAGGGTCAGTCTAAAGGACTGACCTAAAAGCTCTCTGACACAGAAGAGCCTGGCTCACTTAGGTCTCTGTCAATTATTTCTTAAAGCATCTAAGACCCCACGCTTTCTCAGTGAAGTGGCTTATAGCTACCAATTTCGAGCGATTGTCTCCTCTGAAGGCACCAGTTCTTAACGGCAGCTCACTTGGGTACGACCATGTGCTCTGGAGTAAGAGCAGCAGTGAGTCAAGGAACTTAAATCTGTTTCTGGCTCCAAAAGTGCTTTATGATGCTTGTCCTTTGTGCATCTTGGTCTCTGGGTCTAAAATTAGCACCAACATCCTGCCCAGGCAGAACTGAGATGGACGAAGTTTACCAGGGTAGAGGCTGTCTCTTTGGTCAACACTACAGTGCCTAGAACAGAACTGCACAAATGCGTACTCTTTAGAACCTCAGTCAAGTAAATCCCACAAAGCTGTTTATATGTCTAGTTTTTCTATTTCTCTCTCTCCCTTTTCCCAGTTGAGGAAGAGTAAATATTGGAAAGGGAGAACCTGTTCTGAACAGGGAGAAGCTAAGGAGTTTGTGTCAGCTTCCTACCTTATCAGCCTTTGTTTGGGCTTACCTCCCACCCCTGCTTTTGCAGCAGAATCCAGAAGCTCATTTAAAAACTGTTGTAGCTTGGAGAATTAATAGAGGATTCCATGGATGTGGAGGTCTTCCTGAATATGCTAAATAAACCAAGTTAGATCACTTACTCAATACAGTTGTAAAGACACTTTTTCCCACGGTTTATGTCTTCCAATTTGGACGGAGGGCAGGAAAGGCACAATTCCTGGAACTCAAATAAGGAATAGAAATTCCCAACATAGCCTCTTAAGAGAAGTCTCTGAAAAATACTTTACCAAGAAAAACTGAAGTGTAAAGTGATACCTCAAAGAAAAAAATGCTGGTACTCGCAAGATCATAAGTTTCACAGATGTGCTTCAAAACCACTTCTCAAAGTAATCTGTTGCAGCAGTCTTTGGGTTTATGAAGGCTGCCAGGCTCACAATTCCACCATTGAGCTCCATGACTCTGTAATACCGCATATGTAGAACTCGGTACATCAGAATGCTTTGCCATAAAGATAGTACCAGATGGTGATGTAATTATTGTACAGGCCGTACACTATCCACCTGTCCTTGCAAAAACTCCCTCTGCAGACATGCATCTAGTTGACACAAAGGAGCTATTTTGAAATGTGGTTTGGAAGTGTTTTTTTATCTCGTCTACTTTGCTTTGGATTATCCTTTCATTCACCAAACAGTTGTTCCAGGATGTTGTGCAATGGCTAAGCGATTACAACCAATAAAGAGCTATAGTCTAAGCTTTCAGTCTTCACAACACACAGCAGAGGGCTGCCTTCAAGCCTAACCACACTTGAAACGACAATCGCCTAATGTTTAAATTAAATATTGTGCTGACGAGAAGAGGCCTTTCAGTAGTGTTTTTGCAGGCATGTTAGTTACATTTATTTATTTATTTTATAAATTTATTTATTATTTATTTTTGGCTGTGTTGGGTCTTCGTTGCTGTGCGTGGGCTTTCTCTAGTTGCAGCGAGCGGGGGCTACTCTTCATTGCAGTGCGCGGGCTTCTCATTGTGGTGGCTTCTCTTGGGGATCAAGGCTCTAGGCACGCGGGTTTCAGTAGTTGTGGCACGTGGGCTCAGTAGTTGTGGTGCACGGGCTCTAGAGCGCAGGCTCAGTAGTTGTGGCGCACGGGCTTAGTTGCTCCGCGTCACGTGGGATCTTCCTGGACCAGGGCTCGAACCCGTGTCTCCTGCATTGGCAGGCGGATTCTTAACCACTGCACCACCAGGGAAGTCCCTAGTTACAGTTAGAATTAAGACCTGCCTAGAGAAGAAGGAAACTACTTAAAAACTTGACAAGGTTCCAAAGATTCATAATTTATATGTAAGATTCTGCAGCTAACTCCAAACTACCTTTTTTTTTTTTTTTGATCATGATTGGATGCTCCTTAGAGCAAGTTGTTTAGTCAGGCAAGTTGTACAGGGAAAGTCTGGCCAAATCCAGCTTCTTCACGCCGCTACTTGAGTCATGCTAGCTTGCTGGCTCGATAGATTGCAATATGTAAGACACTCAGATCCCCACAGGCTTTGATCAGGTTGCCTGAACTTTATCAGATGTTTCTGGATAAGATTGAGTGCTCTATGACAAATGGGCATGGGATGAAAGTGATTCAAGGGCTTGAAAAATCCTAAACCATAAGATAACTTCTTTTTTCTTTATCTCTTCCACAGTTTCTGCCTCAATACATTTAGAAGGGACTCACTAAATGTTACTGAATGATAAATAAATGAATAAATGGAGAGATAGAAGGAAGGAAGGGTTTATTTGGTGCAGATTATCCAGATTTTTGGTTTCCCAGGCTTGCTTTTCCTCTCTTCTGAGCCCACCTTTTTGCCATCTCACTGTTGATGAGCAACTTCAGCTGAGAAGGGGTGAAAATTGGCACGATATACAGTGGCAAACATACCAGTCAGTTCTCATTGTTAACCTGCTTTTGTGAAGGGTTTTGATGGAAGGAGGTGCACTTCAGTGGAAAACAGGTAGGGAGAGTCTGGTTCTTTGTGCCAGAAACTGCTCTTCCCTTCCTTCAGATATGCCGGTACTGGCCCCCACCTGAAGCTCCGGCTGAGCCTGGTTGTCAGTGCCGTCTAGGAACTGATGGGCTGCATCTGTTCTTGCTTGGCATGGCTTCCGCAGCCCCCTGCACATCTCTAGAACTTGGCCTTGGGCCCCTTCCTGCTCTGACCTGTTTTGATTGCCTTGTTCTTTTTACTATCTGTTAGGCTCAGATCCCAGCTGTTCATTTGTGTCTGACCTTTTGCCTTGCTCTGACGTCTGATTGCTAGACCCTCTCCGTTCTCAACTACTCATGGCGTTCCAGATCCCCAGGTGGGTTCTGGACTTTGCCCTAGCCCCCTCCCCAGACTCTCCTTTTCCTTCTAGCCTACACTCTAAGCTTTGCCTTAAGCTTTTCTGATACTAGCTCCTATTGCCATCTATATAGTTTTAATTCTGATGGTAGAATTGTTAATTTCCATTTATTTCAGTAATAAAGACATAGCTGTAACTCAGGGTGATTCCTACACTAGAGGAAGTTACCTAGTCTATCATTAGTTTCCTTGTCTCTCTCCCTGACTGAAGCTAAGCTTCTTGACGGTATGCACCTTTATTTCTCAATACAATTCTGATGAGTGTTTCTGACAAAGGAACTTGTTAAGAATGGCTTCGTTACACATCTCATCTCTCAAGTTTTACTCTCAAGTTAACAAAGCCTCCGCTAACCAGAATCAAGTACAGTTAAACCACTAAGTTTACAAACTGATAAATCCCTAATAAATTAAAAAGATATAGGGCAGTGTGGGTAATAATGGGAATGTGTGCAGTGTGAAGTCCTACAGACCTGGGCTGGAATTCTCCCTCTCAGCAAACCGGTTAACATCTCTGAGGTTTAGTAGTCTAACGGCAAGAGAGAGATACTAGTTTCCTAAGAGAACTGTTGTAAGGATTAGAGATCATGTATACAAAGCATTTGGTATACAGTGAGCCCTCAGTAAATGGAAGCTAGTATCGGGACTTCCCTGGTGGTCCAGTGGTTAAGAATCCACCTTCCAATGCAGGGGACGCAGGTTCGATCCCTGGTCAGGAAACTAAGATCCCACATGCCGCGGGGCAACGGAGCCCGTGTGCCGTGACCACTGAGCCTGCACGTTCTGGAGCCCACATGCCACAACTAGAGGAGCTCGCGACGAAGAGCCCGTGTGCCACAACCCGGACCCGACCCAGCCAAAGAAATAAATAAATATTAAAAATAAAATAAAATAAAATCTTAAAAAAAAATGGTAGCTAGTATTCTTGTTCTTGGAGCCAGAAAACTTGGCTACCACTCTCCGCTTTACTTATTAGCTATGTGATCTTAGAGAATATTTTTCAGACTTACTTTCCCACTTTGTAAAATGGGGAGAATAATACCGCCTTATCTCATGGGTTGCCAAGAAATTCAAATAAGTTATGCAAATATTATTTGTAAACCTTAAAACACCATATAGGTGTTAATGATTACCGTCATGTGTTTGAAGATTAAATGTATCTCTGCTCTTATGGCACCTGAGTTAAAAAACAAAACAGAATGAAACAGAACCCTAACAGGCAATAAAGATAATGTTAGATATTTCTGGCTAATTGGTTGGTTTTATGCTGATACATGCTACTGAGTTCATAAATTATTAAGATAGGATAATTATCTCGTGCATTGCTAGAGTCAGGCTGGGCAGGATGATTGGTTACATGATTTCTGGAGAACTTTTTCTAGTCCTCTGCTGTTCTCAAGAACACAGGGGTTTGAGATTATTAGCAAGACCTTGTGAAATCGCACCCCATCACCCTAATATAAGAAGTATTGTAATGCTTTTTTTTAATCGTACAGATTGGTCTGACCTAAAAAGATTTTTAAAACTCCCAGGACAGGGCTTCCCTAGTGGTGCAGTGGTTGAGAATCAGCCTGCCAATGCAGGGGACACGGGTTCGAGCCCTGGTCTGGGAAGATCCCACATGCCACGGAGCAGCTGGGCCCGTGAGCCACAATTTCTGAGCCTGCGCGTCTGGAGCCTGTGCTCTGCAACAAGAGAGGCCGCAATAGTGAGAGGCCCGCGCACCGCGATGAAGAGTGGCCCCCGCTCGCCGCAACTGGAGAAAGCCCTCGCACAGAAACGAAGACCCAACACAGCAATAAATAAACAAACAAACAAACAAACAAACCTCCCAGGACAGCTGACCTCCATGTAGCTCTGGAGAGGGGAGACAGAGGTCCAGAGGCCACGGCACCCCACCGGGCCTGGAGGCTGAGCCCCTGAAAATACCCTCCTTTCTAAGGCTAGACCTCCCAGTCTATGAAACCACTTATACGTATTTAGAAGAATAAAGGCCAGTGGTGCCTATTCTTCAGGGTTCCAATTATGTAATTCTACAAGGATCTACGAGGCTCCCCTTGAAAACTAGTGAAGGCTTTCCCTAAACCTTCTGTGGATGCACTACTTCATCACTCCCGTAAGATTCACTGCAGGGCTGCCGGCAAACGAATTTTTCTCCCGTAAGCACAAATTTGTTTCCTGTATTAAAAAACGAAGAAAATCATTCCATTTGCTACAAAGGCCAGTGGGAGCAGGCTGGTCAGGAAATACAAAAGTAGATATTCTCATTGCAACATCTTTCTCATTGTATGGCATCCCAGATGCAAAAAACATTACCAGCTGTTTTTTTGCTTTTTCTTTTTTTCTTTTATAGGACTTCAGTCTTTTGAGTCTTATTAACCAGAAATCAAGTCATCTAAAAAGGTGGGGGAAGTACGGATTAAGAGTGGCATAACAAGCATCTGCAGAAAGATCAGTCCTGGTCCCAAATGAAATTACGAGGCCATTAGTTAGGCATATGTAATGAAACCAAGATACAATTGGAAAGGGACCAAAATAACATTTATCTCCTGAAAAAGTGTAGAGAATATATCTGGCTAGGTTGAAAGAATAAATGCTGCATTTTTGATATGAAGATTGCTTTCACATAGAGATACTTAAGTACAAAAAAATGTTTTCTAAAACAAGTGCATAGTACTTTCACCATTTTACTGGTTTGGGATATGAACAATATGTCTCTGAAAGGGGGTTTATTTTTTTGTCTTACATTCTTTTATTTTTTATATATATGCAAATATGTTTTATGTACAATAATTGGTTCTATCAAATGATCAGACCAAGACATTCTATTGGAAATCTTCCCCAAAATAGATTCAGGTGAAATCAGATATTTGTGCACTTCGTGGACTACCAGAACTTGAGACTTCATTATTGATTTCAGTTTTGAGATCATATACATAATTCAAAATATACATGAACTGGGTTAAGGTGATAAATGTGGGCTGAAAGAAACCACAGGATTCAGAACAATTAAACTGTGTATTTTGCTGGCATTTGAGCCACACTGTGAACAGAACACGTGGGTATCCCATAGCTCTTTTACTGTGGGAGAGGGGAAGCAAACAGCTGATACGACCTGGCAGAGGCTTCTTCGCCAAGGGCTCCTTTCTTCTCCGCCTCTGCCCCCTTGGGTTCTTGTTTCCCTGTGTCATCCTCCAGGGCGGCCTGGGCTGCACCTTCAGCCAGCAGGGAACAGTGCAGCCACAGGAGGAAGGAGAGTTCCTTGGCTATGCCCGTGGGTTTTTTTTTTTTAATTTATTTATTTATCTTATTTATTTAGTTTTGGTTGCGTTGGGTCTTTGTTGCTGCGCATGGGCTTTCTCTAGTTGCGGCGAGCGGGGGCTACTCTTCGTTGCGGTGCGTGGGCTTCTCATTGCAGTGGCTTCTCTTGTTGTGGAGCACGGGCTCTAGGCGCACAGGCTTCAGTAGTTGTGGCTCGCGGGCTCTAGAGCGCAGGCTCAGTAGTTGTGGCGCACGGGCTTAGCTGCTCCGCGGCATGTGGGATCTTCCTGGACCAGGGCTCGAACCCGTGTCCCCTGCATTGGCAGGTGGATTCTCAACCACTGCGCCACCAGGGAAGTCCCTATGTCCGTGTTTTGATGGTCAAGTCTTCCTCTGCCGGTTCCCTTTTACCCACGGGGTGGCTCACCGGCTGGAGGCAATCGGAACCACAGCCAAATCTTAAACCTGGTGTCCACGTTCGTCCCCTTTTCATCCACTTGAATCTGGAATTTCATTATGTCACCACGTGTACAGCCCCCACAAATCCAGTCCCAACATGTTTAGATGTCTTGTCGAGGGACCCGTTTCTAGAATTTTCATATGATCAACACGCTTGTGACAGAGCGGGGCTGGAGCTGACAGCTCCCCTCTTGGGCAGGCGGAGGCTCCGGAGCTGTGGGCCGCCTGGGGCGCCAGCTCCAGCCACCGCCCCTTGTGGGCTTGCGCCTGCCTGAAGGGTTTTAAGGAGGCAATAAAACAAAGAACGAGGAGCAGTGCTTTACAGTTGCTCTATTCCATCCTGGTCCTTGCTTCTCTTTATCAGTCGTTTTTATCCTTAAAATAATCCAACTATAGGCCTGGTGGAAGACTACCCGGCACGTTTTTAATGAGCGTGGAGAAACTCTTTAAGGCTGAGATACAGAATGTAAAGCAGCAGCAGAGGGAAGTGGAGGAGGCTGGGGGGGAGGAGGGGCTGAGGGAGCAGGCTGTGGGAGGTCTAGGAAGGCAGGCTTGACCCCTGGGAGTTCAGCATCAGGTAGATCACATCAGCACAAACTACGAGGCTGGAAAAAAATTGCAAAACAAAACCAAAAACCCCCATCCCACCCCCCAAAAAACCCACAAACAACCAGACAATCAGACAATTAATCATTAGATTTTATCCCCAAATAAATTACAAAGAGTAGATATTATAGGGCAACCTCCAGTGTCCATGGATGCCAATGAATGAACTGTCTTTAGGCTTGAATTCCATCTGGCTACTTAACTGGAGGGATCATCTGCTCAAGGAAGCCGCAGATGCTGATTGGTGCCCTGGGCCCATTCAGTCAAGACCCTGCCAGTGCCTGCTGCTCACACTCTGCCCAGAGGCCTACAGCCAGCATCCCTTCGGTTCCTTAGAGACAATAATTCTGTTCTCATGGCAGCTCACAAGGAGGCGCGGATGCCTGCAGGCTTTGCCCTGTGTCACATCCTTCTGCTTTTCCAAAGAGATGCCAGGCCTGAGCCATTCTGCGAAGTTTAGCAAGATTGGGTTTAATCTATGGGAAGAAAGAGAATAACTCCAATTAGCAGTATGAAAAGCCAAGGAGCATCTAAGTATTTCCTAATTATGGCTACTCAAATCAGTTTTGATTTCTAATTTCTGGATTCGGAAAAGATTATAGATTTCCTTAGGATAACTGGGACTGAAAACTCAGTCTAGGGGCACATCTGTTCGGGAATGGAAACAAAACTTTTTTCATTTTTTTCACTGTCATATGAAACAAAAAGTTCTTAATGGAGTAAAATGTACTAGATGAGTCAGAAAACATTAGTACCTGAAAACTCCATGCAAGAAAAGACTTTGTAGCCCTTGACAGGAAAGGTAAGCAAAATAAAAGATTTTGGAAAGCGGCAACGTAGACATTCCTATTATGCTCTCACGTTCTGTTTCATTTAAGATTATAACAAGGACAGAAAATGCTCTTTAGTTTAAACCACTCGGTGCCTTTACTGCATTATCCACATCATTGTTCCTGGACTGCTGAGCAATCAGGGTCAAAGCATAATGTGAAAATGTCCTAAGCTTGGTTTCCTGCCTGAAGGTCCTCAAATCATTACTCTAGAGATCCCTGGAGATGGCTACCATTTCCAGTAAGTACTATCAAGCAACTGGCTGTTTTGGCTACATTTGCCAGCAGTGAATTTGCTGTGTTTCTACCAACCTTCTGTGGCCCCAGAGAGAACTTCTACATCTTATCAAACCTAGAGCCCGTAGGCAACAAATGTTCAGGATACATCAGTCTGTACATGTGGTAAACTTAAAAAATACAAAGGCATCATATGTAAAATGAGATAGTTCAGCCTAAAGTCCATTTTGAATTTGAGCTAGAAGATGAAATGGTGAGACTTCCAAGAAAACTTCCAATGCATATTTTCAAAACTCTCGTAATTGGGAAAGGATTACGACAGATTACATCTGGTTAATAGGAACTAGTCTCCTGTTAGTCATTGCTCTACCTGTTTTTCCTGCTCCAAGTGGTCAATGTCAGCTAACGGCAGCATGGAGGGCCTGCCATGAGCACACTGGAACGGCAGCTGGCACCAGGACAGAGCTTCAATAAGGCGACAGCTCTCCTCTAGGCTCAGGTCATCATTAAACTTAATGGCCCCTAAACAAAAGACAGGAACAAGAGGGTATGGTGTGTATGGTGGGAAACCGGTGTTGGCCCTGGGTCAGAGCCAAATATCTGGGAAGAGCAACGTGGTTCTGAGGCTTCTTTCATGTGACTTTAATACTGCTTGAAATTGGCTTCAGGACCAACCTGCACTCAGCTTTTCCTTATGGAGTCACTGTCTGTCTAATCCCTGTAGCAGGCATTCCTTAACTTGTTAGGATTTTGCCTTCAGAGTTTTTTCAAAGAGGCAAGAGCAATATTTTTGCCTACTTCTTAGGTTTGTGAAATCAAGGTCATCTTTCATCCAGAGCCAATCTATCACCAAGATCTCTAATTGTTTCCCTACAGTGTCCATTTTATTTGCTGCTTTTTTCTATTTCTAGCATAATCTTCCTACTCTAAACTCTCATATTGTCAGAAACTGCCTTTATGCATACATTAATTCACTCAGTCAACAAATATTTATTAAGTATATACTCCGTGTTGGAGCTACGCCAGGCAGTGAATGAGATGGACGCCCTCCACCCTCATGATGCTGACAATCTAACAGGTGAGACAAACATTTAACAAATAGTTACACAAGAGTTTAAATTATAAGTACTATAAAATATAGAATATCAAAGAATATATAACCGGAAGGCCAAACCCAGTTTAGGAGGGTCAGGGAAGGCTTTCTTGACAAAATGATATTTAATCTGAGATCTTAGGTTAAGAAAAACATGGCTAATTGAAGAATGAGCAGAAGGGCATTTCAGACAGAGGAGAAAGGCAAGCGCAGAACTTAGCACACAAGACCAAGACCAAGGAAGCAGGCTGGAATGTGAAGGGCAAGGTGGAGAGTGATGTGAGAAGAAACTGGAGAGGCAGGCAGAGGCTGGACCATGAAGACCCCTGCAGGCCATGGTAAAGAATAAAATGTTCATCCTAAGAGCAATGGGTAGTCATTGTCAGGTTTTTG
The DNA here is from genome assembly GCF_028023285.1 of Balaenoptera ricei. NCBI lineage: Eukaryota > Metazoa > Chordata > Mammalia > Artiodactyla > Balaenopteridae > Balaenoptera > Balaenoptera ricei. The sequence goes on from NC_082640.1 coordinate 160,700,655, forward strand.
GTAGAAGAATGACATGCTCAGAGGAATGTTTCAGAAAGATTCCTCTGGGTGTTGAGGGAAGAATGGCTTGAAGGGGAGCCAGAATAGATGTGGGGAGACTAAGTCAGAGGTCTCAACAGTGGCAAGAACTAGGGAGGCAGCAGTAGAAACTGATCACATCGGAGACATTTAAGATACACTCTGAAGGCAGAGATGATGAAATTGGGGATGGAGTAATACGAGGAGTAAAGATAGGATAAAGGGGGGAAGGAGTTTGTGATATTTATAGGAGACAAATTAATGAGGGACTGAGGTTACAAAGCCAGAAAAGACAGGAAGTGAAGAGAGGAGAAGGTTGATGGGGAGAGATCAAATGGAGGGAGGGTGTCTGGAGTGGACACCCCACCATGGTCAAATGATAGTTGCAGGGGATTCTTTGGCTGTCATGATCCCTAAAGTAAGTTCCTACAACACCCTTTTCTATATTTTATCATATTGCGCTACTCAAGAACCTTCAATGATTCTTGCCCTCTGTATAAAGTCTAAAGGCTTTGCTGTGACCTTCTAGGTTTCTATGCTTCCTCACCAGCTTAATTTCCTGATATTCTTTGCTGCTCCTCATATAACTAATTTGTTTCTGCCTTTGGATCTCTGCACAGGCTATTTCCTCCCCTGTAGTAAACTCTCCCTTCCTCTGAATCCATGTCCCTCAGCTCATTCAAAACTTGACTCAAAATGCAGTTACTCCTCCACTCATATAAGTCAGTCTGCATTATGGTCCAATATATATGGTGGTATTTTGCTTTGTAAAAGTAATTTTTTAGGGTTCATTTTTAGTGTATTGTTTCCTGATCTAAACTGAACCCGCCAAGAGGCAGGTGATAATTGTGTCTTCTACTTCTTTCATAAATGCTGAACCCTGCCAGCGCACAGCATGCAAAGGCACTCAATAGCTGGTGTGTCGAGAGTCTTACCATGGCAGGCTTGGGATGCCAACACCTTCTGGACAGTCAGTGGCAAAGTCCCTTGGATGCCTCCTGTGGTCTGGAGTAGCTAATGCATAAACACATCCTTTGTTAATGGAAAAGCAAATGGGACAATGGAGCCTTCTGTGTGCGGTGTCTCTGTGTGAAACCCCAAAATAAGAGAAAAGCTTACCTCCACTTGTTCTTGAATAAATTCCTACAAGGAGAAAAAGGAAAACAGGCATTAATCGATTGCTATGTTATAATTGCCCTTTGATAATTTACAAAATATTCCAATTTTCTTCTTTAAAATATGCCTCTTGAAGAAAAGAGTTCCAGCAATATAGCACTTAGGTGCAAATAATTTATTTGTTGTAAGGCACTTTGAATACGAAATACCAAGACAACTGAAAGAATTCTTACTGAATGGAGAATGTATTTAGCTACTGAAGCTTTCTCCAGAGATAGCTCATCAACTCATGAGGTTATATAACTGGTAGCCTAATGCCTCAACTGAATATCAGGGAGGTTTCTCACTAAGAGGCTGTCTGTTTGCATTTATAATCTTAGCTAGAACATGTTTAATACTGCACATAAACAGAATAAATACACAACAATCGTCAATACAACTATGCACTCAGTAAAACACTTGTTTAAATATCATAAAAATAAGTAGTCACTTAGTTCCCACAGGCATTTTTTGTGTGTGACAATTCCCTTCAGGTCAAAAAGCTTACTCTCTGAGGCATTTTGTTGAGAAATTTCTCCTCCTTTGCATATCTCTGTCCCTAGGGTAGCCTTTTCAATAGTAACATCCCTGCAGATGTTAATATTTACAAAAGCACTAAAGAAATTTAAAGCAGACACTATTTCATGCTACTAATTTGTTTACCCTCTGGAGGTTAAAAACTGTTTTGAGATATGGCACATTTAATAATTTCTTTATAAGAAAACACAGGATTTCTTTACTCCTAGAAATGGCTATGTATAAATTAGCTTCCTGGGAATTCCCTCGTGGTCCAATGGTTAGGACTCAGAGCTTTCACTGCTGGCACCCGGGTTCAATCCCTGGTTGGGGAACTAAGATCCCACAAACCAAGCAGTGTGGCCAAAAAAAAAAAAAAAAAAAAAAAAATTAGCTTCCTAAGATTACAACATGATAGACTTTTTTTAAACCACACTCAGAAAGTTCTCTTCCCGAAAACTTAGGAAAAACACTCTGACATAAACCACAGCAAGATCTCTTTTGACCCACCTCCTAGAGTAATGAAAATAAAAACAAAAATAAACAAATGAGACCTAATTAAACTTAAAAGCTTTTGTACAGCAAAGGAAACCATAAACAAGACAAAAAGACAACCCTCAGAATGGGAGAAAATATTTGCAAATGAAGCAACAGACAAAGGATTAATCTCCAAAATATACAGATAGCTCATGGAGCTCAGTATCAAAAAACAAACAACCCAATCAAAAAATGGGCAGAAGACCTAAATAGACATGCCACCAAAGAAGACATACAGATGGCCAAGAGGCACGTGAAAAGCTGCTCAACATCACTAATCATGAGAGAAATGCAAATCAAAACTACAATGAGGGACCTCCCCAGTGGCGCAGTGGTTAAGAATCCACCTGCCAATGCAGGGGACACAGGTTGGAGCCCTGGTCCGGTAAAATCCCACATGCCGTGGAGCAACTAAGCCCATGTGCCACAACTACCGAGCCTGCACTCTAGAGCCCACAAGCCACAACTACTGAAGCCCGCATGCCTAGAGCCCGTGCTCCACAACTAGAGAAGCCACTGCAATGAGAAGCCTGCGCACCGCAACGAAGAGTATCCCCTGCTCGCCGCAATTAGAGAAGGCCTGCACGCAGCAACAAAGACCCAATGCAGCCAAAAATTAATAAATAAAAGTAAATTTAAAAAACTACAATGAGGTATCACTTTACACCAGTCAGAATGGCCATCATCAAAAAATCTACAAACAATAAATTCTGGAGAGGGTGTGGAGAAAAGGGAACCCTCTTGTACTGTTGGTGGGAATGTAAATTGATACAGCCACTATAGAGAACAGTATGGAGGTTCCTTAAAAAACTAAAAATAGAATCACCATATGACCCAGCAATCCCACTGCTGGGCATGTACCCTGAGAAACATAATTCAAAATGGGCAGGGTGGGATAGGGAGGGTGGGAGGGAGGCTCAAGAGGAAGGGGTTATGAGGATATGGGGATATATGTATACATATAGCTGATTCACTTTGTTATTCAGCAGAAACTAACACAACATTGTAAAGCTATTATACTCCAATAAAGATGTTTTAAAAAAAAAAAAAAAAGGACACATGTAACCCGAAGTTCATTGCAGCACTATTTACCATAGCCAGGACATGGAAACAACCGAAATGTCCAACAACAGATGAATGGATAAGGAAGATGTGGTATATATATACAATGGAATATTACTCAGCCATAAAAAGGAACGAAATTGGGTCATTTGTAGAGATATGGATGGACCTAAAGTCTGTCATACAGAGTGAAGCCAGAAAGAGAAAAACAAATATCGTATATTAACACATATATGTGGAATCTAGAAAAATGGTACAGATGAATCTATCTGCAGGGCAGGAATCGAGACACAGACGTAGAGAACGGACATATGGACACAGCGGGTGGGAAGGGGAGGGTGGGACAAACTGGGAGATTAGGATTGACATATATACACTGCCATGCATAAAATAGATAGCTAGTGGGAACATGCTATAAAGCACAGGAAGCTCAGCTTGGTGCTCTGTGATGACCTAGATGGGGGAGGGGGGTGGGAGGGAGGTCCAAGAGGGAGGGGATATAGGTATACATATAGCTGATTCATTTCATTGTACAGCAGAATACAACATTGTAAAGCAGTTATATTCAGATAAAAAAATAAAAATAAAAAATAAAAAGAATTTAAAAGTTTAAAACTTCAAAAAAAAAAAAGAAAATTCTCTTCTCTGCCTCATTTACAGACGAGTCCACCATACTTATAAATGAGCACAGTTACCAAGAGCTAGTTGGTAGATACTATGTAGTTTTTAAAAGCCACATATTTCCCCAAACAAACCTAAATAGAAAGATGTCTCATAATACCTGACCCACTAACAAAGTTTAGTGTGGATACAGATCAAACCTAACTTCTTTGCTATTCTCTCTTGTGCTTATATATCTGGGACTTGTAAAACATCAGTCTGTAAGCATGCAGAAGGGGAAACGGATCTTATTCTCTATTCATTTCAAATTTCAAATTGAACATTAATGCTAGATAATTTAATATTTAAAAGGCTCATTCATTAGGCTAGAGGATAGAACTTCATAGAAAGATGTCTTAGTGATCTTTCAACTGCTAGATCCAAGTAACCACCTCTTCTTCAAGATACCAGAACTGTTCCAGCTTCTTTCAGAATCAACAAAATCTCTCCTGATCAGCCTGACTTAACATAATCAAGACTTGCTGAAACCATAAGCCTTGTTTCAGTTTGAGGTAAACTTCTTGCCAGTACTCTTTGAAGTCACTTTAGGAAAAGTTTTCATTATAATTTTCTCGTTAAATACTTAAGGATTGAATTACTATAAAAGATTCTAACAGATCCTATCTCTTGGATTTAAGACAATTTGGAGGAGGAGCCTTGGAGAAAATAAGCTCTGTTGGGAGAAAAGAGCACTGCTGAAAGCCAAGCAGAGGTGGTCTGATCAAAGGGCAATTCTGGGAAGGGTAAAGTCAAGATGATCCCAAAGCTGGCACGTTAGCTGCCTCTTCCTCTCAAATGTCTTCTCACACTTAGACTACAAACATGCTCAAGTCTCTCCCATCTGAAAAGAAACAAAAACCTTTCCTCCACCTGTGTCCTGCCCCATACTTCCTGACACCCTTAACCTTTAGCTGTCGCCCCCATCTCTTCGGTATGTAGCCGAAGTCCGGGAAAGAGAGGGCTCCTTAGCTCCCCTTTCTCCCTTCCTGCATTCCTGACGCCCTGCCCACCCCTAGGAACAGATTCCACAAGGCAGGCAGTGTCCTCCCGACAGTCAAATCCAACTCCTCAGGCTTTACTCTCCGGTCACTGTTGACCATTCCCTTCTTGCTTAAAACTTCCCTTGGCTGTGGCAATATTACCTTTCCCTGCTTTTCCTCCTCCTTCTCTGACCAAATATTTTCAATCATCCTTTACAGTCTCTTCTTCTCAGCAGTAGCTTTCCGGACCTTTGCCAAAACATATACACCCTGAATGCTGGTGTTCCACAGCCTCCATGCTTGGCTCTCTTTTTATCCTCATATTCTCCCTGAACAATCGCACGTCTGTTAGACCCTTCTCCAGCTTCTGATATTATCAAAATATATACAGTTGACCCCTGAACAACACAGGAGTTAGGGACACCAACCCTCTGTGCGGTAGAAAATCTTTGTATAACCTTACAGTCAGCCCTCTGTAGACGCGGTTCCACATCTGGGAATTCAAACAACCGCAGATCCTGTAGTAGTGTAGTGTGTATTTTTTGAAAAAAATTCGAGTATAATTGGACCCGCACAGTTCAAACCCATGTTGTTCAAGGGCCAACTGTATACTGTTAACCCCCAAATAGATACTACAGCCCTGACTTCTTTCCCAAGTGCTAGATCTCAAAGTCTGTCCATCCACTGGACATCTCCATTTGAAGGCACATTCAATGTGTCTAACCTAAGGCTCATAATCTCACTCCCTAGCCAGGTGTACTTCTCCTCCTCTGTTTCCTTTTTCTGTCAACGGCACAATCCCTCTAAGTCATCTGAGTGAGAAGCCTCAGAATCATTACTTATCTTTTCTCCTTTATCTCTTTTATATTCTCTTGCTCACCAGGTCCTCTTGATTCTACCTTCCAGATTATGTTTCAAATATGTCCCTCCTCTCCATTCCCATTGCTACTGACTTAGTCAAATCTTCATCCTGTCTTACTTGCACCAGTGCACTAGCCTCTCAACTGCTCTCTACCTCAAATCTTTCCTATATCCATGTATCCCACACTTTATCCACTAAATCTATCTTCTACTTTTTATTTTTAAATATTACTAAAGTAATTCAGATTTCTGGAAAAAATGATAGACTGAGTTGATGTGGATTTTCCTGTGCTCCAAACAGAAAGAGCTAAAGAAGGAGTTAAGAAACCACAATGAATAAAAAAGGACACCATGAGAAAAGAACAGATAGATCTGAGAAAGAGCCAAATAAAATTTCTGGAAAAAATAATAGTCATTGAAATAAAAAAGCCAGTGGACAAGTTAAACAACTAATTAAATAGTAGATGAAGAGTGAACTTAGTTTACTGGAAGATAAATGAGGAAATTTCCCAGAATACATCACAGAGAGATAAAACCATGGGAAACATGAAAGAGAAGGCAAAAGACATGGAGAATAGAATGATAAGGTCCAGTAGACATCTGATAGCATTTCTAGGAGGCAAGAGAGAGAAGGGGGGAAGAAGCAATGTTTGAAGTGATAATAACTATATTTTCCAAATTGAATACGTAAGATGAATCTCAAGAAGGAAATCAAAATAAATCCACACAAAGATATATCATAGGGAAATGGCAGAACACCGAAGACAGAGAAATCTTAAAAGCAACCAGAGACAAAATCAGGTTACCTACAAAGTAATGATAATAAAATTGACAATGGACTTCAGTAGCAAAAATAGAATGTCAGAAGTAACAGAATATTTTTGAAATGCTTGAGGGATAAATAAGAATATGGAATTCTATTTTTAGCTAGACAATCATGCAAATGTGAAGGTGGAATAAAGATGTTTTCAAAGATATTTTATTCCTGGACTCTTAACAAAAGAACTTTTAAGAGATTTACTTCAGTGAAAAGAAAACTGAACACAAAGAATAAGTAGGATGCAAGAAGCAATAGTAAACAAAGAATGGAAAACATTTTGGTTAAGCTAAATAAACATTTACTATAAAATTAAGGTCTACCAGGGGGATTAAAGACAAGGTGGAATTAAAATAGGCAACAAAATTGAAGATGGGAGAAAAATGGTACAAGAGAAAGGGTGGTAAGGTTTGTGTACGGTTTATGAAGAGAACAGAAGAACAAATTACCTTTAAACTGTGTTATATATGCAAGCTAAAATTCCCCTTCTAAACCAGTAGAGGGGAAAAAAAGAGAAATAAAGAAAACTCTAATAGAAAACAGGAAAGGAGGAAAGAAAAGACAACAAATACAAAATAAATTGTTTTAAAAAAATGAAACACGTAAGTAAAGTATTTAAAATGCAGTGCTAAAGTGTATTTTGCTCTTCTTCATTGGCTGCCTACAGGATGAAATGCAAACTATTCAGCTGAATATGCTAAATCCCTTTATGAGTTGGCATTAACCACCTATCTAGCCTCATCTAGGCCCACCACTACCTTGTGTGTATCTTAATTCGAGCCATGTGTATTGGTAGTTCCCTAAGCACGGGATCTGCTTCAAGTCTCTGATATCTGTTATTCTGTCTAGAATGACCTTATCCCCTCTTCTGTACTTGGCAGGCTCCTACTGTTCTACAAGACTTTTCCTGAAACAAACAAACAAAAAAACAAATGCTTTTCTGTGATAGTTTCCATGACCTCCACCCTCCTGGGCACAGTAAATATTCTGTATTTCCATAGCACTTTTGAACATACCTCTGCTGGCCAAATTTCATTATAGTATAATTATTTAAATGTCCTTCTCCCTCACCTTGAGCTAATTCATCTTTGAATCTCTGGCACCTGGCACACAGCAGGTTATTTCATAAATGCTTGTTGAATAAAAGATGAATATAGAGAATTTCTAAACAAAGTAGGAGGTTATTAGCACTCAGCAGTTTTCTCAGCTTTTGCAGCTGTCTTACCTCCACAATGCTCTTGGTCACAGTAGATCTCCCTCTTCGAAGTTCACTGGCTTCTCTTTCCACAAAACAGAGTGGTACTTTTCCTACAAGGACCAGAGAATCACTAGTGTCTGGAAATATAATTTCAAGGCCCAGATCTTCCAGATTTTTGTGGTAACACCTAAAGAGATAACCTCAAATGTAAAAGAATTACTTCATTCACATTTCAGTATCAGTTCCAAATACTTGATAGTTTCTCAAAAGCTGCCACAAGCTTTAAAACTTACACTATTTTTCTCACACTTATGGTTGTTTATTTAGATTTTATCAAATTTCCTTTTTGATTTACAGTAACCTTTTTTTCCCCCCTCTTTTCCATTGAGAGAATCAATTTGTTTCTATGTCTTGTTCTTAAATTTTTTATTCTTCACTGAGGAATTGCTAACTTCTCCTTGCTGGCACTTAAAGAAGTCTGGCACAAATAAAAGGGCTAAGAATGTTTTGAATCAGCATTAAAAGCAGGGAGATAATTAACAGCCGGAGGAACTGAGAAGTCCTGATTAACGGGATGTAAATAAATGGATCTGCCTCTAATATAAATTATACCCTAGGGAAAATGATTTATTGGCAGTGGCATATTCCCAAACCTTAAATAAATTTAGAGACAATTCTCTCTTTTTTATTTCCAATAATTTGTGCCACCCCGAAGTAGGAAAATGTCCTATCTTGTGACTCATTATATGATTTGCCCCCTCCTTGTGGCCCGGTGTTTTACTTTCTTCCCAGTATGATTATGGTAACAAAAACTAAGAATCTAGAATGTACCAAGGCAAAGCAGAATGGAAGCAATTACTGCAGTAACTTCACTTTCAGAAACAGCACAGCATAAATATTGACCATTCCAAGAAATGGTAAGAGTACTCTAAGCCAACTGCTGGAAAAAATTATCAGGGAAACTCTATCCTATACTCAATAGCTGTGATATAGTGGAAAGAACAGCATTTGGAGTCAGACGACCTGCATCTGAGTGCCTGCTCCGCCACTTAAAACTTGTTATGACCTTGAACAAGTCATGTAACCTCTCTTGGTCTCAGTGCCTCAACTGAGATAAGGAACAATAGTTATGCTTATACCCTAGCCAGAGAATGTACATTAGCAACATCACAACCTCATGGTGGTACTAACGATAAGAGTCTCCTTTGTTCCTCTGTCACTGTTATCTCTAGTGGAGGACTTATAGTGGAAGACAGTAATTTTTTTCGACCAGAGCCTTGTGGCTGTTGCTTCTCATAGGAACCTATTGAGAGAAAGATGAATGGGTTAAGAGCAGGAAGTGAAGTCTTCCAGATTCAGATAAAAATGAAGACACAGTCATGGAATTATTATAATGCTTAGCAGCATGTTCAATGTTCAGTTTTAGGCTTTGAATTTCCATTATTAAAGTCAAACTAGTAAATATCTAGTTTGTTTATTCATTTTAGCAGTATTTTCTTAAATAAGAAATATAAGACTTAATCTTACATTCAAATGAACAATGCGATGTTCCTGTAGATAGTCAACAAATGTGGTTTCAGTAACAGAGGCTGACTAATATGGATTACTGGGGAGATAAAAGGGGTTTACTTCACAACCCAGTGGCTCAAGAAGGCTCCCTCATTCTTCCAAAAGGATTTCCCAGGCTCTGAAGAGAATCAGTCAGTACTATTCTCAAATGGTCCAGGGCCTAGAGCAAGAAAGTTTTTCTAACACTTTTTATTGTATCTTTCCCAACTCTTAGGTCTTCATTTTATAAGGAAAAGTGAACATGGAAGTAACATCACTGCCATTCGTCCATGAAATACCTCCCTAGGTCCTCACCTAACTCTACAACATTTGGGGTTTTTATTACGTGACCACAGGAGTAAAGATTTTCCTGGTATTTTACACCTTGGGGAACAGACTGCCTCATATGAGAAAAATGGGTAGCAAAGATTAAAAAGCACATATTGACTTCGGAAGAATCCATAACACATTAGTGATACAGGTTGCCTCTGGGGAGAGAAACTAGGTTGGATGAAGGGCAAGGGTAGAAAAGAGACCTTATTTTATTCCCTTTTGTACCTTTCAGACTTGAGCCTATTGGATTATACTACCTATTCAAAAACAAATTAAATTTTAAAATAAAAACAATATATTGGGCCTTCTGAGCTGCTTGGTAGTCTCTGCCTGATGAACTGTGAAGGTAAACCAAGATCACATGGGCATGTGGAGGGGCATATCTTTGTGCTGAAAGTTGTAATAAAGTAGCCTAATCCTTAGGGTTGATGATAAGGATACAGCAAATATGCCTTTGACCATGTGTTAAGACACACATCTTTGAATTAGTAAAGTGAACTACTACATTCTTTCAATTATAAAAGAAGCCATACCAGCAGGCTTCAGCTTCATTTTTTTTTTTTAATAGTTTTTTTTTTTTCAGCTTCATTTTTTAAAACGTACAATTCATCTTTTTTCACAACAGTCACAGCTAGAAAAACTCTTTCAGGTGCATTAATTCTGCTGGGGAGTCTCGAATCGTTCCTAGTCCTCAGCAGATCCTTACCAATGGTCAGCTGCTCCAATCGGATGCGCTCGTGGGCAGCATGCTGGTCCACCAAGACTAGCAGGTTTCCACCTAGAAGACCAGCAAGCACCACCGGGTTTCAAATTCTCAGGTCAAGATTAAAATAATCATGTTGTGTTGAGGAAGAAAAAGCTTAATTCAAACTATTTAACAACGTGAGCATAAGAGAAGCATACAAACTGAGCAGTAACAACTGTATCTTTGATTTCCTAAAAAGTTAAAGTTATGGGAAAAACTACAACAAATGTATCCCTGATGAGAAACTCTTTAGTTCATTAGTATTTCATTTCTAAAACATGGTGAAAGCCCTACATTCTTAATGTTTAAATACTGATTTTGCTTTATTAATTCAAATTTGATACAATGAAGGATCATTAAACCACACATTTTATAATCAGCCGACCTTGATTTGCAAGCTACCCCAGAACCCATGAAGCATTCTACTACACTTTAGATCAGAGGTCAGCAATATTTTTCTGTGAAAGGCCAGACAGTAAATATTTTAGGCTTTTGGGACACATGGGTTTCTGTCACAACTACTCAAATATTCATTCTGAACCAAAGCTGCCATAGACATGTGAATATTGTAGCTGTGTTCCAATAAACTTTTTACAGACACTGAAATATTAATTTCATATAATTTTAATGTGTCGAAAAATATAACTCTTCCTTTGCTTTTTTTTTACTATTTAAAAATGTAGTATACCTGAAACTAATGTAACACAGTAAATTAACTACACATCAATTAAAAAAAAAAGTAAAAACCATTCTTATCTCCCTGGCTGTACAAAAACAGGTTATGGCTGGATCCGGCCCCCAGGCCACAGTTTGCCTTGCTTTAGACTCAGGCTTCGCAAACTTTGAACAGCAGACAAATCACCTGGGGATCTTTTTTTTTTTTTTTTTTTTTGTGATAACTTCTCAATTATATATATATATATATATTTTTTAACATCTTTAATGGAGTATAATTGCTTTACAATGGTGTGTTAGTTTCTGCTTTATAACAAAGTGAATCAGTTATACATATACATATGTTCCCATATCTCTTCCCTCTTGCATCTCCCTCCCTCCCGCCCTCCCTATCCCACATCTCTAGGTGGTCACAAAGCACAGAGCTGATCTCCCTGTGCTATGCAGTTGCTTCCCACTAGCTATTTTACGTTTGGTAGTGTATATATGTCCATGCCACTCTCCCTGGGGATCTTATAAAGATGCAGATTCTGATTCAGTAGGTTAGGGGTGGGACACAAGATTGTGCAAGTCTAACAAACTCCCAGGTGATGTTATTTACAGACCTTGATTTTGAGTAGCAAGGCTTTACACTCTCAGGTGCAAGAGAGAAGCAGAATGTCCTGACCCCAAAGCCAAACCTACAGGGAAATAAATCCCTTTCTCACTGACAGAAGGACTGATTCTCAATTACATTCGTACATCTTTTTAGCTTGTAATTTTATTACTTTTGGCCAAGGGGTTGAGGTTTATTGTTACTGATTATATTGAAATAAAAGTTCTCCTCTTGAATTTGATCAAACTAGATAATGCCTGTTTTTCCTATTTCTACGAAAGATTAAAAAAATTGTTTGTATGACACCATCAAATTCATGGCGTTAAGAGCTACTGACTTGAAAAATAAAAAGATTATAATTTTTCTGACAGCATGTTCAACCGCAGAACAGGCCCCAAAATGTTGAATTTTAAACTCCTTTGAGGATAGGAGGAGTTGCAGCTGGTTGTGATGAATACTGAACATCCTGTATTGGGCAGAACAATGGAATAAATAATAAATTATGAGGGAGTAACCTCAAACTCAAAACCTGAGCCAATGTGAATTACCAAGAGTCAGGGACCCTACGAAATCAATCCTGCACCTGACTCTGGAGGAATGATTTATAGTCTACAAAATGTTCATGACATTTTCCATTCCTTGAATGAAGCAGAATATATGAAGGTAATTTACTCATGTCAGAGCTGTATTTTTGATATTCCAAAATAACAGAATAGAAGCTTCATCAGGGCAAGGATTTTTGTCTGTTATATTCCTGGCATGTATAATAGCACCAGGCACATAACAGGCACTCAATAAATATTTACAGAATAAATGAATGAATCGTTATTCTTTTTTTTTTTTTAAATGTTAGGTTAATGCTTTTTTTTTTTTTTTTTTTTTTTGGCTGTGTTGGGTCTTCGTTTCTGTGTGAGGGCTTTCTCTAGTTGCGGCGAGCGGGGGCCACTCTTCATCACGGTGCGCGGGCCTCTCACTATCACGGCCTCTCTTGTTGCGGAGCACAGGCGCCAGATGCGCAGGCTCAGTAATTGTGGCTCACGGGCCCAGTTGCTCCGCGGCATGTGGGATCTTCCCAGACCAGGGCTTGAACCCGTGTCCCCTGCGTTGGCAGGCAGATTCTCAACCACTGCGCCACCAGGGAAGCCCTGAATCCTTATTCTTTAGAGGATCATAACTGAACAACTGAATTTTATTATAGGTGGAAACATGCAATAAAAAATGCCATTATATGGCATTAATTTCACAATAATTTAAAACAATAATATATTTAACCATTAAAAAAGATGTGCAAATATTAAAATAAAAGTAAGTCAATTATAGGAATAGGTTGCTTTTGGTATTTGTGAGCAACAATAAAAATACTTATATTTTGATTTAGAAAAATTTTTTTATATAAAAATACTCCTTGGTGGCAGCTAACCAATACAGTGACAATCCAGAATCTCAAGAGAAATTTAAATATCTGGAGATTTTGTGGCTACACCCATCTCAGGTGCCATTGGTAGAGATTTTGGTATTAAACAACAAAGAATTCCAGGTAATCAAAACTTTAGAAAACAATCTATTCACTTTCTAGTAGTAAGACTACTAGAATTTGACCTTCACTAATTCTATATTTATGATAATTACGACAAAACTTTTGGTTACTTTACCTTTGATCTGTGATGACATTTACTAAATAAACTTATACTGTAAACAAGATAAAAAAGAATATTTTAAAATACAAAGAGAATGAACTGCTTTCAAACTTTAGAAGCTCTCGTCTGCAGGTCTACCCATCGGGAACCAACTCCTCCAGTGGTGCTCAGGACTCAGCCACTCAGGCCTTTTCCAGAACCTGACAGGATCAAGCATTCCTTGTAAATGGCTCGAGAGTCTTCCAGTTAAAAAAAAAAAAAAAAAAAAGCCTTCTCGCACCCTCACTCTCCTTAGTCCCTCTTCCATGTCACAGATTTTGGAGTCTCTCCTGTCCTATGTCTTCTCTGAAACAGCTCTCATTTGAAGTCCCTGACCTCCACTGTCTGGAAATCTAACAGATATTTTTGGTCCTCATCTTAACCTCTCGGCAGCACTTAGTACAAAGTCTTGGCTTTGCAACACAACCTTTGCTTGTTTTCTTCCTATTTCTGTTCCTTCATAATCTCTCTTGCTGGTTCACCCTTTTCTACCCAGCTATTAAATGGCGGAATTACTCTAGATTCAGAATATCTCTTCCCCTCCTCACTCTTCACTCTTCTTCTAGGTGATAAAATTTATACACACGACTTCAGTGACCGACTTTATGGTGACAACTCAGATTTAGATCTCCATGTCAGAATGCTTCTCGCATCCTAGACCTGTAATATTCCTGACACATTCTTGAACATTTCAAAGGGATTTCAGACTGAACTCATGATTTTCACCCTTCTTGCCTGCTTCTTCTCCAGCCTCGTCCTGCAACATCATCCACTCAGTTACATAGGTCAGAAAACCAGGAGTCATCTATGATATACCTTCCCCATATCCAATCCATCACCAAGTCCTGCTGACTTCATCTCCTAAATATCTTTCTCTCTAGGTCACCCTGATCCCAGCTACCCATCGTTTCTTAGATATTGCACCATCCTCCTAACAGTCTCTCTGCAGTTACTGGGACTCCATCTCCACACCCGCTCTAGGCTCCACACTGCAGCCAGAGCAGTATTTTCAAAATGCAAATGTGATGGGACTTGTGCCGCTGCGAAAACAAACAATACAAAAGAAAACAAAAAGCCTTCAGTTGTTTCCAATTGGTGCTGGGACGAAGACAAAGCTTGTAACTGGTCTTTAAGATCCGGCTGCAACCTACTTGTCTAGCCTGTCTCCTGCTCTCACAGAAGGAAGGGCTTGCCCTGCTTCCTATCACTGAAGGAGAGGAAAGCACAAATTGCATATTATTCCCTCTGCCCAGAATACTCCTCCCTCCTTTCCTTACCTAGTTAACTTATACTACATATCTCACTTTACCCACAAAACCTTCCCTGACCTCCCTACTAAATCAAATCTCCCAATATAGATTCTTACAGCATCTTGTTTCTCTCCTCCATAACACTAGAGTTAAAATTTTGTTTGTGTAACTATCTGTTTCTCTTGCATGTATATTTTCTCCCACCATTGTATCCCTAGCACAGTCCCTGGCATGCAATAGGCACTCAATCAATATTTGTTGAATGAGTTAATGTTATTATTTACAAATTGTTGTTGTTTTATTAAAGCAGGTCACCAAGAGGTTACATGTAACTCTTGATAAATCTATCAGAGTTCATCATATAAACTTTCTATTATTATAAAGGGAACACATTAAAACATTATTAAAAAGTCAAAGACTATAAAATATTTTAAAGAGTAAAAGATGAAATTTCCCCTCTGCCCATTTCCATTCTCACTCCCAAGGTAACCACTCTTAATAGTTTAACATGTATATACATGTCTATGTGTATGTATATAAAACTAAATGTACTTTAAAAGTGTTGTTTCATAATATTAATTTAGATTGGTTTTCCCTAATCTGTCCAAATCATTGAAACTGTATCGTATATAAAAAAATAACCTTAAAAGGAGGCTGTCAGAAGACCAGCTGGGGCTTCCCTGGTGGTGCAGTGGTTAAGAATCTGCCTGCCAATGCAAGGAACACGGGTTCGCGCTCTGGCCTGGGAAGATCCCACATGCCGTGGAGCAACTAAGCCCGTGCGCCACAACTACTGAGCCTGCGCTCAAGAGACCGCAAGCCACAACTATTGAGCCCATGTGCCACAACTACTGAAGCCCGCGCGCCTAGAGCCCGTGCTCCACTACAAGAGAAGCCACTGCAATGAGAAGCCCATACACCACAACGAAGAGTAGCCCCTGCTCACCACAACTAGAGAAAGCCTGCGCACAGCAACGAAGACCCAATGCAGCCAAAAATAAAAAAACCAAACAAATAAATAAATAAATTAAAAAAAAAAAAAAAAAGAAGACCAGCTGGTTACTGAGGCTAAATCTCATTCTTACCTGCCTCACCATTCTCTTCAGTCTTAGTGCTCATTACACAGGCAATAAACTTGTTATCCACTTGCTGGAGAACCTGCCATACATTCAAATAAGTGATACAATACTAAATAAAGATTAACAAAGGCATATCTGCATAGAGAGAGACAAAACTGTACTTAATTTAAAGTTGTTTGCATTATAACATTCATATCTAAGACTGAGGACAGGTGCGGATGAACCTGAGGGAGTCATTAGGAAGGAAAAAAGAATAGGCAAGTAGAGTGATCAGAAGACAAAAGAAGAGACTACAAGGAAACAGATAATATGACCAGAGATTGCTAACAAATAGGTCTGAAAAAAATTTGGAAAATGTATGCAAAAGCAAGGAAACCCATTTTGTAGGAGCTAGTCCGTTAAAGCAGTAAGTTAAAAGCCACCGGTGGCTTCAGACCTTGGTGGCTCTGCTCTGCCTAGATCGGTCTAACCTCCTAATTTGTTTCCATACTGAAAATAAGGAGATGAAGACAGCCTGAGTGGTGTAGAGAGAGGGCAAACTAGAAAAGCAGATGAGAGAAGGGGTCGCTTCTGTTAATGGAACTCCTCAATCTGGGGTCTCCTAAGCCATATCATTTGTAGCCTCATACAATAGAGGGTCATTTAAAAAGGGGCATTGTTGCACAGTTAAGGACAATGTCTCTACATTACTTAGTCGATTTACAAATTATTGTCAATATAGAAAGTCAATATACAATCCTTGAAACTGTGAGCCTGAATCCATAATTCATCCCTCCAAACCTGCTCACACTAAAAAGGACACTTTTTTCTTTGAAATTATAATTAATCCTTCGCTTTTTCTTCTGATGATAAAAGTTTCAGAAAGATTAAAAAGAACACATGTGCCTTGACCAGGATGGTCTATATCATCAAATAAATCCAATTTCACAAGAGTTAGTCTAGCTTAGGTCTTTTATATATATATATATATATATATATATATATATATATATATATATATATATATATATATATTTTTTTTTTTTAATGAGATTTTAAAGTCAATCTTTTACCTGCATCGAGTGAATCATTTCTTTGGTGAAACGGTAAGGATACAAGATGTTGTGAATTTTAACTGCTAGGCTCTCAGCCTGGCCGCTGCTAACGTCAACAGCAACCTAGAAAGACCCAGAACAAACGTCATTTACATTGTAATCTTTTATGTCTGCAGAACTGTTTTACCAAAGATCTCAAAGTGCTTTACAAACATTCATTTTCACAGAACCTATTAGAGGTGGGTTGAATTCAGGGAACTTATAAAAATTCAAAGGCTTTATGAATTATTACTCTTAAATAATAATTTTTGTTTATACACAAAATTACTGACAAACACCAATACTTTCAGAATAACAATTTGCCTGCGCTTCATGAGCAAGTCCTTAAAGACATCTTAACTGATGAATCAGTAACAAATGCTCATATACTCTACACCCGTATTACAACACACAAAGCACATTGTGTGATAACCCACTGAGGAGAGGACGCACACTCAGGTCCAATGGCGAACTGTTCCTCTAGCAGAAGATTCACTGCTTTATCTAATGATAACAGTTTTTATTACCACCACCCTAAATACTTTGCCAAAGCTGCAAGTCAGGGTTTCTGAGAGTGGTAAACACATTCACTATTCACACGGTGGTTACACATGTCTAATCTAAAGTGTCCGAGCTTCCAAACTGCTATGAATTCTGATTCCTCCTCTCTACAGTAAGTATTAATTTCCAAATAAATTATTTGGAAACATGCTCACTTGCCATTCATAATTACAAATGAATATAGTCATTCATGCCCATACCCAATTTAAATGAAATTCAAATTTTTAAATAACAAGCAAAGAAGAATTGCTGCAGACCTACCTCTGGATAACGGGCAAATACTGGGTTGTCCCATTCTGAGAACAAAGACTGAAGCAATTCGGGACCAACAGCATCGTCCCCAGTAGCTACAGCAAAAGGGGACAAGTAAAGTTGGCATCAAGAGCCTCAGAGAAGAGGGTGAATGGTGAATGGTGTCTCATGCTTGGTGTGGTGCAGCCTCAAGACCAAAGATCAGACACATTGTTCCCACATTCTGCAAATGTGCAGTGTTTGCTGTATCTCTAAGTTGTTTTGATCTGTTACTTTTTAAATGAAACTTGATGACTGTATCTTCTGGTATTATAGCTTTTTCTCCAAACTATTTTCACCAGATATTTCAGAATACAAGTCCAGAAGAAAAACCAGTTCAAATTAGTAGCCTCACTTCTTTTAGGTAAAAATATACCTTATCTATTTTTAGAAATGAAGAAAAGAAAAATGATAAATGTCTGTAGCTTTTTTCGCAGATCAGAATTTTGCTTATATAAAACTAATGCAATATGGACTCAGCTCCAATCTTTAAAAATAAGAAACATTTTCTCAATCACAAGACACCACAGACTGCATGATCACACAGTACTGACCTCCTCTGGAAAAGTAATTTCTGATCTAAATGCACGCACTGAATTACTTAGTTCTGCTGTTAAATAGGACCGTGGGGAATTCCTGGTTCCAGGAAGGCACAGCTGGCACTGATCAAGCTCAATAACACAACCATGCTTTGTTTTCTTTAAGCTAGGTGGCACAGTATGTACTAGGTGTTCTGGCAATCTCTGTTAATGCCCCTACCTCTGTTATTCTGTCTCATCACAGTCCTCTCTTCCCGAGCTCTAGGAAGGAAAGGAAGAACAAGGTCGCTTCTAAAAGGATGACACCTGTACTGAGATCCTAAATATAAAAAAGAAAAATCTAGACATTTGAACTCAAAAAATAAACTATTAAAAAATTAAGTTACGTAAAATCTCTTTCTGCACAAACTGAATTAAGACATAAGGCAGACTACTAAACAACAGATTGAGTCAGAAGTTCTTTAATGAAATTATTCTGCTAATTTAGGAATCTGCACTAATGCTTAGTCCTATTATCCATCTATACCAGACAGAATGAGGAAGAATAGATCCCCAATTTACATGCCTCTTATTCCCAATATATGTGTCTCTCTATATGTGTGTGTGCCCAGTATGTGTCTAACATTTATCTCATCATATTACAATTGTTTAGATGGCTGTCCTCTCTAATAGACTGTGGACTCTTGAAAGCAAAGCCAGTTAATCTGCAATGTGGCAGCTCCAAGCACAGTGTGAATGATCAGCAAATGAGTGAATAAATGAATAGATGAATGAATGAAAGGTTCTCAACTTAAATTCCAAAGTCCAGTAAGATCTGGCCCAAATTCTACCCTCCTATCTGAAGGATGATAAGATTTTTTGAGTTTTAGGAACAATGCTGAATTTGACAGTTTTGAACGGGGGCAAAACATGATGAAACCATTATTTCAAAAAGATAAATCTGTTGGACAAAAACTGGAGAGAGATAAATTCAGAAGGATAAAAGTAAAGTGTGAGATGAAATAAGGTTGTGTCACTATTAACAGAAAGGACAGCGTTAAAGACATTTTAAAGAAAAAAACTACCAGGGCTTGGAGACTTGACACTATTCCTTAAAATTACCTTTATAGATCCTCTCTTCTGTGCAATTAAATTTACCTCTTAACAGTTCATCTCATGTGATGTTTTACGTGTGGTTCAACAAGTCCTATTGTTCTGCTACGCAACAGCCATTTCCAGAAAGGTAACTCTCCCTGTGAATGGAGGGTGCTCAGAAGCCATCTTTTCTTCGAACTAGTTTCTAGACCCTAACTACTTAATTTGTCATTATGAATCTCTGACTTAACATGACTCTCAAAAGTTCACCACAAGACTTGCTAACGCAGACGTTAAGCAGGTAGAAGTGTTTTACACATCTAGATTTGTTTAACAGGAGCAGGTGTTTAGGTTGAGTATGGCAGCCAAGATTGCCCCCCTTTGTTTTAGCAACAACCATCTCAGTTTAATGTGATCCAGTTATTTTTTGTCACCATATCAGAAGCAGTTGCGTTTCAGGAAGACGAGGTGCCAGTGCCTTAGATTTACCTCCGATAAGCATTCACTATAAATCAGGACACAAAACTACATACGTTGAAAAACACGTGTGTCTTTACGAGCCGCCTGCTAGTCTCAGGAGCAGTACTGAAGAAAAGGGTTTTCTTCTATTTAATACTTTGAAAGTTACTACAGTGATTATTTTTTTTCACAAGGAAAAAAACTGGAAACCACTGAAAAATAAAAGTCTTATTTAACCTTAAATAAATCAGAGCCTCCTGTTAGAGATACTTATCCTAGGAAGAAATTACAAGTTAATTTGCAATTACCTTCATACTATTTACATTCTTTTGCAACATTCAAGACTTTTAATACAGATGAACATTTAATGTTTATCATCCTGATGCAAAACCAAGATTATTGCCAGATGGAAATCAGTTTTACCATCTCCCAACATCTGGCTCTCAACACGCTGCCAAAACAATGTCACTTTTAATGCTGACTGAGACCTGGGAACTCAGAGTCCTAGCCTAGGCTCCAATGTGGCCTTATGGTCTGATCTAAAAGCCACATTACTGTCTTTCTGAATAACAGCCACTTATACAGATGAAGATTATTAGCATATGTATTATAATAAAGTACATTTGAAAAGTATGATTATAAAAATACATACTTAAACTATATTCCCCAAAATTTACGGTCAAGTTTTTTTCTTAAAAAAAAAAAAAGTTTATAAATATACTACTGTACTGAGCCATAGATTTTCCTGGGAAACCTAGGATGATTACAGGATCATTCTGGCCCTTTACCTGGGAGCTGCAGAGAGCAACTTCCAGGAAAATACCACGCTGGCATTGCAGGTGCCTTTAAAGACAAATTTCTTAGACAGCTGTGTGTTTGGGAGAGGGGAAAGTGGGGTAGGGAAACACTGTAGATCTTCTCAACGATCAATAGCACCATTTTCATTAAAAACTGTCTCACCGAGAGTGGCATGGACATATATACACTACCAAATGTAAAACAGATAGCTAGTGGGAAGCAGCCGGATAGCACAGGGAGATCAGCTTGGTGCTTTGTGGCCACCTAGAGCGGTGGGATGGGGAGGGTGGGAGGGAGGGAGATGCAAGAGGGAAGAGATATGGGAACATATGTATATGTATAACTGATTCACTTTGTTATAAAGCAGAAACTAACACACCATTGTAAAGCAATTATACTCCAATAAAGATGTTTAAAAGAAAAAAAAAAAACTGTCTCACCCTCTTGCACATACCTACACCCATAGACACATATACATACACTTCCATTCTGTATCATTCTTTCACTGTATTTTTATGTTTAAATAATAATAGACCTGGAGAATTTTCACATACATTTTATAATTAAACTTCAAAATGTTCTATCTGCTGAGATAATCTCTTTGAACATGATTATCTTACTCCTCAGCCATTATTCCCACCTTCCAAAGCATCCATGCCAGTGAACACCATATACTTACCATTCTCAAGTAGAACATCCACAGCCATAGTTGTCAGGTCTTTAGTACAAGCAGCCCGAACATCCTCAGTAGGAGCAGTGAATGTGCTAAGTCCTGTTAGCTTGTTGATGTAAACCATTCTTCCCAGGGCTACATCAAAATGCTGCTGCCAATCCAAAGAACATGTGTTCGACTCTTCATTTTCAGAACAAGTTCTTGCTATAGACTCCTCACTCTGACAACAAGTTCCATTTTGGCCAGCTGTGGAATCTTCTCCGTGACTCACTAACATTCTACTCGGAGAGTCAGGACTTCCAATCTGTTGTTCTGAAGCCGTAAGAACATCTGAATCCTTACCGATAACTGTAGAATGATCATAGGGCAGTACTAAAGGAGTTTCTGACATCACAGAGTTCTCTGTTGTATTGTTGTTAGAATATGTTTCACTGTCTTTATTGAAGGGATTACCCTGTGTGACAGAGTCCGACATTGGGATGTTGCCACTTTCTGGTTTTTTATGCTCATTTTTAAATAACTTACAAGAATCTAGGGTTAACCCACTGGACAAGTCACTGTCTTTCCTACTGGAATCTGATTGTGGAAGTTCATTAAAATGACTCGTCATCTCCATTGTTTGAGTCTCTCTTTCGGAGCCTTTCAATCTGGATAATTTAGAGGCTAGTGATTCAGGTGACTTCTCAACATCCAAAGGCTTTCTGTTAAAATGAGATAACTCCTGTAGAGTCATAGGGCTTTCTCTTAAGCAAGGCATCTGTTCTTCCAAACAACTGTCTTCCTTGGAGAATGGTAACTTTTCTGAATAAAACATGTGACTTACTGGTTGACAACTACTATTTGAATCATCATGTTTCACAGTAGTGAGTTTACAAATACCAGAGTTGTCTAAGTGGTTTTTGTCTTTCCACAGAATGTCAGGTTCAACCTGAGGACTGAGATTGGTAGTGATTTCTAAAGTGATACTTTCCTCCACTTCTGTATTCAGAGGATTTTTAACCTTCCCATATTGCCTCTTAAACTTCTCTAAAGATCCTAGTTGTGAACTTAAGCTTAGCTTCTTATGAACTATGGGTTTGGCAGAACAAATCAACTTACCTGTTTTCTTAGTACCATTTGAAACATGTCTACCCCAAGAGAAAGAGGATGCGTCAGGTAGTAAGCAACCTGTGTGCGATTTTTTACTACTTTCCTGAAAAACAGCAAAATTTTTATAAGTTGCTATAGGTTTGTTCTCTAGCCCATAACTTATATTTGTTCTGCACAATCTTTTGTTGGGCAGTTGAGCAAATTCTTTACTTAAAGTGATGGTTAAATCTTTGGTGTTTGGAGTCTCAAATGAATGGCGTGTTCTATTTCCAAATGTTTCTTTGGCACTCACAGGACCAGGTTGAACATAATTTTTAAATAAATGTTCTGTTTCAGTTGATTTAGTTTGCTCATTTTGTACCACATGAGTTATGAAGCCAGTGGAACATAATTTAACTTGCCCATAACTAAAAACATTTATTCTTCCACAATTACTAGGTTCTTTTTTTCTTTTCTCTTCTTCTCTCTGAGCACCATGTGCTCCCGATAATGTCGTCTCAACAGGCAGAGGTTGGCATCCCATTTCAGTAGCATCTTTAAATCTCTCTGGTTGATTCTGAATTCTATTATTTTTCAGGATGTTGGCAGCCATGCCATCAGCAGTAGTACTTACTTTCTGTATTTCTAGACCTTCTCCACTCCCCTCAAAGTGATAAAGTGTCTGAAAAGGGCTTGCAAACATTTCTGAACTGGTTCCACATGGATTTTCTGAAGAGTTAAGTTCCAAGCAAGATTTTTTATGTTTCTCATTTGCTCCTGATTCTGATGCTTCAGCTGTCTCTTGTTCTAAGATCCTTGACTCTGAGCAAGCGCTATCTTCGTTTTGTAAAGATGACTCCATTTTACTATGGGCTGGCCCATCGGATTTGTAAGTGTACAAAAATGAATCATTTGTCTTTTTTCTGATACCTTCTGAATCCCTAGAATTCTGTATGTTTATGTTTTCTACAGGAGCTTTTCTTTTCACAGCTTTTGATTGCAAATTAAACATTTCACAGGAATCCAAAATATTATTACATGCTTCTTGGAAATTGACCTGGTCACACTTCTCATCAGAGGACACTTGCTTCTGAAGAGTGGCACTAAATAAACTAAAATCATTTTCTTCACTAAATTCCTTAAGGTCTTCACTTGATAATTCCACAAATAATTTTTCTTTCTTTAAAAACATTTTTACTCCTTCCTGAATGCAAACCAGAACAGTATCCCAGTTCTGAAACTCAATCAGAGTTTTTGCTGGCTCCAGGCACACGTCATACTCACAGAAGTGGCACTGCATATTGATTACATATATACCATGGAGTTCTGGGTTAGACCGATGCCGAGGACTTGAATTCGTTTGCCTACTGGCAGAGCCGTTCTTTGGCTTGCATATAATGCTTTCTTTCCTTAATAAAAAGTCAATGAGTTTATGCAACTTTGTCCTTAAAACTAGCCTCTTGTTCACAAACAAAAACTGCATATTCTTATTATAATGTGCTTCAGAGCTGATATAGCCACTAAGCTCAAACTCCTTATATTTAAAATCTATTTCTCTTAACTTTTGGGACTTACCCAGTCCATAAATTTGACAAAATCGGGAACATATGTCTTTGGTTTTAGGGAGCTGAAGAACCATGGAACCAGAAACATCATTTCTCAAAGAGAAAGAAATGGAAGGGTGCATGAGTGAGAGAGCTTCTATCCTCTGCCTAACCTTCTCAAACTCCAGTCTAGGATCCATGCATTTCCTCCTTACAGGTAACTGATAAAATAGGTTATATACAGTGACTGTTGTCCCAGCACTTGGTCGAGTCAAGTCAGCTTCACAAGCTTTCAGGACTTTTCCATTCTGAAACAGCTTCACAAAAGTTTTCATTGACTTGTTTTTCTTGGATGAAATTTCCACAGCACTGGCCATGTCAGCTATACTGGCCAAGGCCTCCCCTCGGAAACCATAAAACCTTGGGTTCTCCAAGTCCTGTACAGAGTCGCACTTACTAGTGAAATAACGATTTCCCACATTGTCTACATCATCACTCCCCATCCCAAATCCATTGTCTATCACCTGAACTTGGAAGGTTTCCATGTTTACCCTGACAGCCACACATTTTGCTTCAGCATCAATACTATTGAGGGCAAGCTCCTCAACACATTGGCCTAAGGAGCATATAGCCAAACCAGAACGCAACCTGGCTTGTACTTCAACTGACAAGCACTTGATCATGGCAGGTAGAAAGCTGGTGAGAAAGCCAGGCACTGGTTCCCTTTTCTGACTGGAAATAATTGCCTATGGGAGGAAAAACAAAACAAAACACACACACACACATTTAAAGCTTCGGAGTTACATGGCATCAACCATTTCTCTCAAGCTTTATAAAGAAATATTTGAGGTAAATGAAATCTCTTACTAAACCACATTGTAAAACAAAACAAAACAAATTATAGCTCTGATCTCTAGGCAGATCACACAGCTCTTGTTTGGTGCAGTGGATTTAACATCCAAAACAGCATTCATAATTTCATAATTTTTACTGCTCCTCTCTAAATCCCATATGCCCTAAAGTGAAATCAGAATCACACTTGAAGTTGACCTGCAAAGACATGTTCAAAATGCTAATCACTTCACCAAGAACAGATGCCTAAATTCCGCTAAGAAACATTAGCTAGAAATTATTCATGAAAAAAAAGTCCAAGCTAGTTTCATAACATTTATACATTACACAATAACCATGACTTTTAGAAAAAACTTATAATGAAGTGTTAAGACACTGTAATAACTAGGGTGAAGGAACAAGAGAAAATAAAATCAAATTATGTCAAGAAGAGATTAATAATTATTATTATTGGCTAAATGTAGTTATCTCAGGGGAAACAGACTAAGAATGGGAAAGGATAGGGCAGGAAAATTCCTTGTCATTATAAGCCGTTCTGCATTTGATTTTTAAATCTTGTTCATGTATTACTTTGGTAAGTTTTCAGAAGGCCCTTACTATTATTTTGTATTTTGGTCTTCACAGATGGCTTCAAACTACCTTGGCAATAATCATGATGGCAAGGGGCTGTTTAAACTTGATTTTAAGTTTTCTGGCAGGTAAAAAAAATAAGATTATAGTGCAATTAAAGGTCACCTCCCTTCACAGCTGAGAGCAGCATGGCGGGGGGAAACCTCTCGCAAGTGGTAGGGCTAGTTTTTCAAACCCGGTAAAATCAGAGCGATAATTGCCGATCTGATGATTTCTAACATCATGAACTTTGCAGCCGGCAAAAAAATGAGAGGTAAACGTTTAATAAGTATTCCGACTGCTACCCAACTCAACGATTTCCTGATTATATCCCAGTCCTTTCAGGGCTCCTGGGACAAATGGGACGACTCCATCCGGGTTCTGAGCTAATAAGAAAGCTTCGGGGAGCAGGGCGGAGGCCGCCTACCCCGCCAGACCCAAGTTCCACCCCCATCCCCTCCCCCAGCTGGCAACCAGAAACCCCAGCCTGCCCAGGCTCGGGCGCCCAGCTGTAGGCAGGCCAGAGGGCGTCCCGGAGCCCCTGCGCAGCCGGTCCGTAAAGTTAGCCCGCAGCGGTCGCCAGGGCCCTTCTAGTGGTAGAAGAGCTCCCGGAATCATCCTTCCGTCGCGTGCTTTTCCCCAAGTCACCTCGTATGGCGCCTCAACAACTCCCTGACACCAACCGCCTCGGACGCCGGACGCACGCACGTTGGCTCGCAAGGCTCGTGCACGCGAGGCTCATGCACGCGCGAGCCCGCGAGCATGCGCTTCTCAGCTACCCCGCCAAGAACACCCGCTCGTCCCTGACACCCCAATGCGCATGCGCACCAGGTGTTCCCGGCTTCGGTACTCATGTGTGCCGAGGTCTCTTCTCACTAGTACCCCGAATTCTCAATCCTTATCCCGTTTTAGCATGGCGTGAAAAGCTGTTTCTAGCAATTTTTACTTGTTTTTTCTTCTTTCCCCTTCTCTCATCTCTCCTTTGCACGTACTACCATTTAATTCAATATATATTTTATTTGCTTATCGTCTATCTTCTCTCACTAGAATGTAAGCTATATGAAGGTATGGATTTTGTTTATTTTTGTTTGCTGCTGTATCCCCATGGCAAGAACAGTGCCTGGCTTATGTTAGGTACTCAATTAATTAAAAATCCAAAGCCTTCCATTAGAGATCTATAGTATTATTTCAGAGCTGGAAAAGACCGAGAAACTATATAGCTCTATTCTTAATTTACAGATGAGGACAAGACTCCCTTCACTGACTTTTTTGGTATCTTCCCAATACCACCGCAGCTGTCTTTTCTAGTGGAATGAGAGTGGAACTCTAAGGGCATTGTGAGAATAGGTGTTTTGGGACTCGTTAACCAACCTTCAGTTTTTGCTTTGTCCTGTTTTCATTGAAACCTTGTATTTTAAAAAATTGGAATTTATGACAAACTTGTCAAACCCAATAAGCATTTGATATATACTTTTTTTAATGGCTGACTAAACCAAATCAGGAGATTATCTAAGTCTGATGAAGCAAAATGCTTATTGCTTGTATTAGTTTGCTAAGGCTGCCATATCAAAGTACCAAACTGGGTGGCTTGAACAACAGAAATTTATTTTGTCACAGTTCTGGAGGCTAGAAATCTGAGATCAAAGTGTTGAAATGATGATTTCTTCGGGGGCCTCTGTCCTTGGCTGGTAAAATTGCTGTCTTCTCCCTCTGTCTTCACACATGTTCTTTCCTCTGTGCACACAGGGCTGTGTCCAAATTTCCTCTTCTTATAAGAACACTGGGGCATAGTGGATTAGGGCCCACCCTAATGACCTCATTTAACCTTAATTACCTCTATAAAAGCCCTGTCTCCAAGTGTAGTCCCATACTGAGGTATCCAGAGTTAGGACTCAACATATGAATTTGAGGGGGGTGGATAATTTAGCCCATAACATCAATTTATGTGAATTCCTTACACAGAGGACAGGAATGACAGCAGAAACTCCAGAAAATGAAAAACAATTAGTCCAAAATATCATTTGAACAGCTAACAAATTGAACTTGTGGTATTTGTTCTTATTAGGTGCAATTTCCTGAAGAAAAGCTCATGGAAACTATTAAAAAGAAATGATTAAAAGTAACTGCTTTTTCTTTCAGACTTCTTTAAATTACCTCAAAATTCTCTTCCCAAAGATGTTTATTAAGTAAATACCTCTTATTTTGCCCACAATGAAGTTTACCAAAAAGAAAATAAGTATCCTACATGGAAGGTTCTGTGTTTTTATTGATTAGAATTGTGTACAGTTGTAATCCTTCCATCATACACATAATATACAGTAACTATCAAATATCTGATACTAAAATAACTTACTGACAAATTCTAATATTGAACACAATAATTCTATCTCTATTAAAAATAAAAAAACAAAACCACTGAGTATCTTGGAAAATTTAAATTCAGACCGTTATTTAACAATTTGGAAATCTGAGTAATCCAACTTTAAGATGACTTTCTCATTGTTGAAGCTTGCTCTGTCAATGTGTGATTTGGGACTTCCTCTTGTCTCAAGCCATTCCTGCATATGACGTACTTTGGAGGTGGGACCTTGCAATTGTCCTTGCACTGTGCCCTGGTCAGTGTTCTGGACCCAGCCTACTAATCCGAGCTTTTTACCCTCAGCCTAAGGGAAAGAAAAAGACAAGAGAGAGAAATCCAGTGAGATTGAACAAAACAAAATTAGACTACAATCTCTTGCCAGAATCTTGGCCTAGAATCAAGCCACTGAAACTAATTTGATATTGTCCAGAACAGTCAAAACAGAACTACAGCAAGGAAAATCTCATTGCTGATCTTAACATGCAGTGTTGACCACTTGACTCCATTTCCTTCTTCCACCCTATAAAACCAGGCACCAGAATTTTTCACTATGTCGTCAATCTGGTTAAGTACTAAAGATTTAAGACCAAATCAGATGCTTTCAAAATGATTCCCTAAGGCTGACTGTTGTTAGGATACTGGAGTATATCTTGTTCATTTTCCATCTCCTAATCAAGAATCTACTGGGTATATTAAATAGAAAAAGCATGAAGCTATTTGATCCTTCTTTTTTTCTTTAACCAAGACCACACCTAAATAAATCCAGATGATTAAGTGTCCAATATCTCTTTAAAGATCATTAGAGACTATTTTACAATTTCCTGGGCAACGCAATCCATTGTTCTCACTGTAAAGAAACTGTCTAACCCAAGGTCTTTATGTTGCATCCAAAGCCCACTTTCTCTCATCCTCCTAGAGAAGGAAAAAGCAGCTGGTGATCAGCCTCTAAACACCAAAGTTTCATGAGACTACATTAACTATTGTTTTCACTTGACTTTCTTCTGTCTAAATAATCACAATGTCTTTAATGTTGCATGAGTTTATGAAAATCATCTAATCACTGTAGTTGCTCTTTTCTTAGACTTTCCAATGTTCTTTCCTTTAAATCATTAACTGTGGAATGACTGAAAATTGGGGAAAGGTAGCAATGTTTTAGAGGCAATTTTATTTTTGTAAAATTTCCAATTAAGGATATTATAAAAGTTATTGATAAGTTATTGATTGTTACATTCTATCTAAATAGAAGGGGTTAGATTACAAAAGAAAACGGGAGTTAACTTGATTGCATGTCCAAATGCCAGACTAGTGACCTAGTAAATATGGGAAATTGCTGGAGTTGGCCAAAGAAAATGTTACGCATAGCAAAATTTGTTTCATGAGGAACTGAAGTATTCATCAAATCAGTTACGTTCAAAGCAAAGACATGTTTGCATAATGAACAAAAGAGACTTTGGTCAAATAAATAACAATTTAAAGGATACAGAGGAAATTAAGGAATGAAGAAAAATAAGAGATACCTACAGCATGATTGAGTATTGTAGATTGTGGCATTAAAAAAGAACGCAGAGAACGGATTTGAATAAGACTCCACATCCAGCTGACTTTGTGTAACAACTGCACTCTTCTACTTCATGTTAACCTAGGGGAATGGGCTATCCCTAGTTCTTAGTTACCTTATATGGTAAATAGCTATAGGAATGATTGTGTTGAGTTTTGAGCAGGAGGTTATAACAGTACTGCTCAAAACTAATTTATTTAAATTTTAAATTGCAATGTGATTTATCTGAACTCTGAGAGTGAACAAAACACTCCCAACTTTGGTGTTGAGAATGGGGATTTCCTATGGGTTTTATTTGTGCACTCGATTCTGTTCTTATTTTATATATATATACACACACATATATATGTATATTTATTTATTTATTTGGTTGCACCAGGTCTTAGTTGTGGCAGGTGCGTGCCTTAGTTGCAGCTCACCAGCTCCTTAGTTGTGGCATGGGAACTCTTAGTTGTAGCATTAATGTGGGATCTAGTTTCCTGACCAGGGATCGAACCCAGGCCCCTTGTATTGGGAGCATGGAGTCTTATCCACTGTGCCATCAGGGAAGTCCCTGTTTTTATTTTTAAATGATAACATAATGTTGCTGAGTCACGTTCAGTTTTGAATATATATCTAAACAAGTAAGCAGTGTTTTCTCCTAAGAAAATTCCAAAAAGCTAATTCTCCTTCATAATAATATTTCTGCTTGGATGGTCATCTGGAAACATTTTAAAGAATATAATCACCAACTCTAGTCTCAATCTAAAAGGAAAGTACCCTCAAACTAATAACCTAGACTTCCACCTTAGGAAACTAGGAAGAGAAGAGCAAACCGAATCCAAAACAAGCAGAAAAAAGGAAATAATAAAGATTAGAGCAGGAGTTAATAGAGATAGAAAAAAGAAAGAAAAAAAGAAAGGAAGGAAGGAAGGAAAGCAGGAAGAAAGAAAAAATAAATGAAACCAAAAGTTGATTCTTTAAAAAGACCAACAAAGTTGTCAAAACTTAAGCTAGCCTGATCAATAAAAAAAAGAGAGAAGGCTCAAAGTAGTAAAATCAGAAATGAAAGAGGGGACATTACCACCAACCTTACAAAAAAAAAAAAGGATAATAAGGGAATAATATGAACAGTTGTATTCTAACAAATTAGATAACTTAGATTAAAAGAGCAGATACCTAGAAAGACTCAAAAACTACAGGAACTGAATTAAGAAGAAATAGAAAATCTGAATAGACCTATAACAAGAGATTGAATTAGTAATCAAAAACTGCCCATGATATGTCAATGGACATTTAGGTTGGTTCCATGTCCTGGCTATTGTAAATAGTGCTGCAATGAACACTGTGGTGCACGTCTCTTTTTGAATTATGGTTTTCTCAGGGTATATGCCCAGTAGTGGGATTGCTGGGTCATATGGTAGCTCTATTTTCAGTTTTTTAAGGAACCTCCATACTGTTTTCCATAGATATGGCACATATATACAATGGAATATTACTCAGCCATAAAAAGAAATGAAATTGAGTTATTTGTAGTGAGGTGGATGGACCTAGAGTCTGTCATACAGAGTGAAGTAAATCAGAATGAGAAAAACAAATACCGTATGCTAATGCATATAGATGGAATCTAAAAAAACAATGGTACTGATGAACCTAGTTGCAGGACAGGAATAAAGAGGTAGGCATAGAGAATGGACATGATGACATGGGATGGGAGGGCAAAGCTGGGGTGAAGTGAGAGTAGCATCGACGTATATACACTACGGAATGTTAAATAGTTGGCTGGTGGGAAGCAGCAGCATAGCACAGGGAGATCAGCTCAGTGCTTTGCGATGACCTAGAGGGTTGGGATAGGGAGGCTGGGAGGGAGGCTCAAGAGGGAGGGGATGTGGGGACGTGTGTATGGGTGTGGCTGATTCGCTTTGTTGTGCAAATGAAACTAACACGGTATTGTGAAGCAATTATATTCCAATAAAGATAGTATTAAAGGGCTTCCCTAGTGGTGCAGTGGTTAAGAATCCACCTGCCAATGTAGGGGACACGGGTTCGAGCCCTGGTCTGGGAAGATCCCACATGCTGCGGAGCCCGTGCGCCACAACTACTGAAGCCCGTGCACCTAGAGCCTGTGCTCCGCAACAAGAAAAGCCACTGCAATGAGAAGCCCGTGCACCACAACAAAGAGTAGCCCCTGCTCACCACAGCTAGAGAAAGCCCACGTGCAGCAACTAAGACCCAAAGCAGCCAAAAATAAATAAATAAATTTATATTAAAAAAAAAATGGGTAAAGGATTTGGAGACATTTCTCCAAAGAAGAAATATCTTCTTTCATGTGCCAATAAGCACATGAAAAGATGTTCAACATCATTAATCATTAGAAGACAAACAAAACCACAATGAGGGTATACACATACACCAGAATATTACAGAGCCTTAAAAAGGAAGGAAATTTGAACAGATGCTACAACATGGATGACTCTTAAGGATGTTATGCTAGTGAAATAAGCAAGTCAGGAAAAAAACCGAGTACTATATGATTCTACTTATATGAGTTACCTAGAGTAGTCAGATTCATAGAGACAGAAAGTAGAACTGTAACTGCCAGGGGCTAGGGGAGGGGGAATCAGGAGTTATTGTTTAATGAATACAGAGTTTCAGCTTTGCAAGATGAAAAGAGTTCTGTGGATGGGTGATGGTGATGGTACCACAACAATACGAATGTACTTAAGGTCACTGAACTGTACACTCAAAATGGTTAAAATGGCAAATTTTACATTATTTTACCACAATTAAAAAAAATGTGTTCTATAGTTTCCAAATATTTGGGAATTTTCCAGTTTTCTGTTATTGATGGCAGTTTAGTTTCATTATGGTCATAGGAGAACATGCTTTATATGACTGAAATCCTTTTAAATTCATTGATACCTCAAAACAAAACAACAAAAAACCACAATGAGATACCACTTCACACTCACCAGGATGGCTATAATAAAGAAGACAGACAATAACAATTGTTGACAATTCGGAGAAATTGGAATTCTCATGCATTGATAGTGGGACTGTAAAATGGTGCAGCTGCTTTGGAAAACTGCTTTGGCAGTTCCTCAAAAAGTTATACATGGAGTTATCATGTGACCCAGCAATCTACTCCTAGGTATCTATACCCAAGGGAATTGAAAACAATGTTTACATAAAAACAGGTACATAAATGTTCACAGCATCATTATTTATAACAGCTAAAAAGTAGAAACAACCTAAATGTCCATGAATTGATGACTGGATATATACAATGTGTTATATCCATACAGTGGAATATTTTTTTAAACAATTATTTTATTATTTATTTATTTGGCCACACTGCAAGGCTTGTGGGATCTTAGTTCCCCAACCAGGGATTGAACCCAGGCCCTGGCAGTGAAAGTGCCGAGTCCTAACCACTGGACCGCCAGGGAATTCCCTATACAATGGAATATTACCCAGCCATAAAAAGAAATGAAGTACTGATATAAGCTACAACATGGATAAATCTTGAAAACATGTCAAGTGAAAGAAGCCAAACACAAAAGGCCACATATTGTATGATTCCATTTATATTAAATGTCCAGAATAGGCAAATCCATAGAGATAGAAATGAGGTTAGTGGTTGCCAGGGGCTGGGGGGATGAAGAGTGAGTTTTAATGGGTGTGGGGTTTCTTTTTGGGGTGATAAAATGTTCTGGAATTAGTGTACATCTTTATGAATACTAAAAAACCACTGTATTATACACTTTTAAAAAAATAAGTTTATTAATTATTTATTTATTTATTATTATTTCTGGCTGCGTTGGGTCTTCGGTGCTGTGTGTGGGCTTTCTCTAGTTGCAGCGAGCAGGGGCTACTCTTTGCTGCGGTGCGCAGGCTTCTCATTGCAGTGGCTTCTCCTGTTGTGGAGCACGGGCTCTAGGCACGCGGGCTTTGGTAGTTGTGGCTCGTGGGCTCTAGAGCACAGCCTCAGTAGTTGCAGTGCACAGGCTTAGTTGCTCTGCAGCATGTGGGATCTTCCCGGACCAGGGCTCGAACCTGTGTCCCCTGAACTGGCAGGCGGATTCTTAACCACTGCACCACCAGGGAAGACCTGTATTATACACTTTAAAAGGGTGAATTTTAAAAAAATATTTATTTATTTAATTAATTAATTAATTTATTTTTGGCTGCGTTGGGTCTTAGCTGCCTTAAGCGGGATCTTCGTTGCAGCGCAGGGGCTCTTCGTTGCGGTGCGCGGGCTTCTCTTTAGTTGTGGCGTGCGGGCTCCAGAGCACGTGGGCTCTGTAGTTGTGGTGCACGGGCTCAGTAGTTGCGGCGAGTGGGCTTAGTTGCCCCGCGGCATGTGGGATCTTAGTTCCCCGACCAGGGATCGAACCCATGTCTCCTGCATTGGAAGGTGGATTCTTAAACACTGGACCACCAGGGAAGTCCCAAAAGGGTGAATTTTATGGAATGTGAATTATATTCCAACTTTAAAAAAAAATCCCTTTAAGTATTCTCATCACTCATTCTAGGAGTGATGGAATTTAATTAAGAGGCTAGATGATATCAACACATAAAAAGACTGTAGCAGGGGCTTCCCTGGTGGCGCAGTGGTTGAGAATCTGCCTGCTAATGCAGGGGACACGGGTTCGAGCCCTGGTCTGGGAAGATCCCACATGCCGCGGAGCAACTAGGCCCGTGAGCCACAACTACTGAGCCTGCGCGTCTGGAGCCTGTGCTCCGCAAGAAGAGAGGCCACGATAGTGAGAGGCCCGCGCACCCCGATGAAGAGTGGCCCCCGCTTGCCGCAACTAGAGAGAGCCCTAGCACAGAAACGAAGACCCAACGTAGCAATCAATCAATAAATAAATCTTAAAAAAAAAAAAAAAGACTGTAGCAAAACAAAATAATTGTTAAAATGAACACATATAATAAAATGATTATAAGTAGTCAAGAATAAGCTACAAGTCTAATTAAGGGGAAAAAAGGATGACATTTTCCTTGCAGTTTTCCAAATCAATATTTGTTTTTCTGCATTCTTTTATTCTCTCTTTAAATTGAGGGGTGGGAGGCGCAGTAGAGAAAGATGGAGTATACTGCCATCTGGTCCTTTTCGCTCAACAACTTTAATTAATCTTTGAGGCTGCCACCTCCATTTACTAAATCACAGGAACTTACCATACATAATTGGTAGCAAAGCTAATTGGAACATAGCTCTTGCTATGACTTTCAGTAATTCTTTATTTCCAACAGGCACTTTATATATGAGCATGAAACAGGAGGAAATGATTTGCAAGTAACTGGAAAAAGAGATAGTGATATTTAACATTCATATTTCAAAGATTCAGGTTTGAATTTTAAGTACCACAGTCCCAGGAATGTGACACGTGGCAAGTTCTGCAGTCTTAACTCAGTATCTTTGGGGTTGGAGATACATTGGGAAGGCAATAGCCTGATACCCCTCTATAGAAGACAGAAGGCAAACTGAGATTGCATCTGTGTGTGCCCACTGAGGGAGGATTAGTGATATTAAGACAGAGGCTGTCAATAGTTTGTTCATCCCCTCAACTACTCCCTAATATCAAATAGGAATACCAGGCTCCATGTTTAATGTTACCATTACTTACCCTGGAATGGATAAAGTATTTTCATTAGAAAAGCTTCACTTGGAAAAGGTAATTGTTCTTTAAAAGCTAAAATGAGTGGAAAGGAATTACATAGGGGAATGGGAGAGGTTGAAAAAGGAAAGAGGTCTGAAGAAAATGCAGCAGCTGCAGAGCAAGCAATTAAATGTCACAGGTTCACTTAAATGCCATCTCTTTGATCAATGTTAACTTTCCTACAAGAATTGTGACTTGGTTTGATGATGCCACAACAGGGAGAACTGGGGAAGCCCTCTATTCCCCTTTGGAAAAGAGAAGCTCATCCGTATGTGTCTAGGTACTCAAGTACCACTGTTAGAAAAGACCAATAGTAACAGTAGACAAATTTTCCATTTGCATTGTGTTTTACCCACTGCAAAGCATTTTCATACCCATTGTTTTACAAACCACCTCTTTGCCAGCCAGCTACCAAATAGAAAGCTTCTCCAATGCATATTTTTCAGGAACATGTCTCTTGTTCCCATGCTCATAACCTAGGTATGTCCCCAAAGCCTGTAAGCCACATACCTGAGTGTACTTGCGGAAAAACACACCTTGCACTTTCCCAAAAACTTCATAATCCACTGATATCAGGGTGTCCCCTTCTGCCATACTCATGCTCAGACCTGTCAGAGACCATGAAAGCAGAAAAGTAAAGGACTCATTATCCTATTCCCGGGCCCCCAATCCTGAGGCAGAAAGGGTCACACACACACCTCTCCATCGTTAACCACTGTGACCTCTCCCTGACCTTAAGGTGCCAGTACTTCGAAGTAAGCGGTCACGTGTAAGCGCGGGTGTGTGAAGTTAACAGGAAGACACCCGGGCAAGGGAGCCCACAGAGGCCTCTTTTGGGGCAATTACCTGCTTATCCAGTTACATCCCTACACCCATCCCCGGTCCCGCTCCCTCTCCATCCCTCCCTCTTCCCACGCGAACCTGGCTTCCGCGCCCCTACCAGAATGCCCTCCTATTAATATTTTAGGGCTAATCGAACTGATGGGCACGCCCCGGGGCCCTGTCCCAGGCTCACCCTCCTCGTCTTCCTCTCCGGTGGACTACCCCGGAGACCACCAGGCCAACGGTGCCCCCGGTTGCGTAACCGCCGCGCCCGGTAGCTTAGAACGCGGCTCCTCCTTCGCTGTCTCTCATGCCCATCACCTCCGCCGGCCAATCACACACGGAGCGCTCAGCCCAGAGCCCGCCCAGAGGGTGGGATTTCGGGACGCCAGTGTCTAGTAGCTCCAGAGCCTCCGATTGGCAGGGGGGCGGGATCTGTCCAGGGTCTCGGCTACGGTACTGCAGACCGAGCCCTCACCCCACCTCGGTCGCTAAGCGCACGCCTTTTTTCATTTTCTCGCGGGGATAAAGACAAAGACGAAGAAACACTTGAGATAAATCCAATCATTCTGTAAATATTTACTGAGAGCCTCTGTGTGCCAGGCACAGTTCTAGGTGGTTGACATACGTTAATGAACAAAAAGGATCCCTGGACCGGAGGAGATTAAATTCTGGAGACAGATGATAAACACTAAACATCATAAACAAACAAACAAACAAACAAATTAAATAGAAGACATACAACTTTTCTGCCCTTTTTCTCAGTTCTCCTCCAATTCTGAGTCATGCCTAAGTCTGGAATTGGTAGCAGCGGAGATAAGTGTATAGGAGGTCCCAGTGGAGGTTATTTCTCCCTTTGTGATTCTGGAAGCGGCCCACCAGAGTCTACATTACTAAGAAAACTACAAACAATGCTTATCTAAAGCAATCAATCCATCAATCACAAGCACAAGCAAAATAACCCATAATCACAACTGAATCAGTCAATCTAAGCCAAGTGACCAAGTTGCATGAATTTCTTTTGGGAGAAGGGAATTGTCAAGGGGAGTTGTGGGTGATGATTGTTAAAAATAGGGTCACCTTGCACCTATGGTCAACTAATCTATGACAAAGGAGGCAAAGATATACAATGGAGAAAAGACAGTCTCTTCAATAAGTGGTGCTGGGAAAACTGGACAGCTACATGTAAAACAATGAAATTAGAACACTCCTTAACACCATACACAAAAATGAACTCAAAATGGATTCGAGACCAAAATGTAAGACCAGACACTATAAAACTCTTAGAGGAAAACATAGGAAGAACACTCTTTGACATAAATCACAGCAAGATCTTTTTCCATCCACCTCCTAGAGTAATGGAAATAAAAACAAAAATAAACAAATGGGACCTAATGAAACTTCAAAGCTTTTGCACAGCAAAGGAAACCATAAACAAGACGAAAAGACAACCCTCAGAATGGGAGAAAATATTTGCAAATGAATCAACGGACAAAGGATTAATCTCCAAAATATATAAACAGCTCATTCAGCTCAATATTAAAGAAACAAACAACCCAATCCAAAAATGGGCAGAAGACCTAAATAGACATTTCTCCAAAGAAGACATACAGATGGCCAAGAAGCACATGAAAAGCTGCTCAACATCACTAATTATTAGAGAAATGCAAATCAAAACTACAATGAGGTATCACCTCACACCAATTAGAATGGGCATCATCAGAAAATCTACAAACAACAAATGCTGGAGAGGGTGTGGAGAAAAGGGAACCCTCTTGCACTGTTGGTAGGAATGTAAATTGATACAGCCACTATGGAGAACAATATGGAGGTTCCTTAAAAAACTAAAAATAGATTTACCATATGATCCAGCAATCCCACTTCTGGGTGTATACCCAGAGAAAACCATAATTCAAAAAGACACATGCACCCCAATGTTCATTGCAGCACTATTTACAATAGCCAGGACATGGAAGCAACATAAATGCCCACCAACAGACAAATGGATAAAGAAGGTGTGGTACATATATACAATGGAATATTACTCAGCCATAAAAAGGAACGAAATTGAGTCATTTGTTGAGACGTGGATGGATCTAGAGACTGTCATACAGAGTGAAGTGGGTCGGAGGGAGAGAAACAAATATCGTATATTAACGCATGTGTGTGGAACCTAGAAGAATGGTACAGATGAGCCGGTTTGCAGGGCAGAGGTTGAGACACAGATGTGGAGAGCGGACATATGGACACCAAGGGGGGAAAACTGCGGTGGGGTGGGGATGGTGGTGTGCTGAATTGGGTGATGGGGATTGACATGTATACACTGATTTGTATGGGATTGATGATTAATAAGAACCTGCAGTATAAAAAAACAAACAAACAAAACAACTAATACTAAACTTTCATTGGGTTACCTGTATGGAAATATGTTAATATAAATGTTTCAGACATTATGTGAAATTTCTAAAAATCTTATATGTTCTGGTATAATGTTATAAGTCATAATTCTAGTTATTACTTTAAAATGTATATCTCAGAAAAAACTAAATTTCCTTGTCAATTGCAAAAAAAAAAAAAAAAAAATAGGGTCACCTTATAGATAACTAATGAGAACATACTGTATAGCACAGGGAACTCTACTTAATGCACTGTGGTGACCTAAATGGGAAGGAAATTCAAAAAAGAGGGGACATATGTATATGTATAGCTGATTCATTTTGCTGTACAGTAGAAACTAACACAACACTGGAAAGCAACTATACTCCAATAAAAATTAATTTAAAAAAAAAGTAGGGTCACCTTGAAGGCATTTGAATACAGATACCCTTAAGATTAAGAATGTGTATGAAGGAAAACTGTGGTGTTTATTGTTGCTCTTTGGAGTGCTTGTGTACCTTACATCCCTTCATAACATAAGACTCCATTTGTGAACATGCCAGGTTGGCAGACTTGGCAAGGTGAGATGGCTTTGCAATGGAAGCCATGGAGATTCATTATTCCATTAGTTCCCCACTACAAAGTGAGGATCCAGATCCTGGAGAATCATATAACCTCAGTGCTGGCATTGGGGTGGGAGTGGGGTGGGAAGCTGAACTGAATTGTTACGCTTGGTAATATTTGAAAATAATGCTGAACAGAGTAACTGGCTGATGTTATTTAAAATTTATTTTTTAAAAACTAGTTTCTCTGTAGAATTAACCTATTGAGTATCTACTATGTATATACACTGCAGGATATACAAAGATGGATGGTATATCATCTTTGCCCTCAAAGAGTTTTTTATTTAGTGTAAGGGACAAATACGCGTGCAAATGATGACAATACAATGCACAACATGCTAATTCAATTCCACAAGCATCCATTGAGAGCTCATCATGAGCCAGCCCTGTGCTATAACAAGGACAGAAAATATTATGAGAACACAAAGGAGCAAAGAGATTCATTCTGGCTGGGAAGACTGGGAAAGCATTCTTGGCGGAACCAACATATTACCCAAGGTTACACAACCACAAACAGTAAGTGATGGAGCTGGGATTTAGTTCCAAGCAGTCTGAGTACAGAACCTACTCCCATGAATGCTATGCTCCGCCACCTCCCAGTACGTGGAGCTTGGAGTAAGGCCACTGAGGTAAGAAAGAGCAAGTAGTCAGGTGTGGCTGGACCAGGGTTTCTCAACCCTGGCTGCACATTAGGACCTTGGGGAAAGCTTTGTAAAATACTGATACCCAGGCCTCACTCCCAGAAATTGCTTTCCAGGTAGTCCTAAAGCACAGCCAAGGTTCAGATGCCCTGGGCTAGCCTCTGGGGAGGCAAGACTGGAAAGGTAGGCTGGACCTAATCTGGCAAGCTGAAATACCATGCTAAGTTACCCTTTTCAACTTTATCCTATAGGTAAAGAAGAAGCCACTGGGTAGGAGAATTATGGGGTCAGAAGTATTCAGGATAATTATTCTGGCAGCAGCCAGAAGGATAGGTTTGGGGAGCAGATGAATAGCAGTTAGGAGAGTGGTGCCATCCCAGTGAGAAGTGAGGAAGAAACTCACCTAGGGTTGTAGAAATGTAAAGGAGGGGACATATATGAGACATCGCAGAGCAACTTCAACAGAGCCTGCTGACCAGTTAGAGAGAGGGGGTGACAAAGTGGGAGGAGTAGAAGATAACTGATGCTTTCAGCATGAGAGGGAACACTGGAGAAGTAGATTGGGGAATGCGGAGGTGTTCACAACTTCGTTTTCAGTCATATTGAGTTTGAGTTTCCTGAGGAACATTCATGTGCAAGTGCTACATGGGAATTTGGAAATTTGAGTCCGTAATTAAGGAGAGAGAACTAAGCTAGATATCATTTAAACATAGGTGAGACCTGAAATTTCAGCATTTGGCTGAAATCATTAAGGAAGAGAATGTCTGAAACTACATTTATATGAGAAATACGAGGGCCTTGGAGAACATCTACATTTGGGGGGCAGGTGAGGAAAAGACATAAATGCAAGGACATGAAAGAAGAAACCAAGAAGGCACACAGGAGCAAGTGAGAAGAGAGTTCCAACAGAGAGAAAAATCAATGTCAAATGAGTAGGCCGAAGAAATAGCAGTTTTTGTCTTTAGGGTCATTGGAAGGTCACTGGTAGCCTAGCAGTTAAATAAAGCGGACAGAGGGGAACCAGACCACAATGGACTGGACAATGAGGGGGAGTCGAGGAAGTGGGGGCAGGAAATGTACAGTTTTCTATTAAGAAGTGGAGAAGAGGAGAAAGGAATGGGACCCTAAGGTGAAAGGTGTGGTCAAGGGAAATGAGGCTTTTTTTGCAGGGCAAAGTTAAGCATATTTTAAAACCACAGAAGAGTGTGTGGATAGATATAACTTGAAGTTATCAAGATGCAGGGGTAAAGTGAGTCAATTCCTGGAGGGTACTGAAAGGGACTAAGTCAAGAGAACTCAAGGAAAGACAAAGATTCTTCTTCCTCATAAAAAAGAGGGAAAGAAGTCAAGACGGAGGGAGGCACCCTGGGAAATTCTGCCAGGCTGGAGGGGAGCTTCTGGAGTTGATGACAGGCAAGCCCCATGCTGAGATAATTGGGACCTTGAGAAGAGTTGGAAATATCTGGAAATGCATACATAGAGAAGGCAGTGGAGAGTCAACTAGGAAAGAAAACGAGGCATAAAAGGACTGCCTTGGAGCACCACCAAGGCATTTCTTTATAACATGTAAAAGCTGTATTATGACATGTTGAAGTATTAACACCGACCACTGCTGTCTGTATTATTTTCCATGTGCATGAATCTTTTAAGTAGTTACAGGGAAAAAAGTAAGTTGCCTGTTCCAAAGAGCTTACACAAATGAATTTAAGTATGAAGACAAACTCTCTTCTGATGTTAGCAAGTTATGGAGTATCTTTAGCGCTGAAACCAGGCTATACTGAGCATTTTCGATCTGGTAGTGAACTTTATTATCATTACACTTGTCTGAGTCATTCTTGGGCCCTAAGAAGAGAGGGCCAGAGCTACCACGTGAGAGTAAAACATTATATCAAAATAATTAGATTGGCTACAAAAACTTCCCCCCTTCTGCGTAGCAAAACCTAGCCGAGTTGCTAAAATTTGACGCAAGCTACAAACTATTTGCGACGAAAAGCATGGAGAGATAGTATACAGCCGTACCTGGGGCCCGTACAAGGCAGCCGAACGTGCTAAGAAAGGCTATCAGCAGGCCCACTCCCGCTAAGGGGGCAGACACCGGAATCCTGCGGCAGAATGACTTGAGGGCACATCTAGGCGCTCCGTCTTTTGCCAGAGAAGGGCACACCCCAGGATCTGAGACCATCGCTCTGAGAAAAATCCAAGCTCTTTGATGGAGCCCCAGAAAAGCCTCTCCCACCCCATTCCCCCGTCCCCTAAGGGAAGAGCTGGACGGAGCTGCAGAGTTGGCGGGACACCGGGTCAAGCGACACTCTGGTCGACCGCGCCCGCGCCCGGGGCGGCGCCCGGTGGTGTGCGGACTGCGCTTGCGCACGCCTCACCCACCCACCCACCGTGGAATTCGCGGCGAGGCGGGGCTGGGCGCCCACGCTCTCCCGTCTCCAGGCAACCGAAAAAACAGAGGCTGAGAGCGCCTGCGCGGCCGTCGGTGGAGGTAGGGTGTGTGGTCAGGACAACTAAGTCCTGGGGTTTCCCCTGAGTAGGAGCTGTCCTCGAGAGCCTCAGGTACGCGGAAGGGCGGGAAGACATGGGGTCAGCAGCTCGACCTCCCAAGGGCCCGACAGACTGAAGAGCGAGGGCTTGTCCCCAAAGCGGAGTCTCCAGTAGAGGCTTCCCGGCTGAGCCCTCCGGGACAGAATGCGACTTAGGCGTTCCGGATCTAAAACCCGTGGCGGCCAGATCAGGTGGTCCCCGCCTCTCAGATTACAGACCTTCTGCCATCTGTGCCGCGGGGACTCCTTGGGTGAGGGTTTGCCAGCCAGGCACCTGCTGCAGGCCCTGAGCTGCAGCAGCTGTGCTCTTTGGGGTCAAGCATTGTTCCAGCAGGAGGGAAGCCCCGAGAACTCTTTGTGCCAGTCACTTACCAATGGGCCGCAGTTTTCTCACCTATAAAATGATGGGGCTAGACTCGGAGTCCTAAGGTCCCTAAATTCGAGTCCTGTAACTCTGAGAGAACCCCTCAGTTTACGGGTGAAGTAACTGGAGCCAGCGAGGGGAAGCTGCTTGTCCTGTGTCACAGGCCTAAAAACTGACTTTCAGTCCAATAGCTCTTTCCACCTGCTACGGAGTATGCTGTGTATGGCAGAGGCTGGTACTGATGCAAAGGAAAGCCAGGTGACAGGAACACCTGTATCACATTCCTTTTTCTATCCTCAGGACCTAATAAGCACCCGCAAGACATAATAAGTGTTCACCAAATGTTTATTGAGTGAAAGCTCTGGCAGACCCAGCACCACTGTCCCTAAAAAGTCTAAGGGAAAATGTGGGTAGGACAAATGTAGTAACAGTTTACTTTAGCAGCCGAGGTGAACCTCAGACAAACTCCTCACATATGTCTGGTTTAAATCTCCCCTAGGCTTCAGTCCATGCCCTGAATGGCTGGTCTCCAATTGGCACTGCCTCTGCCTGTGGGCATTATGCTCCCACATAATAAAACAGAAGCTCCAGAGCTCCACTCAGCTAAGCAAGACCCCTCTGAAAAAGGTGACTCTTCCCAGCGGTCCTCTATGGGGCACCCGAGGAACAATTTCCAGCAGAAGCTTTTGAGCAACCAAGAGCTGATGCTGGATAATCTCTACACTCACCCCAAATGGAACACCTGCACGAAAGCCCGGAGCTACTCCTATCCCCGCTGTGCTGGAATCAGCCAGCAAGATTCAAGAAGCAATCCCCAGGGCCAAGCAAAGTGTTTGTTTTACTCACCAGGCCCTCAATCCCGGTATCCCAAAGCAAATAACCAGGAATTCATCTCCTTTACGAAGAAGCGAGTTGGGGTGGACCGGGCATACCCACTGAAACCTGTGTTTCATAGGAAGCCCCATAGTACAGGTGAGGCTGGCACTGATGGGAACCAGAATGTCTCTCCAAGACCCCCTGAGCCAAGAAAGTTTTCATACAGTAGCTTTGGTTCAAGGAACTGGGTGAATTCATCTGTGGTTGGTACAGTTGCTGCCAGTCAGGAGGACAGGGTCATGGCAAACCCCAACAGGATGGAGTGGACGCAGATCCAAAGACTAGAAGCTGCAGGGGAGAGTTTAGAGGAGGAAATCCGCAGAAAACAGACTCTTCTGAGGGAAAAGCTGAAGAAGACAGAGGAGGAACTCCGAAGGATCCAGAAGGAAAAAGAACAGGCTGAGGAAAACGAAAAAAGAGAGCTACAGAGAATGGTACTCCCCAGGAGGAGAGTTAAAGGCAACAGCAATACCACATACAAACCTATCTTCTCCCCAGAATTCATGTCTGAGGAGGTCTTCAGTAGAGACACGGGAGAGGATGAAACTTGGGGACGGTCTCAAGAAAATTCTAGTCCATTCCAGTTCTCTGATTATGGAATTCAGAAGCTCAGAAGGGAAAGACTGGTGGCAAGCAATAACAACATCCGAGACCGATTCTCAGGGCGATTGAAGGAGACGTTTTCTCAAGCTTCAGAAGCGCCACTCAGTGCTTTGCGGAGGTCCACCAGCAATTCTAGCTCGTCTAGGGCACCACACTCCTCGGGCTCCAGCTGTTCCACTGAAGAGCCAGAACTGGGCGAGTGCAGCCACTGTGGCCGAAAGTTTCTCTTGCTCAGGCTGGAGAGACACTCCAACGTCTGCCGCAGGATGCAGAGTTCCAAGAGGAAAGTGTTTGATTCCTCCAGGGCCCGGGCCAAGGGCACAGAACTAGAGCAGTACTTGAACTGGAAGGGACCAGCCTCAGTCAAGGTAACAAGGGCCTTATGGATTTGCCTTGAGTGGGGATCATTTTAAGAGCCTCTTATATCCTCATCCATTTTCTTTAAAAAAATTTCATGTGTCATATAGGGAGAAAGTGAGAATTAACGTTTGATTTATTGATTACTACTGTGTGCCAGTCACAGTGATGGGAGCTTTTCATATGATCCTCACCACAACCCTGTGAAGATTTCATTATCTTTTATCAGTTCAAAAATCAAGTGTCAGAGAGGTTAACTTGCTTGAGATCACAAAGTCTTAAATGACAGTCAGCATATAAATCTGGGTCAGAATTACTCCAAAAATCTAGACTTAAAAAATATATGTCCTTTTGATTATAAAAGTAATAAACACTTACTTTAGAAAATTTAAGAGAATGAAAAATATAAAGAAAATATTATGAAGCATTTCACTACCCTGAGAGAATTCTTCGCTCTCTGCAATATATTCTGCTACCTCCCAAGATTAGGACTTGCTACCACTCCTATAACTGTATCTATTTTTTCAAGATTGGCTAATTTTGATATAC
This sequence comes from Balaenoptera ricei, assembly GCF_028023285.1. Taxonomy (NCBI): domain Eukaryota; kingdom Metazoa; phylum Chordata; class Mammalia; order Artiodactyla; family Balaenopteridae; genus Balaenoptera; species Balaenoptera ricei. The sequence goes on from NC_082640.1 coordinate 160,745,220, forward strand.
CTTCTTAGTAAATACATGAAACACAATTGTTTGGAATTCTTTTTCTCCCCATTTAGAGCGTAAACACCTTAAAGTTAGAGGACTTTATTTTTTAAATAATTTTTATTGGAGTATAGTTGATTTACAATGTTGTGTTCGTTTCAGGTGTACAGCAAAGTGGATCAGTTATACGTATATATATATATATCCACTCTTTTTTAGATTCTTTTCCCATATAGGTCATCACAGAATATTGAGTAGAGTTCCCTGTGCTATACAGTAGGTCCTTGTTAGCTATCTATTTTATTTTTTATTTTTTAAAATTTATTTTTGGCTGCGTTGGGTCCTCATTGCTGCGCACGGGCTTTCTCTAGTTGTGGCGAGCAGGGGATACTCTTCGTTGCGGTGCACAGGCTTCTCATTGCAGTGGCTTCTCATTGCGGAGCACGGGCTCTAGGCACGCGGGCTTCAGTAGTTGTGGCACGTGGGCTCAGTAGTTGTGGCTCGTGGGCTCTAGAGCGCAGGCTCAGTAGTTGTGGTGCATGGGCTTAGCTGCTCCGTGGCATGTGGGATCTTCCTGGAGCAGGACCCGAACCCGTGTCCCCTGCATTGGCAGGAGGATTCTTAACCACTGCACCACCAAGGAAGTCCAGTTATCTATCTTATATACAGTAGTGTATATATCTCAATCCCAATCTCCCAATTTATTCCCCCCCAGCACTCCCTCCTGGCAACCACAAGTCAGTTCCCTACGTCTGTGACTCTATTTCTGTTCTGGAAACAAGCTCATTTGTACCATTTTTTTTTTTTTAGATTCCACATATAAGTGATATCATGATATTTGTCTTTCTCCGTCTGACTTACTTCACTCAGTATGACAATCTCCAGGTCCATCCATGTTGCTGCAAATGGCATTATTTCATTCTTTTTTATGGCTGAGTAGTATTCTATTTGTGTATATATACACCACATCTTCTTTATCCATTCATCTGTCAATGGAAATTTAGGTTGTTTCCATGTCTTGGCTACTGTAAATAGTGCTGCTATGAACACTGGGGTGCATGTATCTTTTTGAATTATGGTTTTCTCCAGATATATGCTCAGAAGTGGGATTGCTGGATTAGAGGACTTCATCTTTGGTGAACATTCCTAGATGCAGAAAAATGTTGTAAAAAGTGACTTTGAGACACTTCCATACATTTGGGGGAACTTCATAGGCACATTTGGACAGTCAGATCTGGAGAAGATTGGTGAAGCTTCTACCACCTTGTCAAGGTTATAACACTGGGGTTGTAAATGAGTGTTTCTCAAAGTGTGGCATGCTGACATGCATTTTTTATTTCAGTAATTGTAATGTGTATTAGAAAAGTAAAACATAGTAAGCCCTTGATTTCTAGGAATCATGAATTTAAAGAAAAATAGTAAGGGGGATGAAGTGAAAGTGGTATGCAAATGATCAAAATGTGGGAAAGCCTAGACCACATGATCTCAGAGCCCCGTCCAGCTCTGAGTCTCGTAAACTATGAGAGTGTTATTCTATTTTCATTTCCTTCCAACCCTCCCACTGCCACGCTAGCACCTCTTGTCCGTTAGCACTTTACAGTTTACGTGTGTATTTGCGGGGCCTTTAAAAACTCACGCTTATGTGGTGGCTGTTAAGAGAAGTCTTTTGCAGTTAGTTATTTCTTTCAGTACGATATGGGAGATCACTACAAGAAAGTCCTTTCCATGTTTAGCGACCCTCTCCCTGAAATCCGGTTTCCAACGAGAAGTCAACATTTTGCCCTTGCAGATAATGAGATGATCATCAGTTTCTGTTCTTTCCTGTTTTCTTTCTGGTCAACCCAATAATCCACTGGGGTATTCTCTGTCCCACTATAGTGGTTTATTTCTGGCCAGAACCTAAAAGAATCTTGTGTTTCTTAAATTCCCAAATACAGTAGCAATAAAGCAAAAAAAAAAAAAAAAAAAAAAAAGAAAGAAAGGGTTTCTGAGATCAGATGCCCTAGCTTTGTGGAAACTAGTTTGAGGAAATATGTTGCATTGAGGACATCAAGGCAGAAAGGATCTGGATTGAGATGGACTCCTCTCCTTGGACTGTCCCAAGTTCTATTCCAAAGCTTTGTGCCTTTGTAAACTGAGTGGTTTGTGTCTCTCTGTTATTCCTTCAGTGTACTTGCAAGAACAGGTGATTTTTCTTTTATCCTTTAATATTCACATAACTTCCAGCAGACTCATACTCTTGTCTCTCTACTAGACCTTATGTATTTGAGCATAGAGACTATATCTTTGTGCTTTGTGATTAATAAGTGTTAATTGAATAAACTTCAATACAATGAAGAATTAAAGTATAAGTATCATATAGTTGAGGAACTTTCCCCTAATTCAATTCTAAAGGTTCCTAGATACCATCTCTAACACTCTGATTCTCTTGCCTTGTCTGTTTCAGTAAGATTTTCCTGATGGATCCTTCCTTTTCCTTTGATAACAACTCTTCCTATATTCATCACCAAGCAGCTACTTGCTTGCTTTCTTTTTTCTTCTTTATAAAATTAATTTTATTTTCATCTAAGCAGTATTTGAATACATTTAAAAAATCATGTAGTACTAAGTGACCTGTAATGCAGATCAACAGTATTTTGCCTCATCCCTCTCTGGCCCCTCATCTAGCTCCCACAGGCAGTTCTGATAGATGACTCTTCTGGTATGCATTTCCATATTTCTAAATAATATACTTATTTGCTTGATTTATCAATTTTGCACATTATCCGTTGACCTCCTCTTATGGACACTCTGGGTTCATATCCCCTCTCCTCCCACTTTTCTCCTTCCCTTATCCTTCCATTGTAGTGAAATCACAGTTTTGGGTTAAACCAGTAGTCAGCTATTTATGTGATAATAACCACATAAATTTTGTTCACTGCTGAGTGAACAGATTCTGCCCCTGCCCACATGCGCCCAGAGTTAATAATTGACCCATGTTTTAATTTGCTTGGTTTCCTACATACCTAACTCTATTTTTTTTCCCCTGAATGATCTGCCCAGTATCAGACACCTGTTAATGTTTTTCTATCAGTTTGACTTTTTTTTATTCTGGAACCTCCATCCCACCATTCTTTTTCTTCCTGCTCCAGTCCAGACTGGTTCTTCTCCAGGCCTGGTGCAGACCTGTTGTTTGGAACTTCTCCCTGCTTCTCTCCTGTTTCCAGCATCCTGTGTCTTCCTTTTTCTTGCTTTACTCTTTGCTTTGCTGAAGCTTTATTAAGAAAGGTGCATGGGAGGCATATTTTTTGTCTTGGGATGAATTAAAATATCTATATAATAGCTTTATTTTTGATTGATGAATTGGCCAGGTAGAGAATTCTAGCTGGAAAATTATTTTCTGTTAGAACTTTTATGGCATTTCCCCACTAGCTTTTAGCATCCAATGTTACTGTTGAGAAATCTAATACCATTTTGATTTCTGCTCCATTATATGAAACCTATAGATTTTTTTCGTTTTCTTAAAGCTTATAGGATTCTCTCTTTATTCTGAAATTCTACAATGATCGTGTTGGATAGTGGGTAGGCCATTTCAATCTCAAGGGTAGTGATATTTATTTCTAGGAATGTTTATTGTCTTCTTTCTTTAATAATTTCCTCCTTGTGCTTTCTGTTTTTGGAACTCCTGTTAGTCAGTGTTGGACTTTCTAGATTGACTTCCTAATTTTCTAATCTTTTCTACTTTCCATCTTGATCCTTTTTCCCATTCTACGTAACTTTTCCGACATTATTTTACAACAGTTCTATTTTTATTTTTAGCTATCACAGTATTAATTTATAATAGTTCTTTCTGGTTCTCTCATTCCTTTTTCATAGTATACATATTCTTGTTCCATAGATAAAATCTCTTCTAACACTCCTTGTTGATATTATGATTTTCTGTAAAAAAATTTCTTCTGCTACCTGCCTTGTTGCTACTTCCTGAGTGTGTATGCATGTGTGTTCATGTACTTGTTTGGTCTCTTCCTTGTTAGAGCTTTACTGACTGTCCGTTCATATTTAAGCTTAAGTGGGGCTTGTTGACTGAGGGCTTTCGTATTAGGGTTATCAAACAGTGAGCCTTTTAATTGGGGTCCCTCAGAATCAGCATCTCACCTTTTCTCTCAACTGCTTGGTGCATCCAGAGAACTCTTGCCTCCTATGAGGGTACCTGTGTCTGGTACTCTGGGAGCTGAGTCGGGGAAGGAAGCTGACCGTTAATTCCACAATACATTGTGTACACTTGCCCTTAATCTCCATTTTCAGCCCCTAGATTAACCCTGTTCTCCACTGTGCCTGGATGTCCTGAGTCTGAAACCTGTCTGGTTCAATTTCTCCAGAGAGGGTGCTGGAAGTGTTGGACACTTGGATGTGCAAGGTGGAGAGGAGCCCTGGGAGCCAACCTGTTCTCCGCCCTGTACCTCCCCCTTCCCACTACCTGTATTTCCAAGCACTGAGCCTCTCAGGGGTTCTGCTGGGAAATACAGCTTGCCTCTCAGTACTATCCGCCCTTGCAGGCCCTTAGTTTAAGTCAGCGGTCCCCAGACTTTTTGGCACCAGGGACCGGTTTCGTGGAAGACAATTTTTCCACGGATGGGGCAGGGAGGGGGATGGTTCAGGCGGTAATGCGAGTGATGGGGTAGCAGCAGATGCAGCTCCGCTTGCTCGCTTGCCCGCCGCTCACCTCCTCCTGTGCGGCCCGGTTCCTAACAGACAGCGGTCCAGAACCAGTCTGCAGCCCCGGGGGCGTTGGGTGTTGGCTGGTTTAAGTGCCTCCAGTCTGGCAAGTCAGTTATCATTGTTGCTTCTTTCCTGTTCTCTTTGACCTTAATTTCCTGTCATTCTAACGGAGACTCAGGAAGGGGATGAGATAGACACCAAGTTAAATGATCAGTCTTCCTTCAATTTACAGGCTGAACCTCCTTGGAAGAGCAACTGGAAACAGAAGCACGAATCTTTCATCCGTACCCTCCGTCAGGCTCGAGAGGTCCAGCAGGTAATTGCCAAGGGTGGAAACCCCTCCGACCTGCCTCCCATCCTGCCTGCAGAAAATCCAGACTATATTCAGTGTCCTCACTGTAGCCGCCACTTTGCTCCCAAGGTGGCAGAGTGGCACATTCCTAAGTGTAAGACCATCAAGAACCGCCCTCTGCCTCCAAGGAAGCACTGCAGTTGAGCAGACAGCAGTGGAAACCTCCTCGATAGTCCAGAAGGCTCTGCTTCTCTTCAGCAGTAAATGGGAGTAGACTAGTTTGATGCAGAGCAGAAAGAACTACAACTTTTACATCTCCCAGGTCTGCCTGCAGAGCTGAAATCGGTGAAGAGAGAGAGCCCCATTGCTAAGCAGCAGGAGGCAACAGGAAGCCTCAGCTTCCCACTAAATCACCGCCTCCGGCTGGTGTGCCTCATGTTATTGCCCTAAGAACTGATGGGTGAGAACACGTGAGAGTAGCGAGTAGGCTACATTAAAGCTCTCTTCTTGCAAGCCTGATTGTGGTTTGTGCTAGTTAAGTGCCTGCATTTGCTGTGCCTTCTTGCCGCTGCCTCTACATGTATGTCTATGGCTTCTGTTAACTCCTCTTGTTCTTGCAAGAAGTTGGCTCGTTGGTATCAGAGGATCATGGTATCTTATAAAAAATACAGTTTTGCTGTAAGGCAAATGACCTCCCCAATACATGGTCCTGGCCAAAAGTCAATACAAGTATGGAAGGTTCAGGCGCCAGTATGTCCTAAACCCTCCCCATGTTGTACTGTGTAATAAAGGGAACCTCATCTTTATGTACAATACTTTACAGGGTAGGGATGGGGGAAAGCACACTATGTCTCTGTAGTTGTTCCTTCCTAATGGATTTCATATGTCCAAAAAAAAAAAAAAAAAAAGGAAGGAAGGAACTTCAGTTTCAGCTATTGCTAGCACTCTGCTTTCAAATCAGGTTGGTTTAACGACTTTTAAAATGAAGCAGCAAAATGTACCATCAAAGCAACCTGGGACATTCTGGTGTCACATGTCCCTGCTGATCACATCACAGTAAACTTCTATTCTAGAAACTAAACTTTGAAGGAAAAGATACCAGATCTAAAATTTTCTCTGGGCAGAATCGTGCCTACTGCAAGTAACCTTCATAATTAGGCCTTCAATAAATGGGTTTGGGGAATTTAAAATTAAACAAATAATAAAATGAGTGAGTCTTAGACTTGTCAAACGGGAGAAGTGATGTGATAAGGTAATGTCTGATGGGGGAGATATCAGTTCAGGTAGGATGAAGCTAACACAACAGATCTGAAATACTATTAAGATTACTGTCCTGAGAGCATCACTCAAATTGTTAGTTTAAAACACTGGAGAAAAATCACCTAACCTGACCTGGGCAAAGGGGACTGTGCAGACCACAAAACCACATTTACTAAACTACAGATGGCCACTCACTCTTGTTCCGTTTCCTCTGCAGCTTCTGCTCAGTGGCTGGGCTAACAGATCAGACCAATTTGATATGCAAGTTTAAGGCTTTAGCTGTGAAGCTGTTAGACACTAGGCTAAAAAAAATCATATGTTTCAAAAAACAGCATATATTGCTTTATGCTCTTCATAACTGTTACAAAGAAAGAGAGGTATCACATAATAGGGCTTTTGGTTGGTCATTTAAAGAAAACTCAGAGAGACACTGGATATTTAACCCAATATATACATTCTCCAGTCAAGTTTAATGAGGTACCCACTTTAAGTTTCACACTTGATGGTAAAAGCAATAGGTGACTAGAATGAGTGGTGGCCAAGGTCACACAGTGGTAGCCTGTGGACTGCTTTGCCCCGCAGGTATGTTTTATTTGACTGACATAGTATTAAAAATATAATCCGACATTAAAAAATTGGGATATGGAGCATCTTTTGAAAAACTGCAAGTTCTGGAAACCCTGGGCCTGCAACCCTATATAGCACCAACTGAGTGGGGTTTAGAATCAGTTGCTCCTTCCAGATGGCGTGGAGCACGCAGATCACCACAGCCCCGCCTGGCGTGCTTCACTTATTTGCCTTGCCTGCCTGGTCTGGAACCCCTGGATGGTTATAAAGGTCACAGACCAGGGGCCTCCAGGGAGAACAATTGTTGTGTGTGTGAGGAGTGCTTTCTTATGCTGCTAGAGGAACAAACGTCAATGCCATAGTGTTCCCTTTGATCTCAACATGTTTAGGCCTTTGATTATATCCGGAATATCTATTAGCCTTTTAAATTTAGCTTGATCGGATCTTTGGGAAGAAGAACCTTTTTCTATCTACGTCTCTTCCTAGATAGCAGAGGATGACAGAGAATAAATAAATGCTGCTTGTTAATGTCCGTGTGTTATACTACTTTATCCAAAAAACTTTAGTGCAAGTAGATGCTATAAATTTTAAAGTTCAAAAGGTTAAGCAATGAAAAAAAATCTTACGGTGAAACTCACTTCGTTAAAAAGTATATGCAGTGTATTGAATGCAGCACAGCATCTTTGGCCAACATTTGCTTTAGGTCATCAGTTTGTCACTTTTCACAACTACACAGGAGGTAGCAGAGATGTGATAGTGTCTTTCTCCCTAATGTTCGTAATTCTGTGAGGTTTAGTGATCAGCATGTTTATTTCCATAGTTAATCATTGAAGCAATAAATGATTTTTTTGCTTTGTGGCAGGAAGGAACTTGTTTCGTAGTCCTGACTACAGCCCACTCTGCCCTGACACTATCATGAATAATATTTCTTTGGAGGCCCAAGGATGCTCATTTGAAATAATTCATTTACAATACATCCTTGCACCAGAGTTGTTCTATTATGAATGTTTCCAAATATACGGCAAAATCAAATGAAATGTGAGTTAAGTCTGCTCTTGCTCTAAACTTCAGTGAAATGTTCAGCCAAGAGAAGTTACAACTTGGCTATGCCAGGGAGACCAAATACAGTTCAGCCTTTGTGAGGGAAAACAGTTTTACAAACATAAACTGGCAGTATCACTTGAAAAAGCCCACTGTGGCGATAAGTACAAGACATGACCCTTCCTCTTTTAATGGCTCATCTTTTTCTCCTTCTGCATTTTAAGCACTATATTTTAGAAGTTTTGGGGGGAAAAAAGTTGTAGCAGCAAAAATGATTCTATTAGTAAGAAAAAGAAACTGGCAAGAAGCAAAGATTATTTCTGTGCAAATGTCCCTTGCATTGTTTCTGTTACAAGACCATTTATTTCTTTATTTATATAAAGACCCACTGAATCAAAAATTCACGAAGGCCTAGAGTCTGCGTGTTTTATCCCCAGTGACTAAGGTCCATGCGTAGGCTCACTGAGGCATAGCACTGATTGAGAGTTTAAATGTTTATTTAAAACAGAAATGTCAAACCACTCCACCCTCAACCTTTCAAACATCTGGCTAACAATAAGCTAATTCTTCAGCAACAATGTCAGAGCAGAGGGGTAACTCGGGTTATACTATAACTCAAAAGCAATACTACTGGAAAACTTAAAACACCTAGCACTACATAAAGAAAAGTAGGACGCAATTTAAGAGAATTAGCTACAGAAAACCATTCAAAGGCATTTCTGCTGCCTCACCTTTTACTTTTTATCTGATGCATGGCTACCACCTTTGAACTGGTTTCTGTTTGCGTAGCTTTTTGGTGGGAAAAATCATATGGCTATCCCAGGCACAATTTGGGAAAGTGCAAATTGTCTCTAAGGCACAGAACTTAGATTCTCAGCCAGATTAACAGCAAACCTAGACTTCCCAAGGGAACATGCTAGAGAAAACGACCCCAGCGTTCCACTGCTAGAGAGTGACTTCCCCTCCGGACCAAGAGCCCAGCTCTCACCCTCCCTTCAGTGCTCACTTTCATCCCATAGTCTCAGCAACGTGCCCATGTTCCTCGGTTCCATGGCAGAAGCAATACTCATGATTAACACCCAAAATGACCCTGCCTCTCAGGCCTGCTGAGATGGTGAGCATGAGGGATACAGGAACGTGAAAGGCCAGTCAGTCCTTAAAAAAAAAAAAAAAATCAAAGTTGCATTTACATGATGAATCAAAACCCATTGTTAGGGTTTGTTGCAAACCCCAAGTCCCCAGAACTTGCAACTTTAATCCAGGGTTGGCCCCTTCCCTTATTTTAAGAAAAGGCTTCAGTGATTACATTAGTACCATTGTACTAGGCTTCCCAGAATTGAGAAAACAATGGGAATATTAAACCAAAGAAGATCCCATTGAATAGAGTTGCCCATCCCCAGCTGAGGGGTTTTCCCGGAGCAGCAGCCTTTACACCACCAGTTTTAGGGAAATGGCAAAATTTCCATTGCACAGGTCCTTCCAAAATATTAAATAGATATCAAACATTCATTTTTTGGTTGGGGAAAATGAAACAAAAATTAATTTAGCTCTTTCTAGGGAGGTAGAATATGAGACTCATCAAGGCAGCTCCTGTGACTCAAAATACTAAAGGCTAGGTGGAAACACAATGCTCACATCCTTAGGTAAAGCCATCAAACGTTTCTAGGACACTTTCTCTCTCTGGGAAAGCTAGCTTGCTCCTGTCTACAAGGACATGAAGACACGGGGATCGGAAGGGAGCTCTCAGCCAAATTCCTCTCACTTGGCAGGCTCCTCCTGTTCTGCTAGGCTTCAGGGACTGCCTGGTCTGGGGGCTGGCTTTGGGCCGCTCAAGTAGGAAAGATGATACAGATTCACTGATATGGCTTCATAAAACATCAAAAGGGGAAACATACTGACTAGACATACAGAAAGGGAGCGGTTGGGGCTGCTGATGTCAAGATTAGAACCCTAAGAGCCATGAAGGCAGAGGCACAAGAAGTCTTCTCAGGGGCAGAAGACTCAGTCACTCTTGGCCCTCTCGAAGACACCGAGTAGAGGCAGCTGAAGCAGGACCTCCCCTCACGGTTTCCTCTGAAGTCCATTCCTACTGCCCCACAGACTCAATTCTCTACGAGATGCCTCATCTCTCAGAGGAACCTTCCAAAGCTAGGAAATCCCACCCTGCGTTGGCCACAGCCTGACACTCCTGCTGTGTGACGAGGAGGGACCTACCCTTCTTTCTCTACTCCTCACTGAAGAAGTCTCACTCAACCCTCAGAGGAAAAGCAATCTAAGCCCACTGCTCCTCCTCAAGCATTTAGCTGCATAAAATAATTGAACTTTCTGAAAACAAGCCGGAGATTGACTCCACCAGACATACTTTCCTGGACTAAGGCTCCTGAGAGGGCTTAGAACACTTCACCACTCTCCAGATGACCCTGGATGGGCCACACCTGGTTCCAGCCCACTCCAGCTTTACACTTTAACCTCCTCCACCCAGAGGTGCAATGCCTCGTGTTGAATTCCCAAGGCAGCTTCCAATTAATGGTGAAAATGGTAAGTGGGATGTAAGCTGCTACCAGCAAAATTAAGGTAAGCATTGTGTCTCCTCTTCAAAGGTGGGATCACCAGATGAGGTACAGAGCTGCTGTTGCTATGGCAGTCACTGAGGACAAAGCCAGGGCCATGGGGCCCTTCCATTCTCCAACACAAAACCACTCCTAGATCCTATCTAATAGGCAATGCTACTCTCCAAGTGTACATGGAAAGTGCTTCAGAGCCTCCGCCGCCCGCTCCTTGTCTGCAAGTGAACGAAGCCAGGAAAGCGCTCTCTGCGTTCAGTAAGTGTGCTGTGAAGGTCTTTGGATTCCAGTTTCCTGGAGGCTATACAGGCTCAGGAGACTAGAGGCTGGGTCTACAGGAGTCTGTTCCCAGGAGGCACCAGGAATCTGAATCTAAATCAGGCTTTGGATCCATTTCCATCTCTTCCTTTGCTGTCTGAGTTCCTTTGGAATGCATCCCCACCTGTCCAGATAAAACACAGGTCCAGGTTAACAACATTGCTATCTAGTTACAGCATTTCAGGACTAGATTTTCAATGCCGACCTCTAAGAATGTGTAGCCATGGTTTTGTGAGGAGCTCATACTACTACCTTAATAATAGGACCTTAGATAAAGTCCACACTTGTACATTTGTTGCAGGTAGGGTGACCAAGTGTCGTGGTTTGCCCAGGACTGCAGGATTTTCTGGGATGCAGAACTCTTCAGTTTTAGAACTCAAACAGCCCTAGGCAAAACAATCCTCCTCCCTCCTACAGCTGCCAATCACTCCATGCTTACTTCAAGTGTGTATATTACTTTCCAAAGTACTTTCATAGACATTATTTCATTTAATCCTCAAAACAACCATACAACAACTATTTTCTTCTTTCAGGTGAGAACCAGGGCTCAGAGAAACGAAGTAATTTGTCCAAACACATAAACCTGGTAAATGGCAAAACCAAGGTTGACAGTATTTCCCTAAGCTAGTTCACTCTATATAGAGCAATACTATGGCCCTTTAAAAACGACGCAAGCAGCATCACCGGTGAAGTATTTTTACCAAAAATGTTTAACTTGAACCTAATCAAGCCTTAAGTCTAACTTCCAGTTCACAGAAATGACAGAGTGACAGAAGAATAAGATAAGCAATGTCTCAGGAAAATAAGGCAAATCCAGAATGTAGGACATTCTGTTAAACTGACCCTGTTTCTTCAACAAACCAATGCCATGGAAATTTTTTTAAAAAACGGGGGTAGATGACAACAACAATAATCCAAAAAGAAATGCACAAGACTTCTAAGAAATGATAAAACTTTATGTAAGAACATAAAGGAAGACTTGAATAAATAACTATTCAAGGCTGGGAAGACTCAGCATTACAGACATGTCAACTCTACTCAAATAAAGATACAATTCAAAGCAAATCTAATAAATTCCAATATAAATACCAAAGGGAGTTTTGAGAAACTTCACTTTTGAGGAATTCTAAGATTCATATAGAAGAAGCAATGTGCAAAAATAGCCAATGTAACCCCGGAAAAGAACAAAAAGGAGCACAGGACTTTCCTTACTGGGAATCAAGACATTCAAAACTCTAGTATTTTAAATAGGACTAATTAAATAGCTCAAAGCAACAGAGAGCCTAAAAATGAACCCGTGTGTATTTGGATATTTACAATATATTAAATGTGATCTTTCAAATCAGTGAGGGAAGTATGGATCACTGAATAAAATAATTTTAAAATGTTAAAAAAAAAGGGGGGGTAGGAGTGGTGATGGAGGGAATTGTTCTAGATTAAAAGAAATGAGAAACATAATAGTGTAAAAAGGGGTTCTTGACTGGTTTCTGGTCTAATAAAAACAGTTATAAAGGACATTTTTATGGGAAAACTGGGAAAATTTGAGTATCAACAGGGTACTAGATGAGAATTGAGAATACTAGTGTTATTTTTGTTAACTGTGATAATAGTACTGTGGTTCTCCAGAAGAATGACATCTTTATTTTTAGATATGTGTAATAAAGTATTTAGGGAGGCTATGTCATGACTTTCATAATTTACTTGAAAATGGTTTAGCAAAAAAAGAAAAAGGAAAAAAAATACACGCACATACACACACTCATATTTCAAATACACAGATAAATACCTACACATATTTTAAACATACACACATACACAGACACAAACACATTTGAAATAATTACAGCAACATGTTAACAACGGTTGAACCTAGATGGTGGATGTATGGGTGTCCACTGAACTGTAATGTTTAAAGTTTTTCATAATAAGTAGAAGAAAAAACAAAGGTAACAAAAATACAATGGAAGTTAGGTGATGAAATGATTCAATCCAGGTGCCTGAAGAAGGACCAAGCATCTGGGATTAATTACAAACGTTACATCATCAAAAGGTAAGTACTTGCAAAGAAGTAAGCCTATTTCAGGCATTGGTGTTTTGTTTCTGTGATTCTTCAAAACAGAATTAGAAATTCAATTATTCTTTTAATGCTCTCACCTGCTGCCCTCCTTCTAATTTCTTGTTCAGCTTCTGTAGCTGGGTAAAAATCTGAAGGTTTTCTTGCTGTAACTTCTGTTGTTCAGCCAGACACTTCAACACCAGACCCTGCAGTCGCTCAACCTCCACCTGCAGAGTGCTGCATGCACAGGTAGGAGTCAAGGGTGTTCCCTTCCCAGCGCATGTTCCTGCAGGGTTCAGCCGAGGTGGCTAGAGAGACAGGAGAAAAGGGTCATAGGAGGTTCTGCCCGGATGCTACAGCTCTCCAATCCAAATGTCCCCTAAGTGCTACCAGATTTTACTTTTAAAGTAACAATATAAAACACATACACATGAAGTAAATGGAAGAGAAACAGAAAACTGCTGGGATTACAATAGAACCTGGCTCTAACACAACAGAGCAAGAGAACTCTCAGTGCCTCAGTCTGCATTATGGTAAGGTAAAAGAATAATCATCTATTTTGGAGAACTTTGTGAAAAATTTTAAAGTCATTGATATCTTCCGATTTAAAATGCTGAAGTGAGAGAATGCACAATTTGGTTTGGAACAAGTCTTTCTTTTTTTTTTTTTTTTTGCACGCGAGCTTTCTCTAGTTGTGGCAAGCGGGGGCTACTCTTCGTTGTGGTGCGCGGGCTTCTCATTGCGGTGGCTTCTCTTGTTGCGGAGCATGGGCTCTAGACGTGCGGGCTTCAGTAGTTGTGGCACACAGGCTCAGTAGTTGTGGCTCACGGGCTCTAGAGCGCAGGCTCAGTAGTTGTGGCGCACTCTACTCTATGTGCTCCACGGCATGCGGGATCTTCCCAGATGGAACAAGTCTTTCTGATCACAGTGAGGACACCATGATTCAAAGGGTCAATATTCATGAAATGTAGTGGATCACACTTTAGAAGAGATTTAAGAGGTGTTCACTAAACAGGATCGCCAAAACAATTCAAGACGGCTAACTGACAGAGGAATTAAAATGTTTACCTTGAAGTTTCAAAGGCTTTATTTCCTCTTCTGGGAAGCTTTTCAATTATCCTAGCCTGGATTTTTCTCCCTTCTTCTACTGTACTTTGTTTATAGGAAGGGTCAACAAATGATAGCCCACGGGCCAAATCCAGCCTACTGCTTGTTTTTGTAAATAGAGTTTTATTGGAACATAAGCATGCCCATTCATTATGCATTATTTTTGGCTGCTTTTGTGCTACGATATCAGTATTGAATGGTTGCAAGAGACTGTATGGTCCACATAGCCTAAAATAATTACTATGTAGCCCTTTAGAAAAAGTTTGATGATCCCTGGTTTACAGTTTTATTGAGATATTTACCACAATTTGATTTCTACCAAAGTTAGGTATACATGCATTGCTCCCCCAGCAGACTACAAGTATTATTTCTTACTTACATTTAGAACCTCCAACCTACCCCAGCAGTGTCATGAAAAATTGGATTTGAATTTTGGAATTTCAGTTTTGGTACTTCTGAGGCAGAGAGAAAAGAAAGACAATCATCTGGTATAGAAAGATGTGGGCCTGTCAGAAATGTGAAAGGGTAGATACTTTTCCACAGAAATCAGTTTAGCCTTGCGTAGAGGCTTTGAGCACTACTGAACAGACAGTATGAGTTGATGCTGGGCAGCTGGGAAACCAATGAAACTAGAGGGGAAGACAGTGAGGCCAGGAGAACTGGGCAGAGCTTACAGCCACTGTTTACCTAGTTGTGATTTAAAGGCAAAAGCTCAGTTACCCAGGCTCCTGCTGGGGGCTTGTGTTCCAAAGGAGCTTCAGAGCCCACCTTGAGTCCTTGTAGCTCTTCGTAGGGCAGAGTATCTTTCTCAGATTCTGAAAAAGCTGCACTTAGGGGGGATGGGCTGTCAGGCATAGGGATGAATTCTGCATTTTCCAGCTCCTATGTATAAGAGAAAGAATCTCATCAGTTCTGTTTGAGCCATTTACTTTCGCCCAAATTCTCTTCTTGATATAGCTTTCACTCTGTCGTGACATCAGCACCCTCTAGTGGAGCAGGACAGTTGTGGTTACAACATAGCTCGCCCTACCTGTCAACATCCTGCCATTCCTTCCTTCCTCTGAGGAGTGAATAGTGAAGCGAATTCAAACTCAAATCCAAGAACATTTTGGAGTGTCTGACATGTTTCTCTAACACACTCAGTCTACACAGGCTGTTCAGTAAGTTGGGAAGCTCTAAGGTGATGGCAGTGAGGCCAACTGCCAGGTTGCTGAAGGCTGAGGCTAAAGCTTTAGATAGAACCGTGTGCTGCTTCCTCCATTCATATTCCTATGTAGCTATCAAGTTTAATCTTATTATAGAGGGAGGTTTAAATCTACAGGTTCTCTCTTTGGTGCGGGGGGGGGGGTAAAAAATTTAAAATTTCTCTAACTATAAATGTTGACTGTAGAAAATGTGAAAATACAGATGGGCAAAGGGAGATGATAAAAATCACCAGTAATTCCATCACTCATAGATAACCACTGTTAAAGCATTTCTATACCATAAGGCATTCCAATTGCCCCAATATTCTACTTCTACGAACCACAGTACAAAATCTAGAAGCTTAATCTTTGCATGCATGCATTATAAAAACTGCCTTCAAGGAAGGTTGCATTAATTTCCATTCATTTAAGTAATACAGGTATGAGCACATCTTATATCTTTTCTTGTCAGGAAGAAAAAGGATTAGAGATTTGGTGATTTTGGTTCAGGTAGAAATCAGAAACCTAGATGCCTGCTGCAAAACGCTTGGATAGGACACAGGAAACAGATCCTTTCTAGTCCCTACAGAGGTACCTCTACCAAAGGAATTACCTTTCGAAGCCAGCCAGGACAGGAGCTGCTGGCCCCACTACCGATCCTCACAGCCTCCGTGGGACTGACTAAACCTTCCATTCCTCGGTCTGCTTCCATTGTTCCTCGGAAGCCTCCACTTGGATCAGGAGTTTCAGATTCCTGCTGACTGTCCTCCTCTTCTCCCCTACCGCCACCGCTGCCACCTCCTGGGCTAGAGCTCTGAACCACTGACAGATACACAGCACAGAAATAGAAAGCTTTGCTATGCAGCAAGATTTACCATCTGATAGCCCCACCGACCCCTGGAGAGGTTCCTAGAGTTGCGTGAAGCAGAACAGCAACAGTGTAAGTCAGATACTTGGGACTAAATTTTTAGTTTTATACAAGGTACTGTGTATCAGTATCTTTATAGCAATATTCACTTCTACTTTCCAAACTTGCTTATCCTTATGTCCACAGCAGATTATCAATGTTCTACAGCATTACTGAATACTCACCCCAACCACAGCATCCATGCCTTAACAGATATACCCAGACTCCAACATCCTCCATAGAGGTTCATCTTATATACAAAGCTTTTTCACATTTGAGCCAAACACCTCTTAAAGTTGCCAGATAAACTCACCATTAACTCCCTTTACGGGGAAACACCTGAATGGAGAAGTCCTCAACCGTTAAATTCATTAAATTCTTTAATGACTATTCGTAAGAATTTAAAAAATATGATGGCTGGTTCTTTAAATATCATGCAGCATATTCCAAGTTACATTTAATGAAGATGAGTTGATGTACAGTCAGGAAATGAAACTGAGTTTTAATATGGACCAAAGAAAAATATAACTAAGAAAGTAATTTGCCAAAGCTAAAAAAAAAAAAAAATTGCGTGGTATATTCTAAAGTTAAATGTAAAAGCTTATTTATGATCACCAGCTAACCTGGCTTGAGGACTGACTATGCCACACTGTGATCCTACCGAAGCAGCAGAACTGTAGATGCCAAAATAACCTTTCAAGCTTGCTTTTTTGTTTTAAATGGCTTTTAAAAATTATGTTACATTTGACATACACATTAAGACTATTTTTAACGTATGTGTAAGGTTTGATGCCTAACAAAATAACCATACATGCATCTACTACATGAAAGTACAATTAGTTTCCAATACGGTAGCCATTAGCCAAATATGGTTATTTAAATTTAAACAGAATCAAAAATTCAGTTCCTCAGTCGCAAGAGCCACTTTTCAACTACTCAACAGCCACATGTGGCTGGTGGCTATTATACTGGACAGCACAGACATAGAACATTTCCATTATTGCAGAAAGAGCGATGGGACAGGGCTGAACAAGAATATTACCTGTATTGCTCCATCTGCCTTGTGAATTCCTTCCTTCTCTGGCCTCCTACCTACATATAACTACTCTGATTAATTTTGTATTTTTCATTTCTTCTTGCAAAAAAAAAAAACCTTTATCACATACTTAGGTATCCTTAAGCAATATATTATTTATTTTGCTTGTTTTTGAACTTTATAAAAAGGCATGTAGTCTGCTGCAACTTTCTTTTTACATTTCACATTATGGAAATATTTGTACATGTTGTTCATTTTAACACATATAATATTCCACTGGATGGTTATAACATATTCAACCAACAAATATTTATTGAGCATTTACCATGTGCCAGGCATTCTTCTAGGCAATGTGGATAAAATTATTGAATAAAAAAGACAAAAATCGTTGCCCTTACAGAGTTTATATTTTCCAGACAATGGACACGTGCTTTTAATCTTATGTTTTTCCTTTAAATACTGTTCCAGTAAAACGGAGCTGTAATATAACAGCTGTGCTTAGCAAAAAGGTATTTTATCACTTGTGACAGATATTAATATGCACAAACAGATGCTGAGCAATGGATTACTAAAGGAAACTAATAAAAGGTATGATGTGTGTTTGTGTAAACTAGAGCTCAACAAGTCTAGATCAGATTTTCAACTGCCTTTTTGGAGGATTAGTCTGCTTTCATTCTGGGTCTTCATCTGTTTTGATTGCACAAAATATCAGAATCCAGTTCTGAGACATCAAAGACTACAGGTACTCTAGCAAATGGAAAACCAAAAGGAACACAGATTCAATTTCCTAGCATGGCCCCAAATAAGAGAACCATGAAGAAAGCAGCCAAAGGAAAAGTATTAGAGAGGTTTGGGCTGATTTTCCCAACTACATTGAAAGTTTAGCCAACTTTTAATTCTAAGGGCTTATTCTGAAGGACTACTTCTATAGATTGGAATACCCCTGGGAACACTATGGAAGTAAAGGGTAGACAGAACCCATAGCCCCTAGCATTGTAAGAAAAGAAACAGTACGTAAGTCACAATACAATGTTGGGCAAGCCACATAATTACTCCCACATGTGTGGTGGCAAAGATGTACTCTCCCTCTGACCGCAATGTAAAAGTCATAACTTACTGTGAAATCTACCAAACTATGACCTTCCCTCTTGATCACTGTATTCCTCATTTCCCAAAGATATTTCCTATTTCCTTTTTTGGGAGGCTGCATGGAATTCAACCCAAAGACTCACACC